>NC_135371.1:53202500-54452500 GCF_049243985.1 Paroedura picta | reverse complement strand
AAGGGCCTCCCCTGCACCCCTTGAACTTAAAATATTTATTTGGGGATTTCTATCCCTCCCCTCACAGTGGTACTGTCTCAGGGCAGTTTACATATAAAATCAAGTACAATAAACAATTAAATACGAAAACAATTTAAAAGTTTAAAATATGTTTTAAAATATGAGTTCTTCACAGATGTGCCATTTGTGAAAGAATTCGGGATTACATATTTCTACTCCAAGATTATTGTCATTAGTCCAACTTTGTTTAGCAGCCTCTCAGCTGAATAAAGCTGCCACTGCTGAATAAAGCTGTGGTTTTGTGTCTGTGAGATGTCAACATCATTTAATCACTGCTTTGTTTGATCATGATGTCCAATATTATCATTTCAAAGCCAAAAAAAGCAGATAAAGATCCTTAGAAAATTCCATTACAATAGAATGGGTCAGAGGAAGAGCCCATACCAAGGACATCAACTGTTGTGCATACGTGACCATCTATTGCCTACCTCGCCTTTCATAACTTCATGGCTGCATTCACAACAAATAGAAGTTTCTCCAGGAAGAGCTCTAAACAGTTTTTTTTGCCCTTGTGTTCTCCTTGGAGGAAGGGAAGATGAGAGAGGTTAAGATAGCAATGAGATGCGTTTGTTCCCTTTACTGAAAAACCTCTGCCATGGCCTCTGGATACAACATATGCTACCGACATTGACATCACCTGTGGTTCTGGTCAGCAAAATAGCCTGAATATTTGGGACAGCTTGAGCTATGAAATTAATATTTGAAACTCTTCATTTATGGAAGAGATTAAAAAATAATACTACAGAAATAACTGAGACCTGATAGTACTCGATTTCTTGCAAGACAGTTTATTGGAGCTCATATATTTAAAACCATTTAAAATATTTGTTGGCACACATGAAAGATCTGGGTGAATACACCAGTACTGCCAAGTTGTTAGGACCAGTACCTAACGTGTTTCGATCTAACACAGTAGTTCTCAACCTTCCTAATGCCGTGACCCTTTAATACAGTTCCTCATGTTGTGGTGACCCCCAACCATAAAACTATGCAAGTGTTCTTTCACAGAAATTAAACCAAAACTGACCAATGGTGTGAAGACCCATTGTTCATGACTGTATATAAATTGTTTTTTTCCCAGGGTTTCACAGTTCAGTTCTGCCTCTTGTCCCACCATGCCGATCTCGCTCCTTTCCGCTGCTCCAGACAGATGAATGCTCTATCTCAATCTACCTTGCAAGGTTGTGTGGATGAAATGGAAGAAGAGCAATGTCAGCCACTTTGGAAACCCCTTGGAGAGAAGGGTGGGGTACGAACTGAGTAACGGAAACCAATGATTTGGAGAACAAAATCAGAGTCCAGGGGCACCTTTAAGACCAACAAAGATTTATTCACGGCATGAGCTTTCATGTGCAGGTACCCTCCCTCAGACTAAAGTGATTTTCAGGAGACACTGATTTGCTGGCCATTACGCGACCCCTGTGAAAGGGTCGTTTGACCCCCAAAGGAGTCCCGAACCCCAGGCTGAGAACCACTGATCTAACAGATCTTCATCGGAGGTAAACAGACAGATGCACACATGTAAATATATATTTTTGTACAATATTACAGGTGGGTGAAACACTTATTTGATCAGGTCTAGGTGATCAAAAATTTGGACCTTTCATCAGATCAGCATGCAGTAGACTCTCGAATATCCAGGGGAGGTATAAGTTGTCTGAGGATTCTGTTAAATAACACCTTGCAGGACTGGAACCTAGAATCATAGAGTTGGAAGGGGCCATACAGGCCATCTAGTCCAACCCCCTGCTCAACGCAGGATCAGCCCAAAGCATCCTAAAGCTTATATGAACCTGATAGTTTATAAAAGGTAAAGGTAAAGGTATCCCCTGTGCAAGCACCGAGTCATGTCTGACCCTTGGGGTGACGCCCTCTAGCGTTTTCATGGCAGACTCAATACGGGGTGGTTTGCCAGTGCCTTCCCCAGTCATCACCGTTTACCCCCCAGCAGCAAGCTGGGTACTCATTTTACCGACCTCGGAAGGATGGAAGGCTGAGTCAACCTGGAGCCGGCTGCTGGGATAGAACTCCCAGCCTAATGGGCAAAGCTTTCAGACGGCTGCCTTACCACTCTGCGCCACAAGAGGCTCATAAAGGTAAAGGTATCCCCTGTGCAAGCACCGGGTCATGTCAGACCCTTGGAGTGACGCCCTCCAGTGTTTTCATGGCAGACTCAATACGGGGTGGTTTGCCAGTGCCTTCCCCAGTCATCACGGTTTACCCCCCAGCAGCAAGCTGGGTACTCATTTTACCGACCTCGGAAGGATGGAAGGCTGAGTCAACCTTGAGCCGGCTGCTGGGATCGAACTCCCAGCCTCATGGGCAAAGCTTTCAGACGGCTGCCTTACCACTCTGCGCCAAGTTTATAAGTAGTTTATTATTGCGGATGAGAAGTTGTTTTAGTTTAGCATGTTGTCTGTAAGCAAGGAAAGGTCAACCCCTCTGTCCATGTGTGAGGGAAGTGTCACTATCCAGCATGGTTTGTAGGCCATTAATAATATATTGAACTGGCTTGAATTGATAGTATATGTGGCCACTGAGAGATAGTGCCTATTAGGGTTCTGCAGTGAGAAATGTTAGCCACACCATAAGGACCTCATTCTCCTATTTGCACTATGTGCTGGCTCAGTAGTGTTCAGAGCTCACTCTGTGTTTTTCCTGCCATCAAAGGGCCTCTAAGTCTGCAAGGCAGGGAGCTCTGAGAAAGTCCTGTGTCACGTGCCCTGCCTAATAAGTTACGGGGTGACCTGGCCAGGGGATTTGTAGAGTTGAGAAGAGCAATGATTAGTTGCTTGGGAAGTGGGTTGGCTGTGATTGGTTGCACTCACAGTTGGCATTTTGTGTGCCTCCACACACATTTTGGTTTTGGTCACATCATTAAGGAGGCACTCAAGTTTTCAGTGTGCATGGGCACTTAGGGACTGCACTTTGCTTTTTGCTGATGTAACTTTCTACTGCTGTTCCTGGGCTGAAATGGCCTCCCACGCTCCCTGGCTTGCCCACTTCCACATTGGCAATGTCCAATACTTCTGGAAGGGAAGGGTTGTCCCCAAGAAAATATTTTTGCTGAAGGGGTAGTTTCTGGTATTCTCCTAGTAATTGTGTACTGATCTGCAAACAGAATTAGAGTATGGATAAGGTTCTTGTTTTCTTTTGGGTAACTATAATAGTAGATGACCCATGCAAGGATAGGGCTTGGTAAACTTAATACATCTTAAACCTTTCCACACTGACAGTAGATGGACAAGTAAGAAGCTACAATCCATAGTATCATGCAGTTGTGTACTTGGCAGGACCAAGGCCTTCAATTTCTCAAGCAACAAAATGCAGACGGCATGAATGCAAAGTATGCCCAGCAGAACAATGCCTTCAGTACTTCATAAAGTGTTGCAAATAAAACAACCATTTTATCACTGATGCTATTTAAATGTAGTCTGTGGACTCTCTTAGACCAGTGCATTTCAGCCTTGTTTAGGAAAGTGTCCAGAAAAGTCTTTTAAGAAGTAATTCATATCAAGATGATAAGCAACAGTCGATCCAATTTCAACACACAGAGATGCTGCACAAAGAGCCCTAACAAAATACAAATTCCTGTATCTTATCTCTGTCCTGGTTGCTAAGTTCTACACAGCATCTTTTGGGCCAGAGGTGGGGGAGAAGTTCTGGTCTTATTTGATTGACTTTAAGCTGAAAACGCTTTAAACTGTTATTATAAGTCAGCTTGAAGCATGAGAAAATGCAGGATATAATAAATACATTTTCTTCATGGACATTATACCAGTGAAAAAGGCAAAGTAGATCTACGGTCATTTTGAGAAAAGCATGGTTCCTGCTGCAGTGGGAGCTCTTAAGTTGTAAGGTAACAGTATTGGCAGGAAAGTATATCCCCATTTTCATGCACTTTTATCAGCAGTCAGTAATACAGGAAATATGTCGTACATGTTCCTTTGCTTGAAGTTGCATCCATTGATCCATAAACATCAAAATATCCAGGTTTTGCACAACATAGGAACATGTGGTGCTAGGTTTACCAAGTTTTCAGCCATGGCAACCTCCTATCCTTGTCACCTCTCACCCATTTTCTCATTAGAAGAAAATGGGGTGAGGTGGCATTGCAGATGCAGTGACATCACATCCAGTTGCCTGTCTATGACTCTCTAGACATTTCCATAGGTGTTTACTATAGACACTGTGGAATTCTTAGACTGACATGCCTTCACCCACTTCCAGGACTTCACCCAGAAATTACATCGCCACATTTTGCAACATTCCCCCCTTCCTGTGCCCCAACCCCAAAAGTGCAGACCTGGCAACCCCGACAATGCATTAACCCGAAACCTTATACATTAGACATCACATTCAAACAATCAGTATACACTTCCCCTGAGGATTATTTTAGAAAAGGGTTATTTTAGAAAAATTAAGAGCAGAAAACCTCACCACATACATGTAAAGGTAAATATCTCATTACTTAGATATCTTAATGTGCTGTTGAACAGCTCTCTTAATTATGCCTTATCAAATTAAAAAAGACTGCACATAAAAAAGGAACAAGAGGATGTTCACTAGCCATGTATACTGATGAGAAGCCCAGACTTGTAGGGACCGTGTTAGGAAAGCGGGTAACACTAACAAAAAGGGCCTTTCTGGAAATGTTTGGGATAAGAGGAAGGAAACAATTGGGCCACTGCTCAGTGAAGATGGTGAAATGTTAACTGATGAGTAAGAGAAGAAATACTGAACTATGTTGCCTCAACCCTTTCCAACTCTGAGTCTATGAATCTAAAAAGGAAACTGAGCAACTAGCAAAGTAATGTGAGTGATCTGGATGTCCACTCTTAGGATTATCCATATGATAATAGTTCGGTCACTTTGTCTGGTAGTCCAGTCTGGAATGGAGAATATGTAATTTTTCAGACATTGTGTTTAGACCATGGAATACTCTTTTCCTAGAGCTGAAAGTGGCACCGTTCACACAAGCATTATAATTTGGATTATAAACCATTTTGTTCTGATTGGGGAGCCCTTTGATTTGAGTTTATGGGAGATGGTGCTGTTGTCTGTGTCTATGTATTTTTAGATGTTGTATTGTCATGTAGCTGAAATTGAATGTGCTTTATATGATATTAGCAGTAAAGTCCATTGTACAAAAATTCAATGGGCTCTAGGCCGCCCATGCTCCTTTTCCATGCTATCCCCCCCAGCCTGCCAAGATAGCGGAGGAGAATTGACAGGGACCACAGGCCACCTAACAGGCCACAGGGCTATCGTGATCAGCTGCAATGTGCGAGGACGGCCCGTTTAAATAATCCCGGGCTTGGCCGGGAGCATTTAAAGGCAGCTGGAGCTCCCCCCCCCTTACTGCTGATTATGGTAGCCAGGTCTTGAATGGGCAGGGCTGTGCCCGGAGGTTTTGGTACATTCAGCACATTGTCAGAAGTACGCACAATCAATTATATAATAAGTTATTGATATAATAAGATATTGAACAGGTGGTCAGAACTATTCTGAAGTACTGTATTCAGTTCTGGGCCCTGCACTTTAAAAAGAGTGTTGTCAAATTGGAACAGGCTAAGAGGAGGTCAACACTGATGGTCAGAAGCCTGGAAAAAGATCTCTATGAGGAAATGTTGACAGAAGTAGGTGCATTAAGTCTGGAAAAGAGGATGGAGGGAAAACATCACAATACTTTTCTGTACCTGAAGGCAGTCACAGAAAAGGCAAAATCTTGTTGTTTGCTGCTCTTGAAGGCAACTGGATCTAGTGGGTTTAACTTGGAAGAGGATATATTTTAATTGAACATTAGGTTCAATTTACTAATATCGCATTCAGTGGAACCAGATACCTAGTAGTGAATGGTGGTCTCTCACTTGCTGGAGGTCTCAAGTAGAGGCTGGATAGCTGTGGGGAATGTTTTATACCAATAAAATGATTATATTTTTATAATGGTTTTCATCCTGAACTGTTTTGGTTCTTGCCTGTTTTTCAGGTTGGGTTTTTGGTTTCCTTTTATGGTACCTGCTATGCCATTTGTTCCTGATGAGTGGTTGAGCATTGTTGCTTCTGCCTGTGGGATGTGGAATTCCACCATAATTCTGCAGCAGGTCAGATTTCTCTGTGTTGGTGGCCCTTAGGAATGTACTGCCCAATGAGTTTCCTGTTCCTGTTTTTGTTCTGCAGCTGATGGCTCTGCTCTTGGTGCTCTCAGAACACTGGGCTCTTCCTTTTCCTGTCACATGCATACAATGCATTTGGTCTTCTGCTCAGTGGGTATCAAGTATAGGAATGTTGAAAACTTTTGGCCTAACATTTTCAAGGTTATTTTGCAACAAAGAACTCCAGCAATTGATAGAAACAACAGACGTGATTCTTCTTTTTTTTGTAGTACGGAACTGCCTTTTGAATTATTCATATCTGGCATAATAAACGAAGAAAATATCTTCAACTCTAACCAAAGCATGAAAGGAGGAATTTCACTGACTTTTGATTATCATGTGTGAACATGCAACAAAATACTGTCAAATTTTCTTCAAAAAGAACTCAGACAAAATAACTATCCCCATACCTGGCATTGACTTTTAGATCTGCCTTTATGTAACTGATACCTTCTAAAAAGCCCAACCTAAAATTAACATTATTGTCACCACAGAAACAAGAAGTGCTTTAGTGATGAGCCATTTCTGAGGAATGCAATCGCTTTTCTCTTTGTCCTAAAGAAAATATCTGTGGTAGAGAAGATAGTTTCATTACTTCATTTTCTAAACATTTTTTCTTGAAGTGCTTACAATGTACACTACATTTTAAAATGCAAATGTTTCAGGCTTAGCACTCTGAATTGTTTTACACAGTGTAAAATAATTAAACTATTAAACAATGTATTCTATTATGCACTTGTTGATCATCAGCACAAAAAGATACCAGATGCTGATATTTGTTTTAAAAGAACAAGTTAGACATGTGACAAAAAAGAGGCCTCCTCAGACAGAAATATACAAAGGGATCTTCAGATGCAAAGGGAAGGCACCGAATTCAGTGACTGACAATGAAGTTTTGAATGATATCATTCCAAGTTTCATCATTATAACAAACTCTTTGAAGACAATGTTACATTGTACAACGTTGTATCACAATATGTACGACTTCAGTCTTGCTTTGGAAATGGAGCTCCTTGGCTGGGAAGAGTTTGGGGCATACATCAAAAGGTTGAGGCAAACGTGGCCACCACTTACAGAGGCTGCAGATTGCAGCTGCAGGGGACACCAGAGTAGAAGAGGGCTCAGGGATGCCAGCTTGCTGTTGCGAGCTGTGGTATGTTGTTTTAAATTATATTTTGGGAAATTGTGTGGAGCTAGTTTTAATGTTTCTGTTTTCAATGTAAACTGCCATGAGCCAGCCAGGCCGAGAGTGGCAGTGTACAAGTCAAATAATAAATAAAATAAATAAACAGAAATGGCTTGCTGTAATGGCTCATCTGACTGGCTTTTTGCACCATTGCTATGATTGGCACGTGACCCTAGGGGGCAGGGCGATGGTCCCTTTAAGTCTGGCTGTGTGCTGGGTCCCCTTGCCTTTTACTCCTCTTTGGCCTTGGACAAGAGCCAGGCTCTTCCTTGGAACAAGATCACACGTGGCTGCTTCTGAGATTGGCAGCGATACGACACAGATTCACATTACAGAAATAACATAATAAACTTTATAGATATAATACAGAATTAATTTTTATACTAGCTGTCCAGTTTTTGGCCCAGGCTAGATCAATCTTGTTAGATCTGTGAAGCGATGCGGGATCAGCCCTGGTTAGTATTGGGATGGGAGACTACCAAGGAAAACCAGGGTTGCTACAAAAGCAATGGCCAAAAACCTCCAAACATCTCTGGCCTTGAAAACCATACAGGGTTATCACTTCAGCTGTGACTTGTTGACAATAAATTATATAAATTAAAAAACAGTATTAGGTAATTAAGTGGTAGTAATATAGGCAATCTAATTAAATATACTCTGAAGGTAATAAATTAGATTGTGATTCATTTTAATGTCAGAGAGACCAAAAGGTGGGATGAACTACCTGAATGTATTTACGTATGAATGCAAATCAAATGGTATTTTCTGAAGTTAGAATTGTTATTCTCTTGATTTGCTGTGTTAGCTCAGAAAACAGTGATCTGAATATCCATATTCTCAGCAATTCTCCGATACAGCTGTTTCCAGTTTATTTTACCGGTACCAAAGCCATTGTCTGCAAGCTGAAAAGTAGTTTAGTTAAACTGCAGACCATTCTGCTATCATAAATTAATAGAATTGGAGACCGTCTTTGTGGATGAAATATAACCAAGGAATGATTCATAATAAACAGAAATATATATTAAATAGCAACTATAAACAGATTCCTTACTGCTTCAGAAAGCACACTAATTTTGAAACATAATATATGTTATTTTCATGTCTCAGACTAAATAGTCACTTTTCAATAATGGAAAAGCTTTGCTTTTGCTCAAGCAGCAGAGCACTGTATACCTTTGAGATGTATTTTCCTTGAAGATAATTCCCTCAGATAGTAATCACACATGTATGGGTATACTTAATACAACATTTTGTTTAATTTTTCCAACTCTAAGTACAGCAGAACCAAAATGGACCTATTCAGTGCTAAAACACAATGAGCCTTACTGAAAGACCATAAACTGACTTAGAACTAATCTTGGCTTTCAGGGAATTACGAAGAGGGCAAAGTGTTGTCAGGAACCATGGCAAGAAGACTGTAGAATTCAGCAGAGGGTACTGCACTAATACAATCAAGACTTCCTTTCTCTTGGGAATCCATTTTATATCAGAGATAAGCTATGACATATATAAAACATTAGTCAAGTAAACTAATATGAGAGCCAGTTTGGGGTAGTGGTTAGGAGTGTGGACTTCTAATCTGACATTGTGGGTTCGATTCTGCACTCCCCCACATGCAGCCAGCTGGGTGACCTTGGGCTCACCACAGCACTGATAAAGCTGTTCTGACCGAGCAATGATATCAGGGCTCTCTCAGCCTCACCCACCCCACAGGGTGTCTGTTGTGGGGAGGGGAAAGGGAAGGTGACTGTAAGCCGCTTTGAGACTCCTTTGGGTAGAGAAAAACGGCATATAAGAACCAACTCTTCTTCTTCTCTAAGGATGTAAGGGATACTGTGCCTCTACCAATGATTAGCCCACAGGCTGGTTTCTCATCCATTAGGATAAAGGAAAGGGCATTAGGATAAAGGAAAGGGAGGCTTGAGACCCAGCAAGATATCTTATTAGAAATAGGTATAAAAATGAATTGTCCCCTTGACACATCCATTAAAACCTCCCAAGGCTCCAGGCCCAAATCTCCAGGAGTTTCCCAACCTGGATCTGGCTATCCTATCCTACATCCCCCACTGTACCTGAAATGTTCTTCTGTCCATGGTTTCAGGGATGCATGGTGAGACAGAACACATTTCTGCAGCCTGCTGCAGCAAGCCACGCTATACCACACGGCTCACTTGCATTTGAGATCCCTTCATCAGTGTGGATTGCTGCTAGAATGAATGCTTTGAATGCTGTTAAGGCTAAAATCGGCAAGCAGGTCTGGAGATAAAGGGGAGGTGAGAACACAGTAAGAAGAGACACTTTAAAAAGAAGGATCTGAGAAGGGATGAAGGGAAACCTACACTCATATGGTATGCCAAGGAAACAAGTGGGGGCTCAGTCAGGCAGCCCTAGCAATCTCCAGCTGATTGAGGTCAGTCCCCCCTGGAGAAATGGCTGCTTTGGAGGATATTCCTTCCTGAAGCCCCTCCCCTCCCAAGCCCCGCCTTCTCCATGCTCCATCCCCCTGTTGCCAGGAATTAACCAGGCCAGGGGTGGCAACCCGATCTGGGTGAGTTGACAGTGAGCATGTGGCTCACAGGAGAAGAGGTTCGAGAATATAAATAAATATTAACACATTAAAATGGTAACAAAATCGTAGTGTGGCAAGAAGCAAAAACACATGAAACTGGCCCTCAGAATAATATACTTTTGTTTGCTTATTTATAAGTTCATGGTGATGGTTTACAAGACATCCATTTATGCGATATTTATCCTGCTTTTCTCTAAGGAGCTTAGGGTAGCATATACAATCCCATCTCCCACATCTTCACAGCCCCCCTCTGAGGTGGGTCACACTACTGAGTAGCCCAGTGAGCTTTATGACAATACAGGAATTTGAAACTGGGTCTCCACAGTCATTGTTAAACACTGCACGGGGTCTTTTCCTTAAAAAAAATTAAAATCAATTCATCAAAAAAACAAAGTGAAAGCTATCAAGTACAGGCCTGGCAATCAACAAGAGCAATCTGGAAAGGACTCATACAACAAACCAGTTTGCAGGTTCTCTCAATGGCAGCTGTGCCCAGCACACATCCTGTAGGAGGTGATTTCTGAGAGAAAGCATGGCTGCTGAAAAAACAAACAACTCTGGTAAAGGGAGGTCTTTCAGCAATGCAGATATCAATACAACAGTGTTATAGCACTATCTGAAGACATTATGCCAATATACCTTTGGTATGTTCCATGCTGTGGCAACCAGTTAAATAAGCCTTCAGTCATAGTACAGTGCTAAAGCTTCTTTGAGATCACTGAAACTTTTGGATGTTTCCCACAAGTGCTTTCAGGACTGAGACAGATTTTATTTATGGCTAGGCTCCAACAAAGTTGTACATGTGGGCATAGGGGTGAAACACACCAGAGGAGCTTTACAGTTTTCACATTACCAGTTTAGTTGCTTAAAAGAGAAGTCCTGTTTCACCTGGAAAGTAAATATGCTTCTTTTGTGTGAGCAGTTGCCATGAAAAAAGAACCAGCTGCTGTTTTCAGAAGGCAAAAGCACTTTGCTACATACAGGAGAGCTGCTTGTTAGTACAGTGGCTCTTTCAATCCACACAAAGGAAGATTATAATGAAAGAAGTGCTGAAAGGAGAGCAAAGAATAGGAAACTGAATTGTGCAAACTGTACCTTAAAGAGTACTCCAAGCAAGTATATAAGCTTGAGAAATATCAGTGACAGCATTTAGCACAAGTCGAAGTTCAGGAACAGTGAAGAACAATATCATTATGTGGCTTAAGGAGTAAGAAAAATGTTGAGAACAGAAGTTGTAAGAGATGAACAAGGGACCAGTTTTCATCGCAGATATACTGGCTCCTTGTTTCTTTAGCCACAGCTATATGTATTATGAGGACAGAGACCCACACACTTCTTCGTGATACAACAGTATGAAGCTTCCAGCATTCTCCCGCTCTTGTAGTACTAGCATTCCTCTTCTCCTCAATCCTAACATATCCTCAGAACCAGTAAAAGGTAGTTTATTACTATAGGAAAGTTAAAATGTTTCTGCCTCTACATCCCAGTGTCCCATAACATCTGTTAGCTTGACAGCTGACTGCACAGATCACAGAACAAGCCAGAGAGCAACAGTTCCACAATCAGAAACAGGTATGATCTTACACAGAGAGTAATGAGAAAATGGGCCAAATCAAAAACTACTAGTCAAGACACACATGTGCATTAATCCAGTGCTCCCCAACCTTTTTATCACTGGGGACTGGTCAATGCTTGACAATTTTACTGAGGCCTGGGGGGGGGGGTAGTCTTTTGCCGAGGGACATCAGCGTCGCAGCCTGAGCCCCTGGCTCCACTTGCTTTCCCGCCAGCGCCCCTGACTTCCCGCCGCCCAGCAGTAGCTGAGCAGTGCCACGCCGAGGGGGAGCCCCAGCTATCATGGCAGCCAGTGAGCCGGTGGCAGAGTGGCAGGGCAGCCCCCAAGGCAGCAGCCAGGGAGGACAAGGAGGAGCCGTGGCCCGGTACCGACTGATCCCCGGACTGGTCCCGGTCCCTGGACCGGGGGTTGGGGACCGCTGCATTAATCAACAAATGAAAGGGGCAGAGAACATGGTATTATTAAACATGTCCCCATTTTACAATGGCAAGCACCGGCAATGAGAAAATTGACTGCTAACAGCTCACACTTTCCACAGAGCATACAATTTAAGGAAGGGAGTTAGGCTACAACTCAGGTCAAAGTCTACATATATTTGATATGCTTGAGTGGTTCAGCATGTACAAAACACACTTTTTTGCACACAATTAAGCATAGTAAATGCACTTGAGGAGTTAATAATATACCACAGACACTTTCACACTCTCAGCATGTACACACCCAACACAGGCACCCAGAGATACATGCCCTGAAGCTTGCCCTGACCTGGAGTGGTGTGTAGTAACTCCTTTACTTGTTAGCTGAGTAGCTTCTCCCTCATTGCTAAAGGCAGCAGACTCATTGCAATGTGGGCCAGGTGGGGCTAGTTACTTTGAATTTTTGTGTCAGCTGCCAAACAGAGCAAGCTTTCTCAACAAGGTCTGTAGCTATATATTGTCAGAACCTACTGCTCTTTGCACATATTTTTACTTCCTATCTCCAAGGGACTGGCTCAAACATAAAATCATCTCCAGTGGTCTGAGATTACTTTATGCAACTTTTTTTTTGCAATAATTGAGATCATTCAAAAATACAATCAAAGTAACAGATGAGTTCTCCTAAGGCACCAATTAGTACGTTCTTAAAAAATATCAAAGAAACTAAATGTTTCACTGCATGGAAGCAAATTAAGAGGCACTTAACTCTGTAACCAAATTAAAAGCATCCAATAAAAACATTTTTGACCAAATGATTTCAGTGATCAACAGACACATTTGTTTCAGTCCCACTGAAATCAGTAGCACTAAAATTGTCACTATGGGAGATGACTCATGCCCTAAATGAACAGTTTTTGCAGCCAGCAAGTTCTACTAATGCGGGTGGTAAAGCACCCACATTCCATTTAAAAAAAGGGGGAAGTAGGCAAACTCACCTCATCACAGCTGAGGGAGTCCATAAATGTCCAGTAGGGAGAAGTCATTTCACTGCCTTTTCCATTGCAAAGGCATGATGGGTTCCCTGATTGTTGTCCATGCCTAATACACAGGGGTTCCCCTGCTTGATGCCCCCAGGTTTCCTGTAGCAAAAGATGAGTATCTGAAGCTTTTGTCTCCCATGGGCAGTTCTGCAGTCACCGTGACTGCTTCCCCAAGCTGTCTTGACATCCTTAAACAGGAGGCTTTGACTGTAGGATCAGGTGACTACCAATGATGTCATTTCCCATGCTGGGCAAGTTACTTCCAGTTTTACGTGGGACAGGCTCTGATGGTCCTGAGGCCACAGCAGCAGCACACCACCCTACTAACCACCTTCTTAAACCCAAAATCAGAGTGAGGCAGCCTCCCCTTTCCTCAAAGTGTCTGTTGTGGTGTGTGGGAAGGGGTTTTCTTGAAAGACAGGAACACACTTCCTGTCCCCACATTTCTGGGTATTAGAGAAAACCTGGAGGAGGGGTCAGCCAGGCTTTGAGAGCATCAGAAGAAAGCTGATTCTCTGTCTCACTGCTTCTGACTACCCAAAAAACACCTGGTTTAGTCTGCGAATAACTCTGCCCTTTCAGAAGACTGTGTAGGGTCATTTTCACACTTCACCCTAGGTTGAAACTGTAGTCATTTTACAACAGCATGCAATGAAAGGCCACCTTCTTTCCTTTCAGAAGTTGGGGGGAGGAAGATTTGTGTCATGCTTTGGAGGCACAAAGTTAGAAATATTTGATGCATCTGAATGTCTCTAAGCCCCCTGAAAAGTGAGAGGGTCCCTCCTCTCTGTCATATTTGTATGAGAGATGTCTTGAGGGGAAAAGGCATTGTTATGGGAAACCACAATTAGTGGCTGGCTATCAGACTTTCTTATTAAAACAACTGTTTCCTGAAAACAACACAAAATCCTTTTATAATTCCATTTCAAATCTGGTATGAAACCACAATCCTTAACTAAACTAGAAGATAAGATCATGTATGTACTGCCTGTACTTGTCTCACTTTTTAAAAACCTCTTGTTGATTTAGAATATATTTCTGTATAACTCTATTTTCAGTGGACTTAAAGAGCAACACAAGAATTCTTGTACATAGATGTCAGAGCCTGCGGATTAAAACGGCAAAACTGACAACTTTCCATACCTAGAAAAAAATTTTTTTAAGTGGTAGCAAAGCAACATCAGAAATATTTGGATGAGACATTTGCTCTTGACTCATTTCAATCTGGCTTCAGATCTGGTTTTTATACCAAGACAGCACATGTTGCTCTGCTGAATGATCTCTGGCTGCAAATCAACAAGTGGAACGCCCCCTTTTCGTTATATTGAACCTGTCAGCAGCTTTTCATATTGTCATCTGTACCATCTTAACATGGTGTCTGGAAGGTTTAAGGGATAAAAAATTTGGCATTAAAATGGTTTTGCTTGTATCTGGCTAAGGCATCTTTTTCAAACCTTTTGATCATAGGGGAGCCCCTGAAATATTTTTCAGCTTTGAGGTGCTCCAGAACTGGACTGGAAGTATGGCTGATCCTGCGTTGAGCAGGGGGTTGGACTAGATGGCCTGCATGGCCCCTTCCAACTCTATGGTTCTATGATTCTATGATTAAGTAAGGCAGGATATAGGAGAAAGGCCAGGGAACACCTGGGGAGCTCTCATGGAACCCTGGTTGGGAATTGCTGGGCTATGACCTCAACAATAGTTACTGGCCTTCCTTCTAGCATTGTTCATGTGTTTTAGTTGCTTAGTTGTGTTAATATTTTTTATTTGCTGTCTTATGGTCCCTGTTTGGATGGAAAGGTGACATAAAAACACTTCAGAAAACAAACACACACACACACACACACACACACACAGAGTTTGGAACTTCATCTGGTACAGAATACTGCTGCTAGATTACCGACTGGTTCACGCTAGTATATAACACCAGTGCTTCAGCAGCTGGATTTGTTGCCTATTTCTTTCCAGGCTCAATTCAAAGTGTTGGTTGCTATCTTTAAGGCCTTCATGGCCAGGGACCTGCATATCTAATGGCCCACCCCTCCCTGTGTGATACTGTGCACCCATTAAGGTTATCAAGTGCTTCCCTTGTGACAACCTGCTCCATTCAGGTTTGCTCAGCTACAGCCCATGTCTGAGCATTGTTGGTGGCTGCACCCACGCTTTGGAACAGCCTGTCAGACATGTGGTGTGGAAAGCTTCTACAATGAATGGAGTAAAACAAACTAAAATAAGAACGGAACTTTACCTGTTGCCCTTGTACTATGTGTCTGGCACATTCTTTACAACACGCTAACTAAAGTATGCTTTGACTTCTAAAGACATTGCAAAGCTATACTGCAATTCATAAGATTTCTAAAGATTAACACATGTTTAAGTATAATTTAACAAAAACATCACTATGACTGTGCTACTAAATTATTTGGCTAAGCAACAGTGCTTTATGACCTCAGATCAGAAGTATTGTTTGAGTCATGGCCCTTGGCAATGGTGACCTGGAACAGTTTGAAAATTACACTCCACACAATGTCTTGATTTATAATAGGGATTTTAGTTACCTCAATTAAACCTTTTACCTGAAATTAATGCTCACCTGAAGTCTGAATGGCTGTTCCGGTGCCATGGACACCACTTGACCCATGCCACTGACATCACAAATAACAAAGAAGGGTCCTGGACTTACCTGAAGGGTATTGAGGAGGGGGGGGGGCAGGACACAAGGAACTAGAGATGCCTCTGCTCTCTCCATGTCATCGCAGGAGCCCAGCACAATAGAACTTCTGGGCAGACTTCTGGGGTGTTGGCTCCAGTGGTAATCATGGGTGGTGCCAGGAGCTCAGGGCAGGACTGCTCAGGTGAACCCAGAAGGATAGTATTTCCTCTCTGGTCTCCTTGGCCCCTGTGAAGCTCTTGGAGACTCCGGAGCACATTTCCTAATTATTCCCAGCATGATGTTTGTCTTTTCCCCACTGCTGTGGCACACTGAGTCAATATTGAGCTTTCCACTACAACTGAGTCAACAATGAGATTTCCACTACAACTGCAAAACATTTTCCTTCTTGGTTTCAGCCATTTCAGATCGCATCAGCATATATTTAAATGTAAGATTATTTGTTCCAAAGTGCTTCACTTTATCCTAAGCAATATTGAACCTAATTTGCCATGTTGTTGGCTACTCACCTAATTTACAGAGATCTTCCTGTAGCTTGCACAGTCTACCTTGACTTTCATCATCCTCAGTAATTTGGTATCATTTGCAAACTGAGATACTACACTGTTCATTCCTATTCCAAATAATGTACAAACAAATTAAACAGGCCCCAATACCAATTCTGCTCACTTCCCTCCATTGCTAAACCTAGTTGCCCTTGAACTTCATCTCTCATCACCACAAGTTCACTAAATTCTGCAGACACCTCTGCCATATAGAGCAGCGGTCTGCAACCTTTCTGTGGCCACGGACCGCTGTCACGGGGTGGGGGGAGAGGGTGACCCGGGGCCCCGCGCACGCGCGGCAACCTCAGCACAAACGCACATGGGCGGACTTGCCGCGCATGCGCGTTTGCATCCGACAGGGCGCAAACACGCACGAGTGGCGCCGTTGCGCATGCGCAAAACTGCCGCACATGTGCATTTGCGGTCCCGCCGGATGCAAGCACGCATAGGCGGCAGGTCCGCGCATGCGTGCCTGCGCCGGCGGCATGCCGGCAGCTGCGGCCCCCTCTCCCCGCCCCTCCAGGCCGTGAGCAAATCGGCTGCTGAAGCAGCCGATTTGCTCGTGGCCTGGCGAGCTTCTCGCTGCGGGGGGGGAGAGGGAGCCACGGCCTGGCGCTGAGGCCTTCGTGGCCCGGCACCAGGCTGCAGCCGGGGGGTTGGGGACCACTGATATAGAGGATGGAGCAGAGTTGTTCTCTCTTGCCCCGGAGGGATGGACCAGATCCAATGGGATGAAATTAATTCAAAAGAAATTCTGTGTGAACATCCAGAAGTTGTTCCTGGCAGAGAGGTTAGAACAGGCTTCCTCAGAAGGTGGGTTCTCCATCTTTGGAAATTTTTAAACAGAAGCTGGATAGCCATCAGACAGAGAGGCTGATTTTGTGAAGATTCAAAGGGGTGGCAGGTTACAGTGGATGAGCAATAGAGATGTGAGTGTCCTGCATAGTGCAGGGGACTGGACTAGATGATCCAGGAAGTACCTTCCAACTCTATGACTGCACATTGGAGCAGTTGTTACACAACCATCTAGAGCTGTAGAAGCTTTGGGCTTGGTTCTGCAAAATGCTGGAGATGTAGAAATTATTGCATCAGTCAGGAACAATGATTATAATGCTACGAAGTTCACTATTCATGTTGATTTAATGTTGTTCCCAGAATCCAAAACAACACTTTTGATCCCGAAAGAGGGAACCTTGCAAAATGACTAGAGTAGTCAGAATCATCATCATCATCATCATCATCATCATCATCATCATCATCATCATCAAGTTTTTTAAAGTTTAAAATATATTAGGCGCAGGCAACTAGATAGGAAGGCAGTTGTAACAAAAGAATGAGAGAACTGTTTCAAGAAGGCAGTCAGATGACAGAAAAACTAAAGGAATGTGGGGCACGGAATCCCAGCAAGGCATTTGATACAAATTATGCTGAACCGGAAGCTGCCAGGCTCCATCTTGCTTCCTTCCAGCAGTCCTTTAAAAGCTGTTTTGCTGCTCTGCTGCATATATATATATATATATTTTAAAGAACAGTTTAAGTTCAGAATTAGTGATTGACAACACATTGAACTAGAGCTGGGACAAAGCTTGAAAACAAATCATGCAGGAAAAGCCATACCACTATTTTTCCTGAGAACTTTCTGTTGTCAATTTTTTGAAAATGGGACATTTTGGGGACAACTAAAATAAAGTAAAAGGTAATGTCTTTTAGAATGAGTAAAATATTTTACAACCCAAAGATTTATGAATTAAAAATGTGCAATATGAATATTTTAATGTAAGGCAATCATTGTCATTAGAGACTGGTAATCCTG
Organism: Paroedura picta; assembly: GCF_049243985.1. Lineage (NCBI taxonomy): Eukaryota > Metazoa > Chordata > Lepidosauria > Squamata > Gekkonidae > Paroedura > Paroedura picta. The sequence continues at coordinate 54,434,469 of NC_135371.1, read as the reverse complement.
AGACATATACAACATATTTTCAAGGCTGTGTTTATTGTTTAAATATGACCAACCGTGCCATCCTAAGCAGAAATGCATCCATCTGTGTCCATCAATGGACTTAGAATGGTGCAACTCTGCTTTGGAAGACTGTGATTTTTGTCTACAATCAACATGCTATATTTTGTATAAAAAGTTCAATGTTTTCAACATAACAAAATTAACTCTATATCCAAACAGGCTGCTATTCTGATTATGAATTTCTCTCCAAGTAATATTTTCTTGAATATAGACAAATTTATTATAAAAATTTGTCTTTTCTATTTTCAACTCCTATCCCCCCACATCTCAGATGTGTGTTAGTTTTAACATGCACATGTCAAAGCAACACAGGGTTCAATAGTTTGCATCTGTCCTATTGAATTTCACTTGTAAAACTCTACAACATTTATACTTTTCAAAGTATATGCCAAAACTTTCTTCTCTGTGGGGGAAAAAAAACATGTGAAATCTGTTTTTTCTCCTATTACATCAAAACTGGAAATTTTAAATCTGTGCTGAATGCACAATGACTCAGCATGCTAACAATGTGTTTAAATCTAGTGATTTGAGAAAGAGACCAAAAGCGATGCAAAATTTTACAATATAGATCACAATCCACTCATGGTCCCAGGGCACTTGTCTTGGTCACAGGAACATGATGCAAGAAAAGGGCAAAAATTAAGTAATCCCAAAGACTAGTCTATTATATTTATATCCCGACTCTTCCCCTAAGGAGTCTAAATCAACATGCACAGAATTTCCAGGACGTCTTTGTTTTGGGCCAAGAGTTAGTTAACTACCGAAATTGAACTAACAGACCTTTCTCTGGGAATAGCTATCTATCATGGACTGTTAGAACAACCTTCTTTTCAGTTATTTGAATATCTACTATCAGGATAATAAAAAGGTTATTTTTTATCTTGACTCTTCAAGCTGTTTTTTAATTAACAATGAGAAAATAGTCCATCTAAAAACATAAAGGTAAAGGTATCCCTTGTGCAAAGTCGTGTCTGACCCTTGGGGTGACGCCCTCCAGCGTTTTCATGGCAGACTCAACACAGGGTGGCCTTGCCAATGCTTTCCCCAGTCATTACATAAAAACATATGGCATTTCTAATTTCACAAAAAGAGAAAATGACTCATTTTAATACATTCTGGTCCATTTTTAAGGTACCGAAAAGAAAGGTGCTTTAAAACAAATTTCAATCGGGCATTCTTCTGTTCATGTTTTGACATCACTCTAATATTTCTACCAAAAACAAAGCACTCAGCCAATAGTTCGGTTTCTATTTTCATTTACTAGCATTTGAGTGAAAAACTACCTTTATTGCTCATTGGAGTTAAATGGGATTATATAAAAACAGCTGAGATCAGGGTTGGCCAACTAACAACTTGTTAACACCTTTGACAACAACATCTTATCTATAATATTGTTCCATAAATTTAGAACAGGAATACAGTATTTGCTGGCATATAAGACTACTTTCCCCCCCTGAAAAACATGCCTCCAAGTGGGGGGGTCGTCCTATACGCCGAGTGCACTTCAGTTGGGATAGACATAGCTGCCCATAGGGGCCCATAGTACTGTAATGTAATGTAACAAACTCTATATTTTGAGTGGAAATGTTGGGGGGTCGTCTTATACGCCCAATCGTCTTATACGCCGGCAAATACGGTACATATGCACACATACACTTATCAGAGCAAAGGGCTTAGGATCTCCTTATGTCAATGTTAGAAACATGGACAAAAAGGACAAGAATGTCCGTATGTATATTAAAGGTCAGGAGCAGGATTAGTTGACACAGTTTCTTATATGTCACTTTTGCCAGGAGTCTAAAAGTGGCTTACAATCGCCTTCCCTTTCCTCTCCCCACAACAGACACCCTATGAGGTAGGTGAGGCTGAGAGAGCCCTGATATCACTGCTCAGTCAGAACAGCTTTATCAGTGCCGTGGCGAGCCCAAGATCACCCTGCTGGCTGCATGTTTGGGAGGAGTGGAATAAAACACAGTTTGCCAGATTAGAAGTCAGCGCTCCTAACCACTATGTCCACTTCTTTTTTCCCTTTCTTTACACACATTTCTTATACTTTGGTGTGGTAATTTTGAAACGGATAAGGACAATGCTGATGTTGTTAGAGCTGTCAACTGTCTTTGGTATCACAGATCATACTATCCTGTTACATTGTTGGAATATAAAATGGGCACCCTTGAAGTGTTTTCAATCTTTTATGTGAAAGAAAGAAGAGAGGGGGTAAATGGAGATGTGGAATTGGTCCTCTGGAAATTGACATGGGATGCCCTCAGGGTTCTGTTGACTCCCTTAAGATATTAAATATTTATATAAGGCAATTTAGTAAAATAATCCAGAGCTTTGGAGTTGGGTTTATCGATATCCAGATGATACCCAGCTCTCTATATTGACTAAGATTCCAGAACTTGTAGTCATTGTTCTCGAGTGCTCTCTGGAAACCAGTAATAAGGAGAACAAGCTAATGCTTAATTCAGATAAGACTGAAGTTATGCTGGTTGGGCAGAATGAGAGAGATAACATTACCATCTTTAGATAGGCTACCTTTAGTGGAGTTAGTTAAGAGTTTTAGGGGCATTCCTACAGTCGGCTTTGCAAATGGAGAGGCATTCTTACTAGAAATACCTGCTGATAGTTCAGTGCTGTTTTAGCCCTGAAAAATGTTTACCATTTTTTAAAAACTTATAAAAATGAGAATATATTTTATGCTTAAGCTTTTATAGACTATTTATGGAAACTGCTTTGGGTCCTTTAATTTATAGAATGCTCTGAGGGATTTTTCAGGGCTTGTTGGCAGTTCCCTCAATGAGCCATCCATTGATTTGCTCTGCGATGACCTCTGCAACCCTAGTGCTGGGTTGCTCCTTGGTTTACCAAAGAGTGTACAGCAGCCTTCTGCAACTTTTTTACCATTGAAAAACCCCTGAAACATCCTCCAGGCTTTGAGAAACCCCAGAAGAGGCGTCATCATGCAGAATACGGTTGGGAAGCATAGCTGTGTACATGCCCACCCATGGCCCCTTCCTTTCCCACCTTCTCCATGCCCATCATTGGCCATTTTGGGAGGGAGGGCAGGCTAACATGATCATATATGGTCATATTCCCCAATAAATGATGAATAAATACAAAAAATATTTTCCTTGCATTTGAGAAATCCTTCCAGGGACATTAAGAAACACCAGGGTTTCATGAAACCTGGGTGTAGAAGTTGCTCAGGTGGCTAAATGAATGTGGTGGGAGGCCCCTTAGGGAGATTGTTAATTTCTCTCTCCCTCAGGGCTACTTCCTTACGTCCTTGAAGGAGACTGTAGTTAGACCTCTATTGCAAAAGCCTTCCTTAAATAGAAGGGACTTAGGAGATTACTGCCCTTTGCCATTCTTGGGAAAAATAATTGAGTGAGCAGTGGCTGAGCTGGCTTTCCTGGTTGAGACTTCTACATTTGACCCTTTCCAGTCTTGCTTCAGGCCTGGTTTTGACTGAGATACTGCGTATTGCGCCAGTAGACAACCTCTGATTTCTAAGGGATCAAGATAGTTATATGCTGCTGATTTTATTAGATTTGTTGGCAGCATTTAATATTGCTGAGCATTTGGTCCTGGTCAACTATGTGGATTCAATGAGATTAAGAGGCATTGCCCTGATCCCCCCCCCCCCCGTGTTGTCTGCATTCTTTACTACGCAATTTTTTGGTGGTGCCAGTAAGCGAATGCCTAGGAAAGTTAAAATGAGAAGGGAGAAATCAAGATACAAAGAAAAAAGAAAGAGGCAAAGTTTTAAAAAGTTCTCAGACTAGCCCCTGCTCCAGGCAGTAGAGTGTTAATCAGTCTTGGGTGGGCTGGAATAGCTTTGCAAGGAAACCCAGGAGATTAGGTGCCTTCTTGAGGTGGGGGCCACAATAGAAAGGGCAAGTGTACAAGCAGTTATTGATTTTGCCCATTTGCAGAAGCCTATATAGAAGCCTTGCTCCAGTGAGTGAAGCTGCCATGGCAGAGCATATGAGGAGCGGTGGTCTTCCAAGGCTATGAAGGGCTTTGTATGTGACAGCTAATGCCTTAAATTGAGTAACTAATGGGCAGCCAGTGAAGTGCCTGAAAGATGGGACTAATATACATGCTCCATCTAGCTCCCAATAACAGCCAAACCACAGCATTCTGTACCAGTTGGTGTTTCCAAATTAATTCTTAGGGGATACCACCATATTGTGCATTATAGTAGTCTAGTCTCAATGTTACTGTAGGAGGGATCCAGGTGGACAGGTCAGCTATACCAAAGTAAGGGGTCATCTTTTGGGCTAGGCTGAATTGGAAGAAAATCTTTCCCACTACTGCATAGACCTGTTTTACCAGTAATAAAGTTGGGTCCATGGTTCTTAACTGAGACAGCATAGGTCAGCTGAACTCTATCAAAAGTGGGAACACAATGTCCTTCAAAATCGGTGCCTTCCGGATCAGCATTACCTCTGTTTTTTCAAGGTTTAGTTTCAATTTGTTCACTCAGCCCATTTACCACAGCAGCAAGGCTGCTATTCAGGACCTCTACTGTATCATCGGGTGATTCAGATAAGGCTATATAGAGCCGGTTATTATCTGCATACTGATGACATCCAACCCCAAAGCTATGATAAATTTTAAAAGTAAATAGTGTGTTAAGTATCCGCATTCTGTTACTCTGATAAGGACAGTGTAGCAGACAGGAGTGAAGTTAATCAAAACCAGCTGCCTGTACCAAATGTCAAGACTGAATGCAAAACTATTTTTAGAACATTTAAACACTATGCTTTCAATTCATACTGGTGAAAAACACAATTTGAGAGAAAGAAAAAAAATCAATCAGTTTAAAATAATTTATAGTGAAAACAATTTTGGCTTAGTGCATTAATATGTTTAACACCTCCCATTCCCCTATGACCAATAAGCATCTGCTTTTAAAAGGCCTTTGGAATTTTCCTTTTATCCAATATGAATATTTTTCAGTTTTTTCACCACAACAACTATTATCAGAAGTTGTTGAGACAGACTGAAACTACAAAGCATTTTCCAAAAATATTACATTAAACTTCATTTGACTTTACTATCAAATATTTGAATAATAATAAAATCTCATTTATAATGGGCTAAATACAGTAATTAGAATAATCACAGATATTCTTTTCCTATTGCCGTGTGTGTAATTCATGTGGTTATAACATACATCTTTTGAGAAATTATTTTTATACATTTGTATGTATATATTTTAGAAAAAGAACAGTGAAATACAACTGTGTACATTAATGAATATTAAGACAATGGTACCCTAAAAAGAACTTAAAGTTCCATTGATTTCAACAGGGGAGTTAGACATATGTTTAACTTCCTCTAGTTCAATGTGTTTTGGATTTATATGCCATTTAATAACTTTTTATTATGCTGGAACATTCCAAGTCATCACATCTTAACATTATATCACATCTACATTCATTCCCAAAAGAACTTGGCTGTAGTCCAAAACTTTTTATGTTGAAATAAAACCTTGCAAATCTTTATGGCGCCACAAGATTCCTGTTTATTTCTACTGCAACAGACTAACACGGCTAACCTGTTCTGTATGGTTATCTTCCATTCTTAAGTCTCATATTTGGATTGCCAAATGTCCAATAAAAGTATTAGATTAGATTTTGATATTTGGATTACAGTTGATATTTGTCATACAATATGTCCAATACATTAAAAATGTTTAATGTATTATGTGATTGGGACATAGAAATTTAGGATGCAAATCTTGCAACTAAATAGAATTTAAGGATTGCTTCCTAGTTCAGAAATTTAGTTTTCCTCTAATTAATTTTATACTTTACTCCAAGAGTTTGAGTGGTATGTTACAAAATGTGTGTTTCAACATTGGATATGGGGAAAACCCAGAGAAGATCATAGGGGCCCAGAAAACAACACTTGAACCTTCCCATACTCCTTTCCTGTATGCAGCCTTTCACACCGCATAAAAAGTTATATGGTTCTTGAGTATGTCGAGGGGTATGAGCACATGTGGTTAGAATGGGGAACTGAAACTTTCCCCCAGAGGCCATGCTTTACTATCAAGTAACAATTCATGTTATTTTGTCTCAGTGCATGATTAGCATTATTGGAGTGTGAGTTTTAGTATCCTTTTCTTTCCCAGGGAGAAGAAAATTCAGTTTGACAGCATCTTTAAATTTCTTGAACTATTATAACTCAAGGTGGTATTGGAAGTAACAGGATATATTGCAAAAGGAAAAAAGGTGGCAAAAACTCTTTTCTCATTAAAGGTAAAGGTAAAGGTATCCCCTGTGCAAGCACCGAGTCATGTCTGACCCTTGGGGTGACGCCCTCTAGCGTTTTCATGGCAGACTCAATACGGGGTGGTTTGCCAGTGCCTTCCCCAGTCATGACCGTTTACCCCCCAGCAGCAAGCTGGGTACTCATTTTACCGACCTCGGAAGGATGGAAGGCTGAGTCAACCTTGAGCCGGCTGCTGGGATTGAACTCCCAACCTCATGGGCAAAGCTTTCAGGCGGCTGCCTTACCACTCTGCGCCACAAGAGGCTCATCAGAGTTGCATATAATCTCCAATGGTAACAGAACCAGTTCTGTTGACATATTACTTTAAAAAACAAACAATATACTCACTGAGACAGGGGATTGTTAAAATGCTGCCAGGATGAATATATCCAACATACTTTTATATAAACAAATTAACCACTCTATTTTTGACAGTAGATTATATTTTTCTATCTTTTGCATGGGCATACTAAAAAAAAATGTGCTGACTAAAATAAAGCTAGTGTGGTATATAGTGGCAAACCCTAGAAACCTATAATTAAATCCTCACAGCCATGGAGGTCTACTGGTCCTTTGTCTGCCTCACCACTCTTTCAAGGCTATTGTGAAGATCAGCCACAACCACAATTTGTTGTTGTTAAGTGCAAAGTCATGTCCAACCCATCGCAACCCCATGGACAATGATCCTCCAGGCCTTCCTGTCCTCTACCATTCCCCATTTAAGTTTGCACCTACTGCTTCAGTGACTCCATCCAGCCACCTCATTCTCTGTCGTCCCCTTCTTCTTTTGACCTCAATCACTCCCAGCATTAGGCTCTTCTCCAGAGAGTCCTTCCTTCTCATGAGGTGGCCAAAGTATTTGAGTTTCATCTTCAGGATCTGGCCTTCTAAGGAGCAGGCAGAGCTGATCTCCTCTAGGACTGACCAGTTTGTTTGCCTTGCAGTCCAAGGGACTCGCACGAGTCTTCTCCAGCACCAGAGTTCAAAAGCCTCAATTCTTTGACGCTCGGCCTTCCTTATGGTCCAACTAGTTCCTCTGCCTCTTTGAAATCCTGCCTGTATTTCTGGAAGTTCTCGGTCCACATATTGCTGGAGCCTAGCTTGTAAAACTTTGCTAGCATGAGAAATGAGTGCAATGGTACAGTACTTTGAACATTCTTTATCATTGCCCTTCTTTGGGATTGGAATGTAAGCTGACCTTTTCCAATCCTGTGGCCATTGTTGAGTTTTCCAAGTGTACCCTAACCAATGACTTCCCCCACTACCTTTGCCTTCCTTTCATAGAATCATTGGTGGAGTCTTGTTAAAGTATTAACCATTGCCAATCTTGCTTAGCCTCCAAACTCTGATGAACTCCAGCCTAGTCTAGGCTTCTGATGCTGCTATTGTGAATATAAAGCTGGGATAAAACCACATGCCATTTGTACAATATCTTTGATGTGTTTTGTTCTAAAAATGACTTGTATCATGGTTTTGCTTTGGTCTTGCTTTTTACATTTGTATACTGCCATTACTCCAAAGAGCAAATGATAGCATGTAGATTTTTTTGTTTATTGTGAAGATAAAGTTGAGAGAAAAACCACATGCTATCCTTTGCCATTTGGAGAAATGGCAGGATAAAATCTAAAATGCAAGGCAGAAGCAAAACCATAAAACAATTTACAAAGTGCATTTCCCTCTTTCAGTATTCCAAAGGTGTGTGCATCCAAACACATCTTTCCCTTGCTTATTGAAGAAAACATTTTTTACTATTTTATGATTTTAAAAAAATGCTGAAATCTCTTCACAGTTTAAGTATTTCTATACTTCATTGAGCAAAGTTTGAATCCGGAGGCACCTTATATCTTGAACAAAACTTTGTTGGTCTTAAAGGTGCCGCTGGACTCAAAGTTTGTTCTGCTGCTTCAGACCAGCATGGCCACACACCCAAATCTATACTTTGTTCACTTAAACTAGCATGGCATACCGTTGTTAGAAGCAAAACCTTCCAAAACCTACTGTCCGGTTTCATAGGTATTTTACTTTGTTCTTTATGAAAAAAATAAAAGCAGGAAGAAAATCTTCATTAAAACAAATGTCAGAGATTTATTTGAAGATGTTAAATTCATAAGTACCAAAATGGACATAAAAGTAGATTTTGATACTGACAGGGCTTAAAAGTAAAACACAAACCTTGCTACCACCAGCCTTTCAAGGTTTATAGAAAAAGTCGCTCACCCATTAATTAATTCCTGGTCAACATCAAGAGAAGTAAGTACATTTAAGACACACACAAAAAAGTAGCAATAATGGCAGAACTGTGATGAGCGCTAAAGGCATTTTCTTCCAGCCAACAAATTGCTCTAGATTTGCATACTGTTGTGTTTCTTTTATAAGGGGTGTTTTAACTAGAAAAGGGACAATAGTTTAAAGACTATTATGTGAGGTCTAACAGCAACACAAAATGGAAAACTGGAATTCTACATAATATTTATTATTTATTTATTTATACCGCCCTTCCCTACGGCTCTGGGCGGTTTACATAAAACATTTTAGAATATGCTACTACATAATATGCTACTACACTCCAGGTGATGACCTCAGCTGGGGGAAGATGGCACACCAAAGTCTGTTTTGGGGTCCTTGGGTATTTCTGGAGTAGATCTAGAAAGAGAAGTAAGATGGTCTAGAGGTGCTCTTAGATTGCTAGGGGTTTATAGCTGGGCTACTTATGGTAAGTATCATATTGTTTAAAGGAACAACATGCTTGAAGCTGGAGGATGAGAAGTAGTAACACCAATTTGGTGGCATATCTATTCTATCTGGTACTGGCAGTGGACATGTTGAAGAACTCTGAGCCCTTGAGGGGTAGGTCTTCTACTTTCCTGTTGGTTTCATTTGTCATAGACTTAGGAATAAATTGCTTACAAATGGAACAATGGGCATCTCACCCAGGCAAAGAAGGTAGGAGGCATGATTATCTGATTCCCATTTTAGCACCCATTGAATGTACTTCTTAAAAAGAACCTTAAGTACCATGTGGAAGAGAAAAAAGAGACAACAAAGATTGTGTAATTTTATTATGAATAATGAAGATTCCAAAGAACTTCTCTCCAAAGAAGAGATAACTGATAGAGAAGGTGCTCTCTTTGTCTTTCCAAGTGAAATGAACATGGGAAAAACTATTGAGGAAGGTGGACTACCTTGGGCTTCAGAAGGTCTGAGAAACCATGATGATTAATTATGGGGAATGCACCAAGACTTCCTAGATTGCCAAAAGAAGCAGCATCCTTCAAAGCATCCTTCAAGGACCTCATACTCCCATATGTATCTACCCAACCAAAAGGGTAACCCAAGAACAAGGAATGTGAAATTCAGATTCAGAAATATTTGGAAGCACTGCCTAATGCTATATTTAGAATATCTAGAGTAGTTCTGAATAGTTCTGAATTGGATTTTCTGGATATTCAGAACAATTCTGAATATTTCATTGATTCCTATAGAAAGTAGGCTAGTCCGCTTGCAAGAGCTGTAAAAGTAAAGTACAACTTACTGTTCAGACAGCTGGGCCTGACTTTTGAGAAAGGGAAGTAAAATAGTCCCTGTACAGGATCCAAAGATGGTGGGGGCAGAAAAAGCAAATATATAATCAATGAGAATATATGTTAGATAAACAAGGGAAAATAAAATCCTAGCAAAGAGTTCAAGACGAAAGGAAATAAAATCTGTCACTATTATACCAACAAATTGTACTAAAATTGAAAGAACAAATAGCCAAAGAAGTTGGTAGATTAATAATGAAAACAATTTTTGAACCATTAATTACTGAAGCTCCAAAACATTTACTAGGAAATATTTTTAATTGTTACCGCAATATGATACTGAACCCGAGCAAGTAAAAATTGTATGACAAAATGGATCCATATTTTTTGAGAAAATATACATGTGAGCCAATGGGAAAGTCTATGGACTGAAGAAATTTAAATTTTCTGAGTGTCAAATATAAAAAGAAAACTGGTATAAAATGTTCTTTAGGTGATATATTACCCCCAAAGATATAACAAAAGCAAATAAAGGGAAGTGCTGGAAATGTCAGAATACAAATGCAATATTTTATCATATGTGGACATCCAAAGAATGAAGAAAATATTGGATCAAGATACATGAAGAAATATAAAAGATATTAAGATTTAAGTTTACGATGGATAAAAAAAATGCTATTAAATATTCTGCCAAGCAATATCAGGAAAAAACAACACTGAAAGCTGAGAAAATCCTTCGTGCAAGCAAGAACAAATTCCCTCTCTTCAGTGATCCTACACTGAAGATTTTAGCGCCTACCCAGAAAGACTATTTAGATATGGCACTGGTTGTCCCGATTCCCTGTCTTACATACTCCTGGTCCATCATCTTTATAATAATTTACGTAAATACCTCATAAAATCTACAGTCCTGACATCATGCTCAAATAATCAGAAATTAAACCTGCAGGGGAACACTTCAACCTGTGGAACCTTTGTTTTATTGCAAAGAAACTTCAAGAACAAACTGGAAAGGGAGACTGCTGAGATGCAAATCATCACAACACTCAAAACAATGGAATCCCCAAGACTCAACAAGGATATTGGTTTCTAATCTCACTACATATGCTAACCTCATTCGACTCTTATAACTACATTCCTTACAATCCTCTCATTTATTTCATTTGGGACAATGAGGCTGCTATGTAATATAAATATGTAATGCAGTTTTGAATTTAACACAAATCTTAGGACTGGAGAACAAACTCAGCATGGCTTGTAACTTGTGGGGATGCTTTCATGCTTGGGTGGAGATGGATAGGACTAGCAGCAGGTCTCTTTTAATTACTTCTTCTCTTTGTGAATGACAGTTGAACCCAAAGAACTGATTTGTTATTCTAACAAGAAATTATCTGATCTTTATTATCATGCAGCATATTTGCTGGACATTGTCATGAGGCTGTTAACTAATTTGCTACTAATTTACTGTCTCCTTATTTCTGTACTCATATGGTTCATGTTCCATTATCTGAGGAAGTGTGTATGTACACAAAGCTCACACCTTGACTAAAACTTGGTTGGTCTTAAAGGTACTATTGGACTCAAATTTTGTTCTTCAGACCAACATGACTACCCACATGAATCAATCAGAAATTAATTTACTAACTATTGGTTTACTGGGATTCTAAGGTTACAGACAATGTGACTTTCTGGTGGCAGTATCTAAACAACAGAAATATGGTTTAAATTATATTGGAGCTATATTTGCTAATGTTATTACTTAGTTATTTTAATAACTGAATTATGCCAATAAAGGTATATGATTGATTGATATACAGCAAATTATTTAAGTATATGGTGATTGTGGCAAGAGTAATATTGGCGGCAAAATGGAAGATGGAGAAATGTTCAGATTTGAAGGAATGGAATAATCAATTGAATATGCAGTAATGGCAATCTGAACATGTTTTATTTATAACAAACCAACTTTGGAATGTCAAGACTAATAGAAAGTCTTTCCCCAGATATATAGCTGAGAATCATGAATAAAATTAAATATAGGATGACAAAAAGATGTGTGTAATATATGCTTTATAATAAAACTAGTGAATAAGCCCGCTGCAGTCTTAATGCAGCGGGCGCTAGCGGGTCCTCGGTGGGGGGTGGTGTGGGCGTGGGGCGGTGCGGCTCTCCCGGGGTGTGGGAGTCTGCGAGGGCGATAGGACTGCGGCGTGGCGCGGGTCGGGCGGGCCGCATGGAGTTGGGGAGCGGCTGAGTCGGGGAGCGGCAAGTGTGTTTGGCTGCGGCGCGTGGCGGCTCAGCGGGCCCCCGCGGCGCGCTGGCTACCTGGTGCAGTGTCGGTGGTGTGGCGAGGAGGCGGCGGCTGGGTGCAGAGGCGAGTGATGGCGGCGTGCGTGCGGGTGCGGGTGAGGAGGAAGGGGGCAGGTCGGGAGGTGCTTCGCACATCCAATTAAGCAGTCCTGCATGAAGGGGCCAATTGTGAGCCGCGGGGCCTTGGCGGTGGAATGACAATCGTAGGAGCCAATCGGCAGGCACAAAGTGCCTGCCAATTGGGCCCTCCGATTGTCACTCCGGGGGAAAGGGCCTATGGGCACCCTTTCCCATCACGGACAGGGCCCACCTTAGGTGCCCTTAACGGATTATATTATCCGCTCCGCCAGGAACAGTTAAAGATATTATCAGATATGATGATAATTTGATAAAGTAGACTAAAGTTATTTAATTATAAATTAAATAACCATTCCTCTCCCCACAACAGATACCCTGTGAGGTAGGTGAGGCTGAGATAGCCCTGATATTACTGCTCGATCTGAACAGCTTTCAGTGCTGTGGCGAGCCCAAGGTCACCCAGCTGGTTGCATGTGGGGGAGCATGGAATCTAATCCGGCTCACCAGACTAGAAGTCCATGCTCCTAAGCATTACACCAAGTAAATTTACGTAAGTTTGATATAAATGTACAATTTTTAGAAGAAGAGTTGGTTTTATACTTTCCACAGCCTGAAGGAATCTCAAAGCAGCTTACCATCACCTTCTCTTTCTTTCCCTACAACAGATACCCTGTGAGGTTGGTAGGGCTGAGAGCGCAATGACAGAATTGGTCAGTCAGACCAGCACTATCAGGGCTGTGATGAACTCAAGGTCACCCAGCTGGCTGCAAGTGAAGGCGTCGGGAATCAAGCCTGGCTCACCAGATTAGAAGCCGCCGCTCTTAACCACTACACCAGGTTAGCTTCCTTGCATATGTTTTATATTAGTGTGTAGTAAATTGAAATATTTTCAAGTCTCCCTTTGGGGGTATATCAGGTATAAAATATTATACATTTAGATTATATTTAGGTATTTATGCTGCATGGAAGGAGGAGGATTAATAAAAGCAGGTCTAAAGCCAACTCTGAATCACACAACTGGTTTCCTAGTTTTTGAAGTTGGGCATTATATAAAACTTCTAATGTAACTTTTTATAAACGGCTCTTCTTAAACATTAAGTATGAGATCCAAGGTATAATAGTTACCCAAGTTCAAATCTGTAAAACTCACTTTTTAATCTTGGGCCAGTCACTCTCTCTTGCCTTAACTTACCTCAAAGAGTTACAAGGATGACATGAGGAAGAAAGAACCATTAGCATGAATGAGGGTAGAATAAAAATGCTAGAAGTAGATTCTATGTGCTAATAGATATCTTGAACACTTGCAATAAGGACATCTGTTTTTAATATGACGGAATGTCATTAGATACTTGTTCTTTTCCCTCACAGTTCTTCTATATTTTTGGTTGCAAAGCCATTAAAGACCCTTCATTAAACAAAAAGAATGCAACTGCTCTAAAGTTCTTATGTGTAGTTTACTCTGCCAAGCCAACTCTTATTCATGCATTTTTGCTGACTCTTAGAAAATTAAATTGCTCTGGGTCTGCACTCTCTGTGGGGAGCAAAGAATAATATTGTGCAATTGGAAACTTCCTTTTCTATTGCATTTAAACAATGTTTCCTTACAATTTCCCACACTCTAAGATTCCAGCTTCTTTTGTGTTCAATTTAGCTTTCCAACCATAATGACAAAGCCCTATCAAGCAAGCTTTTATAAAGTTTGCTTCTACTGTTTGCTTTTAAAATATGCAGGAGGAAAAATGAAATGAAATCCCAATAATTATTAACTCTAAAATATATAATGCTAATAAATTATTAAATGAGATGTGATTGCAACCGTAAGGCTTAATTTCTTCTATACACATTGGATTGTTTCCTGAGCACACCACAGTCATTTGGCAGATAAACCTATGGCAAAATATGCAGCAGCAATTTTGAAAGAGAGAAAATTCAGGGGTGTTTTAAAGCGTATGGCATTTTTGGCTTCTATTTCATCATTTTCTTTTATATGTTTTATAGCCTGCCTTTCTGACCTCATTAGGGCCACCAAGGCTCTTACTGCCTGGTAACCAGTGGTAGAATCATAGAACAGAATCACAGAATCATAGAGTTGGAAGGGGCCATACAGGCCATCTAGTTCAATCCCCCTGCTCAATGCAGGATCAGCCTAAAGCAACCATGAAAAGTAGTTGTCCAGCCACTGCTTGAAGACTGTCAGTGTGCGGGAACTCACCACCTCCTTAGGCAGTTACTCATTAGCTGAAAATACATTTTACAAGTCCATCTATAAAAATGCCTATAAGAAGCACTGTTAAATGTTATCACCTTTTCCATTCTCTGTGGTTTTCAAAATAGCAGGATGGATGAAAAAGTTTAGAGCACACTACATACTAAAGTTTACAACCAGGCCTCAATAGGACAACACTGGAAGATAAGACTGGAGATATGGTGATATCTTTAAATGTGTTATAGGTTATCTCTCAGGATGTTTCAGATGCAATATATCAGATGGTTCTGGCTAGATTAGACATTTTCCTAGATCTAAGCACATAGCACTATCCATCCTTATCCATGGTTCCTCAATATATTTGTGAAACAGCCTGGGGGTGGAATGTGTCCGGCTGTCCGAGTTGGAATAGGGCCAATCAGCTAAGCTGGTTGCACCCTGATTGGCCCTGCCCCTGCAGCTACCACCCTCCGTCCCTGGACTCTAGCCTTTTTGCTCTCAGATGCACCTCAGTGCCTGGAGCCAGCAGCACATAAGGGGAGAGGGCCCTGGACAAAAGGTCTGGTGGAGGGCCTGCTAATGAGGGCCTCCCAGCCTGCTAGGCTGGGCCTGCTAATGAGGGCCTGCTGACTGCCTGCTAAGGAGTTCTGTCCCGGGCTTGCTAACAAGCTGGCCAGCCCCCACCCGCCCCACATGATCCGGATACGAGCTGCGGCCCAAAGCCACCGTAAGCTGCCTGGCCGGGAGCCAGGGGAGGGAACCCCTTTAAGGCCCATTCTTAGGAACGGGCTTTGAAGCTAGTTTATTTATACAAAATAACAGATCACCAAACACAGATGTGCTGTGCATTAATATGGCATGCTGAGTATCACCTTGACTACTGAATAATAACTTTTAGTTAACTATTGGTAGGAGAAATCTCACTCAAGTTCTTGCTTAATTTCAAAAGAATTCTGTTAATAAAACCCCACTTCTTTTATCAGAGTCATAAAGATTATTCCATTGGGGCTACCATATTTTGAAAAGCAAAAAAAGAGGACATATTTACCCAGTGACTAATGCCTCTATTATGTAAGCTGTGATAATTGATACTAACTAAGAATACTCCTGATTTTCCAATTGAAAAGAGGGCATTTTATCACTTTTTAAAAAAGAGCCCAAATGAGGAGGGACACCAAGTAAGAGACCATCTGGTAACCCTAATTCCAGGGAAGGGTCAACCATCCCTCTGCTCCACTTGTGTAAGATTTTCTGTTCTACTGTTGCTCCTGCTCTCCTTTGTCATCTCCACTCAACTTATGGTGCCATCACCATAAGTAAAGATTAACTGTGGGGAGCTGATTCCTGCCAGTGGCTGTGAGGCTACATAAAGTTTAAATTCTGAATTCTTAAATTCTTAAAGCAAAGTAGAGCACAATAGTATAACTATATAGCTTAGCAAAGTACCTCCATGGTGTTGCTGTGAGGACCCTGGCTGCTACATTCTGGACCAGCTACAGTTTCCAGATCAAGGTTAAAGACAGGCCTGTGTAGAGTGAATTGCAGAAGTTCAGTCTAGAGGTGACTGCCCCATGGATCCCTGTGGCTAGGTGTTCCGGGACCAAGTAGGGTGCTAGTAGTTTGGCTTGGCAAAGATGGTAAAATGCCAGCCATGCTACTGTGGTGATCTGAGCCTCCATTGAGAGAGAGGCATTGAGAATCACACCCAGATTCCTGGTGGAGTGGGCCACTGATAGCTGCACTCCATCCTGGTTGGGTAGGCATGCTTCCTGCCCAGCCACAGAACATCCATCTTTTAAGGGTGGAGCTTCAGGTGACTCTGGTTGAGCCACCTCATCACTGCTTCCAGGCAGCTGGATGATGTTTCTGGGGGAGAATCAGGGTGGCCGTCCATCAAGAGGAAGAGCTGGGTGTCATCAGCATATTGGTGGCAACCCAGCCCAAACTTCCACACCAGTTGAGCAAGAGGGCATATAAAGGTATTAAATAGGATTGGAGAGAGAACCGCTCCCTAAGGGAATCCAAAAGCCAGCTGGTGATGGCTTGATGAACTCTCTCATATTGCTACCCTCAGTCCGCAATGCCGGAGGAAGGAGATCAGCCACTGAAGGACAGTCCCTCTGATTTCGTCATTGGCGAGGCAGTGAGGTAAAAGCTCGTGGTCAACTGTGTTGAATGGTACTGAGAGGTCCAATAACACAAGCAGCACTGACTCGCCCTGGTCCAACTGGTGATGGAGGTCATCCGTCAGGGCAACTAGCGCTGTCTCTATCCCATGGTCAGGATGGAAACCTGACTGGGATGGGTCTAAGACTGAAGCTTCTTCCAAGTATGCTGACAGTTAGTCCAAGACAGCCCTTTCAAGCATCTTCCCTAGAAACGCTAGGTATGAGACAGGATGATAATTGATGGGTTGCCCCAGGTCCAGGGATGGTTTTTTTATGGTTTTTTGAGCAGCAGGTGAACCACTGCCTGATTTAGACCTTCTGGGAATTCTCCTGTTGAAAGGGAGAGATTATCTCCACTTTAGTCAGTGTGAGTCATCTGAAGTTACTCAGTGTACTCTCCAAAGACGGCCAAGGGGCCTCTAATTCACTTTCTGTAAAGTTGGAGGGAGGTTATGGTGGAGTGCTGAGATTGTGCCTGCAAAATGACTCATAGATGCCCCACAGCTGATGTCCAATTAGTTATTATTTTAGTGCCTTTCCCCCAGGGCAGTAAGACATCTAATGATCCTAGATAATTCTGCTGGGCATGAGTTAGCAGATGTGATTGTAGTCGAGTAAAATTTGTGTTTTACCAATTTAGCCACCATCTCATAGGCTCTTAACTGCATTCTATAAGACGTTCTTGCAACTTCATCATGTGTCTTCCACCAGACTCACTGTAATATTCTCAGTTCTTGCTTCTTCTTGCAGAGCAACTCAGTGTACCAAGGGGCCCGCTTCAGACAGGGCAGGAGAGGACACTGGGGAGCTATCTCGTTGATGGTGGCTAGCATTCTGTCATGCTGGTCACTGACCAGACCATTTACAGAAGTGCCAAGAAGCACTGGGACCTATAGAGCCTTCAAGAATCCAATCAGATCCATAAGTCTCTGCGGGTGAGCTAAAATATGAGGGGGTCGTAGCCTTAGTCAAGCCTTCAAGGCATAGTGGTCTGACCATGGCATGGTCTTAGCTGAGACCAGATCTACTTTCAGCCTCACACCGAAAATGAGGTCCAGGGTGTGGACCTGCCTGATGATTAGAGCCAACAACAAATTGCGAGAGCCATAATATTACCATGGATGATACTAGGTTCAGCCCATTTCCAGAGGATAGTACCTCGGCATGGATGTTAGCCCCCAGAATGAAGAGTCTAGGGCAGTGGTCCCCAACCCGTGGTCCGCGGCCCGGTGCCGGGCCGCAAAGGCCATGGCGCCGGGCTGCGGCTCCCTCTCCCCGCCCGTCTGCAGTAAAAAACTTCCCGGGAAGCTTCTTACTGCAGGAGGGGGGGAGAGGGAATCAGGGCCGTGCCCGCGCATGCGTGGCACTTTCGTGCATGTGCAAAAGTGCAGTGCATGCGCGATTTCAGCTGCGCATGGCGCATGTGCGGCTGGGGCGCATGCGCAATGTGCGGCATACGCGGGTGGGCAATTGCCCTGCCGGTCCCCAGCCTCAAAAAGGTTGGGGACCACTGGTCTAGGGAACTGTAGTGTCCAGGTGGCCACCTCCTCTAGCAGGGCTAGCAGGGCATATGGAGGTACATTGGGCAAGCAGTACACCAAACAGACAGCAATGCTGAGAACCCCTTGAGGCCTGCACATTCAATTCCTGAAATTGACAGTGTGGGGAGAGCCCTGAAGGAGAAATCTTCTTGGATTAGGATTGCCACTCCTCTTCCCTGCCCTGCAGTCCAAAACTGATGAATGACAGAGAACCCGGCAGTGGCTAGTTCTTTAAGGGCGACTGTCTCACCGTCCCTGACCCAAATCTCCGTGACGCACGCCAGGTCCACATTGTTATTTGCAAAGTAGTCTTGCAAGGTGTGGGTCTTGTAATTAATCGACCTATTGTTGCATAGCATCAGTGTCAGAGGCAGGTTGTTCACCTTTGCCCCTACTCTAGTGTCCCAAGTGATGGGACGTATGTTGGAAGGGGTCCGAGCATGTCTGTATCTCGAGTCCCTTATCTTGTCCCACCTCCTCCCATCACTGTCTCTGCCTCTTCCCCTCAATATTGGGATCCTTGACTCCCTTCCCCCCCCCCCGTCATCACTTCCTCTGTTACAGCCAGTGTGTGAGAGATGTCCATATTTGGTCTGCACAGTGTTTCTCGCTGAAATTATTCCTGCTCTCTTGAATGTTTCCCACCTAAGTTGTGGCATAGTGGTAACTTTGGCCCAGTTTTTTCCAGCAAATCCTCCTGCCTCCTGGAGTTAAATGCAAGTTCAACGATACTGGCTCTTAAAAACTGATCGCACTAAAAAAAAAAATCAAACCCACACTATAGTTCCTTTAATATGGAAAAAATATGCTATTGTCCTAATATTTCCTTTCACATTCATATCTTCCTTTCATGTTCTCAACAGCAATTACAGAAAGTTAAATAACTGTGAACCCACCATTAGAAAGGGTTTCCTTTATCTGGCTTCAGACAAAAGAGCAGTCAAATGCTTTATTCTGTTGGGTATATTTCTCATTTCTGAAATGCAGAGCCAGAGAATACCAAACTGAAATAGTCTATGGAAATATAAGCCAAACATGAATGAGTCTACCCTGTTTGGCAGAAAGTAAACTGCACACTTTCACTTTTTTGCCTACCAAACTGATACAGTTTTACAAAGTTTTGCTTTCGTGTCATGTGTCAGGAGGACCAAGTTATGCATCAAACTGCATCAACTTCTGCTGAAAACATTATTCCAGAAAGACTAGAGCTAATATGAAATCCCGAACAAAAGATTTACATCACACAAGGATTTTAAAAAGTTTACACATTTATAAATGCTTTGGGGAATTTTTTTTTTTTAATGACATTTAGATAGACAGTGAATTTACGCTAGACATGTGGAAAATGGACTGAAATGTATAGAATGATAGGTATTAAATTACCTGCAAATAATTTCTCTGTTTGGTGAAAGGAGACTCATTTTCTTTTACTTATGCAAGCATATTTTTAAAAGAAAGCTACCAGCTGTGCCTTGTCAGCCCAAGGACCAAAAGCATTGTGCTGCTTTTCATTTTCTAAGCGAAGTTATGTGCTAATCTGAAAAGCTGTATTAGCTGAATCTCTGCATACTGGACAGAACAGTGCCTTGTCCCTAGAGAAAGAAGCCATTTCAATCTTCACTAAGGAATCGTCTAACACAATTCAACACAACCCTGTTGAGACTTCTTTTATTTTAAAGATAGTAGCTGAATATTTTTTCATTTGCAGCTGGAGATTAGATGACAAGCAAAACCTACTGTTAGGTTAGATTTCCAGGTAATAACAAAATGCATTTTCTTTTAAAATTACTGTTTGCAGCATGGTAATGTTTAATATTTGCAAAAAGATTGTTCTTGATAATTTGTAAGTATTTTGATAAGCAAATGTGTGTGCATGTATATCATATGTATGCCTGAGGCTAGTTGTAAAAATATCTTCAGAAAGTTTTATGTAGCATAAATTACAGATTATATTAACAGAAAAGTTGGTGGTCAGTCATTAGTTACTGATTTTTATAGAACACAATGTGTTTTAAGAAATGCCATACAGATAAATTCATAGTTGTGAAATTATAATTAATGCGGATTCAAGTGAGTAGCCGTGTTGGTCTGAAGCAGCACAACAAAGCAAAACCAGAGTGCAGGGGCACCTTTAAGACCAACAAAGATTTATTCAAGGCGTGAGCTTTCGAGTGCAAGCACTCTTCCTCAGATTATGAACTGGTAATTAATAATGGGGTAGTTTGATGCAAACAGAATAGTTAACAGACCTTTGCATTCAGGATTTGCAGTTAGCCATTTCCACAGTCTTGCTGGCAAAACAAGATACAAAATGGCCAATATTTATAGCGCAGAACAATTGTACCTGGGAAAATTTGACACTTTCAAGAGGTACTAACAATGTCACTGATGCACAGAATATTGTTCTGCAGTATGGGAAAGGTCAGATGTTCATAACTGGATGTAGTATTATAAAGAGGAAATTTTGAGCTTAACATGTGCTTGGCCACCTCCAGTTTCCTCATACCCTTCTCCTGGGGCTGAAAGTGACATCTGATAAACTAAATGACCATGTTTGTTTCCCTGAGCTAAATATCAATCAAGCCAGATGTGATTATTTTAATGTGGGACTGCCTTTGAAATTCAAAAAGTACAACTGGTTCAAAAATCAGCCAAAGGAATTCTAACGGAAGCCTGCCAAAATCAGGCTTATTTCAAAATTGTGTTGATTCACTGGCTTTCTATTTGTTTCTAGGACCAATTCAAAGTTGTGACACTGACTGTTCTGGGGCCAATTAACTCAAGGACCATTTGCTACCTTAAATTATCTATGTGACCCCTTAGGTCTGGGAACCTGCTGTGGGTTCTTTCACCCTCTGAGGTGTGAGAAGCTGGGATCCTCAGTAGAGGGTTTTTTTTGTAATGGCCCTGTGAATGGAGAAAACGCATTCTCATTCAGGCAGGCCATAAATATGTGGTTGCTCAAGAAGACCCCTGAGCCTTCACATAAGCCTTTGTAATTGAATTCAACTGTTTTTTATTCTCTTCCCTCCATCTGAAATTTTAATGTCTGTTAATATCTTAAAATATATATATCTGCTTCCTTGACCTGAGTGAGGCTAGCCCAGTCTCAGAAGCTAAGCAGAGTTCACCCTGGTTAGTTTTGGATGAGAGACCACCAAGAAAGTTCAGGGTTGTTATGCAGAGGCAGGCAATGGAAAATCATCTCTGTTAGTCTCTTGCCTTGTGGGATCCCCATAGAATCATAGAGTTGGAAGGGGCCATACAGGCCATCTAGTCCAACCCTCTGCTCAATCAGTGCAGGATCAGTTAAAGCAGCCATGGTCCAGCCGCTGCTTAAAGAAGATGAGTGAGGGGGAGCTCACCACCTCCTTAGGCAACTCATTCCACAGCTGAACTACATTGCCCTGGAATTGTTTTTCCTGATATCTAGCTGGTACTGTTCTACAGGTAGTTTAAAGTCATTACTATGGGTCTTATCCTTTGTTGCCAACAGAATCCGCTCCCGGCTCTCCACGAGGAATTGTTTTTATAACTATCAACCAGGGACAGACTGTGAAGTCAAAATTTTGGATGCAGGAACATAGAAACTTTAAGCTTTCTTCCTCACACATAATCTTCTGATGATTTTTATAATTTGATCAGTTCCTGTGATGAACCTCTATCCTTAATCTTTTGGAGGCCGTGGGCTTTCCTGTGAGCAATTCCAGTTGCATTCCAGACCGTTTCTGCATTGGGAACTTTGCTGTCCTAGCTCTTGTGTGGCAGCACAAATACGAGGCAGATAAGGTGCACCAGGCCAAATGCTCCCCTGTGCAGGAGCAGGGCAATCTTCCCTGGCTCAAACTCTAGCCTGCAGCCTGGTGCAAAGCCTCCAATGTGGAAACAGCGTAATTCTTCCTTTTTCTTTATGGATCACTCTCCGGCCTCATGCTCCCTACGAGTAAGAATAATCCCATCAATTATATAGAATATTATATTAAATACCAAGTATTGCCATTGAAAAGAAACCTAAAAGAAGGACTAAGGCTTAGCTTGGAAGCTATTAGAATGGACAGTGGGCAAAAGCACTAAGATATTTCAAATATAATTTCTGCAGTGAGGTTGCTTCTGGTCAAATAACTATAACTGAATGAAGTACAAGAAATGAATTTTTTATTCCCATCATTTGAAACATGATTTATATACCAAAGTGGTTTACAAAATATTTTAAATACTTTAAAAAACTCTAAAATTAAAGCATTAAGCAGAAACAAATACCAGTAATAAAAATAAAATAATTTACTTCTCACACATTTGGCCACAGATTAATGTTTTTACTTGCATATAAAAGGAAACCAAAGGAGGACACAAAACAATCTTTTGTGCAGAGATTCCAATCTTTACAGGCCAATACAGGGAAACACAGGAGAGGCCCTGTTCCTTCTAGATGATAACTGGACATTTGTAGATTTTGGAGCAAGGCCTCACTGATTGATTTCTAAGTCTGTAACAGCTCATTTCTGTCTGTAGCTAAGCATTCCTAAGGTCTTTGAATTTTCTTCGAAAAGACCATACAGAATCTAATCTTCAAGTAACAAGCACAGCTAGTTAGCCAACTGAAGTTCATAAAAGGATACACACATGTACACAAGACTTGAGCATAAATACATCCTGGTCCAGAAGTAACTTTATATATAGTAAAGTAACTTTTTAGTAACTGCAGTAATAATGGTTCCCTTAGAGCTGAATGAGTTGGCAGTACTGAATGGAGGTAAAGGGGACACGAGACAGCAAAAGAAGACAAGAGAGAAGAAAGTTGCAGTTATTGAAGTGAGAGGATATCAGAATATGAGGATGTCAAAGAATGAGTCCAAACATTTTCCAAACCTTTAGAGATAGAAGCAACATGACTGTAGACAAATAAATATTGGATATTGAATATCAATACATACTGAATGCAAGATACAGTGGTAGAGATAGGGGTCATCATCTTATAGATGGTAATAAAAATTGGGGTTTTGATAAAGTCACATAATATCTGTGAGTAGGACAGAAACAAAATTGTTAGGAAGTTGAGGCAGCAGAAATAAGCATACTATGAGTACAGTGGCAGTGGGTAGAAGGAAAATTGGTACGTAGTTAGTGTGGGAGAATGGGTCAGGAGAAGATACATAGAAGAGCAAGGAAACTCAACAAGATAGACAACTTACACGGGGAGATGGCAAATGATTCAATGTGTAGGAAGGGAACCCAAGAAAGAGATAAATTGTAAAACAGAGAGATAAGAAACAGAGCAGATAGTTTCAACTTAAGTTTCATTAAAGAAGGAAAAAACTCTTTAGTGAGATTAAAGATGGGGAAGCAGAAGGACAGGCTAGGGCATTAAAGGTAGGGCATTAAAGACAGAGAAGAGGAAGTGAAATTCTATGAATTGTTGTTGTTATGTGCGAAGTCGTGTCCGACCAATCGCGACCCCATGGACAATGATCCTCCAGGCCTTCCTGTCCTCTACCATTCCCTGGAGTCCATTTAAGTTTGCACCTACTGCTTCAGTGACTCCATCCAGCCACCTCATTCTCTGTCGTCCCCTTCTTCTTTTGCCCTCGATCGCTCCCAGCATTAGGCTCTTCTCCAGGGAGTCCTTCCTTCTCATGAGGTGGCCAAAATATTTGAGTTTCATCTTCAGGATCTGGCCTTCTAAAGAGCAGTCAGGGCTGATCTCCTCTAGGACTGACCGGTTTGTTCGCCTTGCAGTCCAAGGGACTCGCAAGAGTCTTCTCCAGCACCAGAGTTCAAAAGCCTCAATTCTTTGACGCTCGGCCTTCCTTATGGTCCAACTTTCGCAGCCATACATTGCAACTGGGAAGACCATAGCCTTGACTAAACGCACTTTTGTTGGCAGGGTGATGTCTCTGCTTTTTAGGATGCTGTCTAGATTTGCCATAGCTTTCCTCCCCAGGAGCAAGCGTCTTTTAATTTCTTTGCTGCAGTCCCCATCTGCAGTGATCTTGGAGCCCAGGAAAATAAAATCTGTCACTATCTCCATTTCTTCCCCATCTATTTGCCAGGAATTGAGCGGGCCGGATGCCATGATCTTTGTTTTCTTGATGTTGAGTTTCAAGCCAACTTTTGCACTCTCCTCCTTCACCCGCATCAACAGGCTCTTTAGTTCCTCTTCACTTTCTGCCATTAGAGTGGTATCATCTGCATATCTGAGGTTGTTGATATTTCTCCCTGCAATCTTGATCCCAATTTGTGACTCCTCTAATCCCGCATTTCTCATGATGTGCTCTGCATACAAGTTAAATAGGCAAGGTGACAGTATACAGCCTTGCCGAACTCCTTTCTCAATTTTGAACCAGTCAGTGATTCCATGTTCAGTTCTCACTGTTGCTTCTTGACCTGAATATAAATTTCTCAAGAGACAAATAAGATGCTCTGGTATTCCCATCTCTTTAAGAACTTGCCACAATTTGTTGTGTTCCACACAATCAAAGGCTTTAGCATAGTCAATGAAGCAGAAGTAGACGTTCTTCTGGTACTCCCTAGCTTTCTCCATGATCCAGCGTATGTTGGCAATTTGATCTCTAGTTCCTCTGCCTCTTCGAAATCCTGCCTGTATTTCTGGAAGTTCTTGGTCCACATACTGCTGGAGCCTAGCTTGTAGGATTTTGAGTATAACTTTGCTAGCATGAGAAATTAGTGCAATGGTGCGGTAGTTTGAACATTCTTTGGCATTGCCCTTCTTTGGGATTGGAATGTAAACTGACCTTTTCCAATCCTGTGGCCATTGTTGAGTTTTCCAAATTTGCTGGCATATTGAGTGTAGCACTTTTACTGCATCGTCCTTTAAGATTTTGAATAGTTCAACTGGAATGCTTTCACCACCACTAGCTTTATTGTTGCTCAGACTTCCTAAGGCCCATTTGACTTCACATTCCAGGATATCTGGCTCCAGGTCAGTAACTACCCCATTGTGGTCATCAGGGATGTTAAGCTCGCTCTTGTATAGTTCTTCTGTATAATTTTGCCACCTTTGTTTAATCTCTTCTGCTTCTGTGAGGTCCCTACCATTTTGGTCCCTTATCATACCCATCTTTGCATGAAACGTTCTCTTCATATCTCCAATTTTCTTGAAAAGATCTGTGGTCCTCCCGATTCTATTGTTTTCTTCTATTTGTTTGCACTGTTCATTTAAGAAGGCATTCTTATCTCTTCTAGCTTTTCTCTGGAATTCTGCATTCAGTTGGGTGTATCTTTCTCTTTCTCCCTTGCCTTTCACTTCCCTTCTCTCCTTAGCTATTTGTAAAGCTTCCTCAGACAGCCATTTTGATTTCTTGCATTTCTTTTTCTTTGGGATGGTTTTAGTTGCTACCTCTTGTACAATGTTGCGAACCTCCATCCATAGTTCTTCAGGCACTCTGTCTATCAGATCTAATTCCTTAAATCTATTTGTCACCTCCACTGTGTATTCGTCGGGGATATGATTTAGTTCATACCTGAGTGGCCTAGTGCTTTTCCCTACTTTCTTCAATTTAAGCCTAAATTTTGCAACAAGAAGCTCATGATCTGAACCACAATCAGCTCCTGGTCTTGTTTTTATTGACTGGATAGAACTTTTCCATCTTTGGCTGCAGAGCACATAGTCAATCTGATTTCTGTGTTGACCGTCTGGTGATGTCCATGTGTAGAGTCGTCTCTTGAGTTGCTGGAAAAGAGTGTTTGCTATGACCATTGTATTCTCTTGACAAAATTCTACCAGCCTGTGCCCTGCTTCATTTTGTACTCCAAGGCCAAACTTGCCTGTTATCCCGGTTATCTTTTGGCTTCCTACTTTAGCATTCCAATCCCCCATGATGATAAGCACATCATTTTTGGGCGTTGCTTCTAGAAGGTGTTGTAGGGCTTCATAGAACTGATCAACTTCATCCTCTTCTGCAGCAGTGGTTGGGGCGTAGACCTGGATCACTGTGATGTTGAATGGTTTGCCTTGGATTCGCACTGAGATCATTCTGTCATTTTGGGGATTGTACCCCAAGACTGCTTTTCCTACTCTCTTATTGATTATGAAGGCTACTCCATTTCTTCTGCGAGATTCTTGTCCACAGTAGTATACCTGATGGTCATCTGAATTAAATTCACCCATTCCTGTCCATTTTAGTTCACTGATTCCTAAAATGTCGATGTTCAGTCTTATCATTTCTTGTTTGACCACGTCCAGCTTGCCTTGATTCATGGATCTGACGTTCCAGGTTCCTATGGAATAAAAATCTTTACAGCATCGGACTGTCTTTTCGCCACCAGTTACTTCCACAACTGAGCGTCCTTTCGGCTTTGGCCCAGCCGCTTCATTCATTCTGGCGCTACTCGTACTAGCCGTCTGCTCATCCCCAGTAGCATATTGGACACCTTCCGACCTGAGGGGCTCATCTTCCAGCGTCATATCGTTATGCCTATTGGAACTGTCCATAGAGTTTTCATGGCAAAGATACTGGAGTGGTTTGCCATTTCCTTCTCCAGTGGATCACCTTTTGTCAGAGCTCTCAGCTATGACCTGTCCGTCTTGGGTGGCCCTGCACGGCATAGCTCATAGCTTCACTGAACTACGCAAGCCCCCTTGCCACAACAAGGCAGCGATCCTTGAAGGGGGATTCTATGAATGCTGGGGGTCAATATATATACTAAAAGAAGAAGGAGAAGAAGAAGAAGAGGAGTTGGTTCTTATATGCTGTTTTTCTCTACCTGTAGAAGGCTCAAAGCGGCTTAAAGTCGCCTTCCCTTTCCTCTCCCCACAACAGACACCCTGTGAGGTGGGTGAGCTGAGAGAGCCCTGATATCACTAGTAGGGCCCATTATGCACGGGCCATAAGGCCCGCGCTCGCAGCAGCAGCGCTTCGGTTAAAATAACTGAGAACGCACGCTGCCACCGCAAGTGCGGGCGCCTCCTGGCCCTGGGCTCCAGAAGACCCGCGTTAAGCGAACGCGAACGCAGGATCTTCTGGTGATTCCCGGGTAATCGGCAGCGCCGGGCTTGTTGGGCCGCCCAGCCTCGACCTGCGGTGTCCCTTAAGCCTTAAGGGACATCGCTTGCCCCTGCGGGCTCCGTGGCAGCACGGAGCTGGCAGGGGCAACCCCCTGCCACCCCCCACTCCCGCAGCCCCTCTCCACCTCCCCCGCCCACGGCACTACACTTACCTTGGCTGGGCCTCCTAGCCCAGGTATAAAGCACGCACGCGTGCTATGCCGGGGCAACCCAGCATGCCCCACTCCCGTGCGTTCACAGGAAACGGTGGGGCATTGTGCCCCGCTGCAATGGCATGGTGCCAGCGCGTGGAATCTAGCGCCGTGCATAAAGGGCCTAGGTCAGAACAGCTTTTATCAGTTCTGTGGCAAGCCCAAGGTCACCCAGCTGGTTGCATGTGGGGAAGTGCAGAATCAAACCCAGCATGCCAGATTAGAAGTCCGCACTCCTAACCACTACACCAAATTGGCTCCTTAGGAAGCAGGAGGCTAGTTTGCTGAGTCAGACAGATTACAAGAATGAGGAATTTAGAATGACCAAAAATCAACCAACTTTTCTGTTTTCTAGAAGCATTCATGAGATTATGAATGGAGATATTAGATTGATCCAGAACTAGGGATAAGAGATGTTAATGTTCATTGTGGAACTGTAGAATGCAAGTCAAGATTTAACAACAGGGATGTGATGAAGTTAGAAGCTAACAGTTCAAAGAATAAACAAATGTAATACCGTTTCCAGGAAGTCACTGGAATCAACTATGGGCCATGGAGAATAAGAGCATAGGGAAAATGGAGCTACTGATCTTAACAAAACAAAATCAGAGTACAGTGGCACCTTTTAAGACCAACAAAGATTTATTCAAGGCATGAGCTTTTGAGTGCACGCACTCTTCCTCAGTCTCACTGTACTCTGATTTTGTTTTGTTGTGCTCCTTCAGACCAACATGGGTACCCACTTGAATCTGCAGATCTTAGTTAAGGATTATGGCAAGGGCCAAGTTATTGTATGGAAGAGTCATCCAAAGGCAAAGCTTGGAAAAAAATAGTTAGGAAACGGCAGCAGTAAGCATTTGGTTAGAAAAATGAAATGCTGAAACCTACACAGAACAAGATGGGAGTGTAGTCGGAAAAGAAGGTTTCTCAAATGAGGAGAACAATACAGGGCATCAATACAGAATCCAAAGGAGAGAATATTTATAGAATAAACCTGAAGTTTAGGGTGCCATGCAATATTGCAGAATTTGGAAGGTAGAAGGACAATATCATTACCACAATGTTCAGACTTATGTGTGGTAAAAGAAGCAAAGCCTGTGATAAGATGGACTCACTGTCCTAGTATTTGATTATGAGGATTCAGAACTGTATTATTTCAAGTTGTTTTGTTTTCTCAATAGGCATTCCTTGCAGATAGTGGCTTGAGGCTAGTGCAAGCCACGTGAGGTCAAAGCTCTCTCTTTTTTGTTGCAGTGAACCTGTAGGTCAAGCAAACAGTTATTTTCATCTGATTGCATGCCACAGTGTTCAGTTATGAGTGTAGAAAACTGCCCGTGCTGTGTGCTCTAGGTTATGTTGACTGCCAAATGTGAAGTCTCATCTTTTTCCCTTTCTTGCCCCAGTAAATTACTATGCAGATATCTTCAACCAACTCTTACTGTAATTGTAAAGCAGAACCTTGTAGTTTCTCCATTTTCTTAAGAATACAGAAGACATTTTTTCTTATACTTCCATTGCAGGACACAACATACAACTGCAAAATGCAACAAAGGGCACTACTCTATTACCTCCTGTTTGCTTGTCTGTGTATCATGCTTGCTCAGAATGAAAGTTATAAACTGCCTAGAAGGGGAAGAAGGAGAATGCACTACAGAGGCTTAAGGAGGAATTCCTTAGGAAACAGGAGACCAAACAAACAGCCACAAACCAAATCTCCCATCCCTACAACTCAATTACAAAGCATTCCACTTATTAATACAGACGGGGATATTACAGAAACAATTGACTCTCTTATTGGCTTGGATGGACACGAATCCAGTTATAGTGTTTTACCAGGTAAGCAGAAAAGTTACTTAATATTTTGATCATCAGAGAGGGCAAACTTGGCATTCAGCCCCCATGACTCCCAGCACTATGGCACAGTGCTGGAAACATAAGCAAATTAGCACTCATGTACTCCCAAACCAAATGTAGCTTATTTAATATAGCTGAATATGCAAGAAATATACTTATGAGCCAGTGTGATAAGCTAATGAAAAGAATATGTTGTCTTCACTTTGTAGTCCAAGTATGGGCTCCCTTGAGTAGCCCTGAGAGCTCAGTCAAGCCTTAACTCTTCTTCCATAAAGTGAAATTTGTAAGGACTTTCCACACAAAACACTGTCAAGGTGCCGTGACAGAAATTTGAAACAAAGCTCTTTGCCTGCTACAATACTCAAAAGTAGTTATTTTTACCAATGCTTTCCAGTCTTTTGACATATCAAAAATATTTTGTGTGTAGCAGCAATAAACGGCAATGCTTGTTAGAATGGCTGAATGGAAACTTTAAAGATTCACAAATAAGCATGTGCTTCATCAACAATATCCACTAGTAGATTTAAACTGCATGTGAAGATGAAGTAAGGATCATATTGGCCTCGTTTGCAGAAAATATGTTGTATGTCTATGCTTGAGAATATCTGTAATTAATAGGCCATTCTACATAACAATATTGTACAGTGGATTTGGGGTTACTGATGGAGGTGCAAAATACTACAGAGCTAACCAGACAAAGCTAATGATGACTTGAAAAGGCCCAGGCTCTGGTGGATGCCAGGTGGGCCACCCCAGATGAGGAAACAGTCAGCAGCTGGCAGCCTGAAGACTCTGATTTTTACAAAGGAATTTAAGGAAGGACACAATCCTTCAGATATGTGGGATGAAAACTCTAAAGGGCATTGGTGGTACAACACTTTTAATGAGTTGATAAAATAGGCTGACTAGAAATTTCAGGAAGAACTATTATAGCCAATGTAATACACATTGCCTTCCTAAAGCCATTTCAAACATTTTTATGTTAAAGGAAAATCTCACCACATGTGACATGCATTCTGTATGAGGTATTTTAAATGTCCCTGTCAGAGATCATCAACCATACTGAAGTTATGTGTGGTTTCCTCATTTCCCCCTTGATTCTCCTCTTTTAATCTGGAATTTTACCCAAAGGTTGAGCTTAAACCACTGAACAGATTTTAGTTGGAAACCAGTATTGGACCTGCACCATGTTTCCAAAGGTTGGACGTACTGAGGTATCTGCCAAGGATTTCAACCACAAGGTATTTTTCTAGTCTAGAATTTAGAATCTTTGCAAGCTAAGGTCAGATTTGGGTGAGAACCTATTATGCAATGGAGTTTGTTATTATTTATGTCCAAATTATATTTAATTGGTTTAAACATTTCTATTTTTATATTTTTGTTTCTGAAAGTATTTTCATAGCATCTTTCTATTATATACATTGCAACACACAGTACTTTAAAGACACACACATTTGTTACAGCTTTTCATAAACTAGAACCATTTGGTCAGATATACAAAGTGGTTTTGTATTTTATATTATACTGTTTTACATTTTGGGAAAATATAGTGCACAAATAGAAAATAAGCAAGTTAATTAGAGATGTCTCTGCTCCAATAACCTGTGTTTTGTTGCCTGCAATCAAAACTCTTTAAAATAATTTAGTAGGATTATTAAGAAACCTTTTCTCCAGTTTTCAATAATAGTAGTTTAAGACCTATTAAAGTTTGTTTGGTAAGTACTAATAAAAATGCAGTTCAAGAAGACAATGGGAGCCATCCATTCTCAGGGCTTGTGTAGACATAATACTACTATCAGTTTTTAAATCACCATTGCTTGATAGTTGGCTGTGGGATTACATTCTCATTTCTCCCTTTCATAGTATGAATTCCTGTCGTGCTCAGATATGGTCATTGACACATCAGAATAATTGTTAAGTACATTTAATGTTTATCAGGGGTCAACACTACGATTTTCAATCAGTTTCTGATCCATATGTGCAATAGCTTGGTTGTCTACTTCTGCCAACATTGGACCAAGCCCCATGGACTATTCTTTAGATTGAGGAATAATCTGGCTATTCCTTAAAACAGTGGTCCCCAACCCGCGGCCCGCGGCCCGGTGCCGGGCCGCGAAGGCCTTGTCGCTGGGCCGCAGCTCCTTCTTCCCGCCCCCCTGAAGCGAGAAGCTTGCCAGGCCGCGAGCAAATCGGCCACCGAAGCAGCTGATTAGCTTGCGGCCCGGCAAGCTTCTTGCTTTGGCAGCCGATTTGCTGGCGGCCCGGAGGGGCTGGGAGAGAAAGCCGCGGCCGCCGGCATGGCGGCGGCGCAAACGCGCATGCATGGACTGCCGCGCACGTGCTTTTGCGCCCCTGCCAGGCGCAAACGCACGTGCGCGGCAGTCCGCGCATGCGCGTTTGCGCTGGGGCTGCCGCGCGTGCGCGGGGCCCCGGGCCGCCCTCTCCCGCCACTTTGGAGCAGCGGTCCGCGGTAACCGGAAGGTTGCGGACCACTGCCTTAAAACATGACAGTTTGCTTAAAGAGAGGTGCTGAAAGTGACTGAGAGATCAAGAAAATCTGCAAGAGTGACAGCGTAAACAATCGCCAAGTATATATATAAATTTATAATTTATACGAGGGAAGACTGAGAGGTTGAAAAGTCTAATTGTGCAATAAAATATATTTACTTCAGAAAGATGTGAAGATGCAACAAGATTTCAGAGAACTCACACACTACCAGAAAATAATAACTTCTTTCCATTGTGTTTGGTAACCTGAATCGTAGAAGGAAACAGCGAAGTAAATTGAAGTCTGCCAATTATTTCTATAGAAATTAAGTTCTAATTTTCTGTGAACTGGACCACCAACATTTATATGATTTCAAGCAAACACAGGGCACTCCATTCACATTTACTTGTTATCAGTATATCACTACTGTGCATGACACTTAAGATACTAAACTGTTCACAGAAG
This sequence comes from Paroedura picta, assembly GCF_049243985.1. Taxonomy (NCBI): domain Eukaryota; kingdom Metazoa; phylum Chordata; class Lepidosauria; order Squamata; family Gekkonidae; genus Paroedura; species Paroedura picta. The sequence goes on along the minus strand of NC_135371.1, from coordinate 54,402,274 downwards.
CTTCCATAGTTTTGTATCAGGTCAAACAAGTGTCCATATCTTTTCAATCTTTTTTTTTGATTTTTTATCAGGAAAGGAAGGACGCTGTTTTGCAAATGGGATGATTATGTATGATAAGGCAGCATGGTCTCCTAAGCCCTGTGTCACATGCCTCTGCTCAAAAGGAAAGGTACTGTGTGATGAAACACTTTGCCGTCCTCTGTCATGTCACAGAACCAGGATACCTGAAGGAGAGTGCTGCCCTGTATGCACAGATATTGGTATAGTATATTAATTTCTTATTCAGTAAAAACATAATATATACGCATAGAATGCATTTTATTGTAAGTCAAGTAGTCCTCTGAATGCATGCATTCATTGAATTGTAATGAAACTGGAAACTGAGTATAAGAGAGAGAAATTTGGCATCCCTAAACTGTTTTCTCAGTTTTCCAGTTTACATGATGATGTTAGTGCTTATTTTAAGACACTGATGAAAAAAACAATCACCACTCAGCTAACACTTTTCCATTCAGTTACTAGTTTCAAAGTATAGTCATAGGCCATTAAAAAGTAAAAAAGAAAACTAAAACTGATTATGCATGGGGCGGAAAGGCTGGGCTGGCAGCGAGGCCATTCCCCTATTATGCACAGCATCACTGCCATACTGGCTGCCTCGGAGCTCAGGCCCGAATCAGGGCCTCAAATGGCCTGCAATAAGACAACATAGATACTTCCGTGTTCCCTGTGTTGCCGTGGTCACCATCCGTGGTCATGCCAGGCCAGCCCTGTGCATAAGGGAAGCCAAATGGGGCATTTTCCCACCCCCACAATGGTGGGAGAGTGGCATGCCACTCTCCTGCCAGTGTTTGATGGGGCCCCCGTGTCCCCTGCTCCCCCTCACTGCTGCTTCCACCGTGTGGCTCTTCCAGCTCCGGTGTTGTGTGTGCATACATACAATGTCAGGGCAGTCTGCATGTGCTGGGGGATTTCTTCCCCTGTGTGTTCTCGGGAAACAACAGGCCATGCTACCCCCACAAGGAACTGGCAACAGCTCAGCGCACCTGCTGCCATGCATAAAAGGTCTAAAAGCAACAAAAGCAGATAATTGCACATACACTGGAATCCATACAACAGAATATTACAGATCACCAGAATCAGCCATTGCCTTGAACCTTATTGTCTGGCATCCAGAGCAAACAATGTGACTCTATGACCCATTATGCATGGGCCGGAATGCCCAAAATGGCAGCGACAGGGCTTCAGGGAAAATCCCCGATTATGCTTGACGTCGCCGCCATCCAGGGCCCGGCCCAACCCAGGCCCTTAACAAAACATGGGTTCTTCTGGAGTTCTGGGACTCCCAAGCGTGCAGGTGAGGGCTAGCCGGATTGAGCCCTGCGCATAATTGGAGGAGCCGGGCTTTTGGCCCGGCTCCTCCTCCGACCTACGGCGTCCTTGCAGGGACACCTCTTGCCCCTGCCCCCGCCATCCCCACCATCCTGCAGTGGGGGCCCCCAGCCCACAATCTCCCCCTGCAGCCACTGCCCCCGCATAGCAGCGCTCCCGGTGTTTTCAGCCCTGCATTGTTTGTGCAGGGCTGTTGTGCCGGCACAGCCAGCGGAGCTCCACCCCCATGCATACACAGGGGACAGTGGGGCTTTTGGCCCTGCTGCAATGGCATGGCAGCAGCGCAGTGTAGCTGCCGCCATGCATAATGGGTCTATGAAAAACATATGGATTGTTATCCAACAATAAAAGATACTTGGAAACTGGAATACAAAGTCTAATTCAAACCTCTTTTCAGTTTCTTGTAATTTTTTTAGTATTATTACAATAGTGTGATGTGATAATACAAATACATTAAAAAAGAGGGGAAACTCTCGTTTTCATACAATAACACTAATTCAGACCTAAAATTATTGTTTAAAAACTGCAAAGTAAAGCTGGGGAGGGAGAAGTAGACAAGATGTGTCAGGGACAGGAGCTACCAAGTATGCCTTTAGAAAACACATAATTTCTTAGCTTGACTACAGCTGCTTCTCACAGCTCTTGTATTCTCCCCCTTCTCATCCAGGCCATAATCAGAGGTAAGTCTCAGCTAGACTGTTTCAATACTAGCAATATCACTCGGATTTGCATTTTTAAAGGGCTGACTTTTCCATCAGTTTCCACATTAAAATCTGCCCTTCCAAGTGCTGACCCAAATCACCCTCTCATTTACCATGCAATTAAGAAATTCCCAGTTACAGCAGTTTCATTTTTCAAGGTGGAATCTAATTCGGAGCTGCCCAATGGAGAAATGCTTTCATTGGGATCTTCCCCCTTTGCCCCATTTTGAGTAATTTGTGTGCAACCCTTTCCTCTTCACTATTCTCACTCCCCTGTCCCTTCCTCTGTCCCAAAAATCTGACTTAAAAAAAAAAGGGTGATCATGTTGCAAAGTTGTTTCTAACAATAAAAAAGTCAGTCTTGCTCGTTACAATGCAGCACTGAATAATAATAATAATAACAAGAACAACAATATTTAACCTGCACTTCCATATTGCTCAAGGCGGGTAATAACAAGATAAAAACATCATACAGTTATAATATTTTTTAAAAAACATTAGTAATCCAAATTGCTTCCAAGTAACATTCCAGACAGGAGTTGATGTATCATGAGTTGGTTTTTCCATCTGTCCCCTGCTCCATTCCACTAGGCTGTATTGGGGCCCTGTGTCATAAGCAACTAGGTAACTCCAAATTATCTACCGCAATTCTTCCTTAGATAATTACTGAAAAAACATTAGATGGAAAATATTTTAGATTCTCCAGAATTTGAAGTTCATATCTAAATATTTGTATTTGTATGCATGTTTGCATATGTTTCAACAAAGCCATTAAACCTTTGATGTCAGAGGTCTGTAAAGTATAAATATGATGTATATCTTTTTTCTTACATTATTATTATATATTATAAAATAAAAACCTGAAAAATATATTTGCCATTAACAGTTACATTATCACTCTTTTTGATTGCCTTTTTTTTTTCTTTCATCATCATACAGTATTAACCAGTATTTCACTTCGTGATGCATCTGAGTTTTCTGGTGATTCCCCAGATGTTACTGTTACAGCAACACAAACGGTATATACCCCGATTGAAGGGGATATTCTACTTAAAAAGGAAATAGAACTTCCTGAAAATAAAAAAAATATTGTAAAAGAGAACAGGCAGAGAAAAAGAATAAAAACTCAGGGGAAAAGGAAAAAACAAGAACATGAAAACAATCAAAAGGATGAAGAGTCACAAAGGAGAATAGAGGAAGAAAAACGAAGAGCATATGAAGAAGAGGAACTACAAATTGAAAAAGAACTTAGGAAAAAGGAAGAAGAAAGTGAAGAGAATGAACATGAAGGTGATGAGGATGAGGATCAGGAGGAAGAGGATATTCTGCGTGGTGATGTATTCCGAATGCCACCTCGTTTCCCAATTCCTGAGCCTTCTGCTGAAATCCCTCCTCTCCCTCCTGGATGCTCAATCTTAGACAACACAGCAAGCTGCATTAATGCCAAACTTACACAAATACCACCAATCATGGATGCAGAGCTTATAGCCATAGAATTTGTAGGTATGGAAGAAGTTAACTTCCTTTTCCCTATCTTAAATGTTCTCCATATTATCTGGGGCTGGGTAGTACCTTTCCTACTGTGAGAACTATGGGGAGGGAAAAGAAATGTCTTTGTGATAGAATGGTGATTTGATGTATCACATTTGTTGCATTGTTAGTTCAAGATCAGGCAATCTTAACACAAGCCCGCGGCGCCATGGGCGCCGCGGACTAAATAAAACAGTAAGCCCTTGGAAGGTGGGCTGTGTCCGGGATGAGGAAGGGTGCCGATTGGCCCCTTCCTCCGGACAGACTATTGGAGGGACCAATCGGCAGGCGCGAAGCGCCTGCCGATTGGTCCTTCCGATTCCCTGCCAGAGCAACCGATTCCCTGCCAGAGCAACAGTTGCTCCTTGGCCGGTGGCCTGACGCCTCGGGAGGTGCGAAGCGCCTCCCAAGGCGTCAGGCCGCCGGCAAGGGAATCCCCGGCAGCCACGCACAGCGCGGCTGGTGGGGGCTCCCTGCCCGGAGCCCAGAGGCGGCAAGAGACGCGACGCTGCTTCCCGGGGGGGGGGGAGAGTCCCGGGGATAGCTTCCCCATGCTCCCACAGCACAACCGCCCCCTCCCTAGGTGTGCTCCGTGCCGAGGGAGGGCCCTTTTCACGCCTGTTTATTTCTCCTGCTTCACAGGCTCCAGCCTGAGGTGCGCAGCGACAGAAAGCACGTGGCCCCATGCCTGACGAGGATGGCCTGTCAGACCCAGGAGACGGGGGGGGGGGATACTCTCCTGGAAAGCCACGCCCAGCCCCTGCTGTCCGACTTCCCAGACAGGCAGGGCTGCTAGAATCCCCCCCGCCTCGAGGCAGAGATGCGTGCCCAGAGATCCACAGCATGACACACTCACCCTGCTTCAGAGGCACAAGGCTGAGCTGCACGCAGAAAGCGAGAGAGCAGGACATATTTACACCAACTGCAGAACTCGCGGGGCTTTAAGACCCAGGGGACACTTACTGGTGGGGGCAGGAGAAAGAGAGGGCTGCTGTGAGACAGGGATTTTCACCCAGCTACAGAGGCACAGCTGAGTTCAACAGAGAAAGAAAGACACAAACCTCACACAGGACAAGACAGGTACACAGACAGACCACCAGACATGGGAGGAGAAATTTGCTTCCACTTTGCTCAAAGACAAGCAGCCTACGGAGAGGGCAAGTCATGCAGGGAAGGGAGGCTTGGCGAGCCACACCTTCTCCTGCCACTAGGGACTGCCTGCAGGGACTACCCTCCCTCCAACAAATGCCAACCCTCACCCCTGCTCAGAGAAAACATGCCACCTCCTCTCCAACTCTCCCTGCCCCTGCTTGGGTCACTGGGGGTGGGGGGCATTGCTCTCTCTCTCTCTCTCCATTTCTCTCTTTCCATGTCATTCTCTCCCTGCCTTTCTCCCCCTCTCTTTCTCCCCATATTTCACTCTCTCTCCTGTCTTTCTCCTTTTTCCACCCATTCTTGCTTCCTTTTTATCTTATCTACTTTCCTTTCTCTCACTCATTTCTCTGACCTCCCCCAATGCTAGCGCCCGTTGTATTTCGGACTACAACGGGCTATTAATCTAGTAAATACATATGTTCACATAGAAAATACAGACACATACATACAAGAATGAGGTCACAACTTCCTGGGAGAGCTGGGGGTCCTTACGGAACCTTTACAGTTCCTCAGGGCCTGCAAGACAGAGCTCTTTCACCAGGCGTTTAGTTGAGGTTAGGTTATGGAAGATCTGGCACCTCCTCTGGTGCCTCTTCTGGTACCTGCCACCTGGTGCTGATGCCTGCCTGTTATACCTTCCAGGATGCATGACAGTTGTGGTTTGGCTGTTTATATTGGGATTGGGGTGGGGTGGTTAGGGAGGATGGGAGGGGGTTTTTAAGGTTATAATTTTGTCTTCTTTTTAATTGTATTTTTATACTACTTGTAAGCCACCATGGGTCGGCTGGCATAAAAATGGAATTAATGAAATAATAGATTAATAAATAATCTTTCTCCTTGTAATAATACAAGCTATTTCATAAGAGAAAGATGTTCTAAGTAAATTGAAAAATCATCAACAAATGGATGTATGTCTTAAACTTCCTATTACTAATACATCTTTCATTTTGGTACTCTAGGAAATTTCATTACTTCGATTCCAGATGATGCTTTCAATGGGATTCCTAATCTGGAAAGGATTGATCTCCGTAAAAACAATATCACCTCTTCAGGCATAGGTCCACAAGCATTTAAAGTAAGAAAATTAACTATACCCAAGTTTTGTAGCAAACTACAGAAAATCTTAGTGTTAAATTATTGTAATTTAGTTGTTGGTAGAACATCTAGTCTTTCAAACTTCTATTTTGTTTTTTTATCCCTGTCACAGTGATTTACATGAAAGGACAGTTTACATTTCTCCACTACTAATTTTATTATTCAAGGGCAATTTTTTTTGACAAATCTAAAGAAAAAATAATAATGTTGCATCACCATAACAAGTATGCAAAATTTCTGATTTTGCAAGTAAATATTTAGTTTCATATTTCCTTGATTAAATTTTATTGTGTTGCTTTTCTTTTTAAAATGAACATGGTTGGAGCATTTATATACACACACCCCACACACACACCCTATGATCAATATTGTTCACAGGTTTATTTGATACAGAGTCCAGCTGCTAGAACTAATATATTAAGATCTGAGTTATGTTACAGGATAACAATATATATTTTCATGTTTTAAAATTTAATATTTTCATCTGATCCAGGTTTTGAAGAATTTGAAACGTTTATACCTGGATGAAAATGCACTAGTACACATTCCTCCTAGTTTGCCATCAACTTTAGATGAACTTAAAATAAATGAAAACCAACTACATGCAATTGACGAAAACAGTTTTCAAGGTATTTCATAAGTAAGAATCCTTATCCATGGTTCCTCTATATATTTGTGCAACAGCCTGGGGGGTGGAATGTATCCAGCTATCTGAGTTGGAATAGGGCCAATCAGCCCTGCCCCTACAGCTCCCGCCCTCCCTCCTCTCAGACGTGCCAGAGACAGAGAGACACACACAGAGCCCTGCCAGACCAAACAGGAGCCCTCATTCCCTCCTATCGCTACTGCTGCGAGGGAGGTAGAGACACAGAGCTGTCCCAAGTTGCTGACCAGCCCTGCTTCCCTCCTAAGAATGAGCCCTAATTACCTGCTATGGCTCCTGCTGCCACGGACAGGGAGACACAGAGAGAGCCACCCCTGCTGCGATGGAGGGAGAGACAGACAGACAGACAGACAGAGCTGCCCCAAATTGCACACCAGCCCTCCTTCCCTCCTACAAACCAGCCCTAATTACCTGATATGCCTTCTGCTGCGAGGCACACTGAGACATGCAGGGAGAGGGAGATACACACAGAGAGATCTGTACCTCCTGGTGTCCTCTGGGTCCTAACGCCCATTACATTCCTGCTTTCAATGGGCTTTCTTGCTAGTTCAAATATATAATTTAAGCAGCCTATATGAAAACCTATAAGAAGAAAAATTCGGAGGCAAAATCTGTTTTCTGTTTCGTTCTGAATCACAAAACTGAGAAAACTGTAGGAGAATATTTCAATTTCCCAAGTACCCAGTGGGGAACCTCAAAGTAGCTGTTTTATTGCAAAGGAATTTCAGAAACAGATAGGAACAAGAGATTGGGTTATAATGCGAGGAAATCACATTTAGCTCTTTGTTTAGGTATGAATGTCATATAAATAACTATTTCTTGATCTAATCACAGGTGAAGATGATAAACTGCATTTCAGTTCTGTACTGAATTATTTCTTTGTTTTATTTTCTAAAGATTTGAAAAACCTGGTGACACTGGAATTGGAAGGCAACAAACTTAGTGAAGCAAATGTCAGTCCTTTAGCTTTTCAGCCTTTGAAAAGCTTGTCTTATTTGCGCCTTGGACGGAACAAATACAGAACTATTCCACAGGGCCTTCCCCATTCCATTGAGGTAAAAGTATTATGACTATTTCTAATATACTACTCAAGCCTTTGTCCTAGACAAGACAGAGCTTGTTTAGAAGAACAAAATTACAATTTTCCGTATTTACGGTTAAACCACATTCCTGTTTCAGGAAAGTAGATCTGCAAGTAAGTAATATTTCCAATTTTTCCATTATAGCTTAAAAAGTAAAAAACTTGTACTCCCTGACATTTGGAATTTCTGCTTCTTAAACAACTTTGCATGGAAGAATTTTCCCCCTTCTTCTAGGTAACATGCAAAACAGCTTAATAATAATAATAATAATAATAATAATAATAATAATAAATGCTAGAAGAGTCATGTAATGATTTTTTCATATCTTCTTCTTCACCTATATGCTTAAATAGGAACTTTATCTGGATAATAATCAAATTGAAGAAATTACGGAAATTTGCTTTAACCATACAAAAAATCTAAACATAATTGTTTTAAGACACAACAAAATAGAAGAAAGCAGAATAGCACCTTTGGCATGGATCAATCATGAGTAAGTGAAATTATCATATTGTTGTATATTATTATATCAGTATTGATTCACATTAAGTCAAAAATTGTAGCATATAGAAAAAAGGGATCAACAAATTTGGGCCTGGATTAAGGGCGAGCTGTTGTTGGGGACTGATGCCTCTCCCAAGTGATTTAGCATACATGATGCACTGTCCTTTGCAAAACCAGGGAAGGATAGTTGTGTTATTCTGGGTACCTGCAAAAGAAAACATTCTTACCAAGAATTACCATATTTTTTAAAAAAGGAAACTACTCTTAATTTTAAGAAAAAATTATTACAAAAGATAATTTTTGTGTTCATTTAAGATGATTCCTCTCTTCCTTGACAGGACACACATGGGGGGGGGAGTAATCTTTCTTTCAGGTAAACAGGGTATTGCTGTTTAACATGTCTGTCAGAGGGAGAACTTTCTGACAAATGCTTTGAAACCCATTTGAGACTCTACAGACAGCTAGGATTGTTGCCTAATGTTTACAATGGGATTCTGAGAAAGAAGACACATTGCAAACTTGTAAAGAAGTTGGCACAAATTACTCTTGCTGCTTCCACTTTCTCCAGTTTGGTGAGAGCCAGTTTGGTATAGTGGTTAGGAGTGCGGACTTCTAATCTGGCATGCCGGGTTCGATTCTGCGCTCCCCCCACATGCAGCCAGCTGGGTGACCTTGGGCTCGCCACGGCACTGATAAAACTGTTCTGACCGGGCAGTGATATCAGGGCTCTCTCAGCTTCACCCACCCCACAGGGTGTCTGTTGTGGGGAGAGGAATGGGAAGGCGACTGTAAGCCGCTTTGAGCCTCCTTCGGGTAGGGAAAAGCGGCATATAAGAACCAACTCTTCTTCTTCTTCCTCCAGTAACTGAAATAAAGATGTATCTTCATATCAAAGTAGGGTGAAATGAGACGCACTCATGCTGCTTCCTTGTTGCCTTCCCCAGCTCTGAAGTGCAACAACGTAAGAGAAAAACCCTCCTCTCTCCCTACAGGACACGGAGGGAAAGCTGGGCCTTGTGGTTCTTTATATTGAGCTTTTGAAGAAATAGTACAAGTTTCTCTTGCTGCTTCTGCTTCCTACAAAGCTCAGCTATATTCCTGCATTCCAGAACATTACAATTTGGAAGGGTTGTCATGTGGGAGGGAGGAAGGGATAGTCATTATGACAGTCTGGTAAATGAATTTGTGGACCTTCATGCAAGACAAACAGGGAAAGCAACAAGATTAATCTGTAGTATAAATAGTAAAAGCAAGTGTCCAGATCTGTTCAGCTTGGATTCTGCTTACATTTCTACTGGTACAAAGAGGGGATGGGGTGGTCATTTTTGCTGATCCCGCTTCCTGCCTGAAGAGCATTTCAGGATGAATCTTCTATTTGCATGGAAGGGATCAGATGAAATAGCTCTTCTTGCAGAAATCTAAGTGGAATCCAAGCCAGTAAGATCTTGATGTTTTAAATATCTTGAAAATCCATCAAATGTTTTCTCTATCAGCATGAGTTAAACACTTCTGAAGACAAGTTTCGCTTAATATTTGTAGTATACATTTTTCAATGAAACAATGACTGGTCATCAGAGGAGACATCTACCCCCTTGTAGAGGTTGCCAGCATTACTCCTGGGGAGGGAAGGGGAGAAGAGAGGCCTTGCCAAAAATGGCCCCTTACCAGGTTCCAAGCATCAGAAGGGAGGATGAATCAGTGAAGAGGGGGGAGCTTTACCTCTCCCTGGAACTTCTCCTGTTTGCATTCCTCCTATGAGTTGGAATCTGACCTAGAACAATGCCAGGGATAGACGAGCAAGAGGTAGGGACCCAGGATGTATTGGTTGTATATACTGGCCACAGACTGCCTACAGCCCCAATGCTGTGGACCCAAGACTAGGTGCAGCAGCTGCTTGCAGCAGATTCCCAACAGCCACCTGGCACAATCCCCCAAGGCCTTCCATTGGGTGGACCGTCACTGTGGGTCCCCTATCAAATGGCAGGCAGTCTTCCAGGATACCTTCCCAGTGGTGGGGCTGAGCCAAGGAATTTGCAGGTTGAACTGGCTCACTCCCTGGGTCACCAGGGAGAGAGGCCAGTTTGTAGGTGAGGATTTGTCTGCAGAGGCCCCACCTCCAGCCCCTGCATCACTATGCCACACCCAGCTGCTTGCCCCAGGAACAAAATGAGGTAGATACATGCCTGAGAGGAGAAAGGTATACAAGTTCTGTCCCACTGTCAGAAGAGCCTTCAGTAAGCTGGAAATTTAGTCTGGATCCAGCCCACTGTTATAAAATTTAACATATCCACACATGCTGGTAGTCCTATTTATTGTGACTTGATGAGACTTGTTTGTGTCAAAGTGACCGATTATGCATGGAAGAAAAAGCAGAGTCGGCACTCACATGGCAGTGGAGCAAATTCCCACTGACACATGATGTTGATGCTGGCCCGGCACCCTCCTGGCCCTGGCCAGCTTTAGGGCCTTCGATGCCCCGCATTAAGGGAACACTTATTTTTCAGTATTCCCTTTTGGAATGCGGGTGCCTTTGATGGCTATGCTGGGCTGGGCCTACGCATACAGGGAGGAACCAGGCCTGGCTCGTCCCCTGCCTACAGTGTCCCAGCAGGGACCTAAAATGCCCCCACTGCGCTCCATGGTGCTTGGGGAATGCTTAGGCACAGGGGATCCTAAATGTAGAGCCGGCTGGGAAGAACAAAGATGCTGTATGGGAACATGTTGGGAGTATTGAACTTGGGTGTTTCAAAAGTCCTTATGCTCTTATTTACGTGTACCTTGTTGTTTTCTTAATTTTAGGAACTTGGAATCAATTGATCTCTCCTACAATAAATTATATCATGTCCCATCCTATCTGCCAAAGTCACTCGTGCATCTTATTCTCATAGAGAACCAAATTGATAGAATTCCTGGGTTTGTATTTGGACACATGAAGCCAGGGCTGGAATATCTCTACCTTTCATATAACAAACTTGATGATTATGGTATTGATCCTGTATCATTCTATGGGGCTTACCATTCTCTAAGGGAAATCTTCTTAGACCACAACCAGCTGAAGTCTGTGCCACTTGGAATTGCAGAAATGAGGTCATTAAATTTCCTGAGGCTCAACAACAACAAAATAAGGTAATAATACTTGCTAATGTAATACCTGCTACATATGAATTATTTAAATAGTTAAAATGTATCAGATATATTATTGCCTTACTTCTCCACCTTTTCCTGAAAAACAGAAACCTAATTAATTCCTTTAACTGTACTTTAACAGTGTCATGATAAGAAGAGTCACAGTCTTGTTAGGGTCATTGTGAACAGTTAGGATAATTCATTCCTGATACTATAAAATCAATGAGATGATTTATATCTTTAACCGCTCCTATTAAATAAAAGAGTAAGGCCACCTGGGGAGGAGTTAGGGCGGGCCCTGTCCAGGATAAAAACTCAGAGGGCCCATGATTGGGCCCTCCAAGTCTCCATCCAGGGTCAAGCAGCCAATGGGGAGGTGCGCAAAGTGCCTTCCTATTGGCCCCTCACCAGGACAGACCAAAATTCCATTCACCCAGCCCAGTCTTGCTGCCAGTCTGCTCCTGACCACCGCAGGGAGAGGAGGTCAGTAGAGCTGCCAAAGGGGATGAGAACAGAGGCTTTGCCAGCCCTTTTCGCCCCAAGGCTGTCCTAACTGTCACGTCCAACTGTAACTTTGCCTCAGAACCCTGACAGAGCTGGCAGGAGGCTGCAGAGTGCTCCCCCTCCCCCCTTCAGGCCTGCTGCGAAGGAGCCTCTGACAGGCCCTGACTGAGGGAAGGAGGCCTTTCCAAGAGCAATGCAGGGGAGGCTGAGGGCCTTCCTTTTGAGGGGGGGGGGACTTTCCCCTTCTGCCAAACAGTTGCCTGACAGGAAGGCCACAGAAAAGCCCCTTCTCATTTAAAATACTGCTCTGCCCGGAGGTTAGACACAGCCAAGCCATATGTCTTTCTTCTTTGCAACTCTCTGCAGATTTGAGGCCACTGCACATCGTTATTCTGCAGAGGAAAATGGCTCTTTTGTCTCCTGTTTCATCTGCACAACAACCCTGTGCAGTAGGCCTCAAGTCTTTCAATTCAACAACAACCTGTGTGGGAAGCCTTAAATGTTTCCTGTCCAAAGTAGCCCTTTCTGCCTGAGGAGCTGATCTTTATACTCTGCGGGTGAGCTGTAATTCCAGGAGCTCTCCAGGCCCCACCTGTAGGTTGGCTACCCCTGGGTTGGAAATATTCCTGGAGGTTTGGAGGTGGGACTTCAAAATCATACAATGCCTCAGAGTCCAACCTTCAAATGAGTCATTTTTGCCTGCAGTTGGTAGGGAGTGGTGCAGGAGTGTCCCTCCTGGCCTATGGGTTATGGCCAGCCCTTACCAGCAACTGTTTGTATTCTGGGGCGCAGACAGGCAGACCAGCATCAGTCCTGTAAGTCTGGAAAGTGCGGGAAGATCTAAATAAATATTTACAGCCTGAAACTGTAAATAGAGAACAAGTAAATGTCTGGAGACACATAGTAACTGAATGACTTCTTGGCCTGGCAAATTTAAAAAAACAGTATAAAAAACCTTACTAGGGTCAAGACTGCTGTGCCCAGAGAGTCTTCCTCTTAGGGTTGCCAGCTTCCCTGTGAGACTCTCTACCCCACCTCCCTCATGTGGAGTCTGCTATGGGGAGAGAAAGGGAAGACAATTGGAAAATGCTTTGGGACACCTGAGGCCTGCTGGGTCACTGCGGCCCATTCCCAGTTCTCTCCGATCTCTCACAACCCCACATACCTCACAAGTTGACTATTGTGGAGAGACGAATGGAAAAGGTGTTTGAGACTCCTTTGGGTAGTAAGCAATAGGGTACAAAAATCCGTTTTTCTAAGGAGCAACCATGAAAGAAGCATGTGGGCACATAACATTTTACCAACAGTGAAAACATGGGAGACAGAAGGAACAGGGTGAACAGCTGTGTACTGTGACTACCCCATGTGTATTAGGGTAGCCTAATTCACACAAGAAGGGAAATGACGCAGAACTGGGAGGAATTGGTTGCCATGTAATCTTCCCTTAAGAAGAGTGTCCAGTCTGATTTTCTCTTCACATATCTGAGGACATGGCTCTGGAAAGCTCATCTGTAACCACTATGCCAAAATTGCCAAAGGTCAGTCCTCTCCCACACTCAATGAACATTCCACACCACAGGTTCTTGACACCCATATCTCCACATCCATGCCCTCATTTGCCACCATGCCACCACAACCTCCCACACAACACACACATTCAACCCCATGCCCTTACAGACTGGACAACTCCTCCCCTTCCTCTTCCCACTGCCAAGCTCTAACGCCCATTGTATTCTTGGATACAACGGGCTTTGCCCCTAGTTCTATATAAAAAAACAGTGACTATATCTATTTTTGTATGTTCTTGTTATAGATCTGTAACTGGTGACCAGATAGATCTAGTTCTTTTACTGGATAGCTCTTTAGCAGCTACCTCAAAAGTGTTGGTGCAGTGGCAGCTGTAAAAATTGAAATGACTTGTACTCCACACAATCCCTTAAGTAGAGAGAAGAAAACACTGGAGAGGGAAATGTTAATCAGAAAAGGCATGCTATTAAAGAATGCCAGATTTGGTTAAGAGTTACGATGCCCCTTGTTTGTGAATTACAGCCAAAAGCATTTGCCAGCAGAGACAGTTTATCCACCCACTTATAAATGTTTGGTGGAAAATTATATTTTCAGTGGCACAAAATCATACATTCAGCAGTTATTAAGAACTTCATAAAACTTGATCTCATCAGGCCTTGGAAGCTAAGCAGGGTTGGCCCTGGTTTGTATTTGGATGAGAGACCACCAAGCAAGTTCATGGCTACTATGCAAAGGAAGGAATTAGCAGACCACCTCTGTTAGTCTCCTGCCTGAAAAATCCTACAGGGTCATTATAAGTGGGTTGTATCTTGACAGCATTTTACACATTCACATGCACACACACACACACACAAGCACACACTCACTCAGTGTTCCAAGATCATGTAAAGGAGGAAAAGTTAACAGGTTGTATCAAAAGTAAAATTAATACAAAGATGTTTTGTCAAAATGGATGGATTCCCATTCTATATCTCATATATAACAAAATAACATAAAAAAACATCATTAAAGGTAAAGGTAAAGGTATCCCCTGTGCAAGCACCGAGTCATGATTGACCCTTGGGGTGATGCCCTCCAGCGTTTTCATGGCAGACTCAATTCGGGGTGGTTTGCCAGTGCCTTCCCCAGTCATTACTGTTTACCCCCTGCAAGCTGGGTACTCATTTTACCGACCTCGGAAGGATGGAAGGCTGAGTCGACCTTGAGCCGGCTGCTGGGATTGAACTCCCAACCTCATGGGCAGAGCTTTCAGACAACATTTCTGCTGTCTTACCACTCTGCGCCACAAGAGGCTCAAAAACATCATTACAGGTAACAATTTGGTCTACAATTTTAAAAAATTAGAACAAAAGTTGCCTCACATAAATTTAATTCTGGAGATCTGAGATTAGCACTATAATCTTTTAGGCCAAATATATCAGAAGCCAAAGAGGAGGGCTGAGAAATTACACTTCTTGATCAGTATGCCATTTTGAGAAAGGAAGTTGTACCTCTTGTCTATCCCGTCAAACTGTCTTTCAAACAGCTCTTCTGGTTTACTGCAGTGGAATACCAGTCATGGTAATTTTCAGGATGTTCTCATGCAGTAAGAAGTTAAAAATAATTTTTCTCCTATCAGTGGCAACTAGGCGATAGCAGTCGTAAAGTGATTAAGAAGATCGTTGAATTTCAGCTGCATATATAGGATTACATTCCATCTTCATTCATTAGTTTCTTTTCTTTATAGCTTTGAAAAATGTTTACTTACAAAATTAAGAGACCCGAAATAAATGGGAATTCCTTTACCAACATATCCAATAGTCAACATGACCTCATAGCTTAGACTGAGTGATCAATGGTTTATAAGCAATCATTTTGTGATTAGGCCTGCTCTAATGTACTGATACCAGCTAGTAGATCCCAGACCACTGAAAGTGCCAGCTTGGTATAGTAATTAAGAGTGGTGGCTTCTAATCTGGAAATCCGGGTTTGATTCACCACTCCATTACATGCGGCTTGCTGGGTGACCTTGGGATAGTCACAGTCCTGTTAAAGCAGTTTTTACAAAGCCGTTTCTCTCAGAGCTCTCTCAGCCTCACAGAATATATTTTGTGGGAGAGGAAGAGAACGTTATTGTAAGCTGCTTTGAGACTCCTAAAAGTAGTGAAAAGTGGGGTATAAAAACCAACTTCTTTTTCTGATTGAAAAAAATAGATCTCACAAGCCTGAATTTTCCAGGTTTGATATATTAAATATTACATTTCTTGAAGATTGGTTTTTCTGCACTTTCAACAACATTTGACACTTTTATTATGTGTGGCAAGGACAGAGGACACTTATTGTTGAAAGGAAATACACAGTAGATCCATTTAAGTGTTTCCTTTATGGTTTTACAGGTCAGTTCCACCAGAACGCATATGTAAAACTAGGCTGAATCTTGAGAATGATGAAGATGATGAGGATGATGAGAGTGAAGAGGAGCATGACTATGAAGATTCACAGTTAGAACACCTTCATCTTGAATACAATTATATCAATACAAGGGACCTGTCACCATATGCCTTTTCATGTGTAAGATCATATTCTAGTGTGATTCTGAAACCACAGAAGACCAAATAGACCTCAAAAGACAAAAGTTATATATATATTATTTGTTCTGTCATCACCACCAACAATAAGAAAACTGCCTACTGTAATGAAAAATGTCATACAATATTATTTATTTCTTAGTTCAGGGTGAGATGTAATTTTAAGAAAGTGGCAGCATGCACTGGACTTTAACCATGATTTTCAGTCCAAGAAAGAAACACTGAATGCTGATATGCATTTCAATGACAGTGAGATAAGGGAGTACAATAAAATTGGAATTTGGTTAAGTCTTGGTCATGATATGCATTACAGAGATATAACATTACAGAGATATAACAGATATAACAGATTATTAAGTGTATACTGAGTTAAGTTTCAAAATCAAGTCAGTAAATATACTGGAATTTTATGTGAAGAATTAAGATAGTATAACTACTTAAAACATATGGATCCCTATATGAAACATTAACCTTTGCAGTAATTCAGTACAAATTTCAATTAAAAAATAAACTACAATTTTAAAATAGGCTCCATTTTTACTGTAAATTGAATAATCTGATAAACACATCTGTAATCCAGAATCGACAAGAAAAAAATGTATAATGCTGTCAATATAATTAATGGTAAAAATGTTTCACTTATCAAGCATCTCTATGAAGTTTGTAGCAATACAAATCATACTGCTGTACAGTTCTTGATGTGGAAACATCTACTGGTATGGCCCCTCAACTGGAGGTAACTACAGACATGACGTCCGTAGTCCTGCCCCAGGGGCTTCGCTGGTAGATGGACAGCACGAGCGACCTAGAAGAACAAGTGGCAGCGGCAGGTGGCAAGGCTCAGCCCTGTTTGCTGTACTGCCACCGCTTTTCCTCCAAGGTTGCTCCTGCCAATTTTGACAATTCCAACCCACCTCCATAATTTGTATTAATCAAGCACAGTGTTAAGGCAAGTTGGAATTTTTAATGTGTATTAAAAACTGTATATAATTGTCTCCAATAGGATAAATATTTTATCTGCTATTTTAGGTGTTTTCTGGATGTAACATTAACAAATTTATATGGTATGGACAAAATTCTTTGAGAAATATTCAACATCTCTCGTCACAGTATTAAAGTATCTGTGTATGCAAACATATCTAAGAAAACGTTACTTGTATCAAACATCAGTACAATCAAGGTTGCCTAAAGCAGTCCAAAAATGTTCAGCAAAAACAAGATGAATCAGAAAATCTGTCTCCTAACAAATGCACATTAACTAACATGGTGATAAAAGCAAATATTATAATGCAGCAGCAGGATGGCTTTCCCCACTTATTCACATTTCAGATGCTTGAGGCCATGGAAAGCATTCATCGGATGACACAGTCATTCCAATGTAAAATCATTCCTAGGTGAAATCATAATATGTACACTTTCTAAAATAGCTTGATTGGAATTATATTCCATGGAGAAAGAAACCTAATTTTAGGGGGTAGCATCAAAGGAGAAGGACAAGCAGGTGTACAGTTCTGTCAGCTACTGTCTACCAAGCCAGCTTCTACTTCCACCATTACTTGTTCAAATAGCCCTAGGAATGGTGGAAAATTAAGTGCATGATCTTGTCTTTTCTTTCAGTACAACTGGCATTTTGATTTGTCTTCTCCATTCACAAACTTCCTTTCCCAAGTACCTCTAAGGTTTCTTATCTGCTACTATAGCATATATAGTAGCTAAGTACATTTTGATCTAGACAAAAGCAGTTGGACATGAATCCAGAAATCTGAGCACTTCTTGATGATTATCTTTAAACTGCTCCATGGCGCAGAATAAATAATCGAGTAAGGGCTGTCTGGGAGGAGTTAGGGCGGGCCCTGTCTGGGATAAAAACTCGGAGGGCCCAATCAGGAGCTGCGAAGCGGCTCCTGATTGGGCCCTCCAAGTGTCTATCCCGGGCCAAGCAGCCAATGGGGAGCCGCGTGAAGCGCGGCTCCCCCTTGGCTGCTTCGCCCGGCCGGGGAGTCACCACATAGACTGAACTGCCAGCTGATACGGTGAGTCCTCTGACCGACCTGCTCCTCCTCCCGGGCTGCTGGAGCGGCCGGGAGAACCCCGCCCATGCCCATCCTTGCCTAGCGCCCATTTTATCTTGCCATAAAATGGGCTTTAATTCTAGTTTAAGAATAAAGCTGGTTTTTATCACAATAAAATAGGATTTGTGCCCTTCTCACATATTTTGCTTTAGGCAGGGAACATGGCTTACCTCAACTTATGCTTTAAGAGGAGGGTATAACTACCCATGAGGAAAACAGTCCACTCCTTCTGATCTAACAAATTCCCAATTGGGAAAACACTAGAAATCTGAAGTAGCAGATTTTTATAGTTTAAGTCAGCAACAAAACTATAAATTGAGTATCATAGATGTCAACATTTATAGAAAACATAAAATATGATTTTATGACTATCAAATGCATCTCTGAAGTGGAATTTGATAATGAATAGAAGCAGGTGCTGTAAAAAAGAAAGCATACATTTTCAAACCAAAATTGTTACTTTATATAGGTATACTTAAATGCAAATCATATCAAAGGCTTATGCATTAAATATTTGATAATAAATATTATATATCACACATTATACTTATGTGCAAGCATAGAAACTGTTAAATTAGTATAATTATATTCAAGACTTTTTAAAGGGATTAAAATATGATTACTTGCTAATATGCAATTTCCTTGAGACAAATTTACTCCCAACTTTGTCAGTACAATCACCCCAAAAACTACAATTGTTGCATCATAGGTGGATCCACAGATGAAAAGATTTCATATCTTTCCCATGACTCCCTACCAATAATGATAATATGTTGTGATGCTAGGAACTCAGGGTGAGAGGATGCACTGGAGAGGGGGTGAAATCATTCCCTTCAGTCTTTTCTGTCAATGGATCTCCACTGACAACAGAGACAGAAAGGGTAATGTCTGCCATTTGCCCCTATTTATTGCACCCTCTCGGACTCCACAGTCACGCAGTTCTAGGAATAAAGTGAAATATGACTTAATTTAATGTTTGCAGCTTTACAGGTTTACATTTTTCGTTTGTTAAGTATTTTCATACCAGAAAATCCTACGTGTAACCTGCTCATAAAATATATCAGAAATAATAGTTATTTCTAGTACTGTAATAAAATATTTTATGATTGCATATTGTGTGTATGTATTTACATCAGCTATCATTTACATGCTCATATACAGCTTAGAACAGTATGTCATCTAATTCTGAAGTATGCTTGAAATGTGAAGCATACTAAAGTCTCTTTGCATTATCTGTAAACTAGACAGAGAGCCCGCTGTAACTAAGACAGCAGGCGCTAGTGGGGTGCGGCAGTGTCGCTGCGCAGCGGGGCCAGCTCAGAGGGCGGGCGTGGAACGGGCTCTGAAGTGGCAGTGAGTGGGGACCAGGGGCGGCAAGTGGGGGCCAGCGAACTGAGTCGAGGGGGGGCGGATCAGGAGGCCCTTCACGCCTCCCGATTTGTCAGTCCGGTGGCAAGGGACCAATCACAAGGCGTGCGCAGAGCGGCTCGCGATTGGTTCCTTGCCGCCGGACTGACAATCGGAGGGCCCAATCGGCAGGCGCTTTGCGCCTGCCGATTGGGCCCTCTGATTGTCAGTCATGAGGAAGGGGCCTTAGGTGCCCTTAACCAATTATTTAATCCGCTCCACAGGAGCGGTTAAAGATGACATCTAGATTCCCCTTTCCCCCATGAGAGTTGGAAGACGGGTTCAAGGTCATCCTGCAAGGTTTATAGCAGTGTGAAGTTTGAATTTCAATCTCCTCAAAGGTATCCACTACATATCTCATGCTTTTGAATGTATGTTGTTATGATCTGGAAAACAAAGTTGCACTTACCTGTAACTATTGTTCATCAAGTATCTTCTGTGCAGCCACTCATGAACACTATACATGAGCAAGCGTGCCATCGAAAAGTTTCTTATACCTAAAAGCCTCCAGGGGGTGCTGTGTGTCAGAGCCAGAAATTGTTACCAACAAGGGACCATGTACTCTCTCACAGCAGTGCCCCTATCCTCAATTACTCTTTTCCAGCTGAAATAGTAGGTTGCTTTTGTGTAGTCTGTAGTGTTTTGAGTTGTGAGGACTGCACAGAAGATTTATGATGAACCATTAGGAAATCGGTGATATTAAACTAGGTTAAAATGAGAGGAGAGGAAGTGGAACTATTTACATTTAATTTTTCTCCTATAATTCCTCCCAAGAGCTCAAGGCGGCATACTTCAGTAGCCACCATCCATTTAACCTTGACCATATGGCCCCCAGGAATTATGACTGGAATTAGGACAACATAAACCAATAATGCGGGGCTGCAGGAGGGAGGGGGTGAGAGCGAGGCTGGCACCTTATATGGGCTGCCAACACTCGCTTGGCCTCTTTCCTCCCCTTGTCAGTCAAGGCAGTTTACCCACCCAGGGAGGGCATTGCTATATGTTGCATATTACATGTTGATGTTTATCAGTTTGGTTTGTCACTGTCTGCAGTGGTAAAATGGGGCGGATCTTTGAGGGTAGGCCACGCTTGCATGCTGGCCTCCCCTGGATAGGGGGCCCTCCATATGAGGCTGTGTGGATGCTGAACTTATGGAAGCCAGCATTTCTGGGTGGTCGATAGAACCCGGCAGAGGCAGATGCCCGACGGGTTCATATGAAGTGGCCACCTCCCATAGGTCGCCATGCCAGAACAGGAGGTCCCGGGCAGTGAGGCTGGTGCCTAATGACAGAGGGCTGCCTTGCGGTTGGCTGATTGCAGGAAGGCAATCCTGCCCCATTAACACCTCACTCAATCGTTAATAAACGGCTGTGGCTAATTTTACACCAAAATAGCAGTTGTCCATGTCCTTCATAAGGTGCATGAATAACCCATGTGCAAGGCAAACATCTACTTTATCATGCTTCACAGCTCATTTCTTACAGGTGGGGATACATGCATGCATGTATTGAAAACTTTTGAACTCAAGCTAATTATCCTACAGGCAGACAAAAGCAAACTAAAACAAAGCAAGTTCTCACATATCTAAGGCTGTTGATATTACTTCATTTTACTACATAATTACTACATAATTGAGCCCTGCCCGGAGAAGAATTGTAATGATGGCAAGAAAATTAATACCTCAGTCACTAACCTCATTCATTCATAGCTGCCTTGTAAAACAGAGGATGGCAACACTCTGTAAATATGTACAAGGACTCAGCGGTGAAAATGTTACTTCTAAAAAGCAGACTAGCATCTCAAAAATGTTGTTCCAAGCAGACAGCTGATACCCAGAAACAGCAAGAATGGAGAGATGAAAGTCTGAAGCAGGAGAGGAACTGATGAAAATTTCTACCTCTTCATTGGCAGAAATTCTCCAAGAGGATCACCCCACATTTTTTCACCAAATGACATTTTAAGATTAAGTCTCCAAAGCAGCTAGCATCTATATTAACATCAGATTGGCCCCTCTCCTGTATCGCACCCCACCCAGGGTTCCGGCTTCTTATTCTGGCGGAAATTTTAGAATTTTTTAGACTGGTTTTAATGTGATTAAATTGCACTACAATGGACATTCTGTTCACTGCCCTGAATCCACCTTGGCAGAGAGTGCAGTTTACAAATTCAAATAAATAAAATATAGTATCCTTAAGTGGGAGATTTAGTTCAGATGAAAATCTTCCAGTTTCCACACATACATGAACACAAGCAAATCTTCATGGATCCCTAACTTGTAAATCTAGACTGGATCCTGTTAGTCCACATGCACTTTTATCTGGGTACCACATAGACAATCCTCTGCTGTAGAGCTTGCTTCCTTAAATGCTGGATACTTGGAGCTCAATGAAATATACTGGAATTGCACAAATGGAAGTGCTGATATGAAAGGAAGCAAACCCTGCAGCAGAGAACAGTGGAGAGAAGTATCTGTGGAGTGAAAGGATCCAAATCTCCATTTACAAGCTAGAAGTTCATGGTGAATTGCCAGTGTGCATGAAAAGGACAGGTGGAGAAAGTATAGACAACTGGAAAATATTCCTTTAACAAAAATCTCACCCTCCAGGATACTAATGGATTTTGGAGAGTTGAGCAGTCCAATCCTCTTCTTTTATTGATACTCCGTTTCCTCTTTTCTCTCTCATTGATATTCCATCTTTGATGATCTGTGTCTACTAGATGGCACCGTGTAATTAATACCCAAGGTTCTTTGAAGATTTTTTTTCAAGTACAAGCTAGTATTTCTCTGCATATTCTAGAAATGTTCTATGGATACAGAGTCTACTATCTTGTCTGTAGTTGGCCAGTTTTAGTGCCAATGCAGACAAACTTCGCTATGAAATTTGGTATTAGATGAAATATAATTTAAGCTTTATTATACATCTTAAATACAACTCATCAGTAGTGTGGTTTCAACCAGAAGCTTAAACACTGGAGAGTATTATATTCTTATATCCTTAGGTCACATATGTGTCTGTGCTTGGTAACCAACACCCTAATTATCTAACATGGCTACCCAGCAAAAAGGAAAATATGATAGTAACATAACTTTGTGTTTTCAAGAATCATAATTGTTACCCTTTAGTTTCTAGATAGCATTTATAAAACAACAGGGGGGTTATTTTCTAGGCCATGCAGGCATAAACTGTTTTCCTTCAAATTACACAAATGCTATACCAAAGTGGTCAGAATATCCACAATATTTGTATCCTTTTGAATACAGGGGCTAGGGTAGTGTGGTTCATGATATATCCATGTAGAATATACAAATGAATAAGCCTTACAACTAATGCATGCTGAATCAGTGAAAGTCTTGAAAATGAAGTAAAAGTAGAACAGATTTCAGTGGCTTGGAATCTAAGAATAAACATGAGCAAAGGTATCGGTTTTTTCCATTCTCCACTTGTACTCCCTGCCCCTACCCCAACCCTCTCCTGAAGTTCAAGAGACTCTTGGAAGCAATGTCAGCTGAGGATGTGGGTAGAACCATGAATGAAGGAATGGGTAGAAATCACCCTCTCTTCTTTTTGTCCCTTTCAAAATAAGAGTGAGAGAGAAAGGGAATTCTACTCCTGAGTCACAGCCATTCATAGCATATCCATGTTAGCCTACAGTTTCTCAACCCCATGACCATCTTGGAAGCAGGGTGCTTCAGTAGGAAGGGGGAACTGGCAAATATCCTTTTTACAGACCCTTTACATTTATGATTCTCAGTGGATACATGACAAATATAAAATGCCTTGATCCTGACTGTGATGCCATTATTACTGGAAGCTTGAGAATGCTTTTCAGCTCTTCTTTTCCAATTCTGTCATAAATGGTAGACTTTCCCCTCTTTCAGTGATGGGGGATTACTTCTGGAATTTATTTCACATTTTAATATTTAAATAACATTAGCAATATTAAAACAATGCCAGCAAAGGAAGGCAAACTCACCATGTACAAGACTGGTCCATGTGCAAACACTGGGCTTTGCCTGTGTTTCATATTACACATTTAATGAAATGAGCATGGTTGATGTGCAGCCCCAAAGATCTGACAGCTAGAGATAAACAGACTATTTTTCTATATGCCAGAAAATTCTCCATGGAAAAATGTAACATCAGGAAATCTTCTGCCCCTTATTAGGTGAATGCCTCCCACCTTTCCTCCTCTTGGATTCTGAATTGGATAGACTTTTTTCTATATATATATTTAAAGGTAAGTTAAAAGTGCTAAGTACTGATCTCAAGAAGCATACAGAATGAATGAAATGTGTGGAAAATGAACTAGCACATGCCAATAATCATTATGTGTATTTTCTCCAGTTGAAACTTTAAAATTATCTTTAAAAACAACCCTATGTAGACCATGTTTCAGTGGCTAAGACTGAAAGTGAGGTCAGGTTTAACCAGAAGGGGAAATGCATTTATGGTTGCATTTTGTTTCTCAAAAAACAAAAACAGTTCCAAAAATACTCTGACATCAGTGTGATGTCATAAGTCTGAAAGGAAAAAACACAACATTCAAAAAACAGTGAGGGGACATTTTAACTTCCCAGACCATCCAATTGCTGAATGGAAGGAATTTCATAGAGAGATTAGAAAGAGAGATGGCTCAATACCTTAGTAGTATTTTCCAGAGAGCTCTAATGTGTAGGGTTCAAAATAACCTGGGACAACCTTATGGTTGTTATGGAAGCTGTACAGTTTTGAAGTGCAATTGTCAAAGAGGTCTAAATATTGATGCTGATGTACTCAGACCAGTGTTCTGGGACAGACATTTTCCCATGGAAATTTTTTCAACACTGTATTTTTGTCCAACCAGTAAGCCCAATGGTCTCCAGTATCAGGCTATATAGACGATATTCATCAACTGTGACAGAGGCTACTGGTAACAGTGAAGTGAAATTGGCCAAATCTTTGAATACTTAAATTCAGTGACTGGAGTTGTGAACAGGCAAGATAGATAAACATGAAAAGAGCCCTAGTTTTGCAGAAAAATGTGAAATCTTTAAACAAACAAACACTGAGGCAGTTAAAAAAGGCCCCAAATGATAAAATGAACACTAGATTCCCTCAGTGGCTGTTGCTAGACAATCACGGTATTCCAGGCTGGGCTGATGTGAGTAAAAAAGCAGGGGGAAGGAGCACTGCTGTTTCCAGGACTATTTTAGCCATTGACAGAAGACTCCATTGGGCCAGGCCTGACTAGTCTGAAAAGGGCAGGGTTTAGAAAAGGTAGAGTCCTAGGTCAGATGTAATGTCGTAGAGTCTGCCTTTCTCCAGAGAGACAGATCTCTATAGTCTGGAATTCAGTTGTAATTATGGGACATTTCCACGTCCCACCTGGAAGCTAACAAATCTAGAGCAGGCAGCAATCTCTGGATGACTTTATACTGCCTAACTTGAATGACTCAACTAGGACTAGCTACTAGCTACTACTCAAGAGCGCCTACCCTGCAAAAACCAGTGTGGTGTAGTGGTTAGACCATCAGAGTAGGGTCTGGGAGACCCATCTTGCTATGGAAGCTCATTGGGTGTTTTGAACCAGGCACATACTTTGAGCCTAACATATCTCACAGGGTTTTTGTGCAGATAAAAAGGACGAGAGGCGAATAATGTAAGCTACTATGAAGATAGGTGAATATATAAATAAAATAAATAAATAATAAAATAAATATAGCTGAAGATATGAGACAGATAAAAAGTAAGTTGGTGAATGCCTGATTACAAGAGAATGAGGAAGGGAAAGGGGAGAAAATACGTAGTTCTCAGAAAGAGAAAAAGAAGAAATAGTGTGGGGAGGGGATGAGAGAGGGGAAAGTGAGGTGTCACCCACAGTTCTTGAGAGCACTCTACCATGCAAGTGGGAGTGGCCCACTTGCCAAGACCATCCAACTGGGCTACAGTTTTCCTAGGCAGAGGCTGCTGAGAGGGGGGAAGTTTAAGACAGAGAAGTGAGGCTGCCTGTTGAGTGGGAAAGAGAGAGGGAAGCAGGAAAAGGAGATGCTATGGGGTCTTTCATGAAAGAGAAGGACAAATTAGTGGGGGACAGGGAAATGAGATGCCTCCCAAAATCCTTGCAAATTCCCACTTGTAGAATGCCCTGTCTTGAAAGCAATACACAATCAAGGTCTGCCACAGCCTGCACTGGGAATCTTTTTTTCAAAACTAATCATTAGACACAAGTTTTCCCTTCAGTAAAAAGCCACACAGTCAAAAGCAACTGCATTGTTACTGTCAGTGGATGCTGCAGTTTTTAAAGATAACTACAGAACATACTTAGATGGCTTTTTAAAATCTTCAGATAAAAATCTTCTTAGCTACAAATGGTTGTCAAGAACAACAGTCAAATACAGTCTCCTATACTTCCAGTTGCCAAGTAAGCAAGGAGTTAGAATGGTGGGCTAGATGGAGCTTGCTTGCATATTATGCAGATATGTAGTACACCAACCAGTATGCGGCTGGGACTGTACAGCTCTGAAAATATCAGAGGACACTGTGGAAGAGGGAAGGTCAGCTATTTTTTGCGGTCTTGCAGTGACAGAACACTGCTGTCATGTAGCCCCATACTACATGTCATGGACTCAGGTGATAATCCTGTTTTCCTGATTTCCCTCCTCCCCCTTCCTCCTTTTGTGTCTGGCTCTCAAGTGTTCACATACACACTAGTAGAAAGGAAATAGAAAGTGTCCTTCAGGATGCTATCTCCTACTCTGAGTGTTATGGCTCTAGCAAGTAGTTCTGGCTGCCTTTTGACTACAAAGTGTAAAAAATGCAGTTTGTGTTTTGTTCTAGCTGTCCTTTGAAGATAAAAGCCTTTCTGCCATGAAAATAGCAAATGGCAGGGAAATGATGCATTGGTGGGAGAAGGGGGTTGTCTATAACAGTGGTGCCCAACCCCCGGTCCGGAGACCGGTACCGGTCCTTAGCTCCTCCTCATCCTCCTCCCTGGCTGCTGCCTTGGGGGCTGCCCTGCCACTCTGCCACTGGCTCACCTTTGGTGCTCCCCAGTGGCTGCCATGGCTGGGGATCCCCCTCGGCGTGGCACTGCACAGCTGATGCTGGCAGCGCCCCCCAGCAGACGGCAGGAAGTCAGGGGCACTGGCGGGAAAGCAAGTGGAGCAGGGGCTCAGGCAGCGGCGACTTCCCTCGGCAAAGACCACAGCCCCCCCCTGGCCTCGGTAAAATTGTCACTCTTTGACCGGTCCCCGGTGATAAAAAGGTTGGGGACCACTGGTCTATAAGACTGGCCAAGCCAGTCATTCTTAGCAACAGATTTCTATCATGATACTCCAGATGTACCCTCTTTGATTTAATAAAACTCTAAACTCTTCTCTTTAAAGAATGTCTCAGTTGTCTTGCATCTTACAAGAGAGTAGCCTTGGTTCATGACATCTGATAATTGCTTCTTACAAGAGAGTAGCCTTGGTTCATGACAACTGCTTTTCAAAACCGCCAATTTTAACATATGACTTAATCCAAAACTCAACCTTGTATGGTAAGACAGGTCAGCTCTAGTGCAGTAGTCAATCATAGCACAAAGCCAAGCACATGTATGTTCCATTATGGAAACACTTTGCACTAGAATTTCACTGGATTGTGCATGACCAATGTCATTTTAGAGAGTGCAGTAGGCAAGCCAAAATAGGCATAATTCACTCCAACAATATTTTAAAATTTCAAGCAGCTTTATCTGCCATCTGCTTGCATAACTTTACAGAACAATTATCCTGTGGTAGCCAAATTTACGTTCTTTTTCTGGCACTCTGACACCAGCATACTTCACCCTTTCCAATATTTTAAAATAGGGTTGAATTATTTTACAATGCCAAGATGGAAAAAATATTTGAAAGTATGGGCTACTGAGAGCATTTATGGATTAAGAAACTAATAAAGCTTCTATGAGACATCTGTGGTTATGTAAACATTTACATAAATAAAATTTACTTTGTCAACAAATAGTACAAGACCAAATGCACACATACAACTGAAATAAGGAACTTTCCATAACTAAGCAATGCAACAGTGTGCAGCTCTTTGAAATAAGCCAGACTGTAACTGAAGCCAAAGCATACAGCTAAAATGGTGTGTCATGTATTCAAACACCTTGGCCCTTCTCCAACAAGAAAGAGTTTGAGCTTTCAAGTTAAAGTGACTGGATATGAATGGAAAATGTCCATTTAAGAAATTCACACAGAAGTAGCCTTTGAAAAACGGAATGTAAACACATTGGACTAGTTACAGAAAAGAGTTACAAGTATACTTAGGCATTTTAAAGGTGCATGGTAATTCTAATTACATTGTGACATGCCAAGAACCCCAAATACGGTCAATTTCTATTGACTAGCTGTTTATTTCTGCATATTGTTATAGGGTTACAACTATTAATTATTATTATTTTAAGGTTATTCACATGTTCTAGATTGTTTCATGTATTGTTCTTCGTTCTTATGTAAACCGCCCTGAGCCTCCGGGGAGGGCGGTATAGAAATATAATAAACTAGGGGCAAA
This sequence comes from Paroedura picta, assembly GCF_049243985.1. Lineage (NCBI taxonomy): Eukaryota > Metazoa > Chordata > Lepidosauria > Squamata > Gekkonidae > Paroedura > Paroedura picta. The sequence goes on along the minus strand of NC_135371.1, from coordinate 54,374,416 downwards.
GCCCGTTGTCTCCAAGAATACAACGGGCGCTAGAGCTTGGCAGTGGGAAGAGGAAGGGGAGGAGTTGTCCAGTCTGTAAGGGCATGGGGTTGTCATGTGTGTTGTGTGGGAGGTTGTGGTGGCATGGTGGTAAATGAGGCCATGGGTGTGGAGATATGGCTCATTTGAAGGCTGGACTCTGAGGCATTGTACAATTTTGAAGTCCCACCTCCAAACCTCCAGGAATATTTTCAACCCAGGGGTTGCTAACCTCCAGGTGAGGCCTGGAGAGCTCCTGGAATTACAGCTCACCTGCAGAGTATAAAGATCAGCTCCCCAGACAGAAAGGGCTACTTTGGAGAGGGTTGTGGTAGAGAAGAAACATTTAAGGCCTCCCACACAGGTTGTTGTTGAATTGAAAGACTTGAGGCCTACTGCACAGGGTTGTTGTGCAGATGAAACAGGAGACAAAAGAACCAGTTTTGTCTGCAGAATAACGCTGTGCAGTGGCCTCAAATCTGCAGAGAGTTGCAAAGAAAAAAGACATATGGCTTGGCTGTGTCTAACCCCCAGCCAGAGCAGTATTTTAAGTGAGAAGGGGCTTTTCTGTAGCCTCCCTGTCAGCCAACTGTTTGGCAGAAGGGGAAAGTCCCCCCCTCAAAAGGAAGGCCCTCAGGCTCCCCTGCGTTGCTCTTGAAAAGGCCTCCTCCCCTCAGTCAGGGGCTGTCAGAGGTTCCTTCCCAGCATGCCTGAAGGGAGGGGGAGGGGAGCACTCTGCAGCCTCCTGCCAGCTCTGTCAGGGTTCTGAGGCCATTTGCAGTTGGACATGACAGTTAAGGCAGCCTTGGGGCAAAAAGGGCTGGCACAGCCTGTCCAAGCCTCTGTTCTCATCCCCCTTGGCAGCCCTACTGACCTCCTCTCCCTTTGGTGGTCAGGAGCAGACTGGCAGCCAGACTGGGCTGGGTGAATGGAATTTTGGTCTGTCCTGGTGAGGGGCCAATAGGAAGGCACTTTGCGTGCCTCCCCATTGGCTGCTTGGCCCTGGATGGACACTCAGAGGGCCCAATCAGGAGCCGCTTCGCGCCTCCTGATTGGGCCCTCTGACTTTTTATCCTGGACAGGGCCCGCCCTAACTCCTCCCCAGGTGGCCTTACTCTTTTATTTAATAGGACCCTGTCCTATTTAAAGATAATCCAATGGTATTATATTACACCAGATTTCTCAGCTGCGGCTTCATGACAGCTTTGGATGGGTTTCATTAATGGATAGGAGTTAATTATATAAATACTAGCTTCAAAGCCCGTTCATAAGAACAGGCTTTGAAAGGGTCCATGAGCTTCCCAGCTGCTTTCCAGGCTGCCAGGAAGCGCTGAGGTTAAGGGAGGGTGGGGGAGAGGGAGTGCTTCCTGGGGGCCTGGCAAGCACACCCGGATCATCTGCAAGGGCTCCGCGAGGTCCCGGGTGTGCTTTCCAGGCCTTTGGGAAGTGCTCCCTCTCCCCCCCCCCCACGGCCAGGCCTCTTACCTGGGGTTCTACAAGTGGAGCAGCGGAGTCACAGACATGCCTGGCTCTAACAGGCAGGCACATCTGTGAGGCAAGGGATGAGGGTTTGGTGAGGGAGGGAGGGAGCTATAGGGGCAGGGCCAATCTGGGTGCAGCTGGCTGTACTGCACCCTGATTGGCCCTGGAGAGGCTGGGCCGTTCGTCCCCCAAGGCTGTTTCACAATTATTAAGAGACACCAAATGGATAAGATTAGACTTAAAGCCCGTTGAAGCTAGAGCGCTAGAAGGGGAAGGGGGAGAGAGAGGGCAGGGGGAAACTCCTGTTCCCCCCCAGCCCTCCTGCCACCACCTCCTGCAGCCCCAAAAAGCTCCGCTGCACCTTGTCTGAGCCTTGGCAGGGCTTTGTGGGGTTGGGCAGAGTGGCGGTGGGAACTTTCTCTCCACCAGCCCTTCCACCGCCGCCCCCTGCAGTTTCGCAAAGCACTGCCACAGCTTGTCCAAGTCTCGGCAGGGCTTTGCGAGGCTGGGTGGAGTGGTGTCGGGAAGTTCTCCCCCGTCTGCCCTCCCCCCACCAAGAGCAAGGACTGGCAGGGCCTTTCGAAGCCTCAGGAGCCGCACCAGGCCCCCCCACCTTCACAAAGGGAAAGGCCTGGTGTGGCCTTATGAAGCCTCAGCACGCTGCACCAGGCACTCTCCCAGCTTACCCCCCCCCCACAAGCAGCCCACCATATATATTAATTTGTTAAATATTTATTGGGTGATATGACCAAATATTGACCTATCCCCTCCCAAAATGGCCAATGTAGAGTGTGGGAAGGGGAGGGGCCCTGGGTGGGCATGTACACAGCTTTACTTCCCAACCATATTTTGTACTACTGCCCCAGTTCTGGGGTTTCTCAAAGCCTGAAGTATGTTTCAGGGGTTTCTCAATGGTTGAGAAAAGCTGTATTATGCAAACTCTGGAATGGATTTTGCTGATTGCCAATGAGAAAATAAGTTTTCTATGTGCAAAGAAGTCTGCCCACCTTTATTATTTCAGTTACTGTCACATGTATTTTTTAATGAAAGCAAACCCTAAAAGCCATTCAAATTACAGAAAATACCTTCAGTGTTACCTGAATCATAAAACTATGCATGTGTTCTTTCGTGAAAATTAAACCGAAACTGACCAATGGCATGAAGATCCATTGTTCATAATTGTATATAAATTGTTTTTTTTCTGGGGTTTCTCAGTTCAGTTCTGCCTCTGGTCCCACTATGCCGATCTCACTCTTTTCCACTGCTCCAGACAGACGAATGCTCTATCTTGATCTACCCCATAAGGCACTCCCCCCCGGCCAAGCTGCTTGCTCTGCCACAATCCCTGTGAAAGAGTCATTCGACCCCCAAAGGGGTCCCTACCTTCAGGCTGAGAACCACTGCTCTGTTTTATGTAAAGTGCCACAAGCCAGCATTGCTGGGAGTGGCAGCATATAAATACAATAAACAAACAAACAAATAAATAAACAAGCAAACAAATATTATTCCAAAATAATAGAAAGAAAAATAATAGTTAAATTCCACAACTACATTACTTCTACACTTAAGGAGATGGTCCTCCCTGGCTAACTTTTACACAACAGGATAAATAAGAACATCAGCTTAATTAACTGTAACACTATTAATTAATGAGCTGGATGAACAGGAGGATGAAATCATCATCAAACTTGCATATATCATAAAATTGGAAGAGATATTTTCACAAAGATACAATTCACAAAACTGGAAATGATATTTAGCAACTTGTGAGACAATAATATTCACAGAAATTAGAACTTTTCTTTAGGACCTTCAAACACAAATAAAATTGAAAATGATCTTGATAGGTGAGACAGCCTGGCTGAAACTCATAAAAGAAAATTCCACACAAAAATGCTAATTTCTGCTTGTAGGCAAAAAAAAAAAAAAAATCACACGCACAGGTATAGGATGGGAATCCATGGCTTGGCAGAAACACATTAGAAAACTATTTTAGGATTACAGTGAAACACAGAACATGACTCAGCAGTGTGGGCAGCTGCAAAGAGACTAATGTGATTTTAGGATATAAAAATATAAACACAGTATCCAGATTACAGGCAGTGATAATTCTAATCTGGCATTATGGTGTCCAGTTAGCTGCACTTTAGGAAAGGTATATTGGAAAGGATTTGTTTTTCTGAGGAGTCCAACAAAATAATCTAGTATTTCCTAAGAGAAACGGTTGAATGAAATGGAAATATTTAAGCTGGAGAAGAGAAGATTGTGACAGACATATCGTATTTTTCAAACACAATGGGCTGTTATGTGGAAGAAAGCAGAGACTTGTTTTTTGCTGCTCTAGAGGTCAAGACTAGATCTAATTTTGGGCAGGACCTCCATAGACAGGAGGCTACTTGCACTTATTTAAAAAACTACATTACTGCCATAAGAGTTAAATATAGCCCTCAAGGACATCTCACAGATTTAATCAAGACAACAAAGGGAGTTAAGCAAGGATGCATATTGGCCCCCCTCCTATTTAATTTATTTATTAATGATATTAGCAGCTATCTTAAAAACCCAAATTTCCATCCTCCAAAAATCAGTGGAAAACACATTTAATTCCTGATTTATGTCGATGATCTAGCCTTATTCTCTAGGACTCCCATAGGAAACAGAAGAGCTCTGAGAGCCTTAAACTTCTACTATCATGCAAACTACTGTGAAGTGAACCATAATAAAACCAAGGGCATGGTTTGTGGGAAGAGGCCAAAATCTCACATTTGGAGAATAAACGGGACTCTGATAAAACAAGTAAAACATTACAAATTTCTGGGAGTTATAATTCAGGCCACACAAGCTAGAACTGCACATATAAATTATGTTTCATCAAATGCGCAGAAAAGCTCAAGTGCAATTCAGAATTTTTTTCTGGCAAAAAGGTGGAAGATGCATACAAGAGGCCATAGAGTAGCCACAAGTTCAAGAATTATTCTATTAACTTTCTCTCCACACATATATGAGTAGATGTTTTTAAGGTGCCTGCTTGAATTATAAGAAATGTAATATGGAACTCAATTTTGTTTTATACTCCAAAGTTTTTCATATCGGCATGATTCACGTATCATAAATACTGGTAAGTAATGGAAGAGGCTTACTGAGTCTTGAGAGGAGCAAAATCACTAAATTTACCATAGAATCCAGTCTCTGTGTGGATCCCTTTCCTAGAGCAGTTATATTCAGGGTGATCCATGCTGGACCTTGTTTCAGATACGTATGTTAGAGTGCTGGTATTCCCCCTCCCACAGAATATAATTAGCATGTTAAAATTCACCATGACAGTAACTATCTTGGTGGGCCTGCAGATTTCTGGATGAAGCATGTAAACAACTATCTGCTATTGATGGATAATATAATTTGAGCAAAGTATAATTTGAGCAAAGTTTTTAAAATGCAACATACTAATCTTTTACCAATCCATTACTTTAATTGTTTGCTGAACTGGTAATAAGGAAAAAATGGTTGCAGCCTATACTCATTAACAGAATCCTTTGGTTTTCTTTAAAAATAATTTTCTGAGTTACCTACTTTGAAAATACATAGAAAGTAATATAAAATAGAGTCCATAGGTAACCTTTCTTTAAAAGGGGGGATCCTTATCCATGGTTCCTCTGTATATTTGTGAAACAGCCTGGGGGGTGGAACATGTCCGGCTGTCCAAGTTGGAATAGGCCAGTCACCCTGATTGACCTTGCCCCTACAGCTCTCGCCCTCCCTCCCTGGATGCTAGCCACGTTCCTCTCAGATGTGCCAGAGAGAGACACACACAAAGGCCTGCCAGACTGAACATGAGCCCTCCTATCACTCCTGCTGCGAGGGAGGCAGAGAGACACACAGAGAGAACTGCCCCAAGTTGCTGACCAGCCCTGCTTCCCTCCTAAGCATGAGCCCTAATTACCTGCTATGGCCCCTGCTGCCACAGAGAGAGAGACACAGAGAGACACTCCTGCTGTGATGGAGATAGAGATAGAGAGAGAGAGAGAGAGAGAGAGAGAGACCGAGACAGAGAGAGAGAAACAGAGAGAGAGAGAGAGACAGAGACAGATAGTGCCCCTAAACTGCACACCAGCCCTGCTTCCCTCCTACAAACCAGCCCTGATTACCTGCTCTACCTCCTGCTGCAAGGCACCCTGAGACACGCAGCGAGAGAGACAGGGAGAGGGAAACACACACAGAGAGATCTGCACCTCCTGGTGTCCCCTGGGTCCTAGCGCCCATTGCATTCTTGGTTGCGATGGGCTTTCTTGCTAGTTATAAAATAAATGTAGAAACCTGGAAAACTGCAAGGCACATAAGGTAAAGGTAAAGGTATCCCCATGTGCAAGCACCGAGTCATGTCTGACCCTTGGGGTGGTGCCCTCTAGCGTTTTCATGGCAGACTCAATACAGGGTGGTTTGCCAGTGCCTTCCCCAGTCATTACCGTTTACCCCCCAGCAAGCTGGGTACTCATTTTACCGACCTCGGAAGGATGGAACGCTGAGTCAACCTTGAGCTGGCTGCTGGGATTGAACTCCCAGCCTCATGGGCAGAGCTTTCAGACTGCATGTCTGCTGCCTTACCACTCTGTGCCATAAGAGGCTCTTGCATGGCACATACAGACACATTATTTGATTTTTCCCAACAAGTATATGGGGTTGCATGTGTTTACCTGGAACTCTGATCTTTAGACACTGAATGGTATTCATATCCAACTTTTGACATACCAAAGGAATTAGCCATGCTGAACAGGCCTGTTAACTTTTCCTTCTTTCAACAGCAAAAATACAAGCTTGGTGTATGATAGGAATTGCAGAGAGGTATTAAGGAATCTCATCTATCAAAATTTCCCCCACTAGTTTTTTCCCCCTCTTGTCTACTCTCTCAAGATTCAGTATCTTATGGAGAATATTTAATCTTTATTAAGATGATTATTATGTATTGGTTTTCTTCTGGTTAATTTACATTTTTCTGCATATCTGGGGAGTTGACCTAGGATTACAGAAATTCTTAGATTAGATTGCTTCTGGTGGCTTGGTTTTGTGGCTTTTTCATCAACAAAGGTGTCAATCAGTATACTGTTAGTGATGCCATATCATAAAATACTTTTGGAAGTTCCCTGCATTTCAAAGGGGACTTAGCACATAACAGGGAGATCTGCTGTTCTACAAACATAAGCATCAGGTTTCTGTGATCATGCAAAACTAATTATTTGGATCTGAGTCACTGTATTTTCAACAGTCTGAATAAGAAAAAAGTATAATGATGGAAGAACCAAATGCAGAACATTCAGTGCAGTGGGAAGCCTTGATTTCTTCCATGTTGGCCGAAATGACATAATGTCTTCAATCTCTCTTTCGCAATCAGTGAGGTAGACAAAGGTGTATGTTCAGAAACTAAACACATTTCTGCAGGGTAGATATGCACCCTGGTGGGCATTCTGCCTACAACCCACAGCAGTACAGTTTTAATGGGGTTTTTTGTTTGTTTATTTTTGTTAGAAAAGAGAGCTTTGGAACCCAAATTTTAGAATGCTTATGTATATGCTTTTCCTTTGCTATTCCTAATTCCTTAAGAAGTTATCTCTCCTGCAAAAAGTAGCTTGTTACTTATAAAATACCATCAATTGTTAGGAAGCTTTTCTTAGATAAAGAATAATTGGTCTGTTTAAGACTACATTCTGAAAAAAAATGTCATTGAATTATTTTCATGAGTTGTATACTTGTATATACAAAATGAACGACATGGGCTCATATTGGCTTTCTGCCATTCATTATTAGGCTTCAAATTTAACCACAGCTTTTGCTCAGACGTCTAGAGTTAAACCAGAAATTTTGGCTGTGATACAAGCAGTGATGAAAAACACATGAGTAGTAACAAGTTTCTTAACAGTATTCGTCAGTACTAAGATGAACTAATCTACAGAAGCAGTTTATTCAAGTACCATCCAGAGTGCCAGGAGGAACAAGAATTTCTCAGTGATTTCCCCACCCTTTTAAGTGTTCATTTTACAGACTTGAATCTGAGTCCTAATATTCAGGAACTGGAAATAAAATTTCTCAGGTTGAACACTCTTTTTAGAAGAACTTGACAAACTTACAAGGTATGTTTTTGGATTTGTTAAGCAACAGTACAGCATTCTAACTCAGCAATGAGCTTTTTTTCCTTAATAATTTCTATTTAATGTTCATATTTTAGATTACAGACTTTATACTGTAGTTATATGTTTTGTATACTGTGCATGATGTGAACAAAAGGGTATTAAATACTGTACCTTTTGAACTAGACTAACATAAAAAGATACTTATATTAAAAATAATATAATCCCAACCAGCTTTATATAGAGTTCATATTTATGTTGTTAGCAGAAGATTTCTAGATATACACAAGTTGAATAAATTCAACCACTAACTAAAACAAGATTTGGATTAAAATCTTAAACACAATTACACCCTTCTATTTTCACTGTCTTCAATAAATATGGAAGAGTGTAACATTGCTTAGGGTTGCACTGTGAAATTCCCCTCCAAAAGCAAAACAAGCTTTGCATTTTAAAAATCCTTCAACAACCACAGTGATGTTATGTATAAACACTGTATACTAGCAATTTATATTTCTGTTGGCACCTTTGTTTTAAGTGCATAAGGACACAAAGAACTTAAATAGGAATTTGGAGAAAGTACACATGTTCAAGAAAATGCTGAATTAGCTGTATTCTCAGTGCTCAGCATACTGCTTTTCTTCCTATGGATTAATTTTTGTATAGAGCAATTAATTGGGATCATTAGTAAAAAAAAAAAAAAAAAAGCTTTTCTATTTCCTTTGTACAAGATAACCAGCATATCCTGGCTGTCTAATTTACTTCAGAAAACATGTTGTGGAGACCTATACTTTAGCCTAAACAGGTGTGCTTTTAAAATATGCCTTTTATCAATTTGGAATGCTTTCCATGAGTCAGTAAATCTCTGAGTCATGATACTAACATATTGTAGTATTCTTCAACTTAGCTACTAAGTAAATTAATGAGACTTTTTGCAAGTATGCATTCAGTTTAAAGGGTTTATTTTTACATTCCATTCTATAATCACTTATTTTAATAAAATGCAAAAAAGTTAAAATGTAAGATATACAACCTTAAGTAAACCTATATCGTTTGATCTATGCATTGCCATTGTTAAGTTCTGTACTACAAATAAATGTCATGAGACAGCATAATCTTAAATATATAAGAATTTAGCATTACCGGCCTTGATAATTAATGTGAAGAAAGTACCTAAATCTAGTAGACTCTAATATGAATAAATGGTATAGAAAGAAACCCAAACATGAAACCAGAGCTATAAAGTTATATTGGGAAAGTAATTTAAACAATATTTATATCCAATTATTTTTCTGAGGAGCTGTAGGTAAGATACTTTCCCCAAATACTGCGATATTTTTACTTCATAAAGGTGTTTCTTTTGGGAAAAGCTGTATACTGAGAGCTGTGGCCTGACGTGACTTTCCAAAGCAAATAATTAGCATTATTGGGAAAAGAAAATACATTTTGCAAATCAGAAGTCAGAAAATAATTTTTGGCCTTAATTTCATATCTCAACTGTAGACCAACTTGACAAAATGTTGCTAGTCAGGCATACTTTTATACAAGTTGGCAGTGTCAGCCAAGGGCTTTCCTCTCCACTAAAATAACAGTTTCCTGTGCCAAAACAAAGTGCTCAGGAAGTTATAGGAGCATTTGGCTTAATTTAGAAACTTTTACTCCTATTAAAAAAGAAAGTCTCATTTTAATGGCATTTGGAAACTCTGAGTTCAGGGGGGATTATTCAACTCAACAGCCACTTGGGCAAAACCAATGATGCCTTGATTTCTTTGTAAACATAGCAGCCATTTTAAGAAACCTAATGTCAAGCTTTTGAAGCTTAGGATTTTCATATTCTAGGGACCATGATTCAGATCAACCCTGTGAAGCTATGAACCTAAAACATTTCCATGATAGTCATCTGCAAAAACATACATCATACTGGCATTATTATTTAGACTAGTAAAAAAGCCCATTGTATCCTAAATACAATGGGCGCTAGGAGGCTGGGGCAGAGTAAAAGTTTGCTTACTTGTTGCGGCGTCTTCTTGCTGGCGGCCATTTGCTGCAGAGAGGCTTGATGGGCGGTGGAGGTGGCGGCGGCTTGATGGCGGAGGCCAGGGCCAGCCGCCCGCGAAGCTCTCCCAAGCCTTCTCTCGGCCGGCGGAGCGGCCGAGAGAAGGCAGACAGGCCCACCCGCCCCCGGAGGCTCTCCAAAGCCTTTTCTCGGCCGGCGGAGCAGCCTCGCGGCGTCGTAGATGCCGCGAAGCTGCTCCGCCGGCCGAGAGAAGGCGGCCGGCCCCCCCCCGCCCCCCGAGGCTCTCCCAAGCCTTCTCCCGGCCGCTCCGACGGCCGGGAGAAGGCGGCGCGGGCGACCGCTCACCTGTGGCTGTGCGGGTGAAGCAGGCAATGGGGAGCCGCGCGCCTGCTTCGGGCGGGATGGACACTTGGAGGGGCCAATCAGGAGCCGCTTCGCGGCTCCTGATTGGCCCCTCCGAGTTTTTATCCCGGACAGGGCCCGCCCTAACTCCTCCCACAGTGCCCTTACTGCTTTATTCAGTCCGTGGCGCTCTGCGCCACGGGGCTGTTTAAAGATTTATTGGCTGCCCTCCCTGACAGCAGGCTCAGGATGGCTGACAATGACCCATTATGCACAGCAGCACGCTGGGCTGATGCCGGGCATTGCATTGGGGCAGAATACCCAGGCGCTTCTCCCATATGCACAGGGGTGGGAATCCCCCAGTGTATGTGGTCTGCCCTGGCGTAGCGTTTGCATGCACTAAACACTGGAGCTGGAAAGCCCAGTATGCTGCTTGGAAGCGGCAGCAGGAGGTAGCAGGGGGCATGGAACCCCCACTGCACAATGGCGGGGCACAGCATGTTGCTCTATCACCAAGGTGGGGGTGTGGGCGGGGGACTCCTGGCCAGCTCCGCGGCTTAACAGAGGCATGCAGTGTCCCTGCAGGTGATTATGTGCCAATTATGCATGGTACTGGCCTGACCCAGCCCCCACAGCATCCCAGGGAATGCAGAAGATTCAGTGTCCTGGCATTGTGCCAGGATAGGGCTGGAATGGCGGCAGCGTCATGCACAATCGGGGCTGCCCTGCTGCCGCCAACCCATATTACTTGCCCCATGCATATGCATAATTGGTCAATAAAACATATACAAAATAGATTTAAAAACATTTACAAATAGCAATATAAAATTTAAACTAAACATCTCAGTAGAGTGCTCACATAGGAGGGTCTTCAGATGATAGGGAGGTGGAGAGGAAGGGGAGAGACCCTTTCTGATGTCATATGGTGCACGTATTGGCGTCAACTAATATGCCTGGTGGAAAAATGTCATCTTACAGGCTTTTCTGAACTGTGACAGCTCCGATAGGGCCCAGATCTCATTTGGCAACTCATCCCACAAGGCTGGAGCCAGGGCCAAAAAGGTCCTGGCTCTTGTTGAGACCAATCACACTTCTTTTGGACTGGGGACTATCAGTAGATTGGAATTAGGAGAACACAGCACTCTTCAGAGCACATACTCAGGGAGACGATTCCTCAGATATGCAGGTCCCAGACCATGTATGTCCTTAACAGTTAAAACCAATACCTTGAACGTTATACAGAATTCAACTAGCACAGATGCAGTCAACTATGCACCCTCCAAGGTGTCCTTCTAACAATCCGAGCCACCATATTCTGGACCAGCTGTAGTTTTCGGATCAAGATCAAGGGTAGGCCTGCATAGAGTGAGTTACAGAAATCTAGCCTGGAGGTGATTGTTGCATGGATCACTGTGTGTAGGTGTTCTGTGGCCAAATAGGGTGCTAGTAGCTATGCTGGCATAGATGAAAAAATGCCTGCTGAGCTACCCTTGTGATCTGTGCCTCCATAGAAAGGTAGCTAGAGGACCCTTCCCAGCTAGAGGACCTCCATCTTCAGGTGGCTTTATTGGATCAAATCCAGGCACCTGCTCAAAGATTCAGGTGAACTGTTCAGCTGGCTGCTCATTAACAGGTAGAGGGTGTCATCCACATAGTGGTAACACCGTAGCCCAGGTCCATGAACATGCTGAGCTAGAGGGCACAATAAGATGTTAAATAGTATCAGGGAGAGAATCACACTCAGAGGTACTCTACATTGGAGTTGACAGGAGAGCAACTGCTCTTCCTTGATAGCAACCCTCTGTTCCTGGCCTTGGAGAAAAGAGTCTAGCCACTGCAAAACTGGCTCCCATATCTCCACATCGTGAGCCAAAGGCTCATAATCTACCAAGCTGAACGCTGCACTAAGATTTTTTACAAGCAGTGCTGACCCATCTGTCAGAGTGACCAAAGCCATCTCTACTCCATGACCACATCAGAAGCTGGACTGGAATTGGTCCAGCACCAAGCTTCTTCTAGGTATGCTTTTAATTAACCTCCCACCATCTTGCAGTTCTCTGTTGAGAGTATATTCAGTTGGCCTTTGAATAATGTATGAAATGGAAATTATCTTGCTTGAAATTCTTGAGATGCTCTTTTAATATACTTAGATCTATAGGGGTATGAATCACCCTCCACTCACCAACACTGAGGAATCACTATGGGGGAGTCTAACCGCTGGCCATATTAGGGGTAAAACTAGGACCTTTATGGAATTGGGCCCAAAGTGCACAATAATATTTTCGATTGGCAGATTTGACTGTTGGTGAATAGAGGATGATGCATAGATAAGTGAAGTGGAAACCCAAATATGGTAAGGAAGAAAAGGATGATGAGCACTAAGGAACAGCAGTAAAGTGGCTGAATTATCTGCATAGTAAACCAGTCTGACTCTGCTTACACAGCCCAAAAGGTAGTTGTCTCCCTAAGGTCATGGTTGATTTATCATGTAGCATGTTTCCCTGAAAATAAAATTCCCATAAAATAAGCTATAGCAGGATTTCTAAGCATTTGCGCAATATAAGCCATACCCTGAAAATAGGACATACCCATAAGCCGTAGCAGGATTTCTAAGTGTTTGCACAATATACGCCATAGAAGTAAAGCTGCGGCTGACACTGTTGGGCTCTCTCCCCCAGCTGCAGGGGTGTTTCTGCTCTCTGCAAAGGAGGGGGCGGAAAAGCCCAGCCAAGAGGAGACAAAGGGAAGAGCCGCCCTCCCTCCCTCCCTCCCTCCCTCGTGGCAGATTCCAGCACGTGCTACCACCTCCTCAGCGCAGCGGCAGCAATCCCGGCTTGCTTCCAGCAGCCGAAACAGGAGAGGCGAGGTGGTGAGGAGGGTGTTTTTTGTAACCAGGGACAACCAGCAGCAACACGCCAGCTGATGCTTTTTTTTTCCTATTAAAAGAATAGTTTTATTTTGAAGAGAAATAATTTTGCCAAGGGAGAAAGCGAGAGAGGCTTCACTAACTGTTCTGTTCTGCATTCATTTTGCCTGTTCAGGAGGCAAGCAGGGAGGAACCCTGATCCAAATATGTTCCCTGTAAGAAATTTGTTTTTAAATTGTATATAAAGTGCTTATAGAAAGATGAAAAGAAAAAGAAACAACCAGCTGGCAAAATAATTGTTGATACATGTAAGAGTATAGTCTGTTATTATCTTAAAAAGAGCATATTCAGTTCCCATTGCATATTAGTCCTAACCTAAAAGTTTCTGTTGTCTTTCTTAGCCAAGTAATTGTTAATACATATAAGAATACAATCTATTATTATCCCAAATAATATATAGTCAGTTCCCATTGTATGTTGGCCCTAACCTAAAAGTTGCTGCTGTCTTTCCTAAGAGAGACCAGGTAATTGCTCCACTGTTCCTCACATTCTTCAGGTGGTCGCAAAAGATGGAATTGTGCTCTTTTCCATGATGTATCTGCTGGCAGGTCTTGAAGTATTTGTGCTTCTTGATCCACCGAGCTCAGCGCGTGAAGCTTTTTGGGTAGAGTATTTCTTGCAGCCTTGCTGTCAGGGCCCACAAAGATGTCTCTTGATTGCTTCTTGCGTGTGGTCACCTTTGAATAGACTCTGTATATTTTGTCAATCCGAATCTCTTCCTCCTCTAAGTAGTCTTCCAGGCTTTCAGTGATTTCCTTCCTTAGGTCTGTTTGATTTTTACATTCCTAGCTATAGATTCTAGTTCCAGGGCTTCGAATTTATCTTCTGCCACTCTCTCCCACTCCTGTTCATTAACTTCCAGACATTGGATTCTCGTTTGGTGTGTTGTCAGCTGAGTTGTGTTTTCATCAGCTATTTTTTTCAAACCATCGATTCTGTCTGAGAGCTCTTTCTTGGTGTCTTGGATTTCCTTTTCAATCTTTTTGACTACTTTCAGTATCTCTGAGTTACCTTTGCATAACAAGCGAAAGAACTGAGCCTTAGTTAGTTTTTCCATAGCTCTAAACAGTCACAGATTACAGTCAGGAGGTCTTGCGAGGTCTCGCAAGAGTTCGGGTGATCAGAAATTATTAGTTTGTCAATCTTCGTACTAACTCAGCATCCCCCGCTGAGCTCTCTTTAACAAATCTTTAAACTCTTTTTTTTGTTTGTTTTAACGAGTGTATTTAGCTGGCTTGACGCCCGTCTGAAGAAAGGATTCCCGTGTAAATTGATTAGGGGGGAAGGAGGGGGGCTGGTGCCTGGCTTTAAAGAATAGGAGAGCAGAGAGAGAACTCATAGTCTTTGCGTTGATTTTATCAGACTTCGGCTCTTGTCAATCTGCAGAAGAATGCAGGATTTTATGCAGCTGGTCGCTTCAAGCTTAGAAAATTATTTACGACAAGGATGCCATCATGGCCCCAAGCACAGGCAGTGGAGATCCGGAGAACTCAGTCTCCGCGGATCTGTAGGACCCTCAGGATGCCATCCCCGGTTCCTAGGGCGACCAGCGAGCGAGATTTGCGCATCCCACTCAGGTCTGCTAGGTGCATCGGCTCCTGGCTCTCTGCTTGGCTCGAGAGCTCGTCACGGAACGGGCTAGCACGGCACCATCTTCAGTCGTCTCCCTCACGCCAGCTGATGCTTGACAGAAGACTTGGGTGCCTGCAGCCAGGTGCCAGCTCCAAGCACACCCCGAGCACATTTCCAACCCCACCATGCTTTTCTCCCCCGCTTCCCCTGCCACGCACCTGCTTCCCTCCCCTAGCCCTTTTGGGGGTTGCTTCCCTGGTGGGAGGGGTGGAGTTTGCACCAGCGCGCCAGCCGGCACTTGCATGCGGATGCAGAGCTCTGCGCCTGCAGGCGGGTGCCAGCTAGTGTGCTGCCAGCATCAGCACTCTGCCCCTCCACGGTGGAGCTGGATGTCCCAGTTGTCCTCACCCCCCACAAACACCAGTAAAGCTGCCGCTCCCCAGCACTGACCGGCAACAGTCTGTGGGTGTCTCTCACCCCACACAAACACCTTTGTTGATGGTATTGACTTTTCTAAATAAGACACCCCTGAAAATAAGCCATAGTGTATCTTCTTGAGGAAAAAAAAATTAGACAGTGTTTTATTTTCGGGGAAACATGGTAAGAGTATGTTATTAGAGGAATCCCAATTGCTTTGGCTATTGTCCCACAAACATAGGTCATTGTTATGGTCATGAATATGAGGAATGCTGAAGGGTCAGACAAAGAACACTAGACGAATACCCTTGGGCAGGCATACTACTACATTTTGAAAGTACCTAGGGGAGTTCCTGCCAACGGTATTCCAAACACCTGGTGCATCATCCCATTCTTCATTATCTTATTTGGACTTACAGTTTTTAAAGTCAAGCTGGATTGACTTTGTTCATCTCTGGCAGTCAAAGAATCTTGGGGTGCTGACAACATGGGTCTCTGTGGGGCATCAGGCCACCTTGGAGGGCTCAGATTCTATCAGGTGTCCAAGAACTTCCTGTCCAATTTCATACCCTTCTTTCTCCTCCTTCCACCCAGGTATGTGACTTACTGGCAAAAGAGTCATAGCTTACTTTGGGGATTCGACCCAAAGTTTGACAACCAGTGATTTAGGCTGTGGGAAGAGGGCAGATTCTGTTCATATTTTAAACAATAACTAGGAAATATATGGAGCTGCAGTTGATCACAAACAAATGAATAAAATGTATAGGTAAAAAGAATCTATTAAACAACCCAGGCCTCCAAAAATGAGCTCAATACTGCTATCTGTAGCAAAATATCAAAATTTAATAGGCATTGAAAATACTGGTTTGGTGAAAGTATTTTTTTTCTGCATTCATGAAATTATACCCTCCGTCACAATGCCCTACCCTCTGCTTACTTGAGTGGGAAATTTGATGGACTCCCTCTCAAGGATTGACTCTGTATCTGCAATGAGGGTCAAGTAGAGAACACAGAACACATCTTATTTGAGCGCAAGCTGTATAATCATATTCGCACAGGTGCATTAGTACCAATGCTTATAGAATGCCCTCATGACCTGAGAAAGCATCGCCTGCAAATATTGCTATCAGATACAGATAATTTGTTAACTAGCAAAGTAGCAAAATTTGCGTGGCTAGCTTTAAGAATTAGGAAAGATTGGGTCACTCATGTATAGCCATTATAGGTCCACAGAACATCTTATGTTTTTTGGTTAGTAGATATTATCGTATGTCTCATAATCTTGTCTTTTGTTTTATATTTTAACAGCTTTACTAGTTTTATTGCTTTTATGGCTCATTTTATCCTTGTAACGGCAGTTAATGCTTCTAAATGTTGGCTTTTATGATGAAGAAGTGTTATTGTTGATGCATTTTTAACCTTTTAACGTATTACCTTCCCTTTTACAAACTGCTATTGTATTGTAGTGCATCTAAAATTTTGGTCTAAATGACAGTAAATAAAGATTCATGAAATTATATTTATTTTAGGAAACTGCACCCTGTGAAGACATGAGCAATTACATGTTCCTCTTCCTCCTGACTTTATGTTCAGCTAAGCCTTTTATAAGCCCTTCCTATTTCACATTAAAGAATATGATGCTCATGGATATGGAAGAGATGGATGACGATGATGATGATGATGACGACGATGACGACAATGATGACAAAGATGACAAAGATGATAATTCTCTTTTTCCAAATTTCGATGTATTTCCTGTGTGTCCTTTTGGATGTCAGTGCTATACTAGAGTTGTCCACTGTTCTGATTTGGGTAAGGCTAACATTTCATTTATTTGAAACTGTGTTCATTGTTCTATGAATTTACAGACATATGATCTCATACACCCCTATTTTTAAACCTGATAGCATTTTTGAAACTATAATTCTTTTTAATGTTCTGAAGTACATTTACACCGAAGATGTTGAGCTCAAGTTGAAAGAATTACCTCAGTAACTGTTGCTTGGCCATTACAACAGTATTGCCAGCCCTGTAACTTTCTCTGTTATTATAAGCCAAAGGGAGAGGGCAGGGACCTTCTCAGAGATATTTTGGGCTTTGAAGGAGGATGCATCATGGCCTGGCCTGGCAGCAACCCATGGGTGACTTGACACATACTACTTGTATGACACACAAGGCCCAACTGTTTACTGCTGTTCAACAGCAGCCGCCCATGAAAGCTGGTATGGAGTTTCAGATTAGGATCTATACCGAGGTTTGAATTTCTACTCTGCCATGATTCTCACTAAATGACTTTAGGCCAGTCACATAGTCAGCCTAACCTATATCACAGGGTTGTCATGAAGATAAAATGAAGAAGAAGGCTCCGGGAGAGGAAAGGAGAAAAAGCTGAAGATAGCGGTGCAGATAAAGGTAGGCTAGCTAGGCATGGACAAGTCAGAAAGGAGTAGAAAAGGGGAAACTTAAGGGGGCTTTCAGGCAATATCTGCCCTTGGAACCAGTATCTTTAATGTCATACATTCATAGTGGGGAAGTTGCACCCTATGTGTGATGGTTTTTGGTTTCTCAAAAACATTTAGTTATTATAGAAAATGGAATGCTGCAGTAGATGAGTGCCATTGTCACAGTTTTGCTAGGGTGCAAAGAAAAAAGAAAAAAAACTTGGGAGAGCTCTGGATAAGTTCATATCATATACATTTGGACTTGTGAGTCACTCTACCAAAAAGGCTGGGATCCACTGCCTTAGGGTCCACACCAAGATAATGCACTGAAATCTCATCCGTTTCACAGGGGATTATGAATGTAAACTATCCTACAGACCTCAAACGGATCCTAGCTCAAAAACAAATTTCAGCTGAGTAGCCAGGTTAGACTAAAGCATAAGAACAAAGTCTGAGTCTAATGGCACCTTTAAGACCCACAAAGCTTTTGCGTGTTACCACACTTCTTCAGATAATTTCCCCACTATCATTTCCCCAGCAGGAAAAGACAGGTGTCTTGAGCTATTAACTGCAAACAAAAATAATTTTAAAGACTAACAATATTACTTTAACACATTGGCTCTCAACCTGGGGGTTGAACGACCCTTTCACAGGGGTTGCAGCAGGGTGAGCAGCTTGGCTGGGGGAGTGGGGCGCTACCATGGTTGCTGCTCCTCCTGCAGGCACCCGCGCTCAGCTGCCAGCTATTCTAGCAATGCCTGCAGCAAGCACAGTCTTCCGTCAGGTGCTCCAGGTGTCGGTGCAGCTCGGTGGCCTTGGGCTCCAGGCGGCAGTGCAGTTCCTGCAGTTGTGCACCCAGCCTCTCTAGGTGCACCCGCTTGCCGTGCAGCACGTCTCACTCCAGCGCTGCCTCCCAGCTCAGCTCAGCCACCGCCAGCCGCAGCCACAGCTCGGACACCTCTTCCTCCTCTGCTGTGGGCTGCCGTTTCTGCCTGCGCTGCGCTGCTAGCTCCCACACCATGCAACTATTCTCCTCTTCCAGTGCCCACCCCCACCCCACGTAGGCACGCAGGTGGCAATTCAGCTCCTGCAGCTTGCCCTCCTCATCCCACAGCTCACCCTGCATGGCCGCACCTCCACCTGCTTGGCTTTCTGAGCACGCTTGCCCGGGCAACTGGCACGCCCACGCCACTGTGCTGCTTTGGGTCTGGCCCCAGCTGGGTGGCGAGTGGGTGGCCGAGGCTAGATGGCCTGAGGAGGCAACTGGAGAGTAGCCCCTGATGGACATGTGCCCCAGCCCAGCCCAGATGCAATGAGAAGCTCTGAACTTAGGCCCGACTGTGTTGCCTCCCCCAAATCATGGGTCTTCTTGGCTTCTCCCCCACCCTTCTCTCCAAGGGGGAAACTGTGGCCCACATTACTTTACTGATGTCTCCAAATCAATTTTATCTGAGGTAGGATGCCTGCACACAAAAGCTGAATAAAACCTTGTTGGTCTTAAAGGTGTCCCTGGACTCCATATTTGTTCTTCCAAATATTGGTTTTTATTATTCGGTTTGTACCCTGCCCTTCTCTCCAAGGGGTTCCCAAAGTGGCCAGCATCGCTCCTCTTCCATTTCATCCACACAACAGGCTTGTGAGGTAGATCAAGATAGAGTGTTTGTCTGGAGCAGCGGAAAAGAGTGAGATCAGCATGGTGGGACAAGAGTCAGAACTGAACTGAGAAACCCAAGAAAAACACAATTTATATAAAGTCATGAATGCCATCGGTCAGTTTCGGCTTAATTTTTGTGAAAGAATACTTGCATAATTTTATGGTTGGGTAGAACTGTATCAAATGGTCATGGCATTAGGAAGATTGAGAACCACTGCTTTAACATGACTTTTTGTGGGCTCAAGTCCACTACAGAAAGGACAAATAGACATACTCACATGCCATGGACAATTTCTGTGGCTATAGGTTTTTCTGCATTGTGGCTTTTGTTTAATTCACAGCAGACTGAATATTTACACATAGCTTTTATTTAGTTTTAGAGAGTTGAAGATGTTTATGCACATTTTGGAGAAAAAGCATCCTTTAAAAGTAAACTAAAGTAAACTTTAGACAAGAATAGAATAGAAATAAATTCATGAGAAATATATCTTTTATAAAAGTCAGATAAATCTCATTCTAGCTAAACAGGGTGGGGCAGAATGTTCATGCAGAACAAACAATTGAAATAATATAAGCACTCAAGGGGTAAAATATAATTTTAAATGCTTATTTATATTGTATTTTGTCCTAATAAACAGGTTTGACCTCAATACCAAAAAATATTCCTCCTGATACGCGCATGTTAGACCTTCAAAACAACAAAATTAAAGAAGTCAAGGAAAATGATCTTAGAGGACTCACATCACTTTATGTAAGTTTAATTTGCAGCAATCTTATTTAGATCATAAAGTCATTGCACTAAGAAACGGTTTAAAAAAAATAACTCTTGCTAAATTCTTCCATGGCTGGATCGAAATAAAACCACTTTCCTCTGAATCAAAGCTTATGAATGGGATGAAATGACACTACATAGGTACCTTGTGCAAATGTACTGTTTGAAAAAAGAAATATTAACTCTGCTATTTTACGTGATGTTATGCTTTAGAGGGCTTTTTAAAGCTGCTACATGCATTTCGGTTGACTTGGATTTTTATTGACACGCTTGTATTGGTACAAATTGCTTTTATTGTTTTATTGCTGTGAGCCACTTCAAACAGGTCTGAAAATGCAGCATATAGATTTTCCAAATAATAAATATATAATCTGAACACTAATGCTGAAAAATTAGTCTAATATGGCCTTCCCCAGATAAGGCAAAGGCTGTGAAAACAGGATTTCTAAGACAGGAATCAGGTCAGAAAAACTGTAATGGATATGTGAATATGGCCTCTAAACAATAAGTCCTCAACGAGGGCATATTCTGTTATTAGACAAAAGGGGCAAGGTCCATTGTGAATAAAAGAAAGGTACTGTGCCCCACATAAAGGCCTAAAGTGAGCACATACTTGCCAAGCCTCAGAGAAAGGGTAGACATGAAAAGACCATGGTTTAGAAAGGTGGGGAGAAAGGAAGAATTAGAGTCAAAAAGTTATATATATATGTAGAACAGTACTGGCTAAATATCAGGGAGGACATTTCACCATGAGAGTAGTTCAGCAGCGGAATTGGCTAAGGAGGCGGTGGGTTCCCCTTCACTGACAGTTTTCAAGCAGCTGCTGGACAGATACTTATCATGGATGCTTAGGCTGATCCTGCATTGAGCAAGGAAGTTGGACTAGATAGGCCCCTTCAAAGTCTATGATTGTAAGAAATTAAACCAGTAAAAATGCTCATATAGCTCAAAACTAATAGTGAATAGCTTGTATCACAGAAGAATGTGAAAACTTGCAGTCAAGATATAAAAAATATAGACTGTAGTCTATTGGAGAAGCTAAAAGCAATATTTCTGACAGTTAGCTGAGAGGAAACATTTGGTTCATGTAACACATGTGGAAAGGTTTGCAAACAAACAAAACATCTATTGACATAAAACTTTATTTCCAAATGAATCTCAATATGGACAAGTTAATAACCGACAAGTAACAGATATGCATTTAAATATAAAGGTAAAGGTAAAGGTATCCCCATGTGCAAGCACAGAGTCATGTCTGACCCGTGGGGTGATGCCCTCTAGCGTTTTCTTGACAGACTCAATACAAGGTGGTTTGCCCAGTCATTACCGTTTACCCCCCAGCAAGCTGAGTATTTTACCGACCTCGGAAGGATGGAACGCTGAGTGGGCCTCAACACGGTTGCAATTTTGGATAGAAAAATATTTTACACAAATTAAAAATTTGTAGACCAAACAGTATAATCCTAAACAGAGTTATGCTCTTCTAAGCCCATTAAAGTGGGTTTAAGGTAAAGGTAAAGGTATCCCCTGTGCAAGCACCGGGTCATGTCTGACCCTTGGGGTGACGCCCCCTAGCGTTTTCATGGCAGACTAAATATGGGGTGGTTTGCCAGTGCCTTCCCCAGTCATTACCATTTACCCCCCAGCAAACTGAGGACTCATTTTATTGACCTCGGAAGGATGGAAGGCTGAGTCAACCTTGAGCCGGCAGCTGGAATCAAACCCCCAGCCTCATGATCAGAGCTTCAGACAGCATGTCGGCTGTCTTACCAGCCTGTGCCACAAGAGGCTTATATTATACTAGTAAATAAGCCCGCTGCACTCTGAATGCAGCGGGCGCTAGCGGGGCTCGGGAGTCGGCAGGGCCGGTGCAGGAGTGGGACGGTGCGTGAGCGGGGCTCGGGAGTCGGTGGGGCCGGTGCGGGCATGGGGCGGCACAGCACGGCATGTCTCGTCCGGGCCCCCACCACAACGCGATCTACCTGGGCCCGTGTTGTGGCTGTAGGCGAGGCTGCGGCGGCGCGGCAATGAGGCGAGGCTGCAGTAGCGTGGCGAGGTGGCAACCTTCCCTGCTGGATCTCAGGGCTACGCGCGGCTGGCGGGTGCTCCCTTGGCGGCGGCCAAGGGTCCAATCCGGACCCTTTCTCATCCCGGACACATCCCGCCCCAGAACCCCTTACCGTTTTATTTAGTCTGCGGCGCCCGCGGCGCCACGGGCGGTGTTAAGACTAGAAGCAAAGCCCATTTTTTAAAATGGGCAGAGCAGAGTGGTGGATCCGGGCGGTCCATTTGGCGGCCTCGGCCCCATTCTTGGAGGCCACACTAACCTCGCGCCAGGCAGCTAGCTGTGGTAGGCGCTTCTTCCGGTGGTCGTCAGTGCAGTGGTCAGGCCTCGGGGGTGGGACGGGCAGCAGCATGATGTTGGGCGCAAGCAGGGCTGGCCAGAAGTCCGCTCGCTGGCGGCAGCGTGATGGCGGGTGCAATGGGGCCGGGTCTGAAATGCGCACATGCGCGTTGGGCGGCGGATTCGCGCCGCGGGGTGGGTGGACCCCAAGGCCTGGGCGCTGCGCTGGTGGCTGGGCATGGAATGGGCGCATGCATGGATCTGGGGCCATCACGGCGGCGGCAGGGCAGCCCTTGCAGCCTGGTCGCGGCGGTGTCAGTGAGCGGAGGGAGCAGCCGGAAAAGCAGTAAAGTGTAAGTAGGGGTGGGGAGAAGGGTAGGGGGGCCCTCCAAGGGATGGTCAGGGTTGAAGTGGGTAGCGCGCGGGCAGCGGCAGGGGTAGCGGCCATTTCCCTGAGCGGGTAAGGGCTGTCGGTGGGCAGAAGGAAAGCAGCAGGGGTGCTGCGTCTTTGACGAGGTGTCCTGCTGCTTTCCCTGGGCACGGTGGCGTGGGACGACCCTCCTCCCCGACAGCCATCCCCGTTTGTGGGCAAATTTTGTGAGTAGGCAGTGGGAAAAGGGCAGGGCCGCTGCATCTTTTGATGCAGCGGTCATGCTCTTTTCCACGCAAACAGGACTCTCCGTGTGGAGGGCCCAGCGGTGAGGATGGCTGCCTGGGAAGACTGGGGAGTCGGCGGTGCGGTGTTCATAGGACGGGCCAAGTAGCCAATGGGGAGGCGCGCTTTGCGCGCCTCCCCATTGGCCACTTGGCCCTGGAGTGCCACTCGGAGGAGCAAATCAGGAGCCACTTCGCGGCTCCTGATTCGCTCCTCCGAGTTTTTATCACAGACAGCGCGCACCCACTCTCCTCCCAGTTAGCCCTTAGGCTTTTATTTATACCACTCCGCTGGAGCGGTGTAAAGATTATATTACATTACATTACAAATATACTTTTCATAAAAATTAAAACATACTCTAACCTCAGCTTTTCACATATTTTTTCTAGGCACTTGCCTTGAACAACAACAAAATAACCAAGATACATCCCAAAGCCTTTCAACCCACAAAAAAACTGCGACGTCTGTACTTGTCCCACAATCAGTTAACTGAGATCCCTGCAAACCTGCCAAAAGGCTTGGCAGAGTTGAGAATTCATGATAATAAGGTTAAAAAGGTACACAAAGAAGCTTTTAAAGGAATGAAGGCTTTGCATGTTTTAGGTAAGTAAACTATATCAGCTATATCAAGTGTATACCAGTAGGGTCAAGAATACCTGTACTATGAATTCCTGATAATATGGACTGACTTTACAGCATTCTTGTAAAGATTACATTATAATTTATGTGAAGAGTTAAACTCTTTAAGGTGTTTATGGCCGTGTCCTTTTACCTCCCTCAAAGGCAAGATTTTTCCTCCATTCCCTTTATTGACTGAACTGCCCTAGTAATGTATTTGCTGAAGAACTCTGGCTGTTCCACCCTTTTATAGTATGACTAGCTTCAAAGCCCATTCATAAGAATGGGCTTTGAAAGGGCTCTCCCCCCTCCCGCCACAGTGGCTGCTTCCCCATGGCACAGCAAGCATGGCTGAAGCAATCCCCGGCCTCCTCCCCCCGTGAGTCCATGGCTTCCCCGTGGCCCACCAAGCACACCCGCCTCCTCCTCGAGGTAGAAGCTATTCCTGGGCTCCGGCCCTGTGAGTGTGATTGATTGAGGACTCACCGGCGGCGGGCTGGTCGGCGTCGGCGTCGGCGTCAGGCTTTTGTAGGCAGCAGGCAGGCAGGGAACCCCCAGCAGCCACGCTTCGCGCGACTGCCAGTGGTTCCCTCGGGCGTCAGGCCGCCAGGCAGGGAACCCCCCCTCGGGCGGCGGTCTGACGCTTCGCGCCTCTCGCCGCGTCAGGCCGGGAACAACTGCGAGCCGCGCTGTGCGCGGCTCGCAGTTGCTGGAGCTGGGAATCGGAGGGACCAAACGGCAGGCGCTTCGCGCCTGCCGATTGGTCCCTCCGATTGTCTGTCGTGAGGAAGGGTCCAATCCGGACCCTTCCTCATCACGGACAAAGCCCACCTCCAGGCCCCTTAACGCTTTATTTAGTCCGTGGCGCCCATGGCGCCACGGGCGGTTTAAAGATAGTTTGACTGTTGACTCAGTCCAGGAACCTGAGGGAAGGATCAGGAGCCCACTTTAACTTAAACAACTGAAATGGCACATGAAGCATTTTGAAATTCAAAAATAGCAAAATATTTATAAAACATGGAGGGAAATCAGAGTTTGAAATTTCTGAGGTAAAACATGCATACTTTAGTTCTTATGTTTCAAGCTAATGAGAGCTTCTTATGCTTTCCACAATGATTTAATGATTTATGTTGAGATGCTGTTGTTCCAGTGTTTTCTCTAAACAATTAAGTACACATCTTTTTAGCATACTCCAATTCTTTTGGTTTCCAGAGGGCTGGTACACTCTTTCCAGTACCCAAACTCCTTCTATTGAATTTTTAACTGACTCTTAAGGTCTCTAAAGGAAGTTTCTAATAACACCAGACCAGGGATTTCTGCACTTCTCAGACCTAACTATTTATTTGACTGGGTAGAGAATTTTCTTCTCCCTCTGGAAGAACTTTCCTTGGCTCAAATGGGAGTCTGTACCTACTTTCTGAACTTCTTTGCCAATTTCCCCCCAGTTCTCCTGTCAGTGTTGAACTGCTCTCAGTCAGGGTTGAATTCTAGTACTCAACTCTTTTCAGCTAGGACTGAAATTAAACTGAATCTTCATCCAGTTCATAAGTCTTTCTCTGCTTAACTGATGCTAACCAATCAGATAGCTTGGAGCGGCCTGTCATCCAAGGTTCTCTGAAGAAATAACACTTCACAATCCTTTATCTGTTTATATAACACTTCCAAGCTTTTAAAATTACAGTCCATCTCAGTGTTATACAAATGCTAACTATTATTCTAAGAAACCTGTGAGAGAGATTTGCAGGAGAGAAGAAAAGCCATCTCCTGCACTAGTTCTCACTTGTTCCTGCTTCTCCTCCCTCTCCCATCACTGTGTTTCTCTACTTACTCTCCTAGCCCTGACCACCTCTGTTTCCTCACCCTCCAACTGCTTCCTGTTTCCCTGAATTTTCCCACTACCTCTTTTCCCCCTCACCTTTCCACTATCACTGTTACTACCATCTCTTCCCTTTCTCCCTCCCCAACTTTGGCTCCTCTCTTTTCTTCACCACCACTACTTCTTTCCTTTCACTTTATCCTAGAAACAGCACTGTTTATAGGGTTTCATGGGCTGAGATCTAGCATACAGTACAATGAGATCTCACAATGCTTAACTGTAAGAGCACCAACAATTGTGATGGTTTTTAAAATTCCCTTCACCATTTTTTCTCTTTGAAGATTTTTCTGCAAATCTCAGGGCTCTCTCAGGTTTGTAGAAAAATCTTCCTCTTCTGTAGATGTCACATTGTAGAAGAAGAAGAAGAAGAAGAAGAGTTGGTTCTTATATGCCGCTTTTCCCTACCCAAAGGAGGCTCAAAGGGGCTTACAGTCGCCTTCCCATTCCTCTCCCCACAACAGACACCCTGTGGGGTGGGTGAGGCTGAGAGAGCCCTGATATCACTGCCCGGTCAGAACAGTTTTATCAGTGCCGTGGCGAGCCCAAGGTCACCCAGCTGGTTGCATGTGGGGGAGTGCAGAATCGAACCCAGTATGCCAGATTACAAGTCCGCACTCCTAACCACTACACCAAACTGGCACCAAATTGTGCAGATGATTTGTTCTACATTCTAGGTCTATGTTCACAGTCAGACAAATGAGATGAAATCATTGGTCAGTCCACTTCTGTTATTCCCCCCAGACCATTTATGCACTGAAGGTTTCATGCCAGGCTGCAGGCTGGTGTTTTAGTCATGGCAGGTTGCTCCACCTCTTCCTGCACCTACATGGGGGAGCATTTGGCCCAGTGCCCCTCATCTGCTCCCAATTTATGCTCCTGCACAGGAGCTGGGGCAGTTTGGGTTTGAGCAATAGGTATGCCACTCTAAAATTGTGTAAATTCGCTTATGGTGTAATAAGAAATTCTGGGTTTCACTTTGCATATGGAAGTTATTCTAAAACTTTCTGATTAGGAAGTAATTCAAAGGTGCTCCAGAGAACAGGGGATGTATCGCAGTCATGAAATCAAGGCACTATGCATGAACAAAGGCTCTCCTTTATTATTGCTATGTAAATTGCAGGAGTTGCTGAAATATTTCAGTCACACTGACTTGAGAAGTCACGCTTACGAAGTACTTTCTTTTGACAGAAATGAGTGCAAATCCTCTTGATAATGATGGAATAGAACCTGGAGCATTTGAAGGTGTGACAGTTTATCACATCAGGATAGCAGAAGCTAAATTAACCTCTGTTCCTAAAGGTATGGTGTCTTTTTTAACCTCGTGTTTGCTTTTGATACCGTTTTAATTAAAAATCTGGGGACCCTAATATGGCTTAGTTGCACAGCAAATGGAGGGAGTGGAATTAATCCCTCCCAATATCATCCTTCCTGGGCAAAATTTCAAAAATAATATATTACATTTTCCCAGGTGAACTAATCTATGTATCCCAGAGATTTGTATCATCTAGAGATTTCCAGGCACCACCTGGAGGCTGGAAACTCTGTTTCTTACACAGTGACCAACCAGTTACTCTGGAACTGGAATTTGTGCCTCCTAAATAAAGAACTGAACACAAAGATAGGTCACTCTTTGATCAACTGCCATACAACATAGAAAAAAGCAGTTATAAGTAAACAGAAATTTTCCTCACTTGCTCTTTCTAGACTGGGTATAAATTTTGAACCTGGCATAAACTACAGACCAGCAGAAAAATAGTAATAAAAAGCTAAACAACAAGTATAGATTAATGGGATCTCAACTTGCTGAGACTGAGAGGGGAAAAGATCTTGGGATCGTAGTGACGAGTTCAATGAAATGGTCAGCCCACTGGGCTGCAGCAGTGAAAAGGCAAACTCTGTTAGAGATTATTAGGAAAGGGACTGAGAATAAAATGATCATTATTACAATGTCACTGTATAGAAGAATAGTTGGTTTTTATACCCTACTTTTCAAATGTGCATGCGTGGACCCGCCATGCATTCGCATTTGCGCATGGTGGTGGCGCAAACGTGCACGTGTGGCAGTTTCACGCATGCATGAAACTGCCGCATATGCACATTTGCGCTCCTGCCATGCGCAAACGCATATGCACGGCAGGTCGGCACATGTCCATTTGCGCCACCGGCATGCCAGTGGCTGCACTTCCCTCTTCCCTCCCTCCCGCAGCAAGAAGCTTGCCGGGCCATGAGCTAATCGGCTGCTTCGGCGGCTGATTTGCTCGCGAACTAAGCTTCTCGCTGCAGGGGGGGATGGGGAGAGGGAGACGCAGCCCACTGCCGAGGCTCTCGCGTGCCAGGGTTGATGACCCCTGTCCTAGAGCCAGGAGGTAACATCAGAACTTTCCATGGGAAAAGGCTGGCCACTGTGTGAGACAGGATGCTGGACTAGATGGAACGTTGATCTGACCCACAGCAGGGCTCTTCTTACGTTCTTAATTGTGACTCCAATACACTAGTAGATACCTAAACTTAGTTTCACTGTCAGAATCGGACAGGCCGCCGGCAAGGGATTCCCTGGCAGCTGCGTGCAGCGAAGCGCCTCTCGCCATGTCAGGCCGCAGCCCAACAAGCCCCCGCCAGCTGCCCTGCGCCCGGCTGCCGGGGGCTCCCTTGCCTAGTGCCCGCTGTATTCAGAATAGAGCGGGCTTGAATACTAGTATTACATGTTAACCTTACAGGCCTACCTGATTTCCCAGCTCAGAACTAGCAAAACACATTAGTAGAAAAACATGGGTGGTACTGGCATACTAAAGAAGCTCGATGAAGAAACTGTTCTTAGTATTTTTGTACTGAATCTTGCCAGAACTAACAGCACCACAGCTTTAATACTTTCCTAAACCACAATGGAAATCAGAAGTATGCTTGAGGTCACTGTACAGCACAGAAAACAGATAACTAAGTATAATAAATAAGCCAGCTTTCAAAACCTAAAAGTACTCAATGTCTTCCATCATCTGCATTTTAAAGAACACCAATGAAACAACTATTAGTCGGATATATCAGCCAATAGTTATAAAGTACTGATGGCTACTTATATTCAACTTGGAAAACTATTCTGCAGATAAGCATGAAAACAGCATACTAAATATACTTCATGCTTACAATTTTCCATTGCATATGGTATCTTAACATCTATCCATGACAATTATAAAGTTGTAACTGCTACATCCTTTGGAAAAATCCTACATGTGGCAATGATTATTCATATTTTGCTTAGAAAAAAATGAGCTTCCCACCAACAGCTGAAAAACTGCAGTTTTCACAGTTTCTACATGTGGTTTTGTAGTTTCTAGGAAATATGGAGTAAAGCTGAAACTTAAAGAAGATAGCTAGCACTTTCTAGCATTTGTGAGATTCCCAAATCTACCCAGGCCAATACACATAGGAACTTAAGTGATGTCACCATTATGAATAAGCTGGGGCCATGGTGCAGCTTTTCATTGGCAACAGCAGCATATAATTTAGTACTTATCTAGGACACATACCACTTACCTTCAGGTGATTAGGGATCACCATCGCAACTGCACTGATCATCAAAGTAGCAAGAACAGCACTGCATGTATGGATATGTTCCTTAGTTCATCTCTATTAAACTTTTCGGGAACCTCTTTTAAGAAATGTTTACCCTATTGATTTCAGTTTGCAATTAATAGAGCACAAAATTATTTACAGTAAGCAAAATAATTTCAACACAGTCAATAAAAATTACAAGTAAAACCAAAACTCACATCTGAAAACTAAATAAAACAGTAAGGTCTGAAATGCTCATCAAAATTCGACCCATACCAGTTGGGCTTCAGTCCTGGCCATGGGGTGGTGATGATGCTGAGTTGCCTTAGCCGGTGGTTGCCTTAGTCCAAAGGCCCTGGCACCGAGCCACGGCTCCCTCTCCCCGCCCCCCCCCCCCCCGCAGTAAGAAACTTCCCAGGCCTCAAGCTTGCAGCCCGGCAAGCGTCTTACTGTGGGAAGGGGGGAGAGGGAAGCAGGGCCGTGCACGCATGCGCCATGCGCAGCCGAAAACACGCATGCGCGGCACTTCTGCCGGGCAATCGCCCTCCCTGCTGCCGCCAGTCTGCAGCCTGTAAAGGGTTGCAGACCACTGCCTTAGTTGATAAGCTCCGGTACCAACTGGATTGGGGTGGTTCAGCTATACTCATGTTGCTCGACCTGTCAACCGTGTTTGATATGGTCAACAATGAGTTGTTGACTCACTGCCTCACTGGGGCAGGGATTTGGGGGACAGTCCTTTAGTGGCTGTGCTCCATTCTCCGGAACCGGACAGAGAGGGTGGCGGTTCTGGAGGAATTGTCGCGCACCTATTGACTCCCTTGTGAGGTCCCTCAAGGTGTGGTTCTTTATGCCACACTATTTAACATTTTTATGCCTGGTCTGGAGTTATGGACTAGGTTGTCACCAATATGTGGATGACACCTGGCTCTATCTCCTCATGGAGACAGAGACTCCCCCCAAGTTACATTTGCCAAATGTTTGGAAGCCATTGCTGGATGGTTAGAGCAGAGTAACCTGAAATTCAACCCCTCCAAGATGGAGATCCTGTGGCTGGGTTGAAAGGTGGCAGGACAGGAGGCCCAGGTCCCGGGAGTATTCTGCACTGCATTTTTCTATCTGCACCAGACAAGGCTACTAGCGGCCTACCTTCCCCCAGACTGCTTCGCTGCTGTGATCCATATAACAGTTACCTCTTGATTGGACTTCTGTAACTCACTCTGCACTGGCCTACCCTTGTCCTTTACCTGGAAACACCAGCTGGTACAGAATGCAGCTGCCAGGGTCCTCACAAAAACATCTTGGAGGATTCATATCCAGCCAGTGCTGTGGCAGCTGCATTGGTTGCCAGTTCAGGCCTGGATCAAGTTCAAGATTTGGGTTTTAACCTTAAAGGCCATCTGCAGCTTGGGCCCTACATCTGAGGGACCACTTGCCTGCTTATGCCTCCTGCAGAGCACTTTGCTCTGTGGGCATGAACCTCTTGGAGGTCCTGGGCTCAACCAGGGCCAGGGCCTTTTCAGTCCTGGCCCAACTTGGTGGAATGAGCTCCTGGGAGTGCTGAGGACCCTGATGGAGCTGTCACAGTTCTGCAGAGTCTGCAAAATGGAGCTCTTCCACCAGGTCTTTGATTGAGGCAAGTGCCGGCACTAGGAACAGCATGGCCCCTCCTCAGGCATAGTTGTAGTACATCTACGCCCTCACTTCTATGGAGGTCTGCTTGGGGGGAGGGAGATATTTTAGGCCACCAATCTTTTGTGGTTGTAGGGGGCTTTAGAGCCCGGGGTATAATGGGGTTTATATGGGGGTTTTATGTTGTAAACCACCGTGAGTCTTTGGAAAACAGCAGTATATAAACCTAAATATAATATAATATGATATGATATGATATGATATGATATAATATATGAGCTTAGTAAACTGATCTTATTAAAAGAGTACAAAGAAAGAGGTGTGTGGTTCCTTGATTACTATATTCCTTTCTTGTTGGTATGATCTTATGACATCATCAAGAAACAACCAAGTTTAAGACCGTATTCATGTTGATTCAGTAAGGTAGCATTCTAAACTGCTGTGGGTCTTGGGCCTCAACACGGTTGCAATTTTGGATAGAAAAATATTTTACACAAATTAAAAATTTGTAGAGCCAACAGCATAATCCTAAACAGAGTTATGCTCTTCTAAGCCCATTAAAGTGGGTTTAAGGTAAAAGTAAAGGTATCCCCTGTGCAAGCACCGGGTCATGTCTGATCCTTGGGGTGACACCCACTAGCGTTTTCATGGCAGACTAAATATGGGGTGGTTTGCCAGTGCCTTCCCCAGTCATTACCGTTTACCCCCCAGAAAACTGAGGACTCATTTGCCAGTGCCTTCCCCAGTCATTACTGTTTACCCCCCAGCAAACTGAGGACTCATTTTACTGACCTCGGAAGGATGGAAGGCTGAGTCAACCTTGAGCCGGCTGCTGGGATCGAACTCCCAGCCTCATGGGCAGAACTTTCAGACTGCATGTCTGCTGCCTTACCACTCTGCGCCACAAGAGGCTCTTAAAGAGGGTTTAGACAGTTATAATTATTAAATTCCAAGTTTGTCAAACTAAGAGCATCTTTTACAGGCACAGACTTGAGTCCAGTAGCAACTTATAGATCATCGACATTTCTAGAATATAAGCTTTTGAGAGTCGAAGTTCCCTTGATCAGACACAAGTATATATAGTCACTCTGGTTCACTAGCTTAATCTTAATATGATTTTTAAAATAATGTTTAAATATGCCTGCATACCAGTTTGACACAGAAAAACTAAGCTCCCAAATTCAATTCATGGAAGATGAATAATTGTTTATTGTTTGTGTTATACATTGGATTAATAGAACCAATTTCTGTTTTTAACATTTGTTTCAGGTTTAGCTTTGAGATAAGAACATAAGATTAGCCTTGCTGGTTCAGATCACTGGTCCATCTAGTCCAGCACTGTATTTCACATCGCAACCAAACAATTGCCTTGGAGAACTAATTAACAGGGTATAGTGGCCAAAGTCTGTCTCTTATATTGCCTCCTAGCACTGGTATTCAGAGGTTTGCTGCCTCTAATCATGGCAATTCCCTTTTGCTACTGTGACCAATGACTGATGGACCTATCCATAAATCTAGATTCCTTTTAAAGCCATGGTCATAACTATGTTCTATGGAAGTGAATTCCACAATTTAATTTCTTGTTGAATAATAAAGTACCTCTCTTTTGTCCATTCTTAACCATTTGGCATCAACTTTATATGCTATTAAAGATATGTTGTTGTTGTTGCATCAACTTAATTGGGTGAATTAGTGGAAGGAAGGAAGGAAGGAAGGAAGGAAGGAAGGAAGGAAGGAAGGAAGGAAGGAAGGAAGGAAGGAAGGAAGGAAGGAAGGAAGGAAGGAAGGAAGGAAGGAAAGCTCGAAGGTGGCACAAGTGGGGCTGGAGCTGTTCCCCCTGAGCTCTTGCCCACCAGTTGGCCAGCCACTGTGCAGTAGGCCAGCACCTGCCTGGGCTATGCAGCTGGCTGAGTGCATTATTTAGAGGCAGTCATGGCATGCAGGCAAGCAGATGTTGGGGAGGGACTGGTATTGCGGACCCCTGTAGGTCCCCTCCTCACCTCCCCATGCCAGCTGGCTGCCCCGGCACCAAGGCTGGGGCTTGTGCCCCCCCCAGCTCCTGCCCGGCAGCTGCTCGTCCTCCTGGCAGCAGGCCAGCACCAGCCCGGGTCACACAACTAGTGGAGCATGCTGTTCAGAGGCGGGCTGCGCCCACATGCAGGCAAGTGATTGGGCAGGCAGCAGAGATGGCTGGCTTCACAGCCACCCCAGGCCCATCTCCCCACCTCCTCATGACAGCTGGGACACCGTGTGCAGCCAATGCTGGGGCTCGCCTCCCTCTGGCTGCTGCTCACCAGGTGACCAGCCTCCGCGTGGCAGGACAGCATCTGCCTTGGCCACTCAGCTGGCTGAACATGTGACTTGGAGGGGATTGTATCAGGCAGCGGGGAGGGTTGGCATTGTGGCTCCGTGCAGGTCCCACTCCCCACCTCCCCTCAGCAGCCAGTGTCTCCGCCCCCCTGTCCAGCCCCCACCCAACAGCTGGCCACCCTCCTGGCGGCAGACCAGTCTATGCCCAGACTGCAGTGGGCTGGGTTGGACTGGGACCACAGGCAGGTGGTCAGGCAAGCAGCTTCGTGGCTACCCCAGGTCCCCCTCTCCACCTCCCACAGCAGCCAGGCTGCTTTGGTGCACCGAAGCCAGGGCTTGCCCTCACCTCAACCTCTGCCCACCAGTTGGCTGGTGTCTGCATGGCAGGCTAGCATCCACCCTGGCCACACAGTTAGCTGAGTACATGGCCTGGAACCAGGCTGTGCCCACAGGTGGACAGGTGGCTGCGAGGGCTCATATCACAGCCCCCTACACCCTGCTCTCTGGCCATTGGCAGTGGCTGGCTCCTCCTCCCACAGCCCGGAAGCTTGCTGGGCAAGGCAACGCCTTGAGTGGCAGCAGTCCTGTTCCTCCCCACGCAGTGGAAGCCAGGGTGCGTCCCTTCCTTCCTAGGCCTCAGCCACTGGCTGGCTGACTCCTCTTCCCCTGACCATGGTCCCAGACCCCTATCCCTCCCACTCAGCGTGCTCACTGGTTGGCTCACCTCTGGGGGTTAGCGCAGTAGTGCGTGCTGGCACTTCTTCCATGTGGAAGAAGTTGGAAGGGGATGCAGGCAAGGGCTGGCCAATCAGGTACGCAATGAGTCCCAACTCCTCCCACCATCTCTCTCTCCATTATTATGGTACAGATACAGATGGGGAAAGGAGAAAACATTCTTTGTCCCCTTTTACCACTCCATGCATACTTACATAAACATCACTCGTTTGTCTCACTGTCATCTTTTTCTAAACTGAAAATCCCCAGACTACAAGGAAA
The DNA here is from genome assembly GCF_049243985.1 of Paroedura picta. Classification (NCBI taxonomy): domain Eukaryota; kingdom Metazoa; phylum Chordata; class Lepidosauria; order Squamata; family Gekkonidae; genus Paroedura; species Paroedura picta. The sequence goes on along the minus strand of NC_135371.1, from coordinate 54,340,679 downwards.
GGAATGCCAAATCCTTAATCATTCATATTCAAACTAGGACAATGGATAAACAAGTCTGGATATAAGAAATGCATGTGAAAATCTCTATCTAGCTGTTAAGCACTCTAGGTGACTTTATGATTCTATGGGTCTATCTATCTTCCCACCCACTTATCGTGAACTACTTTCAGAGTGCTGTTGGGGTAAAATGAAATAATAAATCCAGGCTGGAGTTGAAAAACATTTTGACTAAAAAGTTATCCAGACTAATTGGGTAGTAATTTTTTAAATCTTTATTTAAGGATTAATCAAATTAAAAGGATTAATCAAGTAAATTCTTTTAAAATTGGATTAGAATCATCACAAGCCATTTGGAAAGGTAGGAGAAACACTGGCAGCATGGAAACTATTGAGGAAATTGACAGTTAAATTCTACACAATATTAAGTTTTCTTTCAGTAGTGTTAAATATACTAAATCTTGGGAAGCAGCAATCTTAAAAGTCCTCTTTAACCAGAAAGATGAGAAATAAAACGATCATTTCCACTTTTTTCATTTAATACTATATATATATTTTAACAATATTTATTTATTTTTGTATTTATATACCACTGCTCTCAATTGTCTCGTGGCGGTTTACAATAAAACGAAATACAATACAGCCCCTAAAAAAATCCTTAACAGACTAAAACACAGTAAAAGATGGCGGTACAATAGAGTTCTAACTCGCACCTCCTGTCCAACTCACGGTCTAAAGAGCTCTCTCATATATATACATATATATATATATATATATATATATATATATATATATATATATATATATATATATATATATATATATGCACATATATATGTGTGTGTGTGTGTGTGTGTGTATGTGTGTGTGTATGTGTGTATGTGTATGTGTATATGTATATGTATACTAGTAATTAAGCCCGCTGCAGCTTAAATGCAGCGGGCGCTAGGGTGGCATTGGATTTGGGGGGGTGGCAGTGGGCTGTGGGCGGACTATAGGCCGTGGAGGGGAGGGCGAGACAGTCTGGCGTCGGCCGGGGGGTCGGTGCGGGCTGTACCTGGAGCGTCCCGGGGCGGCGGCGAGCTGTGAGCGGCGGGCGAAGGCTGGCGCGGCTGCCGGAGGGGCCAGTAGCGCGTTCTCTCGGCGGCGGTCCGATGGCGGCGTTCTTGCGGCAGCGGCAGCCTGACGCAGCGAGAGGCGCAAAGCGCCTCTCGCCGCGTCAGGCCGCCAGGGAGGGAGCCCCCGGCAGCCGCGCTTTGCACGACTGCCGAGGGCTCCCTCGGGCGGCGGCCTGACGCGGCGAGAGGCGCAAAGCGCCTCTCGCCGTGTCAGGCCGGGAGCAACTGCGAACCGCGCTGCGCGCGGCTCGCAGTTGCTCGGGCTGGGAATCGGAGGGACCAATCGGCAGGCGCAAAGCGCCTGCCAATTGGTCCCTCTGATTGTCTGTTGTGAGGAAGGGTCCAATCCGGACCCTTCCTCATCACGGACAAATCCCACCTCAGCAGCCCTTAACAATTTATTTAGTCCGTGGCGCCCGTGGCGCCACGGGCGGTTTAAAGATGTGTATATACCTTTAATATATATATGCCTTTAAACTCATCAAAAATACTTTTTTCTGCAATAGGATTACCAGCTAGTCTACTAGAACTTCATCTAGATGACAACAAAATTTCTGCAGTAGAACTTGAGGATTTTATTCGGTATAAAAATCTTCAAAGGTAAGACACAATATGGGAATTTTTTTCTTAAGATTTGATGACAGGCAATTTAGGATTTATCTGCAAACTTTATACATTTTTATTAGAGTAAGGGCAGGGACGGAAACATCTAATAAATCCCAACGAACAATATTAATATAGTAGTAGGAAAGCCTGTAGGAGATTTGGGTGGGGGGTGAAGATTGTGGCAAAACAAAGTCCCACTCCCTTTTCTGGAAGGTAGAAGACATGGCAGGGCCTGGGCGGGGGATTTGCCTGGCTTCCCAACACCTGCTCCAGATGCTCCAGAGGCTGGTGGTGCTCCTGGCCCCATCCAGAATCTGGGAGGCTGGACAGGACTGTGGGTCCCCGTGGCAGAGGAGGCTGGTGTTCCTGGCCCCACATGGAGGCTGGAAAGCTGACAAGGAGTGTGAGATCCTGTGGTGATGGCCGCCAGTGCTTCTAGCTCCATGTGGAGGCCTGGAAGCCAAAAAGGAGTGTGGGACACTATAGTGGAGGCGAGGAGGTGTGCAGGATGGGACAGAGAGTGGCAGAGAAGAGCCTCTTGATTGGTCCCCAATGGGGAGGTCTCTCCCGGGGGGGCAATCAGAGCTCCTTTGGTGCTTCCTGATAGTGCACCAGCCCCTCTGAGAGGCCCTGGGAGGGGGAGATCCATTCCCCCAAGGGCCAGTTAGAGGATGGCACGTCATCAGAAGTACTCATAACATTTTATTAAATATTATAAAAGGTAATTCAGTATTGAGGAATATTCTAATGTACTCCCAGCACAATTCATGCACATGAGGCTCAGCAGTCAACATTGCTGGCATAGTCCACAGATTGCAGCAATAGTGTAAATTCCCAAACAACTGTTTCTCCCCCCGCCACAGATATCTGTACTCTTATGCTTTAGAATGAATGGTGATACAAACATTGAAAGCAGAAACATTTTTCATTTTATTCATTACAGTAAGTGTAGTTCCTCAGGATTTCCGTTTTGCCAAAATGGTGAAAATATTGAAAATAAACCATAATGCCTCAATCTAGATTCCTTTATTTATCTCTAGGTTGGGGCTAGGAAACAACAGGATCAAGGATGTGGAAAATGGAAGTTTTGCAAGAATACCAAGTATACGAGAAATACATCTAGAAAAGAATAAGCTGAAGAGAGTCCCTAATGGTCTTCCAGATTTGAAGTATCTACAGGTAATACACGATTTGGATGCACGAATGCTACATTGTCAGAAACAAGAAAGAAACAAAAGCAAGGTCCACCTGTAGGACCCAGCTGCAAAGAGACACCTCCCAAGGGGTCAAAGCCAGTGACAATACAACTCCTTAGACCAGCCTTTTTCAACCTTTTGATTGTGGAGGAGCCCCCCAAATAATTTTTAGACAGTGAGGAGCCCTGGAAGTGATGTCAGCTGGCCATGCCCCCTTCCACCCTCCCAGAAGTGACATCACTACCCTTGGCCTCCTTATGCTCCCTCCTGAGAAGACAGCCTGGATGCCCCCTCATACCATGTCACTTCAGAGCTCCCACAGACCCCTGGTTGGGAATCCCTAACTTAAACACTAAGCTGATCTTAATATAAGCCATACACTGCACAAATACAAATTTATTACATACTATGAAACCCTAGAGTATGAGTTCCACACTGTGATTTCTCTTTTTGTTATTCAGGCTGTATTTTTCTGTTGCCTTCCTACAGGTTGTCTTCCTTCATTCTAACAGTATTTCGAAAGTGGAAGTGAATGATTTTTGTCCAACAGGAGGAAAGCTTAAGAAGAGATTATACAGTGGCATTAGCCTATTCAACAATCCTGTTAAATACTGGGAAGTCCAGCCTGGAACATTTCGCTGTATATTAAACAGAAACAGCGTGCAGATTGGAAATTATGGAAAGTAAGACTAAACAGTCAATACACCAGTTAGATATAAATAACAAAACTAGCATCGTAGTACTTGAAATTCGTTGGCCAGCTTTATACTGTCCAACTATCTTAAAATACTGACAATTATTTCAGAGGTTGTAAATTAGTAACGTAATATATCATAAATGCCTTTTGATTTACTCATTTACATTTGCTACTCATGTAAGATAAGCAAACTTTTGGTATAATGTAAAAGGATTCCTGAATGCTTTGCTGAAGTCTATGGATTTGGGCCCTGTGATGCTGTCTTCCTTGAGCCCTCTGCCACTAGCACTTCTGCATGCACAAGAAGCATGAGGGGAATGATGTCATAGGATCCAAGCCACTGTTTCTTATCATGGCGTCCAAGCTATCTATGTAATATAGACTGTTTTTTCCTTAGGAGAAAATAATACAAAGACATAAAACAACTATTCCCATTAAACTAGTTATTTCAGTATTGCAGAGGTCATGTGTATAAACTGTATCTCAAATACCAAGTAAAAGTTGTGAACTTTTAAGTTAAGTAAAATAAACATGCTATGAAAACACCGTAAAACATACTGTACTAGTAACTGATGCTCTAATCAGATTAGACAATATTTAATCATCATAGTTTACTAAAAGGCAAGATTGAAATTACATTTAGCAGCCTCAAAGCCTTTAGTATTTATTCATGTAGTTTCCCCCTACAACTGTATGCTCTCTTTTGTAACTAATACGTATGTTATGTATGACTATTAAAAATGTGGAAATTGTACATTTTTCTGCCTTTTTAGGAATAGTTAAATTCTCTGCAGGCCAGTACAACAATTCTATTTTATTATACACTGTAAATATAAATGCTCCTCTTATTGGAGGTTTTGCGTACAGTCCAAATATCTGCACTCACCAAGGCATAGCATTCTATTGCAAAGGACAACCAATAAAGCAGAAATCTCAAAAGTATACAGAATTCTCATTGCTCTTGAAGAACAAGGTGAAAACATGTGCATACATTGGAGCTACTTTATTCTGGCTACCATATGCTGCCCTTGTATAGAAATTTCTTATTTTTACTTGAGTATTGTAACGTTGTTGAATTCATTCTGCATATAATGCACTCTGTATTTGGCCGTGGCAAAATAAACTGATTAGTTAGCTGTACTTTGCTTAACTAATGCCAATACTGTACAACAGTGGCTACTTTACCAATATATTTAGAATATATGTGTTATTCGTGTTAACTATGCTAAATTGGTTTGAAAACTATAATTTGTTTCTTTATAAATGCTACTAGTAAAAAAGCCCATTGTATGAAGAAGACAATGGGCGCTAGCAGGTGGGGACCAGAGCGAGCGGCAGGCGAGGGACAGAGCGAGGGACAGGCTACCTGAAAGAGGAGGCGGGCGGCGGCTCCTCGGCGTCTCGTAGTTTTTGCCGAGGAGCACCAGGTGTGGTGCGCTGGGCTGCGGCGGCTCCTCTGCATTTTTTTGTTCTTCTGCGGCTTTCCCGGCGGCTCCATTGTGTTCTGGGGCCATGAGGGCAGGGAGCCGCCAGCAGCAGCGCTGTGGGCGGCTGCCGGGGCTCCCAGGGCGCCGGCTTGAAGCGGCGACAGGCTCCTCCAGGGTTTTTTTTTTTCTGCTGCCTCTCGTGGGCGCGCCGGCTTGGAGCTGCGAAAGGCTCCTACAGGGTTAATTTTTTTCTGCTGCTTGGAGTTGCGAAAGGCTCCTACAGGGTTTTTTTTTTTCTGCTAGCTCTCGTGGGAGCGCCGGCTTGGAGCTGCGAAAGGCTCCTACAGGGTTAATTTTTTTCTGCTGCTTGGAGCTGGGAAAGGCTCCTAAAGGTTTTTTTTTTTCTGCTGCTTGGAGCTGTGAAAGGCTCCTACAGGGTTTGTTTTTTTTTCTGCTAGCTCTCGTGGGCGTGCTGGCTTGGAGCTCCTACAGGGTTTTTTTTTTCTGCTGCTTGGAGCTGCGAATGGCTCCTACAGGGTTTTTTTCCCCTGCTGCTTGGAGCTGCGAAAGGCTCCTACAGGGTTAATTTTTTTCTTCTGCTTGGAGCTGCGATAGGCTCCTACAGGGTTAATTTTTTTCTGCTAGCTCTCGTGGGCGTGCTGGCTTGGAGCTCCTACAGGGTTTTTTTTTTCTGCTGCTTGGAGCTGGGAAAGGCTCCTACAGGGTTTTGTTTTCTGCTGCTTGGAGCTGCGAAAGGCTCCTACAGGGTTAATTTTTTTCTGCTGCCTCTCGTGGGCGTGCTGGCTTGGAGCTCCTACAGGGTTTTTTTTTTCTGCTGCTTGGAGCTGGGAAAGGCTCCTACAGGGTTAATTTTTTTCTGCTGCCTCTCGTGGGCGTGCTGGCTTGGAGCTCCTACAGGGTTTTTTTTTTCTGCTGCTTGGAGCTGGGAAAGGCTCCTTCAGGGTTTTGTTTTCTGCTGCTTGGATCTGCGAAAGGCTCCTACAGGGTTTTTTTTTCTGCTGCTTGGAGCTGGGAAAGGCTCCTTCTGGGTTTTGTTTTCTGCTGCTTGGATCTGCGAAAGGCTCCTACATGGTTTTTTTTTCTGCTGCTTGGAGCTGGGAAAGGCTCCTACAGGGTTTTGTTTTCTGCTGCTTGGATCTGCGAAAGGCTCCTACAGGGTTTTTTTTTCTGCTGCTTGGAGCTGGGAAAGGCTCCTACAGGGTTTTTTTTTCTGCTGCTTGGAGCTGGGAAAGGCTCCTACAGGGGTTTTTTTTTTCTGCTGCTTGGAGCTGTGAAAGGCTCCTACAGGGTTTTTTTTTTCTGCTGCCTCTCGTGGGCGTGCTGGCTTTTTTTTTTTTCTGCTGCTTGGAGCTGGGAAAGGCTCCTTCAGGGTTTTGTTTTCTGCTGCTTGGAGCTGGGAAAGGCTCCTACAGGGTTTTTTTTTTTCTGCTGCCTCTCGTGGGCGTGCCGGCTTGGAGCTCCTACAGGGTTTTTTTTTTTCTGCTGCTTGGAGCTGGGAAAGGCTCCTTCAGGGTTTTTTTTTCTGCTGCTTGGAGCTGGGAAAGGCTCCTTCAGGGTTTTGTTTTCTGCTGCTTGGATCTGCGAAAGGCTCCTACAGGGTTTTTTTTTCTGTCTACGACGCTGTGAGCCCGCTGCGGCCGGCGGCAGAAGGCTTCCCTTCCCCCCCCCACCCATCCACCCCCCCGAGGCTCTCTGGAGCCTTCTCTCGGCCGGCGGAGCGGGCTCGCAGCGTCCACAACGCTGCGAGGCCGCTCCGCCGGCCGAGAGAAGGCTTCCCGGCCCACCCCCCAGCCGAGGCTCTCACCAGGCGGGCCGCCATTTTCCGAGCGAGTGAAGCAGGCAATGGGGAGCCGCGCTTCGCGCGGCTCCCCATTGTCTGCTTGGGGCGGGATTGACACTCGGAGGGGCCAATCAGGAGCCGCTTCGCGGCTCCTGATTGGCCCCCCCCGAGTTTTTATCCCGGACCGGTCCCGCCCTAACTCCTCCCCACTACCCCTTACTCCTTTATACAGTCCGTGGCGCCCGTGGCGCCACGGGCTGTTTACAGATATCAGGCCATAGTCTGCAGTTCCCTTCTACTAAATGAAGGTTCTTCTCCAGAGCAAGATGCTCAGAGGAAAACTCCTAAGGGAAGACAGTTGTAGGATTCCCTCCACCCACATGCAACAAGCTCATTACACACTCACACTACATTTTGTACCTGATCCTTAGCCACTTTCATTAGAGGTTTGTTTCAAGTGTTAATGACTAAGATTGCAGCATATAATTTTTTTTTAATTGTAATTGAATGGTGACTGTAAATAAATCTGGATATTGTGTACATTCACCACATATCACCAAAATATTCACATACTAGAAGTATGAGACTAGGATCACACATATTGTCTATCAAGAGCCAGATTGGTGCAGTGGTTAGGGTGCGGGCTTCTAATCTGGCATGCCGGATTCGATTCTGCACGGCCCCACATGCAACCAGCTGGGTGACCTTGGGCTCGTCACAGCATTAATAAAACTGTTCTGACCGAGCAGTGATATCAGGGCTCTCTCAGCCTCACCCACCCCACAGGGTGTCTGTTGTGGGGAGAGGAAAGGGAAGGCGACTGTAAGTCACTTTGAGCCTCCTTTGGATAGAGATAAACAGCATATAAGAACCAACTCTTCTTCTTCTTCTTCTTCTTCTTCTTCTTCTATATGTAGAACATCCAAGTCATGTTGGATGATGTATTGTATGACCAACCAGTAAAAATGCATTGTCTCCAAATACAGACATGCACAGTGACCTATGTGAAATACAGGTGATTAAATGTTGGGCATATTCTTCAACAGCATTTGGGATTTATATACATTCACTGTGCATTATGCAAAAAGCAAAATTTAGCTGTAAATATTTTGAGGATGGGGTGTGCCTTGGTAGTACAGCTAAACAATTTGCACGCACAAGAGCTTAGGTTTGATCCCCAGGTTCTCTAGTTGAAAAGTATTAAACAGTAGGAGATATAGATGGGCTTGAGATCTTGAAGAACTGCTGCTACATGAGATCAGTAGTATGAATCATTAGAAAACAATTTCATTTGTTCATGTGCATTCAGCCCTACAAAGATATTCAAGGATATTAACCCATCAATGTTTATATTACTTCCAGCTCTAAAGCTTTCATTGTATGATTCACTCTGACTCTTAATATCACAGACCAGAAAAAAGGTAGGGAAAAAAGCATGCTGACAGAGGACCCTTTAATCTGACCCTACAAGTTGCTACATCCTTTATGTATCCATGTGCGCGCATGCACACACACGTTTTGGCCTGATGGGGAGGGTGATCCAGGGTTGGGGAGTTAAAGCTTACTCTTGTCATTGATATATCATTAGCTTGTAGATTTGAGACTTACTGCTGCTTCTTCCTTAGCTGGACACCATGATCCATTTCAGGCACCTGATGGATCCCAGTGATTTCCTATCAGGATTTTCCCACCTCAGCTACTGACAATCCTGTCTAGGCCTTGACCAATTGCCTCAAAGTGAATTTCCCCACAGACAGCGTCCAACTGTCTCCCTGGTTTACTGGGGAACTAAAGGCAATATAAAGGGAGGGACAATAGCTAGAGCATTGCTGGCTGAATACTCAGAAAGCGGCATAAAACCTATATTTCTCCACCACTGTTGGGTCTGTAAATCAACCTCCAAGCAGAATTTTTTCATATGGTACAGGGGGTTTTATATTGTAGCCCGAGGGAACTGAATTCTGACCATACAATGACCCACTGTGATCAATTTGCTATTTCCTTTGCATACAAAATAACCAAGATCCACTCTGAGTTAGATGTTGGTATGGATGCATGTTCTCACATTTTGTACCTGCTTGCCCAATACATATGGATACCTTTCAGCTTGTGGAGCCCAAGGATGTGCACAAGATCCTTGGAGAGATGAGGCCTACCACCTGTGCTGTTATAGTTGTCAAAAGCTGCCAAAGGGGAACTGGCTGAATGGTAAATGCTTCCTTGAAGGTGGGAGTTGTACCATTTGTGCTCAAGAATGCAGTTATTAGATCTGTTTAAAGCCTCCCTAAGCTCTACTGTTGAAGAACTTCCAGCTAGTCTCCAGTCTTCCATGCTGGGGCTAGGTGCTGAAATAGATGGTTGCTTCTCAGCTCCAGGGTTCTTGGAAGAGACTGACTTTCTGGCCCATTTCAATTTGGCCTCAGAACACAAACTGCTTTGGACATCTTAGAAGATCCCTACCACGAAATACACAGGGGGAATGTGACCTTGTTAGTTCTACTGGGTCTCTCAGTGGCCTTCATTATTATGACCCATAGTGTCCCATCCTCTTTGCACAGCAGCCTTTCTCAATCTTTTACCTGCAGAGTAACCACAATACATTCTTCAGGCTTCAAGTAACCCCGGAAGTAATGCCAGCTAGCCATACCTCCCTGCCACGCCCCTGGAAGTGACATGTTTGCAGTTTAGATAAAATAAAATGCTTATTAAATAAAAAGTTAGTTTCATTTTTGTGTGTGCAGTGTCTTGCCTGAGCTAAACAAGGAAGCATTCATCTCACCTGTCATAAAGCTCAGGATGCAAAGCAGCAATTCTCCTTAGGGGAAATTATCTATATGAACGGAGATCACAGATAACTTTGGGAGATCTCCAGACAGCACCAGGAGGTTGGCAAGCCTAGCAAGAACCACTGGAACAGACAGAGGAAGCCTCCCATCATGCTTTGTTCCCTTCCCTTTTTCAAGAAAGCACCATTGCACCCCACAGGTGCCCTGGGCAATCCAGCTGGTTTATTGCAGACTAGAAAATAAACCCGCTGTACTCTAGAGACAGCGGGCACTAGCTGTTTGCCAGCCCTCCCGTGGCGCAGCCTACCCGTGTGAGCGGAGTCCGAGCGGGTCTGTGCGTGGGCGAGTCCGCCACACATGGCGCCGCCGCCGCCGCCGCTCAGGCCTCCTCGGTTGCCGCCACTGCTGCCATTCCCATCGCCGGTGGCTGCTCTTCCTCCGGTGCCGGCTCTGGCAGTCCCTTGCCGCCGGACTGACAATAGAAGGACCCCAAGGCCCCGATTGTCAGTCCGGGGGAAGGGGCCTATCGACACCCTTCCTCATCCCGGACAGGGCCCGCCCTCGGGGCCCTTACTGCTTTATTTAATCCGCTCCACTAGGAGCAGTGAAAGATGAGAGAGACAGAGAGAGATAAAGGAGAAATGGCCCAAAAAGGTGATTTCTCCAAACAGAGCTTCTGGAACCAACTTCTCCCAAAATTTCAAGCTGCTTTGGGGTGGGGGAAAGCTTTTGAAGACAATGTACGTTAAGGTCACTAACCACAATTCCTGCCTTTAGACAACACATTGACAAGTCATGTGCCATTTAGCTTAATTCCAAATTCTAGTGAAGACTCACATTTGACTTATGATCAACTTCATGACCAACTTCACTGGCAGTATGTGGGCAGCATGCCTTTTAAGCAGGAGATTCCTGCATGCCTCAAGAAAGTCTTGACCTATCACTATTTTATCATGTCTATCAAGCATTAGATAAATAAGGCAGCAATATATACTGTTAGTATATATTAATTCTACCAATAGCTAGCCATGGTATTCCAGAGCAAATCTCTCATGTTTTATTTCTGTAAATTCAGGACAATAGGGAATTCAGTAAGTAAGGCTGGCACATTATCATCCTTGCTGAATGGTCCATCTCCTACACACTTAATATTACTTTGAATTACAAATACTGCAAACAGTCATCATGCAACAAACACTGCTTTCTTCTCAAGCTGATACTTCAGTGTAATAGCACCACCTAACTGTAGAATAATCAAACATATAATCACTCCGGTTAAGGACAATCAGCACCTTTTTACACTTATATATATGAAACTTTCAAATAAAACCAAAATATTCTCTAAGTGTTTCAAGTTTAACTTATATTAACCAGAAGTAACCATCTTCAGATGTTGGAAGTCCAATGTCCTTCAAAAGCAATACTATCTTTGCCTTGCAAGGATTCAGTTTCGGCTTATTTACCCTTAGCCTTTAACAGTCAGGAATTGGTTCGTAGGCTCTACAGCATCATCAGGCAATTTGGATAAAGAAATATGGAGCTGGATATCAGCAGCATAGTCATGACACTCCACAACCACAAATATATTAAACACAGGAGATAAAACTAAGCCTCAAAAGAAATTCCACACTGATACAACTGAGTCCCACCAATAACAGGCTATTATAAGCAATCAAAACCACATCCTTCAATTCCCATTCACTCTGCAAAGGTTTCAAAATATCAGGGTTTTGATAGATGTAGCCAAATAATTCTTTTGAAGAAAGGCTGATACACCTGTAACAGCAGATTAAATGCCTTGTATACTACAGATGTTATTCGAATACGTATCAGTAAAAATGGATACAGCAGCAACCACAAGCTGTGACTTTATTCTTTATTCCACTTGGAACTGATTTGATCCCAACTCTTGGTTAGCTCTTAATGACATTCACTGACCCATTTGTACCAGTAGTGCGACACTGGGTAGCCGCTGGGTATTTGGGCTGGGGTAGGTTACCCCGACTCTTCCCAGGTCCAGACAGAGGAGTATTTTCCCTGCTGTACCCAGTCCACCCTGGATTTGTGTCTCCGGACGAGGCAGCCAGGGCGGCGAGATTCCTCTGTGCTGTGGGACTATGAGGGCCTATTTTTTTAATTTGAAGAATGCGGCATTTTGTGACACCACAATACCACATTCTTCAAACAAAAACAGATGCCCTAGGTGGCTCCGCTGTGCTGCACAGCACTGCAGAGCCACTTGAGGCATTTTTGTCCCTTCTGGGGCACCAAAGTCACAGCCGTGGGTGGGGAGGAGCTGGGCCAGGACGGCTCAATTCTCCCCTTCCTGAGAGCCCAGGCACAACATAGGCCTTGTTGGCACCCAGGGCAAATGACATCACGTGAAAACAGGAATTTGCTGTACCACCAAATGAGCAGAGGGTCAGGGCAAATTCCCTGTGTGGAAAGGTCACTGACAGTTAAGAGCCTAGGGGTTATACCACTGAAGGGAAAGGAAGTGAAGGCTACTGCCAAACCCCCCCTCCCAATCCAACAACCAGCATTCCCACCATTTTGACTTGGCTGATCTGACCACATGGATCCATGCTACGGTTACCTCAAGGCTATCCCCCTATAATGGTTAAACCCACTTAGTAACTTCAGCTTATTTATTTACAATATTTCTATGTTGCTCCTTTACAATCCTGCCTGAAATAGCTTACAATTAAAAAGCACAGTACAAAAAACTACAGGCTATTTAAAAACATGCCACTGGACATAAACAACATTAAAACTATCTATAAAACTGTGAGGTCCACAGCAGCTCCCAGGTCTCACCTTCTACCCTTATATCTTTCTGGGCTAGAACACTATCAGAGGCCTAAGCTGTCTTAGCCAAGCAGACAGCTTAAACACACCGCCCTGCTTCAGGCACACGTAACCTCACAACAACTTTACACATACTCCCTTCCTAGCTTCTAACATGGAGTTTCCTTTACCCCTCCCCATTGCAGTCTTAAGGCTTCCCCAGTTCCACCTCCCTGATCTAGGTGCCTTTTATCTTCAAAGCGCTTTCCTTAGGATGGTTACAGCCAGCCTGGCTTAACTCTGATGTGACCTTAAACCATCACTTGGCTGCTCTTCTTTTTCTAGTCATCCTTCTTGTTGCTGGTGTTCAGTGATATGGATGGGGTGAATTGGGATGGCTGGAAGCCTGAATGCCAACCTTGTTCCCCCATATGATCTTCTGAGGAGTGCAGACCTGCTGGTGTGGCTTGGGCCATAGGTCCAGCATATTGTCCTACCTGAGGACTCCAGGTGGCTGTAGTAAACCCCACAGACCACACTTGCCTCTTTTGCTTCTTCTGGCCTCAGGGGAAGGGGAGAAGGCCCCTCCTGTGGAGACAGGATGGATGGATCCAGATAAAAACAGTTCATTAAAAAGCTGATAAGATAAAACTCCAGTTTAAAAGCCTAGATCAGGCATTCTCAACCAGGCTTTCATGAAACCCTGGGGTTTCTTGATGGCCCTGGAAGGGTTTCCTGAATGGGAGGGAGTTAATTAATTTGTAATATATTTTTAAAATTTGTTAAACATTTATTAGGTGATATGACCATATATGACCCACCCCTCCCAAAATGGCCAATGATGGTCCTAGAGGAGGTGGGAAGGGGAGGGTCCTGGGTGGGTGTGTACACAGCTATAGTCCTCAACCATAATCTGCACGATTGCACCACTTCTGGGGTTTCTTGAAGCCTGAAGAAGATTTCAGGGTTTTTTCAATGGAAAAAGGTTGAGAAAGGCTGGCCTAGATAAGAACTTGTGATTTAGCCTGATGTCTAAAATAATCTAAAGTATGTGCTAGGCAAGCCTCAAGGGGGAGGGCATTCCAAAGTACAGTGATGATCCCTGTAACCAAACCTTGATAATAGCCTGACTGCTGCCTTTGGGATCAATTGAAGTTTCTCAGCTATTTTCAAAGGTGGCCTCATTTGGATTGTATAAACAGTAGTATTAACAGCAGTATAACGTGGATGTAATCAGAGCATGGATCACTATGCCCACTACATGGCACTATATGGCCTTTTGAGGAGCAGCTACAGCTGGACAACCAGCCCAACCTGGTAAAAAGGCACTGTGTGCACCAGAAGAGACCCTGAACTTCTGGCCATAGGACAGTAGCCAGTAGCATCCCCAAGCGATGAACCTGCTCTGTATTAATTATGCAGAAACATAACAATGGGCAGGTAAATATGATCACACAACAAGTATTCTTGTTTAAATAATGATCCCTTGCCTTCATTTTAGTTTGATTTCTAGTTTTCCATTCCTTTTATTTTCTTTCTAAATGCCTTGAGTTATTCTATCACACATAAAATCAGTACAGAATTTCCTTGAGATAGAAACTTATATCCTAACCTAACAATTATGAACTGTAAGTAAACAAATGTACATTTATTATGCAGTTAGGCTAATGATTGCACAAACATCCTTATGCATAACCTGCAGATGTGTCTACTTTGCTTATCTATTCTTTACTGTCTTTTAAAGTTTTACTTAACTGTTAAACAGTTACTAAGTTAAAACAGAGGATGGCAGTCTAATCCTGACATACCAGAGGTTTTTAACGGAAAAAAAGAAAAGATATTGCTTGCTTTCTTTCTTTCTTTCTTTCTTTCTTTCTTTCTTTCTTTCTTTCTTTCTTTCTTTCTTTCTTTCTTTCTTTCTTTCTTTCTTTCTTTCAAAACAAATGTGTACAGTACAGTACAACACATGTGAGTATTAAAATGGGCACTGTCCTGCATGTAGTGGAATCCAGGTGGCATTTTTGTATATTCTACAGCCTTCTGTTAATTATATTATGGCATAGCAGTGCTCTGCAGATTTTACAGACACAAGATCTACTGACAGTGATACTGGAGCCATGTGACAGGAAGTGGGAGTAACAGGACCTCTCTGGTGTTAAGGTCAGAACTGTAGGTAGCAGATTAAGAAAGCTGGGAACAGGAAACACAAATGAGGTAACAGTTCACCCATGGAGGAAACTGTTCCACTTTTGAGTAATCTTATCTTGCTGTCCTCCTGTTTCTTTCAGCAACCTGACCAAAACCTAGCAGGAGCAGTGACATCCTTATCCTTATTTAAATATGTCCACAGTACCAGTTGGTCTTATCAACTTGAGAGAGTTTGTGACACAGCAACTGGGGCTATGAGATTCACCTATGGGTACTGACCCATAGACTGAGGTGCACAGTGCATATTATTGGGGAAATATCAGGGCTTAATTCCAGTGATCTGAACAGAAACTGCCCAATTTGTCTTTAATATTTGTGTGTGTTGTTGCATCCTCTGATCAACAATGATCATATTAGAGAACCCAAACAGTAATGTTTCTGACCAAGTTAACAGGTAAGTTGATGAACAATATTGCTATAGATTCAAGTTGGTAGCCATGTTCATATGAAGCAACAGAAAAAAAGTTTGATTCCAGTGGCACCTTTAAGACCAACAAAGTTTAATTCTGGGTATAAGCTTTCATGTGCATGCACACAACTACAAATAGTGTCTGAAGAAGTGAAATACTGGAGCTTACCTGACGGTTTCTACTCTTCAGTTGGGTGAAGTAATTCAAACTGGTTAGGCCACACCTCGAGGCATGGCTCCAGACATGGCTATGCTTACTTACTTACTTAATTTATTTACGTTCATTTCGACCAAAATTTTTAAAGCACTACTATACAATAGCAGTTTGTAAAGGGAAGGTGATACATTAAAAGGTTAAAAATGCATCAACAATAAAAATTAAAACTTCTTCACCATAAAAGCCAACATTTAGAAGCCGTTGACTATTTTACACGGATAAAATGAGCCATAAAAGCTATAAAACTAATAAAACTGTTAAAATATAAAACAAAAGACAAGATTAAGAGGCGTGCGATACATCTGCTAACCAAAAAACATAAGAAGTTATGTGGACCTGTTATGGCTATACATGAGTGACCCATTCTTTCCTAATTCTTAAAGCTAGCCACGCAAATTTTGCTACTTTGCTAGTTAACAAATTATCTGTATCTGATAGCAATATTTGCAGGCGATGCTTTCTCAGGTCATGAGGGCATTCTATAAGCATGGGTACTAATGCACCTGTGCAAATATGATTATACAGCTTGCACTCAAATAAGATGTGTTCTGTGTTCTCTACTTGACCATCGTTGCAGATACAGAGCCGAT
This sequence comes from Paroedura picta, assembly GCF_049243985.1. Classification (NCBI taxonomy): domain Eukaryota; kingdom Metazoa; phylum Chordata; class Lepidosauria; order Squamata; family Gekkonidae; genus Paroedura; species Paroedura picta. Next base: position 54,324,840 of record NC_135371.1, on the reverse strand, counting down.
CCTTGAGAGGGAGTCCATCAAATTTCCCACTCAAGTAAGCAGAAGGTAGGGCATTGTGACGAAGGAGGGTAAAGGATCTCCCACTTTTCTTAGATATTGCATCTGGGTGTTCCTGTTTAGGAGATCTTTCCTAAAGAGTGGGTCCTGAATATTGTTGAGATCATGTTGTCTCTCTACTTCTATCACTCTTGTCTTAACAAGACCTATAGCCTTGTCATAACCCATAGACAAAAACAATTGATATGACACAGCTATGCATATTTGTGTAGACTGCATTGGCTCAGAGCTAGGCTAACCCTCCAAGTCTTAGTATAGCCCAGCTCCATAACAGATTTTGTGTCTGACTAGATTTGTTTTTTGTAGTATGATGGAAACATAAGATTCTGACAATTCTAAGTGTTGGTTAAATGGTGTTGTGACCATTATAAAATAACAACAAAATAAGAACATTTTAGAAAGATTACCAGTAGGAAACCTATGCCTAATAGCATGGTTCCATTGAAGAAATGCTTAATGTGCTTATGAGAAGAAAAAATTATACGATCATGCCTGATTCAAGTGGGTAGCCGTGTTGGTATGAAGCAGGACAAGAAAATTTGAGTCCAATTCACCAGGTGCTAAAAGTGTGGCTGAGGAAATCTGCTAGTCAGTTACTGGTTCTAGTGCTAGGTTTAATTGGTCTTGATTATCTGTTTTTCCAAAGGTGGCAGGATTCTGAGGTGCCCCCAAATGTGTGTGAAGCACTTCTGCCAGTAGCTTGACTCACACTCTGCATCAGACAGCATTCCAGAGAGTTTTCAGCCTTTAGGGATGAGCCTTTTTTCTGCAAGAGAGGCAGCAGCCTCTCAAATGACAGAACTTGAGATCTCCAAAAGACATCCAAAACACCATGCATGGTGCTTTGAATTCCAGCCAATGGCATGTATCCTACTACTCCACTGAGCAAAGCCTTTCTCCAACTTATGTAGCGGTTCCTCAACACCTCACTGAGAACTTTCTGCAGCTTAAGGAACATGCCAATGTTTCTTATGGGCTTAGAATGCAAAAATAGGAAGCTATCTCCACAGTCATAAAAGGTTCATGAAAATGGCTAAATTACTGTGATGACTGATGGCTAATAGACTAACTAAAGATGGACAGTCAGCAAAAAGACTATGGTTTAGATACCTAAATATATTATTATACTTAATAAGTGAACAAGTCATAGAAAGCAGAACTTTAGAAAGTACAAATACCGGCCCAAGGGGATGCTCTCTGCTGCTGCGGCAGGCAGGGGAAGTTCTCAGCGTCCCCTTGGGCCGGGAAGGCCTCACACCGTGTCACAGGCGCCGCCACAGGTCTCCCTGGCCCAAGGGGACACTCTCCACTGGTGCCCGCCTCTTTTCCTGCATGCCCGGTGGGGGGGGGGCTCTCTCCTCAGCCCCTGCCGCCGAGCCACTGCTCTCTGCTTCCCCAGACCTCCAGGAACACAAGCCGCCGCACAAGTAAGCTTTGGGGGGGGGGCTTCTCTTTCCCTTACCCCTTCTCCCTTTTCAAAGCCCATTTTTTTATAAATAGGCTTTGCAGCTAGTTATAGAATATTAGGAATGCAATTTAGTACTCATAACCATACAGAGAGAAAGGGCCTCCTATCCATGTAGCCAAAAATTTTTTTTACAAAGTATGCAGTAGCATACTTTTTTTTAGAAAGTATGCAGCAGTCCGCACATGCGCGTTTGCGCCACCGCCATGCCGGCGGCCATGGATTCCCGTCCCAGCCCCTCTGGGCCGCAAGCAAATTGGCCGCCAAAGCGGCCGATTAGCTTGCGGCTCGGCAAGCTTCTCTCCCCTCCCCTCCCAAAGCGAGAAGCTTGCTGGGCCGCGAGCTAATCGGCTGCTTTGGCGGCCGATTTGCTTGCGGCCCAGAGGGGCTGGGACAGGAATCCGTGGCCGCCGGCATGGCGGCGACGCAAACGCGCTTTGGCGGCCGATTTGCTCGCAGCCTGGCGAGCTTCTCGCTTCGGGGGGGAGGGAAGAAGGAGCCACGGCCCGGCGCCGAGGCCTTCGCGGCCCGGCGCCGAGGCCTTTGCAGCCCGGTGCCGGGCCGCGGCCCGCGGGTTGAGGACCACTGCTTTAGATGGCATGTGAGAGAGCATAGTGAAGATTCCAGAACGTGATAATTTTTTTCTGAAAATAAATATATGTTAACTAAAGGGCATTTTTGAAACTGAGAGCCTTCTACTTAATTGCAATTCATCCTTGTAAAAAGAAACGGAATGCTTGTATCTGTGAAATAATATGTGGTTGACCTTATTTCTGTGAACAGTCTGCTGTATCTCTTCAAGGAAAAGAAACATAAGGCCATGTAGCAGACTGGCAGCAGTTGCCAGGACCAAAACATTGTTGAACTATTGCCTCTTTTTGGCTTCCCCCAAGTAAGGAATTTACTTGTTCCTGGAATGATGTCCATTTTTGAGTAATTTAGAATAATTCCATGGTAGAAAGTCTGATCTTTGCAATGACTGTAGTGCAAAATGTTATTTTCTAGATTTCTCCCTATTTGCTATTAATTACAAAAAATTCCTCTTATCAGAACATGATTTACTGTGTCAAAAGAAATTCTGAAAGTAAACCGTTAATAGTATGATGTAAATTAATTACGACACTTCCTCAATAATTAAAAACAAAGCATAAGTAGAATGAAGGAAAGAAGTCGAAAGCCTCCTGCATTCAGGAAGTAGACTAGAAATAGCATTATATTCAAAGCACTGCCAAGAAGTCTTTGAGGTTTCAAATTTGGGTAGGAATCAAAAAAGGAATCACAGATTCTGCAGTTGACCAAATATGAAAAAGATGTGCATATTACATCTCTATCATGGTAAAGCCAATAATCACATGTTAACTTGTAATTGCTATGAGTGTGTGCCACACATGAAATACAACATACAAAACTAATTTCAGTTACAACATCACTGAAGCTCTTACCATCTCCATAGATTTAATGCTTTTAATTTTACCCAAGGAAATTTGCTTTTGCATTTATTATAACTAATAATTTAGCAGAGTTAACTGTCAAATATATGTCTGTATGCCAGATTTTTAAGGGCATCATAATGCCACACCTTAGTATACTTAGTATGCTATTTTTACCAACAACTAGAGTACTACCACAATGCACCACAACACAACATAGCGTAAAAAACATCTGAAGTGTCAGGCAAGAGAAAGAGAAATTTGATCTTCCAGCTGTCCGCTGGCAAGTTTGCAGGAGCAACAAGGCAGCGGGTGTGCTTGGCGGGGCCCGGGGAAGCCGCGGCCTCGCCGGAGTGCAGGGGGCCGGGGATGGCTTCCCTGGTGCCCGCCTAGCACACCTGTCGCCTTGCTTGCCCGCCGGGTGTGCTCGCCGGCCGTGGCGGGAGGGCCTTCAGAGCCCGTTCTTAGGAACGGGCTTTGAATTCCAATTCTTAAATAAATGGTTAGGCAATGTTTTATTACAGATTAAACAACAGAAATATGAGCCTCTTGTGGCGCAGAGTGGTAAGTCTGAAAGCTTTGCCCATGAGGCTGGGAGTTCAATCCCAGCAGCCGGCTCAAGGTCGACTCAGCCTTCCATCCTTCCGAGGTCGGTAAAATGAGTACCCAGCTTGCTGCTGGGGGGTAAAACGGTAATGACTGGGGAAGGCACTGGCAAACCACCCCATATTGAGTCTGCCATGAAAACGCTAGAGGGCGTCACCCCAAGGGTCAGACATGACTCGGTGCTTGCACAGGGGATACCTTTACCTTTTACCTTTAAACAACAGAAATACCAGCATTAGTGACAAATAGAAGGGGGCTGGATTCCAGGAGAAAGGACCAAAAATGGTGAACTTTTTTCTACAGACCCATTCCCCAACAACTGCCTGTGAATCTCAAATGGTAATGCTGAAAATTGAGTCCTGTTATGAATTTAACCCCCTCCCACACACACCCCATGGATTTGAGGCGGGAAATCACCTTTCTTCTCCCACTGGAACTCTTCACAATTGGCAGGCTGTGGAGAGGGCGTGCAATTCTCCTTGTTTTCCCTTCTGCAATGCGGCCATCAATATTGTGTGTGTTTAATCCAACTACCCTTGGCATTGTTGTTGTGAGTTTGTTTTTTCAGGGTGGGGGTTAGGCTTGCAGGTAGCTGAATAAGGTAGGGAGGGGAGAGAATCTGCCTTTATAAGAGCCTTTCATTGATGCTATGCAGAATCTAGTCCAAGGTAAGTGAAAATATCTTTAAGAGTACTTTGAATATTTCTTTTTCTGTTCCTAAATAATTGCTATACATTATCAGAAATGTTGCTCAATGGAAACAGACTAAGAATACTTTTATTGCACTCAGTTTTCTTCAGTCAAATTGGGGAATCTGTTTTCTATTTGTTTCTGGGACAGCTCTTATGTTTGAGAACAAAGCTGTTAACAGGAAACATATGGAACTGTTCTACAGTAAGTGAACAACTGGCTTCAGCTCTAAATGCCACGTATTACATTCCAGTGTCTCAGACAATCGGGGAAGAAGCTTGTAACATTTACCTTACATGTTCATATCACCCAAATACTACATATTCCACATGAATATTAAAAGGTTAGAAAGAAATCTGGGAGGGGGAGAGGATTAACCAAATTCTACAATTTAAAATGTTGTGAACATTATTTATATATTTAGTTTTAAATAACTAGCTGGCTGTCATAAACCCGGGAAAATATTCCATAAGAATTAATTTAACAATATAAGCTTTCAGGAGAAGAGTTGCTATAATTTGTTTATAACATGTACGAATTTAATTTAATAGTTTTTGACCATCTTTCTGCTGGGAAAGATAGTTCAAAAGGTAACTATCCCTGGATTTTACTTGATACCACAATAATTCACAAAACACTATGAACTATTCTAGGAAAAAAATTCTTTCAGCTGCAGTACACAAGGCTGGCCCAAAAGAAACATAACATCTGCTTGAGTAATTTCTAGAACTGAGAACATCAAATGAATATGGAAAATGTCCCATGGAAAACTCAGACTAATTTAAGAAAATTGTGCCCCTCACAGCGTGCAAAACCACAGTATTCATAATTTTTTGATCAACATTTAATTTGTTAGACCCAAATTTCAAATGATTTATCAGCAAAACAAGAATTATTGCCATTTATTTTTGTTATTAAAATGTATACATTATTTCTCTTGGCCCTCTACATTTGTCTTGTAATCTACACTGATCCACTCCCATACATTAAATATCATGAGCTATGAAAGTAAAATGTCTGTTTTATTCCTGAAATGGCATAAATTGGCCATACCAGAGTAATGTTGTTCCAACCCAGATCATACATATCTATCCTGGTAAAGTGTACCCTTTCATCCCCATGTTTATGCTACATGCCTCTGAAACCCATTGTTAAGAACAGAAGAGGAGCCTTGCCTGATCAGACTAGTGGTCCATTTAGTCTCACACAGTGGCCAACCAGTTTCTCTGGAGGCCCAGCAACCAAGCACAGAAGCTAAGTCCTCTCCTGATCTTGCATCCTAGCACTGGGATTCAGAGGTCAGCTTTCTCTAAATATGGATGTTCCCTTCAGTCATCATGGCTACTGATAGATCTTTTTTCCATTAATATAATTCCCTTTTAGAGCTTTATATTCCTGCGGCCATCACTAAATCATCTGGCAGCAAATTTCATATTTTAATAACTTGTTTAAAGAAATATTTCCATTTGTCAAGTTCAAGTATTTGAGGAAAGAAACAGATCTCTCTGTCTACCCTCTCTACCCTGTGCATAATTTTATGAACCTCTATCATGTCCTCCCCCTTAGTCATCTCTTTTTCAAACTGAAAACTCTCAGACACTTCATAAGAAAGGTGATCCAACTCCTTAATTTTTTTGGTTACCTTCACCTGAACTTTTCCAGCTCTGCAATGTGCTTTTTGAGTTACAATGATCAGACCTGTGAACAATATGCAGAGGCATTTGCAAGCATTTCAATCCACTCTCTGTGAGGAACAGCATACTTCTAAGGGTGAAAGGTTGTAGTATTTTCAAAAGACTGTGTGCCCCCACGGAAATTTCTTGTTGAGATCTCCGTGTCCATAAACTATAGTTCCCATTAGGCCCTCCCAGTAGCATGTGCCAGAGTGGTGGTCATGTGACATTGTGGCTGACCATGGCCTGCACGACAGAGGAATTGCCCCCTACTATTTGCCATGGTAAGTCTATCTTCCAGTGCATAATGCTTGCAGAAAAACACAACCATTTTAAAAAATGACAAATTAAAATGGTCAGCGATGAAAATATTTACATGCATAACCCACCCAGGACTGCTACTCTGGAATCTTTGGTAAGATACCTTGTCAAAAGTGTTTTGAAAGTCCAAGGCTATAATGTCTACCAAGTCACCATACTTGTTCACTTTCTCAAAGAACTGTAACTTATTAGCAACCACTGGGCAACTTGCTGCCACCTGATTAGCATGTTTCACCTAGGCCTGCTTGCTTGCCACTGTTTCACAGCAGCCATCCCATGAAAACCAGCTGTGGTATAGTGGTTAGACTTTTGCAATAGGATCTGGGAGACTCACATTTGAATCTCCATTGTACCTTGGAAGCTCACTGGGTGACCTGGGGCCAGTTATACATTCTCTGCCTAATGTACCTCGCAGCATTGTTATGAAGATAAAATGGGGAAGAGGAGAATGATGTAAGCAGCTTTTTTAAGAGAAAGGAAAGATATATATGAAGTAAATAAATAATGAACATAGATAAAAAGAGGGACAGGTAAAAATTGGGTAGGTAGTGTGCTGAGAAGATGCAGTGCAAAGTGAGGCATCCCCTGCAAAACTTTGTGGTTTGCCCACTGTACAGCTAGGCCTGGCTTAGCTGGCACCACACATCCTGGACAGTTTTTTTCTGGGAAAATCTGCCAAAGGAAGGAAGGAAGGAAGGAAGGAAGGAAGGAAGGAAGGAAGGAAGGAAGGAAGGGAAGCTGAAGACCAAAGGCAGATAATGGTAATTTGGCAGGTGGGTAAAAGGTAGAGAAGGAAGCAGGAAAAAAGGAGAGGTTATGAGGGCTGACAGGGAAAGGAAAGAGGAAATATTTGGGGAGGGGGAAATGAAACACCCCCCAGTTTCAGTTCTTAAAAAAATCTCTTACCTAGTAAGGAATAATGAACTCCAATTCCAGTTGCCTTGTATCAAAGCAGTCTTTTGAAGACATTTTTAAGGGGGGAGGTGAATAGGAATAAATGCAAAACAATCTGAAATAATGAATTCATTCAACTGAATTGTGTAATAGGACATGGAGCTGAAATGAGTCATGCCTTTAAATAGAGCCAGGAACAGTTTTTGAGAACTGAGATAGAAAAATCTGTAGACAGTGATTTTTTGCATGGCCTCTAATTTTAGTCATACAAATTGTATGGGAAACTACTATATTAACAGGTTTCTGAACTAACGTGTTTACTGAAGAAAGCATCTACCTGCTTTGAATATAGCAGATCTCAGGCTAACTAAAATAGCAAGTTACATGGAACTTTCAAAATTTTTGAAAAGAAATCTTGCTATGAAAAACTGTTTTGTAGTTAACTGAACTAAAGCTATATGAGCTTGCCAGGGGTCCCTAGCGTGATAACCACAGGTACCATGGTTCCCACTAAAATTGGGTGGGCCTGGTGGTACATTTGCTCAGCAGCGCTTCTGATCAGCCACAAGGGATGTGATGGGTTCTGCAGATTTTTATGGTCTGCAGCTATTTATGGTCATGTCCACCACCATAGGCGAGAATTGCAAGGTGGCTGCAGACTCAGAAAGGTTAGAGATCTGTATAATATGAAATATGACAATTAACTGCAAAATTTGACATTTGGTTTATTCTGTAAGGTAAAGGTATCCCCTGTGCAAGCACTGAGTCATGTCTGACCCTTGGGGTGACGCCCTCTAGCATTTTCATGGCAGACTCAATACAGGGTGGTTTCCCAGTCATTACCGTTTACCCCCCAGCAAGCTGGGTACTCATTTTACCGACCTTGGAAGGATGGAAGGCTGAGTCAGCCTTGAGCCGGCTGCTGGGATTGAACTCCCAGCCTCACGGGCAGAGCTTTCAGACTGCATGTCTGCTGCCTTACCACTCTGCGCCACAAGAGGCTCTCTGGTTTATTCTGACAATTGGCCTATATAATCAGACCCTTCTTGACATCACATTATACAAAGCTCAACAGTCGTCAGAAGAAAGTGCATATGCTCCCCTACTTTCCTGCCTCTGAGCAGGGGAAGTAAGAATGCCTGTGGGATTTCTGGTCATTAAATGATTACAGGCTCAGTCATCTCTGTATTCCACAAAAGATGCAGACTTAATCAAGCAAAAAAGAAGAACTTTGTGATGGAAGCAATCAATCCTATTACAGTTTGTGACACTGCAAGTATAGACATGAACACATCCTAGGGGAACAGTACTATGTTAAGAAGAATCAAATGGTAATTGAGGGGAAAACTTTTTTCGGATTTAAGAACCTCTTTTATTGGGGTATAAAGAGGTTAAAACTTCATTTCACTCAAAACGACACTAGAAATTTAACACTTCTCTTCCATATCATGTGTCCTTGATATCTCTAGAGATAATGGGTGTGACTGTTATAATTTAAGGGTCTATCTAATTGTAACCAGACAAGTGGCAAAGCTTACGATATTTTGCTTCCAGAGGCAGTGAAGGCATCAGCATTCCCTCATCTATGAGCCACAGTAAATAAGGCCAGAGGGTAATAGGCATGTACTCTAGGGTTTTCTGAATTTTCATGAGATTTCTTCCTCTCACAAGTGCTCATCTGTCATTTTGGTTACCCTGATGAAAGAAGGAGGCATACAGCACAAATTGGCATGTAAGGCAATTGGGATGTTTAGATTGCCATATTATTTTTAAAGAGGCACATGGAAGCAAAAAGTCAGGAGGATTTACCTCCAGCTCTTTGGTGAGAGTGACACATAGGCAAGCTGCATATAAGCAAGCTGTCTGTTTAGAAAAAAGCTGACTACCCGGCCCCCACATCTGTGGCCTGAAGAGCCACATAGCTAGCCCTGCTGATCTCTTTTGTACATCCTAGAAAGAGGTGGAAAAAATTCTTCGCTCACTAAACCAAGCAGAGTATAAAACCACATAATCATGAGAAAACCACTTTCAATCATTTTCATTTCATAGTATGAAAAAATTAAATATCACAGCTCATTTTTTAAAGCTGACTTTATATATTATCATGATATAATAAAATGTGCAGGGTACCTCCAAGGATATGCTGGCCTTCTGATTGGCAATTAGGGGAAGGGCCCTTCCCCCAAGGACCAATCAGAGGGCTGGCATGCAACCAATGCCACGCTTGCGTCCTTGTGGCTACTGTGGACTTGGAAGGGGGACTGCCTTCTCTGCTGAGGATGCGCTGCTGCCACCAGCCCCTTTTCCACTACTGCAGTCTTGGCTGCTTCCTCTGCCCACCCCCTCAGTGCCACCAGAACCTTGGGCACCCACCTACCAACTCACATCTACTGGGGACCAGCCTATGACACCGCCAACCTCCTACATGGTCTCCTGGCCATGCCACCTCCACAGACCTCTCCTCTGGGGCAGCTGGCAGGAGGCCACCTGCAGGCTGCACTGCAGCTCCAACATGCTCCCAGCCCTCCTTACCTCTAGGGCAGCCTCCAGGAGTCTACTCCTGCTTTGCCCCACCGTCCACATGTTCCTCCAGGTCTTGCCTGCAGGTGGCAGGGGCCTGAGTACATGCTCAGGACCACGCCGACCAACACGCTCTGCAGCTGCTGGCTGCCCACCCTGGGGCTGGAAACGGACCTGGAAGCCGGCCTGGCATGCTGATGGGAATGCTGCCACCTCCCAGCCCCGCATGCTCACAGCTGCTACAAGGGCCAATGGAACCTGCCATGTGCCCTCCCGTACCCACGAGCAGCCAGCGCCATTGCAACCTTCCCTGCCGCCTGCCTGTTTCCTTATTGTACAAGGAGCAGTGTTAGTACAGCGGCGGCCACGTCACTGCCTCTCAGCCCTGTGCTTTCGTAGTTGCTTTGTGCATGGGGGGGGGCTACTGACTGCTCCCACCCAGCTCCAAGCCTCCCCTTCCATGCACAGGGGGGGTGCTTGCCTTTGGTTCCTAGCATCTGGAGAGTGGGGCGGGAGCCTCCACCACCATATTCGCATTACAGACACCAGCCCCTGCTGTTGCTGCATGAGGAGAGGGTGGGGTGGGTAGCCACTACTGCTGGGGGGGCTGAAGGGGGAGTCCTTCTGCCTTCTAACCCACTTTTAAAGTGGACTTAACTATATATATATATATATATATATATATCAGAGTACAATATAATCACAGTTCAATACTGTATCTGTCAATATTTCACCATCATTAACAGACACCTTATTCATCTACATTTCTAAATATAGTCATGAAAAAGGGCATCTAGTAGTATTTTAGCTTGAAACTGACTATTGAAGTACATTACAAATAATGTACTTTTAAATAAATGTATTATTATCATCAATGTTCTTCTACTAAAATACGGCAGCTTTGAAATTAATGTAAAATTTTATATTCACTTATACCAATCAATTTGGTATAAACAGTTCCACAGGGCCTGCAAAAGGGAGCTCCTCCGCCAGGCATTTGGTTGAGGTCGACCAAACCACCACTTCCAGTTGGCCCTCAAGCTCCCCCCCTCTACGACCAACACTAATCGGTTGCCCACAGGGTCCAGTAAGAGTTGAGCTGAGGCTCTTACAATGTCTATTTTATGTATCCCTCCGGGCCGCGAGCAAATCGGCCGCTAAAGCTTGCCGGGCCGCGAGTTAATCGGCCGATTTGGCGGCCGATTTGCTCGTGGCCTGGCGAGCTTCTCGCTTCGGGGGGGAGGGAAGGAGCCGCGGCCCGGTGCCAAGGCCTTTGCGGCCCAGCGCTGGGCCGCGGCCCATGGATTGGGGACCACTGGTATAGGGCATCATCCATGAAAGAGATGGAATAAGAGTACCAAAAATATATACTTGCAAAATGGTCTATGTTAGATGCTATCTTGGTATTATAGAATACAGAGGTTAAAGGAGAGATCCCTGTTGCTAGCTCTGCTTTCACTAACAGCATACCTTCAGGTTAGACTGTACCAAAGTCATAAATATAGGACAATGACTTCTTGTATAATGAAAAAGGGAGAAAAATACTTTTTCCTCTATGGTCTCTACTCCATGCATAATTTTTAAACCTCTATTACGTCACCCCACAATCACCATTTCTCCACGCTAAAGAGCCCTAACTTTTAAAACCTTTATTCATAGGGAGAGTATTCCTTCCCCTTAATTATTTTAGTTGCCCATTTTTGCATCTTTTCTAATGCATCCTTTTTAGGTGCAGTGACCAGGCCTGTACACAGTATTCTTTGCCATAGATATATACAGGGTAAATATGATACTGACTAATTTGTTTTTAGTTCGCTTCCTAATAATTCCCAGCACAGCATTTGCCTTTTTTATTGCAGTTGCACATGGAGTCGACATTTTCAATGAGTAATCTACCATGACACAACGATTTCTTTTCTGGTCAGTTATCACCTTAATTCATTCATTCGTTCATTGTATTTATATACCGCCTTCCCTTCATTCATTGTACTTATATACTGCCCTCCCTGAAGGCTCATGGTGATTTACATGAAACAAGAAATGATACCGGTATCTCCATTTATAGTAATAACAAGGTGAAAGCAACAATAACATTAACATAATAACAACAATAACATTAAAGAACAATGGAAACTGCAAAGAGCATCAGCTCAACATACTGAGGACCAGTGGGTTGGGCGGATTTATAGCAGTCGTCATAGGAGGGAGGCTTGGGGGCCGATGGGAAGCGGTGGTTTAGGTCGACCTCAACCAAATTTCTGGAGGAGGAGCTCCCTTTTGCAGGCCCTGCGGAACTGCGGAAATAATAATTATGGACCCCATCATCATGTATTTAAAGTTGGGAAGTTTTGTTCCAATGTATATTACTTTGCACTTGCCCGCATTGAACCTCATTTGCCACGTTGATGTCTACTCTTCCAGCCTTGACAGATCCCTCACAGTCTTCCCTGGTTTTCACTGCTTTGAACGACTTAGTGTTGTCAGCAAACTTAGGCACTTCACTACTTATGCCCAACTGCAAATCATTAACGAACAAGTTAAAAAGCACCAGACCTTGTCCCAATCCCTGTGATGGCCCACTGCTTACCACCTTCCACTCTGAAAAAGTTATACTATACAAAATTTACATTTTTTGTTTCCTATTAACTTGGGTTAACTTGATATTTACTGGTAAAAGAAAGATTTGGTTTGTGACCTTTTGCATTTATCTACTGAGTCATAAATCTGATTCATCAGTGCATTTTAATTTTACACTCCGGCCTTAAACTCAAACAACTTGAGCACTCTTGATTCATAAGAAGTGTCAACTCTAGGTACAAATCAGTTTTCAATGAAATAGTCAGTGTACATTATACATTTATGGTTAAGCATGTAGGACCTGGATAATTTTTTAGAAATTTTACAAATGAAGCTAGGGAGCCAGAGTTGGCATAGCAGGTAGTAATGAAATAATAAGTAAAATGATTAAGCATAGGTTTGAGGCCAGGGAGCTGGAATGGCAATGATTCAGGGGCATATTTTTTCCTAATCAACGTCTAGTAAGAAGCTCTCAGAATTATGAACGTACTAGCCTGAAAGCCCGTTGCATCCAGGAATGCAATGGGAGCTAGCGGTAGGCACCCACAGAGGAGGCAGCTGGCGTCCAACCTACCATTCTAGTTTGCGGTGAGGCCGATGGCTTGGTGGGCGGAGAGAGGGTGCATGCCGGTTGAGCGGGGCATTGTGCTGCTGGCTGGGGCAATGGCTCTGAAGCTGGTGGGGCTGGCATGCGGCGGCCAAGCTGGTAGCCCCACTGCTGGGTGGGGCAACAGCTGCATTTCCAGTTGGCCCATCATGGCTGCTGGCAGCCGGGTTGATCAGGAGTGAAGGCACAGTGCTGCGGGAGCACCCTCCTCGTCAGCCAGGCAGCGTCTGGCTGTGAGGCTGGCTAAGCACCTTGAGCCGGCTTCTGGAAGTGAGTGCTCCAGGGGCCAGCCCAATACAGGTGTGTCCAGCTTTGCTGGGCACGCCCAAATTGGCCCATGCAGGTGGAAGCACAGGCCGGATACTTGGACATGTCCCACACAGCGCTCCATCCATAGAGGCTTTTCAGAAATATTAGAGCCACCAAGTCGTAAGGATGTTTCTGGTTTTAGAGATCCCACTAACATATCTGTTTGCTGCTTAGCCAATATTAGCATAAAGCAGATTAGCAAGACACTAAGCATAGTAAACTGGTCCGAAAACACTGAGAGCTTCAAAAATAATGATCAATACTTTGAACTGTACCTAAAAGTGAATTGTAACACTAATGAGGTGACCTTAGTAATTTATATCAGTACATAAACTTGTCAGTGCATTTGGTACCAACAAAACCTTCCTAATGGTCTTCAAAAAAGCCATGTCTTCTTTTATTTTTAAGAGGAAGCACATCACGATCATTTGGAAGCTACTGAAGGAGGTTAAAGCCTCGCTTTTACCATAAACAAATCAATCCTTAGTGAGTCCTAAATCATTGTCCTTCATGTCTATCAAGTAGCAGACCTCCTTATGTTTGTTCATACTGACAAAATGATCAATCCAATTGATGTTTGGAACTCTTGGTAACATATTACCATTTATGTTAATGTTTACTTTGTAGATGGCCTATGAAATAGAAGGCTGACTTCAGGCATCAACATAATGGCTCCTAGACATATCCCTTCCCACCATTGTTGTCAATACTCTCCTGAGATGGATAGGCCATTAAGTTTGCAGGGAAAGCTCCTGGGGAAGGGGGGGGGGGTCATTGTCCTGGACAGTTGCTGGGAGCAACCAGGAACAAGTCCCAGTAGCTCTGGCAGCACTGCAGGAGCCACTAGACTCAGAATTGTCCAGCAATGTCCATGATAGTTGTTGGCTCTCCTGCTCCATTGCTGCCAGTTGAACAAGCAATCAGACAGCCATCACTGACGCCACTGGTTAGGTCTTAGATGAGTGGCCCATACAGAGGTAGCATATTGTACCATAAAGACCAATCAGTCTGGCTTGCTCCTATACCATTCTAACTTCTCAGTCCACCTTTGCTGTGACTAAGAAGCCACTAAGGAATAACAGCCATATTACAATTTTTAAAGAATGTGATGAAAAAAGACAGAACTCATCGGAAAGCATAAGCATAATTTGTGATAGGCTTTTTTTCACCTCCACCACCATTTGTTCAGCCCAGTGCAATCGGGAAAAGGCTTCCCAGGTGGTTAGCAGCTATTTAATTCTGGAAATATTGAATTGTCTATCCAGAGACAAAACTGCCAAGAGCCTGCTGTGATATGTTCAGATAAAATTGTCTACATCCTTTCCAGCATGAACAGTACTAAATACAGAGTGTGAGCCAGAAGGGTCATTAGCTGCTTCTTGTTGTGATGGTTTGGATCTGTTTCTGTCTGCTTTTCTCCATTGCTGGCAGATTACTTGGTGAGGTCTTAGCAAGCCCCATATACATCATGTTTCATCAAGACAAGTTGGGAAATGCTGACCCCACTACTGAAGAAATATCAAAACTGTTTTGAATGTATCTGGATGGTACTACCTTGGTACAAGAGTACAGTACAGTAAAAAAAATTATCTCTAACTTGGTAAATGACTGAATAATTAGTCCTGAAGAAGAAGAAGAAGAAGAAGAAGAAGAAGAAGAAGAAGAAGAGTTGGTTCTTATATGCCGCTTTTCCCAACCCGAAGGAGGCTCAAAGCGGCTTACAGTCGCCTTCCCATTCCTCTCCCCACAATAGATAGCCTGTGGGGTGGGTGAGGCTGAGAGAGCCCTGATATCACTGCTCAGTCAGAACAGTTTTATCAGTGCTGTGGCAAGCCCAAGGTCACCCAGCTGGTTGCATGTGGGGGAGTGTGGAATCGAACCTGGCATGCCAGATTAGGAGTCCATACTCCTAACCACTACACCAAACTGACTCTCTTTACTGACTGTTGACAGTATAACCGACAGTTCAGCTCGTGTTTTGAAGAAAATCACTAAGACCTTGGTGCTTCAAAGTTTTCTAGATATTTCAAAGTCTTTGCCATAATGTTAAATTTTTCTTTTTATTACAAGTCAAGTCTTTATTATTATGGTACTAGACCAGTAGTCAAATTACAAAATACATAAAAACATCTGGCATTAACAAGATAAAAGAATCATTGATAACTAAAATATTATAAAATTTAAAAACATTCCAGCTATAAAAATCATTCTGATTTTATTACAAATATATAACTTCAATTTTGTTCATTGTGCTAAGACCAGGTTTTATTTTTTTTAGTGCTAATAGGTTATTCTTTACCTGGAGACTTACAGGGGAGATGCAACCCTAATTACTTTTATTGCTATCGCATAACTATTTGACAGAGAAGACTACCTGGAAAAGGGATGAATAATGCAAATTGAGATTGGCTTAATTTGTTCCTAACAGATTATAGTAACATTGCACCTTTAATTTCTGATGTTTAATGTTTTGTTCTGTTCTCCTTGCTGAAGCCCAGGAGACTATAAAGTAGATTGCATCAAGATGATGAGTGCTTGCTCTAGTCACAGGAGAGCTTACACAAGAGACAAAACTGAATTCTACCCATTTCTCCTCAAGATGCGCTTCAGCACATGAAGCTCTACCAAGGCCAGTATTGTCTACTTTTCAGGGTACCAACTATAGTCTTTCACATCATATGTTACCTGATCCTTTTATAACTGGAGATGCCAGGGATTCAACATAGGGCTGTCTGCATACAAAGCAGATTCTCTTCCCCTCAGCTATTATCCTACCCTAAAGTGCCTCCTATTCTGCAACCTCCTCCATACCATAGCTTCTTGCATTCCTGAAAATCCACAGCCATAAGAAACAGCATTATAGAAGAACAGGATGCAGAAGTCTACAAAAGGGTAGAGATCTGTCCCACAAAATCCTCCCTTCCATGTTATCCGATCCAGTGGCCACAATCCCCACACGCACACACAGAACTGAGTACTGAAATCATATTATTTTTAATTCCATGTGGCATACGATTATTTGTAGCCAGTACTTTTCAAGAGAACCAGATCCTACATCTACATCAACAATTAATCATAAGTGACAAGGCAAGTGATCTACATGCTTGTGTGTACCAGCTCTATAATTCAATTTATAGTCTGAGAACATTTAAAAAATTTACAACTTCTAGTTTCAGCTAACCTTGTTAGAGCTTGTAAAGAGCTTGTTGATAATCTACGTTCACTGGACCTTCAAACAGTAAACAAATTGAGGGAACATAAGATTTGGCAAGACAGTAAAACAAACAGGGTTTGGTGTATGATGTTAAAAATAATCTTCCACCACTCTTCATATAAAGGAAATTCCTACCACACATCAAACCAAAAATTAGAGAAAGAGAACTAAACCACATAATTTCACCAAAGTATACCCTTATTTGAATAAATCATCCATGAAACAAGGAACAGAACTTAAATTTCTCCACAGCCTTTTCCAGCAAATTACACTTCAAGTGCTCCAAATCCATTTCCTAGGGCATATACTTTGTATGGGTTTTAAGAGCATCTACATCTGATTCATTCTAGAGTTTCTGGCATACAAATTGTCAGGTAGGAAATTATTTATTTCAAATTATTTTCTTAGTGGTCATGGGTTTCAGGCGATTATACAAGCTTTGATACTACACATTTATGATACATAGTTAAACCCGTTCAGTATTCATTGCATGATCTATTAGAAACTTTTATATGCACAGGTTGTAACACACCAAAAATGTATCTTGGTATATTATCTAACTTAAAGTATTAATTAATGCTAAATAAACACTAACTTTAGTTATTTCTTAAGGTGTTCTTGTTATAATTATAATATACCAGTTTTGCATAGGTATAGTTTACAGAAACAGATGCCAATCAAGCATTTAGAGCCTGATTCTATGTTCCACGGTACAACAACAGTAGACTCAAGGTCTCTCATCCTCTTGATCCCTTTTCTGAGGCAAGCCCTTTTCCATTCTCCAGGGAAATATTATTCTGTATGCCAGTATTCTGAGGAAGACTCTTTGTAGTTAAGCTGTACTCACAAAGAAGTTGGGGGGCCAAAAAGAGGAGGTGATATCAAGGGTTCCTTTGCATCGTATCCTTGTGTGGGCATCCTGACTGCACCAGTGCTGGCGCTAAATTGTGTCAACAGAGTAATGTAGTGTGGTGGTTTACAAAAGCAACTATCAAAACCATGCAGCTTCAGGGTTTTTTAAAACACATTTCAGATAAGTATTTTTGTTTAAAAATTAGTAAGGTGCATACCTGGAAGAATGGAGACTGAAATATATAGGAAAAGATTATCATTGATACAAAGCTAACAATTCATGGCCAGACTTAGATAAGAAAAAAACATGATGAAGTAATCTAGCAGGAGGATATAGCTGAATGTTCTCTCTAGTGACAACACTTTGGAAGAAAGAAGACTCCTTAGCCTCCTGCTCTAAAGAAAGCCATACAGGAAAGTAAGCATTTCAAATCATTTTGTTGGCAATTTTTGGAAGGTTGGGGGATTATTGTAATGTAAAGAAGGCATTGTAAAGCAAGAATAGTCATGGAGAAAAGCAGATGTCAGGAAGGTTGCTCAGTACTCAGTAGCAGTCAAACAAGGAACTTGTAGGACAGAAAAGAAAGTATAGGGGGTATTGCAGCTACATTATGAGAAAGATAGACATATCTTAAAATATTAGTACTTATACCGGTATTAGGAAAAATGGTATCAACAAAGATCACAAGAACAGATTTTATAAAAATGATGATTTAGAAGTGAAAGTCTAGTTTTAAAACATATCACATGATTAACTTAGTAGATCACTTTTTCTACAGTTGTTATAAAATCCAAGGGGAACATACTGCTTAATATTGTGAAGGACAGAAAAATTCCTCCCTTTGCTGCTTCTGTGGCACTTGAAGTGTATAGGAAGACAACTCTTAAGGCTACAAAGTCCTAAATCAAAATCACAACAGTATGCTTGCACAGAGACCACGAAGAAGCTCCCACTCTCCTGGCTTTCCAAAAACAATGCAAAACTTAACTATTCAAGAGAGCTTTTTGTGCACAGGTAATAGGGTTGCACCACACAAAACAGTTTTAACAAATTGCTTAGATCTATACTACTGTGTATATGTTATTGTAAACTGGATCCTATTATGTAATTTCTGTACTGCTTAATGTGTCTTGTGAGTACTATGCTATACTTCATTTCTTTCTGGTGGTTCTAGACTTCTAATATCCTAATACATTGGTTACTGAATATTCCATTTTGTTGATTATATTGGCTAACTAGATGTAATTTGCCTGGAGACCCTGTGAGAAAGTTGGAATATATAACATTAAAGAAAAAATAAGAACCTTACTTCTGTTTAGTTATAAGAAGCTCACCAGTCAGCAAAGCTAGAGAACTTCCTATGTATGTATGTGTTAAGTCGATTCTGATTTATAATGACCCCAGGAAGGGGCTTTCAAGGCAAGTGAGAAGCAGAGACAGTTTGCCACATTGCCTTCCTTTGCAGATGCTTCCTTAGTGGTCTCCCATTCAATTACCAACCCAGCTGAGCTTCCAAAAGCTGATAAGATGAGGCTAAAGCATGCCACTTCCCCTATGAACTTTCTATAAAAGGGCTGAATTGGTGAGCAAAATATTGCTGCAAGGGCTTGTGAATATCAGAAATGACTGAAATTTTCACTAAAGTGCTCTGATTAGAATGGGCAATGTTTTGGATGGATCCAATAATACATTTGTTGTTTTAAAAAGGACAGTGCTCTATTTCTACTATACGGCCACAACATAATTAAAGCATTACAGTTAAAATATCGGCCTTCCATATTTCAAGTATTCTTTGTTTCTTTTTTAAATTGAAAGATTTCTAACAAGGATATATATTATTACGTGGCAATTTCAGTTGTGTCTTATGGCTCTTCCTTGATTGACTCTCAAGACATTAAAGTATTATCCAGTAATTCCAAGCCCACTAATGGTGGAAAGAGTTAAATATATCAGAAATGAAGTTGCAGTCTTGTATTTTTAAATTACTGTGGGTCATTTATAGGATCTTTTACAATTGGGACACCTTGATAAGGGATACCACCAAGGCCCACACATCTGCTCCACTTCCACATGCAGCCTACAAGCCTTGCACAATTTCTTTTGAGGTACAATGAAGAAAGGACTATTTGCTGCTTTGTTGTGAGGGCAGTAAGGCATAGGAGAAAGCTCAAGCCACTACACCCATACCCCAAATCTAACAGTCTGCATTATTAGATAGCATATCCTGTTTACAAAGAGCCTCTTGTGGTGCAGAGTGGTAAGGCAGCAGTCTGAAAGTTCTGCCCATGAGGCTGGGAGTTCAATCCCAGCAGCCGGCTCAAGGTTGACTCATCCTTCCATCCTTCCGAGGTCGGTAAAATGAGTACCCAGCTTGCTGGGGGGTAAAACGGTAATGACTGGGGAAGGCACTGGCAAACCCGATATTGAGTCTGCCATGAAAAAGCTAGAGGGCATCACCCCAAGGGTCAGATATGACCCGGTGCTTGCACAGGGGATACCTTTACCTTTCCTATTTACATCTCTTTTGGTTAAGACAAGCTTTCTAACCACAGTTTCGTGAAACCCTGGGTTTTTTTTTTTGATGGCTCTGGAAGGGTTTTCTGAATGTGTGGGAGTTTACATACATACATACATACATACATACATACATACATACATACATACATACATACATACATACATACTTATAATTTAATTTATACCCTGCCCCTCCCTACACAGTTGGCCCGAGGAGGCTTACTACCTGCTAAAAACAATAAAATATAATAATACAATTTCCATAAAACCCCCTTCAAGTAATACCCAATAAATACAACATTACAATCCAACAGATGGTAGAACAACATTCTTCCCCTATTCCAGTTGGTAGATCACATCTCCCAACTGTATATAGTCAGGAAGATCTAATCACAGTGCTTTCCACTAGGTGGGACCTATATATAAATAAAACATATAAATAAAACTAGGCGGGACCTATATCTATATCTAAATATCTATATCAATATATAACATATATCAGGTGATATGGCCATATATGGTCATGTCAACCCACCCACCCCTCTCCCAAAATGGCCAATGATGGACTTGGAGGGGGTGGGAAGGGAAGGGGCCACGGGTGGGAGTGTACACCGCTATGCTTCCCAACCATATTCTGCACAATTGTGCCACTTCTGTGGTTTCCCGTAGCCTTTCTTAAGAAACCCCTGTTAACAGTAAAAAAGTTGAGAAAGGCTGGGTGAAGAAGATGTATTATTTTATTAGAGACTGTTTTCCCAGGTACAAAATGGGAAGTATCCCAAGTAAAAATATACTTGGAGAACCCAGAGAATCGCTCAATTTTTCTGACCATTACGCTGCTAGATACTAAGCATTTCAATTCCTGCCATGCCACATAGCGTTGTATCTCTATCCCCTAATTTCTAACATTATCCTTTCAAGATCTCAAGGGGAAGCAGGAAAGACCTGCCTTTGGCTGTGAAGGAACAGAAATCGGGAGTGGATGAGGTGCACCAGGCCAAATGCTCCCCCATGTGGGTGCAGGAAGAGGTGGGGCAACCTGCCACAACTAAAACTCCAGCCTGCAGCCCGGCATGAAACAGGCATAAATGGTCTTTGCGAGCACTATGAATTTGAATTCTTAGGATCTAACACCCCACTCCTAAGATACCTTTCCAATACCCCGCATAGCTCTACCTGTGTCTGGGGAGATACATGGAACACATTACTGTATAATATAAACAAATACAAAAACAACAATAAGCTAACAGTGGTTCTAAATAACACAATTTCAGTGAACTTAGCTAAGGCCCTTAGAGAGGTCAGACATCTTTAATTTTGATACTTTGATACTAACGGTCTCAATTCCAATTGGGACCTAAGTTGTTTTTTGTAAATGATTATGATTGCAAAGGTATACGTTCACTCACTTGGAAATATAAATGATGATGCATATTTCATTATATCGCGTGGATCTAAATGTTTATAATTAGGTTCTAATACTTAGGAGCTATACTTTGTAATGAATTGCACCTGTTCCTTTGTGAATGTATCCTTTAAATGTCATGTGGATTCAATTCATTTTGGGCAAGCTTAAGAGCAACCCCATCATTCAGGAGCAATTGCCAAGGGGATAATTATTGCTGTTAAAAAGAATCTCCATAATTTACGCTTTAAATTGTTTACTGTTTATTATATTATTTTTATACTTTAGCAAATTGTATAGCAAAACAATTTCGATTGGGAATTATATTTGTATTCCAGAATAGTAAGCAATTACTGAAGAAGATTCATAAAAATAGGTTTATTGAATATGTGGGACCCGTTCTGATTGCTTAAATTTTTCAAAGTGACCTTAAGAAAAAAAATTGGAATTATATGCTTGAGAGATCATGCAACATTTAGCCCTTTCTTTTCTTTTACGTTCTATTTTAGTTTACAGTAAAGTCAGGCCCACCCCCCAGAGTCATCCTTGCTTCCAGGCACAAATGGTTCACCTGCCAAATGGCTGGGGGCCTGTCATTCAGTAACACTGGCAGGAAGGAAACATGTTATCTCCAGAGACAGCCTACAGAAAAATATTCAAATGTAATTAGATAACAGGAATGTACAGTATCAGTGTGATTAGATATAAAATACTCTTAATTACTAGCAAGTCATTTTTGTCTTTGTATGGGACCTACAACATTATTCCTCTTGGAACACGGCACAAGAGTACTGCTCCAGCAGACCCTTTGCTTCAACCCAAACCAGTAGCTGTACAATTTAAGAACTAATATAGTACAGAAGAGAGGTAGTTTTTTCTACATTGGTTTAAAGAAGTTAGTTTTATGAAAGTGGGTTCCATAGCCTTGTGCGCTTCGGTGTACTTCGGCCGCTTTGGAGGCCATTCAAGCCTGAGGTGGCCAGCACCACAGTGTGGGGAGGAGGGGCAGCACGGAACCCAGTATCCGCCCACAGGCACAGAGCTCTGCCCCTGCGTGCACCAATTGGTTCACCGGCACCAGCCCTCCCCCCACACCGCAGTGCTGCCCACCTCAGGCTTGAATGGCCGCCAAAGCGGCTGAAGCATACAAGCCAAGTTCCATTTGAGGAGACCCACTGTAACATGAACCCATATCTAGAGAACGCTTATGTTTGATTACATGTAGAAACATAAGGTTTATTAATAGCTGCACATTAAATTAGCTTAATGAATAGCATTCAATTATATTCAGTTCGGAAGTAAACCAAACTGTTGGTGGGCCTTACTTTCTCTGTAAAGGCAGGACAGGATCTGTAGAATGATTCTTCCTCCAGGCCTTAAAAAGCATTCATTCTTTCCTCCTGAAGCAGATGGAAGGAGCAGCCCTGTCCTGAATGTTCTCCACTCACTGCTGACAGAAAAAAACTATTCTGCCTTAAACTAATGCCAAATAATCTGCTAAGAAATTGACGCTCAAGCAAGTATACAAACAAGATTTTGGCCTCCCAAACTTTTAAAGTAATTTTTTTAAAGGTCTCCAAACAGTATGATTAAGTTAATCCACAGTCCAAACATTAAAAGAAAACACATTACTTCTTGCCGATTACATAAATCCTAGTACATCCTGTACCACAGTTTTACTATGCACATACTTCATCTTATTTTCTTCCCACAGGATACCACATCAGTACTTGAACATGGGAATCCTAAATCCACTGTTAACTCTCTCTCTCGTCTTTGGAGCCACAGTGTTCTGTCAATACGATTTCGATGAATTTGAGGATGAATTTGAAGATGAGTTTGATAATGAGTATCCATCTGTTTTTCATCATATTCCAAGTGTAGAATACGCTATTCCTTACCCGGCCATACCTTCTCAATGTGCCAAAGAATGCTTTTGCCCACCTGCTTTCCCAAGGTCAATGTATTGTGATCATCGTAAACTTCAGACAATACCAAACATCCCTTCTCACATCCAACAGCTTTACCTACAGTATAATGAAATTGAAGCTGTTCTTCTGGACTCCTTTGTGAATGCCACTGCCTTGAGAGAAATTAACCTTAGCCACAACAAGATTAAGTCTGATATGATTGATACTGGTGTCTTTGCCAAACTTTCAAACTTAATTCAACTCCACCTAGAACACAATCTATTAGAAGAAATTCCATTTCCTCTACCCAGAGGCCTAGAACGTCTGATCCTTGGTTTCAATAAAATATCCAAGATATCTGCACAAACACTGGAAGATTTGGAAAATGTGACTATGCTTGACCTCTGTAACAACAACCTCATTGATTCTGAAATAAAAGGAAAACACTTTTCAAGTATGCAAAGCCTCATGCAACTCAACCTCTGTAGCAACAGGCTAGAATCCATGCCTCCTGAGTTACCATTTTCACTTATGTATCTTTCTCTTGAAAACAACTCAATTTCCTTCATTCCAGATAATTATTTCCAGAGGTTTCCAAAAATTATTGCTCTAAGACTGTCACACAACAATCTACATGAAGTTACATATAATGCTTTTAACTTGCCTAATCTTGTGGAACTCAATCTTGGGCACAATAAACTGCAGCAAGTATTCTACGTTTCAAGAAGCCTGCAGCATTTATACTTGGAAGATAATGACATAGAAGGTTAGTTATTCACTTTAAAATCTTTATGGTACACCCAATTTTAAAAATAGAATTATTGAAATGTTTTCACTAGTTTTGATCCTTCCTAAATACCCTAATATTATGAAATACTCTAGCAAAAGGGAATAGGGGTGAGTGCTAAAGTATCTTCATAATTCCCTTGATTCACTCAGTTAGCTGTTTTGATTTTTGTATTAGCTATTTGATAATTTGTATTGCATTTTAAATAGCTTACAAATCATCTTATGAACAATATGATTTGGTAATCAGGTAAGACATTTTAAAATGTCTTAGGATCTGTAGAATCGACTGATAGCCTGGTTGATACGGACGCTGCCCTTCAAATCGCCGTCCTATCCCCAGGTTTGCAGGAGAGAGGGCTAGGGTGGAACTGGTGCTAATCCTATGCAATGCCAGGTCAATAAACAACAAAGCTGGGTGCGTGAGGGTGAGACAGTTGCCTTGAAAGATCTTGCACCACCCGTGTTTTCGGTCCTGCATCAGCCCCGACTCCAGGGGAGAGGAGGGGGGTGGCAATCCTGGTCAGAGAATCTTTCTCCTTCAGGGCTCTCCCTGTACCATCGATCCTGGGGATACAGTGCGTCGATCTAGAGTGGGAGTCAGTCAAAAACGTGGTTCTCTGGTTGGTGTACCGATCACCAACTGCACTTCCGGATTCCCTGCCAGGCCTGCTGGAGGCGGTGGTTGCCTGGACATTGCAGTACCCAAAACTTCTGATTTTGGGTGATTCAGTGTCCATGCAAATACACCGTCTTCAGGACTTGGCCTGAACCAAGTATCCATGGAGATACCAGGGTTCTCACAATTTGTTGCTGGTTTGATCTTTGGTGCAGGTGTAGCGGTAGATCTGGTGGCGAATAACATCGTTCCATGGTCAGACCACCATGCCCTGAAGGCTCGACTGAGGATACCACCCCCTCCCCGTTTGGGTGACAGACGTATTTTGGTCTGTCCGCAGAGACTAATGAGTTCCCAGAGATTCCTGAATGCTCCACAGGACCCGATGCCCTCCGAGGTCTCGTTGACGGCCTTGGTGGAGGACTGGCAGTCCTGCCTCATGGCTGCTATTGACGAGATTGCTTCTAAGCGCCCTCTCCGCCTTCACCTCAAACAGGCTCCATTGTATACACAGGAGCTTTGGGAGAGGAAGAAGGAAGTGAGATGGCTTGAGGGAGGGGGGAGAAAGACTCGTGATGAGGTGAAAAGGACATCTCATCGCACGCTTATGAAGGCGTATGAGAATGTGGTGAAAGTGGCGAAATGAGATTTCTATGCCACTGAAATTGCGTCCACGAGCTCTAGCCTGGCACAATTATTTAGAGTAATCAGAGGAAGGGGATCAAACAACAAGTAAATTGGATTTAGGCTGTACGGCTTTACTGAACTATTTTGCGGACCAAGTTCTGTTGCTCTGTCACGACCTCCCTGCCACGATTGATACAGTTAGCGAACTGGAAGCTCCATGGCCATTGCGGGGGTTAGTGTTTGATGGCTTCAGGCAGCTCTCTTTAACCAAAGTGGACAAACTGCTAGGTTCAGTGAGGGCAACCATTTGCCCCTTTAGATCCCTGTCAGCCTTGGTTGCTCAAACTGGAGATCCTTTGAGGGAGATTATCAACCTCTCCTTGACATCTGGAGAGTTCCCCAAAGGACTTAAGGAGCAGTGGTTCGCCCTTTACTGAAAAAAACATCGCTGAACCCGCGGGACCCCACCAGTTACCGCCCAGTCTCACATCTTGCATTTCTGCGTAAGGTGATAGAGCGGGCTGCGGTGGATCAGCTCCTAGCATTTCTGGAGGAAACTTTGGCCCTTGACCCATACCAGTCTGGCTTCCATCCTGGCCATGGGGTGAAGACCGCGCTGGTCGCCCTGATGGATGATATCCGGCGCCAGCTGGATCGAGGCGGCTCCGCCATAGTCATGTTGTTAGATCTGTCGGCTGCATTGGATGTGGTCGACCACGAGATATTGGCTCACTGCCTCGCTGGAACCAGGATTAGGGGGATTGTGCTGCAATGGCTGGTCTCCTTTCTCTGGAATCAGACACAGAGGGTTGCAGTGGGGGATCAGCTATCTGACCTTTGTGGACTCCCGTGCGGAGTTCCATAGGGGGCAATACTCTCCCCTACATTTTTTAACATGTATATGCGACCCCTAGCCCAGCTGGTCTGGGGCTAGGGGCTGGGATGCCACGAATATGCAGATGACACTCAGCTCTACTTCCTAGTGGTTGGCCAGCCGGATTCCCCCTTCCGAAAACATTTGCCAGCAGTGGCTGGATGGCTCAGGCAGAGTCGACTGAAACTCAACCCCTCCAAGATGGAGGTCTTATGGCTGGGGAGAAGAGGGCAGGACCAGGAAGCGCATCTCCCATGCCTGGATGGGGTGCAATTACCACCTGCACTGGTCGCCAGGAATTTCGGAGTGACCTTTGATGCCTCCCTTTCCAGGGAGGCTCAGGTCACAAAAATAGCCTGGACGGCATTTTCCCATCTTCGCCAAGCTAGGCTACTAGTGCCCTACCTGTCCTTGGACCACTTGGTCACAGTGATCCAAGCAATGGTCACTTCCAGATTAGACTACTGTAACTCGCTGTACGCGGGCCTGCCTTTGTCTTTGATCCAGAAGTTACAGCTGGTACAAAATGCAGCTGCCAGGATCCTCACTGGAACATCATGGAGGGCCCATATTCAGCCGGTGCTTCGACATCTGCACTGGTTACCAGTTTGTTTCTGGATCAAGTTCAAGATCTTGGTTTTGACCTTTAAGGCTATACGCGGTCTGGGTCCTGCTTACCTGCAGGACCACTTGGTTGCTTATGCTCCTCACAGGGCTCTTCACTCTGCAAGTATGAACTTACTGGTAGTCCCGGGCCCTTGGGACACTCGCCTGGCCTCGACCCGGGCCGGGGCCTTTTCGGTCCTGGCCCCAACCTGATGGAATGAGCTCCCGGAAGAGCTAAGAGCCCTGTCGGAGTTGTCAACTTTCCACAGGGCCTGCAAGATGGAACTCTTCCACCAGGCATACAGTTGAGGTCAGGGCAGGGCCCGCTATTCAATCTGAGATCCCCCATGCCCTTCTGTCCATCTCTCTCTGCCCACTCTCACCAGTAAGACAGTCAGAAGGCTGGCCCTGGCTGGTCGAGAGGGTAACTTTTTTTGCTTGCCATCTTGTCACCTTTAGTAATTGTAATTATGGGGTTTTATGGGTTTTATTGTGTTTTTATTTTAATTATGTGATCTGCCGTGAGCCCAATCAATAACAGCGGTATATAAATTTAAATAATAAATAATTGAACCTGAATTGATGGCCTGTATGGGCTCTTCCAACGCTACCAAGATACCTCCCCATGTTCTACCAAGATATCTCCCCATCCAGTTACTTAGTTAGAAATGTATACCCTGCCACTAAAGACTGGGTGCAGCTTCCAGAATACAAATGCAACAAATTATCAAAAACATTAAAATAAGACATTATTAATAAGTACCCATAAAAACAAGGTGATATATGAAACAACAGAATATTTGTAATAATAGTGACGAACCTTAAAATAATAATAAACAAGAAGGAATGGGTTTTCATTTTGATGAGGACTAACATGAATTCTTCCAGGTTCCTTCAGCTAGGATGCTTGAAGCTGGAAGTTCAGTGTAGTAGAAAAAATATACACTGGAAAATAATGTGGCTTAAACTTCAAAATTACAAAATTTATTTTTAATGAAGTACAAGAATCTAGAATACTTAACTCGGTAGGACAGACTTTTTATAGGGGTTTAATAAGAGCTAGTGTAGGCCAGTAGTTGGAGCAGGTGTCCACAACTCAGTGAGCTCATGGACATTTTTGGAATTTTGAGAAACTGTAGTGGGCACTATTATAAAATGGAAAAGAGAGAGCTATATATGTGATCCTATGTAACCTCCGTTAAAATAGGAGATGCAGACCTAGAAAGCACAGGTTCAAATTTCTACTTGGTTATGAAACTCACTGAGGCCCAAACTGCATGGTGGCAGCTGTGCCGGGCTGCTGGTGGTGCTGTGTTCCCACAGAGAACACATTTCAGAGCTGGATCTGCTCCAGAGACGGAATGTGCCCTTGCAGGGGATACATCTCAGCGGGACTCCTGGTATCCCACTGAAATGTGTCCCCTGGGAAACAAAGCAGCAGCATAATAGTTCTACTATGGGAGGGCGCAGGGGGTTATTTATTTTGCAGGAGGGTGGGATTGCATTGTCCTTTTGACAGAAATGCAAATTTATTCTTTGTTTAGGTCAGAGCACAAATAACTTGTATGGTAGTAATCAGAGGGCTGGATGTGAACATAGGCAATAACATATGTAGACCTACCATTTTTGGAAAGGGTATCTCAGGCTGTCTTTGAGGATGTATATATATATATACATACACACACACACACATACACACACATACACATAATCATTTAAAGTTATTGCTTTGTTGATGTTTTGGAGGTTATTCAGCAGTTTGAGCAAAAAAATGCTATTTTAAATAAATATAGAACATCCAGAATATGTACAAAACATGAAAATATAAATCATTTGAAAACAAAATTTGGATAAACCAAAATTATGGAAATTCACATGGCATAAGTGTCCTAATCATTGGTATAGGCCTTAAATAGTAATTTCTATCCAATGTCATGTAAGCAAATATTTTAAACAAGAGTTTAATAGGACAAATGGTGTTTATAACTTGGTGTATTGGTGATGAGACTATGGTATATTCACTTTTAATTTTTTGCTTATAGCGCATAATGCACATACAGAATCAACCTTAGAGTTTCACATAAAATAAGTCCAATTATTGTCAGGAATCAGGCTGAGGCCAGCCGGTAGAGTCCGTGATAAAGAAATCTTGAGGATTCAACAGGCAGTTGAGAGTCTAAGGAATAGCTTTATTAAATAGAAACTATAAGATGCTGGAATAGGCCAAGACCTCTTGAGCAAAGGTCTTGGCAGATACAAAGGAACAATAGACATCCCAAGATTATTATAGGGTGCATTTGATAGGGGAGGGGGGACAAGGCATTTAGGCGGGAGAGCACAGGACACGAAAGGTACGATCTTTCCCAGCCAGGCCAGATGGCTATGCTTTCATCCTAACAGTAACAGTAGAGACTTAACATTTCTGTTGAGTCTCTACTGTCTACGCAAGGTCATAAGAGTGGTTTGATAAGGAGAGGAGATCACTGCACCCTACTGGGAATGCAGAGGAGGCTTGGAGCCAGAGGGAAGATTTACAGCTTTATGATGCCTGGCCTTGCCAGGCTGCAGGAATGGAGAGAGGCATGAATCGAGGTTCATGACAATTTCTATATGTGTGTTTCATACCTGGTATTCATAATTGGATTGGGTTTATATATAAGCAAAGCTACATGGCTTTCCCAAAATTGTGTAGTGACTAGGAGAAAGTCATCAAACCGGTAGCAGCTAGCATTGCATTGAAACTGAAAGGCAGCAATTCATATAAGAAACTATATGTTTCAGCCTTACTACTAGCTTTCTCATGTCTTCGTATTTGTTCAGTCCAAACATTATGACAAAGAGTGCTGTCCCTGATGGTTGCCTTAAGGTTTGTCAGTTCACACAAACAAGCATCTTAAACCCTGGCCAATTCCACATGGAGGCACAAAACTTAAGCTGCCTTCTGTTTGCAAATGCATGTTTGCAAGCCTCCTCATGGGAGACCCCTCCAGCGTTTTCCCTCTAGCTCATCAACGCTTTTGCCTCCTGATGAGCCGGCAAGGAAAAACAAGTCAAACTTTGTCCCTGGAGGAATGTGAAGGAAGCTCTAAAACCTGCCAGCAACCACAGGCTGTCCATGGGCAGATTCCTTGTGCTGAATCGTTCCCTTTTTTAGCCATGATTTAAGATTGTGGTTTGTCTGTCAATCCAACATGATAGTCTATCAACAGACATTATTAGACGTCATTAATCATGGCTTAACTTCATCATGCCATATAAAGTAGTGACCAGTAGGGAACCTTTTCTGCAGTTGTGCCCAGGAAAGCCTGGTGCTTTCTGTTTTGTTTTCTGCACCAAGCAAAGTTGCCCTGAATTTTGTAATAGAAGGTTCTCCCCACATCTTTTCCTGTTGTTTTTTTCCTTATGGTAATCTAGCTATTGGGCTGCTTCTGTTGCTCTGATCTGAGTCTCTTTTTCAGTTTTATTTGGTGTTTTAAGTTGCTAATAATGTCAGTGTATTACTTTAATGCTTTATAAGCAATTTGTAAGTTGTCTATGTCTAGAAAAAGGTAGTACCATAGTTTTTAAAAATGGAGTATACAGGGAATGTTTCATATGTTGTTTGGAAATAGGTTCAATTCCACTCACTAACATAGACTTTAGTGAAGCACTGTTATTTCCTTGTTAAGTAGTATTTTCACAGAGCAAGCTTGAATATGCATTTTGTAGGTTATAGACAGTTAATGGAAGAGGAAGGCAGGTAAGATTGACTTTCATAAATTCTATTCACAGGAGTTAAGATACAATTCCATGCTTATTTTTTATAATGGCAAATATTATTTCATTAAATTATAGGCTTGAATGACTATGTTCAGATTTTAACTTTTTTGTTTGTTTTACAGTTATAAATATTACTTTAATGTGTCCTTCTATTGATCCACTGAACCTCAACCAGTTGACCTACATTCGTGTGGACCAAAATAAGCTCACAGCTCCAATAAGTACGTATGCCTTCTTCTGCTTTCCTCTCATACGCAGTATTTATTATGGTGAACAAAAAATTAGTTCCAATCAACGAACCCAGCTGAGGACTCCAGTGTTCCGAAGATATCTAACTCCAGAAGAATATGATGAAGCAGAAGAAAATCATGAAGCAGAAGAGCACTATGAGGAACAAGATCAAGATCACAGAGGAAGGGATGAAGACTATTTAGATCCTTACATATATTAAGTGATTGTGATATGCAGAATTACCATATCAATAACCATTTTAAAAGCAAGCTGAAACATTTGGGAAATACAATTTATTTATGAGCCAGCTAAGGTATCTTCTGCAAGAGAAGTAGAGGCACAGTGTGGGAGTAGTTTTCTCCCTCTCCCACTGAAAAGTTCCAATTAGCTCCACATTATTTCTAAGGGTCCACTAATCCTCATCACACTAAGAACAGACAAGCAGGAAAGAGCAGTTCTGTCAGTGGTGCTTCATGTGTGGCCCTTAGACCAACCTATTATAACAATCAAATCACAATTTTTCAATTATATAAAATCTAAGAACAGATTTGCTTGCGTTCATCTTATTTATCTTATCTAAATTCCTTATCTAAAGGAAAAATTACAGTATGGGATACAGCACAGGAGGCTGTAGTCTTAGCAGGAAACCAACGGAAACCTCAACATTCCCTTACATAAAGGGCTCCTTTGGATCAAATTCATTGATTCAGTGGAACTTTCTAACTGCAATATATAATCACATCTCATTGTCAAGGATGCACAACTACAAACATTTATATCGCATGCCAAATACACAATCAAATCGCAAAATAATCGCTGCCTTAAAGGATACAGAATACATTTTAAGATATATGTAGATATTTCATCAGTAGCATAGGTTTGACCGTATTCTAATATATAAATATATATATGTATCTATGAAAAACGTATATTAAAATTTTTTTAAAAGCACTACAGAAATAACTTCTGGCCAAATTCTCATTTTGCCATGCCATCCTTAACACTATTTCGCTCCCTTATATATTTGGGAAATAATCTTCTGGGAAGAGACTGTCCAGGCCCCTGTCCGTCCAGGTCCACCCTGATTGGCCCTCCCCCTCCAGCTCCTGCCCTCCCTCCTTGCCTGCTAGAAGCCTTGTGGCTGCGGCCTCCATTGTCACCCATGAGGAGAGAAGCAGCGACAGGGCTTTGCAGCCCACAGGTACACTACTGCTGGGAGGGAGCTGGTGGGAGGGGTTTGGAGCCCCCCTGTGGGCTGCAAAGCCCTGTCGCCGCTTGCAGGGGGGGATTTCCACTCCCTTTAACATGGGAAGCACTCTCACCGCAGTGAGAGCGCTTGCTGGGCCAAAGGAAGTCTCCCATGGCAGCGCCACCCGCAGGGGGGGAGTTCCACTCCCTTTAGCCCACTTTGCAGGTCAAAGGGAGTCGCGGCCACCCTCTCACACCCTCCTTCCTGCCGCCCCTTTTGAAGCCCATTTTTAAATGGGCTTTGATACTAGTACAAAGCATAATTTGAAAAATCTGCTCAAGAGCTTAGAATAATAAACTGCAATATTAGCTCCTAGACAAAGTTGGCTAGGAGAAAAAATAGTTTAGGTCTACAGTAAAACTAAATAAATGCATTGAAGTTTAATTTGAAAGTCTGCTGCCATTGTAAGTTTTCTATGGTGTGTCAAGTGCTCTTAATCTTTGATGTTTGGTTATGCATACCATTACATATCACTATTAACAGTCAATAAGTTTTATATTTTAATCACAACATAAAGGTCAATATAAATGGTTTCTCTTCAATTAAGAGACAATAAAAGCCCATAAATATTAACTTACCAATTTCAAAACCACTTGGTAATTCTGACTTTAATTTTTATTTTCTGTAACCATTAGAAAGATCAGATGCTGTTTTTACAGTGTTTTCAAACAGCTTCTGAGTACATCAAGTTCAGAAAACATTATATCAAACATATCATGTATCTTTACTATGCATTTTTAAATGTTTTATAGTTTTATATAGTAAACTATTTTAAGGTGCCTTTTATTTTATCATATATATTTTGTAAATGTGTTGTTTATATTGTTATTTTGTAAAGGCCTTTGGCCATGTACAAATAAATCTTACTTACTATGGATTTTAAATTTATTAACATTCTAAAATACATTAATTAATTTCTTTTTACTGTTTTCTAAAACAAATGACAAGGGCACTTTTAAAAGGCATACTTTAGAGTAGGGTTGGGCACTTTGGCGTCCGAAGCAGCCGTTCACTCCCGACGCAGCCAGCGCTGCACCACGGGGGGGAGGCATGGGCGTCAGAGCGTGGGCGGTTGCATGCATGCAGGCACAGAGTTATGGTATGGATGGTAATACTGCACCACCTCCTCCATGATTTAAAAAAATAAGCACTAGGGAAGTTAGAAAAACATTCTCCATTTCAGCACTTATAGACAGCCTTGTCAGTTTAACTATCTTCTTAAATGGAACTCTAAGAGGGCTGGGAGTTTCTTAAAAGTGAAATACTGAAGACTCAATCACAAACAATTCCTTTAAGAAGAAAAGATGGAAGGAGCCTAAGGAAGCCAAGTTGGCTTCATAAGCAGTTGTCAAAAGATTTGAGGAATAAAAAAGAAATGGAAGGAAGGCCTTATTACAAAGGATGAGTATAAACAAATAACCAATGATTGTAGCGAGAGTGTTAGAAAAGATAACGCTCAATATGAGCTTAGGCCAACAAGAAGTGCTAAACATAGCAAAAAAGGCTTTAGTTATATTTCAAGTAAGAAAAAGAGTAAGGACACCATAGGACCACTGCGATGACAAGAAAGTGAAAGTATAATAGATTATGAATTTCTGTTTCTCCTCAGTCTTGTAAGGGAAATGGTGCTCACTGTGGCAAAAACGTATCCCAACAGGGGGGATTGGAATGGTGGCCTAGGATCACTGTGGGGGTAGTCCACAAACACCTAGTTTCTATAAATGAAACAAAGTCTTCTGGGCCAGATAAATTGTATCCAAGAGTACTAAAAGAACTTGCAGATGTAATCTCTGAACCTCTGTCCATTATTTTTGATACTTCTTGGAGAACAGGTGAGGTGCCAGATGATTGGAGGTGGGCAAATGTTGTCCCCATCTTCAAGAAAGGGAAAAAGAACTACTGACCCTTCAGCTTGACATCTGTTGCCGGCAAAATTTGGGAACAAATTGTCAAACAGTAGATCCTTAAGCAGCTGGAACTGAGAGGTGTGATTTCTAAGACTCAGTACGGGTTTCACAAGAACAAGTCATGTCAGACCAATCTTGTCTCTTTTTTTGAGAAAGGGACTACCTTGCTGGATCAGGAGAATGCTGTGGACATAGTTTATCTGGATTTCAGTAAAGCTTTTGATAAGGTTCCACATTATATTCTTGTTGACAAGCTGGTAAAATGCGGTATGGATCCTAATTCTGTCAGGTAGATCGATAACTGGTTGACAGATCATACCCAAAGCGTCTTTGTTAATTGTTCAGCATCCTCTTGCAGAAGAGTGATGAGTGGAGTACCCCAGGGATCTGTCCTGGGGCCTGTGTTGTTCAAAATATTTATAAATGATTTGGATGAGGGATTAGATGGGGTACTTATTAAATTTGCAAATGATACTAAACTGGGAGGGGTAGCAAACACAACAGAAGACAGAATCAGAATACAGAATGATCTTGATAGGCTCAAGAACTGGGCTAAACTGCATAAAATGAAATTCAATAGGGACAAATGAAATTCAATAGGAACAAAAGTTCTACATTTAGGTAGGAAAAATCATATAAACCAATATAGGATGGGGAAGACTTGTCTTGGCAATAGTGTGTGTGAAAAGGATCTAGGGGTCTTAGTAGACCATACATTGAACATGAGTTAGCAGTGTGACTCAGTGGCTAAAAAGGCAAATGGGGTTTGGGGCTGTATCAAATGGAGTATCGTGTCCAGATCACGGGAAGTGATGGTACTGCTTTACTTTGCTCTGGTTCAACCTCACATGAAGTACTGTGTTCAGTTTTGGGCACCATAGTTGAAGAGGGATATAGACAAGCTGGAGCATGTCCAGAGGAGGCAAAACAAAGATGGTGAGGGGTTTGTAGACCAAGTCGTATGAGGAAAGGTTGGGGGAGCTTGTTCTGTTTAGCCTGGAGAGGAGACGACTGAAAGGGGATCTGATAACCATCTTCAAGTATTTAAAAGGGTGCCATATAGAGCAGTGGTCCGCAACCCCTGGTCCAGAGACTGGTACCAGTTCGTGGATCAGTTGGAACCTGTCTGCAGCTCCTCCTCATCCTCCTCTCCGGCTGCTGACTCGGGGGCTGCCATATCACTCTGCTGCCGGCTCACCTTTGGTGCTCTCTAGCAGCCACCATGGCTTTCACTCCCCCCCCCGGCGTGGCACTGAGCAGCTGCTGCTGAAAGCACCCCCCAGTGGGCGGCGGAAAGTCAGGGGTGCCAGTAGGAAAGCAAGTGGAGCAGGGGCTCAGGCGGCGATGTCCCTCGGCAAAAGACTACCCCCCCCCCGCTAGGCCTCAGTAAAGTTGTCAAGGGTTGACTGGTCCCCAATGATAAAAAGGTTGGGGACCACTGTTATAGAGGATGGAAAAGAGTTGTTCACTCCTGCCCCAGAGGGATGGACCAGAACCAATGGGATGGAATTAATGCAAAAGATATTCCGTCTAAACATCTGGGAGAAGTTCCTGACAGTTAGAGCAGTTTCACAGCGGAACAGGCTTCCTTGGGAGCGGTGGGTTCCCCATCTTTGGAACTTTTAAAATAGAGGTTGGATAGCCATCTGACTGAGAGGCTGGTTCTGTGAAGGTTCAAGAGGGTGGCAGGTTACAGTGGATGAGCGATAGGGTTGTGATGTCCTGCATAGAGTGGGGGGTTGGACTAGATGACCCAGGAAGTCCCTTCCAACTCTATTATTCTATGAGTCTATGATCCAGAGGATAGGAGGCCAGCTCAGGTACATTATCAACCTCTCCCTGGATTATGGGGAGTTCCCTGAGCAGCTGAAGGGGGCAGAGGTTCACCCTCTCCTGAAAAGATCCATGCTGGGCCCGCGGGACCCCGCCAACTACCGCCCAGTGTCGCACTTGGCGTTCCTGGCAAGGTGGTTGAAAGGGCCACGGCAGACCAGCTCCTGGCATTCTTGGAAGAAACTTCGGCACTCGATCCATATCAGTCTGGCTTTCGACCTGGCCAGGGTGTTGGTCACCCTGTTGGATGACCTCCGTTGCCATCTGGATAGGGGCGGGTCGGCAGTGCTGGTTCTTCTGGACCTGTCGGCCGCTTTTGACATCATGGATAACGAATTGTTGGTCCACTGCCTCGCTGGCACGGGGATACGAGGCACAGCTCTACGCTGGATACGCTCCTTTCTCCCAGACCGGACCCAAAGGGTAGCAGTGGGGGATGAGTTCTCGCGCTCCTACAGACTTCCTTGTGGAGTCCCCCAGGGCGCGGTCCTCTTCCCCACACTATTTAACATCTTTATGCGCCCTCTGGCCCAGCTGGTGCGGAGTTTTGGGCTGGGTTGCCACCAGTATGCTGATGACACACAGCTCTATCTCCTCATGGATGGCCACCCGGACTCTCCCCCGGAACCATTTGCCAGATGTTTGGAAGCGGTGACAGAATGGTTCTAGCAGAGTCGCCTGAAACTCAACCCCTCCAAGATGGAGGTCCTG
This sequence comes from Paroedura picta, assembly GCF_049243985.1. Lineage (NCBI taxonomy): Eukaryota > Metazoa > Chordata > Lepidosauria > Squamata > Gekkonidae > Paroedura > Paroedura picta. The sequence goes on along the minus strand of NC_135371.1, from coordinate 54,288,590 downwards.
TGGCTGGGACGTAGGGGGTGGGACCAGGAAGCGCGCTTACCCACCCTGGCAGGGACGCAACTTACCATCACGTCCCAGGCCAGGAATTTGGGTGTGATCATTGACGCCTCCCTGACCTTGGAGGCGCAGGTCAAAAAAGTAGCGGGCCAGGCATTTTTCCACCTGCGCCAGGCCCGACTACTAGCGCCCTACCTGTCACCCGAACACTTAGCCACAGTGATCCATGCAACGGTCACCTCCAGAATAGATTTCTGTAACTCGCTCTACGCGGGCCTTCCCTTGTCCTTGATCCGGAAACTTCAGCTAGTGCAAAAAGCAGCTGCCAGGGTCCTCACTGGTACACCTTGGAGGGTCCACAGCCAGCCAGTGCTGAGGAAGCTGCACTGGTTGCCAATTGCTGCCTGGATCCGGTTCAAAGTTTTGGTTCTAACCTTCAAGGCTTTACGCGAGTTGGCACCCACATACCTGAGGGACCGCCTATCACCCTATGCCCCTCACAGGGCCTTGCGCTCTGTGGGTGAAAATCTGTTGGTCATTCCCAACCCTAGGGAAGCACGCCTGGCCTCGACCAGGGCCAGGGCTTTTTTGGTCCTGGCCCCCGCCTGGTGGAATGAGCTCCCGGGAGAGCTGCGGGCCCTGCGGGATCTTTCATCGTTCCGCAGGGCCTGCAAAACGGATCTCTTCCACCAGGTTTATGGTTGAGGCCAAGGCTAACAATATAGCCTATGCCCCCCCCCCGGGATTTGGGATTAGGACCTGAAGTAAACACCATCAGGACCTGAAATAAACACCATCAGGATCCCCTCTCCACCCGCCAGTAGTGGGAGGGGGGGAAGTTGACTTGCCGATCTTGCCATGTTAGTAATGCTGGGAATGTAATTATTGTTTTAATGGAGTTTTAATGTGGATTTTAGGAAGTTGTAACCTGTCACGAGCCGCAAGGGAGTTGCGAGTAATAAATCTAATAATAATAATAATAATAATAATAATAATAATTCTAAAGGCAGAGGGGGAAATTGTATCCACCCCTCAGTAGTACTTTTGGCTATTATCTGGAAGAACTCTTCCTCACCAATTGAATTTTTAGCCTAACTGGGTATGGAGGAACTAAGGAGGTATAATGGAAAAAATATTGCTGGTGACACACTTTTAAAAACACTTCAGTTTATACAGGTCTTGTATTTTAAACTACACTTCATGAGAGAAAAAGCTTTCAGAGGACAGCTACATAGTTTGGTCCTAAGTCTGTGACGATATATAGCATACTTACTTGTAAATAAGTTTCAATGATTTCTGGATGGGAAATATGCTTTTGGGTAGCAGTGTGTATGAACATGATCTTGGGGTACTTGTGGACTGTAAGCTAAATATGAGTAGACAGTGTGATGTGGTTGTAAAGAAGGCAAATGCAGTCTTGAGCTGTATGAACAGATGCATCACATCAAAAACACAAGATGTCATAGTCTCACTATATACTGCATTGGTCAGACCCCACCTGGAGTACTGTGTGTAGTTCTGGAGGCCTCACTACAAAAAGGATGTGGACAATACTGAGAGTTTTCAGAGGAGAGTGGCGAGAATAATTTGGGGCCCGGGGACCAAGCTCTATGAGGAAAGGCTGAGCAACTTGGGAATGTTCAGCCTAGAGAAGAGGAGGTTAAGAGGGGCCATGGTTGCTGTCTTTAAGTATATGAAAGGTTATCACTTAGGGAAGGGCAGGCAAATATTTCTGTTAGCAGCAGAGGATAGGACCAACTAGACTTTAAACTACATGTGTTTAAATCAGTGGTCCTCAACCTTCATCAGGCTGCAGACCACCGGCGGCGGGGAGGGCGATTGCCCGGCCGTGCATGCGTGTTTGCGGACGCGCATGCACGCATGTGCACATGCGCAGGAGTGCCGCACTTCTAAAGGATTTCTGACTATTTCAGCACTTCCAAAAAATGTTCCAATCTGTGCATGAACTTGGGTGGAGGGGCAATACTATAATGAATTGTTATTCAGTGGTGCACCATTGAGCCAATCCACACTTCATATGGTTCTGCATGTGGTGAACACTGTAAACAGTGAAAAGAAAATACATCTGCATAAACACATCATTACAGCATTATATATAACCTGATAATAATACTCCAGGTAAGAGGGAAACTACAACATATGAAAGGACTACATACTACAGGAAGGACTACTACAGGAAGAAAGCCCTGAATATAAAACTATCATTTTTTTAAAAGGCTGTGTGTGTGCTGCACAAACTGTAACTTGTATTTGATTTCTAGAAGAACCTCTTTTTTTCTTGATGGCACATGAGGAGGGGAAACAGTCTATTCAGGTAAGAAAGGGTAATAGAATTATCTGCTACCACTTAAGGGTTTCCCCCCATTGTGATTTATCAAAACTGACCAGAGACCTTCAAACATTCCTTCTGGGTCATACCAGAAGTCTGTTTAGTCATGCCTTTTTATATGCCGCAATGGACAGTCTCTGGGAAGCATCCAATTAGGCCATTAAAGCAACAGCCCTTCACAACAGCATGTTCCTATCATAAGGTTATATTCCTTCTTCTAGCTTGAGAGATTTGGTGAGAGAAATAACATGTAATCTCGCCCAAAATCTTCAGAACTCCCCAAAAGGAAAATAATGGAAGAAGAAATGGGAAGAAAAAATAAAGATGGACTGACAGGCTATCAAGGAAGCAACGTAACAGAAATAATAGTGAAATGTCTACATCAGTTTACACTATACAACATCGAGTAGTATAGACTGTTTACGCACTGGGAATTTCACTGCCCCAGCTCCCATGCAGGAGCACAAATCGGGGGCGGATGAGAAGCACTAGGCCAAATGTTCCCCTGTGTGGGTACAGGAAGAGGTGGGGCAACCTGCCACGACTAAAACTCCAACCTGCAGCCCAGCATGAAACCTCCAGTGCATAAACAGTCATAGTGAATCTTTCAAATGTTGGTAGCTGAATTAAAATTGCACCACTCTTAATTCCTAAGTGTTTTGGCAGGAGTTCAGAAGCTGGCAATCGCAGATCAGATGTAGATTCAATAGAACCTACTAGCATTTAAAAGACAAATTAAGCACAAATTAAGCACACATGAGAATCATAGTCTGGGACCTCTTCCACACAGAGGACTCACCCAGCTGTTATGCCATGTTCTCTCCTGATTTTTTGCCTTGGGAGGGCTCTCCTGATCCTTTCCCAGGACCGCACACAGAGCCCTTGTCCCACTTCCCCCTCTGTTTGCCCCCAAGATCTGTGTACATACACAACAGCCAAGGGATGAAGTCAGACTTCCCGCTTTATTTTTGTCAATCATTGTCACATGGCAAAATCTCGCAATCATCTTCCAGCATCCTCTCCAAGTCCAAAATAATAATTTAAAAAAATTATGATGATCGTGTTGTAAAGCAGAGCCATAACAACACAAACACGGGGATACAAAAAGGTAGGTGGCTTTATCACACCATTCCCCCCCCCCCATACACACACACAGACTGTCACCGATCTCACTAAAACCAAGTATGAAGCTGAATCCTAAAGAAAAAAAGAGAAAGATGGGAAGGTGCTGACCAAACATAGTAGCTGGTGGGAAGGGTTCTTATTTCATTACTTTGGAATCGTGTTGTAACATGATTGGACATGTTTTTTTTTTAATGAAAAAGGCTAGCAGAGGTTGTGAAGGTAGATGATGGAAGTGACGCTGGGAGGGAGCAATGGCTGGGAAAACCCGAATGGGGACAGCCCACATTTTCCCACTTAATCATGACCCAGCCCTGACATACACCCTGTTGGATCCCATAGCAAAAAAGGGAACACGGATTTCTCCATGTTCCCTCTGTACAGGGCATCTGAGGGTGCAAGTTGGGACAGGCTGAGGACCCTGCCAGAAGGGCCCCGATTCCCTGAGTAACCAGGCAAAAAAGCAGTGGTCTGAGTCTCATTGGTCATGTGGAAGAGGTCTGAGTTTTTGCTGAACCTCAAGAAAAGCTTATCTGTGTAGCTAGAAGCATAGAACAAGAACACCGAGAGCAAGAATCTTAGTTCAAGCTCATATTGATGGTAACTCTATTCAGAACAAATTATGTGACTAACATAGAAACAAATGTATCCAACTAGAAGAGAATCTTAACTGTAATATAGTGTTTCATCATGTAACAATTAACCAAGTAAAAGGCATTGATTAAAAGTACATAATTGATTACATAATAAAAGTACCCTCCAGCACCATCTGTACACCCCCTGATGCACCCCTTCACCAATTCAAGCACTGCGCATGACATAACTAGGAGATCCTGAGGGGGGACTTTGGGGGTTGAACTGGAGGTTACAATGTAACTGACTGTGTGTTTGTATTGTAATCAGACGTATAAATGCTTTGCTTTATTGAACCTGTGTACTCCCTGCCATTTTGGAGTACTGCTTTTCCTGCAAGGAGTCTATTCATCAGCTGACAAAGACCTTTTGATTTCTTACCCTTGGTGTTTTCTATAATTGGAGTGCTGGGGACACCAAATTAGTGAATCTGTTTGACTAAAACTTCAGTCAAAAAAATCCACTTACTAAAAGTGTTTTATGAACTACCTGTACACATTAGAATCAAAGTTCATAACTGTTGAAATATGAAAGATCTGCAGTGTGCATGATTCAACAGCATATATGAAGCATATCCCACAGGGGGCATTGGAGGAAATCTATAGTTAGAAAATTTAGATCAGAAACTTCCTGGCATTTTTCAAATACTCTCTTCCAGTATCCTGGGCACTTCCTGCTCTGTTGAGCACACTTCCTCCCCACTTGCCTTCAGAACAGAATAATGAACAAAGGCTGGATAGCCATCTGATGGAGAGGCTGATTCAAGGGATGTGTGATAGGGTTGTGAGTGTCCTGCATGGGGCAGGGGGTTGGACTAGATGACCCAGGAGGTCCCTTCCAACTTTATTATTCTATGATTCTATAAATGTAGAACAGAATAGTTAGTCAGGAATCTCTCTCTCCTCTCTTTCTATACATTTGGTATAGAGCCAGTTTGGTGTAGTGGTTAGGAGTGTGGACTTCTAATCTGGCATGCCAGGTTCGATTCTGCGCTCCGCCACATGCAACCAGCTGGGTGACCTTGGGCTCGCCACGGCACTGATAAAACTGTTCTGACCGGGCAGTGATATCAGCGCTCTCTCAGCCTCACCCACCCCACAGGGTGTCTGTTGTGGGGAGAGGAATGGGAAGGCGACTGTAAGCCGCTTTGAGCCTCCTTCAGGTAGGGAAAAGCGGCATATAAGAACCAACTCTTCTTCTTCTTCTACATAGTTGTTTCTCTTCATAAATAAAACTATTTTATTATTTAAGTAGCTTGGTGTTTCAATCCTATGCATACTTTATTTATTGTATTTCTATACCGCCCTCCCCGAAGGCCCAGGGCGGTTTACAGTAAACAACAAAATAGTACAGGTAACATCATTTAAGTAACAGTAAGGTGGTAACAATGACAATAACATTTACATAATAACAATAACAACAATAACATTAAAGGACGGTGAAATTACAAGAGCCTTAGCTCATACTGAGACCCAGGGGTTGGTTGGAGGGGAGGGCTTGGGGGCCAATTGGAAGCGATGGATAGGTCGACCTCAATCAAATGCCTGGTGGAGGAGCTCCCTTTTGCAGGCCTTGTGGAACTGCTTTAGTTCTGTCAGGGCCCTGATCTCCTCTGGGAGCTCGTTCCACCAGGTGGGGGCCAGAATGGAAAAGGCTCTGGCCCTGGTCGAGGTCAAGCGGGCTTCCTTGGGGCCAGGGACCACCAGGAGGTTGCAGGAGGTAGAGCGCGAGGGGTGTAGGCAGAGAGGCGATCCCTCAGGAATACTGGGCCTGGACCACGTATGGCCTTGAAGGTGATAACCAAAACTTTAAGCCTGATCCGGAATTCAATCGGGAGCCAGCACAGCTGCTGGAGGATGAGCTGGATGTGGGACCTCGGTGGTGTTCATGTGAGGACCCTGGCAGCTGCATTCTGAACTAATTGCAGTTTCCGGATCAAGGATAAGGGCAAGCCAGCGTAGAGCGAGTTACAGAGTTATTTAAAGGTTGACAACAACAACTATGTTTCAGACTACACATTTTTAACTTGCTATATGTTAGAATGAATTGGAGAAACAGCCAAAGATAGGGCTTTCAAGAATTACCACATCTACATACACATGAAAGCTTATAACCAATGTTAAACTTCGTTGTTATTCATGGTGCCACTGGACTCAGACTTCGTTGAAGAATTATCACGTTTATTATAAAATATATTATGTCAGTAACAATTGTCTCTAGAAAACTTTCAATCATTAATATCCATGAACAAATGAAATTATATGAAGCAACAGACCACTGAGGTGAGATCTGAATTCTTATTTATGTACCATTCCAAGATTTATTTATATATCTGTTATGATCATAGATTGACCAAAACCGACCCACAACTACATATAACAAAATTTCAGTCACATAATAGTCTGATACAGACATTCCTTGTTAAACATGCCTTGTTCAACATTCCTTGTTAAATATTCCAAGGCACAAAACAGGCCATTTTAAAGATGGTCTTGCTTAATTTACTATAATTATTTCCAATCTGTGCAAGGATATATTAAGAAACGGTTACTGCAAAAAGATCAGAGTTCAACCAAACCCTATCAACGTAGATTGTAAATGTACTAAACTAAAGCATCCACCTCCATCTGTGGAGGTGTTTCAAAACAAACAGCTGTTTTCGATTTTGGGCTTTTGTGGGGAAATAAACATTTTTCAACTTAACAGCTTTTGACATTTTTTGAACTCTCCAACTTAAAATACTCAGCTGATACATCTTCTTTTAGTGACCTAACTAAAAGTAACATTAGAAAATCACAAACTGTTCCAACAGTGCTGCACTTCATTTTAAAAATATTGTTTGTACATCTGGGTCTTGTTTATCTTCACAGTCTGAGTAAACCAACAAAGAGGTATTTTTGAGGTGGGGGGCATTTTTTCTTAAAGAGGAATGCAATGGTGAGACTATTTCTCATAACAGGACATAGGACTTAATGACACTCCTAATGAAATGCCCTAGTCGGCATTGTTTTTCTATCACCAAGTTGCATATATATTCTAAATAAAAGTACAGTAATTTGAATGATGAGGTATCAGTCTGGAATGCTATACAGACTCCCCCAAAAATAGAAGCACAACTAATTCTAACATTGCTAAGGAAAGAACCTGAACTCGTCAGTAGAAAGAAGGGTCTGCTGATGAATATTTTGAAGTTTGTGCTACAAAACAAAAGTTTTGAGCTTGCATTCAAATTGCAAGGCAGCATTTTATTGAACCAAGTGACTAAAATGGAATGTGAATGTTTGAGCTCTACAGACATCTGAAACGGAAGTCAGCTTCTTTGTCTCCCATTAAAACACTAAACTTAATGAAAACCACATGCCTTTGCTTGTCTTTACTGCTTGAAGCCGAAGTTGATCCATTACATTAAAAAAAAGAGCAGCTAGGTTAACATATTAATCGGGATCTGCTTCAATATGTTATTTGCACAAGATTGACTTATCTTGAAACACTATTCTTTTTTTGTAGAAGATTCCAATCCAGGATATATTACCTCTTGTTCTAGGAAAGAATGCTGGCACAGTCTCTCTCTACCCCACATAAAGTATTTTAAAGCCTGTCAATCTTTAGTATTTCAGACGGCTGAAAATAATCCATGATTTATCTAGTCATTTGGAATTAAAGGATAAAAAGAAGTGATTGTTTTTAGAATACCATAAAGGAGATTTCAATCAACTAAAAAGGTAGGTGTTTAAAATCTTTTTGCGGTTTTGTCTTACTGTTCTAGAATTACAGTTGTATGTGTTCTGTATATTTGGTATCTACACTACATACTAACCAAATATAATACTTTCCATTGATAAAACTTTTGCTCTTAAATGAATTTACGTTTCTCTCTTAGTTTTATATTTCAGAGCCAACATTCATGATAAATTTTAGAATATAGCAACTTTGCTAGAAAAAACAGCTCTTAATAAACCATTAAAAATATTCTTTTCATTCCCAGGCTAGGCTCAGCTGAGCCCTGCTTCTCCTTTTAACCATTTATTTACCACACAAACCAGATCTGAAATTATATTCTATAACCACTCCTGTCAGCCCTCAAATTCACAAAACATATTCTGCAACTGTATCAGCATTTAGATGAAAACTTTATGCAAAAAATTATTACATTACTCATTATTTTAAGATTAAGAATATCTAAATCTTGAACACTAAGAGTTAATACTCTTTCTACGTTCCTTTTGCATTAGAAACTCCTGCCAACTAGTCTACTAGGCTTTAAATATTGTTTTGACAGATTGCTTTTTCCCCCCAGTCACAAAGAATTCATTCTCCATAGTCCTTCCAGCTCAATACAAGCCTGATCTTTTGAAATGAAGACTTTCAAGCAGTTTGCTCTCTTTCTCCATTTTTTTATGCCTGTGGTGAAGTTAGCACCACCTAACCAGCAGTCTGTTACATTTTATGACTATGGATTGGCCACTCTTGAAGACACAATATTTAAGGAAGATGACGACCAACCACAGGATGCAGTAAAAAATAAGGTATTTTCAAAAGTTATATTTTACTTTTCCCATTATGTAATCAAATCATCTAGGCATGTGTACATATTCCATGGGTAAATATTGAAGCAAGCAGAATAGTAGATCTAGGCAAGATGATCCAAAACAAGAGATTATAAAGTTAAACTGAAACTATGTTTCTTTTAAAGCAGCAGAAATCAACAGGCACTAAGAAAACATACGAATATATAACATGAAATCCATCCAAGTGGACCATAAACTGTATGAGTCAAAGTCAGCCAAAGTTTTATTGCAAGACTGGAAGTTCTTTGTTTTTATTCCTACAGTACAATTTCCCCGTTATTCTCACCATCACATAGAGTGACTTTTCTAAATGATACATAGCAAAATCAGTGTAATCCCCTGGCTGTGTATATTTTGGACATGTTTGGAAAATCTGCTGCCTTGAAGTCATTTTATGGCCTTGAGTGATTGTCCCCCAGCCTCAGACACCATTTGTAAAATAAAAATAGTGATGTATTTCATGGGCAAATATGGTAAAAATTGTACAGCATGTTGCACATTAAATCTAAAATATAAATTATGATCTTCAGTACTTCTGACATATAATCTTGTTTTTAATTAAAACAGAATAAAACAGATATTATCAAATATCACTAAATGTCCACTGCATTTACTTTCAGAACAATTATTACACACTCACAGATTACTACATCACAGATTACTACATCACAAAACAATTAGTACACACTCACAGATTACTACATCACAGATTACTACATCACAAAACAATTAGTACACACTCACAGATTACTACATTACACACTCACAGATTACTACATTACACAGTACTACATTAATACACACTCACAGATTACTACATCACACAGTATTTAAAACTAGCTTACAGAATTCCATTCTCTTGCTCTGTAACACTCACAAGTATGCATACACACTATACATATAGAAAGCCCAGTGTAGCTTACAACTTTATAATAGTGTACTGAGTTCAATATTGAATGGAAATAGTAGACTTCCAGTGCAATTTTAAACAGTTACAGCTTTAGAGTTATACCTAATTCTAATTAGGACTCCACTGTTAGCATTTTTATGCTTAAAATAATGAAATATCTGTGGCATTTTAATGTTTATTGATTTCTTTATCCATAAATAATTATGTAAGCCTTCATCTAGACCTGCTGATTCTAAAATTACTATTCTTTGCTTTGGATTTAAAACAAAGGGAAGGAGAAGATCTTGTCTGACATTGTTCTCCCCACTTTTGATAAGACTTCAACTGACCCTTGCTGACTCATTTAAAAGCCTTTGGGCTATCCTGGATCCAGCTTTATTACTGGAGACACTCAGAAACTTGAGCTGGTCCAGAATTCTGCAGCTCAGCTATTATCAGGAAATAGCTGGAGCATGTATATGACTCCCAGCCTGCTACCAGACTCCAATGAAGTTATCAGTCCCCCCATCCAATGTCCTTCAGGGCCTTGTCCCGCCTTATTGCTGGGACAGGCTCTTCTCATTCATGCTTCTGCAGGTGCCTAATTGCCAATGGACAAAACCCACCACTGCTTGTACATGTGCTTTCTCCAAGACAGCCAGCATGGTGTAGTGGTTAGGAGGATGGACTTCTAATCTGGCAAGCCGGATTTGATTCCACACTCCCACACATGCAGCCAACCAGGGTGACTTTGGGCTTGCCACAGCACTGATAAAGCTGTTCTGACCGAGCAGTGATATCAGGGCTCTCTCAGCCTCACCTACCTCATGGGTGTCTCTTGTGGGGAGAGGAAAGGGAAGGTGACTGTAAGACGTTTTGAGACTCCTTTGGGTAGAGAAAGGAGGCATATAATAACCAACTCTTCTTCTTCCTCTATTTAAATGTGGCTCCCACTTTGTGGAATGGCCTGCCTGAAGAGGTCAGGAAGGTATACTCATAGAATCATAATTACTCTTCCCATCCTCCTGGTGAGCCTCCTATCTTTTTTTTTTCTCAGCCATTCCCTTTCTCAACCTATTTTTTATTTGCCTCCCATCTCCAACTATATTTATTCACTTATACTCCAGCTTTCTTCACGGTGGGGACCAAATCTGCTTACATCATTATCCTCACAACAACCCTATGACATATAGTAGGCTGAAAATATGGGAATGGTCCAAGATCCCCTAGTGATTTTTCATGGTAGACTGGTGATTTGAAAATGTGTCTTCTGGAACCTGCTCTGGATCTCTAATTGCTACACCACACTGGCTGTTATAGGGTGGCTGTTATGAACAGGAGGTAGCCACACCTAAGTAACTCATGCAAAGCCAATTGGCAGCCCAGTGGTTGATGCTGAGCCTGACCCAGATGAGATCTCCCACAAATGCCAAAACAGCATTTTTTCTTGCCCGCCCTCCCTTGCCTTTAACTGAAAGCAACCAAGACCTGAATGCTGGGAAATTGTTGTGGTTGCCTAACAATAGCCACTGAGGACATCCATTTCTAAAGGATCACCTTTTATTATTTGAACCGCCAAATGTGTTCTTCAAAATATATTTACAATTTTTTCTGCAAAAAATAGAGTATTTTCAGGTTATAGAAAGATCTGTTTTGACCATTCGAAGGTCCAATCTCTGGTTTAAAGTATCTTCACATTTGGTTGGGTTGAGAATTAAAATATGAGGGACATGCAAAGACTTGTGGGGACATTTAATTTCCCCTCCCCCACTATTTCCTCTTTCCTTTACCTGAAATCTCCCTTAGCCTCTCTCCTTTTTCTGTCTATTCCTTTTTCTCACACCTGTATCTCACCCCCAGTCTTCAGTTTTTTCTCTTTCTTTACCTCCGGTAGCCTCTCCTTGGGAAAAATTTGGCTGAATTGCACAGTGTCAGCTACCAGGCCAGACCCAGTTGCACAGTAAGGAAATTGGACTAGTAAGAAGCATCTCAGCTTCCCCCATTTCTTTCACACACTATTTCCTCTTTCCCTCTTCCTGGCAGCTGCCATATTTCTCATCCTTCCCTACTCCCTTCTCTCTTTCCCACCCACCTAACAACCTACATTTTATATGCCTTCCTCAGTTTTGACTATATTGATACTTACTTTCTTCATTTATACCTTGCTTTACTTCACGATGGGGACCCAAAGGAAATTACATCATTCTCTCCTCTAGTTTATCCTCACAACAGTTGTGCTGTAGGTTAGGCAGCTATTGTGTGACTGATCCAAAGTGATGCAGCGAGATCCCAGAGCACAGTAAGCATTCAAACTGGGGTCCCACAGATTCTCATATGACACTTTAACCACAGCACCACACTGGCTTTCATGTAGCAGCTACCGTTGAACAGCAGTTAGTAGCTTGGCATGAATGAATCACAGAATTTACATGGTATCAAATTGCCCAGTGGCTGCTTCCAAGCCTTGCCCCAAAAAGTCCTCCCTCAAAGGCCAAAAGAAACCAAGGCTTCAACTGGTAATGCTGTTATGGTTGTCTAGCAACCCCTACAATGGCTATTGCAAAAGGTATCAGTTTCTTAAAGGTTTGTTTGATTGGTCTTGCCTGTTCATGGCTCCAGTCTCCAAATTTAAGCAGCCACAGATTTAGCTGTGTTGATAATTAGATACGATATGATTATTATTTAATTAGTTAATAATGTCCAATTGGTATCCTTATCCATGGTTCCTCTATATATTTGTGAAACAGCCTGGGGGGGTGTGGAACATGTCCGGCTGTCCACGTTGGAATAGGGCCAATCAGGGTGCAGCCGGCTGCACCCTGATTGGCCCTGCCCCTGCAGCTCCCTCCCTCCCTGGACTCTAGCTTCTTTGCTCTTAGATGTGCCTCAGTGCCTGGAGCCAGCAGCAAGTAAGGGGAGAGGGCCCTGGGCAAAGGATGGTGGTGGAGGGCCTGCTAACGAGGGCCTCTTGGCCTGCTAAGCAGGGCCTGCTAATGAGAGCCTCCCGGCCTGCTGGCTGCCTGCTAAGGAGCTCTGTCCTGTGCCTGCTAACAAGCTGGCCAGCCCCCGCCCACCCCACTTAATCTGCCTGCAGGGGGGACCCTTTCAAGGCCCATTCTTAGGAATGGGCTTTGAAGCTAGTCCTCTCATAATAGAACAAAACACCCTATATATTCGCATATAAGCCGACCTGCATTTAAGCTGAGGCACCAAATTTTACTACAAAATCTGGGCAAACTTATTGACTCACATATAAGCTGAGGGTGGGAAATGCTCCATCATCACAGGTTCTCTCATCCAACCCCCCCCCCAACAAATACAGAAAAGTCAAGAGCAATAATTGCTGGTTTTTGTACCAAACTTTTCACTAACCAGAGGAGTCTCAAAGCAATTGCCTTCCCTTCCTCTCTTGATGTCAGACACCCTGAGAGAGCTCTGACAGAACTGCTCTGTGAGAACAGCTCTGGCAGGATAATCAAACGGTGCTCCCCAGGCCAGCAAATCAGAGCAGAACAACAGTACCTGAAGTTGGCAACCATCTACAACAAGCACAACAGCTACCAAACTGGGAGAATGGACAACTCTAACTACAAGAGAAACAAGAAAACACATGAAATGTTTGCAACCATTTGAAACAAAGAAATATAATAGCCAGATAACCAAGACATAGCATATAACAAAGAATGGCATAACAGAGTGGGATGTGTTGACCATCAGTGTTACAGTTTCCTGGAAATTGAGTTGATTATGGGGGATCTTGTTGCTTGTCTTATCCAAAAGCCTGGTGAACGAGTTCTATTTTGCAAGCCTTGATCTCATTGGGGAGCACATTCCACCAAATTGGGGCTGCAGATGAGAAAGCTCAGGCTCTGATGGAGGCCAGGTAGATTTCTTTGGCGGCAGGGATTACCAGGCCCAAATTAGCAGCCTAAAACAGGCAACAACATGACAGTGGATAAATTATAAGCCTCATTCTAGTGCATAGATAGGTTCATACAGAATACTCTTTAAATATCATAGGTCCCTAACCACCAAAGGCTTTACAGGTCATGGCCGGCAGTTTGAACTGATCTCCTGGCCTATTAGATGTCTCAGCTGTAATGTTGATATTAGATGGAACAGTACTCAGTCAGTTATTTGTCTAATCACTTCATCACATGTTATAGCATTCTTCTAGCCTACCTAAAGTCATTTTCACAATACTGCCTCTCTAATTAAAATACAGGAATAGCTATGAAGTCCACATGCAGATAATATTTAACCATCTATCCTTACATTGCCACACTTTTAGGATCTCATTCAGAATGCATAAAAGAAGCACAAGACAGGCCACCTGTTTAGTTAATAGAAGGAGGGGGGCATTACTAAGCTACCTTTTTTTAAACAGCAAGCTAAAATTCCAATATAAGTTTGATATTGTAGACTATAATTTTTATTGATTATTGAAAGGTGTCACTCATTTCACCTTACAGACTCAATCATATCTGGTATTTGCTGTTAAAACAATGTGCATTCCATAGTAGCGCAGCAAATATTACGGTAGCTTCTACTTACTGTCTATTTTCAGTGTGAAATATCACTCAAAGAGCTGTTATATCTAGTTAATCTTGCTAAACATTAAAAATTTCCCTTACTTTTTCCAATGCACATCAAAAGTACTAAAATATTTTTACTGAACTCAAAAAGGCTTGCTCATTACTATTAGTGAGCAATACATTAATACCTGTAACTGTAATGTGTTTTTTTAATCTCCAATGTAAAAGGAAAATGGTATGATCATTTTCCACGAAAAAGCGCTACAAATCCAAAGAGATGAAGAGGCCTCTGAGGCGTCACCGACAAAAGTTACAGGTAAGTTTTTACCATATGACAATACCATACTTAAATAAAGAGAACAATGCCTAAAAATGCAACATGGTATACACACAGCATATATACATAAAGTACAGTTCAATTAGTTGGATGGCTCAAGCAGAGTTGCCTGAAACTCAACCCCTCCAAGATGGAGGTCCTGTGGCTGGGAAGGAAGGAGGCAGGCCAGGAAGCACATTTACCCGTCTTAGCCAGGGTGCAACTTCACGTCACGCCCTGTGCAAGGAATCCGGGAGTGATCCTTGATGCCTTCCTTTCTATAGAGTACACCACGAAAAGAGGTCGGTTCGAAATGAGTATAATAACAGAAGAAAGAACCTATCCTAGGCTATAATAAACATTTAAACCATGGTTGTTCTATTAAAACAAGAGATAAAATATTTATATTTATATTTATTGTTAAATTGTTTAAATGTTTATTATGGCCTAGGGTAGGTTCTTTCTTCTGTTATTATATTCATTTCTATGGAGGCACAGGTCACGAAGGTAGCCCGCCAGGTCACGAAGGTAGCCTGGAAGGTGCCAGGTGAAGCTACTAGTGCCCTACCACTCACTAGAACACCTGGCCATGGTGATCCATATGACAGTCACCTGCAGAATTGACTTCTGTAACTCACTCTAAGTGAGCCTGCTCTTGTCCTTGACCCGGAAATTGCAGCTGGTGCAAAATGTAGCTGCTAGGGTCCTCACAGGAAGACTTTGGGGTGCCCACATCCAGCCGGTGCTGAGGCAGCTGCATTGATTGCAGAATATCAAAGGGGCCCCTCAAGGCCAGGCAAGCTTATTCACGTATATACCTGGATTGTCAGCACCGCCTTAGTTCTCCCCTGAGGAACGGAGGGGGGGCTATTGGATTTGGGGGGTGGGACTGTGCCGCTGGGTTATTTAATTTTTAAATTTTTAATCTTTTATTGTGGGGTTTTATCGTATGTAACCTGCCATGAGATGGCTTTGCTGATAATGGTGGGCAATTAAGGTAAAGGTAAAGGTATCCCCTGTGCAAGCACCGAGTCATGTCTGACCCTTGGGGTGACGCCCTCTAGCGTTTTCATGGAAGACTCAATACGGGGTACCTTGCCAGTGCCTTCCCCAGTCATTACCGTTTACCCCCCAGCAAGCTGGGTACTCATTTTACTGACCTTGGAAGGATGGAAGGCTGAGTCAACCTTGAGCCGGCTGCTGGGATCAAACTCCCAGCCTCATGGGCAGAGCTTCAGACTGCATTTCTGCTGCCTTACCACTCTGCGCCACAAGAGGCTCTTAGGTGGGCAGTTAATTTAATAATAATAATAACAATTTGTTTTGAGGAACCAGGAACTGTCACAGGAAAGCAGCAAAGTGCAGTGATTTCTCAGCTTATGTCCCCTCCATTGTCTTTTTTCCTATCTCTGACACCACTTGCCAGAAGAACTAGCACAGTTAGTAGTTGTTCTGCAATGGAAATCAGGCAGTCAGATGATGCCAAATACAAAAGATACTTTGTCAGAACATAGCCCAGGCTTTCTCAGCCAGGGTTTCACGAAGCCCTAGGGTTTCTTGACATCCCTGGAAAGGGGTTCTCAAATAGGTGTGTTAATTAATTTATATATTAACAAATATATATTTGTTAAACATTTATTGGATGATATGACCATATATGGTCATGTCAACCCTCCCCTTCCAAAATTGCTAATGATCGGCCTGGAAAAATGGCTACTCATTCTTTGAAAATATGAATACAAATGGTTAATCAGATCCTTCTTCAGCGGTAATCACGCATTACAAATCATTTGTTAACACAGATTTCAAGAAAAATAATGTAAGGCCGATACGACTTTAAAATAGCTGGCAATTAATTTTAAATGATTTGTGAAGTAAAGAGTCAACAGATCCAAAACTGGGTTGCATCACCACTAGAGGGCAGGTAACTCCTGCTGTTAGCAAGGTCCCATCAGGAGATTATAACCATATTTCCTTAGACATGACTACCATTTTTTTCTTGCTGTCTTCTGTTTTCAGTTTTCTTCATTAACATCTTGAAAGCTACTTTAACACAAGATGTTGAACTGAATACAAAATCCTATAAATCATGATTTTATTTATTTATTTATTATATTTCTATACTGCTACTCTCAGCAGTTCACAAACATATCCTAAAAACAATATCTCAACAATAAAAACATCCTTTGTTAAAAGTTCCCCTAAAAGACCAGCAATATTTATAACAATAATAATGATAAAATTATAGAATGGCAGTACAAATGTATAGAATTTTTCCTCCAACATTTCAAGAGGTTGGCGACAGATGATACATATGGCCGAGGATGGTAGGGAAGATTTATAACAGCTCAACACATTAATACTTAATCCTAAACCTGGAGAGAAGGGGAGCCCATTCTTAAACCTCAGGAGCTCAGCCCAACCTCAACCAAATGCCTGGTGGAAGAGCTTCATGTTGCAGGCCCTCCAGAACCTCAGGAGGTCCACAGTTCTTCAGGGCGCTCATTCCACTAGGTAGGGGCTAAGACCGAAAAGGCCCTGGCCCTGGTCAAGGCTAGGCGGGGGGGGGGGGACGTAAGGAGGCAAGTGGTCCTGTAGGTAGGCTGGACCCAAGCTGTGTATAGCCTTATATTATAGTTGTGTTTCATAAATGCTTTTGAGTAGAACTAACAAAAAGGCATCTGTGGGGGAATCAAAGAGAACAGTAGAATGCATGCCGATTCTAATACATATAAAATGCCTCCTTGGAGTATACTGTTTTCACTTCCTAAAATTTCACTTCAGACTCACTGTTATTTTTTCAGTTTTCTGCTCATACAGAAAATTGATTATATGCTTTCAGAGCTGCCTACTTGTTTGCAGTGCGCTTGCTTAAGTGGTTCAGTTTACTGTGAAGAATCAGAAATTGAAAGTGTTCCAATTCTGCCAAAGGAAACAGGTTACCTTTATGCACGATTCAACAAAATCAAGAAGATCAAAGTTTCCGACTTTGCTGATATTCGTAAGTACATATTTAGAATTTAACTTATTTAGAATTAATTGAGTAATACTGAACATTTGGCCAAATAATATACATAGGTTATCTTTTGTAAATTAAATTGCATATCATTCTAAATATCTTATTTGCAGTTACTCCTTAAACAATTTCCATGCAAGCTCCCAAGATGATAAGAGAATGAGTAATGTTAACATCATAGTTCCAATTTGGTAACTATCATGAGACTGAAGGGAGAGGGGCAGAGACAAGTGGCAATATCACTTCCAGAAAAACCTGGGAGTGATGATGCCACACCTCTCTAGGAATTGGCCAAAAGTATTATATATTCTATATAAATATAAATTAAAAAAATTAATTGCTCTGTTTTAACTGCCAACTGCATAATATTTAGTATACTTTTGCATGTTTTTTTTTTCAAGCCACCCTAAGAAGAATTGACTTTACTGGAAACAATATAGAAGAAATTGAAGACCAGGCTTTTGCAAAGCTAGCATTATTAGAAGAACTTTCGCTTGCTGAAAATAGGCTGCTCAAGCTTCCAGTTTTGCCTTCAAAGCTAACTATCTTTAATGCAAACCAAAACAGAATCAAAAGCAGAGGAATTAAAGCAAATGTTTTCAAGGTAACAGAAGTATGGTTACAATTAATAGTCCAAGAGAAGCAATTTATCCCTTAGTACTAAACTAAATATGAACAGTTATTTCAATGGAACCTGTGTTTAAATAACTACACCTCAGTTTGAACTCTTAACCAAAGGGAAACATTATGAGTTAGGGGTAGCTTCCAGTTACTCAATTACTAAGATTGGTAAGAAAATCTAAATTAAATTTCTGGATCCCAATTTGTATTTATTTATTTATTTGTTTGTTTGTTTATTTATTTATTTATCATACTTATATACCGCCCTCCCCGGAGGCTCAGTTGCCTTACTTATTCTCAGATGCCTTACTTATTCATCATTTTGTATTTCCATCCTGTGCAAGTTATTAGCTCCTTTACTTTCCTTTTACTTTCCTTTACTTTCCTTTTCATGCTTCTGATTTCTATCTTCCTAAACTTCTTCTATCTTCCTAAACTTGAAGTGGCCTTCAAGACCTACTTTTTGCAAAATCTTCCCTAGCCAATTTGCTGAAATATCTTTCTCATGCCCCTTTAAAGTCCAACCTTATTCAATGAGGCTTACTCCTAGCAAAGTGGGAACAGGCTCACAGCCTGAACTTATAAATGATATGAGTGAAGAACATGATGCTTCCATTATCTAATGCAGGAGTAATCAACCTGTGGTCCTCCAGATGTTCATGGACTACAATTCCCATGAGCCCCTGCCAGCAAATGCTGGCAGGGGCTCATGGGACTTGTAGTCCATGGACATCTGGAGGACCACAGGTTGACTTCCCCTGATTTGGAGGACCACAGGTTGACTACCCACTTTTGCTGATCCAACATTAAGTGCTGAATAATAGTACTGAGGAACATTGCTAGGGCACTACTATAGACTTTTAAGGTCTTACAGATCTTCACTGGTAATAAATTTTTAACACTTTATAAGGCAATGGAAGTCTCTAATAAATAACTCATGTGCCTGTTGTGAACATTTTCTCTTCTATTACTGAATTTTCCTGTACATTATGTTTAAATAAAAATGCATGGAAATCACTCAGCCGAGAGCCATTCCTGAAAAGTATTATTTCAAAAATAATATATTTAAAATATACCATTATTCATTCAATCTAGTTCCCTCAATCTGTCACAATAGAATCAAACTAGAGATGAATGCAATCTAGTCTATATGAATCCATTCTATAGTCACCCCACTGAATGACCATTAGTTACCATACTCACTTTGAGGCACAGGCTATCATATACAAAGCCCTTCTCCACCTTAGACCTTCATATGTCCTGCCATGATAACTTCACTCATATGAGCAGGGCTTTCTGCAGGTCCCATCCTACAAATCTGGCAAGATCAACAACTTATTATACATGTGTCTTTTCTGTTGTGGCCCCCACCTTGTGGAATGGCCTGCTCAAGAAGGTCAGGAAGGTCCTCACACGTCTTGCACTGTTTTGTAAAACATAATTGTCCAGGGGGACATTTTTATAAATGTACCAGAGCTATATTAAAATGCAAAGGTTCAAGAAGGTGCTTTAAAAAAGGGAGAAAGTTTTTGAACCACACTATGGAGTATAGTACGTAAATTTGTTTCCTGCACATTTTCTTACTTTCATTACATTTTTTTTCTATTTAAACAATTCAATTTTGCATTATTAACATAACTTGTCTAATATTTATTCTTTGTTTCATATTTCTGTAACCCAGTTCTTATTACTTTGTCAGATGTCTTAGTCTACTGATTGCACTGACTTACAATGTGTAATCTGCCTTGAGTCTCAATAAAAAAGGTGGATAGATTCAAATGGGTTGGTCTGAAGAAGCACAGTAAAATCAGAGTCCAGTAGGACCTTTAAGACCAACAAAGAGTTATTCAGGGCCTGAGCTTTCGAGTGCAAGCACTCTTCGTGCTTCATAGTCTGACAAAGAGTGCTTGCACTCGAAAGCTCACGCCCTGAATAAATCATTGTTGGTCTTAAAGGTGCTACTGGACTCTGCTTTTATTAAGAAAGGTGAAGTATAAATATAATGTAAATAATAGCTTTACTTTTATGTAACACAGACTAACTGTTCAAGATGTTGAAAAAGTAACCTTCTCCTTATAGTCTGCAGACTCTCTATACAAAAAACAGTCTCTATAATTTTCTTCCCCCTCTCCCATCTTTTTTCTGTTACAGAAGCTGACCAATTTGTCATACCTCTACCTAGCACACAACGCACTGGAATCTGTTCCTCTTAACTTGCCAGAGAGTCTGCGTGTTCTGCATCTTCAGGTCTCAATATGCCTTTAATTGCATTTGTGCAACACAAATCAATGCCATTGTAAATTACTGTTTTTTAAATGTTTTACCAATTTTTCTAACTATACAAAATGTCCTAATACAGGAAATCCCTCATTCCCCAGGTAAAAAAAAAATAATGTAATAGAAAAAGGATACTCAGACTTAAGGATAATCCAGGTTGATTTTTCCACAGGTTCAAGGATTGACACCCATAAAGTGTGGTTTTTCTACCTACCACCTTACAAAGCGGCCACAAAGGTCTCCCCAGTCCAGTCTCTGGGGGGGTTGTGTCTTCCCCAACAGCAGGATTCCAGGAGCATTTCAGGAGGTGGAAGGCTGGAAAATCACACTCTATGGGCAGAAACTGTTGTGTCCACAGAATAAAGTCAAGATACAAGCTTCAGATAAAGCTGCATGAAATTGTCCCACTGGAAGTATTAGAGAACTATGCTATTTGTGCACTAATATTTCTACCTATTAAATACGTATTACTTTACTGGGGATAAGACAGTAGTCCAAGGTAAGTGCGCCCATAGCATTTAATTGGTAACATAGAAATGGATCCACCAGAGGATTTCTGCAGATGGAAGGGTATTATTTGTGTGGACACCTCCATCATACTGTTCCCAAGAGATCCTCTCCCAGGGCAGCACTCAGTGAACATTTAGGGCTGCAGTGGAAAGAAAGCAAAGAAGTCACACTCTGCAGATAGACTTCCCAATAGATTCAAGCCACAGCAACAAACCAGATGTGATTTTGACTCTGAAAACAGCCAGTGTCCCTTATGTATAATCCATTTGGTTTGCTAAGGAGAACTGTAAGCAAACATTGTTTTTTCCTAAACTACCAGCTCCAAGGAAAGACATTTTGTTAGGAACTCCCATCTCTAGTTTATAACAGTTTGCAACTGTACAAGAAAGAAACTTCCTCATCTACTGGTAAATTAAAAGAATTATTTCAGGATACTACACTGGAACAATATAGTACAGCCTCTCTCAACCTTTTTACCATTGAGAAACCCCTGAAATCTTCTTCGGGCTTTGAGAAACCCCAGAATAATACAGAATATGCTTGGGAAGCATGGCTGTGCACATGCCCACCTGGGACCACTCCCTTCCAACCTTCTCCAGCTCCATCACTGGCCATTTGGGGAGCAGTGGATGGCTTGACATGACCATATGTGGTCATATCACCCAATAAATGTTCATAAAAATTTTAAAATATATACAAAATTTATTAACTCCCACCCATTCAGGAAACTCTTCTAGGGTTGTCAAGAAATCCCAGGTTGCAGGAGCCCTGGTTGAGAAAGCCTGGCATGTGTGGTCATATCAATGGAAAAATGTTTAACAAACATATATACAAAATTAATTAACTCCCACCCATTTAGGAAGCCCTTCTAGGGCTGTCAAGAAACCCCAAGGTGTCAGGAAACCCTGGTTGAAAAAGCCTGATCTACTAGATAGTGTGTGGGGATGGCTACTGCAAAACTATGCATTAGTTTAAAGGTTATGGAAACAAACCACACTTTACAGTATAAGTTTGCATAGCTCTTTAGAACAAAATATTAATTTACTCAAAAAATGTCTTATTTAAGATAGGTTGTTCTCAATTTTCAAATTCACTCTTTTGGTTTTACAGTATAACAATATAACGAGCATCTCTGATGACACCTTCTGCAAAAACAACAATACACGTTATGTTCGTAAACGCATGGATGAGATACGAATGGAAGGGAACCCGGTCATCTTGGGAAAGTACCCCAACGCGTTTATGTGCTTGAAAACTCTCCCTATGGGTTCTTGGTTCTAAATTGCTAATGAAACTGGAAGTGATGAAAAGTAGATAAAGGTGGCCATTATATCACTGTTTTAATGTATCTCCATGATAGTATCTTCCCACACATATCCAGACCTTTTAACAGTTCAAATGTATTTAGTTCTACTTTAAGGAACTGGGCGAAGTTTGCTTTAATAAGCTTGAGCCTTTTTTAGTTCTAATAACATAGATTTAAACATGAGACCAGTAAAAATGTTCTTTATGCATTAGAGCCGACCCTTTTCATGTGAACAAAATCAACAAGAATTATGTTAACACTGCAAGAGGAATAGTTTGCTCATTAGACTGATATGTTGTATTCTTATAGCACACTTGCATGATGTAGGAAGCAAACAGTGCAAATATAGGGAAATGCAGAGAGTTGAAATTGCTGAACTAAGGTAATTCTTAGTTATACTTAGCTATACTTAGTATACTACTGTTCAATAGTGGGCAGGTCCACAGACAGTAGTAAGGGATACCAGCAGGGGGATGAGAACACACACACACACATAAACCTTATTCGGTGTAATTAGCAATTTTCAAAATTGTATTTTGTAACATCAGCATTAAAGGAAAAGGAAAACGGTTGTGAACCCATGACTATTGAAGGTTCAGTTATCTCAGGCTAGATATGGATTAGCACTGGCAGGTATAAGAACTAGGAGAACACAGGAATATATAGGAGCTATTGTTAAAGGTGCAGAATGGGGAGGGAAGAAGCAGCTGAGACAATTATGAACTAGACAGCCACATCCAATTAATGTTCTAGTGATGGGTGTATGGGTCAGAACCTCCAAACATTTAAGAGGGAACATAGTCTCACAGACACAGTGATCCTGATCCTACTGAAAGTCAACAAGGGCTATTTATTATCCTTGCAAATACAACGAAATTAACATCACCTGAGAAACTATATACCATTATTAAGATTTATCTTACTGTTTAATACCAATCAGTTACTGAAATAAAACCAATCAACAAGTCATAGACATGGTAAATGCTCATTCAAAGACATCTTTTTCATTATATGGTTATGAGAAAGGTAATAAATCCAAATATTAATCTTAGCATCTCATCACTAAACAACTGGATTATGCCACACTTTGACAAGGACATCTTAAAAAGTGCTTCAAATCCATTTAGAATGGAGAGATCTTCTGAAAAGAAGAGCTAGCCATTTAAGAAGCACTGAGAGCATCCCTTAGAAGTTTAAACAGGTATGATCTTATGCACTTTCATGAAAATTCTGTTAACTGTTCCTAATTGTGTTGTCTAAAAAAGTAACCTTTGTGAGACTTTTACTGCATATATAATATAAGGTAAGGGCAAAGGCATCCCCTGTGCAAGCACCGAGTCATGTCTGACCCTTGGGGTGACGCCCTCTAGCGTTTTCATGGCAGACTCAATATGGGGTGGTTTGCCAGTGCCTTCCCCAGTCATTACCGTTTACCCCCCCCCCCACAAGCTGGGTACTCATTTTACCGACCTCGGAAGGATGGAAGGCTGAGTCAACCTTGAGACGGCTACTGGGATTGAACTCCCAGCCTTATGGGCAAAGCTTTCAGACAACATTTCTGCTGCCTTACCACTCTGCGCCACAAGAGGCTCTTATATATAATATACCTTTCCTTAGAAAAACACACCCACTATTTTAATCTGGGTTATGAACAGCCTGAATTGAACAAACTTTAGACTGGTTCTTGATCTGATTATTTTGCGAATTAACCAATCAAGTTCATAACAAATATAAGTCAGTTTCACTACACTAGTCAAACTATTTGTTCCTGCAGTCCCAAGTCTTCTTCAGAAGCACTTTATTTGTCAATAAATTATGATAATGTTCACTCTTCTATCCATTGGATTAGGCATTGGATACTATTCTACAACCTATGACATTATGATGTAACTTTGCTACTTTAATATTATGTATCAGACCTCGGACTTAAAATATTACTGTCAGATTTTTAGTTTGCCAGCATTTTTTTGTCACTGTCTAGAACTTTAAGTGTCAGACAAGACAAGCTCTCATAGGGGAAAAATCAGGCTTTTCTATGCCCTTTGTAAGTGTCTTGTCTTATGTGGCTGGCTATGATAGTGAAATTTTGTTTCTATTACCTTTCCTCTGCCAAAAGAATAGTAGCACTTTGTTCTGTTACTTCTCATCTTTTTCTATTTTTACTGTGCACCTTTAAACCTACTGGAAATTTACACTATCATAGCACTTTCTTCCTCCACTTTTCCTATAACCTAATTAAACATGATTGCCCATTTTACCAACTCCATCATGATACACTAAAACTATTGTCATGCCTTCAGGAAAATCAACAAAAAGTCATAACAAAACTCTCAGGGCATTTCCACACCTGTCAAGTGTAGCATCATGCCAGTCAATTGCAAGCTGAATATTCCGGCCCCTGCACATGACGTCACCCACATCCAGCTGACAGCTTGGTAAAGCACTTCTTTAGGAATCGCATAAAGTTGATTCACCAACCTAAAAAGTGCTAGCTACCAGAGAGCACCCAGCAGGCAACCAGCAGAAGGAAGGTATGGAGGCTCAAACGCACTACAGTTGCCTGCTTCATCCCACCCTTGCACCCGCCTCCCTCTCCCTTGTTCCTGGGGACAGGAATTTCTTTTTTTTAATTGCAACATGCTTGGAACAACAAATAGGCAGACACGCATGTAGGCGACGCAAGAAATATAAGAATATTTTTTTCAAAGTTGTAACACAAAGCATGCCTCTTGAACGTCCCCCCCCCCAAAAAAAATCAGGAACAATATTAATTTTTAAATGTATCAAACGTCTCATGATCCAATAAGGGGTGGCATTCAAAAAGCACTATGCACCTATGATTCCATGCATAGGCATTTCAACAGAGGTATGAATTAAAAAAAAAAAGCAGACATCATGGGAACTTTAAAATATGGAGAAAGGGGATTGGTTCCCTGAATTGATTGACAGGTGGAAGTACAACGCGTATAAGGCACATTGCTCTCTTCCACCATTTCCAGCAGCAGATGTGGAGGGAAAGACGCATGACAAGAAGACAGGCAAAGGCAAGACAGCAAAAGGGTGAGGAGGGCCTGGGAGGTGTGATATGATTTAGCGCTACGCCATGGGTGTGTCGCTATTTTTACAAATATGTGGAAATTGCCTCAGACACTAATCTGAGGATGATCCCTTAGTGAGATTGTTTGCTAATTGTTTTCCACAGCTCAGTACCAGAATACCATGTTGATCTCTTGTGGTGGAGGGTAATTGGGTCTAGAAGCTTAGACCTTTCAAACTATGTCTACAACTCAAAGCCTATGAAATTAATCAAAGATATCCCCTTTCTTTTTGAGTTGTTATTCTATACTTCCTAAGTCTGACTAGCTCTTCACTCCAGCATTCTTCTATTCACTGCTTTCTACTCCAGATCAGTCACCCAGGACTTCCTTGTATCCCATATTCCTGTAATTGCAATTAAAACACACAAAACTCTTCCCTTTAAGCCAAACTACACGAGTACATGAGCTATCTTATACTGCCAAACCACTGGTTTATCAAGGTCAGTACTATTGACTCTGACTGACAGGATCTCAGGCAAAGGTCTTTCATGTGAACTACTGTCCAATACATCAGCGATGATCATTTCTCAAAAGTGTTATCTGCCTATAATGATCTTATATTCTGATAACATCCAGGTTAGAGTACTGCAATCTCTGCTATATTGAGCTGCCTTTGAGACTGTCCAGAAAATTCATCAAGTTCAAAAGTTTCCTGTCAGGGACAGGGGGCTGGGACCCATGTGCTGAAAAATCTGCACTAGTTGCCCATTTGTTTTCAAGCACAATGGAAAGTGCTGGATTAGTGGCAGATAACTAGGGGAACTGGACAGTATTAGAAGGTGGTCTTTCAAATAAAGATCCAGTTCACAAGCCCTGTTTTCGGCATTCCTGATTACAAAGATGAGGTGGAAAGCAAGCAGAGAACAGTTACTTCTGTGGTAGCTTCCTTGTAAATTTTCCTGCTGTCTTTTAGGCATCATACCATGGCATTTAATTAATGGTTTTTACAACCCACCTAATTACTCTTATAACCCACTTTTTCCCCCATGGTGGCCGGAAGTACCTTACATCATTAACATTTCTATATTATCCTCGGACACTCTGTGGGATGCACTATGTTGAGTGAGTGTCTGGTCCAAGTTACTATGGAAAAGTAGGGATACAAAACTGGGTAACCCAGATACGAGTGCAACATTCTTACCATTTCACAATGCTACTTCCATGCAGCAGATCATTTTATGGCCACAGCTATAGGCTGCTAAATAAAATATGCTTTTTATTGGCTGGGGTTTTAATAGCTTGTTCACTTTTAATTATTTCATGTTTTTTATGATTTTATTTATCATGTTTCGTTTCGAAAGCCACCTCAAGCAAAGGCGGCAGGGGCAGCATTTCAATTTTCTACAATATTTCCATGAATATGTCCAGAAAAAGACACAACCCAGCTTAATTTGAAGAACGTACTCCTTTTCATTAACCAGGTTTCCATGTTCTTGACCAAACCGTTGGTCATTTACAACATTATCATAACATTCTCCTACATTATTACAAGCTATTTTACTCCTCATTTCTACTCATACAAATTATTTTTTTCAAAAAACACCCATGGATCAGTAATATTTTATACACATTTCTACTTCATATAATTGTAGATAGATGGTAAGAAGATCCAACTCCCAGCCAAGATTATCATGTAATGTTTTGAAGCAACATGTCATTCTACAAGCAGCACAAAATCTAGGGGGTGTCAATTTGTTACTACTTAATCCCAAACTCTGCACACAATCATGCAATGGAATAGAGTAAATCAATCATCATTTTAAAAATAACATCACCATTCATTCATTTTGCTTATTCCCAAATTCCACAGATAACATTGTAATAGAAAGGTTTAGAGAATGTAATATTTGAACACACTACCTTAAAATGGGCTAGAGTGCGTTTCCGATAGTCATGCCCCTCACAGAAACAGGAGAGACTTTTGAAAAACAGCAAAAGATTTCCATTCTCTTCAGCCCTAGAAAACAATATATGAGGTTTTGAAGTAAATAATAGCATTTTTTTATGAACACTTCATTCTACATTAGTTTAACAGAATTTCTGTTGCAAAGAACCTTTCACATAATTAGAGTACTGTACAATAAAAGAGCATTTGTTTCTCAGAAGTGGTAACTATCATTGCCTGAATATTTCGTTTAGGGCTAGATTTTTGGGGAGGAGGCAGCTTAATACTTTGGCAGGTTCATATAAGGAGAAAGTGATCCTGCACTAAAGTCCCAGGTTTTAAAGGTTAGCTTCAGCAATCTAAATTGAGCTTGACAACTAAGCACAGCAAGGGCAGCTTGTACAGAACTGCCAGGTGTATTAACCCTGCTGCAAGTTTTTGTACTAATGAATGTTTTGGGACAGTATTTAAGGATAGACAGATGTACATGCGGCTACCTTTCTAGATGATGGATGGATAAGAACAAGAGACAAGAAATCATACTTAAATAAATATATGATTTTAAAAACAAATTATACTTTAGCTCTTACGTTTATACTAGCAAGAAAGCCCATTGCAACCAGGAATGCAATGAGCGCTAGGACCCAGGGGACACTGGCAGGCGCAGATCTCTCTCTCTCTCTCTCTCTCTCTCTCTCTCTCTCTCTAATTCCAACTTGGCCCTATTCCAACTTGGACAGCCAGGACACTCTCCACCCCCAGGGGTGTTTCACAAATATTAAGAGGAACAATGGATAAGGATATAAACTGAAACGGAAACAAACATTTTTTTAAAGAGATAGGAAAGAACAAGAGTCTAGTGGCACCTTGGGACTGATGGAATTCATGGCAGGGGATGAGCTTTTATGAGTCACTGCTTGCCACAAATGTTGTTAATCCTACTTGCTTGCCACAAATGTTGTTAGTCCAACTTGCAAATGTTGTTGGGGTGCTACTGGACTCTTGCTCTTTTCCACTGCTACTGACAGACTAACCCATCCTGAACCAGAGCAGAAGGGTGGGCTGGCTTCTCTGATACCAAGAAGCTAGTCGAAGAGAGGGGCTTTTAAATTGTATTTACTTGTGATGTGTATAGCTCGCTTTTCTTGCCAAGATTCAAGGTAGGTCACAAAAGGCAAGACAAAATAATCCACAGGATCAGATGTCAAACAAACCATGCAGTAATATTTGTACTGCAGAAATCTGAAAGGAAGCTAGAAATAAAACCTAATTATGAATGTGTTAAATGGTCTTTTAGCAGGCTGATTCAGTTAATGCCATTTTCTCCCACGAGGTCTGCCCTGGAAGAGGGTGGGGGGAGAGTTATGGGTTTTATTATTATTTCTTGTAAACTGTCCCAAGCCCACTGGCAGGGAACAGTATAGAAATTGAACAAATAAATAAATCTGGAAAAAGCAATTCCAGATTTTATGAATTTGGTCAACCACCCTTCATTCCCATGTTACCACAATGAGAACATGTATTGTTGTGGCAATATGGGTTTTTTTCCAGGAAGCAATGCAGTGAATTGGTTGGTTAAAGACACATCCATCTACTAAACACAGTATTCTCTTTCAAAAAGTTATTGTTGATTTTGTATCCAAACAGATAAACATAAACACAAACAACTTATTCAGCTGTAGTAGGAACTCTCACTCTACTGATATGAAATATGAAAGTTCTGCAGTGCTCAACTGAATCCAGATGTGGACACTAATGTCAGATGATTACCAAACAAAACACTTCACAGTACCAGAAAGCAACCTTGGGAAGAATTGTGTAATGGGTCGGTTTATTGTGATCATGAAAAACAGGCAAATCTAGCACAAACCCCCAAAACAGTCATTTTCAAAAAATATGTGCTCCTTTTACACATGACTTCAGATGTGTCCGTCATCAGGAAGTAAATCAATCAAAATGAAACCCATCAGGTAAGAGTTGCCAGAATATAAATGTTTCAGTCTCAGCAGGAACCACATATAAACAAACACGCTGGCCTGAACTCATCCCCACTAAGAAAAAGTCAAGGCATTTGCATTTTCTTAAGGGGGTAGCAATTTTTTTGCTGCAGATAAGCACTATATATTGTTCATAAATGTCCATTGATCTCTGGGAACAAAATGGGGAGGGTGGGCTCAATGTGCAGCAGTGGGAATGGGAAACCAGCAAAACCTTAAGTTCCTCCTTAAGAACATTTAAGAGCACTTAGTTTTCTTAGCTGAATGGTTAATAAATCTTTCTCAACTTTTGTACCATTGAGAAACCCTTGAAACATTCTTTAAGCTTTGAGGAACTCCAGAAATTGCACGATCATGCAGAATATGGTTGAGAAGCATAGCTGTGTACATGCCCACCCTGGGTCCCACCCTACCCATCACTGGCCATTTTGGAAGGGGGGGTCAACATGACCATATATGGAAGAGGGTGGCTAAAGTGGCCGATTAGCTTGCGGCTCGGCAAGCTTCTCTTCCCTCCCCTCCCGAAGCGAGAAGCTTGCCAGGCCGCGAGCTAATCGGCCGCTTTGGCAGCCGATTTGCTCGCGTCCTGGCGAGCTTCTCGCTTCGGGGGGAAGGGAAGAAGGAGCCGTGGCCCAGCGCCAAGGCCTTCACGGCCCGGCACCGGGCCGCGGCCCACGGGTTGGGGAGCACTGCTATACAGCGTATCCATCTTTCTTTCATCATCTACCACAAAATGTCTATTAAACTGCTATAGTCCTTTAAGCATCCTCCAGTTATTATAGGTTAGCTCTTTGTTCAACGTAAGGAACATGAACTGTCCAGCTAAAGGACAAAATGGGAGACCTATGATTGGATATATTTTTGCTTACTTAGAACAGCCATGTAGGTCTGCCAATCTGATTGGGAAAGAAGCTGTGAGGGAAGCTATATAGGGTTGGGGTGAGGGATTACATATCAGAGAAATTAAGTGAGCAGAAAGCTACCAATGTGATGTGAAAGACCCAGGCAGTAAATATCAGAGGTTCATAAAATTATACAGTGGACGGAGAGAACTTCTTTGTCCTCTCCAAAATACTTGATCTCAAAATCACTCAATGAAGTTGATAAGAAGTAAGTTCAAGACAGTCAAAAGGAAATCGTAGTTTACTCAAAAAGTGCCAAAGGATGGCCCATAGGCATACATGGCTTTAAAAGGGCAATAGGCAGATTTAGCTATCTAGCTATGGTGACAAAAGGGAACCTTGACATTCACTGCTTGGAAACCCCTGAATAGCAGTGTCAGGAGGCATCATCAGGTAAAGTCAGCCTCTATGTGCTCGTTGGCACTCCAGAATAACTGGTTGGCCACTATGTGAGACAGGAGACTGGCTAGATGGACCATTGGTCTGATCCACCAAGGTTATTATTATGTTATTATGCTGTACCTGGTAGACCAGCTCCAGAAGTTGGTTATGAGACAAAACTGCTCAGCCCTGCATTTAAAATTAAAATCCTATTTTAACCTGCTTTGACTGGCTTACCTTTAGAGGCTTGGCCACAATTATTCATGCTCTAATTAAATCTAGGAGGGATTACTGCAATGCATGTTGCTGCCTTTGATTACTGTTCAGAATCTTCAACTGATTCACAATATAGCAGCTAGACTATCAGGTTTGAGCTACAGGTATTACATCTCAACAGCATTAAAAACTCTCCACTGGCTGTCAGTCAGCTTCCAGACAGAGTTCTAAGTGCTATTAGTTAAATAGCTCTACAAAGTATGAGATGTATGTAAAAAACTGTTCTCTCACATGAATCTGCCTCCTGATTAAGACCATCATCAGAAATCCCACTCTGTGTGCTACTTAACAGAGGCAAGGTAACTAGAAACCAGAGAAAGAGCATTTTCAGTAGTGGTGCCTAAGCTGTAGAAAATCACTTCCCAAAGAGGCTCACCTGTGGCGAGCATATGGTCTCATATGCATCAGACAAACCCTTCATTCTGTTCATGCCTTTCAGGGGCCTTATTTCCTTTAAAGGTTTATAGCTGCTCTACTCCCCCTTCAAGAGCCTCTTGTGGCGCAGAGTGGTAAGGCAGCTGTCTGTAAGCTTTGCCCATGAGGCTGGGAGTTCAATCCCAGCAGCCGGCTCAAGGTTGACTCAGCCTTCCATCCTTCCGAGGTCGGTAAAATGAGTACCCAGCTTGCTGCTGGGGGGTAAACGGTAATGACTGGGGAAGGCACTGGCAAACCACCCCGTATTGAGTCTGCCATGAAAACGCTGGAGGGCGTCACCCCAAGGGTCAGACATGACTCGGTCCCTGCACAGGGGATACCTTTACCTTTACCTTTTACTCCCCCTTCAAGGATCGCTGCCTTGCCATGGCAAGGGGGACTGCGTAGCTCAGTGAAGCTTTGAGCTATGCCATGCAGGGCTACCCAAGACAGACAGATCATAGCACAGAATCAGCCTCTCTGTCAGATGGCTATCCAGCCTCTGTTTAAAAATTTCCAAAGATGGAGAACCCACCACCTCCCAAGGATGCCTGTTCCACTGAGAAACCACTCTAACTGTCAGGAACTTCTTCCGGATGTTTAGATGGAATTTCTTTTGCATTAATTTCATCCCGTTGGTTCTGGTCTGTCCCTCTGGGGCAAGAGAGAACAACTATCTTCTATATGGCAGCATTTTAAATACTTGAAGATGGTTATCAGATCTCCTCTCAGTCATCTCCTCTCCAGACTAAACAGACCAAGCTCCCCGCTTCCTCATACGTCTTGGCCTTCAAACCCCTCACCATCTTTGTTCCCCTCCTCTGGAAATGCTCCAATTTGTCTACATACCTCTTCAACTGTGGTGCCTAAAACTGAATACAGTATTCCAAGTGAAGCTGAACCAGAACAGAGTAAATTGGCACCAGCATCTCCCCTGATCTGGACCCGATACTCCTCCAGATACATCCCAAAATCCCATTTGCCTTTTTAGCCACCCAGTCACACTGCTGACTCATGTTCAATGTATGGTCTACTAAGACTCCCAGATCCTTTTCGCACATATTCTGAATAATCAACTCCAGTCACTCTTGTCCCTTCTCTTAACAGAAGAGCACAGTTAATCACTTATTTTGCACTGCAATTTGGTGGAAATCAGAAAGCTTGCAAATCACAGTACAAGGTTGGAAAGCCTAGGGATCAAGAAAGGAACAGGGTCAGCAGCAACCACAAATATTGGCTGGCTACAAAAGGCACTATTCATGCAGCACTACTGAAGCTAAAGCTAAATAACACATATGAATACTTTCAAATGAGCAGCCGTGTTGGTCTGAAGTAGCGCAATAAAATCAGAGTCCAGTAGCACATTTGAAACCAACAAAGATTTATTCAAGGCGTGAGCTTTCGAGAGCAAGCACCCTTCGTCAAACTATGATCTTTTTATGTGACAGGGAATATATAGCAAAAATCAATTCTGTTACATCAGTAGACTGTACAGCCAATGATAATCCTTTGTAAAACAGCCCATCAATCCCCTAGAATCCAGTGTACTTTACAGAGAGAAACCAAAATGCTGCTATTAGAGATCAAAGGAGCAAGCAACATATGGGGAGGTGATAGCCTTTGATCTCTAATAGCAGCATTTTGGGTTCTCTTTGTAAAGTACACTGAATTCTAGGGGGTTGATGGGCTGTTTTGACAAAGGATTACCATTGGCTGTATTTGGTTGTGACACAGTCTACTGATGTAACAGAATTGATTTTTGCTATATATTCCATGTCATGTAAGAAGATCATAGTCTGAAGAAGGGTGCTTGCACTCGAAAGCTCATGCCTTGAATAAATCTTTGTTGGTCTTAAAGGTGCTACTGGACTCTGATTTTACATATGAATACTGCAAATGTTGAAAACAATTGGTAAGACACAATATCTTAAAAGTGCACTAACAATTCATACTTTAATATCAAAAGGCATAATTATGTAATGTAGTATCTCAATCACAAAGGGTATATCACTGTGCTTACCTGGATACAATCTTGTTTAAATCAGAAGACTCCTCACATTCTATTATAATGCTAAGATCAGTAACCACAGCATAACCATTTCTGTTACTCTGGTTTGGAAAAGAATAAATGTTTCATGTTAGACAAAATGTTATATAAGAACTTAACAGAAAATATCAACATGCATTAACTAATCATTGAATTAATCTCAATTTACATGAAATATATGTACTCAAAGAAGGAATGCCAAGTTCTGCTCCCATCAAGGCCAATGGTGACCCCTTAGGAAGTGCTAATATCTGTCTAATAAATAAATTGTGTATGGTTTCAATGCTCTTTATAATATCCTCCTTCCAGTCCCACACTTCAACTCCATAAAGGGGGTGATTAGGTAGTGCAGGGGTAGTCAAACTGCGGCCCTCCAGATGTCCATGGACTACAATTCCCAGAAGCCCCTGCCAGCATTCGCTGGCAGGGGCTTCTGGGAATTGTAGTCCATGGACATCTGGAGGGCCGCAGTTTGACTACCCCTGATGTAGTGGATCCAGCAGTGATTACTGCTGTTCCAGCAGAGATGCTTAAAAGAGATTGTATAATCAATTCAGGAACACAATACAACCATTGAGGAAAAACAGGTGGGTACAATTCCCTGCCCACCCTTTTCTCTGTAAAGGACTTTAGGATATCCATTGCTTTTTCTGGAAACAATACTGCAAGGTTTTTTAAAATTATTTATTTATTTTACTTTACTTGTAACCCATCTTTCTCCCCAATGGAGACCAATTGCAGTTTACATCATTCTTCTCTCCTCTGCTTTTTTCCTCAGAACAATCCTGTAAGGTAGCTGAGAGCACGTGACTGGCCAAGGTCACCCAGTGAGGGTCTGCAGCGGAGTGGGAAACTGAATCCGGGTCTCCCAGGCTAATAACATTACCACTGGGAGTAACAAATAATTGCACAAAATAAGAAATAAACACAGCAATAACAAGAAAGTCCATTCTAAGTCCATTGAAGTCAGTGGATTTATAAGAGTATTACTGTGTTTAGGACTGCACTGGAAGTTCTTCATTACTTAATGACTGCTGTTTATGCATTCATAATTTAGCAAAGTACCCAAGTAACCTAAAACCCCAATTTGCATATTTTATCACAGAAGTTTTCCATGGTGCTAAGTAAGTAGAATGACTCCGGAAACAGCTGAAGTAACCCAGGGAATTTTGAAACTAAAGAACCTGAAATTACATATCTGTATCCAATTGCTGGGGGGTAAATGGTCATGACTGGGGAAGGCACTGGCAAACCACCCTGTATTGAGTCTGCCATGAAAACGCTAGAGGGCATCACCCCAAGGGTCAGGCATGACTCGGTGCTTGCACAGGGGATACCTTTACCTTTTTATCCAATTGCCATCTTGTGGTTGAAAAGAGGAAGTGCAATTTATTTACTGTTGGAGCCCTTCCCCCCAAAGCAGTACACATTAATAAAATATAGTTCCATTCTAAAACCACAAAATTAAAACCAAATCATTAAAATATTGAAGAAAATGAGAGAAAGACAAATTCAAACACAAAGTTTCAAACACTGACTAAAATTAATACATATATCTCAGTGTAGGGCAGGAAGGTGCTATATAAATATCCGAAACAAGGTGAAAGTAAAGGTATCCCCTGTGCAAGCACCGAGTCATGTCTGACCCTTGGGGTGATGCCCTCTAGCGCTTTCATGGCAGACTCAATATGGGGTGGTTTGCCAGTCCCTTCCCCAGTCATTACCGTTTACCCTCCAGCAAGCTGGGTACCCATTTTACCGACCTCGGAAGGATGGAAGGCTGAGTCGACCTTGAGCCGGCTGCTGGGATCGAACTCCCAGCCTCATGGGACTGCATGTCTGCTGCCTTACCACTCTGTACCACAAGAGAAACAAACAGACACCCTAAGGCTACTGTTCTGTTATTCTTCAGCTACAAGTTTTTTAAATAGTTTGGGTGGAGAGGGTAAACCTTTTAAATACATTAGTACATAGAGTTCTTTAAACACAAATATACACTGATTTCAAAATTCTGATAATCTCACAGTACCTGGTTTTCCTCTGTGAGCCTGAATTCCAACTGAAAGATCACTGACTGGCAATTTCCTAATATCCTACATTTGTATGCAGTTTTAATTTCACCTGCAGTAAAGGAAAATACAAGTTGATACCTTAATTTAGGTCATTTGTTTCTTTGTGCTGCAGGAATTTAAATACTAGTGATTAAAATAATATTTAATATTACCTATTTTACTTTAAAATTCATGGCCTGCTTCTACTACGCATGAAGCAGTTGCAATCATTTTAAAATACAAGACCAAACCAATTCAAAATGGTTACCATAAAATAAAAATAACTCAATTTCAAAATTATCCCAACATCTCAAAAATACCTAATTTAAGTCCATCCCATCAGAAGGTTCCTGCTGGATCAGACCAAAAGGCCATTAAGTCAAGCATTGTCTTCATGCTACCTGTCTGCAAGAACTCTACAATCAGGACGACTGCAACAGCATCCTCCCAGCTAAGCAGCCCAGCAGCTGATATAAAGAGGCATGCTGCCTCTGGTACTGGAGGGAATTATGACAGCCACTGACAGCCCCGTCCTCTATGGATTTGTCCAAAACCCTTTTGAAGCCTTACGATTTGGTGGCCACACCACATCTTCTGGCAGCCAGTTCCACAGTTAATTATGTGCTGTCTGAAGAACTTCCTTTTGTCTTCCCTGAATCTCCCATCCTTCAACTTCTTTAGATTAACCCTTGTTCTAGTATTATGAGAGAAGAAGGAAATTAAATTGGCCTCATCCAGGGCAAGGGCCTTTTCAGCCCTGGCCCTAGCCTGGTGGAATACTCTGCCTAGTGAGATTAGGCAGTTCCGTGGGGCCTGTAAAATGGAGTTGTCCTGCGAGGCCTATTGGTAGAGGCTCTGAAACCACATCAGAAATCCGCTGGCCTCCCTGTCCAAATCCACCTTTGAAAGCTCAAGATCTACCCACCCAGAAAGCCCCGTGAATGCCTGCCCCTGGCCCAAACTGGCTTATCTTGGACTCCACTTGTCAACTGGGTACAGAGGGGCATGAGTTGCCCTCAGAAATGCCGCACGCTGAGGCTGGCATGTAGTCTTATGGGGCTGGCTGCCAGCTGCCCACCCGCCTCCACGTAGCTCCAGGAACAGCACTGGTGGCCCCAGCCCACCACGCACCTCTGCACCACCTGGCCATCCATCTCCTTGTGGGAAGGGGAGTGCCACTGCTGTGTTTCCAGGGATAGTCCTGCCTCCCACCCCACTCATCCAGAGCTGCTGCACCTAGAAGGAATTCTGTGCGGGCCCTCAGTCACCGCAGCTCTGCTCCTCAGCCCATGGGGAGGTGGGGATGCAGGTGGCCGTGCAGACAGGCATCGTGGAGGCCTCTTGATGTCTCATCCCTGCACAGAACTGGGAGACTGCAAGGAAGCACCCCCCCCCCCATGGCTCCCAGCTCCACATGGTCAGAACTGGTGCACCAGGGGGCGCCTTCCGCATGGGGCCCCATTCTAGTGCCTGGTGCATTCCTGTGTACACCAAGCTTTGCTTCTAGTCACTAATATAATTATACTAGTGTATCACTGTAGTTATGAAATTCCTGCCACCAAACCTTTAATGCAATAAAACACAATGCTGATATAGGTTTATCCAAATATTTTATATGAAATTTTACAGTAGTGGAAAAAAGCACTTACTTTTCTCCAACAGTCTCAAAGAATAATTTTTGAACCAGATGCCTGTAAAATTCATCAGGAATGAGAAGTCTGATTCCAATAACGCAAGCTGAGTTTTCAGGTCAGGCGAAGAGTAATATTGCTTGGGGTCTTGGAATTTTCTTTTAACTGCTTTCCTGCAATAAATGGCAGCTAACATTGAGAAAATAGGGAATGTCCTTCAAATCCTGCTTCAGCAGCACCTTGGTACAGAAGCTACGTTTGTTTAAAGAAATTTTGACACCTTACAAATCAAAAGATTTATTGACACTTTTATGAGCTAAAACTCATTTGACAGATTCTCCAGTCCAAAGACCTTCACATTTTTCAGACTTCAGAATCACAGAGCACGGGATGATATGAGATATAAGCATGAAAAGAGAGACAGAAGGTACGGTATGTACACCAGGTGTCACCAAACTTGGTGAATCTGTGAGTACTCAAAGGCTATCTTCCTGGGTTCTTCTGATATGTGAAAGGATTGATTTAGGGAAGAAATCAATGGGCACCAGGAAATCCATTGGCAGGTACTACATTGAGGACCAGTGATATACACCAGTGGTCCCCAACCCGCGGGCCATGGCCCGGTGCTGGGCCGCGAAGGCCTCGGCGCCGGGCCGCGGCTCCCTCTTCCCGCCCCCCCGAAGCGAGAAGCTCGCCAGGCCGCGAGCAAATCGGCCGCCAAATTGGCCGATTAGCTTGCGGCCCAGCAAGCTTCTTGTTTCGGGAGGGGGTGAGAGAAGCTTCAGCGGCCGATTTGCTGGCGACCCGGAGGGGCAGAGAGAGGGAACCGCGGCCGCTGGCATGGCGGCGGCGCAAACGCGCAAACGCTGGCATGGCACAAACGCTGGAATGGCGGTGGCGTAAACGCGCTGGGGCCACTCCGGCGCAGCGGTCCATGGTGTGGACCGCTGATGTACACTACAGGTGAGTCTAGTGACCCCAAAATATAAAGCTATACAACTCACCAGAGGATTCTAACTCACAGACTGAAGACCACTGGTATATTTCACAAAAACTTATATTTACACTTATTGCATCTTCTGGCATCTTAAAGATCCTTTCTGCTTTGCTGCAACAGTGTAACAAAGCTATCCCTACCAGAATTTATAAAGTAGTTGCTTTTTCTAACAGTAATATGTTTAAGTCTTCTAAAAGAGTTTTACTAATATGGACATTTTAATGCCAAATAATTAGCATTTCATAACTTTGAAAGAAAAGTAAAAAGAGTACTGAAGTATACTCATTCTTTCTCTTTTTATAAGATACCTGTTGAAAGTACATCTATTACGGAAACCCCAAGGCATTTCCAGTTCCTAAGCACCCAACTCCAAAAAATTGCATATATTGGCTGCAAGGCACACCAGGAGACATGCAGCGAGAGAGAGGGAGATAGAGACACAGAGAGAGATCTACACCTCCCAGTGTCCCCTGGGTCCTAGTGCCCATTGCATTCCCGCTTGCGCTTTCTTGCTAGTTTCTAAATAAACATGCCTTTGACCAGGCTGCATATATGCAAACTGACAAATACTAAATCCCCTCCTACTGTTTCAGTAGGCTTAACAAGGAAAAAAGTCAACACAAAAGAAAATCCCTGACGGTTATGGACCAAATTAAAAATTAAAAAATAAATAAATGCATACATGGCTTTCTTTGTCCTCCTTTTAGAATAAGTGAAAGACCCACGTTGCTTGCATTCATACTTTTCTGTTAACATCTTAATTTCTTTTTCCAAAGACTGGATTTCATCTTCATAAACCTGAAGAGTGTTGATATTCATTTCTCAGACACCAAATTTACTAAAATAAAAAGCATGAAACAGAAATTATTCATTATTATTATTATGTAATTTATCACCCGCCACTCCTGGACAACCGGCTTGTGGTGGGTTACAATATGATATCCCCACAATAAAAACATAGAAACCCCAACTCTTAACATGCAGAGCATACAAACAGATGGCAGCAATCCCATCCCTCACACCCTCCCTAGTCCCGGACTCCGAACACTCCCTTTAAAACCTTAATCACTCTGGCCTCAACCAAATTCCTGGCAGAAGGGCTCCATCTTGCGGGACCTTCAACACTGAGAAGGCAAGTAACTAAGCAAGTAATACCATTTCTGTAATAATGAGCATTACATTTTTAAATTTATTACATTTTTATTTAAAATTTTATGATTCCCACACTCAACTAGCAATTGTTCCAGAGTGTCTATATTGAAAATGAAGTGGCACCTACAATAAACAGCATTTTGACATGTATTTCTTATAACAAAGAGACATATATGTCATAAATGAATGTGGGCCCATAGAAGCAGAACATGCACACTACACTACTTTTTAAGAGGTTATACTGAACCAAGAAGAAGAGTTGGTTCTTATATGCCGCTTTTCTCTACCCGAAGGAGTCTCAAAGCGGCTTCCATTTGCCTTCCCTTTCCTCTACCCGCAACAGACACCCTGTGAGGTAGGTGAGGCTGAGAGAGCCCTGATATTACTGCTCAATCAGAACACCTTTATCAGTGCTGTGGTGAGCCCAAGATAGAAGTCCACGCTCCTAACCACTACACCAAGCTTCCACATGCCAATGTATATTCCAGGCTCATATATCCAAATTAATAAGACATTCTAGAAACATTCTAGATGTTAAAAGATAATAATAAGAGTTTACCTTTACCAAATATAGACTATTCAGAATTTCACAGGGTCATCTGTAACTGGCCCTGGTAATTAAGGCCAATGGTCCACTTGGTCTGGCATCCTATTTTACACAACAGCCTGCAGATGCTCTGCTGGGCTAACAGTCAGTACGTAGGGCCAAGACCTTCCTGTGACGTTGCCTTCTAAAACCAGTATTCACCAGATTAAGGTGACCAAGAGTTCTCCGACCCAACAAGCATTCATAGCTAAGGGTTGAAATCCACAGAACTGCCATAACAAGTTTCACACTATATGCTTACATGTTTCTACATTGTAAATGTTACAGTATTATGGCAGACCACTTTCAAAAGCAGATTGCTAAGTAACAATGGAGAATGTTATGCAGCAGAAGAAACACTACTAAAGCAACTGTTTGGATCCTAACTGGCAGGGACTCATGGGAATTGTAGTCCATGGACATCTGGAGGACCACAGGTTGACTACCACTGTCCTAAAGCAAAGGCTGCTCAAGCTTGCATTTTATGGTCCATCTCACCTGCCAGACCACTAAGTTGTCCTCTTCTCCAGATACCCATAAGCAGGGGACTGTTGATCTTGACACTAAGACTGAACTTGAAACTGACATCATAACTATTGTGTGCATGTTCTCAAAAACAGAGCTTAATCCAGAATTATATGAGAACCCTGTAGGAACAAAGCTGGAATGTGTGACTTGTAAGAACTAGAAGAAGATGAAGAAGAAAAGTTGGTTCTTATATGCCGCTTTTCTCTACCCGAAGGAGTCTCAAATCGGCTTCCTTTTCCTCTCCCCACAACAGACACCCTGTGAGGTGGGTGAGGCTGAGACAACCCTGATATTACTGCTCAGTCAGAACAGCTTTATCAGCGCTGTGGCAAGCCCAAGGTTCAAATTGAGGGAATGAAGAGGTAGTGTTTATAGATTTTCTTAATGGCCCCCTACATTTTTCACAGTTTGAGCACTGTCCTGAAATGTAGGGCAAAGAAAAACAATATTGTGCTCTCTCAAAAGATTCTGAACTAGAGAATGTTTAGGTCTGTCTCCAAAATATGTAAACCTTCTCTTTCGGTATTCCATTTGGTTGGGATACTGATATGTATATATGTAATACCAACAGCATGTTTATTTACAAGATATGCATGCCATTAGTAGGGACCCTCTTAAGTTTATCCAGTCTACATCTACTGCACAAATACATTGTGAAGAAACATCCGGAAGATGTTCCTGACAGTTAGAGCTGATCCTCAGTGGAACAGGCTTCCTCAGAAATTTTTAATCTTTAGAAATTTCCATCTTTGGAAATTTTTAAACAGAGGCAGGATAGCCATCTGACGGAGAGGCTGATTCTGTGACCATTCAAGGGGGTAGCAGATTACAGTAGATAAGCAATAGGATTGTGAGTATCCTGCAAAGTGCAGGGGGTGGACTAGATGACCCAGGTGACCCTTTCTAACTCTATGAATCTATGATTCTATGAAACCTTCATTAGTACTAGGCAACTAGCCCCTGTGATAGCCCAGGTCCTTTACTGGGCTCTTTGTTTGTCTGGTGTGAAATAAGCCCAAAATACCAGACAGGAAAACCTTTTTGATTTTTATTCAATTGCAGTAGAACAGAAATATACTGACACAGATAAGACAAAGACACAAACAAAGAAGAGAATTACATAGTATTAAATACCATCTCCTTGGAGGTTGGGAGTGATGATGCCCTTGCAGGATGGGCCAATAGCTTGTGGTCTCCACCCCTCATTCTATTTCCCCAGTCCACCCTGTAGCCACCAAGCCAGTCCCCCAAAAGCTGCTGACAAGATTCAAAAAGCTGCTTTCATGCACGCTCTCCACCCCCACCTCCAATGTTTACACATTAACAAAAGCGGTAGCACATCTCCATTCTTCCTCCCAACCTTGAGATAAGTTTAGTTCTTCTTCTTCTAAAACTAGATATGCCACTTTTCTCTACCCGAAGGAGGCTCAAAGCGGCTTACAGTCACCTTCCCTTACCTCTCCCCACAATAGACACCCTGTGAGGTGGGTGAGGCTGAGAGAACTCTGATATCACTGCTCAGTCAAAACAGCTTTATCAGTGCCGTGGCGAGCCCAAGGTCACCCAGCTGGCTGCATGTGGGGGAATGCGGAATCGAACCCAGCATGCCAGATTAGAAGTCCGCACTCCTAACCACTACACCAAACAAAAACATCAACAAAAACATGTCACTTACTTGGATTTTAGTAAAGCTTTTGATAAGGTTCCCCATGATGTTCTGATGGACTGCAATCTGGATTTTCAGATAGTTAGGTGGATAGGGAATTGGTTAGAGAACCGCACTCAAAGAGTTGTTGTCAATGGTGTTTTATCAGACTGGAGGGAGGTGAGTAGCGGGGTACCTCAGGGCTCGGGGCTCGGTCCGGTACTTTTTAACATATTTATTAATGATCTAGATGAAGGGGTGGAGGGACTACTCATCAAGTTTGCAGATGACACCAAATTGGGAGGACTGGCAAATACTCCGGACGATAGAGACAGAGTTCAACGAGATCTGAACACAATGGGAAAATGGGCAAATGAGAACAAGATGCAATTTAATAAAGATAAGTGTAAAGTTCTGCATCTGGGTCAGAAAAATAAAAAGCATACCTACTGGATGGGGAATACGCTTCTAGGTAACACTGTGTGTGGACGAGACCTTGGGGTACTTGTGGATTGTAAACTAAACATGAGCAGGCAGTGTGATGCAGTGGTAAAAAAGGCGAATGCCTTTTTGGGCTGTATCAACAGGGGCATCACATCAAAATAACAAGATGTCATAGTCCCATTGTATACGGCACTGGACAGTCCACACCTGGAGTAATGTGTGCAGTTCTGGAGGCCTCACGTCAAGAAGGACGTAGATAAAATTGAAAGGGTACAGAGGAGAGCGACGAGGATGATCTGGGGCCAAGGGACCAAGCCCTATGAAGATAGGTTGAGGGACTAGGAAATGTTCAGCCTGGAGAAAAGGAGGTTGAGAGGGGACATGATAGCCCTCTTTAAGTATTTGAAAGGTTGTCATTTGGAGGAGGAAAGGATGCCGTTCCAATTGGCTGCAGAGGAAAGGACATGCAGTAATAGGTTTAAACTACAAGTACAACGATATAGGCTAGATATCGGCGGGGGGGGGGGGGGAATTCACAACCAGAGTAGCTCAGCAGTGGAATAGGCTGCCTAAGGAGGTGGTGAGCTCCCCCTCACTGGCAGTCTTTAAGCAAAGGTTACTCAGATACACACTTTTCTTGGATGCTTGGGCCTGATCCTGCGTTGAGCAGAGGGTTAGACTAGATCAGTGGTCCCCAACCCCCGGTGCAGGGACCGGTACCGGTCCATGGATCAGTCGGTACCGGGCCGCAGCTCCTCCTCATTCTCCTCCTCAGGGGCTGCCCTGCCACTCTGCTGCCAGTTTACCTTTGGTGCTCTCCAGCGGCTGCCATGGCTGGGGCTCCCCCTCGGCTTGGCACTGTGCAGCTGCTGCTGGCAGCACCCCCCAGCAGGTGACAGGAAGTCAGGTACACCAACGGGAAAGCAAGTGGAGCAGGGGCTCAGGCGGCGGGAGCATCCCTCGGCAAAAGACAACCCCTCCCCCGGGCCTCAGTAAAATTTTCAAGCTTTGACCGGTCCCCAGTGATAAAAAGGTTGGGGACCACTGGACTAGATGGCCTGTATGGCCCCTTCCAACTCTATGATTCTATGATCAACATAAACATTATTTTTGGTGAGCCTACTTCTATGAGCGTATCAAGAAATTACATTCCATAAATATAGCAAACTGTACTCTCTGCCTTGGCATAGGCTCGCTAAATCTGAAAACAAATCCGGATGCAAAATCACATCCAATAAACTAATCGCTAAGCAAAGGTTTTGGAAATTTGTTACCCCTCACCCAGAGGGGACGCCTGGTGAGCTGACAGCCTACAACCGTTGTCACTGAAGAATCGGAGGTGCTGGCAGTCTTTGGGGCTTGTTCCCGACCACGAATGTCTCTGCACTGCAATGGCTCAATGGGATTTCTGGGTTTGTGCCATTTTTTCCCCTCGAACACGCCATTTGCTTCGGATTTGCTCTGACTG
The DNA here is from genome assembly GCF_049243985.1 of Paroedura picta. Classification (NCBI taxonomy): domain Eukaryota; kingdom Metazoa; phylum Chordata; class Lepidosauria; order Squamata; family Gekkonidae; genus Paroedura; species Paroedura picta. Next base: position 54,244,948 of record NC_135371.1, on the reverse strand, counting down.
TCCAGTTGCCTGAGCCACAGCAAGCAATACATGCTATAAAGAATATGCTTAAAAGTTCCACAAGAACAAGTTAACGTCAGGAATCCTCCCCAGCTGGGATCACCTGCCGCGCTACTAACCTGGCTCCGAGCCCGTGCCAGTTTCGCCCGCTCCTCCGCGCGCCTTTCCTCCCTCCGGTTATTCTCCCTTTCTGAACTACCCGCCAACTACAAAGCTCTCTTCAGGCGCTACCATCGGGTACAGTGGGGAGGGGGGAGAGAAACAGAAAACCTCGCCAGAAAACCTTTTTAAGCTTTCATCTCCGCCCCCTACGAAAGCACGGCTGTAGTTAATTAACTCCCCAAGGACAATGAAGCTCCGCATATCACAGTAGCCCTTTCCTTCTCCATTCTGCTTTGCCTTCCCTCCCCCCGGTAAGCTACAGATAGTTCAGTCCACAAGTGTTCCTCGCATACCCGACCGGCTATGAAACAGGGTTGCAAAAATGGGGGAAGCTAAAGCACAGTCTAAACATCCGGCCAAAAATTGGAAGCCCCCATGGGCAATTAATGTAATTCAGTGTTGAAAACTTCCTTCCATTAAAATCGGCAGCCGATGCAAGCTTGGATGGGACTGCGGTGGGGTGTGACTCCTGTCCATTGTCGTGTCGAGGGTTTGGGTGGGTTGCTATGGGATCCGGAACGGTGTTTCGGAGTGCGCAGCGGAAGTGGGGGAAAGGTAAACAGGGAGCATCTTGCGAAAGCCACGCTGAGAGTGGCGGAAAGAACTCTCGTGGGTGAGGGTTTACAGGAGCGGGGGCTGTAAGAAGGGTAGGGAAGGCGTAAAGCAGGCTTTGCTTTGTTTTTTTGCGAATCAAGTTTGTTCATCGTTTCTTTTAAGAGTTCATGAACTGTACTAAGTCGCATCGGGAGATCTCTGTTCAGCCTGGTCCAGTTATTAGGTGTGGTATTTTCATGTGTTTCTTTGCATACGTAGAAGCCAGAGCTTTTGAATTTTGAGCATGGATCAAAACCTAGTTAATAAACGGCTGTACGTCGGAGGCCTTGACCATACGGTTTCTGAAGCTGAATTGCAGGAAAGATTTGGCAAGTTTGGAAATGTTACAGACACAGAAATTGTTATCCGGAAAGATGAAAAAGGTAATTCTTTTTCATTAATTTTCATTCTTTAAAAGTAAAATAACATCTTAATTTCCTATTCAAAGCATATTTTGTATGTATTTACTTGGAAATATGTGCCTTTATTCTGAAAAGATTGATTGCTAAAGTAATAAGTCTCTGTTTTGAACAGGGAAGCCTACAAAAACATTTGCATATATCAGCATCACCCTTTCAGAAAAAGAACTTAGAAAATGTAAGTATATCTGCTACCTGATTTTAGTTGGCTCTTTACCTTCCCTGTGGAATGAGTGTCTAACAGGTGTCTGAACCAAAACTAGTTAATCACATTAACAATATGGGGTGAAGCAGAGTTCCACATTTCTGAGCCCACTGCCTTCAGTGGGTTTAGAAGGATATGATTCTCTGAGGTTTGTGATCTGATTATAAGGGAGAGCTCCTGTTGAAGTATAGCACTATTTTACCTTGAGTGCAACTGTATTTCTTACCTTTTTGCTGCATGTTTGATCTCTGTGTTTAGCTTTAGCACAATCAGGCTGTACAATTTATTTTAAAAACTTTTCAGTTTTCATTAACATTCTGGAGTATATATATCTGTAGGAAGGATAAAATAGTGTTCCCACTGATGGCTGCTCTTAAAATGCCTGAGAATAAAGTTTTTTTTAATTAAATATGACCTGTCCCTGCTCCGTGCTCATCGCAGTATTTCAAATGGATACATTCATCCTGTATTCATATAAGTTTCTGTATGCTTCTTTTGTCATGTTCCCTCTTCTCCATCAGAACTGACCTTCAAACTTTTAATTTCCCGTCTTCAAAAACCTCTCTACTAAATAATTTGAATTTTCCGCTCCTTCTCACAGAGCAGTGGTCCCCAACCCCTGGTCTGGGGGCCGGTACCAGTCCGTGGATAAGTCGGTACCGGGCCACGGCTTCTCCTCATCCTCCTCCCCGGCTGCTGCCTCTGGGGCTGCCCTGCCACTCTGCCGCCAGTTCACCTTTGGTGCTCTCCAGCGGGGGCTCCCCCTTGGTGTGGCACTGGGCAGCTGCTGCTGGTAGCGCCCTCCAGCGGGCGATAGGAAGTCAGGGGCGCCGGCAGGACAGCAAGTAGAGCAGGGGCTCAGGCAGCAGCAAAGTCCCTCAGCAAAAGACTACCCCCCCCCCCGGGCCTCAGTAAAATTGTCAAGCGTTGACTGGTCCCCGGTGATAAAAAGGTTGGGGACCACTGACTTAGAGGACCAAAATGTACCCAGTGGTATTTACAACTGAGCTGATGAGCTGACATCAAATTTAGCAGGTCCAAAGCACAACTTCTCTGTACATTAAACTACACTCGCTTTCACCATCAACAATACTTTAACCTAACTTTATAAGGAATTGAGTTGAATGGCTTCTGAGAGTGTTAACAAAACTGTTTGTTTGCTGTTTGTAGGTATATCTGTTTTAAACAAGACAAAATGGAAAGGTGGAACATTGCAAATAGAATTGGCCAAAGAATGTTTTTTGCACAGGTAGTATTGACTGTTTTGCAAGCAGAACTTTTAGTAAAAAACACTAGATACCATTTAAGACTATTTTTGAATTATACTGTTAATCCACAAGTGAAGAGTCTTAAAGATCTTCACAAAAATAACATAATCTGTCTGTATAAAAAGAAGTTTAAAATTGTATTATTTTAGGCCTATTAGGTATGATATATATTTAATATTGATTGTAATTAGTGATTTGTGCGAATGAATTAACTATGGTAGATATTTGGGGTGTCTAAAAGGAGCTATTATTCATGACTCTGCAGGTATATGTATCCTCTGGCAAACTTAAGTTTTTTGCTGTGATGCAGATTGGCACGGGAGCGTCAAGAGGCAAGCGTGATGAAGAAAAATACAACTTGTAATGGCATTGTAAACATTCTAGAATCTATGAAGAAATCTGGAGTTGTAGATTTTCATGTAAAAGCAGTACCAGGAACAGAAATACCAGATCATAAGGTATGGTAAACAATGAATAAGAAGGAAGTGAAGTGATAATTGGACCATATCTGTTTCCCTTTGTCCCCTGATTCTAAATTAACAGTGCATAGTTACTCCAGTGTAATTCCAATCAAATTAATAGACTGAAAAAATTTGGTGTTCAATTTATTACATTGTAGATTTCTAGAAAAAACAAATGGTATAGAAGGAAAAGAAACTTTAAAAATTGGACAACCCCATTCTGCTTCTTTCCGCAACTGAATTCTGTCATCCTGTCGGTCAGATCTGTATATAATCCCAAACAAAAATAGTGTAGGTTTATGATTGTTTTCTAAGAAACGTTTAATAGGAGGAGCATGTCTTTTATGTTACACTGCTTTTATGTTCAGAAAGTCTTGATTTAAATGGCATGCTTGTCCTGCCAATATATTTATTTATCTTATGCCATGTAGTATAGCTAGGAGAAGAGCCTCTTGTGGCGCAGAGTGGTAAGGCTGCAAAAGTGCAGTCTTAGAGCTCTGCCCACGAGGCTGGAAGTTCAATCCCAGCAGCCAGCTCAAGGTTGACTCTGCCTTCCATCCTTCCGGTAAAATGAGTACCCAGCTTGCTGGGGGGTAAATGGTAATGACTGGGGAAGGCACTGGCAAACCACCCCGTATTGAGTCTGCCATGAAAACACTAGAGGGCATCAGCCCAAGGGTCAGACATGACTCGGTGCTTGCACAGGGGATACCTTTACCGTTATAGCTAGGAGATCCAAGGATTGTCTAGCAGTCAGGCAAGGGATGTTCAGAGGTTGTTTGCCATTACCTGTTTTCGTGTCATGATCCCTACAGTTCCTTGGTGGAACACTATAAATTTTATTGCAGTTACATGATATTGCATAGACTACATGATCACTATTTTCCCCCAAGTTTTCTCTGCCATTGAAATATTTCACTAATCCTATTGACAATAAACTCTATGTAAAGAATTCACAACATGCAATAGCGATCATTGTGATCATATGATATCAAATCTGACAGACAGAATTCTGTTGAGGAAAGAAGCAGATTTTGAAACTGAAACTTGGGTTAAATGAGAATCTCATGTAGATAAGAGCCAGGAAAAGCCTGGACAGCTCACTCTGCTTAAGTGTGTTTGAGAACAAAACCTAAAAGAATTTGAAAGTTTCATATTGTTCTCCAGCACGTACTTCACACACAGACTAAATATAGATTCCTTTGTACTTATATAGCAGATGTTAATTCAGGTTCAGTTGTCTAAATATGAACAACTAATGATTTATGGTACTCTATATGTGCTCTGTGAAATTGTAACGTTAATGCTGGTTCATTTTTCTAAATATTAACAACTTATTATGAATTGCACACTGAAATTGTCCTGTATTTTATCAACTTTTCAAAACAATGTACTAGATATATTTTTATGTTTTATACTAGGAGTGAAGCCTGTTTTGAAAACAGGCCAAAGAAAGTGCGAGGGAGGTGGCAGGGTGGGAGGGTACCCGCCAAGGAAGGTGGGCTGTCAGAGTAGTATGATGGAGCGCACTGAACTGCTGTCCCTCACAAGAGGTAGGAATGTGGGGAGTGGGAGACCTCCAGGAGGCATGTGCCCAGGCACCATTCCTTGCCCTGCTGAGAGGTAGGCCCATAGAAAGAGGGGGCAAGGTGGCACATGATAAGGTGCTGTTCCTTGCCCTGCCAGGAAGTAGGCACATGGAGGGGGCAAGGTGGCATGGGTACACATGATGGTGGGTGACCTGCAGGGAGGAAGGCTGGCAGAGAGCATCCAATGGTGTTTTGCAGTGTTGCAGGCTGCTCAGAGTATGCCCATCCACCACAGGAGACCACAGAGAGTGAGGCGGGCTGTGCAGAGCATGGCCGGGTTGTGCTCAGCACCCCTCCCAAAGCCAGGAGGGTGGAAAGCAAGGGTGGGTATGTGGCAGAGCACAGCTGGATAGCCTTCCCCAGAGCACAGAGCACAGCTGGATAGCCTCATCTTATGATGGTTCATCCTCCCATATGATGGGAGGATGAGCTGGTGGCTCATCCTCCCATAGGCATGGCAAGCTGTGAAGAGCCTTTGGACAACATGGCAGCCCTCTGATTGGCCCTCACTGGGAGGGCCATCACCCTATTGGGGGATGTCTCTGTGAGAGCCAGTCAGAGGGCTTGCATATCACATTTTACGTGGTATGATTATTTCACTAAATTCCCCCTGACGAAACTGCACGCAAAATGCATAAGGGTTGTTATTAAAGTTTCTTTTCCTTCTGCACCATTTGTTTCTTCTCCATTTTGCCTTCATGTAGCCCCATTTTCTCTTCATTGCAAAAAGATAGTCTTTAAATGTGCCGGTCAGATACTAATTTCTTAAAAGTTGCAACATATTTTTAAAAATTATTTTCTGCTTCTCTAATAGGACTGGGTTGTTGGCAAGTTTGGAAGAGTTTTACCTGTCCTCCACATGAAAGCTCAACGCACAAACAAAATATCCTTTTCTACATACAGAGTATGTTAAGAGGGCATAAGTTGTACCATTAACAGGAAGCAAGCTATTCCATGTAATTTTAACTGTTGATTATGATGTGACATTGTCTTTGTGGCATATAGTGGATTACTCTTACTTGGCAAGTTTTAGATGGAGAAAGGGAAAAGGTGAGGGGCACTGAAGCTATTAAGAGGAAGAGCAGAAAAAGGGACAGAAGATTTGTAGTAGTGGGTTGAATTTAGTTTTGACTACTTCGAGGGCAATTGGGGGAGGATAGAACTCTAAAAGCAGATTTCAGCGAGAGCAAATCTCTACTAAAATGGATTTTGCTGAGCTAAATGTTCATAATAACCAAATCAAATATCATGTAGCCATGTAAATCTGAGCCAACTAATAAATGAGACTCTAGCGGGCTTTCATAGAATCATAGAGTTGGAAGGGACCTCCAGGGTCACCTAGTCCAACCCCCCGCACAGTGCAGGAACTCACAACTACCTGCCCACCCACAGTGACCCCAATTTCATGCCCAAGTGATCCCTCCACCAAAAATCTCCAGAATCCTGCCTAGCCTGGAGAAATTCACCTACCATTCCACAGTGGCGATCTGCAATTCCCTGGGTATGCAAGGAAGAGCCACAAGAGACAAACACTAGCACATCCCTTCCTGCCCACCCACTCACAATCTGCCTAAGTTGATAGACTTTATCCCACAAGTGCTATAGCTTTTCTTTTAAAATGTTGTGAGATATACTCTTATGAGGTGTTACAAGTCCAGTGGCACCTTGAAGACTAACAACATTCATTCCAGCATGAGGTTTAATGAAGCACAAGAACTGGTGCTATAACAAATGATGTTAGTCTTCAAGGTGCCACTAATTGTTGTTGTTGTTGCTTTTGCTGAGACAGCTACCCCTCTAGAATTATGTTATAAAATCTTTTGCTTTTTCTCTAGAATTTGGAGCTTTGAAATTTATTTTTCCTTAATCTAGATAAAAACATTATGAAATATAACCCTTCCAAATACTGCCACAATCTTAAAAAACTGGATTCAGACCTGAATCAAACTGTTCCAGTTTCCCAGCTCACTTGGCATTTAGAAGATGATGACAGTATCATAAGCAAGAAACAGCAAGGACAATTTCCTGTTTATAAAAAGCCACCAAAAAAGAAAATGAAAGTACAGGCCTGCGATAGTTTAAGTACTGCAGAATTGAAATCATGCTGCCCATTTTCATCAAAAAGAACAAATGTACACTGGACAGTTCAAAATCTCACTCATGTTGCAAAGCAATACAAAAAACCTGTGGATCAGAAGTTTGTAACTGAACCTGACAGGAAGAAAAGCAGCCTCTGTGAAAGTGATATTGATACCGATGAAGAAATTAGAGCTATAATAGCAAAAGAGAAAGAAGTGCAGAAAGTTAAATTTAATATTGAGCCTGAAGATGATAATATGGAAGTAGTGGGAGCAAATTTTGAAATGAAGTATAATACTCATTGGTCGTTAAAGAAAGCACACAGTATGAAGAAAGGATGCAACGGAGTGCTAAGGAGCACTGAAGACAAATCTGATTATGATTCAGTTGACACGGATGAAATTATAGCTGTGACTCAAACATCAAATCAAAAAAAGAGGGAAAAGGAAGCACTAAATGGATCCAAGTCCACACAAGAGAAAGATGGAAAGTTTAAGAAGGGCATATTATCACAGGCTTCGTGTTCTAATTCTTCAAAGTTGAATGGGTCAGCATCTGACAAATTGAAAGGGAAAAAAACAGCAACCCTGAAAAAAACAAATTCTGAGGTTATACGTCAACAGAGCAGAGATGCCAATAAGTCCACATTGAAGAGAGATGATTCATATCTTGCCACAAGTGAATCTGAAGGGGACGAAGATTATGAAACCATGATGAAAAACTGTTACCGACTAGACCTTACGTTAGAAGATTTAGAACGATTAGCAGATGAAAATGCTGAATCTACAGATGATGATTCAGAAGGTAATCCTACTGACGCTCAATCTAAAACAAATGAATTTCCAGTTAGTAATACTAAAAATACATCAAGAACACACACAGGTTCCCCTACTACTAAAAAATGTATTTGCCCTGAAGAAATTCTTGCTGCTATTTTAAAAGAAGAAAGTGCTGATGAAGAAAATCCAAAGAAAGAAAATACTCAGTTGAAAGTTCAGCCATTTAGAGGAATAGGGTCATTAAGCAAGATTGAAACCATAAAGAAAGTGAATAAGGATGAGCTAGAGGACCACAAAAGTAAAGGTAGCTGTGATTCTTCTGACCTTACTGGTATGGACACTTTCAAGTGTGTATCAGATCCCCACTTCTCAGAGTCTGCAACTAAGAATCCTCCCTCTAAATTACTCTCATTAAGAAAAACTAAATCTGACCCTCATAAAGGAAAACACATAGTCAAAACAGATGAAAGTTCCGACTGCAGTACACTCAACACAGAAGACAGCGAGGCTGACCCCAGCAATGGGAGTGCTCTAGCCGCAACAAAGGTCTTGACGAATCTGAAATTATTCCCCAAGAGAGCACAGGTAGAAATTAGTTGTAAAGTTTCAGATTTAAGTGAGAACCTGAAGGACATCCCTCTGAAAAATAAAGAGACTTTTCTGGGTTCTGTCACAGCTACATTGGAAAAACAACAGCAGGATAATAAAAAGCGGCTGGCAGCTTTGCAAGAGAAGCAAAAAATGAGAGAACAGCAGAAGAAACTTGTTCAGGGAGCTCTTGCCCATCTGGTAACTTTTTAAAACTTTAAAAACAAGGTTGTTGGGGGGAGGTGCCGCACCCTCAGTGTTACCCGCTAGGTTGGCACTAGCAAGGGAGGTAAAGATTGTTCTTTGTTTCCTGGGGTTGGAGGTCACCAAATTGGGGGGGGGGAGTGTCCCAAGTGAAGTCATACTCCTTGTCTGACAGTTCCTCAACTGTGCATGGGTCAGGCGAGGGCTCCAGCTCCACTGCTCTCTTTTGTCCTCGTTTCTCTCCTCCTCCTCCTTCTGGTCTTCATCTCTCCTTCCAACTCCCTGCTTCCAACTCCCTCCTGTGCCTCCGACCGCCCTTTTATCCTTCCCACGCTCCCAGCTCCCTTTGCCCAGCCCCCACCTTCCAAGGCCTTAAACCTCCCCCCCCATGCCATCCCACCACGCCCCAGCCTGCTGCGCTGCGGCATGGCAGATGCACTCGTCCAGGCTTCTTCAGCCCCATTGAGCCCAGCAGGGGCTCAGGCGCCCTGTCACAGGTGACTCAGCTGTGGTGCCCACAGCCACAGTGCAGGGGAGAGGGGCATCTGTTCCCCCTGCCTGAGCATGAAGCAGGCATGACAGACACGGGACCAGCCCTGGCGGCCATGGCTGGGGCTGGGGGATGGCCGCTGAAGACTCCCCAGGATGCTGGAGTGGTGACGGAAGCAAGGCGGGTGTTCTATCTTTGCATCAGTGGTGTGAGAGTTTTAAGTGCCGGGTCTGCAGAGCACCATGTGTCTGCTGGTTGAGTAGGGAATGGGGTCTGGAGGGAGCCAAGTCCAGTCTCTCACCCAGGAGATGGAGCGTGGCCGGACAGGGGGAATATGTTACATCATTTTGTGTAAAAATTGTAGATTATCTTTATAGCAAAACACATGTACTTGGTCTAAAAAGCCTGAATTTCAGAATTATTATGCCTTCAGTAAATCATAACAGGAAGACAACTTAATTGGGGAGGGGGGTAATGATGGAAGTGTGCCTACCTAGTGTTTCCGTAGTTTATGATTCCCTATCCAACTTATAGGCAGATCTGTGTGCTCTGCTGTTGTTACACCAAATGCATCTCTATTGTCAAATTGCTTATTTTCATAATTGATGAAAACTTATCTGTGTTCCCTGAGGAAACCAAGTCAGTGAATAAACAGAAGCATATCATGTTTGATTTGGATGGTGAAAGTGAAACTGACGTTCCAGTGAGCACTGAAGAAGCGCCAGGAGGAAAGCTGCTGGGGAAAGTGAGTAAGCTAAATCAGTGGTCCCCAACCTTTTTATCACCGGGGACTGGTCAACGGTTGACAATTTTACTTAGGCACAGGGAGGAGTAGTCTTTTGGCGAGGGACGTCGCCGACCCCTGAGCCCCTGCTTCACTTGCTTTCCCGCCAGTGCCCCTGACTTCCCGCCGCCCACGGACGAGGAGGAGCCGTGGCCCGGTACCAACTGATCCGCGGTCCGGTACTGGTCCCTGGTACTTGGTGACCACTGTACTAAATTACTTTATGCACCAAAGCTGCTCAAGACTCCCAAACAAATCTGTTTTATACAATCCAGTACAAAGGGGGGAACTCTACAGTCTGCACACGTTTGTGTGGGTTTAGAGCTTGATTAGAGAGCTTGAAAATAGGGTTAAAGAAGCTTCATAGAGGATAGGTTAGGTCTGTCAGTAGCTACTACCTATGGTGGAAGAGGTGAACCTCCATATTCAGAGGCAGTGAACTTCTGGATCCTAGCGCTAGGAGCAAACAGGGGAAGGACTCAGCTTCTGAGGATCACTGAATGAGCCAAGATGCTGGACTAGACAGACCACCGATCTCATCCAGCAGGAGCTCTTCTCATATTCTTAAGTGTGTTTTTGGGTTGGCTGCCAAGATAAATATTGCTTTCAGTGGCAGCTTTCCTAAGCAACTGCATGAGGAAAACATATATTTAGATTGCTATGTTCTTCCAAATTCTTTCCTTTCTTAGACATTTTCTGCAATTTCTTCAGAACTTATTAAATGAGCAAAGATACATTTGTCTGTGGGGATGAGGACAAAGTGCAGAAACTAGGGTCCTCACAAGAACATCTCAGTGGGCCCATGTCCAGCCAGTGCTGCAGCAGCTGCATTGGTTGCCAGTTGTGGCTTGGATCAAGTTCAAGGTTTTAGTCTTAACCTTCAAGGCCCTTCACGGTCTGGGACATATATGAAGGACTGCCTATCACCTTATGCTCCCCAATGGGCTTTGTACTCGGCAAGTACTAATTTGTTGGTAATTCCTGGCTCACGGGAGGCTTGCTGGACCTCAACCAAGGCCAGTGCCTTTTCGGTCTTGACCATGAGCTTGTGGAAGAGCTGAGGGCCCTGCAGATGCTCTTGCAGTTCTGCAGGGCCTGTAAAGCAGAACTCTTCCACCTGGTCTTTGGTTCAGGCCAGGGAACAGAAGATAAAGGGGCCCCTCCATATTTAAGAACCATCTTAACCCCAATTGATTGATGATCCATCTGTATCAGGAATAGTTAGTGCCCCTGGGAGTAGTACCCCGAGGAGCTGGAGGGGGGTGTGGGAGAATACGAGGGTGGCTTTTTTTCTCTCTTGCTGCTGGAGCATGCTTATTCTTAATGTTTTAAGTATGTGGGGCTTTTATCTATTTACTGTAACCCAACACGAGATGTTTCTTTCGATAGCAGCGGGTAAGAAATCTAATAAATAAAGTATGGAAACTTATTTCCTGGGGCATTTAAAATTAACTTGTTAAAATTATGTGTATTATTATGTCCAAGGATTTCACCATGAAAACCTCTGGAAAGCTGTTTGAAAGCAGTGAGGATGAGCCTGATACAGCAGAAGAAGATGACGACAGATTCAAAATAAAACCTCAGTTTGAGGGTAAAGCTGGTGAGAAGGTTAGTAAAACTTTTATCTCTTGGCATGCTCAAAGGGTTTTGTGTTCAGGGCCAACATATCAATTGTAATTACTTAATCAGTTTTGTTGCCCAATTCCTGGACAAACTTTCCCTTTTTATTATATACATTTTTATTTTTCATAAAGATAGAAATAAGACAGGTAATATAAGTTGTTAATACAAAGATAAAATACATTATACTCTTCATTTGTTATACTTAAATCCCCTCCTTTGAGTATCCCCTTTTAGTTTATCTTCTTAAATAGTTCAAATAAGGGCCCCATTGTTCTTGAAACACTTCTTATGTCAATTTGGCCATCTTTGCAAAGTCCACTAGTTTGTTCAACAAGTCCTCTATCAAAGGTAGTTCTTGCATTTTCCATTTCTTGGCCAAGACTAGTCCTGCTGCCGTCGTCAGGTAGAAAAATAAACTTTGAGTTTAAGTTGGGAGGCACTGCAGAGATATACAGTATTTGCTGGCGTATAAGACTACTTCCCCCCCCCTGAAAAACATGCCTCCAAGTGGGGGGGTCATCTTATACGTCGGGTGCACTTCAGTTGGGATAGACATAGCTGACCATAGTGGCCCATAGTACTGTATTTTGAGTGGAAATGTTGGGGGGTCGTCTTATACGCACAGTCGTCTTATACACCGGCAAATACGGGTACTTAATAAAATAGATTCAGCTTTCATAGGAAATCTGAGACCCCACATCTTCTGCACAATAGTGTGAACTTTTGCCCAAAACTTATAAACTTTTTCACATTTCCACCACATATGAAAAGAACCTACACTGTCACCACATTTCAAACATTTGTTATCACAGTTTTTAGCATACCACCTGTAAAACATTTTATACCAGTTTTCTTTAAGTATTTGACTGTTAGTAAGCTTAGGAATTCTAGACCATGCAAATTCCCATTTGTCCCATTTATCGAGACAAATTCACATTTGTCTCGATATTTTGCATCCATTTTATCATACATGGCTTAACCCTTAGCAATTTCTGTCTCATATCTCAATAACAATTTATATATTTGTCCCTGCAAGTGAGGCTTCTACTGAAGACAGGTCAGTCTTTTCTGTTGAGCTTTGCCAAAGTAGGCTTCAGTTGGTGATTTCAATATTGATGGTGCTGGAGATAACCTTTTTTTATACCTTGTCCGTGTGTTCAAAAGTCCAGTGATCCAGGTATTTGATATTGATTTGTCAGTGTCTGCCTGTAGGGAGGTGCTCTTTCCGGAGCCATTTTGAACACATAGTAAATCCAAAGATTATATGGTGTGCCTGTTCTGTCACTGTTATCATATAGCAATGGTCAAATTAGAACTATTGTGAGATAGAAATTACTGGAAAATGAGCACTATTTGTTGTTGCAGCTCATGCAGCTACAGTCTCGATTTGGCACAGATGACAGATTTCGTATGGATGCTCGCTTCCTTGACAGTAACAGTGAAAGTGAACCAGAAGGTTAGATACTGACTTCTTTTCTTTAGTGCATTTCTAAAAACTTGTACATTCGTCTGTTATGTTTTGTGTCCTTGCAACCTGGTGCTGCATTGTTAGCCACCTTAAGGAGATGGCCCAGTTCTCCAGGGTGGAGGCCACCGCTCTTGACCACAACACATAGCCGATCCAGGTTGTCCCCAGAAGCACCTCACAGGGTGATTAGGACACTTAATGGTTTATGCAGCACCTTCCAAACTGGGTGCTGCATGATTTCGAGCCAGAGCAAGTCCTGCCTACAGGTTTAGATTCTAAATGCCTAAATACTTATATGCTTAATTTGTACCCAATTTTATTGTAAGCCACCCTGAGCCCTTTTGGGGAATTACGGGGTAAAAATCAAATAATAAATAAATAAATGTTTTAAATAAACAAACTGGTTTTTTTCCCCCTCTTAGATGAATTAAAGAAACTGGAGATAGAAGAAGAGGATGAGCTTGCATTAGAGCAAAAGAAGAATCTTGAGATCTTGAAAAATCTTCTACATATTGATGTAGAACATCCCAAACCTAACAAGCAGGCTGCAAGTGCTAGGAAATTCAAGTATGGACTTCTCTTTAATAGACAAAGTAGATCTGTTGACTTTTAGGAAGTTAGTGACGTGATTCACATGCCACGTAAATGTTTTAATTCTCCTCAGGCACTGGATTCAGAGGAAGCTTTTAATTGGGTCTTATTCTCTGTAGTATCATCTTGGCTTAGATAGTTTAGAATGGTAACAGTGCACAATCACAATGACAAATGCTGGTAAAAGCATTTCCATAGCCCTGTAGTTATATTTCTAGGTTACAACTCTGAACATTATGGGTCATTATGCAATTTATATGCTGGCTAATTCTGGGTTACCTATTTGTAAGTGGTTATCTGATCCCTTTGTATTGGAGATATCAGATATGGTTGTGTAAATCAAAGTTCGGTTCTCTCTTACAACACAAGCCAAAGGAAGAGTTGCCAAGGCAACAAGTATTAGCCTGCTCCTTACCCTGGTGCTGTGTATAGCTGGACCCTTTGCAACTTTACCCCACTCTATTTTGCTTGATTTGAGCAGTCAAATATTTATTTTAAAGGAGTATATCTGATGAAAACCTATTGAAGACATGCAAAGGTTGGCTGATAAATTGAGAGACGTTTCATCTGGATAGAATACAGAATGCCTATGTTTCACTTTTTCTTCCCTTCAGGGATATTAACACCCTACGCTATGATCCGACAAGGCAGGACCATGCAGTATTTGAAAGAAAAAGAGAAAATACTGAAAAAGAAAGGTGATGACTCAATTAGTAGCTTGTTGGTGTGGTTAATCTGCCTTTTGATATCCACTGATTTATGCAGTGGTAATGTGTGAATGGATTTAAATATTTGTTCAAGTAGCCATGAGAAGTGACAAAAACCAAACACAAACTTAGTGTTTTTAGAAGGAATGAGATTATTTGGGGGCTATTTCTTCATAGTGAATCAGAATACAGAGGCTTCTTGCTCCTTTTTAAGATCCTTGGGTGAGGTGGAGTAAACTCACAAAGGGAGAGGGATGTTGCCTAATACTACTGAGTTCATCTCTCCAGTAACATCGTTTCTTTTTGCCTTTGACCCAGCAATGCCTTCCTGGTGAACCAAAAGTGGCTGCTAGGAAATATGAGAACAAGCAATAACCCATTTCACATCTGTTTCTATTTTTATGAGCTCCTGAAAAATAGTTGTGTATGGTAATATCTTAGCAGGCTAACTGTATAAGACTTGTTTGTATTAAAATTCCTGCAGTAAAGCGAAGAAGAAGAAGAAGAGGGAGGAAGCCCAGAAGCTGCCTGAGGTGTCTAGAGAAATATTTTATGACGTTGCTGCAAACTTGAGAGAAGTGCTTGAGTCTACTAAATGTGATGAAAAACCAGAAATAATCCCCTGGGATAAACATGATAATGTAGAAGAAGCAATTGCAGCTGATGTAGGGTCATTAAACAAAGACCGAAGCAAGAAGCAAGAAGAAACTAGTGGCTTCACGTTTTCATTTTTTGGTGTTGAAGAGGAGACATCACGTAGGAAAGAAGGTACCAGAGCATATCCTAAGGCTGTTTTGTTAGATGTAGCTTGGTCACCAGAGGTCAATTTGCTAAGGACTCACATGCCTGTGGCTTGGAAATGTCAAACAAACACTTAAAACGGAAACCTCTCTCCATATATACACACACACACAGGGTTAAATTACCTTGCTGCATGATTTGACTTGTGATTTGCCTTGCTGTGACCTCAGGCCAGGGTTTTGCAGAAGGGCTGTGTGAACTGCCTCCCCTTGTTCCTCCTTGGTCCCACTCTTCCTTTTTACAACTGCTGCTTCCCCTCTTGAGCACCCAAGTTCATCTGTTCCCTTCTTCTCCCCTATACTGGAGTCTTCTCTTTGCTGTTGTCTAGTGTCTTATTCAAGTGGCTGTAGTCCTCCAGTGCCAGATGGCTAGTTTTAAGGGTTTCTGACCCAGTCCCCTGCCTTCGTGCCTTGCATGTCCTTTAAATTTGGGCGCATCCTGCTGTGCTGGTGCTGCTCCATCCTTGGGCCTGTCTGCCTCTTGATGCTGACTGCTTTCCCTCACTGGGACTTCTGCCAGCTTCTCCCATGCCTGTGCCTTTGCCATCACTCTGACTCCACTGCTTTTCCTGACCTCATCTGCAGCTGTGAGACCCCTGTCCATTCCAGCTTGCATTTCTGGGAGCTCTTCACTTCTCTTATCCCCTAACTTTCCATCTTCTTTTACATTTCCTGACTGTCCAACTTCCACCTGGTGATGGCAGTTCAGCCCCTCTGTTGGGCTGCCGGAGTCTTCCAGCCACCATGTAAGAAATGCAGGTCTGGTTGACCAGCCACACTTCATAATGAATAGATCTTCATGGTGTACTGTGGGTCAGGTTTGGCTACAGTTCTGTGAGCACTTGAGCCATTTTTCATGCCAACATAGGGCAGTGCCATTCTTCCTTGCCTGAAAAGCCACAAGTGATATTGTTATTGCATTTGTCATAGTTTATGGACCATAGATATCTTAAGGCCATTGTACAAGGTAAGACCTTCAAGATAGATTAACCTTCAGAACAAAGCAGTATAAACTCTTATGTGACACAACATTGTAGAAGAGAAGCCATATGGGTGGGAAGATGGCTGATGCTGTGGTATTGGGCCTGATTGTAACCTGTTGTCAGTTTTCTGCAGGAAATGTAAGAGTTCTCAGTGATAGCCCAGGAAATGCCTTATTCGTAGTTTATTGTTTATCACAGGAGAAACTTGGAACTGTTTCTGGTGTTCCTGAAATGTGGAATAATTTTATTCCCTGGACTAGATAAGATGTTTATTTCTATACATTTCAAAAAATTATGTCTGCCTGAACATGCTTGTTTTAATGCGTTTACAGTTAATATTTAGTGCATCAGGAATTTAAATGGAGTTGTTTGAATAAATTCTGTAAAACTAAAAAACAAACCAACCACAGTTGTGTGTCTTCCTACCATAACTGATAAAATGTGAGAAGAATCTATGCTTTCCCTATGTTGTGCAAAAGAGTCTAAACCTACCTGGGAGTATAACTTTGGGTTCTCCATTAACTGACAGGAAAGTTTGCTGTAATACAACCTGTTTCAGCATATGATACGGTACATGGTCAACTCATTTCCAGTGTCTATGGGAAAGTGTCTTTGATTGAGTGTCTTTGTCTTTGATTGAGTACCCAGTATCTTCACTTAAAATTTTATTTACGTATCTAACTCTCAGGCTAGACTACTAGAATCAGCTTTTTGTTAGGTTGCCCTTTGTTACAAAGAAGAGCCTTGAGTTTAGTCAACCTGAGGATAAGAGATGAACCAGCAGGTGCATATTATACTAGCCCTGCAGTATAGGCACTGACTGTCTTTTGTTTTCTTAATATAAGGAACTAGTGATAATCTATGAAGCCATATTTAAGAGACTGACAACCCTGTCAGTCAGTACCATCAGTACACCAAAACATGTCCACAGGTGCTCACAAAAAGACATTTGCAATAGCTCCTTCTCCACTTAGGAAACTTTTTCCTCATGGCTGCTGAAATCCCAATCCTGTGCCTATTTTAGGACATGTCAGATCTGAAAGTATGGAAACTTTAGTAAGCAGCAGTGTGATCAAAATAAGTACTGCAATTTTTCCTGTCCTGAACCAACAAGATAGGTCAGAGTGTAAGCCTGCTGAAATATTTTCTTAGAGATGATGGTAGTTTCTGGTTGTCTGTAGTCCCATATGCATATTAGAATTCACATGGAGCTAGCATTATGAGCAGTAATCAAGGAAAGATTAATTCGTAGTGCAGCAGATATGTGTGCTTCTTTTTTCCTCAACAAACTTCTCATATACAGAATGGAAAGGAATAGATCACTCATTCTAGCCTTCTGTTTTGCAGAACCCTATCTAATTGAGACAATAAAATCTTCAAAGGTTGCATGGCAAGAAGATCCACGTTTCCAGGATAGTAGTTCAGAAGATTATGATGAGCCAGAAGCAGTTGAAAGAGAATATGCTGAAGAAACGTAAATGATATTTAAATATTAGATTTCATAGAATGGGAATCGAAATGGGACCCAAATAGACAGTGTTCTTTTAGACCAACTGCCTTTTGCTGTCCTTTTAAAATTAACCCCATTGTCCAGATTACAGGATGTCACAAGTAGTGACAAACACTATGCCATGAAATGGGCACAGATGAAGAATCAATTTTATGAGCAACTATTCAAAAAGCCAGTTCTGTATAAAAATACAATGGGCTCTAGGGAAAGGCCGCAGCGGGGTGGGGCAGGAGCAGGCATGCGCAGGGTCTTCTCCCCCCCCCCTTCCGACCCTGGCAGGCACCATTGAGGCCTGCAGAGGATGTGGCGGGGCTGTCCAGGGTGGGAGGAGACGTGTAGGGCCTTCTCTCTCCCCCCCAGACCGAGGCAGGCACCGCGGAAGCCTGCAGAGGCCATGGTGGGGCCGTCCAGAGTGGAAGGAGGAGTGCAGTGGGGCCTTCTCTCCTTTCTCCACCCCACCCTCCCCAGCACCGGCGAGGCACTGGCCTCCCAGCCTCTTCCTCCCAGCCATGCTGCAAGGCTGGCTCACCTGACTGCCACCTCTTTCAGCAGGTCGAAGGAGAAGGGGAAGTCAGTGGGGGTGGTGTGCCCCCACCTGATTGGTCTTCTGGGGGTGAGTGACATCTCCAAGGGCCAATCAGAGAAGTGGAGGCGGTCAGGGCCAGGGTTCCCCCTGCCTGATTGGTCCTTTGGGGGGTTAGTCACATCCCCAAGGGCCAGTCAGCTAGAGAGTGTGTCGGGTACACACATACCAGACTTTGTAGGATGATGATTTCGATGAAATCAATGTTAGAATCTTTCCAAAGTTCCTACTGACCCTGTTCTGGGAGACGGTACATCCTTGATTCCAAACAGACCCTACTAAAGAAAACAGTTTCAGAAAACTTATCGTTATTTAAATATTTATGTTGACCCACCCAGTGGAAAAGAAATGGAAAAGAAATTTCTGTCTTGTGGCTGCCTCAGTATAGGAACTACTTTTATTACCATTCCTGATATTTCTTGATCTTGGGAGTGGGGGAAAGGACACCGATTTCCTATCGATCTATTTCTGAAATGTTACATTATGACTGAGAATTTTTAGGCTTGTTCATAAAATGCTGGGGGGACCAATCTTGTTTTCTTCTCATGCAAAAAATATTTTGTTTTGTTTTTTAGGTCTCCAGCTGCACCACATTCAAATATTAGATTTTTCTTCTTCTCCAAAGATGATGATAGATTAAAAGGTACCAATAGAAACCATCACAAAAAAACCTAAATGGCAGAACTCATTGATAGCATATATATGTTTGATTAACTGATAACAGATTTGTTAAACTCTCCAAAGTATAGTCCAGAAGATCAGAGAAGACCAGGCAGTGAAATGACAGAAAGGCCACTGACATGCAAACATATTTTCTGTGGCTCTATTTGCTGCTTCATTTTTGTGAAAAATTCTTTGGGGAAGGGGATCTCATTTGGCTTGGAGTCTAAGTTAAGCAAGCACAGTGTGCTTATGGAAAGGAACTTGGTGAGTAGTAGTGGAAGAAAGTGAGAAGGGATGACTCCACCACTGAAAAGTTGAGCTAAGACCATAAGACCAGTGATAATGTATCAAACTAGTGGTCCATTCTTGTCAGATACCTTGTTAAATGTGGTAGCCAGCCAGATGTACCTGGAATGCCTGCAAGCAGAGCATGGAGGTCAAAACCTGCACCATTTCTAGAGCTACTACATCCAATGGACGTGATAATCATAGATGTTTTTTTTTCTCCTCCGTCTCTTTCCTCATAACTCTTAGCTCAATAATTTCCTTTTTCACCACTTTTGTGCACTGTATTGTTCTTTTCATTGAGGTACCTTCTCCTCATGACTCCTAAATTGCTTTCCTGGTCAGTCACACTCGCATATATTTAAAGCTAGAACATGTAGACCCACTGTGCATGATTTTATGCTTGCTTTCATCTTTTATCTATTTTGTCACTCACTTACCCAGCAATTAGCACAACTTCATCAAGAACGACTGTTGGTTTCTACACCTTATAATAGTAACTTGCTTGTTCATACTTAGAAAAACAACAAAATTAAAATAAGAAAAGGTTACATTTTTTAAAATTTCCTATCCAGAGGGCCCAAAACTCTTCTGCCGGTCATCCAACCTTGATGAAGACAGAGATAACTGGGAGAGCAGGCGTCAAATGTTACTTGAGGTATGTGTGATTGAAGCTGGGATACAGGCTGTTATTACAATTGACTGTCATTACAATCCCCACTTTTAAACAGCATACAAATCTTGGCAACTATCCAAGCCATGTTAATAGCATAAAATGAACACAGGCAGCTGCACTATGACCACTGAGTCCGTTGTGTGTGTGTGTGTGTGTGTGTGTGTGTGTATATGTATATATATATATAATATACCTGATTTCTTAAAATGTATATTCTGCCTTTTTAAAGAAAAAAAATGCCTCACATATTACATAACTTATGAAACTATTCCATTAAATCTTTAATTAGGATAGAATGACACACAATGTAAAGTGAAGGTGGATAAGGAAAAAGCCTCAGATGACTAAGCCATTTCATCAAAACCATGTTTTTATAAGTTACAGTAGTTGTCTGAATGGCAGAAATTCTTCTGGCACAAAGGTGGGCATAATGTTCCCGCAACCCTTAAGCTGTTCAAGGCAAAACCTCTAGCACAGATGATGTATGGGGCCCCATTGTGTATAAATGCCAATATTTCCAGCCTAGAGAACACCCAGGCTAAATTTTTAAGATCCATGCTCCATGTACCAACCAGCATTTCCAACTCTTCAATCCGGGTGGAAACAGGAATGTATTCTGTCCAGACCAGAATATGGATATGTACGTCCGTGTACTGGTTAAAATTGCTTTTTTCGACAAAGGGTTTGCTTTACCTAATGATGTCTGAATCATTGGTTGTACCGTGGATATCCACTTTTGAGAAAAAACTTTGCTCATATGGTCTATCCAAACAGTTAATACTGTCTCTGGGTTTCAACTGAGCAAAGGAAACGATAAAACAAAGAATCCTAGATATCCATTGCCAACAGGATTTCAACAAGTAAAAAATCCACTTTTTCCAATGCCTCCACTTAATAATTTGAGGCCATTACCTTATTTATCTAATCTTGTTTTCTCAGAACATAGGAGATCATTTACTCTCTTACGATATAACATGCTCCCATCCGCTTTTAGGGAAGGCTTATTCAAAAAAATACCCATCTGTGATCGTTTATGCATCTGCCAGGATGGGAGCATTGAGACATCTGAACATGTAGGCTATACGATCAATTTAGGGGAGAACTTATATCTTCCCTACAGAATAAGCCCAACTCAGAGGCAATCACAGACATGTTGTCAGACAAAAGCACAGAAATAACTTCTGTTGTGGCCAGATTTGCTTGGAGATCAATCAAAACAAGGAAGAGCTGGTTGGATTCGGAGCAACTTAGGTAGAGATAGTCTCAATTGCTTGAGATAATGCTTGTGAGTTTTAAAACCAGAATGATTCTTATAGCTGGAATGTTTTTATCTTTTTTTTATAATATTTAAGTTATCAATGATTCTTTTATCTTGTTAATGCCAGATGTTTTTATGTACCTTGTAATTTGACTACTGGTCTAGTACCGTAATAATAAAGACTTGACTTGACAGTAGTTGTCTAAAAACTTACAGCAATGGGCTGCAGCAGGACTCCTTTGGGAAAGAATTCCACAAGTGTGAGTTCTTTATGTCATTATAGATATTTAACATCTGAATGGGGTGACGTGCAATCATGTGGTAGAAGACGCTCCCCAAGATTCACTAGACTCAGGCTACATAGCTTGTATAAATTGTCAGCAAAATTAATTGTGCCCAGATGTTAAGCTACAAAGTTAAGCAACAATGTAAACAGCAGTTTTAGATGCTCTGATATCCTCCTATACTTTGGCGCTCTAAGCTCAGCTAACAAGCATTTCAAGGGTAGCAAATTGCAGCAATTAGTCCTTGTATTGCCCAAGTTCATTGTTCACTTTTTAAGATTTTAAAACATGCAGTCAGCATAACTGATTAAAAGTTCTTGTGACTGTCCTTTAAATAGTGTTTATTCAGGGTCTTTTACAAGATCTCTTTCCAGATCTCTTTCCAGTTAATGGCCTGCATGCTACCATTACACCCAGTACTGGATACCACCCCCTCCCTATTTGGGCAATGGGCACATTTTAGCCTGCCTGCAAAGACTTACAGATCCGATTGGATTCCAGAATGCTCTGCGGGACCCGATGCCTCCTGATGACTCATTGGCAGCACTGGTGGAAGATTGGCAGTCACACTTGTCAGCGGCTAAAGACGAGATAGCCCCTAGACTTCCCCTCTGCCCTCGCCTCAAACAGGCCCTCAGGGAGCTTCGGGAGAGGAAGTGTGACGGAAAATACACAATGAAGCGGCAAGAACATCCTATTGCACGCTTATGAGGGCATATGAGATGCAGTGAAAGTGGCAAAACAGGACATTTTGCCACAGAAATTGCATTCATGAACTCTCGCCTGGCACAATTGTTTAGGGTAGTTTGATCTCTTACCGCCATCAAGGAGGGGTGCCAAAATGTTAGTAAATTGGATATTAGCCATGAGGCTTCAGCAAACCGTTTTGCAGATAAAGTCTTGTCGCTCTGCCTGGACCTTCCTGCCACAGTTGTTACAGATAGGGAACTGGAGGCCTGTTGGCTGCCTTTGGAGGTGACATTTGATGGTTACAGACAGCTCTCATTACCCAAAGTGGACAAGTTGCTGGGGTTGGTGAGGGAAACCACTTGTCCCATTGATCCCTGTCTGTCTTGGCTGGTCAAAGGTGGTAGCCAGCAGATAGGACTTCAGCCCAGGGATATTGTTAATCTCTCCCCATCTACCATGGAGTTCCCTGAACTGCTGAAGAGAGCAGTGGTTCACCCTTTCTTTAAGAAACCATTGCTGGATCTGCAGGTCTGGGACACACATATCTGAAGGACCGCCTGTTGCCTTATGCCCCCTGCAGGGATTTACAGTGTGTGGATACCAACTTACTGGTCATTTCCAGCCCCCAGAGAGTTTGCCTGGCCTCGACCAGGGCAACCGCCTTTTCGGTATTGGCCCCAACCTGGTGGAATGAGCTCCTGGAAGAGGGGAGGGCCCTACGGGAACTTTCTGTGTTCCGCAGGGTTTGTAAGACGGAGCTCTTCTGCCAGGTCAGTGGTTGATATCAGGGCATGGAAGATTGGATGGGCCCCCTGGAAGATACACCACCATAATGTCAGCTCATAATTTGTTCGTGGTTGTTGGCATGTGCAATCTCCTTGGTGCACTGAGAGGCAGCTGCACTGGCTGTGGGGAGGGGTGATAGTTTTACTGCCAGCTTTCTGATTAATTATTAATGGGGATTTTAACAGGGATTGTTGTTTTTATGTGTGGTTTTACTATGTAACCCATCATCAGATGGCTTGCTTTGAATGTTGGGAAACCAATCTAAAAAATAAATCATCAAGTTTGAACCCTTCTTCAGGCTCACAAAACCACTTAAATTGGATGAAGGCTCATTAAGCTCCTAAATTTTATGGAGCGGAGTGGAAGGATGCAAGGTAGTAATTGTTTAAAGCAGCTGACAGCTGATAACAATAACTTGGATTTCGTTACTTTATAATTAAGTCAAAAAAACATGGAAGTAAAACCACAGCTTGAAATGAAGCCAGGCATTTAGATTTTAAAAACCTTCTGAAATCAATATAAAATATATTTACTTGCCATTAGAAAGTCAGCAACAAAGGGGTCACAAGTAATTCATGGGGAAGAAAGTTCCAAAGATCAGGAGTGGCATCCAGGAAGGTCCAGAAGTGACTTCTCATAAAACTTACCCTGCACCTGTCAGGTGACCATGATTGACATCAGGCCAGCCATAGGTCTTTGTTGCAAGGAGACTGCCATCTTCTCTGTAATGAGCACTGACTGCCTTAGTACACATGGATGCCAATCATTTTATCCTAGGCTGCTGATCCTATGTTAGATGAGTTAAGGTATGAATTACTCTCATCTTAAATTTCTGAAGGATCCTTCCATTGGCTTCACTTGATGTTGAATAGTAATAGTGGCAAAGTGGAGGTATTTGGTGGTATACAGCAGTGTTCCCCAACCCCCGGTCCGGGGACCGGTACCAGGCCGCGGCTCCTCCTCGTCCTCTTCCCTGGCTGCTGCCTTGGGGGCTGCCCTGCCACTCTGCTGCCAGCTCACCTTTGATGCTCTCCAGCGACTACCATGGCTGGGGCTCCCCCTTGACGTGATACTGCGCAGCTGCTGCTGGCAGTGGGCGGTGGGAAGTCAGGCACCAGTGAGAAAGCAAGTGGAGCAGGGGCTCAGGCAGCGGCGGCAACATCCCTCAGCGAAAGACTACCTGCCCCCCCCCCCCCCGGGCGTCAGTAAAAGCGTTGACCGGTCCCCGGTGATAAAAAGGTTGGGGACCACTGGTCTATAGGACAACTTCCAGTAAGTAGACACCAAGGCAGTTAACAGTGGCCTTGAAAGTAAAGGAGTGGAGACACTGTAAGAAATAGCATATTTCCAACATGTCCTTGAAGGACAGATAAATTTGGTTCAGTTACAACAAAATGCACAGGAAGGTCCAGTGTCTCAGCCTCAAATCAAAGTAAGTAGTATGATATCGGTTACAAAGCCATCCTGAACGTCTATTATCATGGATTTTAAATGCTCTGTGGTGCTGATCAACTTATTTCTGTCCTAGTTTGGTGAAGGTGTAGGGCTGCTGTAACTTTCATTTAAGCTTTTCAAATTGCTTTCTGTTGCTATACAATATGGCTGAAACAGATTAGGATGATATCACAAATACAGTTACCAGTTATTAATTTTAACGTACAACTGTTCCAGGATTGTCGGAAGAAACATAAAGATGCCAGAAGAAAAGTCAGAGCAAAACACTAAATACAGCAGAAAGGTGAACCAGCTTGGAGATACTCCATGTTTGAAGACAAACAGTTCAGAAGTCCACAGGAGACTTGTGTGTGATTTGAAAATACATGGTGGAACTGCACATTAATGCATTTATGTAAAACTAAATAGCTCTGAGATGGTTAAAGTTGGAATGTTTATCTCAAGCTAAATTATTTTTATCATCTTGGTAGATTAGCTGACTACAGAAATGTCTTGCCTTTAAATTCCACTGTAAAATAAAACAAATTATATTCCCCTCCCCAAGGAACTTGTATAGAAAACATCAGACTTGTAAATATATATATATTAAATTTTATTCATGTTTCTATAAATTACAATAGGCCACTGTTGAATGCTGAAGTGTCATATGCTGTACTGTTTTCAGCCGTTTGTCATTGGCACAGATTAGAAAGACAGTAGCTAACGTTGGAATTTGTAACGTTGTTGCTTACTTGTAGTGAATGCTTTCATGGTTAGACTGTTAAGGGAAGGGCAGCTAGAAATGGAATGAAAATCTGGGAAACAGTTTTTGAACAGACTATTAGAACAGGATGGATTAGGAAAAGTGATTTCACAATACCATACCAATGAAATCCAGAGGGAAACACAAGTAACTTTGGTAAGATCAGTTTAAATGCTGAAACAAAATGCCTTCTGTATAATTTACCCAGACCCTTGGTTAACAGGTAGTTTTTTTAAAAATGAAGGTCAACTCACATGAAGGAAATGATTTTTGATGCCAACAAAGAATATATTTTTAAAAGTCAGTTTCAGGGATATTTTCATGTTCATGTAATTAAAAAATAAACAGTGCTTTAAGATTGCTAATAAGAACTACATTTTAAAGTTCTTTCTCTATATGGCAGTAGCCTAGAGCCCCTTCTTCACTGTGTGCCTTTCAAAGAGGTTTGTGCCCTTATAAGACGTCTGCATTGTATTGGTAAACAGTTACATTTAAACAGTAAACAGTAATCTCCACATAGAGGGACATAAGGCTAGTGACTGCCAGATTACCACTGGGCGCAAAGGCAGGAGAAAGGGTGGATTTTAAAAAGATAATGTTGCTAGAAACAACAGCTTTCCATTTTACATATATAGCATTTTTCTAGGGCAGGGATGTCAAACAAAGTCTGTAGGCCAGAACTGGCCCGTCCAGGGCTCTACTCATTACCTTTATTCCCTAATGCCAAGGACTGTTCATTATGTCCCTGTTTACTGTTCAAGCACTAATATGAAAGAGGCAGTGACAGTGGGAGGCCAGGCATCAGAGAGATACTTAGAAGTATTGTAAGAGTGTTAATGTTTGTATTTTGAGTAAAGAATTATTTTTATTTATTATTTGATTATTTGATTAATAATCTGCCATACAAGAAACAGCCATAAAAACCCCACAACAAAATCCCCTTTATCAATAAAACCCTTTTAGTCCACCGTTAATGAGGCTTGTCTGTGTCCTTTATAAACCTTATAACTCCAGCACCTGTCATTACATACATGGCCCAGCCCACCGAAGTGACATGTATATCAGATCCAGCCCCCATTATAAATGAGTTTGACACCTCAGCTTATGGCATAATTTTATCCCTATGTCAGACTGCATTTGTGCTTATTCTTTCTCCCTCTAGGTGGTGGCATTGAGCATGAGCAGGACAGGAATGTGTGCACTGCCAAAACAAAACAGCTGGCGAGGAAGCAGCAGCACATTAAAAAAAATGCAGCCAGCTATTTTGGTATCATACAGTACTTCCATAAACCTAGTACTCTGGGGTAGTCTGTTTATTGACTTTTTGGATGTTGCAAGCCCCTGCAGAGTTGCTTAGGCATGAATAAGACTAGAGGGTGTAAGTTACTTCCTCATTTGAAATTCCAGTTGGAAACTTTGCAACAGTCCATTTTCAGTTCTCACTACACAGAATTTTTAGGTAAGTTTTAGTTTCAAAATGAGTTAGGATAAAAGGCTTAAATGGTTTAACTGGCATCCACTTTCTATTTCCATTGGGATAGCAGGATTAGTCTATTTTGACCAATAGAGTCTTGTTGGGTAGGCACAGTACATCTGACCTTCTCACAAGTACCCTCAAACATTGTATTGTTCATCCTCCCATAATCAAAATTTGTCTCGTTGCTGTTCACATTTTATAGTAGCAAACTGGTGCAAGGGGAGAGTACTAAGCATATGAAATTAAAATTTCACTTTTTGTCTATGGACTACTCTGCTGTGTAGCAGTTTGAGACATAATATAAAAAAGGCAAACTACAGAAAAAAATACAGAATTATGTCCTACAAATATCAAATATGGGAAGGACCTGTGAGGACTTTAAGGGAGCATGTTATTTTCCCATTCTCAACAATTTTTCTTTCCTCTTCCTTAGAAACCTCTATAGTGTTCCTTCTTCTTTCCCACATACCAGCCAGCTTACCTTTCTGTGCCCTGTCTTCAGTTTTCCCACCTTTCTTTCCCTTTCTAGGAAAACTGTATGGTTTGCCACCAGGCCTGGCTCACTTACATGGTGGGGAAATCACAAGGACTTGTGGGTGGCACTCAGTTTCTCCTGTATCCCTCACCCTACAAAATGTCTTCTCTTTCCTAGTAGCCAACTTACATATTTTCACTTTCCCCTGCTGCTTCTACCTGCCCATCAACAAATTAATCTACCTTTTATCTACCCCATTTCAGTGATGTTATTTATTTAAATTATGCTCACCTTTTCCCACAGGAGGCCCCAAAGCAGCTTACAACATTCTGCCTTCCATTTTATCCTCACAACAACCCTGTGAGGCGGGTATGACACACTTCCTTCACTTCCCTCGCTCAGAGACAAGATTTTCTCTCCTTTGCCCCTTCATCTGACTGAGCCCTCCTAGTGATTTGATTTCTTCTTCCCCAAAGAAACTATGGCTGTCCCACCCTGTCACAGTCTGATATTTTGTTTCTGGCTCAGGCCAGGTATCAAATGAGATTGTCCTTCAACTTAGAGAAATAGCTTTTTGAAACTGAAAAATAGCAAAATACTTCTTTCAACATGGAAGGGGAAGGTCAGCTGAAATCATGAGTAAAATTTCTGGGGTGACTTAATAAGGAATTCTGAGGTAAATCAGTACACATACAGACTTCATGTTTTAAGTAATTTTTGCAGTAACTCAATCTTTAAGATGTGAGGCTTTTGTTTCAAAGCTTCCTCAATGTACCAGTGAACTTTCTTTGAGCATTCACTGACTCTTGGTTTTTAGAAGGTTGGGATCCAAACTAAATACACCAGTACTTTTGAAATCTACTGATCCTTCTAGTTTCAAAAGGGAGTCTTAACCACACCAGATCAGGGATTTCACTACTCTTCAGTCATCTTCTTGTTTTGATCGGATAGGGAAATTCTCTCTCTAGAACAGTGGTTCTCAACCTTCCTAATACCGCAACCCTTTAATACAGTTCTCGTGTTGTGATGAACCCCAGCCATAAATTTATGCAAGTGTTCTTTCACATAAATTAAACCTATACTGACCAATGACGTGAAGACCCATTGTACCTGATTGTAAATAATTCCCCCCCCCCCCGGTGTTTCTCAGTTCAGTTCTGCCTCTTGTCCCACCATGTCAATCTCGCTCTTTTCTGCTGCTCCAGACAGACAAATGCTTTATCTCAATCTACCCTGCAAGGCTGTTGTGTGGATGGCGCCTCCCTCCCAGCCAGCTGTTTGCCCTGCCCGCAACCCCTGTGAAAGGGTCATTCAACCCCCAAAGGGGTACCAGGTTAAGAACCACTGCTCTAGAAGATCTATCCCCTTTTCTTGACCCAAATGGGAGTCTTCATCTAACTCAGGTGTAGTCAAACTGCGGCCCTCCAGATGTCCATGGACTACAATTCCCAGAAGCTCCTGCCAGCAAATGCTGGCAGGGGCTTCTGGGAATTGTAGTCAATGGACATCTGGAGGGCCGCAGTTTGACTACCCCTGATCTAACTACTCATTCTTCCTTCCAACTGCCCCAGTATTGCATTAAACTGCTCTCAGTTATGCTGTAGGCAGGGAGGAGCCACAATCTTCTCCAACCACATGGGCTTGGTGCCTGCAGGAAAAAAAGGAACGCAGAAATATCTGTGTTCCCTTCCCATGGGGCAACGGAAGGCCTAAAGTGGGCTGGGGCCGGGCTGGGCTGGCACTGATGTCATGTGGAAGCGGTGATTAGCACTGCTGCCATACAAGCACCAGCCTGGCCTCCCCCCCTCCCCCACGCAGAAGTCCCAGTGAACTTCAGTGGCACAGTGGAGATTCAAACCTGGGTTTACTAACTCAAAGCAGTCCACTATACTGACTTTAGTGGGGTGGCTGCTGTTGAACTGTAGTAAGCAGCAGGGCCTGGGTAAGCATGCAAGTTGGGTAGTATCAAGTCACCTGGTGATTGCTGGTGACACTGGACTCAATGAATCTTCCTTCAGAGACCAAAACAGCCTTAGAAAAGGCATTGATCCTTCCCCTGTCTAAAGTGGGTGGAATTTTTTGAGGGGGAATTAATCCCAAATGTACTTAAAAAAAACAATTCAGACTTTTCTGCAAACCTGGGGCTTTCTTTTTCAGGTTTGTAGAAAGATCTATCATAGGTACAAGGCCCAAACTCTAAATTTAACTCTCTACAGAGGGGATCATGTTGAGAGGTATGGGTGTGTGAGCAGGAGACCTGCAAGTGCTTTACAGGAATATTTCATTTTCCTCTCCCCCGCTATTTCTTCTTTTCCTTTCTTTTAAGCTTCCATAAGTCTCTTCCCTGTCTTTCTGACCTTTTCACACACCTACCAATCTATTTTATTTATTTATTATTATATTTATATACCACCCTCCTCGAAGGCTCAGGGCAGTTCACATAAAACAGAACAATACAGATAACCTAGATTAACAATAATGAGTGAAGTGAAACAACAAGCAACATGGAACAGTAGAAAAATGTGGGAAACTTTAACTCATACTGATAGCCCAGTGGGTTGGGCGGAATTATGATGGGTGCCATAGGAGGGAGACTCAGGAGAAGGGCCCTTGGGAAGTGGTGGTACAGGTCGACCTCAACCAAATGCCTGGTGGAGAAGCTCCTTTCCAGGCCCTGGAGAACTATTCAAGGTCTGTCAGGGCCCTGACCTCCTCTGGGAGTTTGTTCCACCAGGTGGGGGCCAGAACAGAGAAAGCTCTGGCGCTGGTTGAGTTCAAGCAAGCTTCTCTGGGGCAAAGGGATCACCAGTGAGAGTGTAAGGCTCTTTGGGGAGTGTAAACAGAGAGGTACACTGGGCCCAGACCACTCATGGCCTAAAAGTTGATAACCAGAACCTTAAATCTGATCCAGAATTCAACAAAGCCAGCGCGCTGTGGGAGGATGAGCTGAATGTGGGACCTCCGAGGTGTTGCTGTGAGGACCCTGGCGGCTGCATTATGGACTAGTTGCAGTTTCTTGATCAAAGTCAAGGGCAGGCCTGCATAGAACGAGTTGCAGAAGTCCAGCTTAGAGGTAACCGTTGCATGGATCACTGTGGCTAGGTGTTCCGAAGCCAAGTAAGGTGCTAGTAATTTGGCTTGGTGGTGGTAGAATGCCAGCTGTGCTACCGTCATAACTTGAGCCTTCATTGAGAGGGAGGCATCAAGAATCACGCTCAGGTTCCTGGTGCAGTGGGCCATTGATAGCTAATAGGGTGGTGGGTAAACACGCTTCCTCTCTTGGGTCCTTCCTGCCCAGCCACAGGACCTCCATCTTTTGAGCTTCAGAGCCATCCTGTCACTCTTCCAGGCAGCTGGCTAATGTTTCTGGGGAAGAGTCAGGGCGGCCACCCATCAGGAGGAAGAGCTGGGTGTCATCTGCATATTGGTGGCAACCCAGCCCAAACCGCACCAGTTGAGCAAGAGGGTGCATAAAGATATTGAATAGAATTGGAGAGGGAACTGCCCCTTGAAGGAATCCACATGCCAGATGGTGATGGCTTGATGTGTTCTCTCCTAGTGCTACCCTGTGTCCGCTATCCCGGAGGAAGAAGATCAGCCACTGAAGGGCAGTTACTCTGATTCCGGCATCGGTAAGGTGGTGAGGTAGAGGTCTAATAATACAAGCAGCGCCGACCTGCCCTGGTCCAACTGGTGATGGTGGTTGTCCATCAGGGTGACTAGCACTGTCTCTACCCCATCGCCAGGCTGGAAACCTGACTGGGATGGATCAAAGCTTCTTCCAATTATGCTGACAGTTCGTCCACAACAGCCTTTTCAAGCAACTTTCCCAGAAATGCTAAGTGCAAGATGGAGCAGTAGTTGGAAGGCTATCACAGGTCCAAAGATTTTTTGAGCAGCAGGTTAACCACTGCCTCTTTTAGCCCTTCCGGGAATTCTCCTGTTGAGAGGGAGAGATTGATTATCTCCCGGAGGGGGGCTACTATTCTTCTATCAGTTGTTTTTAGTAGCCATGATAGGCATGGGTCTAAGGAGCAAGTGTTTGTCTTTGCTGCCTTTAGCATCATGTCCACTTTGGTCAGCGTGAGTCATCTGAAGTTACCCAATCCAGAGATTGCCCAGGGGCCTCTAGTTCACTTTCTGTCTCCAAAGTTGGAGGGAGGTTGTGGTGAAGTGTTGAGATTTTATCCATCTCTTCAGCTTTTCCTTCTGCATTACCATGGCAGCCTCTCCACGGGAAAGCTCTGTGTGATTCCAGCTACCAGACAGCTATGCCCAGCTGCATGATGCCATCCTCCTCACCTTTCCCTTCTCTGTTTCCCACCCACCAATCAATATTTCATCTGCCTGTTTTTCATGCCCCACACCTTCATCTATATTTACTTATTTGTTTCATCTATGCCCCGCCTTTTTCCAGAACTGGGACTCAAAGTAGCTCGTCTTCCTGCAACAGCCCTGTGAGAAATGTTAGGGTAGGTACTTATTACTATTACTATTAGATTTATTAGGTATTTGTTGTTGTTATGTGCGAAGTCGTGTCCGACCCATCGCGACCCCATGGACAATGATCCTCCAGGCCCTCCTGTCCTCCACCATTCCCCGGAGTCCATTCAAGTTTGCACCTACTGCTTCAGTGACTCCATCCAGCCACCTCATTCTTTGTCATCCCCTTCTTCTTTTGCCTTCGATCGCTCCCAGCATTAGGCTCTTCTCCAGTGAGTCCTTCCTTCTCATGAGGTGGCGAAAGTATTTGAGTTTCATCTTCAGGATCTGGCCTTCTAAAGAGCAGTCAGGGCTGATCTCCTCTAGGACTGACCGGTTTGTTTGCCTTGCAGTCCAAGGGACTCGCAAAAGTCTTCTCCAGCACCAGAGTTCAAAAGCCTCAATTCTTTGACGCTCGGCCTTCCTTATGGTCCAACTTTCGCAGCCATACATTGCAACTGGGAAGACCATAGCCTTGACTAAACGCACTTTTGTTGGCAGGGTGATGTCTCTGCTTTTTAGGATGCAGTCTAGATTTGCCATAGCTTTCCTCCCCAGGAGCAAGCGTCTTTTAATTTCTTTGCTGCAGTCCCCATCTGCAGTGATCTTGGAGCCCAGGAAAATAAAATCTGTCACTATCTCCATTTCTTCCCCTTCTATTTGCCAGGAATTGAGAGGGCCAGATGCCATGATCTTTGTTTTCTTGATGTTGAGTTTCAAGCCAACTTTGGCACTCTCCTCCTTCACCCGCATCAACAGGCTCTTTAGTTCCTCTTCACTTTCTGCCATTAGAGTGGTATCATCTGCATATCTGAGGTTGTTGATATTTCTCCCTGCAATCTTGATCCCAATTTGTGACTCCTCTAATCCCACATTTCTCATGATGTGCTCTGCATACAAGTTAAATAGGCAAGG
Source organism: Paroedura picta (assembly GCF_049243985.1). Lineage (NCBI taxonomy): Eukaryota > Metazoa > Chordata > Lepidosauria > Squamata > Gekkonidae > Paroedura > Paroedura picta. Next base: position 54,212,873 of record NC_135371.1, on the reverse strand, counting down.
CGACAGTATACAGCCTTGCCGAACTCCTTTCTCAATTTTGAACCAGTCAGTGATTCCATGTTCAGTTCTCACTGTTGCTTCTTGACCTGCATATAAATTTCTCAAGAGACAAATAAGATGCTCTGGTATTCCCATCTCTTTAAGAACTTGCCACAATTTGTTGTGCTCCACACAATCAAAGGCTTTAGCATAGTCAATGAAGCAGAAGTAGACGTTCTTCTGGTACTCCCTAGCTTTCTCCATGATCCAGCGTATGTTGGCAATTTGATCTCTAGTTCCTCTGCCTCTTCGAAATCCTGCCTGTACTTCTGGAAGTTCTCGGTCCACATATTGCTGGAGCCTAGCTTGTAGGATTTTGAGCATAACTTTGCTAGCATGAGAAATTAGTGCGATGGTGCGGTAGTTTGAACATTCTTTGGCATTGCCCTTCTTTGGGATTGGAATGTAAACTGACCTTTTCCAATCCTGTGGCCATTGTTGAGTTTTCCAAATTTGGTGGCATATTGAGTGTAGCACTTTTACTGCATCGTCCTTTAAGATTTTGAATAGTTCAACTGGAATGCTGTCACTACCACTAGCTTTATTGTTGCTCAGACTTCCTAAGGCCCATTTGACTTCACATTCCAGGATGTCTGGCTCCAGGTCAGTAACTACCCCATTGTGGTCATCAGGGATGTTAAGCTCGCTCTTGTATAGTTCTTCTGTATAATTTTGCCACCTTTGTTTGATCTCTTCTGCTTCTGTGAGGTCCCTACCATTTTGGTCCCTTATCATACCCATCTTTGCATGAAACGTTCTCTTCATATCTCCAATTTTCTTGAAAAGATCTCTGGTCCTCCCCATTCCATTGTTTTCTTCTATTTGTTTGCACTGTTCATTTAAGAAGGCATTCTTATCTCTTCTAGCTTTTCTCTGGAATTCTGCATTCAATTGGGTGTATCTTTCTCTTTCTCCCTTGCCTTTCACTTCCCTTCTCTCCTTAGCTATTTGTAAAGCTTCCTCAGACAGCCATTTTGATTTCTTGCATTTCTTTTTCTTTGGGATGGTTTTAGTTGCTACCTCTTGTACAATGTTGCGAACCTCCGTCCATAGTTCTTCAGGCACTCTATCTATCAGATCTAATTCCTTAAATCTATTTGTCACCTCCACTGTGTATTCGTCAGGGATATGATTTAGTTCATACCTGAGTGGCCTAGTGCTTTTCCCTACTTTCTTCAATTTAAGCCTAAATTTTGCAACAAGAAGCTCATGATCTGAACCACAATCAGCTCCTGGTCTTGTTTTTATTGACTGGATAGAACTTTTCCATCTTTGGCTGCAGAGCACATAGTCAATCTGATTTCTGTGTTGACCGTCTGGTGATGTCCATGTGTAGAGTCGTCTCTTGGGTTGCTGGAAAAGAGTGTTTGCTATGACCATTGTATTCTCTTGACAAAATTCTACCAGCCTGTGCCCTGCTTCATTTTGTACTCCAAGGCCAAACTTGCCTGTTATCCCGGTTATCTTTTGGCTTCCTACTTTAGCATTCCAATCCCCCATGATGATAAGCACATCATTTTTGGGCGTTGCTTCTAGAAGGTGTTGTAGGGCTTCATAGAACTGATCAACCTCATCCTCTTCAGCAGCAGTGGTTGGGGCGTAGACCTGGATCACTGTGATGTTGAATGGTTTGCCTTGGATTCGAACTGAGATCATTCTGTCATTTTGGGGATTGTATCCCAAGAGTGCTTTTCCTACTCTCTTATTGATTATGAATGCTACTCCATTTCTTCTGCGAGATTCTTGTCCACAGTAGTATACCTGATGCTCATCTGAATTAAATTCACCCATTCCTGTCCATTTTAGTTCACTGATTCCTAAAATGTCGATGTTCAGTCTTCTCATTTCTTGTTTAACCACGTCCAGCTTGCCTTGATTCATGGATCTGACGTTCCAGGTTCCTATGGAATAAAAATCTTTACAGCATCGGACTGTCTTTTCGCCACCAGTTACTTCCACAACTGAGCGTCCTTTCGGCTTTGGCCCAGCCGCTTCATTCATTCTGGCGCTACTCGTACTAGCCGTCTGCTCATCCCCAGTAGCATATTGGACACCTTCCGACCTGAGGGGCTCATCTTCCAGCGTCATATCGTTATGCCTATTGGAACTGTCCATAGAGTTTTCATGGCAAAGATACTGGAGTGGTTTGCCATTGCCTTCTCCAGTGGATCACCTTTTGTCAGAGCTCTCAGCTATGACCTGTCCGTCTTGGGTGGCCCTGCACGGCATAGCTCATAGCTTCACTGAACTACGCAAGCCCCCTTGCCACAACAAGGCAGCGATCCTTGAAGGGGGTTATTAGGTATAGAGAGATGGTTAATGAAATGTTGGTCTAGTGGGGCTTAGGATGAAATTGTAGCACATAAGTATCTTTGGTATTTCTTGATTCCCTTTCAGCAGTTGTTGGTTGTATTCTAGAACAATTCCAGACCTTTTAAAAAAAAATCCAAATTAGAGATGTTAACCTGTGTCTGAAGTTTTCTAGTCAGGATTTTTATTTGTAATCACACTTAGAATTGTGAATAGAAGCATGCATGCCCAATGCAAAAGCAAGCCACACCATTGTGTGACAAGTTCCTCAGCATTTCTCTATGTAGCTCTGCATGGCATTTCATCCTTGAGATTTAATTATGTTTGCTAGTGCTAATCAAAAATAGCCGTAGCTTCCTTACTTGAATGTATGTAAAAGTATATATGTAATAAGCTTTCCTGGCTGAAACTCAGTCCAACAGCCGCCAGATCTGTGTAAATACTGTGCAATTCCTAAATAGGAAGCAATCATGCAGGCTTGTAATTACAACAGCCCTTGTGATTTCTCAATCCTGAACATGGAGGTTTAATTCAGCCATGCATATTAATATGACTAATAAATAAAACACACTTATAGCCATACCCCTCAAAATCCAGAAATCCTGGTTGGAAACCTAAATAAACAAATAGCAAACAAAACAAGTGACAAACTTGTAACAGCCAAGGCAAAGCACACAGATGTTCTGACCTGGACAGGACAGGCTGGCCCAATTTCATCAGATCTCTGAAGCCAGCCAGGGTCAGCCCGGGTTAGTATTTGGATGGGAGATTGCCAAGGAAGCCCAAGGCCACTAAGCAGAAGCTGGCAATGGCAAATCACCATTGATTGTCTCTTTTTTTTGGGAAACTCTGCAAGTTTACTATAAATTGGCTGCAACTTGACAGCAAAAAGACAGGAAGGATTACATTTTTAAAATGTGTATGTACACTTTAATGGCATTTAGCTACGATTTTAAAACATTAAATATGTTGTGAAGATTGTGAAAAGGCAAAGGAAATATATTCTTCCTGTCAAAATATACCTGTGAAATAATTATGGGTATTCCATGTGATTTTTTAATTCACAATTTAAGAAATGTTTGCCAAGCACAGCTCTAGCAAAGAGCCAAGTCTCTTTCTGTTACTTCCCCCCTTCCCCCTCCTGTAAAGACCAACACCCTGTCATAGGAGCTAAGTTTTCAAGTACTAAAAGCAACATGATTTGTTGGCCTTCAGCGGGAGGGGAAGGAGAGAGTGTATATGCAGATGACAGCTTTGGCCCCTTCTTTTCATTGGCTCCAGTACTACACTCCTCCCTTCATTCATCCAATGGGATTAGTGCTGTGTCTCAGTATCTGGATCTGTGCCAATTGGAACACATCCTCTTCCCTTCACAGAATCACCCATTGGCTGATTTGAGCCAGCCAGTGTGGAAACTAGATGCCTCCGTCAGCTTAGCCAGAACTTGAGTTGCCCGCTTAGAGCAGAGAGGAAGGAACAGCCAAAATCATCAACTGTTCTGTAAACAGCTCTTGTACTGCCTCCTCCCTAAAGAAACTTGAAAGATTTTTTCACATGTAACTAACACTTGAGTGCCAAAATGAGAAAGCAACAATGTAAATATAACTTGACTACATTTATGGGAAAGGGAGCAGAGTTTTTCACTGACAGCACAGGCAATGCAGGCTGGGGAGAGCTATTTTGTGCCCTCTGAAACTTGCTCCACCCCACCGCCCACAATTGAACCCTGTTTCCGTAGCAACAGTCACATGAGACAGAACTTGTGACTCTAACTCCTTTATTACCATCACTCTAAAAATATTAAAGCCACGGCACAGCAATTGAGTGGCCTCCTGTTCTCAGGTTTGAGGTGCTGTGTGTATCTTTGCCCTGGTCTTCACCCTCTCCCTTTCCCTCCTGTGTTTTCCGTGAGAATCCTTCATCACTATCCTGAGGGGCTTTATGACCTGAAAACTCTGGTGTCTGCCTGATGGCTAGTAGTTTGGAGACACAAGCCTAATTCACCTGCTGTGAGTAGAAATGACACTTTCACAAAGCTGTAGTGTAATACCGAGTTAAAAGTGTCACAAAGTAGTGAGCAAAGTTGGATTCCTCAGAACTTTCTTTCATGTTAGGTGTTCATTAAATGAAAATGAAAGGTTGTGGATAGGGTTCTGTTCCAGGGGATAGCGAAAAAACCTCTTTGAAATGCAAAGTGGCTGGATGTTATTTGAAAAATGTGAAGTGGCTGGGAGTTGTAAGCTCCCCAAAGTGACAATGGAAGGGGACTGTGAAGACAAGTTGAACTAATGCTAATGGTGGTGGAAGTATGGCGGGAGGCCCAGGTGCAAGGCCCCCATGCTCAATGGCACCCAGGCCAAGCAAAGCTCAATAAGTCAGAGATGCCTCTGTATGGCAGGAGCTACCAGTTCATCCACGGCAGAGTCAGGCTGGAGGTTCAAGCCAGAGATCACTGGTAAGCTGTGTCATTCCCACATGAGAGTGGCTGCCAAAGGCCACAGATCATCTGATGGGGGAGCAAGCACTACACACATGAGGCCATGTGTGTGGCAGAGGCCCCAGGCCACCCAGTGACCAGTAAAGCCAGAAATTGCCACACAACCACCTACAGCAGCCATCTACAACTGAAGGCTGTTGGGTGTTCCATGAGGGAGGGAGTTCTAGCCACAGAGTCATATGCTTTCCCAATAATAGCCCCCCAAAAAGTTGAAGAAATTGCCAAAGAGTACCCCCTATGGGCCAAAGCACAGCTGCCACATGGGAGGGCATGAATAGGGAGGGGCCAAGGCCCAGCAGAAGATTGTCTGTGCCCCCCCCCCACATGCAAATTCCAGTTCCCACAGACATTTGGGATAGCATCTCCAAAGCTGCAGGCTGTGGAGAGAGGTGTGTGACCTCACCTTGGAACCCAGAGCTGACATGCATGGTAAGTTGGGGGTAGGTTCATATGGAAGTAAGCAGTCCTTCAGTCATGCTTGTCTGAGGCCATATGGGTTTTAAGGGATTGACACCTGCACCTTGAACAGGCCAAGAAGGAAACTGGGAACCAGTATATGTGGAACAAGAATAGAGTGATATGGTTCCTAATGATCTATTCCACTCTGACTGCTGCATTCTGTACTAATTGTTGCTTCTGGATAGTCTTCAAGGACAGGTTCATGTAGAGCATACTGCAGTAATCTAATCTAAATGTGGTGATCACAATGCTTTTAACTTCAGCATACCTACCAGTGGAAATTTATCCCTAAAGCCCACAACTATAACAGTTGATTCCAAAGAGGGAACTTTACAAAAATGATGAAAATAATTAAAAGGAAGCTGAAAGGGAAACTCAAGAGAGTCAGATCCCTAGAGTGTGTGTTTGGAAGCTATTTAAAATCACATGAATTGAAGCCCAGATAGAATGTGTTCTCCAGGAAAGGCACTGGCTAGCTAAAAGAATGCTTGCATGGTTAACTATGCAAATCAAGGAAACTATAAAAAGCAAATAGTCTTCTTTTAAAAGGTGGAAGGTCCGCTCCATCATATTGGACAGAAGAGACACAGACTCTGGCAAGAGATCTGTAAGTCACTAATTAGGCAGCCAATTTTTTTTGAGAAGCAGCTTACTAAAAGCATCAAGACAAACATAAATATTTATTTAAATAGAGCTGGGATAGGAAAACAGCCAGTGAAGCAGTCAGGCCTTTCGATGACCAAGGAATAAATTGATTGCCAAAGGAAAATGGGAAGATGGCAAAGAAACTCAATGAATTTTTTGCTTCTGTATTCACTGTGGAAAGTATCAGGTGTGAATTTACACTACTGCAATTATTTTCAGGAAGATAATCTGAAGAATAAATTGAGATGATGAGAGATGAAGTTCTAGACATTTTGGTGGATTTTTTTAAGTCCCCAGATCCTGGTGGCATACATCCAAGAGTTCTTTGGGAATCAAATGTGCAGTTGTACATCTGTTCACCCATATGTGTAACTTATCACTAAATTCAGACACTGTACTACATGACTGGAGAATAATAGCAAATGTTACACTATTCTTAAAGTGGGTCTGGAGATAACAGGAAATTATAGGCCAATTAGCCTAATGTATGTCCCATGAAAATTAGTAGAAATTATAATCAAAGATAGAATTGTTAATTCTATCTTTGATTAAAATTATTAGGCAACTAGAGCTACAAAGACTCTTGAGGGAAAATCAGCATGACTTCTGCAAAGGAAAATCCTAGCTTACCATCCTTTTGGAGATATTTGAGGAAGTGAACAAGAATACAATCCAGTGATCCAGGAGACATCATACACTGCAACTTTCAAAAGGCTGTTGACAAGATATCTCACCAAAGACTCTTGAGTAAACTCAGCAATCATGGGATAAGTGGACAGGTTCTCTTATGGCTTAAAATCTGGTTACATGACAGGAAGCAAATGATAGGACTAAATGGACAGTTCTCATAATGGAAGAGTCTCACAAAGATCAGTATTAGTGCCTGTACTATTTAATTTGTTCATAAATGATATGGAACAAAGAGGGAACAGTGTAGCAGTCAAGTCTGCAGATGACAAAAAATCATTCACAATGGTGAATAATGCCTATGAAGGAATTATCTGGGAATTGGGCTAGCGGGCAACAATGTGGCAGATGAAGTTCAGTGTTGGTAAATGTAAGGTGATGCACATTAATACAAGCAAAATCTCAAGTTCAAGTTAATGGGTCTGAACTTGCTGCGATAGAGAGAAAAAAGATTTTGGCGTCATAGCAGATAGCTTAATGAAAGTGCTGACCAAGTGTGCTGCAGAAGTGATGGCAGTATATTCAGGATGGGCAAAGGAAAATATTTATTTAAACAGCGAATTATTAAAATATGGATTTTGCTGCCAGAGCATGTGATGGTTGTGGGCAGAGACAGTTTTTTAAAAGGATTAGGCAGATTAATGGAGGTTAGCTATTGGTAGCTACTAGCCATGGTGATTAAAGGAACCTTCAAATGTTGAGGCTGTCAGCCTCTGAATCCCTGTTTCAGAAGGTAACATCAGGCCCTCTGTGCCCTGTATTGACCTTTCAGAGGAACTGGTTGGTCACTGGATGAGACAGGATGGAGGACTAGATGGTCTGGTCTGATCCATTGGCCTTTTTCTTATTTTTTTTTTTTTAAGATGCTCCCGAAGGAGACTATGATTAATTCCATGGAAGGCTGCTGAGAAGCCCAGGGGTATTAATAGTGTCATGCACCCTATCCATCATCTGGTACAGGTCATCCACTAGGGTGACCAAGGTTGTGTCAGTTTCATAAAAAGGACTGAAACCAGATTGGAATAGATCCTTCCTGCAGGTTGGAATCCCTGAAATAGCCTAGACACCACTTGTTCAATTACCTTGCTTAAGAATGGTGCATTTGACACTGGGCAGTAGATGGTTAACTCTCTTTGGTTCAGAGTAGGTTTCTTCAGGGCGGAAGCATCACTTCAAGGCACAGGCAACCAAGTCTCTTTCAGGGAAGCACTTGCAGAGTAGTCTATTTTCTCCTGTTGACTAGCTCCCAAGAAGGTCCTGACTAAACCTCTGCAGGTCTACTCTGTGTGGATGCAATGGTGGTAGACCAGCCTTTCACAATCTTTTTACCATTAAGAACCCCCAGATACATTCTTCAGGCTTTGAGAAACCCCAGAAGTTGTGTGATCATGCAGAATTTGGCTGGGAAATATAGCTGTGTGCATGCCCACCTAGGGCCCCTTCCCTTCACAACTCCCTCCAGGCCCATCATTGGCCATCTAGGGAGCGGTATGTGAGTCAGCATGACCATATATGTTCATATCACCCGCTAAACGTTTAACACATTTTAAAAATATATTAAAAATTAATTAATCCCCACACATTCAAGAAACCCTTCCAGGGATATCAAGAAATCCCAGGGTTTCACGAAACCCTGGTTGAGAAAGCCTGTGGTCAAGAAACAGGGTTGCCTAGTATATACATGCACCTTGCAGTCTTATATATAACAACTAGAAGTTAAGCCCGCTGTAGGCTAAATACAGCGGGCGCTAGCAGCCTCTCCCCCCGGCCCCCTCCCGGCCGGGTTCCCGGCTTGCCCCAGCCAAAGGCGTTGGCCCCCGGCCCCCTCCCTGCTGCTTCACAGGCTTGGGGGAAGGCAAAGGAGCACGGGCGCGGCATCTCCGACGTGGCGGCTGTGCTCCTTTGCCCTCCCCGAAGCTTTAGCCCCCGCCCCCCCCTGCCGCTTCGCAGGCTTGGAGGAAGGCAAAGGAGCAGGGCGCGGTGTCTCCAACGCAGCAACCATGCTCATTTGGCCTCCCCCAAGCCTTTAGCCCCTGGCCCCCTCCCTGCCACTTCACAGGCTTTGGGGAAGGGAAAGCCACTTTGCAGGCTTCGTGCCTCCCGATTGGCCCCTCCGCTTGTCAATCCAGGACTAAGGGCTAATGGCCACCCTTCCCCAGCCCGGACTCGGCCCACCCCAACCCCCCTTACTGCTTTATTTATATCGCTCCCAAAGCAGTTTATAGATATGTGAAATATTACATCAGGGTTGAATTCAACAACCATAGAAAAAAGATGCTTGGTGTATTAATAACAGCTCTGATACCATGCAGGGAGTTAGCTCTTTTATTTCTCCACTCCTACCCACAGTTTTCCTAGTCTTAGTGAGCTAATTCCCATGGGGCATCTTCCAGTGTCCATTTTGAGCTGGCCCCCAGGTTATGCATGTGTTGAATATGTTGGAATATGCAAGATCTGCATGTGCATCATTGTACAGATTATAAAGAGTGTCCTACAGAGGTGTCAAAGGAGATGTGTATTAACACTGATCAGGAACATCCTGATATTATTCCAATAATCTGTGTGCTGACACTTTCTGATCCTTTGAGCATACTTCATCCCTGCTCGCCTCCAGAACAACGGACTGAATGCAGAACAGAACAGTTAGTTAGGTTTCTCTTCTTTCCATACATAGTTATTTCTCTTCTATACCAGATTGGTGTAGTGGTTAGGAGTCTCTCTCCAAGGCCAGTGCTGAGCATGTTATCTATATTTGGAATGTAGGCCCTGTGGGCACCTGGTGTTACTTTCTGGGCCATTCCGCACTCGTTCAAAATTGCACAATGGTTGCAAATTGAATTCGCTACTGATTTGCTGTTATGCACAACGTCGTTGACAATCTGCAACACTCCTGAAACCGATCCGCAAAAAGTGCTTCGTTGTAGCGCTTTCAGGGAAATCCCCAAAAGTGGATTCACCCTCCAGAAAGCGCTACAGTCTTGCAACCAATCAGCAACACTAGCGGGAAAGTTCTGTGCGTTACCATTGTTGCGGTTTCTGCAAAGTCCCTCCCCCTGGCTCTCTCCTCTGATCTTCCGGCTAAGCGATCGCCATTTTTTTTTCTCGGAGCGAGCGGAGATCAACGCACTGGCGAGCCTTCGTTTATCCAGCGAGGCTTCCCTAGCTGCAGTCCCTCCCCAGAGCTGTTTAAAGTCACCAAGCACCAAACAACACACAGCCACCACCTGCTAGCTAGATGGATCTCTCCGTTGCAACGAATCAACGCAGATTCGTTGCAACGTGTGTTTGTGTGTGTGTCTTTTTAAAACCTTCCTTAAAGGGAAAGGGGCTTTTTGGGAGCATGATAACGGCCGCCCATTGGCTGCTCGTTTGATTGACAGCCAGGGGCGGGACAAAGCTCGGCAATATCGCTTCTTGGCTAGCGATTTTTGCCAAGACCAGAAACCTGTGGGAAACGATAGAAACGCAACTGGATTCCACTACAAAGGCAGGTATGCAAAACGACGAATTCCACTATTTAAAATGGCGTTTTTTCGTTCCGCAACCAATTTGCTACATAGATCCTGGTGCAGAATGGCCCTCTGTTTTGACACATATAAGAAGAAGAAGAAGAGAAGAACAGTTATTTCTAATATGCCGCTTAAGAACTAACTCTTCTTCATGAAGTTATTTTAACTTTTAAGCAGTTTTGGTGCTGCATCTCTTCACATATCTAAACTTTGCTAACAGAACATACAGCATACCCTCTCAATGAAAACTGGTGCTGGCATTTATTTGGGGGGGGGACATCCAGCTTTGACCAAAAGATCAGGCCAAATTTCTGGCTCCCCACCCCTCCTCACCTTTTCAGCGGTGCTGTCCTGCCCAACCTCTGGGCCACCTTGCGTTGTCCCCTGGCCAGGTGGGGTGTTGAACTGCCAGGTGTGGTGTTGAACCCAGCTGTTGAACTGCCCTGTGACTGCCCAGGCCTCCCTGGGCAGCATGGCGGTGGCCTAGCCTCTTCCCACAATGACCCACACTGCCCCAGCTGGCCACCTGCCATGTGCCCCACAGCTGCCCCAGCCTCTTCTGGCATTCTCTCTGGGGTGGGGCTACAGACATCAGTCCGTACCCATTTCCATCCCAGGGGCTGCATCAGAAGATGTGTCCCACATCAAAAATATCTGGCAACTGGTCCCATCAGCCAGGTTAGTGTTTTTCTCCCATTTGACTGGCAACCAACTTAAGAAGGTAGGGGCTGCCTTGCCTACATTTCTAATATCTTCAAAGCATTAATAGTAAATTATCTAACTTTGTGAAAACTCTAGAACAGTGGTCCCCAACCTTTTTGAGGCTGGGGACCGGCGGTAGCAGGGAGGGCAATTGCCCGGCCACGCATGCCACACATGCGCCATGCACGGCCCAAATAGTGCATGCGCGGCACTTGTGTGCACGTGTGCCTGCGCAAAGGTGCCACGCATGCGCGATTTGGGCCATGCATGCACAATTTGTGTGCGTGGCCCTGCTTCCCTCTTCCCCCCTCCCACAGTAAGAAGCTTCCCGGGCCGCAAGTTTGCGGCCTGGGAAATTTTTTACTGCAGGGGGGGGGGGCGGGAAGAGGGAGCTGCGGCCCGGTGCCAGGGCCTTCACGGCCCGGCCCGGTGGTTGGGGACCTCTTCTCTAGAATATTTGCCAAACATTTATTATCTGGCTATGTACTTCATACTAAAAACAGATGCCTTTTGAAAGGTAGCCAGTACAGAAGAAGCAGCAGGAATGCTGTCAGGTTTCCAATATTCAATAGCAGTTCTCCCCTGTATGTGTCATTCAGAAAAGGCAGTGTGGTTTTGATTTTTTTTTAAACCATCCTTCTGTTTTCCAGGGCATCACTCAGCAACACAGACACAGCTTTTACTATGACTGCTTGCTGGTTCCAGCTGAGTACACTCTTTGAAGCAATCTCTTCCTTCAGCCTCTTTTCCTGCACTTAAAAAATAATGATCAAGCAACCTTTTTTCTTTTCAAAAGAGGTTTGATCTGATAAATACACGAGCCCATTTCTCAGTTGCTGTAGAAACAGGCAGAGCAAGAGGACATTATGCATCTTAACAGAAACGGTTCCAGGCTTTGAGGTTTTTCCTCTCACCAATAGCACCAGAATATACATCTCTTTTCCCCCTGGCAAAATGTATAAAATAAATATTGAAGGAAACTGCAACTTGTAACTGGCTCAAAATCATGTGGAAAGCAGCATAGTGCCACTCTGCTGTTGCAGAAGAAAAATGTAAGCATCTGGCTGCTACACGTTTTCAGACAGTCTAAACTTGTCCTGAGCAGTAAAAGCCCTCAGAGTCCTTCCCACCACCAGACCCTGGCAAGTGGAAACATTTGAGGCACTAATTTCCCCTTGTTATTCTTAGTCATCCTGGTTGTAAACACACGCCCATTCAACCAAATAGCTAGATATAATCTATGCCCCACGCTTTTCAGAAAAATGAAGGCCATCTCCTTTATATATATCTGGAGCAGTCTGGAAGTGGTAATTTTGTCTGGAGAGAAAGAGAAAGCTGGAAAGGGTTAAATGGTTTTCCTCCTGTCTCTTACTCACCCCTCCTCCTCTGAGAAAACTGCCCTTTCCTAATGCTACTCTGCTCTAGGAAAAGCAGCTGTTAGAAATGCGTACGTTCTAGATATGGACTGTCTGTAACTGTTCTCAAAATTCACAGTTGGCATTATCCCCCAGGGTCGCCAGCTCTTCCGCTATTAGAACTGATCGATTCACCTGGAGAAAATGGCTACTTTGAAAAGTGGCCTTTATGACTCTACACCCCATTGAAGTCCCTCCCCTCCCCAAACCCCGTCCCCCTCAGGCTCCACTCTCAAAATGTCCAGGTATTTCCCACCCCAGAGCTGGCGACCCCACTCCCTCCTTCTTAAACTGCAGAAATAATTGTAAGATGCATTCCTTGTTGCTTCCAGCATTATGCTGTGGAGAAGGGCAAAGGTTTTTCTGAAAGTCTGCTTGTGTATTATTTTTCCAGCAAGTCCCATGTCATACAGATGAAAGAATATCCAAGCACTTTTAAAAAAGTATTAAGTCAAATGGGTCCTGCCCCAAAAGGGGTCATTTATATGGGAACTAAAATATCAAAAGCAATGAGTTCTAATTTCTAAATGTAAATGTACTATCTGGAAACCATTATGACAGGGTTCTGTCCATGGGGAAATGTTGTTTATATTTAGGTCCATTCCACTCAGTGCTAATGTTGCCAAAAGTGTTACCAATGTGTAACGCTATTTACACAAGCAATTGTCTGTAAAGTTTCCAAGCACACTACAGCCCCCTGTTCGACACTGCCCATAATTTCAGCCAGAAATAGCACGGGGGGGGGGGGAGGGGGTTCATTTTTACTTTAAGAGTGTGTAAACGATTAAGCGCCATCTCCTATGCCACTGAAAAAAGTCTTTCTGATACATTGAATGAACGAATATGCGTTGCTACTTGTGTTTGGGGTTTTTTTAAAAACAGTTTTTAAAGGGAAGCACGAACACAACAGTTAATTGGCTGCTCTGTTTGATTGACGGCCAGGGGTGGGAGGAAGCACGGAAAAATATCGCCTCCTTTGTTTGGATTTCGGCGAGACCGTAAACTTGTGCGTTACGAGAACAGCACTAGTGGGAGAGCCTTTTTTTTCCGATTGAACCGGCTGTGTGTGTTACTGAGACCTGCCGCTTTTGCTTCCAGCGCTTTTCAATAGCGCTCAGACGTAGCAAAATTGCCCGTTGTTCGGAATTGCCCTTAATATGGTAGTGATTAAAATATTAGCCTAGAATAGGAGATCTGGGTTCAGATCTATACACAGCCATGAAGCTTGCTGGGTAACTTGAGGAGCATAATGTTTTCACCCTCAGGGTTTTTGTGAAGATAAAATGAAAGATGAAAGAGCTATATATGTCATTTTGGAGAGAAGGGTAGAATAGAAGGGTGGAATAGATGATTATGCATCTTACAAAATGCAGCATAAAAGGATGCTTGAGGACACTTTCCATGGGTTCATTTTAATGTGTCCCCATGCCATTCCTTTTTCCAACCAGTATGAAGAGTGTTGCTGTGGAAAGCTGTCTGCAAGTATTGTCTTGTGTAGGTCTGCAAAATACTTCTGACGATTCCACCCACCTCCTTTTGATCAAAAAGATATATAGATACTCTTTACATTTTGATGCAGTGCTCCATTTCATACCTCCTTGCTGCTCAGTTCCTAGCCAAGGTGCAGGTCACAACCACACGGTAGGATCTATCTTAAATCAGTCTGTATGGAAGCTGTGCCCTGGCCGACTACCGGAGTCCGGCAGTTGTCCCACATCAATGCATCCTCTTCAGCAACTGTGTCTTTTAAAGAAGTTGTTGTTTGCTTGGCCAGGCGTTTCTGCCTGGTCAGCTGCTGCTGCTGGAACAGATGAAGATCAGCTTCAGTAAAAAAAGAAAAAGATAGCAGGGACTCTTGATGGGACCCAGCAGCAGAGTGAGCTCCTCTTCCTTATCTTTCTCTATCTGAAAGAGCACATCTGCCAGTTCCCAAAGCTTCCTTCCTTCAGGTGAAAATTCAGGATGTTGTTTTGGTGATCAGACTGGTGGTCTTGAAAGATAAAGATAAAAATTGGCACATGGGGAAAGTGTCCTGGCTGGGCTGCTGCTGTTGCTGCTGTTTGGAGAAATGGAGGTTGCCAGCTTTTGCCCTGTTGCAGGAGTACATATGTGACTTCAAGTTGCAACCGATTTATGGCAACCCCAGCAATTGTAGCTTCCAAGATCAGGCTGCCTTCCCTCCAGATAGCTAGCTAGCTAGCTAGAAGATAGATATATTAAGTAGTGGGTTCAGTAGTGACTATGAGTCAATCTTTTCCAAAACAACCAGCTGTTTTACTGAACAGCAACAACTGAACACAGAACATCAAACACCATGAAATTATATACATTTTAGAGGTTCCCACCAAGGCTTGTGATTGGCCCTAAGTGGAGGCCTCTGATAGGTCCATTTATGTGTCCAATAGCAGGCTGGATCCTGCATGCTAGAGAATAGTCTTTAAGAGTCCATGATATCAGGTCCTGTCTTGGAGCCCTCAGTCTCTACTAGTCCACATACACAAAGATATATGTGTGTGTACAGTGCCATTAAGCGACAGACAGGATGACCACGGAGCTTTCAAGGCAAATGCAGAGCGGAGGTGTTTAAACGCCATTGCCTTCTCTAGTGAGAATCTTTGGTGGTCTCTCTTCCAAGTACTGTTTACCTTCCAAGATCTGACAAGATTGGTCTATACCATAGTGCCTTTCCTCCTGGCTTTTCTTTGTGAAAAGGTTAAGATTTAGTAGTGAAGCACATGACTGCAGTCACAGGTTCAACTAAAGGGATCTCAGTAGGAAGTGCTTAGGAAAAACCTGGAGAGAAATTGCTAAATATTACTGAGCTAGACTAGATGGACCAATGCTGAGCCTACCACAGCTTCATATAAGGACAGAACCAAGAACAAGTCCAAAGACAAAACCAAGTATGGAGGCCAGAAGCTTCTGGTAGGGCCAGAAATTTTTGCATATTCTGAGACATACCAGAGTATTCTTTGATAGACCAGTCATAAATTCCAGCTGCTTTTCGGCAAGTCAGGTGAAGAGCCTGCTATAGAACCTGTTCACCTAAAATGACCTGTGGGCCTTCCTACCATAGACCAGTTTAGACCAGATGTGGTGTGATTGTGCAGAGTATGGTTGGGAAGCATAGCTCTGTACACACCTACTCAGGGGACCTCTCTAGGCCCATCATTGGCCATCTTGGATGGGGTGGATGAGTCGACATGGTATATGGGTACATGGGTATCTGGTCCAGATTCAGGTGGGCAGCCGTGTTGGTATGAAGAAATAGAACAAAGTTTGAGTACAGTGGCACCTTTAAGACCAACAAAGTTTTATTTGTATAGAAGCTATTGTGTGCACAGCAGACTTCCTCCAACACAATGATGAGATTTACAAGGCCACATAGATTGCGAGAGGGTGGGCCATGGGTTAGTACACAGCATAATGAATATGTTTAACAGGTACAAGATTCTTACATGAGTAGCAAGTTTATAAGGTAATCCTTAGTCTGGGTTCAACTCTGGTAGGGAAAAATATAGTAAAGGAAATAAAAATTTCAAGATTAGTAACAAATACACAGATGCATTCCCAGTTGTGGAATACTGTGCAGGGTTATGTCTCCTGTCATCAGAGCAGAGAATTAAATTCCAGTTTCCCATTACATTATGTTATTCATCTCAATGAATAAAATCTCAATGGTGCTGCTATAGCGCTGAAATGCCATATTGGTTTAATGCTATAGCTCTCAACTGAGAACATTAAAAGAAAAAGCCCATGGAAGATTGTGTGGTGAGAAAGGGTAGGGGGGAAGCAACATTCTAGGAAGTAGTATGGACATTATAAACAGCATACCATAGTAATTCAGAAGTACAACGAAGGGGTAGAAAATGTAAGAAAGCGGTTTTCCACAAAAGTGGCTCAACCATGCTTTGGTAACCTGACGCAAGCAGATTTGTATAAACAGGTAAATAAATTCTGCGAGCAGCCAGTCACTAAAATGGGTCTGTCTGACATGACAGAAAAAATCCATTGGCAACCAATTACTAAAACAGAATTCAACGGCAGTTTGAAAATGGCCTGTGTTTTCAGCAGTGAGGTAAATAGCGGTTTTTCTGGGCAATTTAAGTTGGGACAGTGGTATGAGAAGAAGGGTTTGGATGCTTCCTCTATGCCCTGCCCCCAGGCCAAACTGGGGCTGAGCAATAAAGAAAAATGCTAGAATGTTGTTGTCTTGGGTCTCCTAGCAATTCTTCTCTTTATGTTCTCACTTAAATTTAAGAAAGTTTACTGAAGTAAGCTTCTTTTTTTAAAAAAAATCCCAGTTAAATGGTCAGAAAACATTTAACCAAAAAAGTGTAATAATGTACCTTTGGCCTAGAGTTGAAGTTCTTTGTCTGCTCCTTTGTGTACATAGACCTTATTATGAGCTGGAATGTCAACACTTTTAAACTTCTGAGAACAGGCAGATGAAACAGATCTTAATGCAAATCTAATTGGAAGATACAAACCACCAACTTAAAAATGGACTGATTACTTAATTAAATGTACAGTAACAATTAAAAAAAAAAGAACTCTCAGATTCCACAAGGCAAAAAGCCTGCATACAGTGTTGCTTATTTATGTATGCTTTTTCAGTTCCTATAGTCACTGACTTTTTCTGGTATCACATTGATTTACTTGCTTCATTTATACTCCAATTCCCCCTCCCCCGCCTCCATGGGGATATAAAATGGCTTAATTTATATTTTATCCACACAATAGCCCTGTAAGTTAGGTAAGACTGTGCCCCCTGCCCTCCCATGCAAATTGAGAAGCAAGAGGAGAGACCACTTGAGTAGCAAAAGTGTTTTAAATTATTTTGCTAGCAAAAAGAAGAAAAAGTCCTTTTACATTCAGACAAAAAACAATTTTCTTTGATGCAGGGAAGAGAAACCCTTTGCTTTAAACATTCTATTCCACACACACACACACACCCCGGTATCTTATAGTGATTAGTTATGAAGTAATGGCATAATCTAAGGTTTAACCCTAGTTAACTACGCACGTGTGAGTTTCTACATTGCGTCAGTTTGTTTCTGATTGGTAGAAAGCCAAAGAAAACTGACAGCAAGGCTACTGAAAATCAACAAATAATTCTTCTTTATTCCAGATGATATGGCATGCCAAGAATGGTGCCTGATCTCGCATGTTCCATTTCTCTATGCTATCTGTCTTGTGCTGGGAAGATAGCCAAACTTGGCTACACTCTCCCCTCCTCCCATTCTGGGAAGTTTACAATTTTATACAAGTGAAGTCTTTTCCACAAACTCTTGTTTCATAGATAGGCATGGCACCATTTCCAAGTTTCCCTGAGAGTGACATCACATTCTATGCTTGACACCCAATTTTTAATTTTATTTTGCTGGTGACTTTAAGTGCAGCTAAGAGACTTTCAATTTAAAAAAAGGGGGAGGGGGTCCGAAATACAGCCACGTTTAAGTCCAAGTTAATAATCTACAACAGCAACTTCTAAGAACAGGGTTTTTCTTTCTGTTCCTTTTTTCAAAGACCACAGTTTACAAATACCACTATAGTACTGAACTATAGTTCACTAAACAAATATCTAGGCTGATAATATAGGATTAAACTAGTGTTAAATGCATATTTCTGAATCAAAGCAGGGGTAGTCAAACTGTGGCCCTCCAGATGTCCATGGATTACAATTCCCAAATTCCCAAAATTGTAGTCCATGGACATCTGGAGGGCTGCAGTTTGACTAGGCATCAGGTAAGATGAGGCACGTGACTACTGTCCTCCTGACCAAGAGATAGCTGGGTGTTTACTTAAGGATGTCATCTGATCTACTTTATCTGAGGTACCTGTACTGGACCTCCTTTGACCACATGCTGTCTGGAAAACATAGCCTAAATAACCTCATCCCTCTATCATTTTCTTCTGCCTTACATTTTCATCTGAAAGGGATCCTAAACCAACACTGATGCAGCAGTTCTGTAGCTGTTAGACAGGAATAATGTCTGGGTAAGTGCTAAGAAACTGGCCTCATCTGTTTCTTAGCCTTTCAAATGTTGGTTCAGGCTTGGAGCCTAGTCAAGTTTCTGAAAGCTCATCTCTCTGGTAAATTAATACCATGCTGACTTGCAGTTTCTAGAGCGAAAGGATGAGATGGAGTCAGACACAGGTGCAAGTACAATCATGGGCCTGGGAGGTCCAAGGCCGGAGACCAAGAGGGAGTTTTGTGGGGGACACTTTTTTGCTTTATGCTCACATTCCATCTCATTAGCACAGGGAACTCTGGGCAGGGAACGCTGCTTGACTGTGAGCACAGACTAGTTGCAGGAGTATGCAGTCACGTGTCTTAGCAACACACCTGTTTGGCCAAGCAGGATCAAGGCAGCTGCAGGAAGTCTGGCAAAAAGCAAGACCATTCATACTAGTCTGATCCTCCTTTTGTTTTGTCCTTCCTTCTTCGTTCCCATTTGACTGTAGGTTGTGGGCTTGTTTGTGTGACTAGAACTTCCGCTTCTTGAATTTTGGAGTGATAGCTGGATGCTATATCTTCAGCCTGACCAAATGACATCTGGGGCAGAAGACTAAAGCCTGAATGAGTATTCTAAGGTGATTAGCTGTTATTTTCTTCCCTGCTTTGCACTACTCCCACAGTTGTATACTTCTGTACATTTCTTTTAATAAACTTTATGCTCCTTTATTTATTCTACATTCGCCTATTTTGGCTACAGCTATCAAGTTGCAAGTGCCCTACACTGCAGGGCTGACATCTAGATTAACCCCCAGTACTGCTGAAGAATTTGTCCCTTCTCTCAGCTGGGAGTTAGCTTAGAGGGGCTGGTGGTAGCTCACTGGGGTGGTAGCTCACTGGGCTCTCCTCAGTCTTGTGCATTTTGCTTTTGATCTTCTCTCCAAGCCTTCTTGTGGGGCGAGGGGGCTTTGACAGAAAGCTTGTTTTTAATCATGCACATACTTCCTTCCCAGACTTCACTTAACTACTATTTCTGTGTATTACTTTTGTAGATTATTTGTTAATGCCCAGGGAAAAGCTGATTGCCACTTTGGGGTCAGAAGGTGAATTTCTTCCAGACCAGACTAACCAGGGATTCTGGGGGTTTTTTTGGGGGGGGGGCATCATCTGGACATGGAATTGGGGCCACTGGGGGAGGGCAGGTAGTTGTAAATTTCCTGCATTCCACAGGGGGTTGGACTTGATGACCTTGGAGGTGCTTTCCAATTCTGAGAGCCAGCTTGGTGTAGTGGTTAGGAGTGCGGACTTCTAATCTGGCGAGCTGGGTTTGATTTCCCGATCCCCCACATGCAACCAGCTGGGTGACCTTGGGCTCAACACAGCACTGATAAAGCTGTTCTGACCGACCGAACAGTAATATCAGGGCTCTTTCAGCCTCACCTACCTCATAGGGTGTCTGTTGTGGGGAGAAGAAAGGGAAGGCAAGTAGACAACACATCAATCTATGTTTGAGAGCCAGTTTGGTGTAGTGGTGAGTGGTTAGGAGTGCGGACTTCTAATCTGGCATGCCAGGTTCGATTCTGCGCTCCCCCACATGCAACCATCTGGGTGTCCTTGGGCTCGCCACAGCACTGATAAGGCAGTTCTGACTGAGCAGTAATATCAGGGCTCTCTCAGCCTCACCCACCTCACAGGTTGTCTGTTGTGGGGAGAGGACAGGGAAGGCGACTGTAAGGTGCTTTGAGCCTCCTTCGGGTAGGGAAAAGAGGCATATAAGAACCAACTCTTCTTCTTTATTGTAGGGGAACATATACAAAGACTTATTATTAGGCTTATATACAGCCACTCCTGGCCAGCCAGTTCAAGATGTCGCAACTTCTATTGTTTGTAGGGATGTATCATGTGCAACTTGCAGTACCTGCTGGAAAAATTTAAATGGTTAGTAAAATGGTTAGTAGCATACCCAGATGGGAGCTTCTTTGAATGCCTTTGTTCAGATATGGCAAATTTTCAGACAAGACACAGAATGGCAAACATTTGTCTCATAGGATATATGAGCCTTTAACTAGATGCAATGTGTTGAATGGATATCAGACTCTGAAACACTCCCCTCACCCCAATGTGAACACTGGAGTTAAAAGGCTATGATATCTATGACATTTTGAGGTCAAAGCTCAACATCTGTAAATTTTATACAAGTGAAGTCTTTTCCACAAAAAGAGACAACCTTAGTTCCTTGTCTTCCCTCATAGCTTCAATTAAGAGTTAGGGCCATTCTGCACCTGGTAAATATAGTGAAATACTCATCTTATGCAAACACCATAGTTTTGTTGTTTTGCATGATGTTGCAAACATCCAGCTTCAAACTGGCAGCTACATCCTCCATTTTAAAGTGATAATAGGGAAATCCACAAAACTGGATTCCTCCAACAATGTAGTGCGAGTGGGAGGAGAGCAACCAGCAAGCCACACACCAAGGAAATGTGTGTAACCAAAGTGGGGAAAGTAATGCAATCTCCATCTCCAGCACCTGCCCTTGAGCCTGCCTCCCTCTCTCTTCTACCTGGAACAGGGCCGTTTTTTTTTTTTTTGTAGCAAACTGCCTGAAGCAATGAATACATGTTGCTTTAGCTTAGCAGACCAAAAAAAATTTCCCCACCAGTTGATGCACAAAGCATGCCTCTCAGACCCCCTCCCCAAAAAAAATTGGGCAAAAAATTACTTTTCTTGTGCTTCAAGGCTGGGGGGTGGCATTAAAATAAGCACCATGCATCTATGATTAGATGCATAGGTGTCCCAATGGAGAAGTTTCACTTAAAAAAAAATGCTTTCAGCGCTGCCCCTTTAAAACAGGGGGAAAGGTGATTGGCTGCCTGCCAGGTGTGACAGGCGGCAGGGGGGGGGAGAGTGTATAGCACTCCCCTGTGGGATGCCTAATGTAAGTTCTTGCTGGCAGGTACTCTGCTAGTATTTACTAAAACAAACAAAGAACATTGTTCATTGTTCACTGATATGAAATTGGTGTATCTGTGTGGGAAGGGGAAAAGTACCATGGGCATTAGGTACTTATGCATTTGTGGGCACCTGCCAACACAATGATATCAATATTTTTAACATAATTTTAAATACTGCAACTTTTTTCTGTTTTAGATAAAATTTAATAGATTCCGTAAACATTTCATTTTTTCCTTATGTGAGAAAAAACATTTTCTTCTACCCTAAATATTGAGGTCCCCCCCCCACTGATTTTGAGAAAAATTAAAACATTGTAGTAGGCTCCTAAAGGTATTGTGGGCCCTAGGCACTGTGCCTACTGTGCCTAATGGATAAATCAGCCCTGGCTGCAGGGCAGATGTATGATGACACATCCACTTGGGCAAAGCCAGTTGCATAAGCCTTTCTTGCACGTTGTCAGTTCCATGAGAAAGAAGACTCATGCAGTTGCCTCAGCCCACAGATATCTATCTCTTCATCCATGCATCTCTTGCAACATCAGGCAGAAAAAGTGAGTGGATGAAATGGTGGAGCAGGAGATAGGCACAGTAGCTGAATTCTCTCCAGCTGCTTTGAAAATTGCAAGGCAAAACCTGTGGAAAGGAACAAGCTTTAAAGCAGAGGAAGGCAACATGGTAGGCACTGCAAGGTTTCAGATAACTCTGAAGATAGAGATTTGTACTTAAAAAGAGTCCAAAGATACAGTTCAAGGCTCTTGTGCTTCTATAGTCCACATACTTGAAGGACCATATTTCCCAGGGGGAACCCATAAATGCAACTAGCAACCTGCTGGTTGTCCCCTCTCAACCCGTCAAAACACTTTCTGCTGCAGTCCAATCACAGACTTTCTCAGCAGCTTCCCCAGCCTTGTGGAATGCTCTGTGAGATGAATTAATAGAGATTTCAGCAGTCTTTTAAACACTTCAGGAGGCCTTGGGGGCCAGTTTGTGGTGTCACAGGATTTGGGGGCAATACTTCTATATGTAACTTGATAGGTTTGTTGGCTGTTTTTGTTTGGTGTTTTTGTATTCTGTGGTGCTAAGTGGCTTTATTTTGTGACTTGCCTTGTCTCTCAGTTGCCTGTGAGAAGGGTGGGCATGTAGATGTTTTAAATAATAAATAAATAAAGATGTATTTGAGAGTGGAAGCAAAGCTTATACTGTAATAGCATATACCTGGGATGGGAAGCAAGTCACTTGGGACATACCACAATAAAATCAGAGCCCAATAGCACCAAAGATTTATTCAATCTTTGTTTGTCTTTAAGGTGCTATTTCAGACCAACACAGCTCTCATTTGAATCTATCCTTGGGACATACCAGTCACTCTCCAAGCAATTAAAGTAGCTCTCCACTCCTCCTTCACTGCTGCTTTCCTTTAAAGCTATGGCAGCTCCTCGCCTCTTTTTTTTTCATGCAAAGGAGAAGGTGGCACAGACCTTTACTCTGGAAGGGGAAACAAAGACACCAGTATCCTTTCTCACCTGCTCTCCTCTTCCTTGACATTTATATTTAAATGCTCTCCCCCAGTTTCTTTTGGTATGCTGATACTAACGATGTGTAGCCAATGCATTGCCATATGTTTATTGTAGAAAAGCTCTAGATTGAAAAGGAATGTGCTATTGATTGTTCAAAGCTGCTATTTGCTTCTTCCAGGGAAAACAAAGGGCTAAATGCAGCCTTCCCCCCAGCAGGGTAAGTTACAGAGAGAGGGTAGCTAGATGAACTCTTGATCATCAAAGCCCCCTGCAGCAGTTCTTGACGGAGGGCTTTGATGGGAACTTTGGATCTCAAAAGTTCATACTCCCCAAACTCTTGTTCATCTCTAAGGTTTTACTACATTGGAATCCAGCAATTCTACCATAAACCAACACAGCTATCCTTTGAAACTATCTTACAGATGGAGTGGAGGGAGAAGGTAGCTTCCCTACCAGGGCATTTGTGACCTGGACCTTTTCTGCACCAGGAATTCAGCCTGGCGCAGTGCTCATCTGGTCGTAGGACTAATTTCTGCTTCAGGAGGATGTTGCCCTCGCCTGCCCTGTGGCAAGGGAATGCGGATATATCCTGGTGTGTAATATTCTGCTCTCCCTCTCGCTCTCTCTTTTTGCATAAGCTTCCATTTTGGGACTGGTTCCACCTACTGAGCTGCCATTTTGGAATTAGTATTCACCAAGGGACTTCAAAAAATTAAGTAGCTCTCAGAAACATAAAGACTTCCTGTAATGTGTATTATTATGGTCCACAACACAAGGGCTGATAATGCAGTTAAAGAATAGACTCATGAAGGGAGCCTTTTTAAGCTCAGTGTTTTATGGGAAAGATAAGGGTTTTAGCTGTGTCTTGACTAAAGATACTTAGTACACTTAAAAAGAACATTCATTCATCATGAATTATTGTCAAAAGGCACAAGGCTTAGCAAGATACAGGGTCTGTCCATAATTATTAATGATGATATCACTTTCATAATATAGCCACTGTATCATTACTACATTATTGTAAGCTAGTATGACAATTTGCAAAAAACTGGTTGAACAGGTTTAGAATGGTGCAGAACCTGCTTGTGTTCGTGGATATGTTATCCTTTGTTGTGACCTTGGGACACTCTCTGCTGGTACTCTGAAAAAAAAAATACCATATGATGTTTGGAGTCCAATGAACTGGAAATGAAGATTTCTCCTCAGGTAAGTAGAGACTACCCAGTACCTTTCTTTGTAGGGAGACAGAAATTAAAACGGCAAACCCAAGATTTAGGGCCATTCCGCATGACTTTAATGTAGCAGAAGTCTTACCTTTGGTAAACGCTACTAATTCAAGGTTCCACATGATGTCGCACCCAATCTGCAACACTCCTGCAACACTCCTGCAAAAAGCGCTTCATTGTAGCGCTTTTTGGAAAATCGGGAAAAGTGGATTCCCCCTGAGAAAACCACTACACTTCTGCGCACAAGCTGCAACACATCAGCAAAAGGCATGTGCGTTCTCAATGTAGCGGTAGAAAGAAAGTCCCTCCCTCGCTCTCACCGCCGAAATTCCGGCGAAGCGATCACCATTTTTTTCCTTAGACGGGGAAAGCAACAAACGAGCGAGGCTACTCAGAGGCTTCTCCGGCTAAAGTCCCTCCACAGAAATGATTAAAAGTTAAACAAAGCTCCCTACTGCAAGTGTCTTTCAAGTTCCCAAGCACAATACAGCCCCTTGTTCGACACTGCCCATAATTTCGGCCACAAATCTCGCCCATGGGGGGGGAGATTTTTATTTTAACTTGAGGAGCCTGTAAACGATTAAGCGCCAGCTCCTATGCCTGCGGAAAAGGTCTTTCTGATACATTGAAGGAACGAATATGCATTGCTACAGGTGTTTTCGGGTTTTTAAAAAAGAGTTCTTAAAGGGAAACATGAACACAACAGTTAATTGGCTGTTAAGGGGTGGGAGGAAGCGTGGAAAAATATTGCCTCCCCTATTGCGATTTCGGTGAGACCGGAAGCTTGTGCGTTATGAGAACAGCGCTAGTGGGAGAGCCTTTTCTCGCTAGAAACGGCTGTGTGCGTTACCGCGATCTGCCGCTTTTGCCTGCAGCGCTTTTCAGCAGCGCACAGATTTAGCCACATTGCCCTTTGTGCGGAATGGCCCTTAATATTCTATGAAATTTAATATTCTATGTAACATATGTGAGCCCCTACAGTGGTTCAGAACTTCTCTTAATAAAAAAATGCCCACCTGCCAGGTTTCTCTTCAGGAGTTCCTTCAAGCTCCAGCAGTACTGAATAATAAATAGCACCAGTTAATAAAACAGGGAGGTTCCCTGCATGTTTCTATTTTTAGAAGAGAGACTACATGTTCTCCAACCTGCCAAAGATTTTAGGAAAGCATCAGAGAAGTATAGCTGTACCTGCGAACACTATTTTGAACATGAAGGCTAGCTGATGAGAAAGCTTTGTGCATAATTAGGGTTGACCACCTGGCAGATATTAGTCTGATAATTGTTCCAAAGTTCCAGGCCAAGTGCCAGTTTCCACATGAAGAAAGCTGATAAATTTAATCGGTTCTATGTATACATAAGCACTCTGTGCCATTAATGTGCATTCATCTTCTCCTGTATCAGTGGCAGTACTAGCGTCACTGAAGCAGCAGCCGTATGGCATACATGCTGCTTATCATAACAGTAGCAGCACGGGAACTGTTGCCCTGGCCAACCTCTTCAGCATATTGCAGATCTGAGAGTGCTCTGTGGGAATAAAAGAAAAGTATTCTTTAAATCTCTCACATACCAACATTTCCATACCACTTCTGTATTGTTTCAAATGCTTTACCCCCTTGACACTAAAAATACACCAACAGAATCTTAACATTTTTACATATAGATTCAAATGGGTAGCCATTTTGGTCTGAAGTAGCACAATAAAATCAGAGTCCAGTAGCACCTTTAAGACCAACAAAGATTTATTCAGGGCATGAGCTTTCGAGTGCAAGCACTCTTCATCAGACTATGAATTCCTTACATGACAGGGAATATATTCCCTGTGTTATTTTTACATATAAAATCCATATTGAATATGACATTTCTCAAGGTGGATACTTTGACATTTACTCTTGGATGATAGTTGCAGATGATGATAAATAGCACTACAATGTAGTTAACTCTAGGAGGATATTTTTGAAACCTGATAGTCACTAGACTTACCAAAATATAATTCATGTATTAGTCTTGGCTTGAGAGCTTATACATACTATTTTCTAGATATGTAATTCATTGGACTATACTAGCAACATCATTATTCTATGATAATGACAACATCTGATTTTCCAATAGCTTTCTAACAGGATGTTTCCTTGTTAAGGTATATATTTTGGTTTACTGTTGCCATAGGGGGGCTAATAACATAGGATGTTCTGGATCTGTAACCAGATGTACAGACATGCAATGTAAGTGCAAAAAGGAGCCTTAGGGGTGCCTCGTCTGGATTGAGTCCATGATGCTGGGGAAGAAGGGGGCTAATGCTTCTTCTCAGTGTGGTTTCCCTAATTGGAAATAACTTCCCTGGGATGCATTAAGATATGGTATGGAGATACATGAATTGTGCTTTTTTAATACCACGTCTAAAAGCAACCTCAGGGGAACCATTTTTACTTAGAGTAATAGTGCAAGAGCAAAAATCAAATTCCCTTTTCCAAAAATATGCCCACAGATTGTATTGGCCCGCATTCACTTACGTTTTTTTGTTGTTGCTGAATTAGTCCCTCTAGCAATTGGAAGAGCACTTCATTGTTCCTAGTTCATCTCTGATGCGTCTTCTTTCCTTCATTCCTGTCCTTTGTCCTCTGCTTTGTAACAGGTTGCATTCCATGTGCCTTCTGTGATGTTCTGAAACATCTGCTTCTCCAAAGAGATGGAGGGAATCTAGGACTCCCTCTTTGCTTTGGCAAAGATATGCCAAAGCAAACAAACACCATATTTTGGATCACTGGGTTAAAGAATAAGAAACAGAGAAATTTCCCAATTGAAGTAGAACCCCCAAGATACAAAGTGGGGGCCATTCCACACAACGGGCAATGTTGCTAAATCTGTGCGCTACTGAAAAGCGCTGGAATCAATAGCGGCAGGTCTCGGCAACGCACACAGCCCTTTCTATCGAAAAAAGGCTCTCCCACTAGCGCTGTTTTCGTAACGCACAAGTTTCTGGTCTCACCGAAATCACAACAAAGGCAATATTTTTCTGCGCTTCCTACCGTCCCTGGTCGTCAATCATTGTGTTCATGCTTCCCCTTAAAATCTGTTTTTAAAAAACCCGAAAACACCTGTAGCAACACATTTGTTCATTCGATGTATCAGAAAGTCCTTTTTTACTGGTGTAGGAGCTGGCGCTTAATCGTTTACATACTCTTAAAGTTTAAAAAACTACAGGCAGTGTCTAACAGGGGGCTGTATTGTGCTTGGAAACTTTACAGACAATTGCTTGTGGAGGGATTTCAGCCAAAGAAGTGTCGCTTATTCGTTGCTTTTGCTGGTTTAAGAGGGGGGGGGGAAATGGCAATCGTGACACAGGAAGCTTGGGTGCGAGAGCTTAGGGAGGGACATGCTTGCTACCGCTATATTGAGAACGCACATGTCTTTTTTGGATGTGTTGCAGGTTGTTCTCAGGAGTCTAGCGGTTTTTTAAAGGGGGAATCCACTTTTGTGGATGAGCCTCTTGTGGCACAGAGTGGTAAGGCAGCAGACATGCTGTCTGAAACTCTGCCCATGAGGCTGGAAGTTCAATCCCAGCAGCCAGCTCAAGGTTGACTCAGCCTTCCATCCTTCTGAGGTCGGTAAAATGAGTACCCAGCTTGCTGGGGGGTAAACGGTAATGACTGGGGAAGGGAATGGCAAACCACCACGTATTGAGTCTGCCATGAAAACGCTAGAGGGCATCACCCCAAGGGTCAGACATGACTCGGTGCTTGCACAGGGGATACCTTTACCTTTTACTACTTTTGAGGATTCCCCAAAAAGCACTACAACGAAGCGATTTTTGCAGGAGTGTTGCAGATTGTGTATGATGTTGTGTGTAATGTTTAAAAAATAGCGTTACACAATGGTAAGACTTCAGCACCATTAACGCTGTGCAGAATGGCCCTGGGTATTTCTTGTTTGCAACAGCCTTTTAGCACTACTGGGTTTATACAGATATTTTAAAATATACAGATATATCTTTTCTTTCTCTTTGCTGATTCAGCTGTAAGGAAACAATAGAATTGGTGCTGTCCAGTGCATACTCTTAAACTATTCACATGAGTGGATGCTCATTAACACAGGAAGTCCGACTCTGGAGCCATGAGGGGGTCTCACACTGCCCGCTGCCCGCATTTTAAGATCATTGCAGTTGTATTCTGCTCAGATGTGAATTGCTCCTCTCAATAGGGGGAGGGGGAATAAGAGGGGAGCATTGGTGCTATTCTCGTCAGTTCTTTCTTAGAAGCTGGTGCAAGTAGTCCAAATCACAAAAGTTGAATTTGCAGTTATTCATGCACACAAATGGAGATCCTGAATTCAAAACTCTAATGGCAGCCCAAGTCTTGGGGCCATTCCGCACAAGGATCTATGTGGCAAATTGGCTGCAGGACGAAAAAACGCCATTTTAAATTGTGGAATTCGTTGTTATGCGTACCTGGCTTTGTAGTGGAATCCAGTTGCGTTTCTATCGTTTCCCACAGATTTCCGGTCTCGGCAAAAATCGCTAGCCAGGAAGCGATATTGCTGAGCTCGTCCAGCCCCTTGCCGTCAAGCAGCCAATGGGTGGCCGTTATCATAATCCCCCAAAGCCCCTTTCCCTTTAAGGAAGTTAAAAAAAACACACACACACACGTTGCAACGAATCTGCGTTGAGCCAGTTTGGTGTAGTGGTTAGGAGTGCGGACTTCTAATCTGGCATGCCAGGTTCGATTCTGCGCTCCCCCACATGCAACCAGCTGGCTGACCTGGGGCTCGCCACGGCACTGATAAAATTGTTCTGACCGGGCAGTGATATCAGGGCTCTCTCAGCCTCACCCACCCCACAGGCTGTCTGTTGTGGGGAGAGGAATGGGAAGGCGACTGTAAGCCCCTTTGAGCCTCCTTCGAGTAGGGAAAAGCAGCATATAAGAACCAACTCTTCTTCTTCTTCTTCAACGGAGAGACCCATCTAGCTAGCAGATGGTGTTTGAGCTGCCGTTTCATCGTTGCCACACTCCCCCCGAGTGAAACCCCCCCCCCCCGGCATGGGTACGATTTTCGGCCGAAAATACAGTGAAAAATAAAGGGAAAATCAACCAGCAAACGGGGCTGTGTGTTGTTTTGTGCTTGGTGACTTTAAACAGCTCTGCAGCCAGGGAAGCCTCGCTGGGTAAACGAAGGCTCGCCGGTGCGTTGATCTCCGCTCGCTCGGAGAAAAAAAAATGGCGATCGCTTCGCCGGAAGATCAGAGGAGAGAGCTAGGGGGAGGGACTTTGCAGAAACCGCAACAATGGTAACACACAGAACTTTCCCGCTAGTGTTGCAGATTGGTTGCAAGAGTGTAGCGCTTTCCGGAGGGTGAATCCACTTTTTGGGATTTCCCTGAAAGCGCTACAACGAAGCGCTTTTTGCGGATCGGTTTCAGGAGTGTTGCAGATTGTCAACGACGTTGTGCATAACAGCAAAACAGTAGCGATTTCAATTTGTAACCATTGTGCTATTTTGGATGGCCCTTGCAGTTTCCACTACATGTTGCAGGGCCTGATGCTTGTTTTATTGACAGCATCTGAAATCAGAAGTAACACCAAAGACAACTTGCATCATAATCATTGGAGAAAATGTGGGTAAAAAAGAATCCGTAATGAGTGAACATATTGTGGCATCAAATAACTGTAAAATAGAAGCCAAGTTCATAACATTTCATTCCTGTTTAATTGTCACTTAAACACATCTGCTACTGTAATGAGAAACTATTAAACTTGGTGACTACAGTTAATGAAGATGAAGCAATTAGATAAGTGGAAACGACCTCTTACCTTTATAGCAAATACTAAAGTGCTATGTAGATATTACTTTGCTAATTCTGAGGCAAAAGCCGTAATGTGCCTTGAGAGAGAATGGGATATACAGAAGAAAAGATAAATTCTGGTATTAGACTGTCAGTGCCAGTTCCAGTGACCTGTCTGAATGCTGTGTCGACACAATTTACTGGCTGGGAGAAAGATTTCTCAGAAATTTAGTTGTCAGTTTGATTGTGGCATGCATTTAAATAGGCTGGATGATTTTATCCCTCAGATAAAATTTCACATATACCGGGAGGGTGCAGACTAATGTTTTCTTATAATATCTGAAGTTTGACAGAGCTATGATAAAACTCCTTAACAAGAGTTTCCGTATTCCTTAAGATCTAACCACACTATTTAAAAAAAAAAGAATCTCCCTTTTCCCTTCTAAGACCAGTTCAATTATGAAAGCTTTTAGGTTATTTTTATGCTGAATTACTAAAACATAAGAGACCAAGAAACAATGTCCTGAAAAATTGACTTTTGAAATGTTGAAATTCAATTTATTACAATCATTGACAGTACGAAAATAAAATCAGAGTCCAGTAGCACCTTTAAGACCAACAAGAGTGCTTGCACTCGAAAGCTCACGCCCTGAATAAATCTTTGTTGGTCTTAAAGGTGCTACTGGACTCTGATTTTATTGTGCTACTTCAGACCAACATGGCTGCCCATTTGAATCTATCAGTACGAAAATAGTAACAGTTGTAGTTTAAAATTTTAAAACCTGTACGTATTACATAAGCAATATTTTAGAATTAATAAAAAATTATATAAAAGGATTTTTTTCCAGATTATAAAATTTCATTCTTCCTAAATTTAGAGCCCAGTATACCTGAGGCCCTACTGCCTACACCCTTCAAAGAGCTTTGTGCTCTGCCACCTCTAACTGGCTAGTGATCCCTGATCCAAAAGAAGCCCACTTTGACCTCAACCAGGTCCAGAGCCTTCTCTGTCCTGGTAGAATGAACTCTTGGAGGAGATCAGGTTCCTAATGGAACTTTAAACAGTTCCTCAGGACCTGCAAAAGGGAGCTCTTCCACCAGGCATGTGGTTCAGGTCGACTGGAACCAGTAACACCACTGGAATCCATGTACCTGAATTGAACCATGGACCTGTTGGATTGTTCTGTTAAATAGTTGTTATCTGTTGTTGTTATTGTTATTACTATTGCTATATTTTACTTGACACAAAACTGAGTTTAATGTATTGTTCTTTATGTTCCATGTGAACCGCCCTGAGTCTCAGGGGAGGGCGGTATACAAGTGCAATAAAATAAACAAACAAACAAACAAATAAAAATACAGAGCTTCTAATCTTACAAACTTGAGCACAAAATCTAGCTATACAACGTGTCTTCGGATGGTTCCTGTCAGAGAGGAGGTGATTTAACCTAGTTGTATGTGACTGCCCAAACAAAGGGCTAATAATTTCCGTACATATTTTACCTTATTCTTTGTACACTTGTGTAATTCGGCTGACCCATTTTATCACCTAAATTAATTCCAAGTGATTCTTATGCGTGCATCTTTATGGCCCATTATACACGGGGCGGGGGGGGGGGGGCTAGCGCGCATTCGGGGTGGAATGGCGACGACTAAAATCACCGATAACGCACGGAGCTGGCTGCAACCGGCCACAGATTCGGTGCATGCCACCGAAAAAGCCGCGGTAGAGAAACGTGGAAGAAAGCACAGCTTCTGGGTGACCGGGTTGCAACCAGATGCGGGGCTGGGGTCGCCGCATGCATAATCGGTTACTCTGGGTTTTGCCGCCGTTGCGTCCCGTCCCGTGCATAAGCGGTTTGCTTCGATTTTTCTCCCTCTGCGTTTTCCATGTGACCTGAAATTGCCGTTTCGGCGGCCGTGCACAATGGGCCTATGTCACAGCAATTTTTATTTATTTATGTTTCAATTTATATCCTGTCCCCTTTCAATGAAGTCATCTTGGGGCAGTGTACAAACAACACAAATCCCTTCTGTGCACCGAGTCATGTCTGACCCTTGGGGTGATGACCTCCAGCATTTTCTTGGCAGACTCAATACAGGGTGGTTTTCGAGTGCCTTCCCCGGTCATTACCGTTTACCCCCCAGCAAGCTGGGTACTCATTTTACCGACCTCTGAAGGATGGAAGGCTGAGTCAACCTTGAGCCGGCTGCTGGGATTGAACTCCCAGCCTCATGGGCAGAGCTTTCAGACTGCATGTCTGCTGCCTTACCACTCTGTGCCACAAGAGGCTCTTAATACAAAGGTAGACTATAACTAAACAAAAAAAATGTAGAGATATGCGAATCATTTGCTGATATACAAGCTATTGCTGATCATTTTGTATACATCTATCACAACTTACTGTCTTGTTAAAGTACCATTACACTTGGGGCTGTTTAGGGTTGCCAACCACCAGGTGGGACCTGGATATCTCTCAGAATTACAAACCTCCAGACTACAGAGATTAGTTCTGCTGGAGAGCAGCTGTGAAGTGTGGACTGTAAAACAATATATTCTGGTAAAATCCCTCCCCTGTTCAAACTCCACCCTCTCCAGGTTCCACCCAACCAACTCTCCAGGAATTTCCCAACCCTAGGGTCATTTCTAACATCTGTTACACATTAAAAAGAAGGGAGGGACCAGTATTTGCAACAAGAAATAAAGAGGTATTTGCTAAAATGAGGTGTTATATTAATATGGACACATTTCCAGTGTGTTATTGCTCAGTGATAATAAAAGCATTTCCTGGCTTTTTCATGATTTTTTTCTCTTATTAATTTGATTTTCAATTGATTTCAACATCATTTGTTCTATACCATCTCTACTCTCTGCTTGTGCTATATGCAGGTTCTATGCTGTGTCTCTCAGCTTTCCCCACAGCCTCCTGAGCCCTCTACAACCCCCTGTTCCACTACTCCCTTTTCTCTGTATAATATGATGTTCAAACACACACACACACACACACACACAACCCTTCCTTCATGGCTCATATTTTTAAAAATGCATTATTTTAAAATGTCAGCCTGCTGAGGGGGAGTTTCAGGAAATGTAAAGATGTTTTCCTTCATTTTCAGTGAAATTATATCTGCTGAATGACATTTTTTTACAAAATAACAGAAACTTTAGCTTTTGAAGTATAAAAACTGTTTTTTGGGTTGTTGTGATATGTAATATGCCTGGACTAGGAGAGACTAATTGTGATGAGGTAGGGAGGACAGTGAGGGTTTTTAAAAAGTTTTTTTTTTAAGTATGACAGACCATATGGTTTCCTTCTGTGAAATGATCAGCATCAGGAAAAGAAAAAGTACAGTTCATTGAGTTAAGCTATCTGTCCATGTAGACCAGTGTGAGTCTTGCAAAGTCATCATGAGTGTCTAAAAATAGAGGAGTTAAGAAGTTTGTGGAAAGCTAGCCACCTGTCTCAGATGATGGATGCGTTGTGCAATGTGCTATAAAGTGTTCAATGCAAGTCACTACATTTGGATCTACTGTTGCTATTTTTGTTTGAATACTGTTAGCATTCTTAAAGATGAAGGCTCTTCTGCTTGATCAATATAACAAAATCTGTGAAGCAAAACCAGCTAATTAAAAGGTTCCATTGATTTTTAAACTTTTTCAATATGATGTACTTCAGTACACATTGCAGCATTTAATTTCTTTTAGAGATTATTTTTAATAAAACTTGTAGCTCTATTTAGATATACTACATTTTTCAGAGGTATGTGTATTGTGCCAGAACAATGGCTGTGTTTTGAACAGAAAGGATGGTTGTTCAAATGCTTTACAAGGTACAGAAATAAGTTTTTGCATATCTACAGGACTATCTCCTTCCATTTGTCCCTACACTCATTGGTCCTTAGGCTGTCACATACTATGTTTCTGTCACATAAGGCTGCTGGTCTGGCATCAGGCTAAGGCTGCTAGTCTTCTTGCTGGCAGCCCTAGTTGCCTGCCACCACTCTGAGCAACACAGGGATATTTTTTTAAATAGTGATGTCAGCTATGCTTCTATGACCTTCTAGGAAACCCATAAATGATATATTGTTGATGGAGGAATTGCCAGAAACTCTATGGTGATACATAAATATCAGAAGTGGTTTAAGGGTTTACAGGGCTCCTACCACTAGAGCCAGTGAGGCCCTAGCAGAGTACAATTGTAGCAGGAACAGCCTGACTGGGGGTGGAAGGGCCACCAGCAGTGGAAAGAGGTGTCACTCCACGTACTCCTAAAGAGGGAAAAGGGGGAGGGGGGGAAGAGAGACTATGAGCCTGATTCATGGGAGGAAGGCACTATGCAGGGCCCCTGGAAGCATGAGGCCCATAGCATGTGCTACATCTGCTACATGGATAAACTGGCCCTGATAAAGATACCCTACATAACTTCCATATTTTTCTCACAAGTAAGTTAGCAATGTGGAGAGCATCATGCCTTCCCCAGGTCCCCACCCTTAACTCTCCTGGCAACTCTACAGACCAGGGCCTCACCTTCTGAGCTGCCATTCCCATTCTATGGAGCAGTCTCACTGAGGCAGGGTATGTGTGGTGGGAAGCCATTGCAAACATTTCAGAAATAGCTGCCTTTTTTTTGCCAGAATATTTAATGAGGTACTGAAGGCATCTTTTAGAGAGAGAGATGTTGTTTCCTTTATTTTGTTGGTTTAAAATGGATGCGGCAGCCCCACAAGATGAGGATCTGTACAAAGAAGTTTCAGGGATCAGGGACAGAAGCAGTAATCTCCAAAGAAGAGGCTGAGTAAGATGGCAGATCCGCCTGGATGATGATTGGAAGGAGCCTGGCACTCCAGCGCAAGGACTGGGAATACAGTCTGGGTTCTGTAACATAATTTTGTCATATTGCCTTGTGTTTGGCACGGAAAGTTGCAGGAAAGACAAAATGAAACAGGGAAACAATAGTAATGATACGTCACCCTTAAAATATTTATTTATAGTCCCCACTTTTCATGCAGAATCAAGAATGGGATTCCACCAAGAAATCTTTGAGCTGTGATGTGGAGGCAGGCAAAAGACAACTTCCTCCGAACACCTCTTACCTTGAAAACCCCGTGGGGTCGCCATGTCCGATGTGACTTGACTGCAAACAAAGAAACAAAGCCCCCATGAAGTCTGGAGGAACAGAAATATTTTGGCCTGGCACCTATAAGAAGTAACATAGGCATCAGGAGAGCCTCAAGGGGCAGGGCATTCCACAGGTGCCTCTACTGAGAAAGCCCAGTCTCTGGTTACCACCCACTCCACCTCTGTGGAAGCACGGAGAACAGGGTTTGTGAAACAGATTTTAAATGGCAGGCTGGACAATATGGTGGTGCTTCAGTTACCCTGGCATCAAGCTGGTAGTAAGGACCAGCACTTTGAATTTTCCTGGAAATGGGCAGCCAGTGCAGATCTCTCAGCACTGGGGTGGTAACAGTCCTTGCACCTCACCCCCAACAGTAGCCTGGGCTGCTGCATTTGAACCAACTGAAGATTTCGGTCTGTTTTCAAAGACAGTTCTATATAGAGGGTGTTACAGGAAGCTAACCTGAATATAATCAAAGCCAGGACTACTGTAGCCAGATCTCTGGTATTACTGAGAGGTGAATTCTTAGGTCCATTCTACACGACTTCAATGTTGCAAAAGGCTTCCAAATTGTAAATGCTACTAATTTGCAGTTATGCACGACGTCGCACACAATCTGCCACACTCCTGAAACAGTCCTGCAAAAAGCGATTCGTTGTAGCGCTTAAAGGGAAATAGGGAAAAGTGGATTCACCCTCCGAAAAGCACTACACTCTTGCAAGCAATCTGCAACACTAGCGAAAAAGACCTGTGCGTTCCCATTGTTGTGGTTCCAGCCAAGTCCCTCCCCCTGGCTCTCTCCTCCAAACTTCCGGCAAAGCGATCGCCATTTTTTTTCTCGGAGCGAGCAGAAAGCAACGAACTGGCAAGCCTTCATTCACTCAGCAAGGCTTCTCCAGCTACAGTCCCTCCACAGAAGTGCTTTAAGGCTTCCCTAAGTCACCAAGCACAACACAGCCCCGTTTGCAAGTTCCTTTTATTTTTGGCCGAAAATCGAGCCCGTGCACTGGGGGGGGGGATTTTTCTTTTCACTCGGGGGAGCGTGGTAACAATGACTCGCCAGCTCACACGCCAGCTGCCAGCTAGATGGGTCTCTACGTTTGGAGGAATCAAGGAATCAAGGCATATTCGTTGCAATGTGTGTTTTTCTTTTTTTTTTTAAACCCTGTTCTTAAAGGGAAAGGGGGTTTTCAGGAGCATGATAACAGCTGCCCATTGGCTGTTCGTTTGATTGACGGCCAGGGGCGGGACAAAGCACAGAAAAAATTGCTTCCTGTATAGCGATTTTTGCGAGACTGGAAACCTGTGGGAAATGATTGAAACGCCACTGGATTCCACTACAAAGGCAGGTATGCATAATGCCAAATTGCACTATTAAAATAGCGTTTCCGCTTTCAGGAACCAATTGGCAACATTGGTCCTTGTGCGGAATGGGCCCTAGACATTGCTCTGAAAATCCTGTGTCCCACTGAGCCTACTTCTGCATCCTGACTAGGGGTATGCATCCAAGAGAACCACTGGATTAGAAGACATTACAAATTTCTAGAAGACCCTTGCAAACCATTTGACCTCTGCCAACATTTTGATTGTACAGATATTCAGTACAGCCTTTACCATCTTGAGATGTCTTCCTCTATGTTGGAATGACAGAAGCAATATGGAACAGAATTGCTTATTATGCAAGCAAGCCCGATTGTGTAAATAAGCCTCTTGAAAGACTGAAAAGTGGTGTGAGATGGGTGAAGCATTTGTTCTGCAGATAATCCAGTTTCAGCATCAAATCTATAAGGAAGACAATTTTGTCACCGTGTAATTACAAAATCAGGAACCTGAAATTAAAGAGAGCCAAAGCCAGCACATGTGTATTCTGAGCAATAGTATGCTTCAAGTGGGATTAGTATGCTTTAGGGTTACTAGATGAAGTGCAGTTTTGAAAACGGCAAACATGAAAGCTTGCCCAAGTGGTTTGGTTTTATTCAGAATTATTTAAATGACTGGCTTTTATGAATTTAGCTGTTAGCTCCCACAACAGTATTCTTTGGCACTCAGATTGGCAATCAGCGCTGAAGGAATAATAAGAACAGTGGCAGGCATGAGCAGGCATAAAGAAAGTTCCTGCCCACGCAATGCTGTCTCAAGGTCTTATCTGAAATTTAAAGTGATATACCATGCAGCATGCTGTTGGCATTGTGATAGTAATACATTGCCTTCCACAGCAAGGGGAGTTTCTTCTCTCTTTCTTTCTGGCAGGGCACAGATAGTTAGTTACCAGTTTTAGTTAGAGATCCCGGGGGTAGGGAAATAAAATCAGAGTCCTTTAAGTTCAACAAAGATTTATTCAAGGCATGAGCTTTCAAGTTCAAGCACTCTTCTTCAGACTAAGACATTATTTCCCCAAAAAGCTGTAAAATGAGACATAGGGATCATATACTGAATCTGTCAAGAAGACATTAAACCAAACAGGCAACTTGCCTTTCTTGTTAGCCACTCCAGCCAATGCTCATGATTATTGTATTTGTCTTCAGACATGTATGATTTCTGTACACTAGAGATTTACATTTTAAGTACTCTACAGAGTTGTACTACACCATGCTTCCTGTATGGGCAATTAAAAATGTTTAATTTTATGTATTTACTTCATTTATAGTTCACCTTTCTCACTTAGAGTCCAGATGGATTATGCAGTGTAAACCAGTGCAGTCAATGGGAGGTGACATCTAATAAGGACCACAATTGGACCAGGATTACAAAAATATGAAAGAAAGCAAAAAATATGAGGCATGATATGTTAAACAATCCAGAAAATAGCATTATGTAAGAGGTCTCTCATGGACCGTTTATGCACTGGAGGTTTCATGATGGTTTGCAAGCTTTAGTTTTAGTTGTGGCAGGTTGTCCTATCTTTTCCTGCACTCACATGGAGGAGCATTTGGCCCAGTGTGTCTCATCTGCCCCCGATTTGTGCTCCTGCACAGTTGCTGGGGCAGTGAAGTTCCCAGTGCATAAACGGTCATGGAGGTGCACCATTAACTTCACATACCCTACTTTTCTTCTCAGTGGAGACTCAAAGCAGCTTATGTTGTTCTCCATTTCTCAAAACAATCTTGTGAAGTAGGCTAGGCTCAGAATATGAGACCAGGCCAAGGTCAACCAGTGAGCTTCTGTGCCAAACCTGGGTCTCCCAAATCCTACTCATGCACTCTAACCACTACATCACCCTGGCTGTTTATACCATTTGGGGCAAGGTGAAATGGGTGTGATAGTTCTGTTAATCTTTAGTAACAATGAACAAATCTTGATTTATTTCTTGCTTTGCTGCAATCCCTCAAAGCTAACAAATACTTTTCTTCCATATTATTTGCAAATTGGCAGCTCTGTTTCTAATTTGCATTCCCTTTCAAAATCTAAAAATTGAAAAAGAGGCTCTGAAGATGCTGAGTATTTGAAAGAAGAACAAAGTTGTTTTTAATACCCTTCTTTTCACTAACCAAAGGAGTCTTGAAACAGCTTACAATTACCTTCCCTTCCTCTCCTCTGTGAGGTGGGTGGGGCAGAGAGAACTCAGGCAGAACTGCTGTGTGAGAACATCTCAAATAGGACTGTGACTACCCCAACGTGACCCAGTTTGCTGCATGTGGAGGAGTGGAGTCAATCCCAGCTCTCAGGATTAAAGGCCGTTGCTCTTAACCACTATACCAAGCTGGCAGTAGGTAAAACACCCTGGTGAGCTTCAGCCAGCTGGACAATATTGATATAAACCAATGGTCTGACTCAATAGCCCTATTCATGTCACAGTGAACACCTGTACATCTGTTTGTACAAAAAAGCAAACATGAGTTCACTTTACAAATGGAACCGCTGTACGTGTTTTAAATACAATGAGAATTACTAAAGACACGTATAAAGAAAAATCTAGTGTATTATGTATATAGATTGTGTTGTAACTTGTGAACAGGACTCATATAAGCCAGTTTATGGGTTCAAAACTACCTTTTCCTGTAATAAGCAATACTATTTTAAAAATATTAAACAAATAGAGGTCTGTTACATTGCAAGATCTTTCATTTGTGCTTGCAGCTGCTGAAGTCTGACAGATAGGGAAGTTGCATAAGGAACTCCATATTGGCAATATACTTTCTTTCTCTGCAAGATGTCCTAGAGTTCTTTGTGTTCTCTAGTACAGGCTGTGGAGTATACCATGTGTGCGAATTGCTGAAGGAGTACATTCTCCTCTACAATATTAATTTAGATGTTGGATTGCTGGCTTATTTTTTATCCTTCCATTTCATCAACGCTATTCAGAACTTGCAGCAGGATAAACCCGAATGAGGATATGTGCATTCTGAGCTGTAACATTACATCCCATGCTAATATTGTATACATTATTGTATTGTATACAGCAACTTGTGAGAGCCTCTTGTGGTGCAGAGTGGTAAGGCAGCTGTCTGAAAGCTTTGCCCATGAGGCTGGGAGTTCAATCCCAGCAGCCGGCTCAAGGTTGACTCAGCCTTCCATCCTTCCGAGGTCGGTAAAATGAGTACCCAGCTTGCTGCTGGGGGGTAAACGGTAATGACTGGGGAAGGCACTGGCAAACCACCCCGTATTGAGTCTGCCATGAAAACGCTGGAGGGCGTCACCCCAAGGGTCAGACATGACTCGGTACTTGCACAGTATCTTTACCTTTATACAGCAACTTTTCCCTCCTCTCCACCATCTTTGCTCACTCAACATGAGTAGCTTTCAACACTGAGTTGGGTGGCAGTCTGAATATAGTACTGCCTTTTGAAATGATAGTTTATACACTTTTCTCCCCAATGGGGTTTATGACATTCTCCTCCCCATGAGTGCGTGAGGCTACGTGTGTCCACAAAACAGCCATAGTTTCCATGACAAATGAGGTCTTGAATCTGGTTTTGAGATGCGTTCATCACTCTAACCATTTATTGCTCTGCCTCTAAGCCAGTGGTTCTCAACCCTTTAATACAGTTCCTCATGTTGTGGTGACCCCCAACCATAAAATTATGCAAGTGTTCTTTTGTAGAAATTAAACCAAAACAGACCAATGGCATGAAGATCCATTGTTCATGTATATAAATTGGTTATAAATTGTATATAAATTGGTGGGTGCCTTCAGGAGAAATGGCAACAGTGACAGCGCCCCCCTTGCCAAGCTGCTCGCCCTGTCATGACTCCTGTGAAAGGGGTCGTTCGACCCCCAAAGGGGTCCTGACCCCCAGGTTGAGAACCACTGCTCTATGCTGTTATTGGAACCCACTATTCCTGTATCTCTTTGAATGCATTTTGACAGATGCAGGATTGCAAAATGAGGTCACTGAGAATTTCCATTCATGCCCTTAGTCTTGGCTTCTTCATTGCTGTGTTACATCTCCTAGCCCTCAGTGTTGCAGTCCCCCCCCATCTTACAATCAAGACTGATAGTACTGTTAGTCTGCTGCCCTGACATCATAGATAACTCTGGCCCCTGTCACATGACTCTTTACAGATAGGAGAGTCCAGGCCTGGAAAGACTGTAGATCACTGCTACAGATCACTGTATATTGAGTATATGTAACACCTTCTTTTGTCTCTTTTTCTTGTGAGTGGTAGGTAATCAGTCTACATTATCAGCCACATTTTTCAGTTTGTGTGATGTGCATACATATATGCAAGCTTCCATTTTGCCACTATACAGACTGTTCATTTTAAATGTTATTTCATAGACAACAGAGAGCTATAAAGCAAATGGATGAACTGTAATGTCCCCAAGTCTCATGGTATGATTTCTCAGAAGCTTTAGTTTTTTGCTTAGTTTACTAATTTTTCACAAGCTTCTCATCTTCCTCTTTAAACCAAATACATATTTGATAGCTTTCCACCCAAGCACACATTACTTCTTTCCATCTTCTAACACACAGTGAATGAGAACAAGCAATTCCCAATACATTTGATTTTATTACAAAAATGCACTGTTCTTACAATCAATATTTTGCATATTAAATAGCCTGGCCCCATTTGACAAAAATTCAAACAGGTAACAGGGAAATGTTTTTTTTTAATGCCCCAATACAGAGCTGCTTCCTCTCTTAATCACTCCCACTTTTTCCACTGATGGGAGTTGAAAGTTAAGGGGAAGGGTGTAGCAACAACCTGTCTTGCTATGTCATCATTTAACAAAAAATTAAGAAAATATCCATAGACTACATTGAGCCTTACACAGAAGCTGTTTGGTATGCACCAAGTCCGAATACAAATCACAGCAAGCTGTTCTGACCATACATACCATAAAAGTTGCACATTCAGCATGTATCAGAACTAGCAAGCTAAACCAAATCAAGTGGGAGGGGGGAGGATCTTCACCCCTTCCCTCCTATTCCAAAGTGTGCATTAACATATGCCTTCTTGTTTACCGTTAATCAGGTTCAAGTCTTTCCTCAATACAATCATTACCTTATTATTACATTATTCTACTCCATCTTTATAAAAAAAAGGTTTTCCAAACTCTCCTGATTCCACCACCCACAGTTCTTGCCCTCCCCTCCAGCAGGGGAGAAGAAACCCATGAGGGATCCACTGGATTGGTAACAGACAAGGATGTAACTATGGTGCGGATACAAACGATCAGGTCATCCTATATCTGCACTTGATTCATGGGTACAATTCTTAAGGCCGGGTAGGCTGATGCAGGCAAGTATTTATTTGCCCCAACCCCCATGCCAAGTTACCGCTTGGCCGTCAGGTATCTACCCCATCTGTGGGGCAGAGGTGGCAGATACAGGTGGCGTTATGAATATTCTGAAGCGACATTCATGGCGACTCCCCTGTAGCTTCCCCTTATTCCAAAGGGGAGTTTGGGTCCCGCGATTTCCTCGGGCAAACAGTTACGGCGAATCGGTAAGGCGGCACAGCGTCGGCAAGGTTTCCCCCGCCCCGCCCCGCCCCTTCCAACAATATCTCCGCGCGGCCGCTCAGGCGATGCGGCTGCAAAACTCCTGGAAGTCCCGCTCCATGAAGAGCTCGCTCTCGATGACGTCGTCCTCGGAGGGGAAATACTGCAGGCTGTCCTCCTGGAGCACGCCCTCCAAGCAGGCGCCGAAGCCGCGCGGCCGGGGCGGCGGCGAGGGGAGGGCGGCGGCGGCGGGCGGGGAGTCCTCGCCGGCCGGGCCGTCCAGAAGCGCCCCGCGCGCGTTCTCCAGCACGCCCAAGTAGGAGTCCATGTCCAGCGGGTCCATCTCGCAGTCTGAGCCGCCGCTCTCGTTGCCCACCGAGTCCGACCGCAGGTGCATCAGCTGGTACTTTTCTCGCATCAGGAACTGGTTGGTGTTGCGGGGCGCCCGCATGCCCGGCGCCCGCTTGCCCATCAGGTTGACCGGCCGCAGGGAGAGCAGCAGGCGGGGCCGCGTGGGGCGGGAGCAGCGGGGCCAGGCCGCGGCCTGCTGCTGCTGGTAGTGCTGGCGGCTGTGCGCCCGAGAGAGGCTGGGCGTCCTCCCCCACCTCCTGTGGTGCCACCCGGGCCTCCGGCAGCTACTGCCGCCGCCGCCGACCCTGCGGGGCTGGCTGTCCTTCAGCGGCTGCCCCCGGTGGCACGCCCCTTCCGGCACCTCTTCGTCTCGCCCCGCTGGGCTGGCCTCCCAGCCGCCGGCGCCCAAGCCCCCCTTGCCGCACACGAGCAGCTCCTTCCTTCTCAGCATCGTCAGGGGGGCCCCCCTCTCACATAGTCTTGGCGGCCCCAAGGCGGCAGAAGCGGTGCAGCCTCGTCCTTCTCCTCCTCGCGCCCTGGTCGCCCGCAGGTCGCGCTCTCTCGCGTGCAGAAGACGCCCACCGTCAGCGGGGCTTTCGTGGCTCGCCCTACCTCTTCACTATCCGCGGCGTTTTTTTCTTGACCAGGGCTTTTTTACAGCGCATAGCCCGGCAGAGGGGCTGCAGGCTGAGGGGCAGCTTGCCTTTGCCCAGCTTCACGCTGCGGCGGCTCAGCGTACCTTGGCTCGGCCCTTCTCTCGCTGGCACGTTCAATGCCGCTCAGTTACTTATGCCCTCTCCGCGAGGACTGGGTAAAGGAAAGGAGGTCCCTGCGCCGAAGTCACCGAGAGGGGGACAAGCAAAACGTCACTCGCCTCGCCCGCGCCGTCCTCCCGACCAGCCACGTTCATTACACCCCTTACACCTTCTCAGCGCTTCGCCTCGCCCTCGTATATATAAGACTTGGAGCAGTCCAAAATCGGCCTTTCTAGAGGGGTGGACCTTTCCCATAAATCAATTATTATAATTGCAGCTATGTAAGTGGAGGAAAAGAAAAGCACACGGCGTCACACAGATGGCCAAAGCAGCCGTTGCCGTCGTTTTTATGTACTCATTTCCCACCTTTGTCTGTATACTGATTGGGTAGTCCCAAATTTCCCCGCAAGTAAGTCTCTTGAACTGCTATGCGCAAACGAGACCTACGCATAGATTTCTTCCTAGTGACTGTTCTTCCAGATCATCTACGTAAAGTGCTTAACAGACTACTGAAGCCAAACAAATGTTTGGAGGGGGGGGGTGTACAATGGCTCGGAGGGAGATGTAGAAACGGGCAGAGGCGAAGGAACTCTCGGAAGTTCGTATATTCCTCTTGGCAACGAGGAGAAGGAACACAGGATCTGAAGACCTTTGCCTCGCAAAAAAGACTGCTGTTTTGCAAAGTGGAATTTCAACGTCCTGCAACAAATCTTACTGATTTACTGTATTCCCACTTATTGCCTCTTAACAAGTAGGAGTGGACTTAGAAGTAGCTGGCAGAAGCAGCAGCTAGAGGAACGTTCCGCCATCGTGTTTGCTGGGAAGAGAAAATGGTGGATTTCTTTTTTTTAATGGTGGACATATTTGTTTGGCGCTTCTGTTTTGAGACGCACCACATGCTCTTTTTCCGTC
This sequence comes from Paroedura picta, assembly GCF_049243985.1. NCBI lineage: Eukaryota > Metazoa > Chordata > Lepidosauria > Squamata > Gekkonidae > Paroedura > Paroedura picta. The sequence continues at coordinate 54,169,154 of NC_135371.1, read as the reverse complement.
CCAAAACACAACCTCCTTGAAGAACCGGTCCCCTTTACAGACGGAGAAATCAATCTTCAACAGGAAGAATACAGACGATAATATCAGGGACGGCTCAGTTTCAACTAGACTCTGATTTTATAGAGCCAAGCAGTCAGCCAAGAAGTTCTCACTACTAATGAGCAGAGGAATTTTACCTTTAAAAATATTAGTATGCTAAAAGACTACACACATATTTTCCTTCTCAAAAGTAAAATGACCAGTTATGAAGATGGCATTGAGGTGTCGCCGAAGAGTTAGGAAGAGGCTGGCCAACCGCCTTCCTATTTGTCAAACGGCTTCCGACTTGGATAGCTACAAGAGGCAAAGCGAATCGGAAGGGACGTGCGCGCGCCCTGTTCTGCGGCCCTTGTTTCATAGCGTCACGTGGAGCAATTGTTGCACAAACACACTCACACACCCCCATGCCTAAAAAATGAACAAACGAGTTAAATTGCCCCAAAGGGAGATTTCAGAGGACAGAGAGAGAACTAGGTTGTAGTGGTTAGTTTGATCAAAGATCACGGTGATCTTAGTAATCACATAAGTGAAGGTCTTTCTGCTTGTTCTGTATCATGGACTTGGAGCACTGAAAGACTGCATGATTGCAAGCCACAGTTTAAAGCAGTTCTCTATAAGTTCATATCGCTTGTTTATATTTAGCATATTTAACACCTAAGTGGTGGGAAGAGTTTCGGCATGGCAATTTTATACATGACAACAACCTCCTTTTGTTAAAGTTCTTGCACAACAGAGTCTAAAAATCAAATTGGTGTGATTCTGCTGTCATTCTGATTTTTTAATCATGATTTATTTATTTTACTCAAAACATTTGTATCCTTCCTTTTTGCCCAAACCTTCAGGATGGCGAACAATTAAAATGCTGATAAAAATTAATTTTAAAAAGTCTGCATGTTTAAAACCAGAAATCAAAAAAAAAAAAAAAAAACAAGAAGGAAAGTAAGGGACCACTGAGTGAAACAGAAAAGTCTTCATCTGTTGGTGGAAGACATTCATCAAGGTGGATAGTCAAATCTCCCTGGGGATGAAATTCCATGTTTCTGGTGCCATGACTGAGAAGGGCCTTTCTCAGATTGCTGCCCATCTACCCCCAGATAACAGGATCACCTGATATAAAATGTCTAAAAAGATCGACATTTCATGTTTTTGTTTTCTGAATGGAATTTTAATAATTTTATTTCTGTATTTTTACATTTTTATTTGTTCTACCCTCTTTTCCACTTAAAGCCCATTCGTTTTAATAGCGCCATTTCCCTGAAGCCCTAATTTAAGATTCTGACAGATGGGAAATTAAATGGGTAGACAACCATTGTCGTGTATGCTGAATAGTGGAACTTTTTGTCACACAGAGCTGGTTCCCAACTCAAGCAACTGAATTGCTGAGGGACTGTTAAGATCACTGGTGCAGTGGCAGGACATCAGGCAGTGGCCATTGGAAAAGCAAGGACATGAACCTGACTGCCAAATGTAGATTAGTTAGATCTATCATATTTCCACTAGCTACTTATGGTTGTGAAAGCTGAACAATGAAGAAAATCAGATAAGAGAAGAATTGATTTGTTTGAACTCTGGTGTTAGAGAAGGCTTCTGCAGGTTCCATTGACAGCAAAAGTCATGAACAAGAAAATACTATAGCATATCAAGCCTCATCTATCACTGGTAGGCAAAATCACAACACTGTAGCTCAGTGGTCCGCAAGCTTTCGCTTGCTGCGGACTGTTGCAGCGTAGTGGGGGGGAGAGGGCGGCCTGGGGGCCCGTGCACGCGCGGTAGCCCCAGCGCAAACGCACGTGTGTGGACTGCCGCGCACGCACGTTTGCGCCCAGCAGGGGCGGAAACGCGCGTGCGCGGCAGTCCGCGCAAGCGTGTTTGCGCCGCTGCCATGCCGGCGGCCGCAGCTCTCCCTCCCGGCCCCTCAGGGTCGCGAGTAAATTGGCCGCTAAAGCTAAAGCGGCCGATTAGCTTGCGGCTTGGCAAGCTTCTCTTCCCTCCCCTCCCGAAGCGAGAAGCTTGCCGGGCCGCAAGCTAATCGGCCGCTTTGGTGGCCGATTTGCTCGCGGCCTGGCGAGCTTCTCACTTCGGGGGGGAGAGGGAAGAAGGAGCTGTGGCCCGGCGCCGAGGCTTTTGCGGCCCGACACCAGGCCGCAGGCCGCGGGTTGGGGACCACTGCTCTAGCTCACTTACTTTGGCCGTATAATGCAATACAACTCATTGGAGAAAGCAATTATGTTATGATTGGTCAGTGGTAAAAGGAAACCAGGCTGACAAAATACAAGAAGGTTAGATACGATCAAAATGGACACTGGCTAGAACATTACACAGCTAAAAGAAGCAGTGTGGGATTGGAAATTGTGGCGGCAGTTAAGTCATAGGATTGCCAAATTGAGCTCGACTGAGTGGCTAACATCATCATCACATCATCATCATCTTCATCCTATCCTAGATCATTGCTAGTCAGTGTCCTTCAGGATCAATGTGCCTTTGAAAATACTGTTTTAAACACTGAGAAATAACTTTTTAGAGTCTCCAAATACTTGTATACCTGGAAGCAGCTAATGTGAATCCAGAAAAGTACAAAACTAGACCAGTACTTCCATTTCTAGGAAGCACTCTCCCCTACTCCTGCAATATCATTTGATTGAGATCCTCTTTAAACCTTGTCTTTTAAACAGATCGTACATGGGATATCCCTTTTACTTCATTTGAATTCTGTGACATTTTATAATATTTACTAGTAGGTTAAGCCCGTTGTGGCCGAAAATATAACGGGCGCTAGCATGGTGTTAGGGTGGAGTGGAATGCTTGGAAGACTTGGGTTTGAAGGAAGGAAAGAAGGAAGGGAGAAGGGAGGAAGGGAGCAAGGAAGGAAGGAAGGAAAGGAAGGGCTGTTCTAGGGCTGCGGAGGCGGTGGGGGCGCCCTATGGACCCAGGGTAGGCCGGCCCCCGGCACCCTCTTTTCGCAATGGCCCCCGGCCCCCTCCGCCCCTTACTGTGGGCTGCTCAGCAGACCTTCGTCAGGCTGGTGCTCCCCCGCAGACTAGTCTCTTTGCGGCGAGGCAGCTGTCGCTTGCTGGGGGGCTGTCGACGGCGCGCAAAGCGTGTGTGAGTTCCCCCATGGCCACCTGCGCCGTCACCGTCGAAGCAGCCTCTTGCAGCATTGTGCGGGGCAGGCCAGTGACCTGTGCCCCTGGGGCCAGGCTGCTGCTTCCTACAGTGGTATCTTCCTCAGCCGAGGAGGCAGCTGCACGGCCCGCTGCGGCTGGCAGTCCTCGCAGGGATGTTGATGGCCATTGGGGCGCCCTCCCCAGGTGAGTAATGGCCTTGGGGCTGGCCTCCAGGTGGCAGGTTATGACCGCTGGCTGGCGAGGCTAACTCTGGCTTTCTGGTGAGTGGGGTGGGGGTGGCGGGTCCACTCTGTTGTCATTCCTGGGCCAAGGGACTAATCGGAAGGCGCGTGCTGCGTGCCTTCCGATTGACCCCTTGGCTCTGGACTGACAATGGAGTGGCTAATTGGAAGGTGCTGTGCGCCTTCCGATTGGCCCCTCAAGTTTTTATCCTGGAGTCACCCCACCCCTTTCTCCTCCCACTAACCCCTTACTCCTTTATTTATACTGCTCCCCGAGTGCTTTACAGATGTATGATAGATAGGTATGATTGAAATGCTATACAGATGATCTTTCCCTGAGAACTGAGGCTGCTTCTACACAATGATGTGCTCCTGTTGTACATTAATTCTGCTACCTCACCTGGACAGCCCAGGCAAGCCTGATCCTATCAGATATCAGAAGCTAAGCAGGGCTGGCCCTGGCTAGCACTTGGAAGGGTGACCAAAGGCAGTACCAGGGTCATGATGTGGGGACATCATATCCTGGCTATATTACATAAACACTGTATGGTAAATAATATAAATCTGCTACAAAGCACAGGAGCATTTCCCATTATTCCTTCAGAATTCTCTTATGCCTGCCATTTCCTTGCCTCCACATCAACAGTGGCCTTTTGCCAGTTTAAAAAAAGAACACACATTTGTAGCTATAACAATACAGTGTTATTTATTTTATTTATAGTTTGATGAATATACTGCCCCTCTCAGACTGGCCATCTCAAGATGATGAACAGCAATAATGTATAATGTTTGTACAATACAATACATAAAACCAATTCAGAATTAATGTTAAAAGATATTATTTATTTTGCCTACAGCCAGTCTACTGACACATTTAAAACATCGGGCGGGGGGAATTATTAGTGTGGGGGGGATGTTGGGCATGAGGGGAAATGACACCAACGTGGACTGGATGTCTGGAATTCCGCACCTCAACCACACAGTTGGTAAACCTGATAATACCAAAGCAAGGTTGGGAAGAATCAAATGATACTGGGAGTGCATGTGTGTAGATCTAGGAGGTAGACAATTGCACAACAATATTGAATGGATTCAGTGGGGATAAGCCCCACTGAATAACATTGGACTTCTGATTAGATTTGCTATTCAGGGTCTCCATAGGTTTTGAAGCAGCTTGATGGTACTCAGCTCACATATATCTGTGTTTAGGACTTTTCCCTAGAATATCTAAGTATTCTTTCTATCCCTGTAATATTTAATAGTCCAAATTGTCAGAGGTAAATTGTTGTTGTTGTTAGGTGCGAAATCGTGTCCGACCCATTGCGACCCCATGGACAATGATCATAGAATCATAGAATCATAGAGTTGGAAGGGGCCATACAGGCCATCTAGTCCAACCCCCTGCTCAACGCAGAATCAGCCCTAAGCATCCAAGAAAAGTGTGTATCCAACTTTTGCTTGAAGACTGCCAGTGAGGGGGAGTTCACCACCTCCTTAGGCAGCCTATTCCACTGCTGAACTAACTGTGAAATTTTTTTTCCTGATATCTAGCCTATATCGTTGTACTTGAAGTTTAAACCCATTACTGCGTGTCCTCTCCTCTGCAGCCAACAGAAAAAGCATCCTGCCCTCCTCCAACTGACAACCTTTCAAATACTTAAAGAGGGCTATCATGTCCCCTCTCAACCTCCTTTTCTCCAGGCTGAACATTCCCAAGTTCCTCAACCTATCTTCATAGGGCTTGGTCCCTTGGCCCCAGATCATCTTCATCGCTCTCCTCTGCACCCTATCAATTTTATCTACGTCCTTCTTGAAGTGAGGCCTCCAGAACTGCACACAGTACTCCAGGTGTGATCTGACCAGTGCCGTATACAATGGGACTATGACATCTTATGATTTTGATGTGATGCCCCTGTTGATACAGCCCAAAATGGCATTCGCCTTTTTTACTGCTGCATCACACTGCCTGCTCATGTTTAGTTTACAATCCACAAGTACCCCAAGGTCTCATTCACACACAGTGTTACCTAGAAGCGTATCCCCCATCCAGTAGGCATGCTTTTCATTTTTCTGACCCAGATGCAGAACTTTACACTTATATTTATTAAATTGCATCTTGTTCTCATTTGCCCATTTTTCCATTGTGTTCAGATCTCGTTGAACTCTGTCTCTATCTTCTGGAGTATTTGCCAGTCCTCCCAATTTGATGTCATCTGCAAACTTGATGAGGAGTCCCTCCACCCCCTCATCTAGATAATTAATAAATATGTTAAAAAGTACCGGGCTGAGCACCGAGCCCTGAGGTACCCCGCTACTCACCTCTCCCCAGTCTGATGAATGATCCTCCAGGCCTTCCTGTCCTCTACCATTCCCCGGAGTCCATTTAAATTCGCACCGACTGCTTCAGTGACTCCATCCAGCCACCTCATTCTCTGTCGTCCCCTTCTTCTTTTGCCCTCGATCGCTCCCAGCATTAGGCTCTTCTCCAGGGAGTCCTTCCTTCTCATGAGGTGGCCAAAGTATTTGAGTTTCATCTTCAGGATCTGGCCTTCTAAGGAGCAGTCAGGGCTGATCTCCTCTAGGACTGACCGATTTGTTTGCCTTGCAGTCCAAGGTAAATTGTTACTTATGTAATAAGTGACAATGGTTTATACACAAAATCCTAAGTACTTAAAATTAAAGGAACATAAATTGCAGGTAGGCCCATGGCTTAATTAAAAGCAAATATTTATTTGCTCACATCAAAGCTCCGTGAGACAGCAGAAATAGCTATATTGGTATAGCTTAAACCAAGGATTCCCAAACAGGGGTCCATTTGGATTCCCAAACTGGGGGTCCCTGGGAGCTCTGGAGGAGATCCATGGCCTTTCCCCTCCTACCTTAATGGATTTTGCCACAAACTACAGTACTGGTTGCTTCCACCCCAGAGGGATTGGTGGATATGCCATGGGTGTAAAAAGCAAAGGGGGGAGAATTGGTTGTGTTGTTATGGGGGCGGGGGATCTGGACTGTCTTCTCAGCTCCTGCCATTCTTTCAAGTCAACATGAGGCAGATATGCTGTAGTAGCAAAGGTGTGGGGAGGAGCAAAATGAGGGCGAAGGGTGTGGATGGTGATGTCTTGTCTGGTGACCTGTCCCTTTCAGAAAGTGTGACAGGGAGGTGTGGCCAGCTGACATCACTTCTGGGGGGTCCTTGAAAATTGAAACTGTATTTCAGGGGCTCCACTACAGTCAAGAAGTTGGAAAAGGCTGGCTTGATAAAAGGACTGGGGAAAATAGCAAGATACAAAATATTTTTTTGGGGGGGGGGTATTACAAAGTTTAATAATTCAAAGTAGCCAAACAAGAATATGAAAAGAGGTATGAATCTTATCTAAAGGGAACTGACAGAATTGATCAAAATTCAGGGTATCCAAAAACCTACCTTGGTGAATTTGAGGATCAGCATAATCTTGCCAAAATAAAGGAATGGCCAAATAATATGCATATGCATATGAAGAAACATCTTTTGGATGTTGAGAGGAGCAAACACAACATGATCATAATCTGGTCAATAGTACATTTCTAAACTGGAACATAAATCTTGTGTTTCTCCTAATTTTTCATGAAATCTGGTTATACCAAGAGCCATCAAATTTTTATCAAGGAATTTCACTTAAGCAGATCTCAAAGCGTCCAGTGCCAATACCTACAGGTATCTCTTGTCACAGAAGACCAGTTTAAACCTTAGATTAAATGCAGAAAGTCAAATCTAGTTTTGCAATTATTGTTAGCCAAATTCTGCATGATGAACAATGTCTAATTGTGCAGAGGAGAAGCAAAACTCAAAAGCAATCATTAGGTAATTCAGACTTATTCAATACCTTTATATTAACAAACATCATCTGGTATTGAACAAGCTTTCGAGTTCATGAGAACTCTTAATCAGATTTGCCATCCACATAAACTCTGGCTGACACTACTCAATCTGGCTTCTCTTGATTCTTTGTATAAATAAGGACTATGGTGCTTACTTATTTCTCCCATACAGGGGCCTGTATAATCAAGTTAGAGCTTGATTGATTGTATGGCCCGTGTGTATTATATAAAAAGAAACAGGGGCTGTACCAAGGCAAAACAAAGAAAAAGAAGCAAATGGTGCAAAAGGAAGAGGATTCCCCCCCTTTTTTTGCTATTTGTTTGTTTTTCTTCGTCATGTATGTAATATATCCAGGAGATCCTAAAATTGTCTGGCTGCCAGATAAGAAATGTGTGGAAGTGATTTGCCATTGCCTGTCCCCATGTCATGACTGTGGTATTCCTTGGACATCACTCTTCCAAGGATAAGCCAGGGCCAACCCTACTTAACTACTGAGATCTGATGGGTTCCAACTTCCACAAGCTAACCAGGGCTGGATCTGCACTGTTTTTTTCCCCTAGTGACCCCGAATTAAAAAAAAAAAACTCTACACCTTATTTGATTTCCAGTATGATATTTAGCACTTTAAATTTTCCCTCTGCAATGTCTATGATTGATCCATAGTGACACTACCTTTCCCCTGTGATATCCAGGAGCAGATATAATTCACTGCATTTGAGAAAACTGCTCTGAAAGCCCCAGTATTAAGTGTAGACCTCTGCGTTTTGCTGGATAGCCTTCCTCCCCCTCCTCCGCACCACCAACGCTGACATAGTGCAGTAGTCTGTCACTGATTGGTCAGGGTGTCAGTTCAAAGACTGCCCGGTTCCCGGTTGCCATTCCCTCGCAAGACTTATTTTTGCCATCACTTCTAAAGTGACAAGCCGACACTTCTATGTGCCAAGATTTGCCTTTTAGATTGTCTTCCCCCCCTCATACCCCCCTACTTGCTTGCGCAGAAAAAAACCCCAAGATGCCTTGTCCTCCATTTCCACCCCCCTCCCGCTGCTTTGGCTGTAGAGGAGACATACAGCAGAAAATAACCCCCTCTCCAGCCTTGTGCTTCTTCAATGCTGGCTGGAGCTTTGCAACCACTGCTCCCCTTCAAGAGGGAAGGAGAGAGCAGCCAGACAATTAAGTATAGAACGCAATGTCTATTTCAGTTCAGGAAAAACAAAGGTATTAGATCCGTATTGAGTTCAATCTGAATTCAGCAAGATCGACAATAGGAAAAGAAAGTGAGTGCAGAACCAGCCTGGGTCAGATCTGTGCTGAAGATATATTGAAATAGCCTGCAGTGTTTTAAAGGGAGAGAAACTATAGTGTCTTTAACTGAGGGCCATTTCGCACGGCTTCAAAGTAGCAGAATGGTTGCTATTTGGAAACGCTACTAATTTGCCATAACCCACGACGTCGTAGACAATCTGCAACAATCCTGAAACCAATCAGCAAAAAGCGCTTCGTTGTGGCGCTTTCAGGGGAATCCAGAAAAGTGGATTCACCCTCCGGATAGCGATACACTCCTGCAACCAATCTGCAACAGTAGCGCTAAAGACCTGTGCGTTACCATTGTTGCTGGTTCTTCAAAGTCCCTCCCCCTGGCTCTCTCCTCCAAACTTCCGGCGAAGCGATCGCCATTTTTTTTTCTCCGAGCGAGCGGGGATAAATGCACCGGCGAGCCTCTTTCTGTTTAGAGGCTTCCCTGGCTTCAGTCCTTCACCTTTAGTCACTAAGCACAAACCACTGAAAAGCCCATTTGCTGAAATAAAGTCCCTTTATTTTTTACAAATAAATTCAGCCGAAAACCGTGAGAGGGGGGGGGGAATTTTTTTTTATCACTCGAGGCAGCGTGCAAACGATCATACAATCAAACGACAGCTCACATTAGGCAGCTGGATGGGTCTCTCCATAGCAAGGAATCTACCTAGATTCGTTGCTATGGGTTTTTTTTTTTTTTTAAACCTTTCTTAAAGGGAAAGGGGCTGTTTGGGAGCATGCTAACGGCTGCCCATTGGCTGCTTGACGGCCAGGGGCGGGACGAGCTTGGCAATAGCGCTTCCTTTCTAGCGATTTCTGCCGAGACCGGAAGCCTGTGGGAAACGCTAAAAAACGCAACTGATTCCACTACAAAGGCAGGTATGCATAACGACGAATTCCACTATTTTAAATGGCGATTTTTCATTCCGCAAACAATTTGCAACAAAGATCCCTGTGCGAAAAGGCCCTGAGTATTCTTTAGTGTACCCTGAGAGTATTTTGACACCTAGCATGGTCTAGCAGTGCCATCTTAAACAAAGCACCCTTGTAAGTCCCCTGAAATCAATGGAGTTAGAAGGGAGTAACTGTGTTAAGGATTGTACTATAATGCCTCTGCTGAATCTGCTGCATGGTAAGACTGAATCTAAAGACTTGTGCTTCCTACAGTGACTAACAAAATTGTTTTTTCTTCCATGGTCCTTTTTTGTTGCTTAACATCAAGTCTGAAAAAGAGTTCTAGTAGTCCTGTAAGCCTGCTCATTACTTTGTGATGTTTTTGTTGGTTGCTTTGAATCATCTGCTAGGTAATACTCACAGATCCAGCTGAGACAGCTATTGTAAATACACTTTATAATAGTTCTACATATGAGAAAGAAGTGTCTTGCTAGAGGCCAAACAAAAGTAACTGAAAGACTGATTTAGAACTCAGGAGCTATTGACTCACTAAGCTGGCTCATATCTTGTGACCTCTTCCTGTTTTTCATTTCATGGACACGTGAACTGCAACACCTTTCTATTGGCTGAAAAGATACAACCTGTTACTAATCATTTTCTAGTTTAGTTCTGGACATCAACAAAATTACAGATGAATGCAAAATAATTTCAGAAGAAAGGATGATCTGTGAAGAATTGTATTCAGGCTTTGAAAAAGAAGCAATTTGTATAATAATCCCTAGGGAGTTATTAGCTAGAAAAGTTACAAGAATCATACTATCATTTAATATTGCACACGTATTCATGATAGTTTATGATCACACCTGAGCTATCATCAAAATTAGAAGTTTGCATTTGCAATGAAAACATTCTTCTATAGGGTTAATGATTTCAGTTGTGTTAAATTTCCAGTTGTGGGAAAAGTGACAATTGTCTCTGTGAGTTTGTATTCTAGTGGTACTCTGTACACTCGGTATAATATAATGACTCTAATAGAGTGTTTGTACTATCCCTGATACCTCAGATAAAGATGGACCATGGCTGGGTGTGTTTTGGCCTCGCAGGATTTGAATTGTCTGCTTTCTGGACTATTGTTTGCAAGCCTGTGCTTCCAGCAATGATGTCATAGACGCAGGCAACTTCTATGGGTATTATTCAGGGGCAGTTCTTATTTAATTAGACATTCCTCCTGATTCCATTGGTAGTTATTCAGGGCTAGTTTACCATTACACATTCATCACTTGATGGCTATGACTTGGCCATAGATAGAAATTTAATTCTATGTACAATGTTTTAAAAAAAGGTAGTTCACACAGTTAATTGCAAGGGCTTGACATTTGGTAAGTGTTCCAGTGATGAGCACTGATGTGACACTCAGCTCTAATTAAGCTCTAGTTGCTACCAGATGTAATTTTTGTCACCATAGAAAGTGGTGACATGAACAGAAGTCAGTGTCACTACCCTCCATGGGAATGTACTTTGTAAAAGCTACTGATTGATTGCACTGAAATCTCACCTCTGTGAAAAGTTATGAAGCCATAGCAAGTTGAATAGTTCGGATGGGTGTTCAGATAACGCAACCTGACTGTATTGTGATCTGAAGATAAAACCTTTGATCCTCATGCCTATGCAGTACACACTTGGACCGTTTCCGCATGGCTAAAACCGAATTGGCCTCCTGCTTGCAAATGCAGGATGGTAAACCTTGCATTAGTTGAACTATTCAAAATCTTAAAAGACGGTGCAGTAAAAGTGCTACACTCAATATACTAGCAGATTTGGAAAACTCAACAATGGCCACAGGATTGGAAAAGATCAGTTTACATTCCAATCCCAAAGAAGGGTAATGCCAAAGAATGTTCAAACTACGGCACCATTGCACTCATTTCTCATGCTAGCAAAGTTATGCTCAACATTTTACCTTGCCTATTTAACTTGCATGCGGAGCACATCATGAGAAAGGCGGGATTAGAGGGGTCACAAATTGGGATCAAGATTGCAGGGAGAAATATCAACAACCTCAGATATGCAGATGATATCACTCTAATGGCAGAAAGTGAAGAGGAACTAAAGAGCCTGTTGATGCGGGTGAAGGAGGAGAGTGCAAAAGTTGGTTTGAACCTCAACATCAAGAAAACAAAGATCATGGCATCCGGCCCTCTCAATTCCTGGCAAATAGATGGGGAAGAAATGGAGATAGTGACAGATTTTATTTTCCTGGGCTCCAAGATCACTGCAGATGAGGACTGCAGCAAAGAAATTAAAAGACGCTTGCTCCTGGGGAGGAAAGCTATGGCAAATCTAGACAGCATCCTAAAAGACATCACCCTGACAACAAAAGTGCATTTAGACAAGGCTATGGTATTCCCAGTTGCAATGTATGGCTGTGAAAGTTGGACCATAAGGAAGGCCGAGCGTCAAAGAATTGAGGCTTTTCAACTCTGGTGCTGGAGAAGACTCCTGCGAGTCCCTTGGACTGCAAGGCAAACAAACCGGTCAGTCCTAGAGGAGATCAGCCCTGCCTGCTCCTTAGAAGGCCAGATCCTGAAGATGAAACTCAAATACTTTGGCCACCTCATGAGAAGGAAGGACTCCCTGGAGAAGAGCCTAATGCTGGGAGCGATTTGAGGGCAAAAGAAGAAGGGGATGACAGAGAATGAGGTGGCTGGATGGAGTCCCTGAAGCAGTCGGTGCAAACTTAAAATGGACTCCGGGGAATGGTAGAGGACAGGAGGGCCTGAAGGATCATTGTCCATGGGGTCGCGATGGGTCGGACACGACTTTGCACCTAACAACAACATAACAACCTTGCATTTGCAGTCCTCCTCACGGGAGACCCTTCCCACATTTTCCCTCTGCCCCATTGCGGCTTTTTGCCTCCCAACAAGGTTGCAAGGGAAAGCAAAACAAACTTCTCCTCCGTCTCCTTGGCTTGTCTATCACAGCAAACCACCAAACACAGCACAGCATTTCTCTCATGGACTGAAACTTTCTCCCTTCCCCGAGCCCCGAAATTATTTTTTTAAAGGCTCTTCCATGTTGCTATGCAGTAATGCCACAACACAGATGTATTTTTAATTAAAAAAGTAACACTTCCATGATACAGCACCCCCCTCCCCATTTTTGGGATTCATGGTGTGTTGGACTCTATTTATGTCTGTGTGGATTTGTGAGAAGTTAGAAATGGTAACTGGAGCTCAAAAGGTGCTTGTGTGTGAATGGTAGTGTCACACCCCTGCTGCTCCCCGGGGTTGCCGGAGCAACTAGAGTCAACAGCCCAGCCAGATCTGAGTAATGAGATGGACCCGGGGGAGGGATGTTCCCGGCAGCTGGCAGATAACAGACCTCAACAGGAGTCTACCTCAGACTCAGATTCAGAAGAAGTGGTTGTACATCTCAGACGAAGCCAAAGGGTGGGGCTGACAGAACGCAGAAGGAGCCAGAGATTGCAGGCGAGCTGTCAGAAGCAATGGGGTTCAGCTGGACTCACGCCGGGAGAGGAGGGCTGAGTCATCCTGCAGGTGCAGCTCATTAGATGGGCTGCATTTAGGGAGACAGAAACAGCTAGCCAGTGTGGAAGCAATTTATGAGACTACCCCCTGGACCGGCTCTGCTATCGTGACCTGCTGCTTAATTCTTGACCCCCTGGCTTCGGACTTGACGACGGCTTTTGGTAAAGTGCTTTGGCTTGGTTAACTCTTGGATTTTCTGGACTCGGACCTTTGGACTGTTTGACCGCTCTTTGCCTGGCTCTACCTTGTCCTTATTAACTCCCGGTGACTTTGACTGAACGTTATCTCCATCTGGGCTGGCTGCCTCACCGAGGCAGCTGCTACCGGGTGTGGGCAGCTAGGGCAGCATAGGTAGCCTTTAAAAGGAGGAGTATGCATCCCTGGATGATCGAGAGAAGGCTGTTTCTCCCCTCTTTCCCCGTTCATTCCCCATTTCCAGAAAAAACAAATGAAACTGTGTCTTGCCTGCCTGATGTTTGAGAAGCTAAACATGGGAAACAGGAGCCCAGAATCATTTTGTGCAAACGGTAGCTTTTAAAACAAGGAACATGCATGTTTGGATGATCAAGAGAAGGCTGCTTGATCACCTACCACCACCCTCTTTCCCCTTTCATTCCCCACTCCAAAAAACACAAATGGGACTGTAGTTTGCCTGCCTGATCCCAAAAACACCATGGGCACTTAAAGAAGATTTTATTTTACCTTTGATAATTTAGCTTTGCAGTCATGCTGCCTCATGGACCACACCAATAAAAAAAAAATTTGGAGCAGGAAATGGAGAGAGGAGAGTGGGTGCGAGGGTGGGAAGACACTACAGAGATGATCGTGGCTTTCCCTCTCCATATGGGCTTGCCTCTGGTTGCTCACCAATGGGTTGCAAGATAAAAAGTGGCGAATCCACTTTTTGCGATTTCCCTCATCCTGAGGGAATGGCAGATCTGGCCAAAACTCTAGCCAGCCCCTGGACAGCCTCGGGATACAGGCAACATGGAATGGTCCCTAAAACCTGCCAGTAATCAGAGGCTGTCCAGAGGTAGATTCCTTGTGCAGAAACTGTCTGGGATTCTAAGTGGTACTTTAGCATTTTTATAAATGTCAAAACAACTGCTTCCACTGCTCTCGTTTTAATTTATTCGTCAGTCATTAGTCAGTCAGTAACCTTTTATTGGCATAAAATGTATAAGACATTTAAAAATAGGGTTTAAAATTTCAACAAAATAATAAAATGGGGCTACATAACCAAACAGATCTTAAAATGATTAAATAAACTATAAAAGATAAAATACAAGGTAGGCAGCATATTATAAAAGCATCTTAGTTAAAACTCTGGCAACTAAAATGGTTATCTCTGGGTCTTTGTCAGAGAGCAGAAATTGCAAGGTCATAGATTTACTTACAGAAGGCTTCTTTCCCAGCAAAGCAACAAAACTGTCATCCCGACACTGCTCATATAAGGGGCAATCTAACAAAATGTGTGAGACAGAGTCAGGGCAGCCAGAACCACTCGGACAGAGTCTCGCATGGTATGGGATGTGGTGGAATCTTCCCTCTAAGACCTTTGAGGGGAAAGCATTCATTCGTGCCAGGAGAAAAGCTCTTCTCAGGGGTGGGACATCAAGGAGATGGAAATATGTAGGCATAATATTTCTCTGCATAATGATGCCAAAGAATGCTGGTGAGCAGACTCGAGGCTGGGTAGGTATGAGTTCCTGCTGCTCATGATCTAATATTCTCTGTTTAATAATCCGGAAGATACATTTTTCTTCCAGAGGTAGTAGGGAGTTCAGATCGATGCCAATGGAGACTAATTTTTGTTCAATAGCCTGGAACCATTGAAATTTAAGAGGGTCACTTTTTAGACAAGTTAAAAGGCTGCCAGTTTCTATTCTAAAAAACAGTCTGACCCAGAATTTAAAAGTAGCTATCTAGGCCCTTGTCTCTACCCTAATTTGGCCAAATTCTGCGCAAATGGCATGGTAGGAGACACAGTTGGGAACCCCTGCAATTTGCCTATAGAAAGCAGATTGAACACCATCAATAGATTTATTAAAGGCAGGAACCCATAAGGGGCATCCAAACAGGAGCTGGGACATTACTTTGGCATTAAAAATTTTAATTGCTGCAGGGATAAATTGGTTACCTTTCGCAGAGAAAAAGAACTGTTTTATCAAGGAAGATGAGGATTTGGCCAGATTGATAGCTCGTTGGCAGTGGGAGCTCCATTTCTGGTTATACTGGAAGGTAACACCTAGATACTTAAATGTTTTGACTTGTTCTATTGAAGTGCCTCCAATAGACCAAGTCATTGCATGCCAGCTCTTAGAGAAAACCAAAACTTTTGTTTTACCATAATTAATTACTAACTTATTATCTTGGCAATATTGGTAAAAGGTGGATAAGTATCGTTGTAAGCCAACCCTTGTGTATGAAAGTATTGTAGTATCGTCAGCATACAACAACAAAGGAATATGCTGGGAACCAAGTTTTGGGGGATGACCATTAATAGGTTCCAGTTTTAACGCTAAATCATTAATGAATAAATTAAACAACAAGGGGGCCAGAATACAGCCTTGCTTAACTCCAATGGTCAATTTAATTATTCAATTTGTAGCCCGGCATTCCCACAAAGTTGCTTATGGCGGGCAACATCATTACCTCACAGTAAAATCCCCAGAAAAATAATAAAACCAGATAGAACCCCTTCCCTGGTGGCAATAAAATAGACTCCCTCCCCACAGCTCTTCAGGTTTCTTAACTAATTCCTCAGGGGGCATGCTTTTTTATTATCTGCTCTACCATATGAGCATGAAATGAAAACATTAATTTGAAGAAGAAATGCAATTTTTGCTAGGCAAAACAGGAGTGATATTGATTCTTCAAAATAGAGGGAATACCCGCCTCACCCAGTTCTGCTGAATGGATCTGATTTAATGTATATAGAGGTTTTAATATGTAGACAGATTTTAAATAATCGGAGTGTTTTAACCCATGTGGTTACCTGCTCTGATCCATGAGGAAGGACGAGATAGAAGAAGAAGAGTTGGTTCTTATATGCCGCTTTTCTCTTAAATCGCCTTTCCTTTCCTCTCCCCACAACAGACACCCTATGAGGTAGGTGTGATATTACTGCTCGGTCAGAACAGCTTTACCATTGCTGTGGCAAGACCAAGGTAACTCAGCTGGTTGCATGTGGGGAAGTGCAGAATCAAACCCGGCTCTCCAGATTAGAAGTCTGCGCTCCCAACCACTGCACCAAGTTTATTATCTTATTATTTATTTAAAACAGAATTTCAGTGTTTGTTCATATATCAAAGGAGATAATAAAGTTGACAGCGGTGGGAATGAAATTGATGCAGGGGCTTAATGAGGACCTCTGTTTTCCAATGCCAAAACTGAGTGCTGAAAGAAAAGGCACCCTCTGAGCATCGTCAAAATTCTTTCCCCGTCTTCTGCAAGTCACCACAGTATATTTCTACTTTATTTATTTGATTGATTTTTACCACCTTTCCGCATATATGTACCCACACAACCACACATACAAATACAGTAATACAGTTAAAAATAAAGATTTAGAATTAAATTTAAAAATTAAAACAGTTTAAAACAAATAATGACATTCAAGTTTAAGGTGTCTATGATAGCAGCCCAATTTCCAGACCTCTTCTGGTTTCACCCATGCCAGAATATGGTCTAGGTCAGTGGTCCCCAACCTTTTTATCACCGGGGACCGGTCAACACTTAACAATTTTACTGAGGGTAGTCTTTTGCTGAGGGCTGTCACTGCCGCCTGAGCCCCTGCTCCACTTGCTTTCCCGCCGGCACCCCTGTCTTCTCGCCCCTCTGGGGGGGCGCTGTCAGCAGCAGCTGCACAGTGCCATGCCGAGGGGGAGCCCCGGCCATGGCAGCCGCTGGAAAACACCAAAGGTGAGCCATCAGCAGAGTGGCAAGGCAGCCCCCGAGGCAGCAGCTGGGGAGGAGGACGAGGAGGAACCCGGCCTGGTACTGACTGATCCACGGACCAGAACTGGTCTCTGGACTGGGGGTTGGGGACCACCGATCTAGGTGTCTTGTCATAGATAGTGGATGGTGGCTAGATGGCTAGTTGGAGCCCAAGAGATGTTACATATCACTGCCCCAACCAAATGCTTGGTGAAAGAACTCCATCTTGCAGGCCCTGCAGAATAGTGCTAGGTCCAGCAGAGCCTGAATATGTTCCAGTAACTCATTCCACCAGGTGAGGGCCAGGATAGAAAATGTCCTGGGTCTGGTCGAGACCAGACATATCTCCTTGGGGCTGGGGCCCACCAGCTGGTTCATATTAGCAGAGTGTAGCACACTTCGGAGGGTATAGATAGAAAGGCAGTCTCTCGGATACACAGGAACGAGACTATGGATGGTGATCTTAATCAAGATTACGGCTCAGGTCTTCTGTAGGGAGGCTTGACTTAGCTCCAAGTGGGTTACTATCCTGGCATCTCCCTTTTAAGACCTCAAATAATGCATTTCAAGATGAAATTGAAAACAGAAATGGAACAATCCTAACACTATGTAAATAATGCAGATTGTTCACACTCCTGAACTCGAGGAGTCTTGAAGACTGAGGAATCAAAGAAAATCTACGTTCTGACAATTCTGTGAAACTCTTGGGAGCAATGTTTTCAGGTAATCTATACATTAGCATATATCCTATTACTCCACAAAATGATGCATCCCAGGTGTTCCAAAAAATGCATTATGTGGAGAACTATAAATTGTATTGTAGTTATTCTCAGCTTGGTAAAGGTTTCCCGTACACCTGGCACCTGCCACTTCTAGAATACCTTCAGACATATGCCAAATATGGATTCAACAGAGACTTGTAGAAAACACATAAGGAAATATTAATTAGTTAATTAACTTTATTTAAACCTTGCTGTTATCCTCAGCAGCAGCTTGAATTTGGTTCCTTTTCTCCTCTTTGTGCTTACAACTTCCCTGTGAGGTAGGTTAGGCTGAGAATGAATTACTGGCCCAAGATCACTCAACAAATTTACAAAATAAGAGTGGGGATTTGAACCTGGGTCTCCCAGATCCCAGTCCAAAGTCTAACAACTATAGCACACAACAAACATGTTTAAGAAAATAATTTTTCATTCATCAGTTGACAGTATTTATGACAAACCTAGTCATATGCAAACATATGAACATGAAGGTATATGGAATGTTTTTCTTGTCAATTTTTATTATAGAATGAATAGTATGATAACATTTTGCATTATGGTTGATATAAGAACCTTATTACGCCAATAAACTTGCCAATCTAAAAATACAGTTTGCTTTTGTTGTGATATAATGTCTGTTGGTTACACATGCATGCTACTTTACTTTTCCATTCTGCATTTATAAATATATTAATCTTGAATATTTGGTTTATAGACCACTCCTTTCTCTGCAAGCAAGTTCAGTGGGTTTACATTAATATATTAAAAACATATTCATAAACAGATTTTAAAAATCCTAAAAAATTAAGAACTCCTAAAGGCTCATCCCCCATCCTAGTCACCTTCAGTCTGGGCTGCAGGAGCTGGCTGTAAGGGTGTACATGCCTGGACTCAAAGAAGCAGGGAAGACCCCATGATATCAGTCCACCATGGCCGCAACCGTCGGCATGGTAGAAGAGTGCCATCTTAGACCGTTTATGCACTGGGAACTTTACTGCCCCAGCTCCTGTGCAGGAGCAAAAATCGGGGTCCGATGAGGCGCACTGGGCCAAATGCTCCCCCGTGTGGGTGCAGGAAGAGGTGGAGCAGCCTGCCACAACTAAAACTCCAGCCTGCAGCCTGGCATGAAACCTCCAGTGCATAAATGGTCCTACAGACCCCATAGAACTGTGTTAGCTCACACAGGCAACTAATATCATATGGCAACTCATGTCACCAGGCTGGAGGCGGGGCTGAAAAGGTCCTGGCTCTGGTCAAGGCCAGGTGAATGTCTTTAGAGCAGGGATCACCAAGAGATTAGCATTTGACAAATGAAGTGCTTTCTGGGGGACACAGAGGGTCCCCCAGATACATAGGCTTAAGATATTTTCATTAACTCTTGAGGAGGCCGAATTAATCTCAAAAGGCAGTGATGGCTTGGATGATGGAAATAGAAGCTTAATCCAAACAAAACAGAGGTGCTAGGATCTGGCATCTACCCTGCTTTGAATGGGGTTGTCCTCCCCCTGTAGATTCAGAGCCACAGTTTGTATGAACTTTTTGACCCAGCTTGGACCTTAGCTGTTTAGTAGTGGTTAAGACTGCATTTTACCAGTTTAAATTAGAATATTGTGTTTTTTTCTGGAACAATCTGGCCACAATCACATACAGCCCAGTAACTTTGAGATTACAATGTGGCAATGTGCTCAATGACAGGGCAACCTGGAAAAGTTCTTGAAACCTCAATTAAATCTGAAATGCAACTGGTTGGTCTTTGTCTGGAGTCAACCACAGTGATCATATCATACTTATTGTGTTCAGACTTAATCGGTTATCAGTTCATTTCAGAACATGATTAAGAGTACTTGACCTTTAAAGCCCTAAATTATATGGGCTAGAATATTTGCTAGCAAAGTTATGCGTAAAATTTTACAACCTAGGCTCCAGCAATACGTGGACCGAGAACTTCCAGAGGTACAGGCAGGATTTCGAAGAGGCAGAGGAACTAGAGATCAAATTGCCAACATACGCTGGATCATGGAGAAAGCTAGGGAGTTCCAGAAGAACATCTACTTCTGCTTCATTGTCTATGCTAAAGCCTTTGATTGTGTGGAGCACAACAAATTGTGGCAAGTTCTTAAAGAGTTGGGAATACCAGAGCATCTTATTTGTCTCTTGAGAAACTTATATGCAGGCCAAGAAGCAACAGTGAGAACTGAACATGGAATCACTGATTGGTTCAAAATTGAGAAAGGAGTTCGGCAAGGCTGTATGCTGTTGCCTTGCCTATTTAACTTGCATACGGAGCACATCATGAAAAAGGCGGGATTAGAGGAGTCACAAATTGGGATCAAGATTGCAGGGAGAAATATCAACAACCTCAGATATGCATATGATACCACTCTAATGACAGAAAGTGAAGAGGAACTAAAGAGCCTGTTGATGTGGGTGAAGGAGGAGAGTGCAAAAGTTGGCTTGAAACTCAACATCAAGAAAACAAAGATCATGGCATCCGGCCCTCTCAATTCCTGGCAAATAGATGGGGAAGAAATGGAGGTAGTGATAGATTTTATTTTCCTGGGCTCCAAGATCACTGCAGATGGGGACTGCAGCAAAGAAATTAAAAGACGCTTGCTCCTGGGAAGGAAAGCTATGGCAAATCTAGACAGCATCCTAAAAAGCAGAGACATCACCCTGACAACAAAAGTGTGTTTAGTCAAGGCTATGGTATTCCTGGTGGCAATGTATGGCTGTGAAAGTTGGACCATAAGGAAGGCTGAGCGTCAAAGAATTGAGGCTTTTCAACTCTGGTGCTGGAGAAGACTCTGTGAGTCCCTTGGACTGCAAGGCAAACAAACCGGTCAGTCCTAGAGGGGATCAGCCCTGACTGCTCCTTAGAAGGCCAGATCCTGTGGCTGGATGGAGTCACTGAAGCAGTAGGTGCAAACTTAAATAGACTCCGGGGAATGGTAGAGGACAGGAAGGCCTGGAGGATCATTGTTCATTGGGTCATGATGGGTCGGACACGACTTTGCACCTAACAACAGCAAAGAATATTTGCCTTCGACAGCATTTGCTAAGAAAGTCATAAGCTGAAGTCCCAAAAGATCTGATGACTCACCATATGTGATAGGGCCTTCATAGTCGTTGAACTGGGGTTATGGAATGCCTTTCCCTGAGAAATGTGCTACACACCAACCTTTCAGTATTTACGATGATAATGAAAACTTCTCTTTTCTTGGAAGTATGTGCCCTAAGACAACATAAACTACTGGATAAGAATAGTAGACCTTTTTTTTTTTTAACTGAGAGGTATTTTTTATCAGAGAGAGGTAGTGTCAGAGTAGGATCACGCTCTTAGCCCAAGCTACTGAACAAATTTTTGGGAGGATAAAGTGGGAAGAGAAGGTTCTGTTCTGACTGGGAAGAAAGGTGAGGTATAAATAAATAAAACAGTACATTAAAATACATTTTATTTTTAGTTTGTACTGAATTTCACCCATGCTTTTGCTACCCTGTCATGAAGGTTGTAAACCATTTTGGCAGCACGTTTGTCGTTAAAAGTAAAGTAACACAACAGTATTTTAATAATCATAAATGTAAATTAGTGGTATGTTTCCTTGGTTAATTATGAATAAAAACAAGATAGGGAGTATCTACAATATAGTAAATTATCGAACTGTGTTATTTACTTTTAAACAAAACAACTCAGACATGGGACAGATCCACCAAATATACATACAAGTTTATTTTTATATTGCCAGCATGTGTATGGTGTGTGGTGTCATGGTGACCCTATGAATTAATGACCTCCAAAATGTCCTATTGTTAACAGTCTTGGTCAGGCCTTGCAAATGGAATGCTGTTGTTTACTTTATTGTCAATCCATCTCATGTTGAATCTTTCCTTTTCCTACTGCCTTCAGCTTTCCCTAGCATCACTCTTTCCCAGTTAATCTTATCTTCTCATGACCAGTAATTCTACAAAATCATTTCCTAAGCACATATGAATGTGTATGCATGAACATGCATACAGAGTGGGAAACGCCTATACAAATGTGTTTCCTGACAGTACATTCAAAAGCTCTACCTTTTCCAAAGTGGAGAAATACTGCCCTCTACAGGTCTTTAATTCAAAGTGAATGAATGTTGCACTGAGGTACAGAAGCACTACTTATCCAGCATTTTGAAAAAAGATCCACTTTTAAACTAATACTTTTGGGGACTTAATTGCAAAGTGCCCATATGGTACTATAAGGTGACGAACGAGAATGTAAAAATTACTGTGGCATCAGCCTCTTGTCAGTTATTAGCAAAGTATTCATGAAGATAATACAATCAAGGCTAAGGGAACATCGCGAACGGATTAGTAGAGAAGAACAAGCAGGATTTAGGCCACATTTGGCTGTAATAAGCAAATGTTCACATTTGAGAAGGCGACCTGCTTCACCAATCATCAGCTAAAGGATAAAAAGAAGAAGATATGGAGCCATTCCGCAACCAGGAAATAAAGTGAAAGGCTTACCTTTTGCAGACGCTTTTTTTTTTTTGATGTTTGAAACGACTTCGTCCGCATCCAGCGTCCCAGCAGCAAACCGGCAGCTCCATTTTAAAGTGCTAGTTGGGGAATCCACAAAACTGGATTCCCCCAACTATGTAGCACAAGCAGGAGGAGAGCAACTAGCAACCACAAGCAAAATAAATGTTTGTGACCAAAGTAGCCAAAGTAGTGCGATCTCCGACTCCAGTGCCTGCCCTCATACCTGCCTCCCTCTCGCTTCTCCCGGAAGGGGGCTTTTTTTGGTAGCAAACAGCCTGGAGCAACAAATATGTGTTGCTTCATCCAGGCAGGGCAAAAAAACCCCCTATTCCCCCACCAGTTGACACACAAAAGCATGCTTCTCAGACCCCTTGCCCCATTGTGGGAAAAATTCCTTTTCTTAAGCTTCAAGGCTTGGGGGGGGGGTTGCATTAAAATAAGCACTATGCATCTATGATTAGATGCATATGCATACCACCGGAGATGTTTCACTAAAAAAAAACACATGCATGCATTGTGATCCCTAAAAAACACACGCTTGCATTGCGGTCCTTTTAAAACGGGGAAAAAGGTGATTGGCTGCTTGGCAAGATTGACAAGTGGAGGGAGAGACGTGTGTATAGCACATCCCTCTCCTCCACCATTTCAGGCAAGTGCCAAAAAGCAGTAAAAGAAAGCAGGAGAGCAAGAAGGTGAGAAATGTTGGGGGGCACAATTTTTTATAGCATCAAAAGTCTTGGAAGTCCTAGTATATAATGTCTACCTGGTCACTGCTATCCACATGCTTATTCACTTCCTCAAAGAACTCAAAATGTTTGGTGAGTTAAGACATCCCTTTATGGAAACCATGCTGATATTCCCTCAGAAGGCTTTGTTCTTCTGTGTACTTAATAATTTTATCACTGATTCCAGCTTCTGCTAATATGCCTGGGACAGATGTCCTGGCTCCCTTCTGGTCCACGTTGTAAAAGTTGGTGTAATATTTGATACTCTCCAGTCTTCTGGTGCATTGGCTAAATTTAGCGTAATGATAGGTTACATATGGACTCCGGGGAATGGTAGAGCACAGGAAGGCCTGGAGGATCATTGTCCATGGGGTCTCGATGGGTTGGACACGACTTCGCACCTAACAACAAATAGTTGTTAGACTTTGGACTAGGATCTGGGAGACCCAGGTTCAAATCCCCACTCTTATTTTGTAAATTTGTTGAGTGATCTTGGACCAGTAATTCATTCTCAGCCTAACCTACCTCACAGGGAAGTTGTGAGCACAAAGAGGAGAAAAGGAACCAAATTCAAGCTGCTGCTGAGGATAACAGCACGATTTAAATAAAGTTAATTAACTAATTAATATTTCCTTATGTGTAACAAGGTTCCATATACGGATTAGTAGATGAGCTATCTCGCATTGGAGTTCCCTAAGAACTATTTCTCCCTCCCCTAGTATTTCCTGTTTTCCTTTCCTGAAAACCCCATAACCTCTAAACTTTTCCTGCCTATTTGTCTCCATTCCACTCCCCAGCCAATCTACCTTTATTTCCCATAAACTATGCCACTGTGAATAATTTGCATAATCTGTTATTGTAATGTCATTGCTATCATGTTGTTTTTACATTTAATTAACACGTCAATACTTATGCTTTGCTTCACCTCTGGTTGTATTCAGTTTTCTACAAGTCATGTCGTATAGCACTGTGCATTGGAAGTTCCATCCTCTTTATTCTACTGATTTATTCTATATAATCCACCTCATGTCCCAGTGAGGAAGGCAAATTATAAGTAACTCTGTTCATGGTTCCAGCTTGTGGATTTAAGTATCGTGGATAGTGCTATCGTGGAGAAGCAACTGCATCAATGCCATCTCCCAAGTGAAGTACCGCAAGATGTGATTATATATCATGTTTCTAACATTAAGAATGGAACTGTCATTTGTTAAGGTGTGTTTTCCCCTCCTTTTAAAACATTTACTCCCACAATAACTTCAGCAAAAAATTATTTCACTTCAGCAGACACTACGCTTCAATGGGGAATTAAAAAACGAACATGGGTAGTTTCTGTCTCACTCTGCCCTTAGTCTCTCCTGGGTTGTGAAAAGCTACACGATTCTCTCTAAATCAGGTGAATGTGCCACCATTTGGCAAATGAAGTTCAATGTAGATAAGTGTTAGGAGATGCATAGCATACTGGAACAAAAAAATCCTAATTTTTTAAATATATGCCTATGGGGTTATGAACTAACAGACTGAAATTGAAAGAGATTCTGGGGATATTGTGGAAAGCTCAATTAAAATGTTGACCCAGTTTATAATACTTAAACAAACAATTTCTTTCTTCCTAGCAGTAGTGCCACCTAGAATTATTGAAAATGTCAGTTCCTGATGGGTTGGCAAACAAAGTTGTTCTGTGGTCAAAAATCTAATTAAATGAATGGAGCAATTTTCAGAACAGATTTTAGTAGAAAGTGATATTGTGATGGTTTCAAGGCTTGCTCTTGGATTATTTGAGTAAATGTATTTACACCTGTATTTATTGTAATAACTTTATATCTACTAATAATTATACCACATCAATCATATCATATACTACATCAATCATATCAGATCATGTAATCACCATCAGCAAGGGGGTCTGTCTCTTTGGAAAATACATAGGGACATTTATAACCATTCTTAGGCATCATTATCTTGTAGACCTTGGCTGATAAATGTATGTTCCACAGTTTTTTAAAGGCAAGAAGAAAAAGAATCTCTTATAATCTGTGAACCAGTTCATCTAGATTCCATGATGTTGACATAGGTGAGACACCTCAGGAGTAAACAGACTGCACCCATTGCCTCCAAGGAAGATCTTACAGTCAAAGTAAGTCGTTCAATCATAGTGGCCAGATGAATTATTGAAGTGGAAACGAGACTGAACAGTTTATTTCTAAAAGGAGTTCTTTGTCCAAGATATATTTTTGTGTGCTGTTTTCAATGTTATTTTAGCAGAAACAATTTATATATTTATATTTATATTTATATACCGCCCTCCCTAGAGCAGCGGTCCACAAGCTTTCGGCCGCTGCGGACCTCTGTGGCGGAGTGGGGGGAGAGGGCGGCCCGGGGGTCCGCGCACGCGCAGCAGCCCCAGCGCAAACGCGCATGTGTGTTTGTGCCGCCGCCATGCCGGCGGCCGGGGCTCCCCCTCCCTGCCCCTCCGGGCCGCCAGCAAATCGGCCGCTAAAGCGGCCGATTAGCTTGTGGCTTGGCAAGCTTCTCTCCCCTCCCCTCCTGAAACAAGAAGCTTGCCAGGCCGCGAGCTAATCGGCCGCTTTGGCGGCCGATTTGCTCGCGGCCTGGCGAGCTTCTCGCTTCTGGGGGGAGGGAAGAAGGAGCTGCGGCCCAGCGCCAAGGCCTTTGCGGCCCGGCACCGGGCCGCGGCCCGCGGGTTGGGGACCACTGCCCTAGAGGCTCAGGGCGGTTGACAGGGAACAGGAAAAAGATAGATAACATATGGTAACAACATGTGATAACAGCAATAACATTATAACAGTAATAACCTTAACACGATAACAACAATAACATTAGAGAATGATGGAACTGTAAAAGAGCCTCAGGGTTCGGCAGATTGGTAGCAGTCGTAGTAGGAGGGGGGAGGGCTTGGGGACAATTGGAAGCGATAGTTTGGGTCGACCTCAACCAAATGCCTGGCGGAGGAGCTCTCCTTTGCAGGCCCGGCAGAAATGTTTGGGTTCTGTCAGGGCCTTGATCTCCTCTGGGAGCTTGTTCCACTAGGTGGGGGCCAGAATGGAGAAAGCTCTGGCCCTGGTTGAGGTAAAGCGGGCTTCCTTGGGGCCAGAGACCACCAGGAGGTTGGAGGTAGTAGAGCTCATGGCTCTTTCAGGGGTGTAGGGGGAGAGGCGATCCCTCAGGTATACTGGGCCCCAACCGCGCATGGCCTTAAAGGTGATAACCAAAACCTTAAGCCTGATCTGGAATTCAACCAGGAGCCAGCGCAGCTGCTGAAGGATGGGCTGGACATGAGACCTCTGAGGTGTTGCTGTGAGGATCTTTAGCAAAAAAAGAGCTTACTTGAAGTAACTGTCTACCCTATTATATAATTGTTCTACTTTACCTGTAGCTTGGTAACATGCCTCTTTTGTGTTGTGTAGTAGTGGAGCTCTGTACCCATGACATATTTTACTGAAGACTATACAGACAATTCAATAAAAATTCTGTGATAAAGGCTTTATTACAAACCTTCCCAGTCTCCATCCTCTTATAAGAAGAAGAAGAAGAAGAGTTGGTTCTTATATGCCGCTTTTCCCTACCCGAAGGAGGCTCAAAGCGGCTTACAGTCGCCTTCACATTCCTCTCCCCACAACAGACACCCCGTGGGGTAGGTGAGGCTGAGAGAGCCCTGATATCACTGCTCGGTCAGAACAATTTTATCAGTGCTGTGGCGAGCCCAAGGTCACCCAGCTGGATGCATGTGGGGGAGCGCAGAATCAAACCCGGCTCGCCAGATTAGAAGTCCGCACTCCTAACCACTACACCAAACTGGCTCTGGTGGAAATCCTGACACCTGATGGTTGTAATGGCCACCTCACCCCTGGTTATTGCAAAACACACTCCCTTAGTCCTGTCCCAAAAGCTTAAGAGAAGTGTAAGGTTGCCTTTCTGAGTTCCCTTCATATGGAAATAGCTACAGCAGACTTTATAAGCAGCTCTAAAATAATTAAGCTTTACCCTTGCTTTCTGCACCAGTTGGAAATGAGAACTCTGAAAAACATTGCAGGGCTGCTCTAAATAAGGTTGCCAGCACTGTGTTGGGGAATACCTGGAGATTTTTGGGGTGAAGCCAGGTGTGAGCAAGAAGGGGGCTGGAGGGACCTCCAAAACATCCATTTCCTGTCACCTGGGGATGAGCTGTAAAACCAACGCGTCCCCAGGTGGAACCTGGCATCACTAGTAAACCTCTCTCACACATCTATAGCTGTACTATACATGAACACAATACTCCTTGACAAAGTTTGAGTCTAGTGACACCTTTAAGACCAGCAAAATTATATTCATGGCGTGAGCTTTCGTGTGCACAGCACGCTTCTTCAGGTACCTTTTTAGTTTCTCTTTGCCCCACAGCCGCAATACGGAGGTCAGTGTTGGAGATTCTTCTGCTAGCATTTGCGGGATTTTCAAAAATAATTTACTCCCAACACATACACCGCACTATATATGCTCGCCTCCTTGCTTTTTTTTTTAAACGGTTAACTTAATGATGCAGCGATAAAAGAATGAATTCCTCTGTAGTGTCCTATGAGCTCTCGAACAAGAACATGGCGTCAAACCCAAGCAGAAAACCCCATCCTCAGACAAAAGACTTCTCCCTCTAACGCTTTAGGGAGAAACCGCAGAAGCGCCTTATGCGCCAGAAGCTGCACCACGGCACAAGCCAGCGGCAATCTTCGCGTCTGCGCAATGCGCCCGTCTCCATTTCTTTCTCCGGTTTTGTCGGCGTGGCCAAAATCGCCGGTTGCCGGGACACCTTCCTGCCCAATTGGAGGCCGCCTTGTTTGCAGCCAATGTACGGAGAGCTAAGGAGCTTTGCTACGAAGGCGTGTATGTCTCTCTCTCTTGCTTCCTCGACTTCCTGTCATGCTTTCCCTTGCTTTCAGGTTGCATCATTTTTAGCCGGTCGGGTGCTGCGCCTGCTGGGCCTGCTGGCGGGTGAGTGGCAAATGAGTAGGTCTGCTTGGGAGGGGCAGGGCGGGGGTGAGTTTCACAGGGGGAAACTTTCTCTCCTCGTCACCGCCTACCAGCTCGGGGATCTTTCCCTTGGAATTTGTTCGGCGGCTTCCCGTCTCAGGTGGTAGAGTAGTTGTGTTGTATGGGAATGGCGGTGCGGTGCAGTTCCTGGCTTGTAGCTAGCTAGCCAGCCTTTCCTGCAAGACGGAGTTCTCAGTGGAGCGAAAAAAGAAATCGATCACCCATCAAATAGAAAGTGCATATTTAAAAGGTAATGTGTTTAAGGAGGTTTCAAGCTGCTTGTTTTTGTTCAATATTTCAGTGTTATGTTTAAGTATAAAATCCTGTATATTTCAAGTAACCTGATTTAGAATGTGTGTATAGATAAGATGGTATTGGGATTAAATGAAACTCATCGAATATAAATTAAACTATTAACAGCCAACCATATGTGCTAGTGTCATATGCTATTGACTGTGCTTCTATATTGGGGAGATTGTGCAGGAAAGACTTTTAAACTTTAAATTAGTTTTATTGACCTTGAGCACAGGCAAAAGCAGCAGTTATCTTAATGTGCCCCTTCTTAAACCCTGTTGTAGATTCTTGCTTTGGGCCAGTCACAGATCTCAGAGCGTTCTCAGTGTCTCCTACCTCACAAGGTGTCTATTGTGGGGAGAAGAAGGGGAGGCAATTGTAAGCTGTTTTACAAAAACAGTATACAGGGTAGTGAAAACCAGGGTACAAAAGTCAGTTCCTCTTCTTACTAGTACTGATAGGAAGGAAGAAGGAGCGTGTGAACAGTTGTAACATGGTGTTGGGAAAGTAAAGTATCAGGCTCTCAACGGCTTGGGTTCAAGTCTCTGTTCCAGCTGTGAATCAATCCCTTAAAAAAAAAGCTTACCTTGTGCTGAAAATGGCTCCCTCTGCCATTCCATAGAGGAAAGGGGTGGGGGTTATAAATGAGCTGAATAAATGTATATAATAGCACCCATGCAGTGTTTAATAGCATTTAATGCACTTACATGTTTTTTTTAGTAATCTTTCCTACAATCAGGTAAGTAGTGCTACTTCCAGATGTTGGGAGGCCTTTGGCATACAATTGTTCTCTCTATTCCTTAAGTAGATCTAGTGTATACATTGTAGACATTACCCAGCTGTCTTTTAATGAGCTTAAAGAGTTTTAAAGCAATATTAAACACTGTCTTGTGTTTACTTGTTAGTGTTCTTTTCTGAACTCTTTTCTGAGAAGTGTAAACTTTTAACAAATATACTGGAAACCCCACAAGCCATTTTTCTTCTTTGAACTATAAGTCTGCTTCAACTTTTCAGTGATGATTTTAGGAAAATCTTTGCATTGTACATAAGCATGTGCCCTGTGGTTACTGGTCACTGTTGTCTCAATACAGTGTTTCAGTTATTAAAAATGGGCAAAAAGTAATACTCTGACATATGCTTGGAGTCTGATTTTGTGTAGCCTCCATAGCCCGGTCATTGTTACACTTCATTACCACTGTATACCTCTGTTTTATGAAGACAAATATTTACATAGAATCATAGAATAATAGAGTTGGAAGGGACCTCATGGGTCATCTAGTCCAACCCCCTGCACTCACATCCCAATCGTTCATCTACTGTAACCTTCCACCCCTTTGCCTTCAAAGAATCAGCCTCTCCGTTAGATGGCTATCTAGCCTCTGTTTAAAAATTTCCAAAGATGGAGAACCCACCACATCCCGAGGAAGCCTGTTCCACTGATAAACCGCTCTGTCAGGAACTTCTTCCGGATGTTTAGATGGAATTTCCCATTCATTCTGGTCTGTCCCTCTGGGGCAAGAGAGAACAATTCTGCTCCATCCTCCATATGGCACCCTTTTAAATACTTGAAAATAGTTACCAGATCCCCTCTCAGTCATCTCCTCTCTAGGCTAATCAGACCAAGCTCCCCCAACCTTTCTTCATATGTCTTGGTCTCCAAACCCCTCACCATCTTTGTTGCCCTCCTCTGGACAAGTTCCAGTTTGTCAACATCCCTCTTCAATTGGTGTGCCCAAAACTGAACACAGTACTCCGAGGCCGAACCAGAGCAGAGTACAGCGTGATCTGGACACAATACTCCGTTTGATACAGCCCCAAATCCCATTTGCCTTTTTAACCACTGAGTCACACTGCTGACTCATGTTCAATGTATGATCTACTAAGACTCCTAGATCCTTTTCGCACATGCTACTGCCAAGACAAGTCTCCCCCATCTTATATTGGTGTATTTGGTTTTTCCTGCCTAAATGCAGAACTTTTCATTTGTCCCTATTGAACTTCATTTTATTCATTTTAGCCCACTTCTCGAGCCTATCAAGATCATCCTGTATTCTGTTGCTGTCTTCGGTTGTGCTTGCTACCCCTCCCAGTTTATATCATCTGCAAATTTAATAAGTATTCCCTCTAATCCCTCATCCAAATCATTTATAAATATGTTGAACAACACAGGCCCCAGGACAGATCCTTGGGGTACTCCACTTGTCAGTATAATAATAGCATGTATTTGACTGTGTACATGTTTAGCTCATCTGTTTTTTAACAAAAAAAAATTTCTAACCTCTGCTCTAAGAAGCAAAATTGAGATATCTAGGGGTAAAGCAAGACAAATCACTACAACAGAAAGTTACTGGGCACAGACATATCCGAAGTTGTATGGAAAACTGGGAATTCATTTTTCAGTACTTACTGTAATGGAATGAGAGGATCTATATACTAGTAAAACTGGGGTAACGTCAGGCTCTCCAAATTCTTATCACATTTTTGTCAGCACAGTAGTAATAACAAACTTTAGATAGTAACTGCCAGTTCTAGGTTCTCCATCATTCCCTTTAAATAATTAGCTCTTGGGAAACTGGTACAAACATGGTATGTAGTGACGTGTTTTGGAGTAACCTGAGTTCTTTTCAAGGGGAATGCTGGGCTGCAGTGAATTGAGGCCTGTACTCAAGCATGGGGTGAAGGTCACTGTATTAGGTGATATGTGCAGGTGAAGGCACTGTGTTGCATAATATATGCCTTGTGACAAAATGACTCTGATCATGTTTATATTTCTTTTTTTGCTTTGATTTACATAGGAAAGCAATGGTTCAACAAGTTGCGGAAAACATAAATTTTCCACAGGAGGAAGAGAAAATATTGCAGATCTGGAACACGCTTAATTGTTTTCAAGAATGCCTGAAACAGTCAAAAAACAGGCCTAGGTAAGATGGGTCTAGTTCTCTCCTCTCCTTTTCTATGAAAAAGCAACTGCTTCTGGCTCCTATCCTCCCATTCCCATTGGTCTTTCTCCCACAGAAGTGGCTGTTCCTTTGAACTCTTTCTATCTTTTGGAGGCTTTTAGACTTTTCCAAGTTTAATAGTAGAATACAAATTGCTGTTTTTTATTCTGCAGCTTTGTTTTTAGGTAGCATTATGATACAAGTCTATTTTTAAAGAAAGGAGTGAGTGTATATAGGTTTATGCAGTGATGGTGTTAGAGCTGACCTTCCGGTTAACGAAATGATTGTGTAAAATAACTGTGGAAAGACCCTTGGTAGAACAGCATTTGGAAGATTTTACTTGTCACCGTATACAGCCTCACTTGAGTAATAGAGAATAAATGTAACCACCTTTTCTTGTTTTGAGACAGTGTTTTCCCCTCCTGATCTGCAGGTTTACATTCTATGATGGTCCTCCATTTGCCACAGGCCTTCCACATTACGGACACATACTCGCAGGAACCATTAAAGACATAGTAACTAGATATGCTCATCAGAGTGGCTTTCATGTAGAGAGAAGATTTGGTTGGGATTGCCATGGTTTGCCAGTGGTATGCTAAATATTTTCTTATATTTACATTGGTATAGTTTGGATCTAGTTCTTTGAATATTAAGTTATATGTTGATCCCTATATGTAATGTAGAGCAGTGGCCCACAACCTTTTCCGGTTGCGGACCGCTAGGAGGGGTGGGGGGAGAGAGCGGCCCAGGGCACCTCGCATGCGCAGCGAATGCGCACCTGTGACAGTGTCCTGCATGCGTGCATGTGCGGAGCTGCAGTGCATGCACGTTTGTGCTCCCGGCGGGGTGCAAACACGCATGCATGACAGTTCTGTGCATGCATGCATGTGTGAAACTGTCGCACACATGCCTTTGCGCCCCCAGCGGGCACAAACATGCATGCACGGCAGCTCTCCGCATTCACATTTGCGCCTGCCGGTATGCTGGCAGCTGCACCTCCCCCCCCACAGCAAGAAGCTTGCCAGGCTGCGAGCTAATCAGCCAGTTCAGAGGCCGATTTGCTTGTGGCCTGGCAAGCTTCTCACTGTGGGGGGTGGAGAGAGGGAGGCGCAGTCCCTGCGGCCCGCTGCTGAGGCTTTTGCAGCCCGGCAGCGGGCTGCGGCCTGGGGGTTCATGACCCCCAAAGTAGAGCTCTATTTATGGTTTTAAAATATGGATATACAAATTCAGCTATTTGATTATAGGCATTGCTATAATGCCGTGTTGGGATAATGATTTCATATTATTAAAAAATAAAAATTCTCAATCCAGGCAAAGTTTCTTCAATAAAAGCTTCTACCACAACTTCCTTCAGTGTTTCTTTTTAAAAATATACAGTGAATGAATTTAATAATCTTGTTCAGAGACTTACCCTGGCAAGATTTCACCAGCCAAGAAAGGCATGGATCTACTGTAATTTCTCCCCTCCAAGGATCTTGTCAGGATCAGTCAGGGAGTGTATATTCTTGTTTATTTTATTAGTTTACAAAATTTATATTTCACCAGTCTGTTCTTACAAGGGCTACTAAAGTGGGTAACAATTTAAAACATACATGATAAAATTGAACCTTAAAACCATTACTATCACTCGTAAACCAACATAATTAAAACAAAGACAAAACAGAGTTAAAATATATACAAAGCCATGAAAAGAACAATTAAAATGTTGGTGTGGAAGGGAGGGATCACTGAGGGAATGCCAAATGAAACAATGAAGTCTTCATTCGTTGGTTGAGGATGATAATAGAAGGGGACAGATATTCCAGAGCTCTGGTGCCACAATCAAGAAGGTCCTCTCCTGGGTTGCTGCTCGCCTACCCTCAGAAAACCCAGGAATGGCCATAGCGGGCTAACCAGTCAAAGCTGATATAAAGCATTCCTAGCCATAGCTGTTGCCTGCTTACCCAGTAAGTCTGGGTCCAGGAACACACCAGTTGATGGACCTGTGCCTTCAAGGGGATTGCTCCCCCATCCAGAATGGATGACACCTTAAATCCCAGTTCACCCACCAGTAGCACTTCTTTCTTGTCAGGATTAAGCTTCAGTTTATTAGTCTATATCCACTCCAAAACTCTCCAGGCACTGGTTCAGGGTTTCTACAGCCTCCTTTCAATCAGCCAGAAGTGTGAGATAGAGCTGAGTGTCATCCATGAGTTGGTGACGATCTCAGCCAGTCATTTCATGTAACTGTTAAAGAGCATAGGAGCCAAGATGGAACCTTGTGGGACACTAAGCTAAATCCCAATGGGCTGCACATTACTCTCAAAGCACCCCTTTTTCACCTTTCTCACCTATCTTCCAGGTATGACCAGAACCACTGTAAAATGGTGCCTCCCAATCCCAGCTCAGATAGGTGATCCATAAGGTACCAGGGTGACTAAGGCTGTTTCAGTCCCATAACTAGGCCTAAACTCAGATTGGGTTTACCTGCTCAAAAATGGAGCTTTGGTGACTGATTGATAATAACTGAAATCTTCTGAGGGTAGGCTTTTTTAGGATGCACTGCACCCTGTTTCAAGGCTGGGGTGATCAGTCCTTCTGTGAATGAAGGATTATTTATCTTAAACCCAGTAACACCCCTCCCCCCCAGCAGATTTAATAGACCAGGAAGAGCAAGGGTCAGATAAGCAGGTGGTAGGCATCAAACTTCCAAGGACCCTGTCCACAATTTCAGATGGAATAAACCAAAAAATATTGCAAACCATTGGACAAGTCAGCATCCTGGTACCATCCAGACCCTGTCAGAGTCTGTATATTTTCTGACTCCTGTGACGATCTGAACTGCTTTCAACCATGCATCCTGCTTGGCCCAGATCAGAGGTTTTAACCTCAGATAATCTAGCAAGAATCCCACCATGTTGGACTGAACTGTATTCTTTCAAGGGTATTAATTTAGGTACTTCAGCTGAGAACAACTTAGATCAATCAGAATTTGAAGATGAAATGGTAGCAATGATGCTAAAAAACTATTTTTTTTTTTACATTTGCTTACATTTCTGGTTTTTAGTTAGTTCTGTTGTGGGCCTGCCACATGATCGAGATCTATAGAACCACTTTCTATACTCATTTTACACTTTGAATAGTGTCCATCTCTGACATATGTGTTAGTAAAGGTTTCTCCTTTTTCTTGTGCTGACTTTCCCCCCCTGTGAGCTGCACTGTTCTATCATCTCTTCTGTCAATCTTGTTTGTTCCTGTTTTCTACTGATTGTAGGTTTTTAACTCCTGTATCCTTCTTTCTTTCCCTTTCCATTGTCAGGAAGGAATAGACCACCTTAAAGGCCACACACGCACACACGCACAAAAGTGTTTATACCAGAACATCTGCCTCGTGGCAAAAAGTAGATCCCCTTTTTAGGATAGACTTTGTAAAGTGGCTCATTCTTTGACAAAGAAAGCCTAAGCTGGGTGTACTGTTTCCTTGTGGTTAAAAATGACTTATTTCAGTTACTAAGGCTGTAACTGAAATATAAGCTATTTGTAAGCATTATAACACTGTTTGCTCTTTGTAGGAATATGAAATTGACAAAGCACTAGGTATCAAAGGTCCTGAAGATGTGGCAAAAATGGGAATTGCTGAATATAACAACAATTGCAGAGGGATTGTGATGAGATATTCACAAGAATGGAAAGTAAGTGAAAGCTATTTTATAACCCACTAGGTTTGGACTGAATCTCAGCCACCAGATCTTTTGCAACAGAGATATTCCTTCCTCTATGCTCCTGGACATATTGTGGCTATTGGTCAAGATCCAATAATT
Organism: Paroedura picta; assembly: GCF_049243985.1. Classification (NCBI taxonomy): domain Eukaryota; kingdom Metazoa; phylum Chordata; class Lepidosauria; order Squamata; family Gekkonidae; genus Paroedura; species Paroedura picta. The sequence goes on along the minus strand of NC_135371.1, from coordinate 54,134,174 downwards.
TGCAACATCTTGGGCATCCTGTGCCATGTCACATTCCCCTTCTGAAAAATGATTTACCACATGATATGAAACAGCGTGATGCTGTGAAAAAACAAATCTCACTATTTTTAAGTGCAATTAATACACCTTTGCTAGTCCTTTCCAAATACCAAACATTTAATGAATATATTAGGAAAATAGCACGTTGCATCCAGGAATACAATGGGCGCTAGCAGAGGGCCCCAACAGAGGAGCGGGCTTCAGCCCTACCTGGAGTGGTGGCTGGTAGCTTGGGCCAGGCAGCCGGGCATCGAGGCGCGCAGCTGGCGAACCTGTAGCCCTGGTGGAGGGTGGGCCGACATCTCTGGAGGCAGCTGGGTTGCTGCGGGGGTGGTGGGCCCGCAGCCAAGGCAGGGCTGTGGAGTAGTGGTGTTCTCAGTGGCCAGACAGCGTCTGGCCATGAAGCTGGCTGCGTTGCATGCGGCCAGCTTCTGGAAGCAGGTGCTCCAGAGGCCAGCCCAGGCCAGATTGGCCCATGTGGGCAGAAGTGTGACCCAGACAGCGCTCCGCCCACACGGCCCTTTCACAAATATTAGGGAGAACAATGGTAAGGATAGCGGCAGACAATCCAGTTGACACATAATATGCATGTTCAGGGTTTACTATTGTTGGGACTCAATTGTAAATACTAGGAATCAGGAATGCTGTGAACAGTTTACCTTGATTTCAGTAAGGCTTTTGATAAGGTTCTCTATGATAGTCTTATTGGCAAGTTGGTAAAATGTGTTATGGATCCTAGTACTGTTAGGTGGATCTAGAACTGGTTGACAGATCGCACCCAAAGAGCTTGTAAATGATTGGGCAGCTTCTTGGAGAGGAGTAAAGATGGAGTGCATCAGGGATCTGTCCTGGGCCTTATGTTATTCATCATATTCATACACGATTTGGATGAAGGAATAGAGGGGGTACTTATTAAATTTGCAGATGATACTAAACTGGAAGGCGTTGTAAGCATATCTTGACAGGGTGGAAAACGGAGCTAAAATGAATTTTAATAGTGAAAAATGAAAAGTTCTGCAATCAGGTAGGAAAAATCAAATTTTATTTATTTATTTCTTGGATAACTATAGGATGGGTGTGAAAAGGATCTGGGGGTTCTTAGTAGACCATGCACTGAACATGAGTCAGCAGTATGATTTGGTAGCGGAAAAGGCAAATGGGATTTTGGGCTGTATTAAAAGAAGTATAGTGTCCAGGTCATGTGAGGTGATGCTACCACTTTACTCTGCTTTGGTTAGACCTCACTTGGACCTGACTGTGGTTAGACGTCACAGTTTTGGGCACCACAACTGAAGAAAGGTGTAGATTAGACCGAGCGTCAAAGAATTGAGGCTTTTGAACTCTGGTGCTGGAGAAGACTCTTGCGAGTCCCTTGGACTGCAAGGCGAACAAACCGGTCAGTCCTAGAGGAGATCAGCCCAAACTGCTCCTTAGAAGGCCAGATCCTGAAGATGAAACTCAAATACTTTGGCCACCTCATGAGAAGGAACGACTGGAGAAAAGCCTGATTCAGGGTGCAATTGAGGGCAAAAGAAGAAGGAGACGACAGAGAATGAGGTGGCTGGATGGAGTCACTGAAGCAGTCGGTGCAAACTTAAATGGACTTTGAGTAATGGTAGTGGGCAGGAAGGCCCGGAGGATCACTGTCCATGGGGTCGCAATGGGTCGGACACGACTTTGCACCTAACAACAACTACTCATTCTATGCAGGCATACTCTTGTCCCTGACCTGGAAACTGCAACTGGTACAGAATATGGTTGCAAGGCTCCTCACATCTTGGAGGGTCCACATTCAGCCTGTGCTGAGGCAACTGCAATGGTTACTGGTTTGCTTCCTGATCAAGTTCAAGGTTTTGGTTTTGACCTTCAAGGCTGTACACGGCTTGGGTCCTATCTATCTGAGGGACTGTTTATCTGCTTATGCCCCCCACAGGGCTCTTTACTCTGTGAGTATGAATCTGCTGATTGTCCCGGGCCCTCAGGATATCCGCCTGGCCTCGACCACCTGTTGGAATGAGATCCCAGAAGAGCTAAGAGCCCTGATGGAGCTATCAAGGTTCTGCAGGGCCTGCAAGATGGAGCTCTTCTGCCAGGCATTTGGTTGGGGCTGGGGGGAGAGCCCGGAGTTACAAACTGGAGGTCCCGCCCAAAGCTAAGCTGTATTGCTTGGGGTGGTAGATCTGAGGCTTCGAGTGATATCAGCAGATGAATGCAGTTGTAGGTGGACAGAGCTGACTGGAATAGTGAGAAGGGTTGTTTTATTCCGCCATTGGGGGATAATATTAACTGTTGTGGGGGTTATAATGTTTTATATTTTATTCTGCAAGCTGCCTTGAGATGATTTTGTCAAGAGAGGTGGGATATAAATTAAATTATGAAAGAAAGAAACTAGAGCATATCAGGAGGGCTACAAAGATGGTGGGGGTTTGGAGACCAAGTTGTATGAGGAAAGGTTGAGGGAGCTTGGTCTGTTTAGCCTGGAGAGAAGATAACTAAGAGGTGATATGATAACCATATTCAAATACCTGAAAGGGTGTCATATAGAACAGTGGTCCCGAACCCCCAGTCCGGGGACTGGTCCTGGTCCGCGGCTCCTCCTTGTACTCCTCTCTTGGCATGGCATTGCGCAGCTGCTGTTAGCAGCACTGCCCTGAGGGTGGTGGGAAGTCCGGGGCGCCGGCAGGAAAGCAAGTGGAGCAGGGGCTCAGGCGGCAGCAACGTCCCTCAGCAAAAGACTACCCCCCCCCGGCCTCAGTAAAATTGTCAAGTGTTGACCGGTCCCCAGTGATAAAAAGGTTGGGGACCACTGATATAGAAGATAGAGAGTTGTTTTCAGTTGCCCCAGAGGGTTGGACCAGAACCAATCGGTTTACATTAATTCAAAAGAATTTTTGGCTAAACATCCAGAAGAAGTTCCTTACAGTTAGAGCAGTTCCTCAGTGGAACAGGCTTCCTCAGGAGGTGGTGAGTTCTGATTCTGGAAGTTTTTAAGCAGAGGCTAGATAGTCATCTGACAGAAACGCTGATTTTATGAATTTAGGGAGATTGTGAGTGGGTGGGCAGGAAGGGATGTGCCAGTGTTTGCCTCCTGTGACCTTTCCTTGCATACCCAGGGAATCGCTGATTGCTGATGTTGGATGGTAGGTAAATTTCCCCCAGGCCAGCCTGGATTCTGGAGATTTGTGATGGTTGGGGGGGGAGGGAGAAGAATAATTTGGCCTTGAAATTGGGGTCACTTTGGGTGGGCAGCTAGTTGCGAGTTCTTGTATTTTGCAGTGGTTTGGACTAGATGACCCTGGATGTCCCTTCCAACTCTATGATTCTATGAATTAAGTAGAGCTCGGAAATGCAGATTTCCCTAGTAGTGTTATCTGGTTCCCTTTTTATCAGCTCTGGGCAATGATGCCATTTTACAATGACTTTTGCCCCAATGTATAATTAAGTCCAATACATTTCTGTTATGGATTTTTCAAACTGTACATAGCTTGTGGACTATATTTATATTGCTGTAGCTCTCCCAAATCAAGGACTTCTGATTTGTGAAAAAGGCAAAGGACTGACTTTCCTAAACCTGCATGCCAGAGTATAACCTCCCTTTGCTCTGCCTTATTATAAAACTAAATAATTAATGATTTGTTGTTTTTATGATGCCGTTTTTGAAGTGACATTTTGTTTCTTCATAGGCCAGTGTTACGAGGCTTGGCCGGTGGATTGACTTTGACAATGACTATAAAACACTGTACCCAGAGTTCATGGAATCTGTGTGGTAAGTTCACTTTTTGAATTTACTTTTGATTTGTACTGCCGGCTGCAACTGTCCAGCAATACGCATGCCTGCTATAATTCATGAGGGCTTCTTGGAAAGTGTATACCTTCCAGAATTTCAGAAATGAAAATGAGGATGCTGCTGTGCACAAGTGCTCAGCAGAGAGGTGTGGTAGTCTTCAGAAGGCCAGGAATATAATTTGATAGGTAATCATGGGTCAGGTGGTAGTCCAATCATAATCCTAATTACAAACATGCTGCAGGCAGGAGTTAAAACACCTTTTGTCCAGAAGTGTTTATTATTTTAGTGTGCAATCTAAAATGCATTAGTTCCATTTTGAAAATGGAGATTACTGAAGCTCACAGATGTAGTTTGCTCAAGGACCAATAAACCATAATAGGGCCTTTTTTGTGTTCAGCAGTCACTTCCATTTTACCAGTGGGAATCCCTGAATTCAAATGATTAATGGATTGGTACGGTGAACTGCCAACAGAATTGTCTGATAATCTGAGTTTCTTCTGGTCTGTAAAGTTATAGCCAGTAGGAAGAAATGTGCAAAAACAGATATAAGAGCCTCTTGTGGCACAGAGTGGTAAGGCACCAGACATGCAGTCTGAAAGCTCTGCCCGTGAGGCTGGGAGTTCAATCCCAGCAGCCGGCTCAAGGTTGACTCAGTCTTCCATCCTTATGAGGTCGGTCAAATGAGTACCCAGCTTGCTGGGGGGTAAACGGTATTGACTGGGAAAGGCACTGGCAAACCACCCCGTATTGAGTCTTCCACGAAAACGCTAGAGGGCGTCACCCCAAGGGTCAGACATGACCCGGGGCTGGCACAGGAGATACCTTTACCTTTACAGTGAGCTGCCAACAGAATTGTCTGATAATCTGAGTTTCTTCTGGTCTGTAAAGTTATAGCCAGTAGGAAGAAATGTGCAAAAACAAAATGTGTGAATCTAAATGTCATTTTAAAGTGCCTTTCTCTTTTTGGAAGTACATTATACTTTAGTTCTAAAAATAGACAGGCACTTTAAAATCTCATTATAATTTTTACAAATTGAGTCACACAGTAAGATTGGTTTTGGTCTAGTCTGGTAAAGGTCCTCCAGGAAACCCATAAGGCAGTGTGAAAGTAGCATTTATTTCTTGTATTTGTCCCCAGCCTCTGCTTAGGGGCAGAATTTCTCTAAATATCAGTCACAGAGATGTTAGCCACCGTACCAGCAGCTTTCTGGTGGCAATAATGACATTTAGGTTGTGTATAAAGCTGCCGTGACTTCCCAAATTTTTGCAGCAATTGTCAGGGATTCTTATTCTCATCTGTATTATAAAGATGAGTGGGGTAGTCAAGTTGCATTCTCTACATTCTTAGGCATCCAAACAGTAAAACAAAAGACATTTGCTACAGAGTTCACACTATCTATGAAACCTGTTGTGTTACCAGTGTATTGTGCTTTTAGTGACTAGGGGACAAAGGCAACGAAAAGGAGGCAGCTTAGTGGAGAACTGCTTTTTCACGCTTGGCTGTGTCTGTAAGATGAAGAGAAATTCAGTGTCATGAGACTTTCTGCTTGTTTAGTAAAGCAGTGGATGAAGACACCTGAATTAGAAAAACTTCCTTATGTGGATGCTGCTGCTGAGTGATAGATGTGGTATAGAAAAACAAATAAAAGATTCTGATTTAATTTGCATCCCATCTGGCAGGTGGCATCATTGGGCTTTCAATAGCGGAGGTGTTTAGTTTTTCAGTCCCTTTGTTGAATTCCTTTATAACTTTACTAACTGCTACTGCAATTCACTTTTTATTTCTGTCCTATAAATATAGCAATGGAGAAATTATGTATTTCCAAACGGAACATCTAGTGTTGCAGTCTGTTCCCAAGAGTAGTCAGGCAGATGTTTTAGAGGCACTCACACTATGAAGACATCAGTCATTCCCAGACAAACCTCTGAAAGCACAGGAAACTTGAACAAGGACATTATAGAAACTCAAAATAAAACACACCCTCTATTTTTATTATAAATAAATACTGGAGCATGTACAGATAATCATATAATATATTGCACTTGAGCATTGAATCTGTAAAGTTCTCTTGAACCACAAGGAAAATTGGGGTAAAAAATGTTTAATAAAGCATTCACATAAAGCATAGATCATTAGCAATATTAGATTATTCAAAGTTACAATGTGCAATGTAATAAAATGCATTATGAGTATACAGTCATTATTTATGAATTGCATTTTAAAAATAATCCAGTGTTCATAGTTGGAGGTTGCATGGTTATTACAGTGATTCTTTCCTCCTCCCCCAGTTTTTGAGACCTCTAGTGCTCCTGTACTTTTTTTTTGGAGGTCCCCAGAATCTAACATTTAGAAAATTTTTGGGTTTTTTTTTGCTATTTTAGGAATAACTGCTGTTCTGGTGATGGTATTTATTGGGGAGGGGGGAGCCATGTTGTTATGCAGTAGAAGAGCTAGATTTGAGACCAGTAACACCTTGGAGACCAAGTTTTTCGGAGTACAAAAGAAGTACTTATAATAGAGAACTTGAACCAGAATTCAAACAACTGCAGCAGTTGTTTATATACAAGAATGGATATTGACTGTGTTTTTGAGCTGAATTTCTTTTATCTCCCCATATCCTTCCCCTGCTCCCGATTACATTGGAAAATTTCTTGAGGAACTGAAGGACCTCCCCAAATGTTGTCTGGTTGTCTGATGTTCAAGGAATAACTCAGATCCCCATTTAACATTGTTGGAGTGGCTCTTTGTATGCCAGCCTTGGTTTGCAGTTATTCTGCCTCAGCAGCAGAAGCTGCTTATTAAACAAAATAGGGTTTTTTAATATATATAATTTTTATTTTTCCAAAAAGATAGAAATAACATAGATACATATAATAAACATTAGTGAAGCAATTGTTTAGAATCTAAGCATATTAGAACCCGCTCTTTTCCCTTCTGGTTTACTTTTTTAGATAGTTCAGTTAAGGACCCCATTGTTCCTGGAAGGCTTCTTCTGATTTTCCATTAACCATTAATGTCAATTTAGCCATCTTGGCGAGATCTGCCAATTTGCTCAGCCAGTCTTCTATTTACGGTAGCTCATGCATTTTCCACTTTTTAGCCTTAAACAAAATATGTTGAGGATCTGTGAGTAATTACTCTGGGAGAAGTGTTTGGAGACCCTTTCTCCCTATAATACAGGAAAGCTTAACTTGAGGTTTGATGTATATCTTCCATGTTTCCTCCCCTTGAAATTCAACTGTTAAAAGCTGAAGTGTAGGTCCTATATAATACTGGCTGCAGAGGTTCTAATTGAGTCTTAAAGTGGCACCAAGTCTAGAGGAAGGTGTTTTAAATTTTTTTTTTTTGTTGATGTCTAGAAATTGTTCTCGTGTATGTGAGTATTCATAAGAGCCTCTTGTGGCGCAGAGTGGTAAGGCAGCTGTCTGAAAGCTTTGCCCATAAGGCTGGGAGTTCAATCCCAGCAGCCGGCTCAAGGTTGACTCAGCCTTCCATCCTTCCGAGGTCGGTAAAATGAGTACCCAGCTTGCTGGGGGGTAAACGGTCATGACTGGGGAAGGCACTGGCAAACCACCCCGTATTGAGTCTGCCATGAAAACGCTAGAGGGCGTCACCCCAAGGGTCAGACATGACCTGGTGCTTGCACAGGGGATACCTTTACCTTTACCTTATGTGAGTATTCACCTCTTGTGCATTGTTAGAGAATCTTGAGTGAGCCAGTTTCCTATTGTGCCATCTCGTCAGCCCCCCCCTCCAATTGGCACTCAGTTGTTTTGAACATTCTATGCCTTCTGGGGAGGACGTCATTTGTGATCAGGGCTTGTTGGAATGCTTGGATAAGGTAACCTTTCTGGCAATAGATCTCACCTTTACCAAGGATGCCACAGAAGGGAATGGTCAATAATGCTTGCCTCCCCTGCACTTCTTCTATATAGTGTGATATTTTGTTTAGAGGTGCTAAAGTGCTGTATCAGTATTGTGGTTGTTGCTGCCTAGCTGAATTTTAGTGGCTTGGAAATGATCAAATGCAGCATAGATAGTTTCTGCAGCTGCTAGGTATCTTATACTTTTTATGTCTGGAAGATAGACCTGTAGTAAATTTCTTATTCTCTAGTAGCAGATAGTTACCTATTCTTGCATTGCTGGGTTGCTTCATTCTAATGATGTTACGCAGTTTAGATTCTGACAGAAAAACAACTATAACAACCTGCATTTGAAGAAAATTCCACAAGAGGGAATAGTTGTCCTTGAATTCAGCTTACCATCTTCACTCCTCTGAGTCTGTTTTTTTTTAATCTACATGTTCATAAAGGAACTTGATTTCTGTTCTAGTAAAAACTTTCTATTAGAAAAATTGGCTGTAGAAATGGACTTACACCTGTAAAAAGCTTTTGAAGGCTCTGATCTCGTGGCAAGGATTACATGCTGTTCTGTACCCTTGTACTTCTTTTAATAACTAAATGCTTCTTTTTAATGTACACCGACAGTTAAAAGCCATTCTGCTGTGTGTTCTTAACTTTTTTTTTCCATGAAGGCATTTGGAAAGTGAAGGCTTAATGACTTCGTGCAAGGCCCTCTTGGGAATTTAGTTTTAAGTGACCCAGGATGCTTACCTGGCAGCATTTTTATTGCGGCAATAGGTAATAGATCACCTTGATGTGCATGGTTCTACTGCTTTGGAAGATTTGGGCTTATGGATGAAGGAAGCTGTACCGATAATGTGTATGAAATGGTAGGGTTGAAGAATGAAGGAAGTGATTGGCCAGAACAGCCATGTAACTGCATGGATGAGGAATAGGCACCAGAGTCAGGAGTTTCATGATTTTTTGTTGGGTGCCAGAATATTCTGTTCAAAGGCATGCTCACAGAGAGCTGTTTAGGGGTGTTTTTGTTTGTGAGATGGTAAAGCATTTCTGGGAAGCAATGATTTATTTGTTTCTACATCTGAATGGTTGCTGCTAGATATGTACAAAAACACCTTTATGGATTTTTACAGAAGAGAATATTTAAAGATTGGGACACATTGTGATATACTAGATTTCTCACAGAGGGATTTTTGTAAAATAAAACAAGAGAAAACTTGATAGCTGAAGGTTATTCCTGTCAATGGTTCTATACATAACAATTAGAAAGATTTAAGGCAGATAAAAAGAACATGGTTTTATCCAAGTTCAGGCCGTTTTTGAAATACAATTATGTACAAATGATGAGTATCTTATTGCCACGATATATTAAAATTATTGAAATTTGGGACAGGAAAAATCTGAAAGAATGTATGGTTAAATGGACAATAACATGTTGGACAATAATATACAAATGGAACAATGGGAAAATATGTGGACAAAGGGTTTTTGATTACATTAAGCTCTAAGATTAAGAACATTTAGAAAATGATGTATCATTAATGTTTGTCACCCAAAAGGTTAACAAAAATGTACAGAAATATGTCTTGACACTTGATGGAAATGTAAGCAACATGAATGGAAATCTTTTAAATCTCTGGCGGATCTGTAGGAAGGCAGTTGAAAAAAACAAACAAAAGCAAATGCATGCTTTAATCCAGAAAATACTAAAGACTGACATACAAGTTAAACTAGAAGCAATCCTTTTAGAATTAATGGAAGAAAAATGTGAAAAAAATGAACTTTATTTCTCCTTATAATTACAGCAGCAAGGTATGTGCTGAAAAATGGGACAGCTTATTACTACCTGCGATTGATGAACATTTGTTGCTGTTTTAGTTACAGAAGAGACAACTACAGTATTTATAGCTATTTGGAAAACGTTTATGGACTTTTGGTGTGATACGAAAAAAATGTAATGATAGTTTATAGAGGACTAAGGGGTGAAATACAAGAGTACATAAAAAGAGTGGCTTTTAAATTCCTTTATATACTATCATTTTACTGACCTCGGAATGATGCAAGGCTGAGTCAACCTTGAGCCGGCTGCTGGGCTTGAACTCCCAGCCTCATGAGCAGAGCTTTCAGGCTGCATGTCTGCTGCCTTACCACTCTGCGCCAGTACCCAGCTTGCTGGGGGGTAAATGGTAATGACTGGGGAAGGCACTGGCAAACCACCCTGTATTGAGTCTGCCATGAAAACGCTGGAGGGCGTCACCCTAAGGGTCAGACATGACCCGGTGTTTGCACAGGGGATACCTTTACCTTTACCTTTTTATATACTATCATAGTGTAACAGATAACAGCTTGATTTATAATCATCATAGGTACAGCTGTAAGCCCCTTTGTCTTCTTTTTCTTCTTTGGTACTATTTTTCCTTTTTTTTTCTATGCTGTATTTTGAGATCTTGAATAAAAGTTTTATAAAAATCAACTGTTGCTGCTGTACGTACTCTTCTGTGATGGAAGTGCTTTATCTTGCATGGAATTCTAAGATCCATTTGCAAAAATATTCACAATATAGAAGAGTTGTTTTTATACCCTGCTTTTTACTACACAAAGGAGTCACAAAGCATCTTACAGTCACCTTCCCTTCCTCTCCCCACAACAGCCACTCTGTGAGGTGGATAGGGCAGAGAACTCTGATAGATCTGCTCTGAGAAGAGCTCTAACAGGACTGTGATTAGCCCAAGGTCATCCAGCTGGCTGCATATGGAGGAGCAGGGAATGTAACCCAGGTTTCCGGATTAGAGGCAGCCTCTCTCAACCGCTGCACCAAGCTGCCTCCACCAGGGGGAAAAACTGGTTTTGGATAGAGGTTGTGTTTAATTTCTACGCATACTGATTAATGGCGTGGTTACTTGTGTTTTCAAAGTCTCTTTAGTAAAAAGTTCTTCAGTTCTAACAAACTTCCTGTTCTATTTTAATGAATACATTATATTTTTTTTCAGGTGGGTTTTCAAACAGCTGTATGACAAAGGGCTGGTGTATAGAGGAGTTAAAGTCATGCCTTTTTCAACTGCATGCAACACGCCCCTTTCTAACTTTGAGTCTCACCAGAATTATAAGGTGCGTATGCTTGTACATGAAACTTACATGTATATTGTGCTTCTGTTTGGAATAGTTCAGTAATCTTGTCGGGGGAGGTGAAGGCTTCTGGGTGTTCTGGAATGTATTTGCATATAAAGGCAGGGCTAATCATTGCAGTCTTGAATCTGTACCATTTTCTGCATCTACCTTTTATTTGACAACAGAATTCTGATAAAGACATCAGGGCGTGTCTAAAATTAGTTAAGAGGCATCACATTATGTCTGTGATTGTCTTAGTGAATAACTGATTAATTGAAAGAACAATGAAGGATATGTTTCCACCATATATAATGCTTGTCTAGACTCCGAAGTAGTCATTTTCTCCAGGAGGACAGATCTGTGTAATTATGGGAGATTTCCCACCTGGAGGTTGACTACTCTAGGCCTGGCAGCAGCTAGGCCTGGGTGTTTGCTACTGTTCAGCAGCAGGAACCCTATGAAAGCCAGCGTTGTATAGTGGTTAGAGCTGCAGAGTAAGGTCTGGGAGACCCAGGTTTGAATCTCCATCTTGCTTTGGAAGTTTACTGGGTGATTTTGGACTAGTCACAGCATAATTACTTCACAGGGCTGTTGTGCCAACAGAAAGGAGGAGAGGAGAATAATGTAAACTGCTTTGATCCCCCCCATGAAGAAACGTGGGGATCAGTGAAGTAAATAAATAATAAAAGCTGAAAATGGTAGATAAAATGTAGGTTGATGAATGGCTATGAAGGAGAAAATGAGTCAGGGAAAGAGAAGATATAGTGGTTGCAAGGAGGAGAGAAAGAGGAAATAGTGTGGGGAGAGAGATACAAGGTAATGTTGATGTGCCATTCAATAGCTCCCTCAGGGTTTTCTACCATGTGAGTGGGCCTGGCCCAGTGGCCACACAGCTGAGATCGATTTTTCCTAGGTAGAGGCTGCCAGGGTGCAGAGTGGAAGGAGAAGCTTAAGACAGAAGAGCAGATAAAAGTAGGCTGGCTTTTGAGTGAGAAGGTTAGCAACCCCAGATTTGGAAATCCCTGGTAATTTGAGGAATGGAGCCTGCGGAGGTTGGGATTTGAGGAGGGGATGGACCTGAGAAAGTAATTGTGCCACATGTATTCTCCAGAGCAGCTGTTTTCTTCACAAGATCTTGGGTTTCAACTTCCAGATGTGGGATGGAGATCACCTGGAATTACAACTGATCTCCAGATGACAGAGGAAATGACTTATTTGAGAGGCTGGATTCTATGGCATTATATCTTGCAGATATACAAAGCTCTTCCCTCTACAAAGCTCTCTCCCCCAAAGTTCCATCCCTAAATCTTCAAGAATTTACTAACCTGGAGTTGGCTCTAAGGAGGAGTTGATTTTTGTAGTTGGGAGATCCCTTATGATTCCAGAAGATCTCTAGGCCCCACCTGGAGGTTGACAACCACAGAAGGAGAGGAGGAAGCAGGAAAATAAGGTTATGGGGCTTTCAGGCAAGACAAAGAGGAAATTCTGGAGGAGGGGGGAAATGAGATGCCTCCTGCAAGTCTGTATGAATATAAAATAACATTTTAGAGGGTCTGGCCAAGAATTTGATTAGTGCTACATCCAGCACATGACTATCAACTCACCTGGATTATTCATTATTTGGAAGTTGTTGCTTGTATGCAGTATGTTCCCTGGAGAATATTGTGCTCTGTAAATGCCAACTTGCTGGTAATCCCTGGTCCCAAAGGTTTGCTGGACCTCAACCATAGCCAGAGCTTTTTTGTTCCTGGCTCGACCTGATGGAATGAATTGCCAATTGAAATCCAGGCCCTGATGGACCTGTCAAAGTTCTGCAGGGCCTGCAGAACTGCATTGTTTTGCCGATCTTATGGCTGAGGTCATGTCTGAATGGTAATGAATGATTCAGGCCCCCCTCCTCCTCCTTGGCTCCCTCCCCATTTTAGATCCTTCCAGTCTGATTAGCCCGGTAGAGGGTGTCTAGTGGTGGGTAGCCTCACAGAAGAGTGCTGTCTCACATGCCTAGCAGGGATCACATAAGAAGAGGTCCTCAGTAGGGGTGAGGAGGCTGCTTTTTCTCAGGAAAGTTGTGCATCGTGAAATGAGAAACAACCTTGAATGGTTCTGAAGGGCATGTAAAACAGAGCTGTTCCTTCAGGCCTGTGGTGAGGCCTAAAATACCATTGAATTATGCTGGCCTCCCTGTCAGAGCCCCCAGTTATACACCATCTTGGGCTCATAGGATTTCCCCTCTTCCCTCTCCCCTGTCCAAGTTAGGCAATTAATGATTTCTTTTAGATTGTTTTATACTTATTGTTGGGGAAGGGAATGGAAAGGGAATGGAAAACCACCCCGTATTGAGTCTGCCATGAAAACGCTAGAGGGCGTCACCCCAAGGGTCAGACATGATTTGCTGCTTGCACAGGGGATACCTTTACCTTGATACATATTGTAATATTATTATTGTAGTAACTATTTATATATATTTATTTTTTTAAGTTCTGTTATGATGTACTCCACCCTGAGTCTAAAAAGAAAGGGTGGAAAACAAGTACAGTTATAAATAAGTGTCTCATGCAGGTGATTGCGATAGGAATACTGAGGTAAACATGTACATTACCTTTATGAGCTCAGACTCACGTTGACTCTAGACTCAAAGCAGATGAAATTGGTAGCAGCTCTGTTCAAAGGGAATTGTCATTTATTTTGCAACTGGAAATTGGTTGTTGTATGCCCATCTGGATTGCACTGGCCTTAAGCAAAGTTTTGGATCTGATTACAATCGGTATGAATTGCTGTGGCTGTATGCAGTCTCCTTGCTGTTAGCACATAGCTGCGTTGGCTCTGCCTGAGAAATGCTAAAGTAGATAAGCGGGATGTTTTGCTCCCAACCTTGACGTTTATATAAATCCTTAGGGAATCTCAAATATCTGTTTCAAATGGCTGTGTACTAAGATGAATAGCTTCTGTCTATTTGCTCATTCTAGCTGTTGGTAGAAGTTAAGGTGTTCAGGAAGATAATGTGAGTGTATTTGTTACTACGTTGTTGCCATTGTATGAGTCATGCTTAGCTCTAAGTGATGAGAATGTTGCTAGCCATAGTTTTTTGTTTTGCTTTTGGTATTTATTCACTGATGCCTTAAATAAGTCAATTTTCCGTGTGTGACTTTCCCCCTTCTGCTGTTTTGTCTTAAGGATGTTCAAGACCCTTCAGTCATTGTTAGCTTCCCACTTGAAGAAGATGAAAGCATCTCACTTGTTGCTTGGACAACAACCCCTTGGACTTTGCCTAGCAACTTGGCCCTCTGTGTTAATCCAGAATTGCAATACGTGAAGGTGAAAGGCAAGTGCAAATCATGATATGACATACATAGTTCTGGTGTATGCACATACATCATACTCAGTTTCTGACTTCCAGCATTTTCAGTATCACTAGACTGAACCCAAACAGCAGTCTTCTCTCTAGGCCAATGTTCCCCAACCTTTTTATCACCGGGGACCGGTCAACGCTTGACAATTTTACTGAGGCCCGGGGGGGGTAGTCTTTTGCCGAGGGACGTCGCTGCCGCCTGAGCCCCTGCTCCACTTGCTTTCTTGCCAGCGCCCCTGACTACCTGCTGCCTGCAGGGGGACACTGCCAGCAGCAGCTGTGCAGTGCCATGCCGAGGGGGAGCCCCGGCCATGGTGGCTGCTGGAGAGCACCAAAGGTGAGCCAGCAGCAGAGTGGGATGGCAGCCTCTGAGGCAGCAGCCAGGGAGGAGGACGAGGAGGAGCCGTGGCCAGGTACCGACTGATCTATGGACCTGTACCGGTCTCCGGACCGGGGGTTGGGGACCATTGCTCTAGGCTAGTAGTCATATTTTACAGGCATTATTACTAAAGTGTAGGGGCTATTATTCAGTGGTAGAGCATGTGCTTTGCTCTGAGAAATAGAATTAAGGGTAGCTATTGCTCTTATCCTGGATAACTTGTGTTGCTTGTAGACAGGGCAATTCTTTTGACTGCTGCATAAGGCAGCTTCATGCTCAGCTTTAAAAGCAGGGCAGTCATAAACCAAATAGCACTCTGTCACACACATGGTATACCTGGTACACATGAAGCTATCTGGAACACTAATCTGTCAGGGTCAGTATTGTCCAACCTGTGTTGAAGCAGCCCTCTAGGATCTTTCTTATTATCCACTATGTGTTTTAACTAGAGAGGCAGGGCTGAAATTGAATCCTGCAGAGTGTAAAAATGTTCCAGTTTTGGCCCACGCCCACTTCTAAACCACTGGAGAAGAATTTTGGTGCTGCTGACATAGGTTCGTTTGGCTTTGGGAGACATTATTGCACTGGTAGCTCATTTCATTACTTGCATGCACAGTGGGCACTCATGATATCTATAAACCTGCATTTATTCATGATCTGTATAAGGCAGCAAACAGACACCATGATTTCTCTAAGCTTATAGGAGCTATTTGATTTTAAGGTGACAGAAGTGTGATTACGTATGCTAACGTGGAAAAATGTGAAAGAAATTACATACCTATTTTGCAGAAAGTTTAAGTAAAAACAGAGACTGCAGTAGACCCCTTGAGTATGATATGTTTGCTGCAGAGATGGCTGTGCACTTTGAGAGAAATGGTCATTGCTGTTTAGATTTCTTACCATTACGGAATGATTTTGTAGATCTAATGTCATATACAGAGCCTCTTGTGGCGCAGAGTGGTAAGGCGGCAGACATGCAGTCTGAAAGCTCTGCCCATGAGGCTGGGAGTTCGATCCCAGCAGCCAGCTCAAGGTTGACTCAGCCTTCTATCCTTCCGAGGTCGGTCAAATTACCCAGCTTGCTGAGGGGTAAACGGTAATGACTGGGGAAGGCACTGGCAAACCACCCCGTATTGAATCTGCCTTGAAAACGCTAGAGGGCATCACCCCAAGGGTCAGACATGACCCAGCGCTTGCACAGGGGATACCTTTACCTTTAATAACATATACAGATTAGTGAGTAAAGGCCATTGAATAGCTTTTGTAGATCTAGCTGATTATTTACTTTAGCTGTGCTGCTTCTTTCTACTGCATAGTTCTTAAAGGCAGAACTAATTATAAAAGTAAGAGCCTCTTGTGGCGCAGAGTGGTAAGGCAGCAGACATGCAGTCTGAAAGCTCTGCTCATGAGGCTGGAAGTTCAAGCCCAGCAGCCGGCTCAAGGTTGACTCAGCCTTCCATCCTTCCGAGGTCGGTAAAATGAGTACCCAGCTTGCTGCTGGGGGATAAACGGAAATGACTGGGGAAGGCACTGACAGACCACCCCGTATTGAATCTGTCATGAAAACGCTGGAGGGTGTCACCCCAAGGGTCAGTCATGACTTGGTGCTTGCACAGGGGATACCTTTACCTTTAATTATAAAAGTAAAGGTGACTATCAGTTTAACTTGGTCTTGCCATATACAACATTCTAACTAGTCCATAAAAGATTTTTACTGTCCTAATTCCAAGACATCATGACTGATGTCTTGGCTGGCAGACGTTGTTTGCTCCTAGCAAATGGGCAAGTAGCTAAGTCCAAATCTGAATTAACTTGGCACATTTGTTCTATTGTCTTCATTAAAAAATTATTATTGAAAACTAACTTCATGTTGTTGTCATAATAAATATTACAAAGGTGTGGGGGTGGGGAAGCACGCTTAATAAGTGCTTTCCTTGAAAATGTTGTAGCTTTCATTTTCATTCATGACGGTTTATCTAATTGGTTTGCCCTCTGATTTACATATCTAGAATGATCCAAGCTGCCTTCTAATGTTAGAAAGATAACAGGAAAATATCTTTAATAGGAAATCATGGTTTTTCCATTCATTGTCTGTCACGTTCAGTGTTACAGACTTGGGCAATGTTCTCTTATAAAGATACAGTCCTTTTTTGGGTCCAGTTCAGGCATCATGCCAAATCATGGATTGTGCTTACCATAGTGTGGTTATTTAATGTGTTTTTCTACACAGACTCAAGATTGAGTTAGAATGTTGTTTTAAGTACCTATCAAATGAAATAATTATAATCTATGAATATATTTGAGAACAGACAATAGGAGATTATTCCTGCGCCATCAAAAAATACTCATTTGGAAGGGCTGCCTCATGATGGTAACAGAATGGCAATAACATAGGAGCCTTTCTGATGCATTCAGGCAGAAAGGCAGTGTGATAATACAAGAGCCACTGCAGAAAAAGCCCTGGCTCTGGCAGCTAGTCACTGAATCTGTCCGTCTGTTGCTGCCTTAAGCAAAATATGAGTTATACTAATAGTAATAATAATAATAACTCTAGTCTTATAGCCTCTCTTTCCCTGGCAGGCTTAGGGCTTCAATCAAAACTTTCAATACAATATTCCAAAAAAAATATGAACATAAAATATTACTTAAATAAATCTAATTTAGGTTTTAAAATAAAATTAAATGAGTTAAAAGCTGTCTCTCCACATAGTTAAATCCTTCTGCTGGAAGGGGCTTGGTCAGGGCACATTTCTTCAAGATGTTTCTTAAATGGTGTTAATTTCCTGGCTTCAGCCACGGGCTTGATGGAAAAGCTCCATCTTGCAGGCCCTCTGGAATATAGTCCTGGAAGGCCCTGATATCACTTGGCAGAGCATTATGCGTACTTCTGATTTGCAGGCAACCACATACTATCTTGGGGATACCAGCAATAGCGTGTCATCAGCTGATTTTGGACATACTGTTTATTCTTTCACCATGGTACCAAACTTCTGGGTTGTGCCATTGTTCAGTAGCTGACCTAAAGGAAAGTACCCTGTTCTCTCCCACTGAACATTGCTCTATGTAATGCAAACACATTTTCCATTTTCCAGTTGATACATAATTGTGGCCTTGAAATTGCTGAGTTTCTGATTACTGGAAACGTTAGTTCCCTATTAATCCCATATTATGAAGGGAGGAATAGATATTTAGGGTGAAATAGTTGAGAATGTCACTATATTACCAGGAAACATGAAAAACGGGGGTGGCAAATGCTCAAACATGAGTATTTTTGGAAAAAAGGCTATAAAAGATATATTTTTAAACATCATACTTGAATTTGGAACTAGTCAAAAGGTTTCAGACTTGATAGGCAGAAATGATGAGGCTTTTGGGCTGTTCTGAATTCAGTCTACTTTTATGGAGGAAGCCTGTATTTATTCTTGCAGGTATTCATTTAGCTTATAAACAAACATGTATTAATTATTTCTGTTTGTCTCATTTTAATCTTGTGCTATGATCTGACCTGAGAGCTCTGTGAAGCTGCACCATAAGCTCTAATCAGTTTACTTACATGAGAGCTCTGCTGTAGAGGGAGCCATTTCTAAGGGCAAAGTTATCTAAGAGAACCAAGGGCAAGAACCACTTGTGTTCTTCCACTTTCATCTGCTCAGCACTCAGTTGTATGTGCAGCATCCTTCAGAGGTGGAGTGGCTTCCATAATTCATTTTTGTCAGCTCAGAAGTAATGCAAGATCCCACTGCTTGTGGGATTTCGCCAATCACAGCTGCTTATTCTGGTTTGCTGCACAATCACAAACCCATGGTTTAACACTTTTTTTTGGATATGTCTATGGTTAAACTTTTTAGCCTATGTTTTAGCACCATGCCTGAACAGAGCCTTTACAAATGTAACTGCAGCTATGGTTTAGTATTATGGATTTGAGCCCATAATAATTTTCAGGTGCATATGGAGTCACCATTGTAGCATACCTGCACCTAACCAGGGTCTACAGTGATATAGATGTATTACACCTATAATATTAGGCTGCATGTTCATATTTCTTGAACCTTTTTAGTGTTTCTTGATTCAAATTTTTTTGGTTAAGTATTGTTATTTACTTCTTTATTTTTTATTTGGACTTATTGCCTGCCACTCTCATGACTGGCTCATGGCGGGTTACAGTTTGTCCGTATTTTCTCCTCTTTTTCCTTTGGCAGTTGATGTTACATCTACACTGGCAAGTGTGACATGCACTGGCTCTGAAAACAAGTATTTGAAATTCTGACTTGCTCCTGAGTTTGGTAACTTGATTTTGCAGTTGGCAGAAAGCCTTTACTTTCTTGTTTGAACGCAACAGAAAGTTACGATTGTCTTTTTGTTGCATGAGCGGAGAAGGGAAAGGATGACAAAATTATGTGAGCAAACCCTATGCTTCTTTTAAAGGCTCGTTCATGTAGTACCAAATCATGGTTTGATATTACATATAAACCAGCCTGAGAGGTTATGCTACTATACATTTCAGAATTGATTCTTGTTGATGCAAACTATAGTTGATATAAGTACTACTTCTGATATAATTACATTCCTGGTAATACATCTTTGGGCTTTTTCATTAAAATAAAATTAAGTAATTCTGTGTGTTCCTATCTGTTTATCTGAGGGTGCAAAAAAGTTTGTTTGTTTTTTCAGATAAAAATTCAGGAAAAATCCTTATTTTGATGGAAGCTAGGCTGGTATTCCTCTACAAATCTGAAAAAGAATATTCAGTACTTGACAGGCAAGTAGATGAATTGGTGCACTATGGTGCACAGTGTCTGGCTTTCATATCTTCTAATAATAATTTGCAAGAGGTAAGGGAACCTGAAAATCTTTGGGTTTTGGTAAGATGGCTTACAGTAAAGTGCTTCTGTGGACTTCAGTCAGTTAAGGATTTGATATTGGTTGGTGTAGGTGGCAAAAAAAGAATGTGAGAAGAAAGTTACTAAAAGCACCAAGACAAAATAAAAATTTCTTTAAATATATCCAGTGCAGGGAATCAGCTTGAGAAACATTTGGGCCTTTGGATAACTAAGGAATAAATGTATTGATAAAGGAAGACAGGAAGAAGGCAGAAAAGATCAATGAATGTTTTGCTTCTGTGAACAAGCTACAGCCACTTTTCAGGAAGCAAGTCAGAAACTGAATCAAATTGAGGTGATGAGGGGCGGGTGGGGGATAAAAGAATTCAGGTAGAAGGCAAGAAAGTAGCAAATGTTACA
Source organism: Paroedura picta (assembly GCF_049243985.1). Taxonomy (NCBI): domain Eukaryota; kingdom Metazoa; phylum Chordata; class Lepidosauria; order Squamata; family Gekkonidae; genus Paroedura; species Paroedura picta. The sequence continues at coordinate 54,114,408 of NC_135371.1, read as the reverse complement.
CTGAATTTTTTAAGGGTTTAGAGGGAAACCTGAAAATTACAGGCCAGTTAGCCTAACATCTGTCCCAGGTAAATTAGTAGAAACAGTAATCAAAGGTGGAATTATTAGAAACACCATAGAAGAACAAAGCCTGCTAAGGGAAAATCATGCCTTGTGCAAAGGGTGTTGAAGAGAAATCATGCTTTCTGCAAAGGGAAGTCCTACCTTACTATCTTTTTGAATTCTGTGAGGAAGTGAACCAGCATGTAGATAATTGTGACCTGGTAGATATTATATACTTGGACTTTCAAAAGGTTTTTTGACAAAATTGGTTTAATGACAGGAAGCAAAGAAAAGAATTAAATTGAGAGTTCTCACAATGGAGGGAAGTAAGCAATAGGATTGATACAAGAGTATTGAGGCTGATACTATTTAATTTGTTCATAAATGATAGTGAATTAGGGATGTGTAGTATAGTGGCCAGGTCTGCAGATTTCAAAATTATTCAGGATTGTGAAAACCAAAGATCCAGGAGTTCCTCCTAAATTGAATGAGTGGACAACAGTGTAGAAGAAAATAATAGAGGAGAGGTTTATCAGCAGCTACTGGCCATGGTGACTGAAGGGAATCTTCATGTTCAGAGGCAGTAAACCTCTGAATACCAGTTCCAGGAGAAATCCCTTAGGGCCAGGGACCACTTTGCCTGCAGGGCAAAGTGCTCCTGCTCCAGGTATATTCTATATATATATTCTATATAAGAGCTTAACTCTCTGGCTGAAATTGAAATATTGGTTGGATTTGGAGTTCAAATCTTATAGAATTATTTGCCTTTGCAATGCATCATAGTTGCAAAATTTTACGTTGATGTAAAACTGCCTTTATGGCAGTTGTCAATGCCTTGTCCTATTTGAATGACATATCTTTAACCGCTCCTGCGGAGCGGATAAAATAAAAGAGTAATGGCCCTGAGGGTGGGCCCTGTCCGGGATTATTATTATTATTATTATTATTATTATTATTATTATTATTATTATTATTATTATTATTATTATTATTATTATTATTATTATTGTATTTATATCCCGCCTCCCCTGAAGGCTCGAGGCAGCTTACATAACCCCATCCCCTAAAATCCATAGGATAACAATAAAATTACAGTAGTTAGTAACCAATTGGTCACAGTAACAACAATGATGGCATAATCTTGCTCGTCTAATCTCCGCACCCTCAACTACAGGGGGTTGACACTCCCTACCACCAGTTTGTGAGAGGGGGGCTGATCTTCCTTACCGCCCGGCCTCAACCATAAGCCTGGCGGAAGAGTTCCGTCTTACAGGCCCTGCGGAATGCTGGTAATTCCCGCAGGCCCCTCAGCTCTTCCGGGAGCTCATTCCACCAGGTTGGGGCCAGGACCAAGAAGGCCCTGGCCCTGGTCGAGGCCAGGTGGGCTTCCTTGGGGCTGGGAACGACCAATAGATTAGCCCCCGCAGAGCGTAAAGCCCTGCGGGGGATATAGGGCGAAAGGCGGTCCCTCATATATGCTGGGCCTAGACCACGGATGGCCTTGAAGGTCAAAACCAAAACCTTGAACCTGATCTGGAAAGCAACCGGTAACCAGTGCAGCTGCCTCAGAACTGGCTGGATATGTGCCCTCCATGGTGTAGCTGTGAGGACTAGCCGCATTTTGGACAAGTTGCAGTTTCCGGATCAAGCCCAAAGGCAGGCCAGTGTAGAGCGAGTTACAGAAATCTAATCTGGAGGTGACTGTCGCATGGATCAGTGTGGCCAGGTGTTCGGAGGACAGATAGGGCGCTAGTAGCCGAGCCTGTCGAAGATAGAAAAATGCCTGGCCAGCTACCTGCTTAACCTGTGCCTCGAGTGTTAGTGAGGCATCAGTAGTCACCCCCAGTTTCCTGGCCTGAGACGCGTTATTAAGTTGCGTCCCGGCCAGAGAGGGTAAGCGCGCTTCCTGATCTTGCCCCCCTACAACCCAACCATAGGACCTCCGTCTTGGAGGGGTTGAGTTTCAGGCGACTCTGCTTGAGCCATCCAGCTACGGCTTCCAAACATCTGGCAAATGGGTCTGGGGGAGAGTCCGGGTGGCCATCCATGATGAGAAAGAGCTGGGTGTCATCAACATACTGATGGCAGCCCAGCCCATAACTCCGTACCATTGAGCTAGAGGGTGCATAAAAATGTTAAATAATGTAGAAGAGAGCACCGAGCCCTATGGGACCCAACAAGGGTGCTGGTAAGCGCCCGATACTTCCTCTCCCACAGCTACCCTCTGTGTCCGGTTTTGGAGGAAGGAGTGTATCCAGCGTACCGCTGTACCCCTTATCCCTGTACCGGCGAGGCGGCTCGCTAGCAGCTTGTGATCAACCATGTCAAACGTGGCCAACAGATCTAAAAACTAGCACAGCGGAGTCGCCTCGGTTAAGCTTGGCAACAGAGATCATCCAACAAGGAGACCAACACCGTCTCAGCCCCATGACCAGGGCGTAAGCCAGACTGGTATGGATCAAGCGCCGAAGTATCTTCCAGGAACGCTAGGAGCTGGTCCGCCGCAGCCCTTTCCACCACCTTACCCAGGAACACTAAATGTGCTACTGAGCAGTAGCTTGCAGGGTCATGCGGGTCCAGAGATGGTTTCTTGAAGAGAGCCGCCTGAAGCCATCAAACATTGAAGGACGAGGAAAAGTGCCCATTGGCCCCTTCCCCTGAACTGACAAACACTTGTCAGTCCAGCCCCAAACCGCCAATCAGCACCCATGTGCAGCACGGCTGCTGATTGGCTGTTTGGCCTAGCAACGACCAATTGGGAAGCGTGAAGCGCCTCCCAACCTGCCCCCACCCCCCACGAGGGCAAGCGTTCGCCCCACGGCGGCCATTCCTCTGCTGGCCGCTGAGAGGGAAGGTAGGCCTGCAGCCCCCCATTGCCTGGCCCGGGTGGGCAGGAGCCTTCCCAGCCGTCTCGAGGGGGGGCTCGCACTCCCTGTGCCCTGGGGATGCTTTTTCCCCGGGGGGGCTTCAAGCCTTCCCAGGGCCTGGGGAGTGTGATCACCAGCTTGCAGAACCGGCGCTCGCACTGCCCGTGCCCTGGGGACGCTTTTTCCCCGGGGGGGTCAAGCCTTCCCTGCGGGGGGCGAGGAGGGCAAAGAGACCTTGATAGGAGGGCCGCTAGCGCCCGCTGTATTTTAACTACAGTGGGCTTAATTTCTAGTATATCTTTTAACCGCCCGTGGCTCCACAGGCGCCACGGACTAAATAATTCGGTAAGGCCTGCCGAGGCGGGATGTGTCCGTGATGAGGAAGGGTCCGGATTGGACCCTTCCTCACGACAGACAATCGGAGGGACCAATTGGTCCCTCCGATTCCCAGCTCTAGGAACTGTGAGCCGCAGCGCGGCTCGCAGTTCCTCCCGGCCTGACGCGGCGAGAGGCCACCGACCCAGGGAGCGCGGCGAAGCGTGGCTGCCGAGGGCTCCCTGCCTGGCGGGCTGGCGCGGTGAGAGGCGCAAAGCGCCTCTCGCCGCGTCAGCCTGCCGCCAACGATTGAAGCTCGCCGCGGACCAGCCCGCCGACGACTCAGGTCAGGACCTAGCGCCCGCTGCATTCCCCTGCAGCGGGCTTGATTACTAGTTTCTTATAATTTGAAACTGGTAATAAGAATTTTATAGTAGCATCAATTGAGAATTTTCCAACATTTTAATCCCCTGCCCTCATAAAAGGATTTAAGGGCAGTATTTTCATATAGAAGCAGAAAAATAAGTAGGAACCAGCTTGTTACTGGGTGCATGTGCATTTTCCTCCTCTGTTATCCCTCACCTCACTCTTGCAGTTGAATGCTGTCTGTTTACCAATGATGTAGAAGCTTGTGCGTTAACCAAAATTAAATCTTCTCAATGCACATTTGGCTAAAAATTCTACTTCAGGATCTCAGTTAGTTGCAGGAAATCTATCTACGATTTACCCACCCATGCACTGCCCAGCTGATCAAAAGCTCTGTGAGCCACGCTGCAGCCACCAGTTTCACCAAAAAAGCTAATTGGCTGGCTAAACAAGAGAGAACCTTTTTGGTTGCAGTTTATGGAACAACCTTTTTAGCGAGGTGTGCCTTGCCTTCTTTCAGTCTTCAGGAAGCAGTTAAAGACAGTTTTACTCAGGAATGCATTTTAGTAATTTAACTTTAATTTATTGGCTCCCTAGTTGTCTTTTTATGTGTTTTTATTTTTTAATGTAAGCTGCCTTGAATTCCACAAGGTAGAAATAGAAAGGTGACTAATAAAATGTTCTAAACATAAATAAATATGATATTCTTATATTTATATGCTTTTTGGAGATAATGTATATGTCTAGTTCTGTTATCCTCTCCTTCGGGATTATTTCTGAAGAGCCAGTAAGCCCGTTGCAGGCATAAATGCAGTGGGCGCTAGTGGGAGGGGGTGGTGGGGAGGGAGGCCAATGGAGGGGCGTGTGGCTTGTGGGGCCAGGGCAGGGGTGGGGGGAATAACTTGGCTGGGGGTGGCGGGTCCACCTCCTCCTCTGTGGCACGCTGTTCTCAGGGCAGCATGTGGTTGGCAGGCTGGGCGGTTGGAAATGGCGGGGTCAGCATCGGCAACCTCATTGGCGGGGACAGCATTGGTAGTTCCCTCTCTCTGGTGCTGCCACTGCTGGCGGGTCCCTGTGTTCTGCCTCTGTCAGCTGTCCCGCTGTGCGCCTCTCTGTCTGGGCTCCTTGCTTTGCCTCTCTCTGTCTGCCTCCATGTCAAGAGCAGACAAAACTCACAAGCAAACTTCTATAGAAAGAAAGCTTTAATTGGAAGTAGATCTGAACTCTTTAACATTCGATGTCAAGACTGTTCGATATCAGGGATGCAAGCAGTTATCAATACAATTCTCCCGCCGAAACCTGAACCGTTCCCAAGGGGAAGGGGTCATTCTCTCACCCAGGTGCCATCCCAGGTGTCCTGCCAAGGTTCCAGAGTTAGCACGGCCTTGGTCAGGCTGGCGCCTCCGGCTAGCAGATAAGATGTTTACAGGAACATGGGCAACAATGTATCACAGCAGGGAGACTATGCAGTGTGAAAGCTATGGGATCAAAGGAGGGGGGAATCAAAGGGACACTACAGAGTCATAAGCATTTTGGTTACATGGGAAAGTATAGCAAGGACAAAGCACACCAATATGGAGTCTCTTAGGTTCACTGAAACTAAACATGGCAGAGAGCAGGAGCTGATCCTGACACACTTCCCTTTGTCAGGCGTCCAGCTGCTCACGTCCCTGTCTGGGCCCTGCACTTTGTCTCCCTCAGTATGCCTCGGTGCTCCACCTTCCTCTGTTGGACATCCCTCTGTCTGTGTTGCTGCCTTGGCTCCATGTTTCGGGTTCCTCAGCATGCCTCCAGGCTCATCTTCCCGCTGTCGGGCATCCTGTGTCCATGTCCCTGACTCACATCCCTGCTTCGACTCTATGAGCATGCCTCCGCGCTGCGGCTGCCTCTGTTGGGCATCCCTCTTCTTGCCTCCCTGGCTTGCCTCCCTGGTCCAGCTCCCTCAGTGCGCCTCCATGCTTTCCCTCCCTCTGTGTGGTGGCTTCATCTGTCGGGGGTGTGTGGCTCTAGCAGCGGCTGTCTCTTGCCGCCGGCTTCCTGCAGCCACTGCTGCTGTCTGGAGGGAGGGTAAGGCATTTAAGGACCGGCCCAATCAGGATGCGGCCAGACTCCAGCTCGGACACTGTCCAGGGGGGACAGACATCACCCCCCGGGCAGTTTCCGAAATATATAAGGCACATGTGGATAAGGATGTTTGTATGCAGTTTTATGTACTTCTGTATTTAATACCTATTTTATTGTGATTTGATAATATACATGTATTTGAATACTCGTATGGTAAAAATGCAATTTATAAAGAACATTAATAAGAAATGTTAACACACTTTAAATATATATTTCAGGTTTCCTGGCATTAGTCTTAAAGGGAAGAAGTATAAACCTCTTTTTGAGTATTTTATTAAGGTAAGTAATAGTTGTCTCAGTAAAATATGTATATCTCAGTAAAATATGAATATCTGCATGTATATTCTTGTCATGTTTTATTTACAGCTAGTATTAAAGCCTGTTTTAAAAATGATGAGAGGACCAACTGGCCCCCCAGCTCCTCCAGTGTCCAGAATGCCGGGGACAGTGGCATGGAGTATTCCCTCATCTCTCCACCTGCTATCATTGGCTGGAGGGCAGAGAGAGTGTCAGGGCTGGTACAGAACATGGCACTCAGCATTGCCCCTGTTGTCAGTGGCCATGAGGCTGGCGAGAGCTGTGTGTTTGGTGTGGAACACGGCAGAACTTGGATGGCCACCCACAGCTCCCTGGATTACCTGGTGCTGGCTCTCTGGAGTTTCTTGAAGCCTGAAGAATGTTTCAGGGGTAAATGGTAAAATGGTAAAAAAGTTGAGAAAGGCTGGTTCCAAAGCTTGTTTTGCTAGATCAAAAGAGTGTGTGGAATCTCCTTTGATTCTCCCATCAGTTCATCGTTCTGTGCCCAATTCATTTTGTTCAGGAGAACCCTCAGAAGAGGCTTTTCAGGTTATGTCAAGGTATGTTGGTAGGAGCTCATGGGAATTGTAGTCCATGGACATCTGGAGAGCCACAGTTTGGCCTCCCCTGAGTTATTTATTGCCCTGCTCAGAGAAATGACAAGGCAGGGAAGGTCTGTGTCTTCAAACTATTTCTGCACTTAATGGAATCCAACCAGCTGCACTTGGCTTTTTTTACTTACTTTCAGATAAAGTACCTAATGTTCCAACCTTAGCCTTCAAATACGTGATCTGCTCTTAATATTCTTGCTTCTGTGCTTAGTATCCTCCTTGCTAGCTATTTACTCCTGAGCAGTAAAAATATGTTAAGTGGTATAACTGGTTAAGAACATGAGGAACTATATGAATTTCAACTTCAGATATACTGTAGATACTTGCATATAAGTTGAGGCACTTAATTTCACCACGAAATGCTGGAAACTTATCGATTCACATATAAGCCGAGGGTGGTATTTAGATAGTGGCTTTTTCTCCTTCCCCCCTTCCCATTTTGGGCAGGATCTTTTTTTTCCCTTTTCTTCCCACCCTCCTCCTCCCTCTTTCCCTCTGTCCCCTCTTGTCTTTTTATCTCCAATCATGTGCTCGTTCCCTTCTTAGCCCGGTGCCCTGTTTCCTCCACTTTCAATTCCTTCCTCTAGGGGCGTTTCCTCCTTCTGTTCTCTGTTCACCCTCTGAGACAGAGGCTTCAGAGCTTCCTTCAGTAGCAGCAACATTTATTTTATTTATTTATTAATTAAACTTTTATACTGCCGTTCCCTTAGGCTCACGGCAGTTTACAAGATAAAAATGGAAATAAAACCCATAGTTAAAACCATTAAAACCAATCCACACTATCAACGTTATGCAACAGGCGAGCACTAACTAACCCCACTAACCCCCCCCCCCAAACCACCCCACGTTAGCCGAGGGACATCAGGTTGCTAATATGGGAGTGAGGCAATCAGATCACTCAGATGAACCCAGATCTAATGTTGGGACCACCCGCCCTGGCCTCAACCATATGCCTGTCGGAGCTCATTCCACCAGGTTGGGGCTAGAGCCGAAAAAGCCCTGGCTGGGGTCGAGGCCAGGCGAACATCCCGAGGGCCCAGAACCACCAGTAGATTTGCACCGCAGAGCGAAGAGCCCTGCGGGGGTTATAAGCAACCAAGCAGTCCCATAGGTAGGCAGGACCCAGGCCACATGTAGCCTTACTTAAAACCAAAACCTTGAACTTGATCTGGAAACAAATTGGCAACCAGTGCAGATGTTGGAGTACCGGCTGAATGTGGGCCCTCCAAGGTGTTCTAGTGAGGACCCTAGCAGCCGCATATTGTACCAATTGTAACTTCTGGGTCAAAGACAAGGGCAGGCACGCGTAGAATGAGTTACAGTAGTCTAGTCTGGAGGAGATCATTGTATGGATCACTGTGGCTAAGTGATCTGAGGATAGGTAGGGGGCTAGTAGTCTGGCTTGGCGAAGATGGAAAAACGCCATCCGGGCTACTTTCGTGACCTGAGCCTCCACGGAAAGGGAAGCATCAAAGGTCACGCCCAAATTCCTGGCTATTGGTGCAGGTGTTAATTGCACTCTTCTACCCAGCCACAGGACCTCCGTCTTGGAGGGGTTGAGTTTCAGGCAACTCTGCCTGAGCTATCCAGCCACTGCTTCTGAACAGCTGGCAAATGTATTCAGGGGGGAGTCCGGCCAGCTGTTCATTAGGAAGTAGAGCTGGGTGTTATCCGCATATTGGTGACATCCCAGCCCACAGCCCCGGACCAGGTGGGCTAGAGGGCGCATATAGATGTTGAAAAGTGTGGGGGAGAGTATTGCCCCCTGTGGAACCCCACATGGGAGCTCGCAGGGTTCCGATAACTTATCCCCCGCTGCAACCCTCTGTGTCCGGTTCCGGAGAAAGGAGACCAGCCATTGTAGCGCAGTCCCTCTTGTTCCGGTTCCAGCGAGGCGGTGTGCCAATATCTTGTGGTCACATCAAATGCGGCTGACGGATCGAAGACCACGAGTATGGCGGAACCACCTCTGTCCAGGTGGCGCCGGATATCATCCATCAGGGTAACCAGAGCGGTCTCCACCCCGTGGTCAGGTCGGAAGCCAGACCGGTATGGGTCAAGGGCCTCGTGCTAGCCTTGTTATGGCAGTGAGGGGGGAGGCAGAGACTGTTCTTTCCCTTCCAGGCTTGCTGCATCTCTACTTCTTCCTGCCTCTTCAGTTAAGTATACTTGTCTCCCACCCCCACCCTCCTGTCTTGTGTGGCAGCTGTTTTTTTATACCCGCATATAAGCCGAGGGGGACTTTTTCAGCTTAAAGGGCTGAAAAACTCGGCTTGTATGCGAGTAAATCTCTACTTTTTAACTTTTCTTTAAATTCTCTCATTGGGAAGCCTTTTCCTCAATATTGTAGCATCAGGTTGATCTAACTTCTGATTTCTAGCTGTGTCATGTTTTACATGACTCATGGTGGTATTTCTAATGAACGCTTTTTATAACATTATTTTTTGGCATTTCATATTACTAGTATTTCTAACTTGTCATGATTTTCATATTGTACTCTCAAAATTACATTACTTTCAGTGCAAAGAAAATGGTGCTTTTACAGTAGTGACTGACAGCTATGTGAAGGAAGAAGAAGGTACAGGGGTTGTACATCAAGCTCCTTACTTTGGTGCTGTAAGTGTTAAAGATGTTTATATCTTTTTCATGTGGGAGATATTTTTCAAGTGATTATATATATTCAAAATCCTTATTGGGTTAATATCAGGAACATATCACATAAATAACACTGTATTCTTGGATCATCCACTTTCCATGCGACATAACATAACACAACATATATAAATAAAATTACAATTCTATAATTCTAAAAGAATAAGCATTTGTTAAAGAATGAGAGTTTATTCAGTGAGTGCAATTTGCACTAATTTGAAAGATAATTCTTTTATTTATTTATTTTTGAATTTATACCCTGCCTCTCTCAACAAAGTCACTTTGAAACTGCTTACAAAATAAAACCATAAAACAATATAAGGCATAAAATCCCATTAAAACAATACATTCATCATAAAATCAGCAGTCATAAAGATGGCCGTGCAAAACAATTTCTCTCAGTTGGTCCCAACCGAAGACCAAGTCAGGAGCTTAATAGAATGGTTACTTGTCTTGATCTTACATGTTCAATATGAGATGCACAGAATCTCTTGTAGGATATATAATTTTGATCTAATACCACAGAATAAAATGTATAACAATAAATTGAATCTCTCTGGAAAATTTTCTACAGATACATAAGTAGTGGCTTTTCCCTGTAGCCTCTGATTTTTTAAAATATAAATCCTTATCCATGGTTCCTCTATATATTTGTGAAACAGCCTGGGGCCTGGAATGTGTCCGGCTGTCCAAGTTGGAAGAGGGCCAATCAGGGTGCAGTCAGCATTGGCTCTGCCCCTATAGTTCCCGCCCTCCCTCTCTGGACCCTAGCCACGTTCCTCTCAGACACGCCAGAGTCAGAGAGACACACACAGAGCCCTGCCAGACCCAACACAAACCCTCATTCCTTCCTGTTACTCCTGCTGCGAGGAAGGCAGAGAGAGACACAGAGAGAGCTGCCCCAAGCTGCTGACCAGCCTTGCTTCCCTCCTAAGAAGGAGCCCTAATTACCTGCTATGGCTCCTGCTGCCTTCATTAAAAAGTGGATAATAAGTATATGTACTAGATTATCAGTAAAATTGGGTTTTGATATATGGAAATTATATTTTTGTGAAAGTAAGTTTTTGTAAAAAATAAATAAATGCACACTAGCATCATGTTGGGATTCTTTTATCCAGTATACTTACCCCGTAAGATTAAAAGATGCCCAAGTAGGTTATGTCTCTACTGCGTAACTATTATTTGGTAATTGCTATGTGATGATGTAATGTGTACAAAAAGTATTTATTGCTTTATTTAATAGAAAAAAACTTTAAAAGTTTGATTCTAGCAAAAAAGACAAATTGTGTTATGGGGGTTTTAGGTTGTAATCCTATGCCCACTTCACTGAATTCAGATCTTATATGTAAGTATGTATTTCTTAGAATTGTGCTGGGGTATGCATAGACCTGGAATCCTGAATATATTTTGTATGTGTGATCACTCAAAAAATGAAATGTTTAGGATAACTTGAAAGCGTCTCCAAGGTGGTTCACACATACACATGCATCACTTGATTGCTCACTATTTGGTTTGCAGTTGAGTGAGGATACCAATGAATAGTATTGGCCCTGAAGTAATATGCAGAGATAATGAAAGTTCTGTCCCTTGTGTTTGATCTATGATAACTCATTTACACATGCAGATCACCCATTGATGCTGTTGTCATCAAGTGAAAAAAATGTCTGTTTGAACCCACTATTAGTGTGACAGGAAATTTGACGACATCTTAATAATCTGAAGAAGCAAGGTTTTTCAGTGTGTGAAAATATGCAAAGTGCAAGTTTATTACGTTTCATCAATGAATCTTCAAAAGCAAAATGCTTTTGTCCTGTTTTGAACTTAGCATGTTGTCATGAAAATTGAAAAAAGAGCATTTAGATTTCTCAAGCTTTTTTCCTCCATTCTTTTAGGATGACTACAGAGTGTGCATGGATTTTAATATTATTCAGAAAGATTCAGTGCCAGTTTGTCCTGTGGATGCCTCAGGCTGCTTCACAGCAGAAGTGACAGACTTTGCTGGACAGTATGTGAAGGTTGGTTCTCTTGAGAAAACTGGAAAAATACTATTCAGAGACTAAAAAAATCCCCCCTTCAATTTCATTTGCACAAATAACTGAAAAATTTTGTGCCTTTATTTATTTAAAAAAAAAACACCGCCAAATGTTGACATTCAAAAACTATGTTTTTGTACAGTTTATAATTCTGTGATCAGCTTTAGAAAAATATTTAAAACTGCACACTTCTATTAAATGTGTAAAACAAAGAAGTGAGCTTCAAGAATGTTAGGACTGTTTTGCAGAGGTGCTGTTGACTACTTTATGTTAGTGTCTCAAGAATATCTTTGGGTGGGTTAACGTTATAGTGAAGAGTGAACTTGGTTTGTGGGTCCTTTTAACGTATTTTAGCTGATTTCATTCTGTGTTATAGAATCATAGAATCATAGAGTTGGAAGGGGCCATACAGGCCATCTAGTCCAACCCCCTGCTCAACGCAGGATTAGCCCAAAGCATCCTAAAGCATCCAAGAAAAGTGTGTATCCAACCTTTGCTTGAAGACTGCCAGTGAAGACTGTGTTCCTAGATTTCAATCTCTTATGCAGCTTTATTATAGATTGATAAGGTTGTGGCCAATTCCAAATTAGGACAGTTAGCCATCATATCATTTCTGTGAATGGAAATGTTAATTGTTTTTTAATGAGTTTATAGTCCAGATGACAGGACTATATGACCAGCATTTCCGTTGTCTGGTTTTGAGTACAGTCTACTGTGCTGTCATAATTGTGATAGCAACTTCACAAGTTTCCATTCACACTGTTTTGAGAAATAACAGCCCAATGTGTAGCCCCAAGATTAGCGGTCCCCAACCTTCTTCTGGTTGGAAAGTGTACCGGGCCGCGGACCGGGGGTTGGGGACCCCTGCCCAAGATGACCTTTTAAAGAACAGCAATGCTGGTTTCTGTATTTACCCTTAGTCTTTCACAGTCAGATTTCCCAGTGTCCTTTGGCCTTTGCCTTCCAGTGGACACCTTGTGTTGAGAATTTCAGAGGTAAGGGATTAGGGCTGAAAAGATGGAATTTTCCTTCAAGTCTCACTGGATACCAGGTAGCCAGTGTTTTTGAAGAAAAACAGACAGGGAATGTGTCTGAGCAACAGGAACTTGTTCAGACCATGATGGTAGCAGACAGATTTGGATGAAGGAAGCCACTTTTTGAATACTGTATAGAGAGCTCTGTGTTGCAGATGTAGCCTGGCACATACAGGGTTTAAAAGTTTTAAAAGTGTTTCTTCAGTAATTGTACAGTTACAATATCTATGCCATGGTGACTTCTTTTTCTCTAGCATCCTACCTGGATAATTGATTTTATATGACTCGATATTTCTTTTCAAACATTTTTTACTTTGTCTAGGATGCAGATAAAAACATTATCAAGACCCTAAAAGAGCGTGGTAGACTGATCCACACTAGCACCTTCAAGCATAGCTATCCTTTTTGCTGGAGGTAAGGAGAACACAATAGATATTTGAAGAGAGTACAATTTGGTCTGGTAATGTTTTCCTGAAATAGAAATGCCATACTTTAATCATTCTTCTATACTGCTCAGGAGAAGAAAACCCATATAATTAAGAAATGTGGTTAAAAATGTATTAGCTCTATTTTCACAATCCAATATCTGATTCCATTATTTCATTCCTCACAACTCACAGCAAATAAGCAACTATATGGTAGTTTTGGGAAGGGAAGGTGACTGTAAGCTGCTTTGAGACTCCTTCGCGTAGTCAAAAGCAGGATATAAAAGCCGACTTCTTCTCCTTTTCATGTTATGGCTACAATCTTTAATATATTTAATCAGCAAAAGCTTTAGTTGATTGAGTAAAAGTGTTAATTGGAGGGGCCAGCAAGTTAACAATTTGGTTCTTGTATATTGTCAGGATGGGAAAAAAATTAAGATATTCCTTTTTTACTCTTTTAAGTTAATTGTTTTTAATATATACATCATTTCCACCTTTTCCCTAACCATAAACAAAGGAAATGAGTGGTAGCTTTTAAAAATTGAAATGTAAGTTTGTATCTAATGCTGATAGGCATGAGTTGGCTCATGTGCATAAGTTCATGATGAATTTTGGCAGTTTGTGAACTGAAGATCTACCACAAATTTTAAGACACTGGTTTATACACTGTCTGGTGGGGAGCAGAAAGCAGGGGTTTAAATTATTCAAAGCCATCTAAACCCCTGCTTTTGGTTTCCTGCCAGTTTTGATGGGAAAACTGTTTTCTGCTGCCCATGAAAAGTGGTGGGAAGCAGAAGCAGGGTTCACAAACTGCTATGAACCGGTTGAGTTCATAAACAACCTCCTGGTTCATATTGGGTCCATTCCCTTTTCTAACATTTAACTATTGCATAACTCTAATAGGAATAAGCAAATTAAACCTGTTTTTAAGGAATGTGATTAATAAACAATATGTTCTTTAGTTGGTTGAGTCCTAGTTAATCTATAGCTTAATATCTTTTTACATCATTTTATGATTGGCCTGGAATCCTTATTCGGCTTCTGCCTAAAGATATTAACATTAAGAAATGGCTTGACCATGCAATAATAGCATTGCTTTACATTGTTCTGTATAATTTCAGAATATCATGCAGTGACTCAGATTTGAATGGTATCATGAGTGAATTTAGGCCAGTGGTTCTCAACCTGGGGGTCGATTGACCCTTTCACAGGGTTTGTGGCAGGGCAAGCAGCTTGGCCGGGGGGGGGGGGCGCTATCACTGTTGCCACTCCTCCTGAAGGCACCCGCCGATTATAACCAATTTATATACAATCATGAACAATGGATTTTCAGGTCAGTTTCGGTTTAATTTCTGTAAAAGAACACTTGCATAAGTTTATGTTTGGGGGTCACTACAACATGAGGGACTGCATTAAAGGGTCGCAGCATTAGGAAGGTTGAAAACCACTGATTTAGGCTTGCAGGGGTTCCCTAGAGTTTCCTTTTAACTCTCCCTTTTCTCTTTTTTCCCTCAGACTATTGTACAAATCATGACTGTGGTTGACAAATAGCAGTCCCCACTTTTCCCCCCAAATCAGTGAACTATGATATATGGTTTTCTTCAAGCCAGAATTGCAAATTGTAGCCTAATCATAGTTTGTGGGTCAGGTTAGGAGAGGAACCCAAAACTTGTGGTTACTAATTCACATCAAATTGCAAGTGAGGAGATGCAGGAGAACCTGAGGACGAGGAGAAAATTCTCCTGCTTGTGACTCACTCATGTCAGGCTAATCTGTTGTTTAGCTTTGTTATCTGGATCATATCCTGGTCTTCTGTTCCAAGTCAACTTGTAGAGAAATGGGTCTGCCCCGTATGATTAAAACTAACATGGGCCTCTGTTAGTTAAGAAGTAGCATTTAATGTTACTAAAAGAATTGGAATAAATAAGCACTCAAGGTCAGAAGAAAATAGCAGTGAATATGCCAGTACTAGCTTCAAAGCCCATTCGTAAGAACGGGCCTTGAAATGGCCCCCTCCCCTGGCCCCTGGCCGGGCAGCTTAAGTTGGCTTTGGGCTGCAGCATGCAGCCAGATCAAGTGGGGTGGGTGGGGACTGGGCAGCTTGTTATCAGGGCCGGGACAGAGCTCCTTAGCAGGTAGTCAGCAGGCCAGGAGGCCCTTGTCAGCAGGCCCAGCCTAGCAGGCCAAGAGGCCCTCGTTAGCAAGCTCTCCACCACGACCCTTTGCCCAGGGCCTTCTCTCCTTACCTGTTGCTGGCTCCAGGCACTGAGGTGTCTGAGAGCAAAGAGGCTAGAGTCCAGGGACGGAGGGCAGGAGCTGCAGGGGCAGATCCAATCAGGGCGAAGCTGGCTGCACCCTGATTGGCCCTATTCTAACTTGGACAGCCAGACACATCCCACCCCCTAGGCTGTTTCATAAATATATAGAGGAGCAACAATGGATAAAGATAAGCTACATTGTATAAAAGAGACAAACTTCTTCCATTTTATTTTGATCTTTTTCTTGTCTGTAAATTTAAATATTCCTTAACCATGAATTTATATTTTAAATATTTATGTTTAATAGTCAAGTAAATCCTAAAACTAATCTTTTCCAGAGGACGTATTGTTTGCATGACTTGCTTATATAGAATCAAAGTTGCCCTCAAGCCATTGATGATTTGTGTTAAAATTGTAGACAGAAAAATCTGTCAGAATAAATATTGTCTGGTGCACAATCTACTTTAATTTGCTGACTGGAAAAATTCACTATCAGTTCCATTATTTTCTGGTTCCTTTTGGCTGAACCCTGGTTAAATATAGTAAGACTGCCAGGAAACAGAAAAATACCTGAGAATAAAATCCATGTATGAAGGTAAAACATTACCTTTGAAATGAATCAAGCAGCAGCCAACATATGACTACTCCACTCCCCAGGAGGATTTTCAAGGCAAGATACTCACAGAGGAGGTTTGCTACAGCCTGTCTCAGGACTCGTCTTGGTCTCCCATTCAAATACTAACCAGGACTGACCTTTCTTAGCTTATGAGATTGGGCTGCCCTAAGCCATCAAGGTCAGGATTTGCCTGTATAATGCCATCAGAAACAGTGAATCTTCATTGTAAACCATCCTGAGCCACAAGGGAGGGCGGTATATAAATGTATATAAAATGTAATAAAATTCTGGCACTGTGAAGATAAGAATGCAGATACAAGTTTTGTTTGTTTGGTGTCCATTAGGATGAAGAAGTTCCCCTTCATCTTGAAGTATACAGTAGGATGCAAAGGAGACTGGTCTTGCGTCCCGTCTGTCTACTCTTCCTCATTCCCCCCTCTTCTTTATACACTTGAGATGCTCTTTCCACAGTTATTTCGAAGGTGTTAATTAGGAACCAAAGAACTTTCCTTGGATCTTAACTGATCAAACATTTTAGCTGTTAACAAGACAGCTCCTTTTACAGCTTTAGATGATCATAGTGCATGTGTGCATGTTGGACAGTCAGGAGGAATTGTGGTCAATGGGATGGTGCTCTCACCCGCCACAAGTTACTACCTCTGTTTTTATGACTGTTTAAAAAGCCAGATGAATCACGGAGAGAAATAAACAGGGATTATCCTTCCTCCCCATCATGATTTCTTGCAGACCTGCCATTTGTTAAGTAATATTAACTACTGTGTTTTGCTCTTTGTTGTAAGAACTATAATAATGTACTCTTTATTTAATTTAACCAATAAACAAATTCATGCCCCTGTGTTCCGTATGATGAATTTTAATTGTTGCTTAATGTTGAGAAAAATATACTGCAGCTTTTCAGAAGCTTATATCTGAAAAGCTTACTAAGTTTTCAACTACTTCACCCTTGGGAGTCCTTGATCAGGCAGAGCCCCAGCATGTGCGTAAGGGTAAGGGGTTGACAGTGAAAACTGAGTTTCTTTCATGCATTATTAAGCCTTTTAATTTAATATTTATTATGGGGCAATATAAACATTCAGGGAGATGTTCAAGGAACATAAATTATGCTCATGCAACTGTCTTGAGTCTCTTTATTTGGTGCGCAACTCAATGAATCTCTTAGTTGCCAAGTGATGTTTAAATAAAAGGCTTCTCACTTTTAATAGAAACCTCTTTCCAATTTTTTCTTCCTCTTTTTTTGCTGAAACACCGATTATTTTCTTAGCTTATTAAAGCAGCAGTTCTGGCATGATTAGGGTATTAGTGGTGCTGTTACTGCATGTTTTGCTTTGAAACTGCAGGGACTCTTGAGCCTTGTTCACATTAATAATTTGTTAGTAGGAGTCAACTATCATATTCTCATACTAAATTTTCCTGCTCCATTTGTTATTTACATTTGTAGCTCTCCTAAGTATTTTCTGTATAGGTTCCTGTCTCTTAGCTCTTCTTTCATTTTTGTAAAT
Organism: Paroedura picta; assembly: GCF_049243985.1. Taxonomy (NCBI): domain Eukaryota; kingdom Metazoa; phylum Chordata; class Lepidosauria; order Squamata; family Gekkonidae; genus Paroedura; species Paroedura picta. Next base: position 54,097,248 of record NC_135371.1, on the reverse strand, counting down.
GATATCAATATTTTATCAATTTATTTGCGCTGCTTGGCTTCTACAGTGGGTAGGGTAGTACTTCCCTTGTCTGTCTCCTCATTATACTTTATACATATCCTTTATACATATCCTCATTATACATTATACATATTCCTATGTGTACAGCATATGGTATTTTAAAGGCCTGTACCACCGTTGAAGCTGAAAATGAATGTAACCAGAGTTTCCTTGACTTGGTGTAACCTACATTCCTTGTCCTACTCATGGGAATGCCACCTTAGTATTTTTTCCACCTTTATTACCTAAATGGGGTATTTGTCCCAAATGGTTCTTTGGGAAGGAATTAGGAAAGGCCGACCTTTTAGCTGTAGTGTGAGAGGTTGTTGGGAAATAAAAGGGTTATGTTTGATCAGACAAGTTGGGACCAAGCTGAATAGCAGTGGCGCTGTGTTAATTATCCATTAAAATCCATTTTTCTTTTGATTTCTAAAGGAGGAGCTTTTAGATAGAATTGTCTGAAATCAGAGTCAGTGCTTAAAGTTTGCTGTGATAACTAAGTACTGTGGCTAATGTTTGTTTGCTTCCCTCTCCTGCAGGTCAGATACTCCTCTAATATACAAAGCAGTGCCAAGCTGGTTTGTTCGTGTTGAGCATATGGTGGACAAGCTGCTGGAAAATAATGCCCAGTGCTACTGGTAATCTCATCTGTTCCTTTAGTAGTTCATAGCTGCAGGTCAATAATTAAAACGATTTCTCCCCCACTTCTGCTTTATTTCAATGGTAACAAGTATGTGGATACAGTTATATGGCTTCCAAAACAACTAGATTTGAGTCCAGTCAAAATTTTCAGGGTGTAAGCCAAGGGTGGCCAAACCGTAGCTCTCCAGATGTCTATGGACTACAATTCCCATGAGAGGCTCATGGGAATTGTAGTTCATGGTCATCCGGAGAATCACAGTAAGCTCTCCATAGTCAAAGTTCCCTTTGACAGATACAACTCTCAGTATAAAAATCTTGGTCTCTAAGGTGCTACTGGATTCAAATCGATCTCTTCTACTGCAGACCTACATGGCTACCCTCTGAAACTTTGCTTCTGAAATATGTAGGTACTAGTTTCAAAGCCCATTTATAAAAATGGGCCATGAAAGGGGAGAAGGGGCAAGGGGAAAAGACAGAGGAGGGCCCCCCTCCCCCGGCAGCTTACCTGATGGTCTGCGGGCGGCAAGGCTGTCCATGGTCTGGGTAGAAGGCTGGGTCGCCGGGCCGCCACACAAGCTACTCCGGGCCCAGGAACAGCCCCTCCATGTCGATGATGAGGCTGTCAGTTGGTCTGGCAGAAGGGCGCCGTGTCGGCCGGCTCTTGAGGCTGCCCCATCTACGACACGGCGGGGCTGTGCCTGGGCCCGGCAGAAGCCAGTGTCCAGCTGGGCAGCTTCCAGCAGGCGCTAGGGCAGCTTCGCTGCGTCGCTGCCATTGTCCCAGGGCCCGGCAGAAGCCTCCGGACAGGTGCGGAACTTCCCGTGGCCTTCTGCCGGGGCTAGGGGCAGGTTCGCCACATTGTAGACGCAGTGAGCCTGCCCCTGGGCCTGGCAGAAGGCTGCGCCAGTGGGCAGCTCTGCAGAGTCGCCCAGGCTTCTGCTGGGGCCAGGGACAGCTTCCCTGGGGCCGCCAGAAGGCTGCGACCAGGCTCCTCTGGCCTTTTTGCAGCCTGAGGGACTGTGCCTGGGCCCGGCTGAAGCCCCTGGCGGGCTCGCAGGCAAACTCGGGGCTTCGGCTGGGTCCAGGGATAGGTCAGCTCCGGGCGGAAGCCAGGGCCTGCTGGGCCACCTTCTCTCTCAGTGGCCAGCGGGGGAATGGCCACCGTGGGGGAAGGTGGGCCACATTGGGGGGGTGGGGGAATTGGGGGCAGAGGGACACTCAGATTGGCCGCTCTGAGTTTTTATCACGGACTGGCTCCGCCTCTTTCTCCTCCCACCTACCCCTTACTGTTTTACTTCTACTGCTCCTCAGGAGCGGTTTACAGGTTGTGCTCCTTAGTTGAATCTGTAGAGATGTGATTTGAGAATACTTTGAAAATAAGGTTAGTTTAATACAGGCTGTTCAGTAGGAATATCAGAAGAATGCTTGAATTTCACTAGGATAGTCTTAAGCAAAGGAACCTGTACCACCATTAAAAAAATTATGGCATTTCACCAGGAGCATGGATGGTTTCTCTTTTGATCTTACGGCACAGAGTGTTCTGAAAAGCAAGAGAGTTCTTTTTTCTTATGCATAGAGTAATGCCTACTGTTTAGCCATCTTTCATTTTGTGGCATTATAGAACTAAATTAATTGTTCCCTAAATTCAGCCTAAGTGCAAAAATTTCCTTTTCTGTGTGACCTTTTGGACTGGTGCCAGAAATTGCAGTTGGGGCTTATGGTTTTGGGTTTAATATTATTTTTTCTTGACATTGAATGGTTACTAATACAACCATTCACACAGCCATTATTTCTCCACCTTACTGTTTTAGAGCAGTGGTGCTCAAAATATGTTGGGAAAGCTTCCTAAGAGGATTGCCAGGAAAGATGTTTACTAAGTGTGGCTCTTTGGACAAGGAAGTAGATAATGAGACATCGGTTTCTTTAAAGCCATTTGCACTGGCACTTCATGTAGAAGTGATGACACACGTGTGATGAAAGCTGCATTTAAGTATGTCTTTTATGTAGTTTCCTGAACTGCTTCCAATATAACTGGCAGGACTTTGAGTAAGCAAATGCTCAGTTGCCATTATTTATTATTTATTTATTTGACTGATTATTTGATTTGTATACCAGCTGTATCTCTGGGCAGTGAACATAATATGTACATATACAACATATTTTTTAAATAAAGAAATTCTGTACAGCAAGTGCTGTTTTGGTACTGGAAATTGCTAATGCCATTATTAGGAAAATAGCTGTTGGATTGAAGTATTTGTCTTCTCTGTTAATTGAATTTGACTCAATGCTTTTAAATGGCTTAAAAGTATATATTATGCAAATGACAGGTCATACTCTGTAAAAGCAAATGATGTGTCTGCAAAGAATGGGTAGACAATGAGCATTTAATTACCTGGCTTCCAGTTGTGTTTTTTTTCTTACTGGGTGGCATTTGCAGATAAAATGTTCATAGCTTTATTTGACATATATTTTGACTCTGTGTTCCTTTTAAAAGTGGGTTTTAAATGGTACGTGATAGGATGGCATTGTGCTCTGTATTTAAATGTCAGTTGGGATCAAGAGCAGGTTCTAGCTAGGTGTAGTTAAGGATGGCACTAAATCTTAGGAGGATGTCTTTCCTCATAAAGTAAACACAGATGGCAGTTGCAGGGGAGACTGTGACTGAGAGATGTTAAACTTTATCCTGCTTTTCAGTTCTTCCTTGCAAATAGCCTCCCTTGAAAATCTTAGCTCCCCCTCTCCTTTGGGGCTTCAATATCAGGAGGGAAAAATTACAGAAGTAGTAAGAAAGACAAAGGTTGCACTTGAGTGCAAAGATGTTATTCCTGCTTGGCTGCTTTTAGTGCTATGAACAACTTACTCACCTGTCTCATTGGGTTCCTAATTGTGAATTGAAGAGTGATCATGTTTTTATCATGTGCTATATCAAATTAAGAAGTGAAGAAATTTGTCCAAATGCTTGAAATCTACATATGAAAAGTAATTATCTCAGTTCCCTTCCCTCTTCTTTATGGTGTTGACCAATTATCACTAAACCAGCTTCAAAGCCCATTTATAAAAATGGGGTTTGAAAGGGGAGAAGGGGGAAGGGTAAGGGACACGCCGCCACCCGCCCACCCCGTGTCCCAGAGGCTCCCCTGAAATGCGGCCCCGCGCTCCTCCCTCTGAAGCTGAGACAGAACCGCAGGCCCACACACCGGCTTCGCGCTGGTCCTGTCCGTGAACAGCCCGGGTGTGTGCAAGGAGGCCGGGCAGCACGGAGGAGAGGCGGCCCCGGAGAGCCGGCTGCTGGCCAGCCCCCTCCCTGAGGCTTCTTTTCGTCTGCTGGCTGGCTCGGGGAATGGCGCTGCTGCTGCTCCTGGGGCTCGGGTGTCCGGCTGCAAGAAGGCAGCTTGGACTCCGGCTGTTCTGCAGCTGCTGGCTGGCTTCGCAGACGCCGCTGCTGGAAGGCAGCTCGGGCTCCGGCTGTCCCGCGGCTGCTGGCTGGCTTCGGGGACGACGCTGCTGCCGCCGCGGTTGGGGCTCGGGGGTCCAGCTGCGGGAAGGCAGTCCGGACCGCATTGTGGGCGGCTTTAAGCAGCGCCATGGGTGTAGGTGGAGGACCGTGGGTGAGGAGGCCGGCCAGCACGGAGGAAACGCAGCCTCGTAGAGGCGGCTGCTGGCCAGGCCCTCCCCCAAGGCTTTGCCGCTGTTTTTTGTCGGCCGTTGGCTGCCTTGGGGGATGCGTTCGTCGGTGCTGCTGGGGCTCGAGGGTCCGGGCACGGGAAAGCAGGGCGGACTCCGTTGGCGGTGGCCTGAAGCGGACACTTTCCTGCTGTTTTTCTCCGGGCGTTGGCTGCCTTGGGGGCCGCCGCTGCTGCTGCTGCCGCTGCCGCTGGGGCTCGGGGGCGCGGCTGCGGAAAGGCAGCTCGGACACCGTTGGCGACGGCCTGAGGCCTCGGGAGGCACTTTGCGCCTGCCGCCGCGTTAGGCCACCGGCAAGGACCAACTGCGAGCCGCGCTGTGCGCGGCTCGCAGTTGCTGGGGCTGGGAATCGGAGGGACCAATCGGCAGGCGCTGTGCGCCTGCCGATTGGTCCCTCCGAGTGTCTGTCCAGAGGAAGGGTCGAATCCGGACCCTTCCTCATCATGGATACATCCCGCCCTAGAACCCCTTAGCCTTTTATTTAGTCCGTGGCACCCGCGGCGCCACGGGCGGTTTAAAGATGAACACTTGATTCAAAAAATAACTTAAGTAATGTTTATGATGTCTATTAATTAATAATATAATTTTTACCAACTACTATATAGTGGGAACTTTTTCTTACAGACTGATCTCATGTGTCTTTGCTCAGAAATAAATCTCATTGTATTAAATGGGAACTAATGTGCATGCTTAAAAAAAACCAGAAAATTTTTATTTTACCTCTCCAGTGAATCTACTTTAGCTAGCTTACAAAGTAAAATGTAACAAAACATAAACCTCAAACCAATTAGTAAACAATTAAAAACACAGCCAGAGCAGTAAAACAATTTCTAAAAGTAAAACACTGAGCAGTTGAAAATGAATTTTATAAAATAGTTCTCAGTCTAGAAGCAAAATGTAAAAATGGTGCAAATTAAACCCATCACTTAATGAGCTTAGGTAAAAAGAAACATTTTGGTGCCTATCATAAACTGGGTTAGTCATTCATGCAAATTGAAGTGGAAGGGCATTTCACAGGGGAAAAAGCCTTGCTTCTCGTCTCCACCCATTTCACCTATGAAGGTACAGAGAATAGAGTTTGTGAGGGAAGATCTTATATAGTAGATTAACTTGTATCGGAAGAGGTGGCCCTTCAAGTGCAATTCTGTCTAGAAATTACTCCAGTTTACCCATTGATTTCAGTGGAATTAGACTACAGTAACTGTACTTAGAGGCTGCACTGTTCTAAAGTCTGCAGCTGTGAGAGCTACAATTTTTTTATTACCGCTAGATTTGAGTCCAGTAGCATCTTAGAGGACAACAAGATGTTAAGCTTCTGGGAGTCACAACTGTCTGAGGAAGAGAGCTTTGACTCTCCAAAGGTTACAACCAGAAAAGGTTGGCCTATGAGATGCTACTGGACTTGAATCTAACTCTTCTGCTGCCTGCTACCTTTTGTTCTTTTTCAGGCAGTCACAATAAAAAAGAGTTTAAAAAGTGTTACTTTATATGAGAACGCTTTTTTGACGTGAGAGTTGTGAACTTGTGGCACTTGTTCAGAATGGAGAAAGGTGAAAATATTGAGAAATCTGGTTTCTCTGGAGGCAGGTTTAGGTCATAGAGGTACCATGTTTGGTCAGAGTTCTTGTGGGATTTGCAGAGTTCTAAAATAGGGGCATTAAATGCATTTTAGACTGTAGTGACCTTTCTAATTGGTCTTTGCCTTTTAGAATCATTGCTGACTGCTAGGACGAGATGCCCCTTAGGAATACTCTCTCCTCCTTATAGACATTACTTCTGATGAACTAGAGTGGCAAATTTGATAATCTAATTGGCTTTCTAATTAGTTTTTTAATGAGAGAACTTGATACTAAAGTATTTTTGAACTGGCATATTTTAAGAACCTAGCAACAGTTTATCTGTTAGTAATTGACTGGAAACCCATCACAGAGTTACATGGCATGTTTTGAACATTGGTTTTAATACGAAAGCTTACTAGCTAAGTTCTACAAGGGGGGTAGGGGACAGAAGGGGAATGAATCTGGATACACGGTGAAGGTTAAAAGTTCTACAGTGGGGCTGAAGTCATCCAGAGTGGTTAGGTCACGCCTCTGCTCGCCTAGGTAGAGCAATTGTAATGCAAATTTCCTGCAGCTACCTAGCTGGTGACCAGACCCTGACATTCCAGTTTAGATTGCCCTGTTGCCTAGGTAGGAGATCCCAAGCTCTGCTCTTGATCAATAGAATCCATTGGATCTACAAACAAAAACAGCTATGAAAAGAGGATATTTTTCTACTACAAGCAACTTCCTCTCAACTGCAGTTCTGAGAAAATTGCTAGAGTTCTTTCTCCATGGCTCCCACTTACCCGCAGACGGCTGGAGCTGGGACTGACCACAGTGCGGGAGAAGAACAGCGATAGGGGTCAGAGGTGGCTGGCCAAGACCCTGAGGAGTGGCACTGAGCTCCGAGCCTCCACTCCTCTGCCAGACCTATGTTTGAGGCACAGCAGGCAGTGGCAGATTCCCCAACCCTGGCAGGATGGAAGGCCGAGAGTAAAGAACAAAAGGGCTCCTGTGAAGGAGAAAGGTTGAGCTGCACCAAAAGGCACTGGATCCTGCAAAGTGGCCCCAAAGCCTACAACGAAGTGGAAGCAAGACTCCAGCTGTGGCTGTAAGTTCTCCAGTCCGCCTGGGGGCCACACTAAACAGCTGCAGGACTGCTCAGCTGAGGAACCACCTGAGAAATGCTGCTGGAAGTGTGCTGGGCCGACGAGCGGTCACAGACCGGCTTTCCGGACTCCCGGGGACAAGGGCATCTTAAGGGCAACCGGGGCATCCTGGAGCTCTGGGAACAAGTCTCCAGTACATAGCCACAGTCGCATTGCCCGGGGGGGGGGCTCCCAGGCTTCCAAAATTATGCCGCCCATGTGACCCCCAAACATGGCAACTTCTTCCCCCTACTTGTACAATTCCATCTCTGAGCTGAGTCCCAATTGGGGGGGGGGGTGTTTGTGTGACTTCTACTATCTGCCAAGGTCTGCTGCGGGCCCTTCCTCTTAAGGGTGAAGCATGCTCAGGCACACCACAGGTCCTCTGGCCACCAGAAAAAAGGGGACGGGGACAAGGACAAGGAACAATTGTTCCTGGGCTTCCTTTAATGGAGCAAGGTTCTGCCCAGGAGAGCTAGGGAGACAGCCAGGGGCGGGGCGCTCATGGGGTGTGTACCCACCCATTCCGCATGCCACCTAGGGGCCGCAGGGAACAGGAATGGACGGATTCAGAATACTATGCCATTGATATTTCTGAGCAGAACGCCTGCCTCATAGAAATTCAGGGAGGTCCAGCCAAACCTATACAGGCGCGCATGGGTCAGCCCTCCCCAGCACAGATGCAGAACATGCTCCCTCAGTGTGACATGTTCTGCAGCTACCCTAGCTGAGGCTTTTTCAGAATGGGGGGTTCGGATCTCTCAGGAGATGAGCCCATTGATATCCCAGCCACATCCACCAGGCTCTTCCAGGAAGAATACCTGCAATGCCATCTGCCGAAGGTCATGTCTACCATGAAGTATGGGATGGGAGTCTGAGAAAAACGTTGGTCAAAGGCTTCAGCTAATTTGGATGTCAGGGGTTGCATACCCATGGTTGTTCCTGCCCACACAGTCCATCCATTCCCAGTTAGCTTTGATGATATCCTAAACTCTGATTGGGCTGTTCCAGGCACTGGAAAATCTCTCACTTCCATTGCCAGGAGATAGTGGACATCATGTTGCGAGCAAGGAGACCATCCCTCAGACGCATCCGCAACCATACTTGGTGCACCTTCATGGCATGGGCCTCCCAACACAGGCCTGATACCAACTTGCCCGTCTTACAAGGACATGATAGCCTTCCTGTATGACAGGAAGCAGCATGGCCTGAGGGCTAACACCCTAAGGTGGCAGCTCTGAATCCTAACTTGGGCCTCAACCGTTCCAACTTCCCCGATGACAACAGCATACAGATGTTTCTCAAAGGGGTCAAGCAGCCGGATTTCCCGATCCAGCGTAGGTTCCCAACATGACAGTACCTATGGTTCTTTGTGCCTTAACCAAGCCTTCTTTTGAGCCCATCCATCAGACCGAACTTTACTTGTCATGGAAGGTGACTCTTCTCGCGGTCACCACCTCAGCCAAGTGGATCTCTGATTTGGCTGCCTTATCATCCAGGAAAGTACTCTGTGTCTTCAGAAAGGATGCAGTTATATTGTGGATGGATCCTTGCTTTATTCCAAACGTTTCTTCACACTTTCACCATGAACAGCTGGTGTGGTCCTCCCTGCGTTTGCCCCAAACTGCGGACATAAGGGGAGAGGGAACAGCATAAACTGGATGCGCGATGAGCCCTGCACATCTGCTTTCATAGAACGGCAGGTTTCCGAGGCTTGGAAGCATTCATTTCTCATGGCAGGACTAACAGTGATCGGAAAGTTTCTTCGTCCACCATCGCCTATTGGGTCAAACAGTGCATTATCAAAGCTTATGAGGTCCGGGGCAAGATTTCTCCAGTGAAGATCATGGCGCAGCACATGCATCGCAGCGTCATCTGTGACCTTCTCCATCAGTGCACTCGTGGTGGAGATCTGCCATGCGGCTACATGGTCTTTTTCTCCACCTTCATGAGACACTGCTGCATAGACCAATTGGTCTCTCTGGAGGAGAACTTTGGCCATTGTGTCCTGCAACAAATAACTCTAGAGTGAATGCGACATATTGTCTCCCACCCCAGGCACAGCTTGGGTACTGTTAACCACTCTGGTTGACTTTGGCCCCACTGTAGAAGAACAAAACATTGGACTCACCTGAAAGTTTCTTCTCTCCAGTGGGGCAAAGTCATCCCCATCCCACCCAAGGGATAGAGTGCACATTCACACACACACATGCAAAATGATGATGATGATGATAATACAATAATAATAAAACAATATTGGCAAACAAAGCATAAACAGCAAAGAATGAACAGCCTTTCATTATATGAGAAAGCAGCAGGGCTTGGGAACAACTGGAAGGTCAGGCTCTGGTCACCAGCTAAGTGGCTGCAAGAAATTTGCATTACAATTGCCCTCCTTAGGCAAGCAGAGGCGTGACCTAAGCACTCTGGATGACTTCGCCTCACTGGAGAGAAGAAACCTTCAGGTGAGTCCAATGTTTCTTTCTCCTGTATTCTGCTTGTACTTAGTGTAAAACCTAACAGTCTTCTCATTAATTGAAAGATCAATTATATAGATTTGGTGAGCTTCCAGAAAACATTTATTTGTTGAAGTCTATAGAAGTAAGATTAGTAATTGACATTTTTTCTCTTGGTGTATGTCAGATGAATTCACAGTTTGCATTCTGGAAATACCAACCAGTGTTGGCTCAATATGCACTGGGAGTTGGTTTATGTACATTCTGCCCCTATGTATGTCATATGTGTGTCACATTACATTTAGTACACAGTTGAGGGAATATGAGTATATGATGCCACTAAACTACTGTGGAACAAGTTCTGATGAGATGGCACATACTTTCTAAATAAGTATTACCCTCTGTTGCAATGCTTAATCAAAAGTTCATAAGAATAGGGAGGATGCCACTGCTGCATGTGTGCATTGTGAACAAGTAAATGGAAATGTTGATTGGGAAGGAGGGGAATCAGAGTCTATCAACTCTAGAGTGGCAAGCACAATCACCATTAAATATAGTTTACCTACCTGCTGTTTTCAGAGAATAGAACTTAGAGAGATTTTCTCCTTAATCTCAGGAACAAATATGTTCAGGTTTCCACAAATGGTCCAGAGGTGTGGAATTGAAATGCTGGAATGTTTCCTTCAAGAAAGTTCTGTTTAATTTAAAATGAACAACAAACTTTATGACTTTCATAATTTAGAATATAGATTGGTCTTTCCTTTAACCACTCCTCCACCCCACTAAGAAATGCATAACAGGATTACAGAACTAGATGGTGGTATGTACATTTAAATAAAATTAAGAAATGCATGAAGAAATTTGTTTGGAAAAGCTCCATGATTTTTCTTGCATTTGTGTCTTTCTTGGTGAGGGAAAGAATTATCAAGTCACAGCTGACTGGTAACCCCATAGAGCAGGCTTTCTCAACTAGGGGAACTTGAATGGGTGGGAATTAATATTTTTGTATGTTTTTAAAATGTGTTAAAATATTTATCAGGTGATACAACCATATATGATGTCAGCCTGCTTCCCCCAATGGCCAAAGATGGGCCTAGAGGGAGTGGGAATAGGGAGCCCCCCCCCCCGGGTAGGCATGTAGTTAACTATGCTTCCCAACCATATTCTCCACAATCATGCCACTTCTGGTTGTTCTTGAAGCCTGAATTATGTTTCAGGGATTTATCAACAATAAAAAAAGTTGAGAAAGGTTACCATAGAGTTTCAAGGCAAGATATGTTCAGAGGTAGTTTGTCATTGCCTGTCTCCATCTTACAACCCTGATAATTCTTGGAGGTTGCCCATCCAAATACTAGCCAGGGCCAACCCTGCTTAGCTTCTGATATCTGATGTGATCAAGCTAGACTGGGCTATCCAGGTCAGGGTCTTATTTTTTTCTTAGTAGATACTTTTTGTGTGATTTTATTGTTATTCTGTGTGGTATTAGTGTTGCTTACTGATACATTGTTTGAAGAGATTTGTTTTGTAAACTACTGTAAGTCTCCTGTGCCAGATGAAGGTCTGTCCGTCAACAGTTAGGTTTAAATGACTGGTGAGAAGGAAAGGGGCATGGCCAAACATCCCAAATGGCAGCACAGTGAAAAACCTGAATGCATGCGTTTCTGCACTGAACAGTCCCAATTTAGACCATGTTAGATCCCACTTTAAAAGATCTTGTGCCATTTAGTTTCACTTTTGGGAAAGGGCAGGCTGGTGTGGGTGGGATCCTGTGTGTGTGAGTGGATTTAGCCTAGTGGTTAGTCAGTAAAAGCCTGTTTGTGCATTAGGGAAAATACAGACTAATCTCTGAAGCCATAACCAGTTTAAATTAAGGTGCCTCAGCCAGATTTCTCCCTTGTGGGGGTCATTGAGAAAATGCCAGATGAAATTAAAGTCTTTACCCACTGGTAGAAAACAGTGATAGAAAGAGCCAATGGGGATGGGTTTCCACAATTTCATAATCAGGTGCCTAGCAGTCAGAACATGGAAGCACCCAAAACAAAAGCACCCCAAAGATGACTGGGATGCTTGGGTAGGTTCGTATGGAAGGAGGCTGTCCTTAAGTTATGTTGATCCTATAAACCAGTAGTCCCCAACCTTTTTATCACCGTGGACCAGTCAACACTTCACAATTTTACTGAGGCCCGGGGGAGGGGGCAGTCTTTTGCTGAGGGATGTCGCTGCCGGAGCCCTGGCGCCCCTGACTTCCTGCTGCCTGCTGGGGGTGCTGCCAGCAGCAGCAGTTGCGTAGTGCCATGCCGAGGGGGAGCCCCACCCATGGTGGCCACTGGAGAGCACCAAAGGTGAGCCGGCAGCGGAGTGGCAAGGCAGCCCCTGAGGCAGCAGCTGGGGAGGAGGACGAGGAGGAGCTGTGGCTCAGTACTAACTGATCCACGGACCGGTCCCGTTCTCCGTGCTGGGGGTTGGGGACCACTGCACCATGTAGGACTTTAAAGATCTGCATTAGCATTTTGAATTGTGACCCCAAACTAATTGGTAGTCAGTGTAGATGAACCAAAACTTGAGTGATGATATGGTCCTTAAGACCCATTCCAGTCAGCATCCTTACTGCAGAATTCCGCACCAGTGCAATTTTCTGAAAATTTACCAAGAACAGCGTTTCTACACACACTTGGTTTCTGTGTGTTTATGTCTGCTCTCACCATCCTAAAGGACTCACAAGGGGGCTGTTTGGGTTGAGTTTCCCTCCCCTGGTTTGGAATAAAACCTTACACTGCTCAAGAGCAGTCTCACATGGAGCATATTTCAGTTATGGAATCTAGATGTTACCAGGTCATGTGCCATCATGGCGTTGTCTCCCTTGCCCACGAAAGATCTTGTGCAGCTAGCTAACCAGTTGAAGCTGGTAAAAGGCACTTTCAGCAACAGCTACTACTTTTTTATCCAGCAGTAGCGTGTAGGGTTGTGTGCTTTGGCTGCCGAAGTGGCCATTCCAGCCCGGCACTGGTGGCAGCACGCAACCCGGCACCTGCACACAGGCACAGAGCTCTGCACCTGGGTGCGTGCACCAAGTGGTCACGATGCTGGCTGATTTGGGCTGGAATGGCTGCTTCGGCAGCTGAAGCTCACAACCTTAGTAGCCTGTGCTTAGCAATACCCAGGTTCAGTTAGCCACCAGTTAACTGAATCTGACAGAACTTTGTGTGTGTTACTTTTAGTCAAGTTACTCCCAACTTATGGTGACTAAAATGATCTCCAGAACCTCCTATCACTGACAGCCACACTCGGGTCTTGCAAACTGAAAGCCATGTCTACCTTTATTGAGTCATTCTGATGTTCTTCTTTTCCTGCTCCCTTAGGCTGTTTAGGTGATGCAAGCTGCTGCATAAATGCTTGACATAAATTTACTGTGGTGAACAATGTTGTATGATATTGAAATTTTTGTAAAATGAATAAGAACCAGCTTGGTTCTTGGTGGTGGTTAAGAGCAGTGGCTTCCAATCTGGTGAGCCGTGTTTGATTCCTTGCTCCTCCACATGCAGCCAACTGGGTGAGCTTGGGCCAGTCACAGTTCCTCTCTGAGCTCTCTCAGCCCACCTACCTCACAGGGTGTTTTGGGAAGAGGAAGGGAAGGCAATGGTAAGCTGCTTTGAGACTCCTTCTGGCAGTGAAAAGCAAGGGTATAAAAACCAACTCTTCTTTTAAATATAAAACATAATTTGGGGAGTGCTTACTTTTATAGCCAACCAAATATTTACTATTAATGTTTGGTATATAACAACCCTCCCAAGAAACAAAGACACTTGATAGTGGTAGCGAAATTGTATTCTCTTGTAGATGAAAGCACCGTAAGGCTTCTCAATATTTCAGGGCATGCAGGCACGAAGCTTAAATCTTTATCATGGATTCTAGTATGAGATCTGTCAAAGTGTTGTGAAAATGACAAGAAAATAGAAACTGCTGTAATCCTATAATGATGTTGTTAAGCCATAAATCAAGAGCTTTACTTTTGCTGAGAGCACAATGTTATGCTGACGTGGCAATCACTTTAACTTCAGTATGCGTCTAAGAAAGAAATATGAACTCATCCCACAGTAGTACTGAAGGTTAGTTTATTTACTTCAATGATATCCCACCTTTCTCCCTAAAGGGGCCCCAAGGCGGCTTGCATAATTCTCTCCTTCATCTTATCTTCACAGTAACAACCCTGTGAGGTAGGTTAGGCTGTGTTATCACAAGGCCACTCAACCACTCAACCATTATCACAAGGCCACTCAACCAGAATGGGGATTTGAAATTGATTTTCCTATTAGAAATATCTCTAACCATATTGATTCTGTGATATGATGGTCAGTAATAATCTGAAAGTATGAGGGGGCTGTTTCCAATATATATTTGCAATGCTTTATGTGTTTTGGTATTGAAATCCAAGTATTTTGTGCTACTTTTTATTGGAATCATTTAGTACTAGTAAAAAAGCCCATTGTATGTCTAAATACAATGGGCGCTAGCCTCTCGCCGCAGGGAGCCCCTGGCAGCCGCGCGGAGCGCTGCTGGCCCCAGCTCACTCACTGGGCGCCTGGCGTCGAGCTGGTGCTGCTCCAGGTGGTGATGAGTCGTTTCAGGGCGTGGCGCTGGTTGGGCTTCTTCCTGCGGCTGCCGGGCGTCTCCCAGGCCTCCGGCGGCGGCGGCAGCTGCTTTTGGGGCCGATTGGCGGCCTGGCGAAGGGAGGGAGGCTGCTGGGCTTTGCGGCTCCTGATTGGACCCCTCCGAGTTTTTATCCCGGACCGGTCCCGCCCTAACTCCTCCCCACAACCCCTTACTCTTTTATTTAGTCCGCGGTGCCCGCAGCGCCGTGGGACGTTTAAAGATAAAGATGTGGGTATTGTCTGACTGCCATATTAACTGTGATCCAGCAGAAACTTTGGGTACTACATGAATTGGATACTGTTACCAATGTTCAAAATGGAAAGATCCAAAGATCTAACTTCATGATAGAGCTCTCGCAGATCCGCAGGGCCTTCAAGACAGAGCTCTTCCACCAGGTCTGTAGTTGAGGCCAGGGCTGTTACGATCTGGGCTCCCCCTTCCTGACCAAGTAAGGTCAACATACCCCCTATTAACCCCCTGTGGTGTCTTTGTGTTCTCTGTGAGCAGGGCTGGGGTTGGGTTTTTAATCCGCTGCCAATTTTTCTGGGTTTTATTGTTATTGGTTGTTTGTATTTTTGTTCTTTTAGGGGGGATTTTATCGGGTTTTTAAATCTATTGTTAGCTGCCATGATTCGGTTTGGAAGTAGCAGGGTATAAATTAAATTATATTAAAAAAAGGAAGATGGCACCAGATACTTTCTGTTGCATAGTGAACCCAAGCTATTCATGCAAATCTATGATGTGGAAATACAAATGTGTTGTGGGAAGATAGAAATCTGTGATGAGAGAATATGCATGATTACTGGATGTATATCATCTAATGCATTCCACTTCTTTTTGGCAGAGTTTTAATGGTGTGTGTTCTCAATAGTCTAGATGGGAATGAGTATCTTTTCTCATCTAGGCTTTTCACTGTGTAGGAGTATTAAATGTGATCGGCTCTTTTCTAATTTAAAAAAACCCTTTGTTGCCAGAATTATACCTTATATATTAACAATAACAAATCCTCCCTGCCAAACAGAACAGTATGAAATTGTCCCAATTTTTGAAACAATTAAAATATTTTTTACAAAGTGTATATAAGTAGGTGTGACAACTCTGGAGTTTGAGGGGTTAGGTGTTCCCCCCTCCTTTCCTGGGAAGTTCAAATGTTGGGTAGGTAGGGGCTTCTAAAAAATTAAATGTATCAAACACATAATTATTTTATACAACAAAAATATTTGATATACAGATTCATTTTTTACCTGGAACAGATGACAATTTAAGAACAACCTTCTAGTGATCTATGGACCAGTACAAAACTGGGCAAAGTGGCAAAGGTTGACAAAGGTTAGCAGCTAGCAAGGTCATGTGGGTGACTAGAAGCAAGCTGAGCTTTCTTACTTGGTAGCTATGTGCAGTTTCTTGTGTAGAGATCTGGACCTGGACTTAGAAGAATAGAGCAAAGTGTGAAGAAGGGTGGGCAACCCTAAGAGTTTCCGAAGACCAGTTGAGATGCCTTTGATCTAATTTACAAAGTAATTTTGCAATGTTTCTGAAATTTATTCCCATCTCTCAGTGAAATATACCCAATCTGTTGGGACATTTCAGTGACTACATATTTGTCCTCCATTTTCTGATAGTAATTTTATGGTAAAAGTATCTATTGGTTATAAGTCATTATTTTCAACATAGATATGTATATGAAAAGTTGGAAGTGTCCTTGCTGCTGTGAGTGGATTACAATTCATAATTCCAGCAACCTTTTGGTTGAGGCCAATGAAACAACTCCACCCACTAGAGCCACCCACTACCAGCTGTGCCCAGCAGATACACAGCTTGACTCCTGACCCAGCTGTGCTCTCAAAAAGAGTTGAATTACAGTTGTGCAGCTAACAGTTACACAGTGAAAAGGTTTAATGTTCTGCTGTTAGAAATGTTATAAATTCGTGATCATGATGTTTTCTCTGTATTAGTGCTATGAATCTTCATTGTAAACTGCCCTGAGCTGCAAGGGAGGGCGGTATATAAATGTAAATACAGTATTTGCCGGTGTATAAGACTACTTTCCCCCCCTGAAAAACATGCCTCCAAGTGGTGGGGTCGTCCTATACGCCAAGTGCACTTCAGTTGGGATAGACATAGTGGCCCATAGTACTGTAATGTAATGTAACAAACTCTATATTTTGAGGAGAAATGTTGGGGGGTTATCTTATACGCCCAGTCGTCTTATACACTGGCAAATACGGTAAATAAATATCCTTATGGATATTGTAGTTATTTCCATTAATAAATTACATGGTATATTGTATCCTTTTACTAACTAATGACATATAATCTTTTTTCAGAACTAAGTCACCTATTAGAAAGGTTAACTACTCACACAAACACCTTCAGCAGGCATTAACAGAGTGCTTGAGAGAGCAGAAGTATACTGTACCTCCTTCATCATGTTATACCTCACTGTACTATAGTACTGTCATCTCACACTTTCAATATTGGAGTTTGTCAAGAAAATATGGAAAACATGCTTTGAATGATAAAGCATGACTAAGGTTAGTTCCATATACCTGTATACTGCAGTTCTGTTTACAAAAAGACTTCATAACCTCTTGTTCTCATAACAAGAAGTGCCTGCTTGGGTCCCTCTGTCCTGCTGCCTTCTAAATACAGTGAAAAGAGCCCAGAGATCTCTTCTAGATCAGTATTGTTTTTTTACGTAGAGAAATTAACTGCTCTTTTATCATTACGGGTCTCTCTTGCATCTCCCATGTTTGTGTGCATTTTTATTTTGTTCCGTGGTTGGAGAGCCTTATGTTTTTTCTCCCCACCCCAATGCCATTTCTTTGCCTCTGTTCACCTTCAGTTTGTTCTGTTTTCCTTCAGCTACAAACAGTATATGCTCCTTTCTAGAAGGCCCAACACCCAAGGACAAAAGTAGTTCATGTAGGCACAATGCACAATTATAGATACAAACAGGGAACTCTGTCTGCAGAAGAATAAGGGGGGGATGCAGTTCATTGGCTAACTGTTCTGACACTCTCTCTAATTGCTGTCCTCCTCCTTGCTCAGGAAAATAAAACCAGGCAATTGGACACTACTAATCTACTGATTAGATTTTGAGTTTCAAGCTACTCCTGAATGATAGGCATACAGTATTTCAGTTTCAGGGGTTGGAACAATATTTATGAATCGGCATGGTTTAATCGGTACCTTAACTGGTAAACTGACTGCTTATTGTTGGTACAATAGCGCCTTTCTGCACGCAGCTGTCTCTGGGCCTCAGGGCCTTATGCAATTTCATGTCTCCTTAAGGAAATGTTTCTGTGGCTAACAGGACCCTTCTATGCTATAATTCACACATCTAGTTTATATTAAGGCCAACCTAAGAGTGTAGTCCAAAATAGTTGCACTCTTCTAAGTTTATTGACGTCAGTGGGCTTAAAAGGGTGTGAGACTGTCCAAGATAGTTCTGCCGATTTCTTTTATATTGTGATATTAAACTCCAATGTGACCCAAACAATAAAGTTACAATGAATCTTTTTGGCATTTTGAGGCTGCAAATGGGTCTTCCCACTTTATTTAACTGTCCTGATAAAAATGTTCAGTTTCAAAAATAAATGGAAATGCTTGAAGATAAATAAAATTGGTTGTTTGCCCCATTGGATTTGTGGATCTCTTGTTAGAATCTGTTGTTCAAGATGTAGTGTTTTTTTTTTAAATCTCCATTAAGCTATGGGTACCATCCACAAGCATTTCAAAGTAGAAAGCTATTGTATCAAACTGCAAGGTTTCAAAGTTCATTTTCCACATTAGTGAACTGTTCAAATGCTGCTTTATCTTAATTTGGTTTTCCCCTTGTGGTTAGATAGGGTCTTGTAAGGTCAGCACAAAGAGTGTAACAGTAATAAGCTCAAACTCTGAAACTTTTAAAGGCAATTACATTCTTTCAGAGCTACAGAACTAATGCTATCTGAATGCTTACCTGCAGGATTTTTCTAGATTTATTTAAACAAAAGTTACACTGGGAGTACAACGTATCATTACATATACTTTCTGAAAATTAAAAATAACAGTGTTATTTTAAAAAGAAAAGAAAAAATTATAGTCTTTTTATATCCTAAAGCTTGTAGTTAAATCTGCACAATGTTTCTGTTTAACTGACTTGGATGAAGAAATGTTCTTGGTGGAATGTCATATTAACTTCAGGATCAATTTAGTACATATATGTTTGAACAGGGAGAAAAGAGTTTGAGGAGTAGTAGTAATCTCACTAATCCATCATTTCTTCTGAAACAATTAACTTTACATTGGGTAAACAATGTGTTCTATACTTACTGAGGAATATTACACAAATGCAGAAGGAGTAAAACTTGTCTGGGTGTTTGCATAATGCACAAAAGCAGAATATGTGCATTGAGGTTGCAGTCTTTAAAGGATGAATTTGGGCACGAGCTGGAATCCCATTGACTGTAGATGGGCACATGATAAATAATGAGGATAAATGAAAGAAATGCAAACAGTCACCCCTTTCCCATAGCAGTGTAGTAGTTGTATGCTACTTCATAGACATGATCACAGTTCTTAATGCTAACTGAATGCTTATTTAGAACAGGGACTGACCTGGAATCAAGGAAGTTACAGAACCTCTGAACTCAGAATATTTGGTGGAGTGGTTAGAAGTGTGGACTTCTAATCTGGCAAGCCATATGTTTCCATGCCCCCCCCCCATGCAGCCAGCTGGGTGACCTTGGGCTCGCCACAGCACTGATAAAGCTGTTCTGACTGAGCAGTAATATCAGGGCTCTCTCAGCCTCACCCACCTCACAGGGTGTCTATTGTGGGGAGAGGAAAGGGAAGGCAAATGTAAGCCGATTTGAGACTACTTTGGGTAGAGAAAAGCGGCATATAAGAACCAACTCTTCTTCTTCAATAATATATCCATGCGACAGTCACCTCCTGGTTAGACTTCTGTAACTTGCTCTACGCTGTCTTGGCTTTGTCTCTGACCTGGAAACTCCAGCTGGCACAAACTGTAGCTGCTAGGGTTCTCTCAAGAACACCTTGGAGAGCCCATATACAGCTGCATTGTTTGCCAGTGGAATTCTGGATCAGGCTCAATGTTTTGGTTTCAACCTTTAAGGCCATTCAATGTCTGGGCCCAGTGAATCTGAGGGACTGTCTAACTTCTTATGCCCCCCCCCACAGAGCTCTCTGCTCTGCGAATTCAATATGTTGATGATCCTTGGTCTGTGTGAGGCATGGCTGGCCTTGACTGGGTCCAGGACCTTTTTAGTCCTAGGCCGAACCTGGTGGAATGATCTCCTGGAAGAGCTTTAGGTGCTGCTGGAACTAAATCAGTTCTGCAGGGCCTACAAGATGGAGCTCTTCAGCCAGTCATTTGGTTGAAGCTAGGAAGATCTTATTGGGTCCCTCCTCCAAGAACCTATCTTGAGGCATTAGGTCAATATGAGCTGTGGAGCCAGAGATTCTGAAGGGTGGGTTTTTGTGCTTAGAAGTTTTATTTTATTGAATTGTTGTATTAGCCTATTTTATTGTACTATATATTTTACTCGTAAATAATTGTGAGCTGGCTGGCCTGAGACTGGTGGTTAATAAATGTAATAAATAAATATTAGCTAAGCAAGCTAATATATTTCAGCTTCTGTATGTTCCCCTAAGGGTGAGTTGTGATATAATACTGGGCTCAAAAAGAGACAGTTATTGAATGATTCAAATGCTTTGAATAGTCCCAAAAATGTGAAATAATTTATCATGCTATGAGATGTGTAACTTATAGTCAGGAAGTAAGTAGCCCAAGGCTGAACTGATTTGAAACAAAGGTTTCAGATTAATATAATCTTTTTCAACCTTTTTACCGTGGAGGCTTCAAGAAACCCCAGAAATGGTGTCAGCTGGCCATGCTTCCCTGCCATGCCCCCCAGAAGTGACATGTCACTGGAAGCTGCATTACCATCTGCATTGACAGGCTGAAGGAGGACTGAGGAGGGACAGAAAAGATGGTTTAAAGCAGGAGTAGGCATACGGGCTCCACCTCCTCCCAGGCACAGAAGCCATAAACGAAATCACTCATGCTCAAGAGTGGAGGGAAGAAGAGCAATGGAAGTTGCTGGTTCCCTGGATTGTGGCTGAGTCCATTAAGGCAGGAAAGGAGAGGCCGCAGACCCCCTCTGGAGTTCTCACAAGACCCTAGGGGGTCCATGGACCTTTGGTTCGGTATCCTTGGGTTAATACTTTAAGTTCTTAACCACTGTGCTATGGCATAAGGTCTCTTCCTTTCCTTTCAGATGCATTTTTATTTTTTAAATGAAAGATAATGCACACCCATGAAATGGATGTTCATGTTCCATGCTGTCTACATGCATATAATTCTTTAATAGATTTCAGAGAATCATAGAGTTGGAAAAGGACTTCCTGGGTCATCTAGCCCAACCCCCTGCACTATGCAGGACACTCTACATCCCTATCACTCATCCACTGTAACCTGCCACCCCCTTGAACCTTCACAGAATCAGCCTCTCTGTCAGATAGCTATCCAGCCTCTGTTTTAAGATTTCCAAAGATGGAGAACCCACCACCTCCCGAGGAAGCCTGTTCCACTGAGAAACCGCTCTGTCAGGAACTTCTTCTGGAAGTTTAGATGGAATTTCTTTTGCATTAATTTCATCCCATTGGTTCTGGTCCATCCCTTTGGGGAAAGTCTGCTCCATCCTTTATATGGCAGCCTTTTAAATACTTGAAGATGGTTATCAGATCCCCTCTCAGTCATCTCTTCTTCAGGCTAAACAGACCAAGCTCCCCCAACCTTTCCTCATACATCTTGGTCTCCAAACCCCTCACTATCTTTGTTGCCCTCCTCTGGACACACACCAATTTGTCTACATCCCTCTTCAACTGGGGTGCCCCAAACTGAACACAGTACTCCAAGTGAGGCTGAATCAGAGCAGAGGAAAGCGGTACCATCACCTCCCATGATCCGGACATGATACTCCGTTTGATACAGCCCAGAAAAAAAAGAACAATACATGCATAACATAGGCTACTCTGCTTCAGGAGTTTATAAAAGACAACTAAACTGTCAGAAAGGATTTCTCTTTTGCAGAAATCTGCCATATGATTTTTCTTCTGTTACCCCATTATTCCTGTATCTGGCTCATTCCTGACTCTTTAAAAAAATAAGCTGTGCTAAATGATGACAAGGCATAAGGAAGCTTAATTCTGCTATTCTCCAAGTGCATTATATTTTAGCTAATGACAGGAGATATTGAAAATAATCCTCTAAAACTGCTGCATCAGCAGGAATCCCCATATTAATTATTCTGAGAATCAATAACTTTTTACCTTTCTAAAATCTTACTACTTTGTCTGTGCAAGCCTTTGTGAATCTGTGGCATGACCATAGCTAAGTACATGTGCTTTGCATGAAGAAGTTCCACTGTTAGTCCCCAGCATCTCCGGTTAAAAAGCCTCCAGTAGCAGGTGGTGTGACTGCTGACTGTCAGAGTAGACAGTAATGACTTTCATAGACCAATGATCTGTGATCTATAAGTATACTTCCTGTGCTTAATCTTTGCCAATATTAACAGCCCTGGTTGTTTCAGACATACCTTAACCATGGTAAGACAGCTGGGTGGAAGTTGCATGAGAATGGCAATGCTCAAGCCCGTTAATCACCCTGGGGAAGTAAATGGAAAATAATCTGATGTATAAAAGCTGTGCATACCCATCAATTCCTGTTAATTTTGTTTATTTTTTTAAAAATTTAGGGTTCCTGACTTTGTGAGAGAAAAGCGATTTGGAAATTGGTTGAGGGATGCACGGGACTGGGCTATTTCACGAAACAGATACTGGGGGACACCTATCCCATTATGGGTCAGTGATGATTTTGAAGAGGTAAGAAAGAACATCATTTGAACAAGAAAACCTTTCAACCCTCAGTTCATTTTCTGCTTTCATGGGTGAGAATCTCCAGTGAAACACATTAAGAATACAATTTAAATCTCTTTTAGTAGGATGCAAGTTGCAGTGACCTAGTAAGATGAATGCTTGCTTTGTGAGTCCTGATTACTTAGTGTTAAAGCGGCCAATTACATCTTCTTGTTGGTCTTTCAACTTCTAAGCAAGAGCAGTGGAATCTGATTGGGAATTCTGCATGGAAAGAAGAGGTCTAACAACTCATATTTCACCTCCTTATAGGGTTCTGAATTATGGGGAAATTCCACAATATTTATTATTAGAAGGAAGCAAAACAGGTTTTAAATGATTGCAGGCCATTTTAGGGATTGATTTCGCTCCCTCCAGCTGGAGTGAAATTGATCCCTAAAATGGCTGGGAGGCATTTAAGGCTTCTGTTTTGCTTCCCTCCATTTGGAATAGGGGAAGCAAAACCGAGGTTTTAAATGCCTCAAACACAACTGTCCAAAAGGTCCAGGAAAGGTTCTGGGGAGGTGCTTTCTCTGAACCTGGGGCCAGAGGGGGGGGGGGGATGAACAGGCCAAATTTTTGTTTTACGTTCCCGAATGTGTTTGTTTTACGTTCCCGAACCAGTTTGTGCCCATCTCTGGTAGTGAACTTCCCTTCATTGGCAGTCTTCAAACAGTGGTTGGATGAACACTTGTTAGGGATGTTTTACAGAGAGATATTGCAAAGGGACTGCAATTTAATTTTCATTGTCAGGCTTGGGTCCAGCTAATAGGGACGTTACCTATTTTTAATAGTTATTACATATGTGCGCATCATCTTTTGATGAACACAGAATTACAGCAGCAAAAGCCTAATTAAATAGCAGTAGTCATTAAATCTCTGGAGCTGGAAATGTGAATGCCAGAAAGAAAATGGAATTTAAAAGAACTTTGGAGGACTTATTTAATTTTTTCCAGTGATTAAGTTAGAAATTTTGGTGAACTCTAAAAAATTAAATAATTTTCTTCAAAAAATTGAATGTTTAAGACAAGGTTTTATCCACTCAAAATGTTTCACATGTGTGCCTGAGAACTTCTTTCATTTTTTTCCCCAATGGAAATTTTGTGAAATACTTCTCTTATTTTGGGAATTAGTAGAAAGATTGTTAATAAAAGGTGTTACTTAAAATACATGTCCTTATTTTTCCAATTGAAAAAGTAAATGCTATCTGTGGGAGCACTGAGATTATGCTAAGATAACAGTACAGCAGGTTTCAGCAGGTTTACTATTGGGTATAATTGCAGTTTTCTTTGTTGAAAATTAAGCTACTTGTGCTTTTGTACTCCTTGGCATATTTTTGGAATTTAATTGTATATGCGAACTAAATTCTGAATGATAGTATACATACTTAGGATCAAGCTGTAAATGCGTTTATTGCTCTGGGCTTGTTAGGCCTTCAGGAAGATTCTCTCCTCGCCCCATTGTCTATGTAGTTTGATTCTGGAAAAGATTTTATCTTCATGTTGAAAGTTAAAAATTGTAGTTGAAGTTGGCTAGTTAAAAATGCAGCATCCATTGAGACTTTGCAATTGTATGCACTAGCTATGAGCTGTCAGTGACATTGCAGCATTGTTTAAACTTAATAAATACTTTTTAATATCATCTTTTCAATACAGGTGGTCTGCATTGGGTCTCTAGCAGAGCTGGAAGAGCTGTCAGGAGTGAAAGTCACTGATCTCCACAGGGAAAGGTTAGTGATTATGACAAATGCCCGTCAGAATGTGTTATAATTTTATAATAGCTAGGACTTCTTGTCCAGACTGATTCTATTTTTAAATCATACATTTTAGAATCTAGGAAGCGCTGTTTGCCCAGACCAGTGTGAACTGATAGATAGTTAAACTTTCTTCCTAGTAAAGTGTGTGAAAAGGTATCCATTTATTTGGTTTCTCCTTGAGAAAAGGGAAGGGATATAATGTGGGGTGGTATCATCAGAATAGATATGCTATCTCTTCAGAATTTTTTCATGCTGACTAGTTTGCTGTGCTAGCTGTATAGGCTAGCCTTCTAATTAATGTAGTATATGTTATCTCATTGTTATCCCGCCTTTTCTCAAAGAAGCTCAGAGGGGTTATCTCCATATACTCACAACTCTGTGAGGTAGGTTAGGCTGAGACTATATGATTGGCTCGGGATCACTCACTGATGTACATGGCAGAGTGGGGATTTGAACCTGGATCTCCCAGTTTCTCATGCTATACTGCACCCATTCTCCATACTACATTTTCCCTTTGTCATGCTAGGAAATAGCTTTTAAAAGTCCTGCTGTGAGAAAAAGGTATGGTCAGACCTACCACCACTGATGTCCCTTTGGCAAAAACCACAGGTTGGGCTCCATGATTATAGCACGTTTATATTTTTGCGTTCAGGAGAGTCTAGAGTGCAAGAGGGAAATTTAGCGTCACCCTGCATGGAAGGCAAATTCTGACTTTGAAGTCTTTAACTTTTAGATTGTAGTACCTATCTATGCCAAGTAATTTACTGGGAAGTTAACCATTTCTTGCTCCATTTATCTCTCCATTTATCTCCATTTATCTCTACCTACAACGCTCCTTCTCCGTCAAGATGTTGACGGTTGTTGGGTTGGTTATTCATTTGTGGTTGGATGGAGAGCAACCTACAGTAACTCAGTGTGTAAAACATGTTGCAGAGTATCTTGTATAGCAGTGGTCCCCAACGTTTTTATCACCGGGGACCGGTCAACACTTGACAATTTTACTGAGGCTGGGGGGGGGTAGTCTTTTGCTGAGGGACATGGCCACCACCTGAGCCCCTGCTCCGCTTGTTTCCCACCGGCACCCCTGACTTCCCGCTGCCCACTGGGGGACACTGCCAGCAGCAGCTGTGCAGTGCCACGCCAAGGGTGAGCACCAGCCATGGCGGCCGCCGGAGAGCACCAAAGATGAGCCGGTGGCAGAGTGGCAGGGCAGCCCCTGAGGCAGCAGCCGGGGAGGTGGATGGGGAGGAGCTGGGCTCAGTACCAACTGATTGACGGACCGGGACCGGTCCTCTGACCAGCAAGGGACAGCTGTTGTATAGAATGTTTACAATACCCAGTAGTCTTTACATTATGGGTTGCATAATGCTAATTTTCTGCTTGTGCAACTGAAATTCATTGTCTAAACTATGTTGTCGGAATGAATTTTTTCCCCTTTAGTGTTGATCACGTAACGATTCCTTCAGTCTGTGGCAAAGGTGTGCTACGTCGCATTTCAGAAGTTTTTGACTGTTGGTTTGAGAGTGGAAGCATGCCTTATGCTCAGGTCCATTATCCATTTGAGAACAGGAGAGAATTTGAAGATGCTTTTCCTGCTGATTTCATTGCTGAAGGCATTGATCAAACCAGAGGATGGTAACTATTTTGTCATGACCTTATACAGTGTAGAGCCTTTGTCAGCCTGAATGATCTTAATTTAGCCAAGCAGCATTCGGCCACCATATTATCTCTGCTAATGAAGTTTCACAGATGCCATTAATATGAAAAGCTTGAAAGTATGAATGTTCTTAGTAGAACTATTATGTGCTCAGTGTTGTTCAGAATGCAGATGTGAAATTGAAATAGACAGTTGTGTAGTATAGAGAGGCCAGGAATTGAGGATAGTTAGGATGGCAGAGAGGAAAGGGAATGGGATTAGTGCAGCTATTTCCACTTTCTGAATTCAAGGATTTTTTCCCGTGTCGCTGATTGAAATTGTCCAGAGCAGCAGGGTTGAGGGTCATATGCAGATGATGCCCAGCTCTGTGTTTCATTATCACAATCTTCAGATTCATCTGTTTTGTTTCTGCACTAGTACTTTGAAGCTATGGTTAGGAGGTTAAATATGAATTGAATCTAGAGAAGACTGAAGTAATGCTAGTCAGGAAGGCTGATGCTCTGGAGGGACTGGATCCCTTTGTCCTGGATAACAAAACATTGGATTTTTGGCTTTCACAAAGCAGGTTAAGAACTTGACAGTTCTTGAACTTTGTTTTGCAGCATACATGTGATTCTTATGATGTTTCTCACTTTTTCAGGGCCAAGGCTGCTTAATTTCAGCAAGCATTCTGTGTTAGGTGCTTTCCTTTTTCCATTTTACCTGTTGACAGCTAATCAAGAAAAGCTGAATTATTTTGGTGACTTACTGTACCTTATTGATGCAAAAGTCACAAACAGGGAAATCCTAGAGCACATAAAGTAAGGCAAAATCATGAAACTCCGGCTCACTTACTTTGGCCATATCATGCAGTCCAACTCAGTGGAGAGAGCAATTATGCTAGGACTGGTCAGTGGAAAAAGGAAACCAGGCTGACAAAGAACATGGTGGATAGATACAATCAAAATGAATACCAGCCCTACAGCATTATACAACTAAAAGAAGTAGTACAAGATTGAAAAAGTGTCATCGGTTGATCCATAAGATCGCCAAGAGACACATGATTTTATGGCTAACTTTATCATTGATGCTTTTCTATTGCCCTTTCCCTCATTTTAATACACCCACTCATGAGCACCAAGCATGCAGTGTTAGTTAATGTGGAGAGCATTTGACAGTCAGTAAAAGATATAGGGGGGGGGGGGGGGAGAGGTAGCAAGCTGAGGATATTGGCCTGCCCTAGTCTGTAAGAGTCCACAGTGCTCTAAAAGAGAATAGCTGAATTGGTAGAACAAAAAAATGCCAAGCATTTTACTCCTCTCTCCCCATATAGCCTTCATGGATCCCAGCTTGCACAATCTGCTTATAGTTGTAATTCCCAAAGTTTATATAAGGAAAAAAGTGTTAACTATCAGAATTATTTTTCTCTACTACTGCATTTAAAAAATGAAATTATGTATTGGGAAAAAACCCCAATGCAAACCACCAACATTGCTGTTCATTAGATTTAATTCAGTATAGAGTACAGGATAGAGTATGAAAAGTGCCTATTGCTGTTTAGATAACAAGGATTTCAAGTGTGATATTGAATATATTTGTGCTTGTGTGACTATTTTCGCATTCTTGCCTTTGCACTGAAGAGGATCTAGTAACATTTTAAAGCAAGGTATGCAGATGTTATATAAACATTGGTAGGGATGGCTACTATAAAAAAATAGAAATACTGCATTATTTATGTTCGGTTTTGTTTGGCACAGTTAGAGTATTCCTTTGACACCGTAGTTCTGTACTGTTGCATAATAATGTAGTTATAAGAAACTAGTAATTGGGGAAATAATACAAGAACAGATTTTTAGACAAGGCATTTTTGTGTTCCTGTCCTTTTTGTTTGTTTGTTTGTTTTGTTCCCAGGGTACTAGAATGATCCAGTTCTGTTTAATTAAAGTGTAAAAAGCATGGAAGAGCTGAAAGTATGTTGCTTTGGTATTAGGTAGTGTGAAATGTGGCCTGAGTGAGCTGCTAATTATTGCTTTGTTTTTCAGGTTTTACACTTTGCTAGTGTTATCTTCAGCTCTTTTTGGGAAGCCTCCTTTCAAGAATGTCATTGTAAATGGCCTAGTTCTTGCCAGGCAAGTATAATATTTTGCTGCTTCCCAAATTTGTGCTGTAGATGAATCTGTGTGCTGCAAATGTTAAGCTTTCGAGCATAGTTCTTGCTTTAACTGCATTGTTGAGGTCCTAGAAAGTATATGACCTTGACAGGGGAAGCTGGACATTGCACCAGTAAGAAATCTAGAGGAATCACCACAGCAATTTTAATGTGAAGGGTTCAACCCCTTCAGAAAAGAGCTATGTTCAGCTCTCTAGAATGAAGGGGGGGGGGGGAACTAGAATGCAGTAATTATTTCATAAGGCTTGGGATTGCTTTTAAATGTTAACTATGGGAAGGAAATCTATTCTGCTATCTCTGCCTTCACCATTGTTCTTTATATTGCCGTTGTATTGCTGCCAAGGGCCTGCTTCTTCAGTCATAAAAATAGAGCACTTATTTTTCAAGAATAATTAATTATGAGAATTCTGTTGGTAATATATGCTTGTATATAGTGTCATAGTGTCCATGATTTATCTCTTCCTAGTGACGGGCAAAAGATGAGCAAACGAAAGAAGAATTACCCTGATCCAGTCAAAATTGTAAACTCATATGGGGCTGATGCATTGAGGTCAGAATCCATAATATTTCTTCCTTTTTTACATTTAACGTTCAGGGGTCCACCACTTCAGAATACCTTTTGCATCTTGTTTTGGTTTGTTCATGTGCTGCTGCTCTTCAGCATTGGCATACATGTTTTATTCCCCCACTCCTGTATTTCAGATAACTTTTTAAAAAGTGCAATTACTTTGTGCTGTGCGAAAGGGAAAGGATTGTGGAACGGTGAGACATCTTGGTGAGATTATGAATTAGACTTAGTCTAGAGATGCAGCAGTATGTGGTGGAAGAAGTTTGAGGTAGCAGAACAGATTATGTCAAGTTATATTGGGAAAGGTTGTAATGAGGAGGAATGGGATTGGGATCGTACAGTGAGCAGGACAAGGCTCATTGACCAATTTGTACATGGTGGAAAAACATGATTGTGCTCTTGTCCAGGAAAGTCCGTCCTGATTGTTGGTTTACCAGGTGTTCACACAAAAGTATGATGAATGTATAACACTTATATACCCCTCCCAACAAAATTAATACCCAGATTTCATGTGATTATACCAGTTACATGGATTGCATGCGTGCATATATATGTCTGTGCGTAGAAGTGCTATGCAAATGTTATGCCCATGTGTCAGTTATCCAGAGATAGGAAGGTTGTCTCTCAAGCATGCAAGGCAGATAGTATGTCTGCATGAACCTGCCTGTTGTGAGATATCTAGTTTGCACAAATGAGAGGCTTTGAGGGAAGGTTTGCTACTTCCATGTGAAAGTAATTGTAATTTCTTTGGGGGAATGTCTTATAATGAAGCCTGCATTGTTCAAACTTTTCACAATGCTTCAACCTTCAAATCACATATGAGCAATTTGTCTCCATATGCCATTAAAACCTTATGCTACAAAGTCTGCCGGTGACTATATGTATAAAATGCTAGAAAGGATATGGCTCAGAGCAGTGATGTTCCATAAACATGAATTGGCACTCTCATTCTCTGTCCTGGCCCTTCTCTGTCCTGGCCCCCACCTGGTGGAATGAGCTCCCAGAAGTGATCAGGACCCTGCAAAAGAGAGCTCCTCCACCAGGCACAATCAATCAACAACATCAGCGGGGACCCTGCCTCCCTCTCCCTCCCCCCAGAAATCCACCAAGACTCCTGGACCTGTTTGTATTATTATTGTTTAATGCTATACGGTTACTCTGTTATTATCAGTTAATAATATTAATGTTATAGTTAATTATATGTAATGTTTCCTGTATAGTTTTTCAATTCTATGTTAACTGCCCTGAGCCTTTGGGGAGGACGGTATATAAATGTGAATGAATGAATTAATGAATGAAAAATACAATAGGAGTATTGTATTGAAATTGGATGAAAAATTGATTTCAAAATTAATGATAGAATAGAGCTTTACAAGCTAAACACTGATCAATCAATCCATCTGCATTTTTTGTCAGTTGTTGTTCCACCCTTCCCATTCAGTCCTCTCAAGAACTGTGTAAAGTAGATTAGGATGACTGTCTCGAGGTCTCCCTTAATTTATTCTTCCTGAAGAACTAGGCCGTAAGGAATTTGAAAACTTTCTGGTACGAATACCTTGAAATGTTAGCTGGAGTTTTCTCTCTTAATTCCCTCTCACTTAATTAACAGTTCCTTTTCAATATATTTATCTGTAACTGCTCCTGCGGAGTGGATTAAATAAAGCAATAAGGGCATTGTGAGTGGAGAAATGGGCGGGGCACATCCGTGATAAAAACGCTTGTCACTCTCGGGCCAAGCGGCCAATCAGGAGCTGCTTGGCCCGCCCTGGACTGCATGGTGCGGGGGATGGGAGAAGATGCTTTGCCACCGGGAAAGGAGCAGGGCCACCGCATCAAAGATGTGCCCTGCACACACACTACGGTCTTCTGATGACGTCCCCCCACCTGCCACTGCTCCGCTGCTGCTCCACCGCCCCCAACTGCCGAGCCACCCACCCAACGCTCGCTTCCACTGCCCACCCCCCAAGTCTCCGCTGCGTTCCCCCCTCCGAACATTCACCCACCCACCACATGCTTCCGACACCCCCCCGCGAGTCACTCCCACCCCCCTCCACTGCACATTCACCCACCCCACACACTCAGCCACCCACCCACCACCCCCTTCTGCCTCCAGGCCCCCAACCCGCAGACGCTTCCCCCACCCCAAACACCTATGCACCCTCCCCTCTCTACCCCACGCTCTCCCCCCACCCCCCCTCCCAACTGCCCCCCCTTGCGACTCCCCCCCAAACACCCTGCAGACCCTTCATACACCACCCTCCTTCCCCCCCTTCCCCACCCCATTCCACCTACCTCCCTGCGTGCCTTCCTTCCTTCTTCCTTCCTTCTGGACTTCCTCTAATTCTCTATCTACTTCCTGTCTCTCTCTCTCTCTCCCTCTCACTTGCTCTTTTTACCCCTTCCTGTCTTTCTGCCTTATGCCTTTCTAGCTTTCTCCCTTCCTTCCTTTCTGCCTTCTACCCATCTCTTCACCCACCCCTTGCCCTCCTTTCTCACTCCCATCCCTCCTTCCCTCTCCTACCTTCCTGGACTTCATTCTTCCTCCCCAACCACTAGCACCTGCTGTATTTTGTCTGCAGTGGGCTTGATTTCTAGTTTCAGGATAAAATACTGCAGTCTTGAGTGTATTTATTTTCTTCCTTGCCTAGGTGTAAATGCCAAAATCTTCCTTGCCTAGGTGTAAATGCCAAAATCTCAAGAGTGTTCATTATTATGCCCATTTTTTTTGAAGAATTGAATTTATTTTTGCCTTCTGCCTATCTGATATGAGTACAGTAATGTCTTATTTATGCATACTCCCACACACAGAATTCTGGGTTCATTTAAGGAGAGAGTGTTCCAGTTCAGTTGTCTGAACTTATCTGAAGTGCTTGATGTCAGGCACTTGATGTGTTCCATTTATAGACTAAGCTACTTCTGACTTTCTTGTGGGTTTTCTTTTGTCTGTACTAAGCTAATTTTGCTTCTATGGAAAGTTTTTTCCCCCTCTTATGCAAATTTTGATTAAGTACTACATACAAATATCCCTCTCAGCATATTGGTAAATGCACTGCTTTTGAACAGTTACACATTTAAGCTGCTTAGAATTGGGGCAGCTAGCATGGTGTTAGCTTGCTTTGTGCTCCTTGGAATCACATATGGATTTGGTCATGGTGTGCTGCCTATTTGCTGTTTATTTCCTTGTGGTCTCTTGGATCATTGGTTAAAAAATTTTCAACATGCTATTTTGCATTCCTATTTTTCATCTAAGTTGTGTTGTACTTTATTTTGATGCCCACTTCTTCAGGCCTTCATAGAATCAACTGATATCATCTAGTCCAACCCCTTGCAGAATGCAAGAAGCTCACAGGGTGTCTGTTGTGGGAAGAGGAAAGGGAAAGTGTTTGTAAGCTGCTTTGGGACTCCTTTGGGTAGTGAGAAGTGGAGTATAAAAAAGCCATCTCTCGTCTTTCCTTCCCAGTTCAGAATTCCCCCAGGAGCAATATTTGAGGAAGCATTTTAGGCTGCCACAGGAATTGGGGGGGAGGGGGAGGGGGGTCATTCCACTGATGGACATCCCTTCCATCACTGGAAGCTTCTAGTGGATTCAAGCCTATGATTCTTGCAATGCACAAAGTAGCTCCTGTATTACTGTATTTGAGTGCAGTATTCTCAAGATTGTAGATTCTGTATTATGTATTATTCTACATATGACATGTATAGTGTAGCCAGGAGATCAGAGGATTGTCCGGCAGCCAGACAAGGGACGTTCGGAGATTGTTTGTTAATGATTGGCATTTTGTTCCTGAAAGCAGGTATTTAGCCCACTGAGCTTTGCACTGTTTCTGTAGTATTTTGTCAACTTCGTGATGGTTGTTGTTTTAGTCTATAGGTTGAATTGTTTGGTGTTTTAAGTAAGATGTAATTATTCATTATGCATAATGCAGTTAAACTTAAGAAAGCCATCTGTCCATGTGAAAAGATGAAACAATTATTTGAAAGGAACAGTGGATGAAGCAAACTAGAGAACATAATTCTTCTTTAGAAACAGGTGTTTTCTATGTTCCATTTATTAGCTTGATATAGAAGGGGGCAGGGGGAAAGGAATGATGTTACACATGCTAATACTTATTATGTTGTTGAGAAAGGGAGATTGCAATTATGATTAGAATACATAATACCAATTTTTAAATTAACATTTGTATCCCATCTGCTGACCAAATAATTCATTCCTGGGATATCTAACATAATAAAAACAGCTAAAATTGCAGCAATAACAAAAAAAATATAATCCAACTGAAAATATATGACAAAAACATTTCAGATATTAAGGAACATTAAAATTAGCAGGCTATAGTAGAAATATTAAAAGGAATAATTAAAAACCAGTAACTAATGAGAAGATGAGGAGGGAAAAGGCAAGTAATTAAACAGAATGGGAGTAGAAAAAAGGACAAATTTCACTTAAAATCCTGATGGTACCAGTAGGGTAACAAATCTGGCAATACAAGTGCATTCTAATTTCAAAATGAAGTTATCACAACTGTAAAACCTGTTTCTAGTAATTACCTGCGATGGCGATGACCGCTTCAAACTGTCTCAAAAGAGAGGCAGGCACTTGTATTGAACAAAATGTTTAGGGTTTCAGCATAATTTGGGGTCAAGCATTTAACAAAATTAAGATTTGCATGTTAAATATGGCTTATTTATTAACTTCATTTATATCCCCACCTTTCTCCCCAGTGGGGGCCGAGAGGGGCTTATGTTATTCTGCTTGCTTCCATTTTATCCTCCCAACAGCCTTGAGAGCATGTGACTAGCCCAAGGTTACCCAGCAAGCCCCCATGGCAGAGTGGAGATTTGAGCCTGTGTCTCCTAAATTCCTAGTTGAACACTCTTAACCAATATACCACATTGATAACTTGTTCTATTTGTAAGAACACTTTATAATACACTGCTGTATTTGTGTGCTCTTGTAGGCTGTACCTCATCAATTCTCCTGTGGTAAGAGCAGAAAACCTGAGGTTTAAGGAAGAAGGAGTAAGAGATGTGCTGAAGGATGTTTTCTTGCCGTGGTACAACGCATATCGCTTCCTCATTCAGAATGTTGTCATTTTGCAACTAAAGGTACAAAGCCTTGAAACTCAACCACAGAAAATTATGCTTTGCTGTTTTTTTTATTATGGCATTTCAACTCAGGGTCAGCATGCAGGTCAATTTATGTTTTTATATCACTATGCATAGTCTACCATTCTGACTGAAGGTGTTCCCAGATACTATATGTAAATTAATCAATGCAGTTTGAAAATAAATTGGAGCTATGGTTATGCTGTAGAAATGGCTGGGGGGTGGGTGGGGCAGGACGATTGGGTAAAGAGAAGTGAGTAATATCCTTTAATGAAACCAACTATCATAACTTCCAAAATGTTTTCATAACTTCATTCATTTGCTTTAAACTACCTCCATGCATTCTGTGAAATGAGGCTGCATCAATGCAGACTCTGCATTTCTAAAAAAAGTCATAAGGAAACTGTTCACGTACTTAATGGTAGAACTACAGAGAGAGTATTTAGGAGAAAAAATTATAGTGGAGTCATTTGACTGCAATCAGAATAAAGTAGAAAGGGAAAGAACTCTGAACCTGCATAATTGGAGTACATCTTGAGTATACGGTTAGAAGCATTAGCATTTCGTTTTCTGTCCCTTGCCTTATGAATCCTTTTTATCCTGATTGAGCCCACTGGATTATTGATTTCTGTAGGTGTATTAATTAATTGGTGTATTTTGAAATGCCTGTTTTTGAAAGTCATTCTAACTAGGTATAAAGAATTCTGATATCCTCCAAAATCTCCTCTCTGGCATCTTTTGCCTTGTCCTTTTTTAACTATGTTTAGCTTCTGATCAGTTTCAAAACACTGCTAATTTGAAAGTACAAAATCATTGTAAAGAGCTAGTGATCACAGATATTTTCTATTTATATCAAATTATATTTATCCCCCCTCCTCCATTTTAACTGTTTTAAAACATGAGGTATTATCTTTCTGGAAGATAAAGAGTGCTATATTGTCTTTTTGGTAGCCTATCTACTAAAGTCTTTACCACCAGTAAAAATTAAATATTTAAAGTTCTGTAAGCACATTATAACATATGTTTTGCATACAAATGGTAACAAATGTGCATTAAAATTATAAGGATTGTACTTGATAAGAATCTAAGTGGAGATAGGTCTCCTGAAATGGGGTAGCCGACTTACTTGCTCTACAAGCAGGGTTATAGAATTATCTTTTGCAGTGCTTCCACATCTGGGTAAGGTCCACACCACTGTCCATGCACTGCCTTGTTTTGGATTGCATGAACTTCCACAGCTATTTGCAAAGGGGTGGGGAGGCAATTTCAGCAAGGGAACTAGAAAGAACAACAAGATTCTGAGCCATTCCTAAAAGATCTTCTATATCCCAACCCAGGCTGGCTTCGGCTCACTGTCTTGAGGTTGAAAGGTGAGTCCTGCAGGGTAGTGTATACCCTCCTGAGGCAGTAGCTGCCATGCAGGAATCTGGAAAGACTTCAGCCAACAAGATCTATGATGCAACATGGGAAATATTCAGTAGGTGGTGCTCCTCATCAGCTGTAATCAGGAAGGTTCTCTGATTTCTCCATGAAGGCATCTCTCAGGGACTTCACCCCAGCAATCTCATATGACAAATGACAGACTTCTCTTCATTCCTCAGGACAGAGAACAAAGAAATGATTCCTGTGAGGCGTGGGTTCTCTCTCTCTCTAGATAACCCTTTTTTTTCCTTCTTTGGATTTAAGCAAAGTTATTCAAGCATTACATCAGGTTTTGGTTGAACCCCGCTCATTCAAGGTAGCCTTCCTGGTGGCTGTCATATCAGCAAAACATGTCTCAGAACTTTCCACTCTTCCGTAAGGCATGAATTATACTCCTTCCAAAGAGACTCAATGATCTTTGTGACAGATTCCTCTTTCATTCCATAAAGAAAAGGATATCTTCCTATGACCTTTCTGCCCTTGCCAGTATACCTCAAGCAGAAGGAATGGAACAAAATGAATGTATGATAGGCACTAAAGATGTTCATAGAGTGCACGGTCCTCCTAAACTACAAACTCTGTGTCTCAACTCCACTTCCACTGGGATTAAAGTATCCAAGTCAACCTTTACTAGGTGAATCTTAGCCTATGATCTATAGCACTTATCTGTTCCCAGGGGCATCACCAACACCACAGGGCAACAGCCATCACAGCAGCCTTTTCCACCAGTGTTCCTATTGCAGAAATTTCCCGGGCAGCAATCTAGACATTTACTTATACCAGCTTTTCTCAACTTTTTTTACCATTGAGAAACCACTAAAACATTATTTAGGCTTCGAGAACACCCATAAGGGATACGACCGTGCAGAATACGTTTGGGAAGCGTAGCTGTGTATGCGCCGATTTGGGGTCCCTCCCCTTCCCACCCCCTCTAGGCCCATCATTGGCCATTTTGGGAGGGGGAACAGGTCAGCATATAGTCACATATAGTCATATCAGGTCACATTTTGACCCATTATACACAGCAGCTGCTACTCCGTGCTGCTGCCATGTTGTTGCAGCGGGGCAGGATGCCCCACCGTTCCCTTGTACGCACGGAGGCGAGGCGTAAGGGCTGTCCCGGCATAGTACGCACAAACGCTGTGCGTCGGGGCCAAGAAGCCCGGTGCACTGCCGGGCAGGGTAAGTGGCAGCAGCGGGGGGGGGGGGTGAGGAGGGGCCAGGGGAGAGTGGGGGGCCAAGCCCCCTCCATACACTATGGCAGGATCAGGGGGATGCTCCTGCCGGCTCTGCGGAGCCAGCAGGGTTCTGTGGTGTCCCTACAGGGACACCGTAGGTCGGGGCCGGTCGGTCCGATAGGCCCGGCACTGTCAGTTATGCACAGTGTCGGCCCGCCCCAGCCCCTGCAGGCATCTGCGGTATCCTGGAAGCTGCGGGTGTTCCCGCATTTGCATAACGTGGGCCTTCCGTGGCCCTGGGCTGGGCCATGCCCGCTCTGGCGGCGGAGGCATGCATAATCAGGGATTTTCCCTGATGCCCTGCCACCGCCAGTGTGGGCATTCTGACCCATGCATAATGGGTCATAGTCATATCACCCAGTAAATCTATTAAAAATCAATTAACTCACACCCATTTGGGATACCTTTCCAAGGCTGTCAAGACACCTCAGGGTTTCACAAAACCTTAGTTGAGAAAGCTTCAAGGCACAATAAATTAAACACATAAAGGTCTTTGTAATTTGTCCACTCTGGTTAACACTGCTTTTCAACATCCCATTTCAGGCTATCTTCTTCCACTGATGGAGAATGAAGCAATGGACTTATTGTGAGCGTTTCTTTTTCTTCAGTGGAAATGGAAGGTATTCCTTCCTTTCCATGGGGAAAAAAGGAATTCTGGGACAGGAACTATATATGTGGAATGCTGTTTTCTTCATAAATACAAGGAAATTCACCTCCGCTTGAAATTTGTATGAACTGAGGTTCATCCCTTAAGTGGATATGAAAGCACTGCAAAAAAACACATTTGCATAGCCCTGCCTATGCAGTGAGTAGGGGGTGTAAAACATTTCAGGATACTGTCCATGCCACTGATGAGTAGAAACTCTCACAGTAAGTCCAATATTTCGTTTGATAGCAACAAGGGTAAACGATTTTAAATCGAAGGTGGCAGCTTATCTGCAATACCTTTTAATTTTTACTAGATGTTCTTGGCAACCTCTTGACAGTCAGCTCTTAAATCTTGACCTGTTATCTCAATGATTACGGCCAAATGGTTTTCTGTGAAACAGCTATGTTGGGTTACATAGGAACTGTGGGGTATTTCAAGAGAAGTCTGTCTTTAGCAGATTTGTTGATACAGGTGAAATAAAAACAGCAAGTCAAGTGGCACCTTGAAAGACTGAGTACATCCAATAAGAGAGTGGTAATTTGAATAGACCACACTGGGTTTTTAAAAATAACTTCTGAGACTTGGCTGTTAGCAGCAATAAAGGCAGCAGACTTCAGTAAATAGTAATGGAAATTGGTTTACATTTTTAGCACTCACCTCTGCAAGGAGAGCTTCCTAATTAATCAGCTATTTCTGAGACTCCCGAGGCAGTGATAATCCTCTTCTTCAGATTGCCCTAAAACTCAACAACTTCATTCTGTCCTTTTGAAATAACCAAGCTAAGGTTTGGTGCTTGCATATTGTTCTGATGATTCCATTACATTCTGTTGGTAGAGTGGACCTATGCCTCCAAGATGCATTTGTGTAACTGAGAACTTATGCAATTACACAAATAAAAGGATTTATTTAGAATTGATATAGAAACATGGCTCAGCATGGCTTAAATAAGTGAGAGCCGTATATAGCATTTGACAGCTGATGCCTGGGAAAGAGAGAGAGACTTGCTCTGTTCATATAAGAGGTAAACATTAAAGCCAAGCATCATGGCAAAATAGCTCCAAGTTGTATACAGCCTTTTAAGCTTGCTTTGAAATTACAGTCAGTTGAATGATTTGCATAATACTATATTCCATAGGGCTGAAGTGAAGTGCTTCCTACCACTGCTAATGGCAGCAAAGTCCAAATAAGAGGTCTTTAGATGAGTACCCTGAAAGCAGCTATCTCTGACTGAAGCATTTTTCAAGTTATCTAATTTTATTAAAGCAGTTGAAATTATCGCTATATAATGTTACTGTGCTTGCCAGGCAATTTGAACTATTGGTACTATACTGAATGCTATTCTTTTTTAGTAGATGAGAAAATCCTTAAGCCAATCTCCTTCAGAAGAGCATTCACTTTTTACGCCCTCCCCCCATATATGTAAGAACACTTCTCATGCATATGTTTGCTATTGGTTCCCAAGAACTGCTGCAAGTGTGTGTTTTCAGTTAAGTTGCTGCATAATAGCAGACACATCTTAATGTTCTCATTGGGTGGATGTGCTACAGATATTAATACTCCCTAACTTCAGTTGAGGAATCTTTGTTTTGCTCTAAAGCTGTAATGCCCATTGATACCTCTGTCCCTGTTTGCAGGAAGAAGGAAAGGAGTTCCTTTTCAATGAGAACACAGTTAGAGAAAACAACAACATCATGGATAAGTGGATCCTCTCCTTCACGCAGTCACTCATTCAGTTCTTTAAAGCAGAAATGGCAGGTGTGTGCCTATAACTCAAGTTGTTGTAATAAAGTGATCTAAAGATATTAAGAGCATTTTGCATGGACAGTCATGAAACTGTCCTTATACCATGGGTCCATCAGTGTAGGTAATCTAACCTGAGAAGTCTGTGGCTGTCTTTTATTTGGTTAGTTTTATCCTCTTATGACCCAATAAAACGCTCAATGTGTTTTATAAGGAAATAGAATTAAAATAGTAATGCTAGTATAAGACAGGGAGGAAATCACAAATCAAGCACTGTTAAAATATTGGTGAAAATGATGGGGGAGAGAATGTTGCGGGTGTCTTTGAGGATGTACCTTGAGGAAGAGATGGGGCATACATACAATATCTGAATAAGTGAATAAGTTATCCTGTGAAGCAAACGGATCATTGATATAAATGCTTTACATTAATAACATTTGACCGTGATCTGGTGAAGATAATAATGCTGACTCCTTGTAACCATGTTTTTGCAAGTTGCTACTCAGCCTTAGGATCATGCCATCCACCCCTCCTGCAAATATTCCCGAATTGACCCTACTCATGGATTAACATTACAAGTGAATCAAGCCATCTTGGATTTATTGTGTTTAACTATTGTCTGAATAGTCACTTTAAATATGGAAAACAGTGGTCAGAAGGTTGAGGGGAATTTCAGTGTTCGTTTTTCATCTTCAGCCTACAGGCTCTATACAGTGGTTCCTCGGCTAGTAAAGTTTGTGGACATCCTTACCAATTGGTATGTCAGAATGAATCGGAGGAGGTTAAAGGTAGGATGATCATTCTTGCAGTTTATATACATGAAAGTTGGGGTTGGGAATGTGCAATTATTTGTTTTGGAATACAAATAATTTGTATATCATTTGAAACGCAGTGCCATGTTGTTCTTCTGTAAGCATATATTATCCAAACATGGGCTAAAAATGAAGCTAATTGTGATCTCTTTTTCTGCATGATCGCTTAGGGTGAAAGTGGCGTTGAGGATTGCATCATGGCCTTAGAAACCTTATTCAGTGTTCTGTTCTC
Source organism: Paroedura picta (assembly GCF_049243985.1). Taxonomy (NCBI): domain Eukaryota; kingdom Metazoa; phylum Chordata; class Lepidosauria; order Squamata; family Gekkonidae; genus Paroedura; species Paroedura picta. Next base: position 54,057,836 of record NC_135371.1, on the reverse strand, counting down.
TATGTGCAGACTTATGGTAAGGCAGAACTGTTTTTGATTTATAACTGTCCTTTTATTAATTCTCTTCTATGTTTAATTTCAGAAGCTTTCTTGTCCTATAAAATTAATGGATGCTTCATTGGAAAACAGAGGCCTTCTTGAAGACTGTAGGAATTGGGCAAGATTTGGTGTCCCAACAGCCATAGCTTTCATTTAAAAATGTTTCTATCCCTTATAATTGTGAAAGCATCCTTGGCAGTGCCTGGCTGATGGCTGACTGACATCTCAAAAGTGATAGAATTAAGTGGGTAGTGGTAGGTATTCACTGCCTTACCTCCTTTCTCTGCCCTATAAGTGAAACCAGCATAAATAATGCAAACTAATAAAAAAAATAAATTATGCATATAGTAAAATATGCTTCTTAATTTGCAGAATGTATACAGTTCTTAGAAATGAGCTTGTCTTCTGTCAGAATGCCTGTTACCTTGGCACAGAATGTTTAGAAAAAGCTCTGGCTATGGACTTGCAATATTCAGCCTTGTGGACAATTCCACAATTTGATCCTCAAAGGCTTGTATTGATAAATACACTTGCAGTGTCTTAATCCTCAGTGACTGACTTGCCTGTAGTCAGGATAACAGTGATACTCTGGAGTTTCTGCATCGTTTATGAGAGAAAAAGAAAATGCCTAATGTCCATTGACAGAAAAGGCTCCGAAACTGTTCACTCTGCTGACAAATCCTTCTTCTTTTCCAGATCAGGTTGCCATTACCCAGTATATAGTAAAAGTGATTTCTAGGCAACCAGCATCAGCCTGGGAAAGAGGCTCTATCAAGGAAAAACCTGGAAATGCCTCTTATCACTGGAAACTCTGTGATAAAACCATAGAGTTTACAGTGATTGCTAGAACTGACTGATATCATTTCTCTGGAAGTGATATTATATAATTGCTCAAATAGTGATTTTTTTTTTTAAATCAGTCATTGGTGTCTAAATTCCAAAGCCCCATAAACAATATACATCCTAAGATTCTAAGCATGACACCTATTTGTATCATTTCACTCATTTGGTCTGCAGTTATGTCATTGAGAGGCTTGAATTATCCCGGGACTTTGTTGTTACTGAAATGTGCTTCAGTGCCTACATGTTAGACCAGCCATTCTCAACCTTTTTTGGCCCACGGCCCTTTTAAAAGCTTTTCTCAGGTCCCAGGCTCTCTGTCAAACAAGGATACAACACAACATGGATAGACAAAAATCATTTATTAATGAAAACCAGGAAAAATTGAACATTCAGACACACTGGAAAAACTTCTTAAAAGGCTGCATGAAATAAAACTATTTGACCAAGAGAAGCATGAGTGTTCATTTTTTTCTTGAATATATTAAATTCAAACACACACAAAAGAATGGATTTCATGATTACTTTTCCTTTCCATTGATTTCTAGTTCAAACTTTCTAGAAATTAATGATATCACACATGACAAAAACGGTATTTCATCGGTTTGGTTATCAGGACCCTCCATCAGCACTTCGGGTTTAGAATGGCTGTGAGATGATGAAATAATGAGGAAGGAAACTTTTTGTACTTAAGATACAAACATTAGATGGTGCAAACATAATCTGACTGCTTTAACTCCTAAAGTAATTATGGAGTTCCCATATTCTTCATTTTATGTATTACCTGGTCTGCATCTAAATTATACTTTTTAATGTAAAATATTAATATTGTAAGGTTGACTCAGCCTTCCATCCTTTCGAGGCCAGTAAAATGAGTACCCAGCTTGCTGGGGGGTAAACGGTAATGACTGGGGAAGGCACTGGCAAACCACCCCATATTGAGTCTGCCATGAAAACGCTAGAGGGCGTCACCCCAAGGGTCAGACATGACTCGGTGCTTGCACCTGGGATACCTTTACCTTTACCTTTTTATTAATATTGTAATTTTGTAAGAAAATGTGAAGGAAAACTTGAATTCTAGGCAATGTACTTGAGTAATAGGATATACAAAAGCATTTAGCAATTTTATTATTATTATTTATAATGAATTGAAAAACAGGACATGCATATGAATAATGAGATAATACAGAATTGTCATTTCAGGCACCTTACACTCCATTTATCACTGAACTGATGTACCAGAATTTGAAGACACTGATTGATCCAGCCTCTGTTCAGGAGAAGAACACAGATAGTATTCACTACCTCATGCTTCCTCAAGTTAGGTAAGAGACTCTGTTGATCTATAATGGATAGCCATTCATTGAAGTGTGATCAGTCAAAACTCTTGGGCACTTTATAACATTTTGTGCTTCTTAACAAATTCTCCATTGATGAATAGTGGTAGTCCTGATCACCATCAGGTGAGTTTATATGCTCAGAAGAACTAGTTTAGACTACATACATCAGTAAATCTGCCAGAGATTATTTGTTCAGATAATATTTATCCAATCCTTCCACTTAAATAGGCCACTCTGGCCTATTTGCAGATTCAGAAGCTCAAACTTTGAAAGAGCACCTAATTGATGAACTGGATTATGTGTTGGTTCCTACTGAAGCTTGGAATAAATTAGTAAACTGGTATAGTTGTATAGAGGGACAACAGCCAATTGTCAGAAAGGTAAGTGTTCATGATCCTTGGGTGATTTAGCCTGACTACATAAGGCCACTTTCTCCAGCCATCCCCTGCCTTGAGCTCACTAGAGTAAAGATGAGATATAAATATAGGTGTCACTTCAGGTAATCCCTCTGGGTGTATTGCATTCTCTTGAAGAACTCTAAATGTAGAATACTTTAGAATAATGTACTGTAATCTCCCAAAGTTCCATGAAGTCTGCATAAAACACTCCTTTATAGCCATCTGTGAACTAATGTAGAATGGGGGGAGGGGGTGTTTTGCAACATAGATATTAAAATAGATTGCCACCTGAAGTAATATTCTAAGGCCTCTTCATATATGACTGATGGTGCAGGTTTCCTAACAGTTATGTATGCTGAAAAATAAACATACTGACTTCATGGAAGATTGTATGTGAGTTTTTCAGGAAAAACTCCTGAATACTAGGAAAAAACATTGTCACGTTACTGTAAGAATATGATATAATATGTGTGTAGTATTTAGGAGAGGTTACTTAAAAATATGTATGTTCCTTGTTTTCACTTGATATGCTACTATATCTATGTTGAAAAACCTAGATTGTGCTCAAGGAAATATCAGAGATACTTTGCTTTTAAAGCAACAGGTTTGTAATCTCAGCGGCGTTCGACACAGTCGATCACGAGCTTCTAGCTCGCCGCCTCATCGATGCTGGAATACAAGGGACAGCCCTTCAATGGCTGATCTCCTTCCTTCAGGATCGTGGACAGAGGGTTGCAATAGGAGAGAAAACATCAGACCGCCGGCAACTTACTTGTGGAGTCCCACAAGGAGCGGTCCTCTCCCCTATCCTATTCAACATCTTCATGCGCCCTCTCGCACAACTGGTACGGAAGTTTGGGCTGGGTTGCCACCAATATGCAGATGACACCCAGCTCTTCCTCCTGATGGATGGCCGCCCTGACTCTCCCCCAGAAGCATTAGCCAGCTGCCTGGAAGCAGTGACGAGATGGCTCAAGCAGAGTCGTCTGAAGCTCAATCCTTCAAAGACGGAGGTCCTGTGGCTAGGTAGGAAGGGCCCATGCGAGGAAGCGCACCTGCCTACCCTGGATGGCGTGCAGCTCTCTACGGCTCACTCCGCCAGGAACCTAGGCGTGATTCTGGACGCCTCCCTCACAATGGAGGCCCAGATCACAAAGGTAGCGCGGCTGGCATTCTACCATCTCCGCCAAGCCAAACTACTAGCGCCCTACCTGGCCCCGGAACACCTAGCCACAGTGATCCATGCGACGGTCACCTCTAGACTGGACTTTTGTAACTCGCTCTACGCAGGCCTGCCCTTAGCCCTGACCCGGAAACTACAACTGGTTCAAAATGCAGCAGCCAGGATCCTCACAGCAACACCGTGGAGGTCTCATATCCGGCCTATTCTCCACCAGCTGCAATGGTTACCAGTTGAATTCCGGATCAGACCATACGCGGTCAGAGCCCAGTGTACCTGAGGGACCGCCTTCCCGCCTATGCCCCCAAAAGAGCTCTGCGCTCTACTACCACCAACCAGCTAAGGATCCCTGGCCCTAAAGAAGTCCGTCTGGTCTCGACCAGGGCCAGAGCATTCTCTGTTCTGGCTCCTACGTGGTGGAACGAGCTCCCAGAAGAGATCAGGGCCCTGACGGAGCTTAAACAGTTCCGCAGGGCCTGCAAAAAGGAGCTCCTCCACCAGGCATTTGGCTGAGACCAGACGTAATCAACAGCGACCAAGGGCCCCTGCTCCCCCCCACCCCCCCTCAGAATTCAATCAATAAACCACCCCCCTCAGAATCCCATCAATAAGCCCTGGACCTGTTTGTAGTACTATATTGTTATACCGTTATATTGTGCTGTTATTTTGGTTACAATTATTAGTTATCAGTTATACATGTTACAGACTGTTTTATGTATCGTTCTCTGTTATGATGTAAACCGCCCTGAGCCTCCGGGGAGGGCGGTATATAAGTATGATAAATAAAATAGATAAATAAATAAAGAAGTTCCGGGAGTGACAAAAGATGTAGTGATGATGTGTCAGGGTAATGAATAGGACTAATTTTTAGTTTTCAATTTTCACATCCATTTGCAAAGGTAAGAGTATTTGTTTAAGGTAAGTTAAGCCCAAAGAAGAGTAGTTTTCCTGAATTACAAGGAAATAGAACTTCACAGTAGAAAAGAGCAAGAGTCCAGTAGCACCTTAAAAGACTAACAAGATCTGTGGCAGGATATTAGCTTTCATGAGTCACTGCTCACTTCTTCAGTGACTCACAAAAGCTCATATTCTGCTACAAATTTTGTTAGTCTTTTAAGGTGCTACTGGACTCTTGCACTTTTCTACTGCTGCAAGCAGACTAACATGGCTAGCCATCTAGAACTTTACAGGCATGCATTGCTGTTCTTATCCATAGTTTTCTGCTTCTGGTAAATCTGCTGTGTCCCCCTTTCATTCTGTTTTACACAAAGAAAGAAGTTCTTACATGAAGATCAAAACAAAACTGTACCCATGTATTTTTGCATGGCTGTATGCTTTCCTAATAACCCATACCTGATGCTGAATTGTAGGCAGAAAAGAATGGTCAGTGTATCTACCAGAAAAGATCTAACTCAGACAGAACTCTTCAGAAATTAGTGTACAAGATTTTATGAAGGAGTAGTTGTGGGAAAATAGGATGGCATCAGCTGTTCAAAGGGTATGCTAATTTGTTTGAAGGGTGAATCTTGTCCTGATTCTGATTATTAAAAGAGTCTATTTGGATGCTGGTTTGTTGTTGTTGTTCTGACAATGCTATAGTTTCAGCTGGTCTGGATAGAGTACCAGGATACCAACGCTTCTTCATAAAAGATCTGCTGTACTCTGAATGTTTCTCGTGGTGACCTGTGGAATTGTGAATGCAGAACCTTTCGTTCATCATTTTGAGTGCTTTCCACTTCAAAATCATTGTTAATCAAGAAAGCTAGAAGAATTTTTTTCTAATAATTCATGTGACTTTTCCAGAGGAAGATAGATGAAGTGTCTGTGGATATTTTGCAGCATAGAAATGTGCCTGTTTTCAATGCAGTACGCACACTGGCATACCCTTGGACTGGTATTGTCTGAAGCATCTTAGAAAGATCTTAATTTATTTATAGGAATGTAACTTAATTTGCTAGGTCCCAGGTGCAATCTTGTTCCTTCCAATTAATGATGCTTAAGAAGAATGTAATTTATTTTAAGAGTAAATCATTCTGTTTTTGTTGTAGTAAACTCACTTGCTTTGTTGTTATATTTATTTACACTTAATACCCAGCATGTAATGAATCAACTGGTTAGCCTATATTGAGTACAAAATTAAAATGCTGTGTTTATCCTTGGACTCGTTGTGTATGTTATCAGCAGCAGAGGCATTTTGAGTAATAAAGCACAGATTTTTGGATAGCGAATTTCAAAAACTTAGTGCGGCAAATAAAACCTGTTCTCCTTTAAAATGGGGAATATCATTAAATGTAGATCATATGGCTTTTAACTTGAATTATTTAAGTATGCCACATCAACACAGAGTTTTTTCTCTTGCTAGATTTAAAGTGTAGCCATCAGCAATTCTGTCAGAGAGATTCTAAAAAATTCCATATTCAGACAGACACTGTCCTTGTGGAGCAAAGTATCAAAACTATATTGCATATTTTTTCTATTGTCGTTGTTATATAAATATTCGTTTTAAATATTTAAATCCACTTTTAGTAAACAAGAAAGGATTTTCCTACACCTTTACGATTTTGTCCCTTTTGAATGACTGCAGTCCAGATACTATTGATAATGTGGTTAAATTTTTCAGTGTGCCATAATGTTGCGCGAACAGAAGATCATGGCATGAGTTGTTCTTCTTAATATTATTTTTATTCCCAAATTAACCTATTAAGTATTATCTAGTTATATTTATATTTTTTGAATTTTATTTGATGAGTGTTTTAATGTTTTATATGCCACCAAAGGATATATGATATGAACTTTTCAAATCTGTTATTTTTCCTACTCTGTATTATTCAGAAAATTTGGGGGGCAGATTTCCAGATTTCCAGTTTCCTCCTTCAATTTTTGCTGTCATCTAATGGCTCTATTTAGTAGCAGGCTGATATTTTTTAGTCATGGTTAGTATAGGAATATAAATGAAGCTTTCATGGGAAATAGAATGACCCCTGTGAGGTTAGGACCCTGTATGCATCTAGTCCAAGGTCAACCAGAAAGCATCTATGGCAGAGTAGGAATTTGAATGTGGGACTTTCAGATCCTGGTCTGACATTAAAACAGCCATATCACAGTGGCTCTCAGGATTGCCATTCTGTTAAAAAATTAATATTTTGGATGGCAGTGGTTTTTGCTTTCGTTTGGTGTCATTTATGTATTTATTACATTTGTATACTGCCCTCCCCTGAGGCTCTGGGTGGTTTCTACTCCATTTCTACTCCATTAACTGTGCGGGGCAAGATTAGCACTTAGCTGTGCATTGTCTGCTGTCACACAATCAGTTGATCTGCACTTGACTTCAAATTAAGTTTTTACATGGTCAGAACTGTATTCTTGGAAGTTGGGTTTGCAGGAGTGTTCATGCAAGCGTTGTCTATTCAGTCAAGTTTTAAAGAGATTGCAACTTTAAAGACTTTGTCTCAGTTAATGCACTCAAGAGTTGAAATATTTTCTTCCTTATAAATCTAGGGAGGATCTGATTGACAAAAATATAGAAAGTGCTGTTTCCCGAATGCAATCTGTTATTGAACTTGGACGGGTAATCAGAGATAGAAAAACCATTCCAGTAAAGGTAAGGTAGTCTTTAATTTATTTTATATTGATATACTATAAGCACGTATTGACTCTGCCAGAGAATGTCATGAGTGAATCAATATGATCCAAAAGATGAACTGAGAGAAAACTTTAAATGGCCAAGGTTGCATTTTACTCTAGCTCTTGGTTTCCTTTTTCCAGACTAATGTTGTTGTATTTTAATTTCAGTATCCACTGAAAGAGATAGTGGTCATCCATCATGATCTCCAGGCACTGGAAGATATCAGGTCCTTGGAAAAGTACATACTAGAGGTAAGATGGAAAGTGTAGAAGGCATTGCTCATACCTTATCTCAGTGGTCCCCAACCTTTTTATCACTGGGGACCGGTCAACACTTGACAATTTTACTGAGGCCTGGGGAGGGGAGTAGTCTTTTGCTGAGGGCTGCCACCACTTGCTTTCCCACCGGCACCCCTGACTTCCCGCCGCCCGCTGGGGGGCCCTGCCAGCAGCAACTGCTCAATGACAGGCCAAGGGGGAGCCCCAGCCATGGCGGTTGCCAGAGAGCACCAAAGGTGAGCCGACGGCAGAGTGGCAGGGCAAGCCCTGAGGCAGCAGCTGGGGAGGACAAGGAGGAGCCGTGGCCCAGTACTGACTGATCCACGAACCGGGACTGGTCCCCGGACCGGGGGTTGGGGACCACTGCCTTATCTGATTCCAGATCCTCGATGGATTGGAAATTGACTAAAAAAACAGAGAGTAGGAATAAATGGTCAGTTTCTGCAGTGGAGGGGTGTGAACAGCAGGTCCCTCAGGGATCTGTATTGGGACTGACACTGTTCAATGACCTGGAGTTAGGGTTGAATAGTGAGGTGGCCAAGTTTGCAATTAACATCAAATTATTTTAAGGTGGTTAAGACAAAAAAACAGGTTGCACAGAGCTCCCAAAGGAACTCTTCAAACTGGGGAAACGGGCACTCAGATGGCAAATGATATTCAATGTGAGCAGGTATAAAGCCACACATATTGGGGCAAATAATCCCAACATCCCATATACACTGATGAAATCTGAGCTCTCAGCAGCAGAGCAAGAAAGGGAGTGGTAGTGGATAGTTTAGAGAAAATGTTGACCTACGGTGTGGCTGCTGTGAAAAATGCAAATTCTATGCTAGCCATAATTAGAGCAGGAATAGAGAATCAAACTGCTGTTGTTATACTGCCCTTATGTCCAGACCACAGTTGGAAGATTTTGTAGAGTTCTGGTCATCACACTGAAATAAGGATATTGACCAGCTGCACTCTCAGGATCAGTTAAAATGCTTAGGGCTGTTTATAAAGAAGGCAAGTAAGGGGAGACATGATAGAGGTTTATGAAATTATGAATGACATCAAGAGTGTGGGCAGGGTCATCTGCTAAAGCTAAAGGGAGGGAGTTTCAGGACAAACAAAAATATTTAATCACACAGCATATAGTTAAGCTGTGGAAATTGCTGCCACAGGTTGAGCTCATAGCTAGCAACTTGGAAGGCTTTAAAAAGGGAGTGGACAGATTCCTGGATGACTGGGCTCTCGGTGGCTACTAACCAGGGAAACTCAGGCAGGATGATGCTGATGAAGTCTTCCTGTTTGTGGGCTTCCTAGAGGTAGCTGGATGGCCACTCTGAGTGCAGAATGCTGGACCAGATGGGTGTTTGGTCTGACCCAGCAAAGCTCTTCTTGTGTCCTTACATTCTTACCCAAAGCTGTTTTTTATTCACCTTCTGGCTGTTGTCAAGTTGGCAACGTACATTTGGCAATTTGGGCAGTATGAGAGCCTAATGATGCAAGCTATATGGAATAATGACAACTATGGACACTGAGGTCTTGCAGCTCCTTCCTTCGCTGCTTAGTTGCTAAGTGCTTAGAATAGGTCAAGGTAATGAAAGGAGGTATTCAGCAAGTTCAGTATGGCTGTTCAAAAAGTTGCTCCAGAGTCAGCAGCCAATCACATTTTGATACAAATGGCAACCATGTATATCGTGATGAAGAGTGTAAAGCAAAACTCAAGTAGAAAAGCTCAAAAAATGAAAATGTCAATGAGTACCAGCCTGCCACACCACTTCTGCTTAATGGCAGAATGCTATACTGAACAGAAAGTGGGGGGGACGCCCTTTTAGATCTTCAATTGACAAACACCCTTTTCTGCCATCTGAGAAAGACATTACTATTTAATTGGGTGACCTATATACCATAGAACTATTTATCGTAAATAATGAGGGCATTAAAAAAAAGACAACCTCTACAGTAGAGCAGTTTTTAAAAACCTTCAAGTACCCAGCTAATGTGTCGCTGGCAAGTTTATTTTGCAATCCCATTTCTTTAAAAAACAGGGCCTGAGCTAAAATTCTGCTGAATTGCAAGCATATCCTGTTCTGTTTTCATAGAAATGATTAGAAGTTTATAAGTTGGGGACATGCAAGGATCTTATTTTCTCCTCCCCCCCTGGGTTTCTTTGACATTGGTGGAACGAAAAAAATAGTTCTGGGAGTTTTGCAGAGCTACTTATGGAAAGATTGTACGTGTAGAGAGTGTAATGCTTCCCCCTGGAATGCAGCTAGTGAAAAATATGAGCTGAACCTCCTCTGTAACTTGCCTACTGACATGCTTCTTCTTCCTAAAGCCTATTGTGGAAACATTTTGATTCATTAAGTTATAAATGAAAGAAAATAAATAGTTCTTGTGTATCCTTTCTAGAAAACAGACAGCTGGGAAGAAAACATGTAAGCTGTTTCGGCTGGTCTGTACAGGAAAATTGCTTTTGGCTAAGCATTGCTGTAGAGGGCTGATTGCAAACTGTTCCTCTGTCTAGGAAGCAGAGCCAATTCAGACCTTTATGACATTCTAGAAATTAACAGTGTATGCCCTGACAGATAAAGTAACTCTTTGTGTGGCTTTCTGTAATTGAATTCTAATAAGTCTGTGCCTCGTAAAAGACATTGATCTCTTTATAATATTGCATACGTACATATTAGTTCTGACAGACAACAGGTTTCTCAGGTTGCAAGATCTATGGGACACTGTAGAAGTATGCTGGAACACATTTTTGGGTGCAAAATAGAAAGGTAGCCTATTTTATCAGGCTGGATTCTATTATACTGTAATATGTATACTGGGGAACAAAACATTTCACTGGAGAGAAACATTTCACTGTTTGGTCCAATCCTGCTTAGATGTGATGTCTGAATGCACATGGTCCATCCAAATAGGGTTTGTTGGTTGATTTATGAACTAGTTTGTATTAATTTCTATAGCTGGGACTAATTATTATCCTGTAGACTTAGTAGAGTTGCTTACACAATGCAGTTTAAAAAGACCACTGGTTTATTATGACATCTGCATTATGAGCAACTAGATTTAAAGCCCATTTTATTCCTAAATAAAATGGGCGCTAGATGGCAGCGGCCTCCCCCACTGCGGACTGGCGCAGACTTCCCCCTACGGCTCGATGGCGTGGTGTGGGTGAGGAGGCTGGGGGCGGCGTCCGTGGGGCGGCAGAAAGGGAGCGTGGGAGGTCTTACCGTGGCTGTTGGCGGATCCCGGGAAATCGGCGCAGCATACGGCAGCGGTGGCGGCTCCTGAGGGTCGGCGAGGCGCAGGCACGGCGTTTAGCGGGCGTTGGTGAGTCGGGCGTGGGTGAGGCGTGCCTGTGGGGGGGGCGAAGGCAGCAGGAAGTGTGGAGGCGGCGTGGGTGGTGGCGCAGCGCTTCGGAAGGTAGCGGCACCATTTGCAATCGCCGTCTTCTCTCTGACCAGGGGACGCAAAGGTGGCAGGGAGCGTGGAGGCGGCGTGGTTGGCGGCGCAGCGTTCTGGGAGGTAGTGCCGCCATTTTGGCTCGTCGTCTTCGGTGTTCGCAGGGGCTTTGAAGGCCGTGCAGGCGTGTACGTGGAAGGGTTCGGGCGGTGGCGGCAGCGCGGAATTCGGGGGAAAGGCGGCCAAGCGCGGATGGGCAAGTGGTGGGGTGGGTGTGTGAAGGGCGCGGGCAGCGGGTGGTGGGCATGGTGCTAGTCGAGCGGGCTGGGCAGGGCGGGGGCTTTGGCGGGCGGGAACGGACGGTCGGGGTGGGAGTGAGAAGGGCTTGGGGGGGCGTCCGCAGGTGCGTAGGCAGGGCAGGGCAGGCACTGTGCCGAGGGGAAGTGTGTTCCCCGGAGGCCAGCGCTGTGGGGCAAGGCTCCTAGCCGGCTGCCCTCCGTCAAGGATGGCGGTCGGGAGGAGTGTGGAGTTCGCGGGCGGATGTTCTCGGGACGGGCCAAGTAGCCAATAGGGAGGTGCGCCTCCCAATTGGCCACTTGGCCCTGGATTGCCACTCAGAGGAGCGAATCAGGAGCCGCTTCGCGGCTCCTGATTCGCTCCTCCAAGTTTTTATCCCGGACAGAGCCCGCCCTAACTCCTCCCCACCAGCCCTTACTCTTTTATTTAGTCTGTGGTGCCCGCGGCGCCACGTGCAGTTTAAAGATAGTTAGCAATGTTTACTTATAAAGGAATATCTGCCATTAATGGAAGTAGTAACTCTTTAGGTGGGTAGGTGTAGCCAAAAGGTTACTCTTTGGCCATTGCTTAAGTTGTACAGAAGATACCTGATTTAATAGCAGAGTGTGGATGATGTGCCGAGAGCTGAATGAAATAGAAGGGGGATCCACCCCAGTGATAAAGGAGTACATGATTCTGTATGTGCAGAAAATCTGTGTTATGTACTTAAACCAATGTAGTTGACGTATTTTTTGTTGTTGTATATTCTATCAAGTATTTTGCAGTTCAGTCTTTAAATATAAAACAGGTCATTTGTTGCTCATTATTTCTATAAATCTGTTTATCCCCACCCACCCACCCCCAATGTTCAGGAGCTTAATGTCCGTCAAGTGACTTTATCGACTGATAAAGATAAGTATGGCATTCGACTCAGAGCAGAACCTGATCACATGGTGCTTGGGAAGCGCCTGAAAGGTGCCTTTAAATCTGTTATGGCTGCTATCAAGGAACTGACAAGTGAGCAGCTGGAAGACTTCCAAAAGACAGGCCAGTATCTATATAGGATGTGTCTTCTGTCAGAGAAATGTGGTAGTGATGACTGGAAAAGTGACACACAATAACTTCACATTGAACTGTGCAAGGCAATTGGGTTTAGCTGCTTGGCCATATTTTATAGCCTAATGACAAATTGCAGAGAATTTAAAAGCCATTTCTCTAGTTACAATACTGTCAAGTGTTTATAGGTTCTGTAAACATATTGGAGAATAATTGCAAAGCGGAGAAGGGTTAGATCAATTCTCTGAAGGTTCCCCAGTTTTTCAGAAGTGCCTACTCAGAAACGATACTTCTTTAAAAGAAGCTTTAATGTCAGAAGCAGAAAATGTTTAAATCTTCTGTACTTTAATTTGGTTGTTCTTTAAATGCCATAAATGTTTCAATCTTGGTAAAAAAACTTTGGTCAGTATCTCAGAAAAAAACTGATCAAGTTGGAGATGAGTTAAGGAAGCACTATAGTATAGGGTTCTCCACCCCACAATTCAGAATGACCTCCAATTTAATTTTTTTAATTGGCATTATACTAATTTGATGCCCTGCCCCATTCCCCAGCACCCCATGGAGTGTGGTGGGGTCTAAAGGCTCCTTCTCTTACCTAGCCTGGCAGCAGGTTTGGCATGCAGTGGGCATCTTTTTAAATCTTTGAGTCCATTGAAATGATGGAAAAGCAGCATCTAAGGCCATCAGGGCATGTAGGAAATTTGGTGCATGTAGGAAATGTGGTGCCCTGATTGATTCCCTGAGCAATGTGTCTGGTAGCCTCAATTTCTGGGGCACAAACATGTCTTCTTGGAAACTGCTTGCTAAGATCGGTGGGGATGGGAAGGGACCTGTGGGAGAACTCCTTATGAATGGGGGCCAAGCTGTGTAAGTGTCAGAACCTGGTTTGTAATGACTTCTGGTTTTCCTTTCAACACTCCTTCCATCATTATTAGACTTAGCAGATTCAGATTCAGAGTACCTTTATTGGCATAAAATTGCAAAGCATAAAAGAAAAATTTCAAACAGACTTAGCATCACCCTCCCCAGGGACCTTAAGCATGGGGAGAGGATTGTGGCACAAAGAGCAGTATAAGATGAAACAATCTCAACCAAATCTTGTGATCTAACCAAATATTTTCTATATTCAGAGCATGTTGTAGAAACTATGTGGAGTCTTGTTCTGTGTGGCTGATCTGTTTTGATAAACCTCCTGGTCTTAATTGTAAGACTCCTGTTGCTTCTCTGCTTTAATGGTCTATTTTTAGAGTTTTTATTTTGTCCATTCAAGTTATCTATGCTGGGGGATATCAGTCTGGTCTGTGGGCTCTCTAGTTCCACAAGCAGTCTCCATATATAGAGCATTCACCGGCATTTCATTTAAAAGAAGGAAGTGAGTAGAGCCATACCACAGTAAGTCATAGGTTTCATGCTCTGCAGCATCTTCATTATACACTTTAATGTAGTGGTGGGTATGCTAAAATGTTGAAATATACAGACCTCTGTTGAAAGCAGAAACATTACGGAGCATAATTTATAGAGCTAGTAATAGTGTGTAAAATCCTCAAACCTTGCTGCTGTTTCAGTTCAGGATGCATGTACTAACTTAGCAATTTAAATAAACCAGGCACCATTGTTGTGGAAGGACATGAACTGCATGAGGAAGATCTCCGTCTGATGTATACCTTTGACCAGGCTGTTGAAGGATCTGCCCACTTTGAAGCACATTCTGACTCTCAGGTATCAAATATAGTGACTATGAATAAAAAAATCATTAAAAAAAAGAGCTGAGGGCCCTGCGGGAATTATCAGCATTATTATCTTCCTCTCATTCATTTTAAGTTGCAGGAGAGGCTCTTAGCACACCCTTCTCAGGCCTTTCTCAGACCCATAGGAAGGCAGTACCAACAACCAGCCCACCCAAATTGGGGGAAGGAGCCCTCTTAGCAAATCAGGAGGGTGAGGCTACTCTGCCTGACAAACCATCCCTCCTCTGTTTTTGCCTAGTACAGCTGCCCACAGTGCCAACTTTGTCCTCAGTGCAGCTAGAGCACTGAGAAAGAGATGAGATCTGTGGTGAGATGCCAGCCATGGGATGTGCATTCCTCCTTCCATCCCCTCCCCTGCTGCTTTTTCTTTAGAAAAACAAATTTGTATAGTTCATGGTAGAAGTGAGTTATAGTAAATGTACTTTAAACTTTAATTGCGTCTTGCTCCATTGTTGTAGCCATATGAAGCCACTTAGGAAGTTTGAAAATGTGATAAATCTTTGAAATAGATCGCCTAAGCAGTGTCCTGCTCATAGAGGAAAGGGAAGGTGAATATAAGCCGCGTTGAGACTCATTTGGGTAGAAAAAAGCGGCATATAAGAACCAGCTCTTCTTCTACATAATTGTAGGGAATGCAGGCATATTGCTTTTCTGAGTCCTGCTCATAATGGTTAAATACAGCTACTTCAGAGTTAAGTGGATTGTGTTGTCTTGCACTAAGTCCTAAAGGCTTTTAGTGCCTTGGCATCTTCATTATCATTGGCCACACTAGGTTGAAAAAAACAACAACAGAGATGAAGCTTCACGTTAGCAGTTTGCTCTGTGGCACTGGAAGAGATGAAAAATGACCTTGTGGCAAGGGAGTAGACATTGTTTTTGACCATTGTGTCCTTATTGCCCTATACTGCAACACTGCACAAGAAAAAAGGGATACATTTTACCAAAAGTGTTAGTTACGGCTTTTCAGAAATGATTTCCCTTGGCATCCATGAGTGAGCCTTTTATACATATACAATACATGATATAACACCTAATTGTACAACCTGGATTGTATTTATTACATTGTTTTTAGCATTTGCTTGTATGTATTCCACTCTCTCTCAAGGTTTTGGTTCTTTTGGATGTTACTCCTGATCAGTCTATGGTTGATGAAGGTGTGGCACGTGAAGTAATAAATCGTATCCAGAAACTTCGGAAGAAGGTCAGCCAATCTAAGGACTCCAGTAGCCTCAACATTGTGGGTGGGGTCAAGGTTGCTCTGCCTCTGTGGATCCATCCCTTTTAAGTTAAAGTTTTACAAATATGTATGAAACTACAGCTGTGATCAAAAGGACTACTTTGGGGGTTATTTTGAGCATTAGACTCCCATACCTTTCCAGAACCTGCTTTGGGAAGTTGCATGAGGTTCAGAAGTCATTTGTAGTGACTGTAGTTCTGTTGAGAATTGTGTGTGTGATTTCCAATGAGAGTATTTTATATAGTATGACAAATTGGAGAGAGACTTTTCTTTTCATCCTAGTTTGTGCTATTGGTCTCCCTCCACCACTACCCCCCAGCTTGTAAGATCATATATGGCTCTTGTGCAATCAGCTGCAGTATTGCAAAACAAAATCATTAAGCAGATCTTAATAACAGTGTGTCTGTGAAGAAACAGAAGAAATCAATGCTTTAAACATAACAGGAAAGTATTGAAAGAAAAGTATTAACTATGATATAGAGACTGAACAGATGGCTATAAAAAGAGAATAGAACGGAGAATAAAAATGAGCATGACACAGGTAATTGTGTGTGAAGGTGACTTCTCTTTGTGTTAAGACAGAAATATCTATAAATACACTTTGGTCTCAGTCAGGAACAGCCACAGATTCAGAACAAAAATTCAATTAATTCTGTTAATATCCTTAATCTTGCAATAATTTTTGCTTATCAACAGCATAATTACGTTTTTTTCTACAAAAAAGAACTTGCACATATGAAGCTCAATTATTTTTGTTCTCTGAAACATTTTGTAGAATGTATTGTTAGCTAAGAGAGTAAAGTTGTAATATAATATGCAATTATTCCTTTTGGCTTGCATGATTTTTTAAAAATACCTTTGCTTTACTATTTTTAGACATTAACTTTGGTCTGGTAATGTCCAAAATAGGTTTTGCTTTCTGGATGCAGCACTTAACTATGACTGTTCATTGCAGTTGCTGATTTTTGTTACAGCGGAATCTAGTTCCTACTGATGAGATTACGGTATACTATCGAGCACATCCAGAAGGAGATTATCTTGATACAGTGATTAAGGAACATACAGATTTCATTTTCGCAACGATAAAGGCAGCCCTGAAGGCATACCCATTGCCTCCCTCAACAGAAGTGCTTATTCAAGAGAAAACCCAGGTACGAACAAATACGAATCCTTTGGAGAATATTCACCTAGGCCATCAACTGAATAATGTATTGTCCACATTAAATGTTTATTGGACCAGAGTGACTATATCTATTTCAGATGTTCATATTATATAACTAGTTTTGAGGTTCAAAAAGTCAGTGGAATCCTCCAACTGTTATTGCAAAACCAGCATGCATAGCTTTATGTATCACCTAGTGGTCTAAGCCCTCTTTAGTCATAGTGTAGATTATTTTTTGTATTTGCAGTAGAATTAGTTCAAACCAGTGCTCTCAAGTGTTAGACTGGTAAATTCTTCTATTTGCCCATGAGCTGTTTTTATGTTTCAGTCTGAAAATTCAAATCTGCACCCTTTAGATGTCCATTTCAGCCGCCAGTCAGAGAACATGAAAAGTCCTGTTGATGGATCAGTTTAAAGGGAAATCGCAGCAATAATGCAGATAAGCCTTTTCCCCACAAGTTTCCATCTTCAGAACTCTCATGCCATAATTTTAAATAGTTCTTTAAATTCAGAGGGCTTGGATCACTCCGGCTATGGGAACCATCTCTAAAAATTGATAAATGTGATAATAGCATGCACACTCATAAGCACCTTTCCTGATTCTGGACATCCCGTATTTCTAGTATATCTGTATCTTCCTACATAGCTTATTGTTTCCAAGCCCCATTTGCACCATTTCCTTGCTTTCCCTATTGCGTATGTGTTGTAGGGGAGGAAATGATATTGATCACTTGGCTCATAAACATTATATGCAAGTTATGGTGTTGTCTCATATTTTCCCAAGTGTGAACTTGGAAACCTTTTGGAGACATTGATTTTGCTCCAGCTTCCAAGCATGAGAGAATGAAGTGGCTCCCTAAAATGGCCAACAACCACTTCAGCATTCCATTTTGCTTCCCCCATGTTTCTAACAAACCCAGCTGATTACCTCAGGGCTTCTGGGTCATTTGGGTTTGTGTGCTTTGTTTGGGAACACCTCAAAGCAAACTGGAATTTTCTGGTTTGTGCCCATCACTAGTCATGGGATCCAACCGTGGGTGGCTCAGAAACTACACATAATTTAATTTCTTGAGTGCTGAATAAAGCAGAGTATCAATACATGAAATTAAAAAGAATTATGCATTTTGTGCTCTCATGTTGATAAAACAGACTTCTTGTACAGAATAATGCATTCTGTTGGATTATCTGCAAGAAGATAGGCAGTCTGTTTTATTTTTAAAAACTTCATAAGATCAAAGAAAAACAAATATCTATTGATGACCCTAATATGTCAATAGCTAAGTCAGCCTCTTTGTACTTCAACCCTAAACATGAGAATTCTGAATTATTTGATGCCCATAGAGTATGTTTGATTAGTAATTTGTGAATGCAATTAAAATGATGCAAATTTGAGAAGTGTTGATGATGTTCCTGTTGCTTCATTGTTAATTCAGATTATTAATTTGAATTTCTATATGGTTTTATAGAATTAATAGAACAATGCCAGCCATGGAGTTTAGGATTCTGGGGCAGCCAAAAACATTTAACTTAAGTTTAATGTTTTAGGTTACATGTCACTAGGATCATGATTTTTTTTCTTTTCGACACTATTAATTAGGTTTTAACTGAGACAGTGTTTCAGCATACTTCTAGAAAAGCTGAAAAATGAGAGTATTTAGCTTTTAAAAAATAAAATGTAAATTTCAGTTATTTCTTAGAAAGGCTTACATTTTAGTTAAAACAGACCAGGGATTCAAAACGTATTCTGTAGAGCATCTGTAGAGCATGCTCTTGGTTCTTCAGAGAGGCATGTCGGTTTACAACCTCCCTTGCAAACACTGAGTGCAGTTTATCAATACTATTAGCCATAGACTCCAAGATCCCAGTTTTCTTTGACAGTTCCAGAAATTAATAATGCTTCTAATGAAAATAAATTATAATTTGGGCTACAATTAATTACAGGAATGTCTGTCTGTAAATTAGTTTGAGAATCTTGAGCAATCATCCTATTATTTTCTTCCATTGTTCTTCCTGCTGGAGTAGCATTAGCAGAATCCACTATGTTATCCAGTGCATAGCTTATGAGTGAATCAAGAGTATTTTCCTCTGGGAGTGTCTTTGAAATAGTTAGCTTTTCCCTCGCTAATGTTGTTACTAGTTGGAAAATTCAATAAATCATCAGTTTTCTTCTGCTTAGGAAAGGAGACATCAGTTCCTGTGATATTGATACGCTGCTGTTTTTCTGTGGCCCGTGACAGTGATGCTCAATGTAGTGCCTGCAGGTGCCATGGCACCCACTGATGTCATTTCTGGCATCCACTTCTTTCCAAAAGCAAGGAGCTAATTCTGGTTTAGTCCACCTCACTGGTGCAGGAAGAGATTTAAAAGGGGCTTACTTTGTAAGACACCTAGGGCATATTTTGAATTTATCTGGTTATCCTTGGCAAATGCTCTCCATAGTTGTCTACTATCAAGTAGTTGTTAATGTCTATGAATATTGCTAATAGGCTAGAATTCCTGACAGTGTCCCAAATTGTGATGGTTATGAAATACATTTTGTTTGCTTTCTTAGAATAATAATTTAACAAAACACAACTGTTGTTTGTTTAGCTGAAGGGGTCTGAACTGGAAATTACTCTTGCAAAGGGTGCTTTACATCGCCGTAGTGAGCCAGCGTGTGCTTATGTCATTCTGAACATCTGTGCTAATGATAAAGAACAAGGTACAAATGTATAAGTCTATTTTCAAGTTGATTTGTTATTCCACTGCTCCTTTTATAGGGAGAGGCTGCTATGTGATACATCAGGCATGACTTTGGGGTGATGGCTATACCTTTTCATACCACTTGTAAAACTTGCTGGTATCCATAAATTATGTCAATAAATTACAGAAAATATGCCTGGTACCATTTCTGGTCCTATTGAAGGCAGCTAGTTTCCAGTCTGTCAGATGCCAAAGGTCACTGGAAGCTGCCAACTGCATTTAAATTCTATCTTGATGGAAGACTGTAAAAGAGATGGTTACATATTGCAGGAAGAGGGAAGATAAGCAAATAAACATAGTTTGGAAGGCACTGGCTGGTTGTTGTTTACTTGCTTTGATCATTTTAAAACTGTAGTACACAACAAATGTATTAAAACAAGTTAAATATTTATGGCTCAGCATACTGTGGCTCTTTGCAGGGTGTGCTAATGGCCAGCATCCGCAACTGGGAACAAAAAAGTCAGGATGTTAAAGAATAGGTCTGACTAACATAAACTTTTAAAATGTAATGTCCAAATTGAGAGTTATTTTTTTAATGTGGCTAGAATCTAGAAAACTGCTTAGCTTCATATGATGGGTTTGGATGTTCTAGTGAGCGTTTCTCCCCCCCCCCCCCCATGTGGAAAAGCTAATGTTCCAGATCACAACCAGTTTCTAAAGTGCTATGCTGTGTCATTCAAGGTGAGGCAATGGTTCAGGGAAAGTGAATCTTAAAACATCCATGATACCATGTCACATATCTTGTGATCTGGCCATGTTTGGTTATTTTTAAAGACCTATTTCAAAAGACGATCAGCCTCCATGAATCTTATCCTCTGTAGTATCATTATCATAATGATATTTTAGACAGCCTTTTTGTTGATGTAATTTTAGATGAAGCTAGAATGGTAAATTAATTCCTGGGGAAAAGGGAGAACTGTGCATTCTGATTTACATTGTTGATAATTTTCTGGTAAAATGCAACCATTTTTTGTTGTCTTAGTATAACGTGATTGGTTTCTTTATTTCCCCCCTCCTCCCCAGATGGGATGGTGCTGTTGGAAAATCCTAAGGGAGATCATAAATTAGACTTCAGCAAACTTGTTAATGCTATCGCATGCATTTTTGGTCTGGAAAATTCACAGCTAGCTGTTTTCAGTGGAAAAACAGGTTGGTTATGAAAATGACTAAAACGACACAGTATGTGTGTGTTTGGGAAACGTGTGTGTGTGTGACATTTTTAAAAACATAGTTTGCGTTGTCTTGGACCTTCTCTTTACTAAACGTCTGACTAGACATATATTTAAAATTGGTTCTGAACAACTCTAGATTGTATGACGATTCTATTTGCATGATGGTTCCCTGGAAATTCAATCATATTCAGATATAATACCCCTAGAGTCATTATCCTTGTGATCATCGCCTCTAGACTTGATTTCTGCAACTTGCTCTACACAGACCTTAACTTTGATCTTCTGCGGCATCCAGGGCCCTCACAGGAACACCATGGATGTCCTACCTCTGGCCCACCCTCCAACAACTGCACTGGCTACCAATTGAATCCCAGATCAGACTTAAGGTCTTGGTAAACACCTTTAAGGCCATATACAATCTGGGCCTAGCGTACCTGAGGGACTGCCCTCAACCAGGGCCAGATTTTTCTCTGTCCTGGCCTCCATCTGGTGGAATGAGCTCCCAGAAGAAATCAGGGCCCTGCCAGAGCTAGCACAGTTGTGCAGGGCCTACAAAATGAAGCTCTTCTGCTAGGCATTTGGTTGAGGTTGACAAAATCAATTCCATTTACTGAGTCCCCCAGAACTCCTCTTGCCTGAACTGACCAACCTTTGGAGTAATCATTAAATTGTTAACATTACTACCATTAGTTTTGAGTTGCTATGAAACCATTGTTATTACTGTTGTTCATTTGATGTTATTCTGAAATATAATGTATTTATCTTTATGCTCCCCCATGTTCTATGAAAATTGCCCTGAGCCGTGCGGCGAGGGGGGTTTAAATAAATAAATAAATCTGGCTACCTAGACCTCTGATCAAATCAGAATGCATATGATTTGCACATTGAAACAATCATAATGCTGTTTTTTTGCTGTTGCCATTTTAAAACATTTGCTTATGAAGGCTTAAAGATATCTAAGAACACCTTATTGTTTAACCTTCATTGTTCTACCCTTAATTCTTAAGTATTGGGGGCGCGGATGGACCAATTTAACCAGATACGACACAAAGGAGTTAAAATGACTGATGCAGTCTAATTATTAAAACAATATTTGTCCATCGTTTAGCACAGAATTTAATTTAGTTTAGGAAATAGCTGCTATTAAGAATGTTTTACAAACTCTAGATAGCTAGTTGCTAGTTATAAACCTTGGAACAAAAATAATAAAGAATGGGAAAAACACCATAATATGAAATGGCAAATACTTCCACAGAAGTTGTTGCAGAGCTATTTGCCTCTCTCTTCTAAAGAATACAGTTAAAACTTACTCTCTTTACAGATATTTGATATGTAACAAAACTTGTGTAACTTCTTATAATAATTGTGGTTTCCTTGAAAATGTATCTCCTAAGAAAATCAACCCACCTTTAATTATGGCTAATAACTACCCCTCCTCCACACCACATGCAAACATGCATTCAGGAATTACATCCCTTCATACCTAGTATTCTTGTGTCAGTGTTTCATGTGGCTCACAACCGAAGCTTCAGCACCATTTTTTAAATCCCCCTAGTAACCATGAAACCATCATGAGGCAAAATGCATCATTAGCTATGTGAAGATGTAATAGAGGGAAAACAAAGCTAATTTGTAGAGGAGAATATATTGATGAAGCATTCCCCTGGTTTTCAATTAGCTTTGTTTATCCTCTGTGACCTTGTCACAGCCAAATATGATTGGTGATATTGTGGTGATATTGCTGGCACTACAAAAAAGCTATCTTTAAAGCAAAAGAGGTATCAAATGCAAGGAACTGCCATTCAGAGCTGCAAAAAAGTGCAAAAGTTGGGATCTGTATTTTGGGGAGCACATCAGAAGTCCAAAGTTACTCCAGTATAGTGTCCAGAGAACATATTTAGCATAATAATATAATGTCAAGAAAAAATGTTGCTTGTAAAGTCTTGTTGTCTGTTAATATAGAAAAGATAATCTTTAAAAGCTGTGCAAATTACATGTTCAATTTTGGGATTAATGAGCATAGAACTAAAATTTGCAGTGCCTACAGGATGTTGATGATCTTCACATAAATGTGCATTGTAAGGCAAAAGAAACCTGCAAGTTGTTCAGCATTATATTTGCTTTATCCTAATATTATAAACTCATAAGAGAATTAAGGATGTATTGTTGTAGGAGAAAATTACCAGTTTACAGAAAATCCCTGCTTTTCTTCTGTTAATTAAAGCTATTTTTTTGCCTGCCTATATGCTCTTGAGTTGTGTTGCTGTCTTGATTCAGTTAAGATGCATTTGCCATTAGCCTGAGATGGGGGGGAGGAGGAGCCCTCGAACTCATATGAGTAATATGCTCATCAGGCTTTGTGAGTATAAAGCGGTATAGCTGAATCTACTATATCATTATTTAGTGATGAGGGTCACTGGGAAGGATTCTGCATGTCCACTCAGCATTTTGAGCTGAATATTCAGCCAGATCACATTTACTCAGGCCCATTGAATTAACATTCTAAATTATTTATCTGTTTGTATGGCCTCTCTCTACTGAAAGAAGACAAGTCTGGCTATTTTCGTATCTTAATTTTTTTTTCTTCATCTTTTAAATGGGTACTTCTAAAATGTTGCTGGAGTATTAGTTACACACATGTTTCATGTAACTTATACTATCCTTCCAGTAACTATAGGCATCCTAGAAAGGAAAATATATCCTTTGTTATGTACAATTTAATATCGTGAGGTGAGAAGGTGTATGTGCGTGTGTGTGTGTGTGCGTGCTTGTAAAGGCCTGACTTACCTTTTCTGTCTTTTCAGAATTGAAAAACCACACTGACTTGTTGAGCCTCAGCGGAAAGACGCTTCATGTAACTTCAGGGTCAGCTCCAGCTTTGAGAAGTCCTGATGGTTTCCTTTGTCAGTATATAAATTTACAGCTAGTGAATGCAGAACCACAAGGTAATGTCTACAGACATCAATCAATTTGCAATTTATAAATCTTGGGACTTGTTTTGAAATCTGACTAAGTTGATTTGGAAAGGTGAGACTTCATTTTTCATTGCATCCTCTTGTTACTAAGTAATCGATTTCTCTTATTATTATATAGGAGTATCCCATGTATATGCTTTTTAGTTGTGTATTCAATTAACCTGAGCCAAAAAAAAACCTTATTGGTATTTTTCAAGTAATGCAACAGGCTCTAGAAAACTGGGGCAATTTCCCCATCAGGCCAGAAGTGAAGATAGTCAGCAGACATACTGAGGCAGCCAGCACTGGGGCTGTCCCTGTGCTGGCCAAGGCTTGGTGATGCCAGAGTGGTAGCAGTCACGTAGCAGTCCTGTCAGGGCTCTCTTGGCCCCACCTGCCTCTCTCGGCCCTACCTACCTCTGTTGTGTGGAGAGGAAGGGAAGGCAATTGTAACTGCTTTGAAACTCCTTTGGGCAGTGAAAAGTGGGGTATAAAAGACAACTCTTTTTGGTCAGTGGGGGGGGAATACATGTATCTGAGCCCCCAGGTTGGCTCCTTGATGTGGATGTGCCACCCAGGTCCAAGGCCTGGCTGCCTGGTGAGAGGACACAAGCAGGCAGCTCTCGGGGTTGGTGGAATAGGTGGGTATGCCCCCTAGCCCCCCCCATACATGTCAGGAAGGGGGAGTGGGTGTGGAAGGGCCAGGGTGCTTTGCAGAGGCCACATCCTAGGATGGGCAACCACTAGAGATGCACAAGGGCTGAGGCTTTCTTGTGGCTGAACAGTCTTGGCAGGCAGCATGACACCATTCAGCAGTCCCTTGCCATGAGCAGTGTCAGCTGCATCTTCTAACCCATCTGGCTGCAGTAACAGGTGGGAAGGAAGCAGTTACTCTCTGAGTGTAGCATATTCTACCAATCAGAAAAAGGCAGTCTGGTCACATCAGTGGTTGCAGGACAGATCTCTAGGACTGCCTTTTTCCTACTGACAGAATGCCCATACTCAGGATCATTTGCCTCCTGTTTTAAGAAGTGAGTGGTTGGGGGTCTTGGAATGCTTTTTATTATATGGAAAGATATATATTTTTGCTTTTTTATGGCAACCAAAATGACTGAGCCTGAATAATCCTGAAAATATTCAGGATTTTCACGACCACCAGATAGCTGGAGCTATGAAATATGTAATTGGTGTGTGTGTGTGTGTGTACACCTCTGTATTAATGTAGGAAGTACTGAGTGACAGAAGGTTGGTAGACAGGATCTGACAATATAGCAGGAGGTGAGGAAATTGCTAATACTAGAGATTCTTTGGGATACCCTTATCTTGGCTTCTGTTTTGTATCTGAGGACATAGCTGACATGAACAGATGCTAGCTAAAGATGTACAGGAGGGACAACATGTTACATTTTACAGCAGTCATGTACAGAATCTATGGTTGTATGAAAAAGGGAAGTGTTCCATCTGACTATCTTATCATATCATCAGAAACTAACAAAGTTATGTGTATGTTTGTTACAATTTAATTTATGCAGATTATTATGGTGTTCTAGACTGTTCTGTGCAAAGATATCTGCATAATAAATCATTGCTGTCTGAAATTGAAATGCTGGTTAGGGTGTAGAACGATGAATGTTAGGAACTGAGGCAGGAATTGAATTTTTGCAAGAAATCCATACTTGTAGAAGTCAAACTCTACATTTTTCTTTGCCTTACTAAGAATCAGAATAACTTGTCTTCCGTAGAGTGTCTGAAAGGAGTTGTGGGAACACTTCTCATGGAAAATCCTGTTGGTCAGAATGGACTAAGCTTTCAAGGGCTTCTATATGAAACAGGAAAAGTGTTTGGGCTTAGAAGCCGGAGGCTAAAATTGTTCCTGGATGAAGCACTAACAGAGGGTAAGAACATACACAGTTATTCTTTGGTGTCAAAATTGCAGGGTAGATTCATTGTGTTTCTTGCTGACCTAAACAGCATATTGTGTTACAACAAAAATTGAGTCCAATAGCACCTTTAAGTTCAACAAAGATTTATTCAGGGCATGAGCTTTCGTGTGCATGCACACTTCCTCAGACAAAATAGAACCTGAGGAAGTGTGCATGCGCATGAAAGGTCACTCCTTGAATAAATCTTTGTTGGTCTTAAAGGTGCTATTGGACTCAAATTTTGCGGTGCTACTTCAGACCAACATGGCTACCCATTTGAATTTAAGCATATTGTGTTGTTGCCTTCTCTCTTCTGTTACTGAAATTATATACCAGCTATATAGCCAGGAATACATCACTAATATTACAAATTCCCACTAACTTATTTGTGTTTGTTAAAAGGAAACACTCTTTAACTGGTTTTCTTATTTGATAGACTAAGATGATTAGCAGGTACTAAGTTAAACTCACCCTTGTTATAGTTTTTAAAATTGTAAGCATGGTTATAACCATTGCCTCGAGTATCAGGGGATCATGTGCATCCAACACATTCCTAGAATTGTCTCTGAACATGTCCAGTATGGAAACCTTTCTGAGGAAAGAATTGTTGGATAGCTATACTGTCTGATGCAATTTTCCGTGAATCAAGAATTCATTTTATGTTTGTGCCCCAACACAAAACCTGGAGTAATAGTAGAATGACCTAAGTTTTGAAAGTGGTATTGGCTAACATTCTACATGAGTTATTTCTATTCAGTGTTCTTCATTGGTCTCATTTAAGGTCCTCAGTACCAAATTTTGAATATAACGTATTTGCTGGCATATAAGACGACTGGGCGTATAAGACGACCCCTCAACATTTCCACTCAAAATACAGTACTATGGGCCACTATGGGCAACTATGTCTATCCCAACTGAAGTGCACCCGGCGTATAAGATGACCCCCCCCACTTGGAGGCATGTTTTTCAGGGGGGGGAAGTAGTCTTATACGCCAGCAAATACTGTAATATAAATTTCTGTAAGATTTTAAATTAGAAAGCTAAGTTACAAACCTGAAGCTGGAGACCAGAACTAATTGTGATGTTAAGCAAGGATATTTTCAAGGTTTTTACATGTATCAAAAGGAGAAACAAATGTACAAAGATATCATGGGAAGGAGCCACTAAGCTACATTCACCGAGCATGGTTTAGAAATAGCAAGTTGCTTATCAGTGCTATAGTCTAGAACAGTAAGTCAAAATTGTTAACAAAAACATTGTATCTGAAATTTGAAAAGAAATACTGTTCTGCCTGGAATGGATTTATAGTACTTTGTTGTATTTTGAATTAACAATTTATAACAGATGTTGAAAAGTTAAAGTGCTTTACACAAAAGGCAAGAGGATCCTACCAGCACACAGTCAATATTTTGCACAAACAAAACATGAGATTGTCTTGTACTTTAAACTTCTTCTGATTCAAGAAGATAGTTGTATCCATTGGTTGCATAATATGAAATTCGTCAAAATGCTAAAACTGTTGGTTGAACAAATCTGAAACTGTAATGTTGGAAAGTGTACCTAAGTGAGAAATAGGTCCATATGAGTAAAGCCCACCTGTTAAGGAGGAATGCCGTACAGTGTAAGTTCTTTTCCCAGTATCATGTGCTCTTGGTAAAGTCCAGTGAATACTGCTCTTAAAATATTTTCATTTGAGTCTGCTGTCATTGAAACCCAAAGTGAAGAACTGAAAATATAAGTTATCTGAGGTTTCCCAATATCAAGTTACTGTGTAAAATACCTTTCTCTAATAAAGTTGATATGATCTCTAGCATTTAGAAGCATTTGAAATAGAAACAGCTGTTAACATTAAATGTAAAACATTTAGAAAAGACATGAACAACATATAGCAACCTGTGAAAATGAAAAATGAGGCAGTACTTAAAATCCTGATGACTTGAAGAACTGATATTGCTTTGTGGTGGTTATTGTTCCAACTAAGTTTATTTTCAACTCCCATCAATGCAACAGAACAGGGAAAAAAGTTCATTACAACAAATGTTCCCTGATGATGCCTTAAGAGTTGGCTCAGTGAAATGACTTTGTAAAATAATTGACAAACAGTAAGATGTACAGTAAATGGATATTGGTTATTTGAAATACGTCTCATTGAAGAAAAAATCTTAGACTTATTTGCCTTAAAAAAAACTTAAGTTAATGTTGCAAAGCTTGTGTGCCTAATGCTAAGACCTCTTGAAAAGGCTGAACTGAACACATAGTTTGGCTTAATGTTGGATCACCAACCTGGCAGATCAATCATGAAAATAAAGTAAAGCACTATTTTATGTGCTGTAGCTTCAGTATGAAATCCCTTAATATTTTAAAAGGCCTTGTTTTGGAATTTTCTTAACTGCTGTAACATAAAATAATTGATTTAGCATGCTGATTTGTATTGGTTGTCTTAAGTTAAGGCTATTAAAATCTAGTTTTAAATCAAAGTGAGCGTTTGGGAACTTTGCTGACGTTAGTCATAACTTGGTTTGAATCACTGAACACTTACTAAAATAACATTTTAGAGAGAATCACAAGATAGTTTCAGAAATATACTGACAAAAATTTTTAGGAAGATATCTTATGTTTGATTTTTTAGAAGTATTCAGGATACAATCCCGTGTCTTAAATGTGGAATGATAAAAATAATTTTAAAAAAATTAATTGCCTTATACCTGTGTATATAGGTCACCCTATATAGGCTCCTGAAGAGCCCTGTAGAGGCACACCCTTTGGTCAACTAGGTAGAGGTGCCTCTCCCAAGGACGATGGTGGATATCGGGGACTGGTGTGCCCTTGCATTCCAGGCTGCTGTTGTGGTAGGGGTAGGGTTATAGATTATTTTACCCGCTATTGAGCACTTTTGTCATTTTTGTTTTATGGAGTTCTATTTTTTTACTAGGGGCAAAGCCCGTTGTCGCCAAGAATACAACGGGCGCTAGAGCTTGTCAGTGGGAAGAGGAAGGGGAGGAGTTGTCCAGTCTGTAAGGGCATGGGGTTGAATGTTGAGGCCTACTGCACAAGGTTGTTGTGCAGATGAAACAGGAGACAAAAAAAAAACAGTTTCATCTGCAGAATAACGATGTGCAGTGGCCTCAAACCTGCAGAGAGTTGCAAAGAAGAAAGACACATGGCTTGGCTGTGTCTAACCCCTGGCCAGAGCAATATTTTAAGTGAAAAGGGGCTTTTCTGTGGCCTCCCTGTCAGCCAACTGTTTGGCAGAAGGGGAAAGTCCCCCCCCTCAAAAGGAGTGCCCTCAGGCTCCCCTGCGTTGCTCTTGGAAAGGCCTCCCTCCCCTCAGTCAGGGGCTGTCAGAGGCTCCTTCGCAGCAGGCCTGAAGGGAGGGGGAGGGGAGCACTCTGCAGCCTCCTGCCAGCTCTGTCAGGGTTCTGAGGCAAAGTTACAGTTGAACATGACAGTTAGGGCAGCCTTGGGGCGAAAAGAAGAAGGAGGAGAAGAAGGAGAAGAAGGGAAGAAGAAAAGGAGAAGAAGAGAAGAAGAAAAGAAGAGAAGAGAAGAAGAAGAATTGGTTCTTATATGCCGCTTTTCTCTACCCGAAGGAGGCTCAAAGCGGCTTACCGTCGCCTTCCCATTCCTCTCCCCACAACAGACACCCTGTGGGGTGGGTGAGGCTGAGAGAGCCCTGATATCACTGCTCGGTCAGAACAGTTTTATCAGTGCCGTGGCGAGCCCAAGGTCACCCAGTTGGTTGCATGTGGGGGAGCGCAGAATTGAACCCGGCATGCCAGATTAGAAGTCCACGCTCCTAACCACTACACCAAACTGGCTTTCAGGGCTGGCGCAGCCTCTGTTCTCATCCCCCTTGGCAGCCCTACTGACCTCCTCTCCCTTTGGTGGTCAGGAGCAGACTGGCGGCCAGACTGGGCTGGGTGAATGGAATTTTGGTCTATCCTGGTGAGGGGCAAATAGGAAGGCACTTTGCGTGCCTCCCCATTGGCTGCTTGGCCCTGATTGGGCCCTCTGAGTTTTTATCCTGGACAGGGCCCGCCCTAACTCCTCCCCAGGTGGCCTTACCCTTTTATTTAACCGCAGGAGCGGTTAAAGATTATAAACCACCATGAGTCAGACTGATTTTGGGCGTGGTGATGGATAAATCCAATAAATAATCAATAATAATGATAATATATTTTAAGAAAATGAACACAAGACATTCATCTTGCTTCTGACTTGCTTCTAAAATGCTGCTCATTTTGATTGGTCATCATTTTTTTCCAGTTATGCATGGGCATTATTATACCATCTTGATGTTAGCTGTTTTTGCATATTCTCTCTTTTGATTAATTATTTCATGAAAAAATAGTTAATAGCTTTGAAGAAGAAGGTTAGTTCTTATATGCCGCTTTTCTCTACCCGAAGGA
This sequence comes from Paroedura picta, assembly GCF_049243985.1. NCBI lineage: Eukaryota > Metazoa > Chordata > Lepidosauria > Squamata > Gekkonidae > Paroedura > Paroedura picta. The sequence continues at coordinate 54,028,068 of NC_135371.1, read as the reverse complement.
GTCTCAAAGCAGCTTACATTTGCCTTCCCTTTCTCCTCCCCACAACAGACACCCTGTGAGGTAGATGAGGCTGAGAGAGCCCATATATTACTGCTCGGTCAGAACAGCTCTATCAGTGCTGTGGCAAGCCCAAGGTCACCCAGCTGGCTGCATGTGGAGGAGGAGTAGGGAATCAAACCTGGCTTGCTGGATTATAAATTCATGCTCCTAACCACTACACCAAGCTAGTTCTGCAACAAGTGGAGGGCCCTTAAGACTCATGGAGGAGAATCCCAGATCCCCCCCCCCCTTTGCCCAATTCTGGTGCAGGCCCAGGCCCTACACCTTCATATTGAAGCCCAGCCTCAGCAGTGATAGTGTCAGGGAACTGTTGGGAGCGTGGAGTGGCGCCCAGCATTGTCTGCCACTACTGCTAGGCCCAGATCAGCTCCCAGTTTCACCTGGTAGAGTGGAGGTAAGTGCATTTTCTGTGTGTGTTAAAAAAAAGTGGGGAGAATTTAATCCCTCAACATATTTTTCAACTTTTCAGATTTTTCTTTAAAACGGGGGGGGGGGGGGGGTTTATAGAAAAATCTGTTTTGTGTCAGTGTAACTCCTATCTGTGGATCTGTGGGGTCTACACATGGCTATAAAATATATAGGTTGTACCATCATAGTAAATGAAAAGATTCACAGCACACCTTCTGAAAAACAATCTTGTAATGTCCTCAAACAATCCTATGTAAAAAAAAAATGGATAGTACATGGAATTCAAGTTCTGCATCACAACGGTTTTATTCCACTTTCAAGTTCTGTTAATTTATTTCCAACTGATATTAAAATTCTTTAAGGTGCTTGAAAGGCAATGATATAATTAGATATATTACTATTGTCAGAAATGTGGTCCATATTCATGCTTATTATCTCTCTTGAACCTAAGTATATGAGGTTGCCAGGATTTATCAAGTTAAGGATTTATCAAATTGTGTGAGTGTCTGTTATAGACTGAGTTTTTAATCCCTGTGAATTCGATGCACATTGCTGGAGGTTAGCTTAATAGAAATCAGTAGGCACAGCTCAATCTCCTTCCAGGCATGAGGCTAGCGAATCAATGGATCAAACTGCTGTTCACAGTGGATTATTCCCTGCCCCCTCCAGGCGCTTTTGGGATAACATAAGGAACAGAATGATTTAAATTACCTATTATGGATGTTGTCTACCCAGGATGACAGAGCTCATTAAAGCACGATGCAATAAATGTCAGCATAGCCTGCTTTGCTTTATGAAGCAATTGGGCTTGTATCGCAATGCAGATTTTTTTGCAGCTATGCTTTTTTTATGCAGCTTCACAAAGGTATACTGTTAGCCACAGTCTTTGAATTTCCTTATTAAGAACCAACTTGCTCAAATCCTGTCTTTAGGTATGTACTTGCAGTAGCTTTCCGTTCACTTTCTGTCAGTGGCAGCTAACATCTTATGTATCTAAAAGTTTGAACTGTTTGCCTAATGCAAGTTACCAAATGTTAAATAAATTACTGGGGTGATTAAAATTCCTGGTTTGTACTATTGCACGGAGTTGCATTTTAGTGTAGAACTGTGATTTGTGCTTAATGCAGGGCTTTATATTATCTATCACCTTTTTAGATTTTCAGGAAAGTCAGCAACCTAGTGCAAAGTTAAGTTATTTTCCTCCTCAATCCATTTTGATAACTGGAGCAGAACAATAGTAGGCCCTTGTGACCAATCTATAAATCATGTCTAGATGGCTTGTAAATCTGTTGGTTATACTGTCCATGATCACATGGATATACCTTGTTTTTGCACTTGGTCTTTCACCAGCAATTCATATTGCATGGCAAAAGGTTATGATGAAAGTCTGTTTCACTGTATTCCCATCCCTCTATTTTTAGTGTCAAGCATAAAGTAGTCAATTAGAAAAGGACCAGCTCTGAGGCACAGGTGGTACAAAGGTCTTCTGTATGTATTAGGATCTGTCTGCTTGTAACTTTTAACAGGGTCTTGATGACTGTACTAGGGGTTTTAATAACTGTTTTGTGGGGTAGAGAGATTTTTTTGTAAACTGCCACCAACCATTGGTAAGGTTCTTAGGATTGTGGTGGTTGATGTAATTGTACTCTTTATAACTATCTTAGTTCAATATAGTCCTAAAAGTGTTGTGGGATGTCTTTGACCGTTTACGCACTGGGAAATTCACTGCCCCAGCTCCCATGCAGGAGCACAAATCGGGGCGGATGAGGTGCACCGGGCAAAATACTCCCCTGTGTGGGTGCAGGAAGAGGTGGGGCAACCTGCCACAACTAAAACTCCAGCCTGCAGCCCAGCATGAAACCTCCAGTGCATAAACGGTCTTTATTAGGATTCTGTATTCTGTGGACAATATGTGATAAAATAAAAGACAGGCAAAAGGAATATTGTGTCCCTCCCTCTATCGCCCTCTAGGCCAGACACTGCCAGTGAACATTCTCCGGGGCAAAGGTGACTGCTGTGGTATGGTTGAAGTGATGGCATGGGGGATGCTGTAGATCGTTGTGCTAGATTTTTTGCTGAGTTTACATATTGAGGCTTTATGGGGTTTCATGTGATTTTAATGTTTTATGTAAACTGCCATGAGCCGGCCAGGCAGAGTGGCAGTCAAGAAATATAAATAAAATAAATTAATAAAAGATAACTGCAGCTTGTGGCTGTAAAAACAAATGAAGAGATGGGGGAATAAATGGGTAAAATGCCCCCCCCCCCGCTTTTTGTACTTCTTTCTCATTTGTTGTTGTTGTTATTATTATTTGAATTTATTGCCCACCACTCTCAGCAGAGCTGGCTTGTGGCGGGTTACAAGATAAAATAAATAAATACAATCCCCTAGAAAGGCCCCTAAAACACAATAGTTAATAAAATACAATCTGACAAGAACACGACAGCAAACCAACCTCCCACCTATCCCTTCTGGAGACCAGGGAGAAGAGCTGGCCACCATAGATATAGAACATGGGTGGAGTACCTCCCCTCCTCCTTTTGGGCGAGGGCACAGATCTTCTCTTTGCCCTGGCCTCAGCCATAGACCTGGTAGAAGAGGTTCGTTTTTCAGGCTCTGCAAAAAGCCAAAAGCTCCTGCAGGGCCCACAGCTCTTCTGGGAGCTAATTCCACCAGGTAGGGGCCAGTACCGAAAAGGCCCTGGTCCTAGTTGAAGCCAGGTGAGCCTCCTTGGGGCCGGGGATGACCAGTAAGTTGGAACCTGCAGAGCACAAGGCCCTGCGGGGGGGGGGCATAGGGCGACAGGCGGTCTTGCAGGTACATGGGTCCCAGACCGCATAAGGCCTTAAAGGTCAGTACCAAAACCTTGAACCTGATCTGGGCCACAACTGACAACCAATATAGCTGCCTCAGCACAGGCTGGATATGGGCCCTCCAAGATGTTCCTGTGAGGACCCTAGCAGCTGCATTCTGCACCAGCTGCAAATTCCAGGTCAGAGACAAGGGCAGGCCAGCATAGAGTGAGTTACAGAAATCAATACTGGAGGTGACCATCGCATGGATCACCATAGCCAGATGCTTGGAGGACAGATAGGGTGCTAGTAGCCTCGCCTGGCAAAGATGGAAAAATGCCTGGTGGGCTACCTTCTTGACCGGTGCCTCCATGGATAGTGAGGCATCCAAGGTCACACCAAGATTCCTGGCCTGCGGTGCGGTGACCAGTTGTGTCCCAGGCAGGGTAAGCAAACATGCTTCCTGGTCTGTCCCCTTCCTACCCAGCCATAGGACCTCTGTCATGGAGGGGTTGAGTTTCAGGTGACTCTGCTCGAGCAACAGCTTCCAAACATCTGGCAAATGGATCCGGGGGGGGGGGAGTCCAGGCGGCCGTCCATGAGTAGATAGAGCTGGGTGTCAGTAGCATACTGATGGCAACCCAGCCCAAAATTCCAGACCAGTTGAGCAGAGGAAGCATGAAGATGTTGAAAAAGGTGGGGGAGAGCACTGCACCCGGAGGAACTCTACAAGGAAGCTAACACGGGTGCAATAATTTGATTTAATAAACTTTTAAAAGTAAGACTGCTGATATTCCTTTTTGCACATCAACTTTCACTCATAGTTTGGCTCTGTATGTCTTCTAGCTTTGACAATCCTGCTAAAAACAAAAATTCTAGTAATAGTTCAGATTTTTGTGTATAATTTCATGTAGCATAAAGACTGAATACAAATTGCATTGGCTGGTAAAAAAAATATACCGAATGCTCTCAGTTAATACTTTCAGGAGGAAATTTTATGATTCCTTCCCCTCATGCCCATTTTATCTGCTACTTATGGCCATCTGTTTGGCTGCATGCTCCAATTGTTTTTGTGACTGGGGCTCTCTGTGCGGAGCACTAAAGCGATAACTGAGAATTCAACTAACTGAATGTTGACTACTAGAGGCTGCTGCAGGCACCCCCATTCCTTTCATATTGTCTCTAAAAGTCTACAATGAGAATATGATAGTGTTCCCAGAATGGTCATTGCTACATCCCAGTTTCAGGCCAGGTTCTAGTTTGTAAAATCACTGAGGTAATTCCAGAATGCATACATAAAATAACTATTCAGCTCTTCAACCCTAAAAAAGTTTCTAGAGTAGTGATTATTTTTTAATTTAAGTTCCGAGGTTTATTTGTATTAACTTTGGAGATTAGTCACACCACAAAGATTGTTTCATTTTTTTAATTTAGCAGATTTACTAGTTAATTATTTTAAGTTGCCTTGACTAGGTAGCCTAAAATATGTTTGGGTTTAAGAAAAAATTATTTCAACCAGTGTGCTTGGTCCCCCCGCCCTCTTTTTTATGGGTGTCAGTAAAGGCAGGCAGCAGTATGAGAAACTGATTCAGTTGATTTTTAAATATTGGTAACAATTAAAATTCATGTGTTGCTAAAAACTGTGTGCTGTTCAGAAGACTTAAAGCCAAAGCACTCCGAGAGCCATGACGTCATAGATCCAAACACAAATGTTAAGATGGTATTTCAGACAGTCAAGATCAGAAAACAAACCCTCGCTTATTATGCTCTCCCGCCTACCGTGTGGTTAGAAGAATGGTGTGAAATAAAAACGGGATCTGGAAGATGAAAGCTTGGCTCAATGTATCTGTTACCCAAAGAGCATTGTTGCTTAGTCCCATAATTACTTCCTTTCAAGCAGAGTAATTTACCATATGCCACTCTGTCATTGCGGTCCAGTGAGGCTGGAACAGAAAGTAGCCATGTCTAGTGTCCCACTCACATGATTACCAGATTGGAGTAGGAAGTAGTCATTGTACAGCAGCTAACACATTCAGGTAATAGATTAGTTGGGTCGGTAATGAATGCAGTGCCCTTTCCCTGCATGTCTCCTTCTGAATTCCTTATAATTGGAAAGAACTTGTTATGACTCTGAGATAGTGTTGTTCACTGCACCAAACAGGCTTTTGAAAAGTAGGGGACTTTCCTTTAGATGTACATGTTGTTGTTGTTGTTAGGTGCGAAGTTGTGTCCGACCCATTGTGACCCCATGGACAATGATCTTCCAGGCCTTCCTGTCCTCTACCATTCCCCGGAGTCCATTTAAGCTCGCACCTACCGCTACAGTTACTCCATCCAGCCACCTCATTCTCTGTCGTCCCCTTCTTCTTTTGCCCTTAATCGCTCCCAGCATTAGGCTCTTCTCCAGGGAGTTCTTCCTTCTCATGAGGTGGCCAAAGTATTTGAGCTTCATCTTCAGGATATGGCCTTCTAAGGAGCAGTCAGGGCTGATCTCCTCTAGGACTGACCGGTTTGTTCGCCTTGCCGTCCAAGGGACTCGCAAGAGTCTTCTCCAGCACCAGAGTTCAAAAGCCTCAATTCTTTGACGCTCGGCCTTCCTTATGGTCCAACTTTCACAGCCATACATTGCAACTGGGAAGACCATAGCCTTGACTAAACGCACTTTTGTTGGCAGGGTGATGTCTCTGCTTTTTAGGATGCTGTCTAGATTTGCCATAGCTTTCCTCCCCAGGAGCAAACGTCTTTTAATTTCTTTGCAGTCCCCATCTGCAGTGATCTGGGAGCCCAGGAAAATAAAATCTGTCACTATTATGTACATAGGAGTTCTCAATCTGATTTTTCTATATATCATAAATAAAATTGTCTTTTGAGGGTTTTCAAGTCTAAATTCATCTTTTATTTGGCTGAAAATTCTTATAAGTGTTAACCGATCAAGCTTCTTTTTTTATGTGGAGATGGTCACAGCCTAATACTATTGCTACTAATATTCCATATTATCTTTTCTTCCAGAGATAACGCAAGAGAGCTCCATGAATGCTCTAAATACAAAGACTCTGTATGTTCATGTTGCACCGACGACAGCTGAATAATGAGCACAACATTTAAATAAATGCAGCCATTGAAACTTTTTTCACGGAGTAAACTGATTTGCGATTGGAATAGGATTATGAAGAATTCAAAAATGGTGTGTGGTACTAGCTGAACAGCAGTACTGCACAGAACATGTTTCTACAAGTGCATGTGTAATATGCTGCTTTTAGTTTTGAAATACAGTGAAATTCCTTGACGTTCTAAGATGTTGTGTAAGCTATGCAGTAATGCCCAGTCTCAGATATATAGAGATCTATGCAGTTAGTTGCCTGAAAGTAAATCAGGATGAGTACCTCAGTAATACTATTCTCTGTGTGACCTTTTATTGAAAGACAATGGTTAGTTTTTCAAATGTTGCTGTTCCTGCATGGAGTGTTCATTATTCATATTGTGTTACGTTCAATTTATACCTAATTCAGCTTGGTGTTTGTTCGGCATTGCTGATTGGCTATTCATGAAGTATTGACATTCTGTAACATCCATAATTTTGATCAATAAATCACTTTATCTAGAGTAGAGTATTCTGTCTTTCTTGGTTTGGTAGCATTTTAATTTTAAAAATTTAAGAGAATGATACAGTGAATACCAGAGAGATGGGGAGTTCATAGGTGTTAAGTAGGGTTGCCAGTGTCCAGATGGTGGTTTGAGATCTCGATATTACCACTGATTTCCAGGGTGTTTTGATTCAGTCCCTGCCGTCTACACAGAATGCGATTTCCGTTTTGATTTGGGGCAATTTAAATTTTCCTTCTGCAACAAGGATTGATCCGGAGTGACCCTACCTTTATTGTGCGATATCTTAGGGTGCTTTTAATGCTCAATATTTCAAGATTCGGATTGAGAAAGGCTGCTTTGAACCTCTGTGGTAGAGACACCCTGATTGGCCAAAGGTGGCCATGTGACAAGCTTGCCTTAAAGGAGAAGCCCCTAAACTTCTGTCAGTCTTGAATTTTTTCTCCCTCCTCTGCCTTCTTCGATCCTCTCTCCCCCCCCTCCAAGAAAAGAAAGATGCTCCCTGCTTAGCTCCTCTCCCGCCCCCCCTTCAAAAAAAGGAAGAAAGAGGCTTGGCTCCCCCCCTTCTGAACTACCCTAACCACGTGCAGAACACTTTCCTGTTTCAATGGGGGGAGGGGAGACAGGAAGACCAGAGTTCAAATCGATCTGAATTCAACAGGATTGACAATGGAATAATCAAAGTAAGTGCAGACTCCGCCCAGGTGAGCGAAATCAATTCCTCTGTAGTAAATGGTAACTTTGGAAGGTGGATTCTATGCCACTGAACTCCCTCTCCTTCCCAAACTACACCTTTCTCAGCCTCTGCTCCAAAAATCTCCAGGTATTTCCCAAGCTACAGGTGGCATCCCAATTGAGAAGTGTAGTTAAGTGGTTTGTTCCAATTTAGTATGTTGCTTTGCTGAATACTTTAGTTGTGTCAATTGTACTTGGGTCTGAAAGTTGGTTTAATTAGTACATAGGTTAGATTATTTCGTTTATTATATTTATATACTGCCCTCCTTTCTGGCTCAGGGTAATTTACAGTGAAGATTCATTAAGCAGTAGAATGTTATAACTTTACAATTCCATAACTGTGTAACTGCAACTGCACCGTGGTTCAGTTCTTTCTGAGATTATACCCAGATCAGGAGTCATCCTTTGCTTCTGCTGGGTGCAGTTGGTAGTGAGAGGGGCCTCTGGTTGGTATATGGAGAGTATATTTGTATAGATAGCAAATTGTTTTTTATTTTCTGCTGCAATCCATTCTTGCACATCAAAAACATCCAGGGTTATACCACTTATGAATAAGGAACTGCTCATCTCTTGCTGATGACTTTTATGTACTTCTCTATAGTAATAATATAAGCAATGGAAGAGTACAGTGTAACTTCCTTAATAATGAGATGTGGAATCATTTTAATGATAACTTTCAAGAAGAGAGCAGTTATAAGAGCTGCACCATCTGTAGAAAGTTTGTGAAGACAAGGTAGGATTTTGCATTACAAATTTGGCCTCAGAGGACATGGGTCTAAAATGCCAGTGTTTCCAGAAAATAATAAGATAATGTGTAACAAATTATCTTTCTTATTCAAGTATATATGATGATGTCAAAGGATTTACCCTGCAGAAAGAAATACCTTAAATGGACTGATTCTAACTTATCTCTCAATTAGTTTTCAGTATAAAATACATCCAAATTGGGCTTCCTAGATTTTTACTCTAGATAAGCAACTGGCATGTCCTGCAAATGAAAAATAAAACATCTGCTTCATTTAATGCTTTCTACCATAATCTGTTTCTCTTGACTGAGAAGTAAAATACGATTTCTTAAATGTTAGAAGGGACATGGCTCTAAAAGTAAACAAAATGATAGAGGTGCCCCCCTCCCCCCACAACACTGAAACATTTCTCAGATCAAATTTTGTTATTTTTTATTTGACTTCACTTGTACTTTGCCTGTCTCCCAGATCTGGACCCAAAGTGGCTCACATTGTTTTCCATTTTATCCTCAGAACAACTCTGTGAGGTAGGCTAGGAGTATGTGAGTGGCCCAAAGACCCTCAAACAAGCTCCCATGGCAGAATTTGAACTTGGGTCTCCCAGATTCTAGAGCCTCCTGTGGCGCAGAGTGGTAAGGCAGCCGTCTGAAAGCTTTGCCCATGAGGCTGGGAGTTCAATCCCAGCAGCCGGCTCAAGGTTGACTTAGCCTTCCATCCTTCCGAGGTCGGTAAAATGAGTACCAAGCTTGCTGGGGGGTAAACGGTAATGACTGGGGAAGGCACTGGCAAACCACCCCGTATTAAGTCTGCCATGAAAACGCTGGAGGGCGTCACCCCAAGGGTCAGATATGACTCGGTGCTTGCACAGGGGATACCTTTACCTTTACCTCCCAGATTCTAGTCCAATACTCCACTTAGTAGAGTGTAACTATCTAGAGTAGCTCCAAAGTACTTATCCTGTGTGAAGTTTAGGATATGCTGTACTATGAGCACCAACAATATGTTGTTCAACAAGGTACAAGTCACTTAAACCACACATGAGTGGGTTGTATTTCTATACATTATGTTGTGGATAGCAATGTACCTGATCGGGGGGAGACATACCGCAGTGCTCTGCAGGGCTAGCAAAAAATGCTCACAGAAGCCACTGTTTGAAATAAGCAACCAACAGCCTTGAATGTTTGAACACTTTGTGGCTCCTGCCCAGAATACAGCCTGCTAGATGCATAGAGTAGTACCAGTGGTTGCCATGGCTTAAGAATTAAAAAAAACAGGATGAGAGAGGAGGAAAGCAGAAGTTATATTTCATCAGTACCATGAAGCTAGCTAGCATGGAAAGGCAAGGCTGGACAGAGGCCTGAGTTGATCTTGTGATTATATGGCAAAACTGTGGCTCTCTAAATGTCCCTGGACTACATCTGGAGAGCCACAGTTTGGCCATCCCAGTTTGGCAGTGTATGCCATGGAAATATAATAGTGAATGGAATACCAAAATACAACCAGAGAGGTTTAAATCAATCTGTTTTAAAGCTCATTGGACCTGGCACTTTTTCAACTTAAACTGCACTGGGGTTTGCTTCTGTTGCCCCAGCAGGTTGGACCAGAACCAGTGGGACGAAATTAATTCAGCTATACATCTGGAAGAAGTTCCTGATAGAACAGTTCTGTAGTGGAACAGGCTTCCTTGGGAGGTGGTAGGTTCTCCTTTGGAAGTTTTAAAGCAGAGACTAGATATCCATCTGATAGTGATGCTGATTCTGTGATTGGGCAGAAGGGATTCTGTCAATGTGGCTCTTTCTTACATGCCCAGGGAAAGGCCAGTCGCCACTTTGGGGTTGGGAGGTGAATTTCCTCCTGGGCAGACTGGCCAGGGATTTTGGTTTGGGAGGGCATCATCTGGGCATGGAATTGGGGTCACTGTGGGTGGACAGGTAGTTGTGAATTTCCTGCATTATACAAGGGGTTGGACTAGATGGCCGTGGAGGTACCTTCCAATTCTATTATTCTAAAAGACGAAATTGGGTGATGGGAGAACTGAGTACACTGTTCTAAGCAATAGGGGTGGGAAGTGGAATAACATAATTGTGGTATCCAAGAGGGCAACAAGGTTGTTGGGGCCTTGAACTGTCACAGCAGAGCTTCATACACGCTCTTCCTGGGAGAGATGAAATTCTCAGATTCATCAAGATCCAGCTGTTAGGGTCAGCTCATCTCTGAGATGGTCATTACAGTTTTAAATTGCTGATCCCAGTCAAAAGAAACACCTGGTCTTCATTAATATAGATCAAGTAGTAAATATGATGGCAGTAAAAGCTATGGAGAATTGCAACTACAGACTCAGAAGGTGGTCGTTGTTTAGAAAAGAACAAAACACCATAGAGCAGAGATGTGACGAGGACTGAACCTTATATATAAAATTTTATAAATGACACAGTAAAAGCTAATTAACAATATTATTTTCCCTCATAATACAAATAAAAGCAATTGATTCCTAGGAGGGAATGCAAATGATTTACTAGGGAACCCACAAAAGCCTGAATAAATATATTTAATCACATGCAAAACTAGTTTTTTCCTAAAAGGGATACCATAAAGGGGAGGGCTACTACATTAGTTATGTTTTGTACATATAGCATTTTTAGGAGACAAATCATCTTCCTTGCTAGTGAACAAGCTAGATTTTAGCACCTTGTCATATACCCAGCCTCAGCAGCTGAGCACGGTTACAGTCTGTTTTTGTTTCTTTGTTTGTTCTTTATTTCCTCTCTTCCTCCTTGTACCTCTTAAGAACCTTGAGGAAGCACACTGGACTCACCACCCCATCCCCATCCCCATCCCCACCAACCCTATGAGGTGGTCCAGGTTGAGTAGCTGGTCCTGGATGACCCAGACAACAGAGTCTTGGATCAGGAGGTGGAGGAGGGTCTGAACCTGGCTCTCCCACCCCACTCCAGTTCTCATCCCTCCTGCATTTCCCACAGAAGCAGTGGGGCTGAGGGGAAGGCCTGATGGAGAGGCTGTTTCTGAAACCTCCAAGGGGTGTTTTTTGTCTTCCTATGACCCCCTTTCCTTCATGAGCTGAGATGGGGGGTGGGGGGATGGAGAAAGGAGGTTGCATTCCCCACCCTCCCCAACACTCACTCTGCCTCCCAGCTCCAAACCTGTTCAGATCTACAGCAGCATTGGAGGTGTTTGTGTGGTGGTGCTCCTTTTCACCTTCACTCCTCCACTTGATTCCAAGGCCGGAATATCTCCTCAGAGCATGCACAAGACAGCCCAGTTGCCTTCTAATCTATGCACCGGCCTTTGTCCTCCTCTGCTGGCTCCATACCTTCACCAGCAAACCATCGCTCTGTGGGTTGGGGCTTCCTTGGGAGATGGCAGTCCAATAACTTCTCCTTTGGTGTAGTGGTTAGGAGTGTGGACTTCTAATCTGGCATGCCAGGTTCGATTCTGCGCTCCCCCACATGCAACCAGCTGGGTGACCTTGGGCTCGCCACGGCACTGATAAAACTGTTCTGACCGGGCAGTGATATCAGGGCTCTCTCAGCCTCACCCACCCCACAGGGTGTCTGTTGTGGGGAGAGGAATGGGAAGGTGACTGTAAGCCGCTTTGAGCCTCCTTCGGGTAGGGAAAAGCGGCATATAAGAACCAACTCTTCTTCTTCTTCTTCTTCTTCTTCTTCTTTTGAAAGCAGGCAGGTTGTGTGGCATAAGTGGTAAGGAGACTGGCAAATGAGAAGGTTCTTCAGCAATTTTTTTCTTTTGCCCCCAGGCATGTGGCAAAAGAGGGGAGAGAAGCCTGGGTTTAGATTAGAATCTTTGCCTGTCTCCCCACACCCCCATGCTCACCTTTTAACATCATACCATCATCTGCGTGTAAGTCATTTCCCAGTTCCTACCAGTATAAGGTCTGATAGTTGGAATGGCTCAGGGAAGCTGAACTCCTGCTTATTTGAAATGAGAGTACTTCTGGAGCTAACGGTTATTGGGGTGTGTGGTGAATGCTGGGTACAAAAACGCCTCTCAGGGGCAGCACTATATCGTTTGACAGTGTGCTACATGTCCCATATATCTGCAGAGTCGCTCTGTACCTTTGCTGCCCCTTCCATCTGACAAGTTTAAAGAAAGCTTGCAGAAATGAACTTCAGTCAGAGTTTAGCTGCAAATTAATGTTGCTTTTCTGGTACATATCAAAAATTCAGGACATCTTGTTCGGTTTATTTACATTTCTACGATTTTGATTTGTTATTCCTAATTTCCATGCATGCTTAAAGAGAACATGGCATTGCCCAAAAGACTTACAATTGTCTTCCCTTCCTGTCCCCATAACTGACACCCTGTGAAGCAGGTGAGAGCTCTGAGAGAACTGTGACTGGCTCTGGATCACCCAGAAGGCTGCATGTGGAGGAGTGGGGAATCAAACCTGAAGCTCAAGATTAGAGGCTGTCGCTCTTAACCACTGCACCAAACTATACCAAGCTGGCTCTCACATAGCACTTGTGGGCTTTGAAGTAAGAATAATAAAAATCCATGTAATACTTGTCAAGTCTCCTTATGAGTCTTCCTTGACAAACAAGTGGCCTATTGCCCCAACCACAAACTGAATTTCTGTCAGATCCACAAATTCACACAAAGATTGTGGCTCTTCCCTTACTTTCATCTCCTAGCAACCTCTTTGGGTCCCCAAAAAGTTAATTTCTGGATCCACAGGACCCGTATAGCCTTGTAGGTTGGTAGACAGCTGTGAGGAGGAGAGAGGAAGAGTCTGCAGTAACTGCAATTCTGGGATTAGAAGGGGCTGTTGGGTGTGTAGGAAAATTAGGAAAGGCACAAAAACCAGCTCTTTCTGAGAACTGATTGATGAATACAAACTATATTTCACACCAAGCTTCGGAGGCCTTATGTTCAACTGCATTGTGTGGTGGGAGTGGAAATCAGCAGGCAGGAGACTAGAAGGTAGCAACAATTCACAATTCCTGCAATTCCTTTAGTGCTGCTTCTCATCTGACTTGCAGAGGCCTTGTGAGTGCTCTTATTCACTTCAGTTATATGGTTGACCTTCCATCAAAGGCTTGAGCAGATCTACTTGAGTCCGCATTTTAATCTCAGCATATTGTGAGGCCCTGTGTGCCAGAGACAAACCTTGCCAGTCTTCAGGTGGAACTCGAAGGTGCTTCCCATTGTCCGTCAGTGTGCTAACGGGAGAGAACCGCTAGGCTGAAAGGCTCTTGTTTCAAGTGGCATCACGGCCTGGGAGATCATCTTTCAAGGAAGCCAAAGGCCGCCTTTCTTTGCCAAGAACCAGATTCTGCTAACATTCTGCTAACAATTGGACCCTTTCCTTTAGCAAGGCTCTCTGGGCGAAACATGCTGCCTCTCATTCTACAATTCTTGGCTACAAGCTATAAAAGGGGAATCTTTAAAAACAGCTCTGCCTGTCCTCCTGTGCTGAAGGACATAGGGACTAAGTGACAACATTCTCTGCCTTGTCTGCTTTCTTCCTTGCCAGTCATCCAAAGAGAAATACAAGATAAGATTTTTGTGCTCTGGCTTGCCAGGAGCTTGGGGTATTTCTCTGGTTTCTAATCATGATGGTTACCTCTGATTTGTAAAATGTCACAAGTGAAGAGTTGGTCTCCTATCCCTGGCTTTTCTTCCTCCTGGGTCTAAAAGCAATTCAGTCCAATTTATTTCACTCAGGCAAGCTCCTTCATTCCAACCTTTCATGATAAATAATGTCCACATCAATTCTGTTCCTGCGCCTTTCTTTTGTTCCTTTTGTTCTCTCAATCTTTTTTTTTTTGTCTCCTGAAATCACACTCTACAGGAGTGAAAGGGTCCTCAGAATTACAAAATTATTGCCAAAAATGTACAGAAATAATTTTGAATGGATTTTTCTACATAAATAGAGTTGCACCATGTTGCAAAAGGATTTATAAAATTATTTTTATACTATTTATTTGTTTGTTTGTTTGTTTGTTTATTTATTTATTTGTTTATTTATTTACTAGTAAAAAAGCCCATTGTATGAAGAAGACAATGGGCGCTAGCAGGTGGGGACCAGAGCGAGCGGCAGGCGAGGGACAGAGCAAGGGACAGGCTACCTGAAAGAGGAGGCGGGCAGCGGCTCCTCGGCGTCTCGTAGTTTTTGCCGGGGAGTCCCAGGTGTGGTGCGCTGGGCTGTGGCGGCTCCTCTGCATTTTTTTGTTCTTCTGCGGCTTTCCCGGCGGCTGCATTGTGTTCTGGGGCCATGAGGGCAGGGAGCACCCAGCAGCTGCGCTGTGGGCGGCTGCCGGGGCTCCCAGGGCGCCGGCTTGAAGCGGCAAAAGGCTCCTCCAGGGTTGTTTTTTTTCTGCTGCCTCTCGGCTTGGAGCTGCGAAAGGCTCCTAAAGGGTTAATGTATTTCTGCTGGCTCTCGGCTTGGAGCTGCGAAAGGCTCCTACAGGGTTTTTTTTTCTGCTGGCTCTCGGCTTGGAGCTGCGAAAGGCTCCTACAGGGTTTTTCTTTCTGCTGGCTCTCGGCTTGGAGCTGCGAAAGGCTCCTACAGGGTTTTTCTTTCTGCTGGCTCTCGGCTTGGAGCTGCGAAAGGCTCCTACAGGGTTTTTCTTTCTGCTGGCTCTCGGCTTGGAGGTGCGAAAGGCTCCTACAGGGTTTTTCTTTCTGCTGGCTCTCGGCTTGGAGCTGCGAAAGGCTCCTACAGGGTTTTTTTTTCTGCTGGCTCTCGGCTTGGAGCTGCGAAAGGCTCCTACAGGGTTTTTCTTTCTGCTGGCTCTCGGCTTGGAGCTGCGAAAGGCTCCTACAGGGTTTTTCTTTCTGCTGGCTCTCGGCTTGGAGCTGCGAAAGGCTCCTACAGGGTTTTTCTTTCTGCTGGCTCTCGGCTTGGAGCTGCGAAAGGCTCCTACAGGGTTTTTCTTTCTGCTGGCTCTCGGCTTGGAGCTGCGAAAGGCTCCTACAGGGTTTTTCTTTCTGCTGGCTCTCGGCTTGGAGCTGCGAAAGGCTCCTACAGGGTTTTTCTTTCTGCTGGCTCTCGGCTTGGAGGTGCGAAAGGCTCCTACAGGGTTTTTCTTTCTGCTGGCTCTCGGCTTGGAGCTGCGAAAGGCTCCTACAGGGTTTTTTTTTCTGCTGGCTCTCGGCTTGGAGGTGCGAAAGGCTCCTACAGGGTTTTTCTTTCTGCTGGCTCTCGGCTTGGAGCTGCGAAAGGCTCCTACAGGGTTTTTCTTTCTGCTGGCTCTCGGCTTGGAGCTGCGAAAGGCTCCTACAGGGTTTTTCTTTCTGCTGGCTCTCGGCTTGGAGCTGCGAAAGGCTCCTACAGGGTTTTTCTTTCTGCTGGCTCTCGGCTTGGAGCTGCGAAAGGCTCCTACAGGGTTTTTCTTTCTGCTGGCTCTCGGCTTGGAGCTGCGAAAGGCTCCTACAGGGTTTTTTTTTCTGCTGGCTCTCGGCTTGGAGCTGCGAAAGGCTCCTACAGGGTTTTTCTTTCTGCTGGCTCTCGGCTTGGAGGTGCGAAAGGCTCCTACAGGGTTTTTTTTTCTGCTGGCTCTCGGCTTGGAGGTGCGAAAGGCTCCTACAGGGTTTTTCTTTCTGCTGGCTCTCGGCTTGGAGCTGCGAAAGGCTCCTACAGGGTTTTTTTTTCTGCTGGCTCTCGGCTTGGAGGTGCGAAAGGCTCCTACAGGGTTTTTCTTTCTGCTGGCTCTCGGCTTGGAGGTGCGAAAGGCTCCTACAGGGTTTTTTTTTCTGCTGGCTCTCGGCTTGGAGCTGCGAAAGGCTCCTACAGGGTTTTTTTTTCTGCTGGCTCGGCGAAAGGCTCCTACAGGGTTTTTTTTTCTGCTGGCTCTCGGCTTGGAGCTGCGAAAGGCTCCTACAGGGTTTTTCTTTCTGCTGGCTCTCGGCTTGGAGGTGCGAAAGGCTCCTACAGGGTTTTTTTTTCTGCTGGCTCTCGGCTTGGAGGTGCGAAAGGCTCCTACAGGGTTTTTTTTTCTGCTGGCTCTCGGCTTGGAGCTGCGAAAGGCTCCTACAGGGTTTTTTTTTCTGCTGGCTCTCGGCTTGGAGGTGCGAAAGGCTTCTACAGGGTTTTTTTTTCTGCTGGCTCTCGGCTTGGAGGTGCGAAAGGCTCCTACAGGGTTTTTTTTCCTGCTGGCTCTCGGCTTGGAGCTGCGAAAGGCTCCTACAGGGTTTTTCTTTCTGCTGGCTCTCGGCTTGGAGCTGCGAAAGGCTCCTACAGGGTTTTTTTTTCTGCTGGCTCTCGGCTTGGAGCTGCTTAAGGCTCCTACAGGGTTTTTCTTTCTGCTGGCTCTCGGCTTGGAGGTGCGAAAGGCTCCTACAGGGTTTTTTTTTCTGCTGGCTCTCGGCTTGGAGGTGCGAAAGGCTCCTACAGGGTTTTTTTTTCTGCTGGCTCTCGGCTTGGAGCTGCGAAAGGCTCCTACAGGGTTTTTTTTTCTGCTGGCTCTCGGCTTGGAGCTGCGAAAGGCTCCTACAGGGTTTTTTTTCTGCTGGCTCTCGGCTTGGAGCTGCGAAAGGCTCCTACAGGGTTTTTTTTTCTGCTGGCTCTCGGCTTGGAGCTGCGAAAGGCTCCTACAGGGTTTTTTTTTCTGCTGGCTCTCGGCTTGGAGCTGCGAAAGGCTCCTACAGGGTTTTTCTTTCTGCTGGCTCTCGGCTTGGAGCTGCGAAAGGCTCCTACAGGGTTTTTTTCTGCTGGCTCTCGGCTTGGAGGTGCGAAAGGCTCCTACAGGGTTTTTTTTTCTGCTGGCTCTCGGCTTGGAGCTGCGAAAGGCTCCTACAGGGTTTTTTTTTCTGCTGGCTCTCGGCTTGGAGCTGCGAAAGGCTCCTACAGGGTTTTTTTTCTGCTGGCTCTCGGCTTGGAGCTGCGAAAGGCTCCTATAGGGTTTTTTTTCTGCTGGCTCTCGGCTTGGAGCTGCGAAAGGTTGCGGCGGCCATTTTCGGCGGCGGCCAGCTGGCGGCGGCGGAGGCGGCTGCTGGCTGTCGGGGCGGCGGCCATTTTGAGAGGTCCGTCGGAAGAATGGACGGGAGTCCCCGGCAGCCGCGTCAGTCCGCCAGGCAGGGAGCACCCGCCAGCCGCGCTATGCGCGGCTGGCGGGTGCTCCCTTGCCAGTGAAGCAGGGAATGGGGAGCCGCGCTTCGCGCGGCTCCCCATTGCCTGCTTGGGCCGGGATGGACATTTGGAGGGGCCAATCAGGAGCCGCTTCGCGGCTCCTGATTGGACCCCTCCGAGTTTTTATCCCGGACCGGTCCCGCCCTAACTCCTCCCCACCACCCCTTACTCCTTTATACAGTCCGTGGCGCCCGTGGCGCCACGGGCTGTGTACAGATACCGCCCTTCCCTACGGCTCTGGGCGGTTCACATAAAATATTTTTGAACATTCACATAGAACACTATCAAAATCAATATAATAGTATAACAATAACAACAACACATCAACTGGAACAATTAGAAGGGCACTTCAACAATAACTTGACAATCCCTCAGTAGGTTCGGTCCCTCAGTCTGGGGGCACCTGTAGGTATTATGGCTCAGTCGGCCCCACCAAATGCCTGGTGGAAGAGCTCCTTTTTGCAGGCCCTGTGGAATTGTGGAAGTTCCGGCAGGGCCCTGATCTCTTCAGGGAGCGCATTCCACCAGGTGGGGGCCAGGACTGAAAAGGCCCTGGCCCTTATTGAGGCCCAACGTGCCTCTTTAGGGCCAGGGATCCCTAGCCAGTTGGAGGTGGTGGAGCGTAGAGCTCTTCTGGGGGTATAGGCAGGCAGACGGTCTCTCAGATACACTGGGCCCAGACCATGTATGGCCTTAAAGGTGATTACCAAAACCTTAAGCTTAATCCAGAATTCAACTGGGAGCCAACTGAGTTCTTGGAGTACCGGACGGATATGAGATCTCCATGATGTCTTAGTGAGAATCCTGGCCGTGGCATTCTGCACCAGTTATAGTTTCCGGATCAAGGATAAGGGTAGACTTGCGTAGAGCGAGTTGCAGAAGTCCAGTCTGGAGGTGACCATCGCATGGATCACTGTGGCTAGGTGCTCTGGTTCCAGGTAGGGCGCTAGTAGTTTGCTTGGTGGAGGTGGTAAAATGCCAGCCGTGCTACTTTTGTGACCTGGGCTTCCATTGTAAGGGAAGTATCCAGGATCACGCCCAGGTTCCTGGTGGAGTGAGTCGCTAGGAGCTGTACATTGTCCAGGGTGGGCAGGCATACTTCCTCCCACAGTCCCTTCCTACCCAAACACAGGACCTCTGTCTTTGCAGGATTGAGCTATCCATTTTGTCACTGCTTCCAGGCATCTGGCTAAAGATTCTGGGGGGGGGGAGTCAGGGCAGTCATCCATTATGAGGAAGAGCTGGGTGTCATCTGTGTATTGGTGGCAACCCAGCCCAAACCTCCGCACCAGCTGAGCAAGAGGGCGCATGAAGATATTAAATAGGATAGGAGAAAGGACTGCTCCGTGGGACTCCACATGTTAGCTGGTGACGGCTAGATACTCTCTCTCCTATTGCTACCCTCTGTCCGCGACCCTGGAGGAAGGAGATCAGCCATTTAAGGGCTGTCCCCCGTATCCCAGCATCGGCAAGGCGGTGAGCTAGGAGCTCATGGTCGACTGTGTCAAGCGCTGCCAACAGGTCTAATAGTATCAGCAGCGCTGACCCACCTCAGTCCAGTTGGCGGCGGAGGTCATCCGTCAGGGTGACTAGTGCTGTCTCCACCCCATGGCCAGGCTGGAAGCCCGACTGAAATGGGTCAAGGGCTGAAGTTTCTTCCAGGAATGCTGACATTTGGCCCGCAGCAGTCCTTTCAACCAACTTCCCCAGAAACACCAGATGCGAGCGGGGCGGTAGTTGTCAGGCTCCTGCAGAGCCAAGGATGGTTTTTTGAGCAACGGGCATACCACTGCCTCTTTTAATCCCTCCGGGAATTCTCCTGCTGAAAGGGAGAGGTTGATTATTTCCCAGAGGGGAGCTCCTATTCTTAGGTCTGTTGTTTTTAGGAGCCACGGGTCTAGAGGTTGGCCAACAAGTGGTTGGCCTCGTTGTTGCTAGCATCCTGTCCACTTCATCTAATGAGAGTCATCTGAAGTAACTCATTGTTCTCTCCAAAGTCGGCCAAGGAGCCTCCAGTTCACTTTCTGTGTCCAAAGTTGGAGGGCGGTCATGGTGGAGAGTCGAGATTTTGTCTGCGAAGTGACTCACGAATGCCTCACAGATAATGTCCAATTGGCTATTATTTTGGCACCCTTCATTGAGGGCGGTGAGAGATCGGACTGCTCTAAATAGTTGTGCTGGGCGTGAGTGCGCAGACACGATGCTAGTCGAGTAAAAGTTTCATTTCGCTGACTTCACCGCCATCTCATAGGCTCTTAACTGCGTTCTATAAGATGCTCTCGATTCTTCATCGCAAGTCTTCCAAACTCGCTCTAGTCGTCTCAGTTCCCGTTTCTTCTCGTGGAGCTCCTCAGTGTACCATGGGGCCTGCTTGAGACGGGGACGGAGAGGACATCTGGGAGCTATCTCATCAATGGTGGCCAGCAATCTGTCATGCCAGTCGCTGACCAGTCCATCTAGAGAAGTGCCGGGAGGCATTGGGTCCCACAGAGCATTCAGGAATCCAATCGGATCCATAAGTCTCCGTGGGCGAGCTGAAATTTGTTTGGTGCCCAAGTGAGGGGGAGGTGGCAGTCTAAGCCGGGTCTTCAGGGTATAGTGGTCCGACCATGGCACGGCAGTAACTGTAACCAGATCCACTCTCAGCACTGCACCGAAAATCAGATCCAGGGTGTGACCTGCCTGGTGGGTAGGGCCAACAACAAATTGCGAGAGCCCTAGTGTCGCCATGGATGACACCAGGTCCAGCCCATTGCCAGAGAGTGGCAATTCCGCATGGACATTAAAGTTTCCCAGGATTAATAGTCTAGGAGACTCTAATGTCCAGGCGGCCGCCGCCTCTAGCAGGGCTGGCATGGCATCTGGTGGTGAATTGGGCGCGCGATACACCAGCCAGATGGCCACACTCTCATTTGTACCCCACCCAAGGCCAACACATTCAATTCCTGGGAATTTTCAGCGCAGAGAGAGCCCTGAAGGAGATGTTGTCATGGATTAGGATTGCCACACCCCCTCCCCGCCCCACAGTCCATGACTGATGGTGGACGGAGAACCCAGCAGGGGTTAGCTCTTTAAGGGCGACTGTTTCGCCGTCCCTGGTCCAGGTTTCCATCACGCCAGGTCTACCCCCTGCTCTGCAAAATACGCTTGCAGAGTGGAGGCTTTGTTGTTGATGGACCTGGCGTTGCACAGCATCAGTGTCGGAGGTGGGTTGTTCACCTTTGCCTCCACCCTAGTGGCCCGAGAGATGGGGCGGAGGTTAGGAGTTCGAGCATGGTCGAATTTATGTGGATAAATTATTGGATACTGTGGTCTAAGTATATTTTGCTGTGGATTGGATACTGTTGTTAACTTTGCATCATTTAGACCAATTATGCATGGACCAGAAAAGGAAGACCAGCGCCTACATGCCAGCAGGGCTAATCTCTGCTTACATATAATGCCATTGCTATCAAGGCCACCTCCTAGCCCTGGCCCACATCAGGGCCTCTGATGACCCGTGTCAAGAGAACGCGGATTCTTCTGTGTTCCCTGCCTCATTGTGGTGGCCAGCAGAGACCCAGCCAGAACAGCACAAGGGAAGAGCCAAGCCTTTGCTGTTTGGCTCCCCCCATGTCCCTGTAGGGACACGAAACAACCTGTATGGCTTCATGGTGTTGCAGAGCTGAACAGGGCATTGGTACATCTCCCACAATGGTGGGATAGTGGCATGCCACTGTTCCATCATCATACAGTGGGACCACAATGAAGAAGAAGAGTTGGTTCTTATAGTCTGCTTTTCTCTACCCGAAGGAGGCTCAAAGCAGCTTAGAGTCGCCTTCCCTTTCCTCTCCCCGCAACAGAATCCCTGTGAGGTAGGTGAGGCTGAGAGAACCCTGATATCACTGTTCGGTCAGAACAGTTTTATCAGTGTTGTAGCGAGCCCAAGGTCACCCAGCTGGCTGTATGTGGGGGGGAGCAGAATCAAACCTGGCATGCCAGATTAGAAATCCACACTCCTAACTACTACACCAAACTGGCTACACCAAACATGCCCCTGCTGCCCCCCCCGCCCACCATGCTACTGCCACTCTGAGGCACAGCTGACACTAGCCACTCCGGAGTTGTGTGTGCATATGCGCTGGGGAATTTTGTCCCCTGTGTGTACATGTGAAATGGTGCCCCACTGCTAGGAATCGGTGGTGGCCCGGTGCACATGGCCACATGTGTAATCAGTCTTAATGTATCATGTTAACAATTGCACTTTGATTTAGTACTGTTTTTTAGAATTCTGGTTGGTTCTTCAACCCAGATCCTATTTCATTATTTATTGAATGTCCCACATGGTTGATAATGAGTTAATCTTCCTTGAGTCCCAGTGAGAAAGATGGCCTACAAATAACAAACAAAATAAGTTGTGAGGACTGGATTCTGACATATGATCTATGTAGAAACGTCATGGCTGTGGGTGGGATGCAAATGGCTGGCTATGTCCCCCTTTCCCCCTCGTTGAGTTAAGTCTGCCTCTGGTGGCCTCTCCAGGGTTGAGAAAGTTCCTCACTCGCTTGCCCATGTTGCCATTGCCCTTAGCTGCCTTAGTTGCCTAGGCTGTCAGCAGAAACAGCTTTGGAACAGTAAGATAAGGTGTGGGAGAGTTAGAGCTTTATGCTTACTTTTTTGTGCGGTAAACAAAAAGCCACACTGACCATTTGACCTGGATTCTTTACAGATGTTACGATATAAGCAACTCAGGATCTTCAGCAGGGTTAATATTCCAGGCTCTTCAGATGCCCAGAAAGCATGAGCAATTCTATATGATGCACAAGTTTTTGTGACTAGTGGCAGACAGAAGCATTAGTGATAGACTGACCAAAAGCCTTCTACTGTCATCTTACTTACTGTTCATTGACTCCTTGATTTCTCAGGGTTTGGGGCTGATAACAAACAGGTACTCTTCTGTTGACATGTTAGGACATGTCAGTAATAACTGCTGGGCTTGTTATCTCAGTTGCCCTGGACAATTTTTAAGCGCTAATCATTCCTCATCTAAAACTGTTCTGATTATTGTTAAGAGAAAGGGCAGCTTCTAGAACTTTTCCATTAGAAGGACTCTAAAAATTAATTTTTTCATGGTCTTAAAACAAGATGCATAACAGTGCACAATAAGCCTTCATGAGCTGATGCTTGCTTAATGAATACTAAATTGGCCCGAGCATGTTTATCTCTTCTTTGAATTCAGAGAGGAGTCTGTCACTCAGTTATTCCAGTTCTAGGTTGTGGCTTCATAATGCGTATGGAAGGAGGTGTAGGAAAGATTCTGCAAATTTCTGAGATTAACCGTTCTCATTTTCTTTACCAGTTGGTGAGAATTGCAGCAGCATCACTCATAATTTATTATTTTTAATGTCTTCAATGTCCATAAAATAAATGACTCTTAAATTCATTGGAGTGTGAGACTAGGGTGTAAACTGCACTGAGCTTTTATTCCAACCCCAGATCGATTCAGTCCCTGCCCTCTACACAGAATGCGATTTCCGTTTGGATTTCGGGTGTTTTAAATTTTCCTTCTGCAGCAAGAAGGATTGATCCAGAGTGACCTTACTTTTATTGTGCGATATCTTAGAGTGCTTTTAATGCTCAATATCCGGATTGGGAAACCAAGCTCCGTGGTAGAGAACCTCTGATAGGCCACACTTGGTCATGTGGCAAACTTGCCTTAAAGGAGAAGCCCCTAATTTTTCTCAACTTCTGTTGGTCCTGGATTTTCCCTCCCTCCTCTGCCTTTTTTGATCTTCTCCCCCCCCCCTTCAAGAAAAGAAAGAAAGAGGCTTGCCCCCCCCTTCTGAACTACCCTAACCATGTGCAGAAGACTTTATTGTTTCAATGGAGGGGGGGGGAGAGGAAGACCTGAGTTCAAAGCGATCTGAATTCAACAGGATTGACAATGGAATAAAGACGGTAAGTGCAGACTCTGCCCAGGTTCTAGGAAACTCAGATTCCAATTCCCACTTGGCAATGAAACCTCACTGGGTAATCTTGGTACAATCTCTTCACCTCTCCTGCCTCAGATGGTTGTTGTGAGAATAAAATAACAAAGGGGCGAACAATGTTATAAGCTGCTTTAGGTCCCCTTTGAGGAGGAAAGCAGGTTATAAAAATCTAAATAGTCCTACTAACAGTCACCAAAAAGTTCAGAGGCCAAGTCCTGGACAGTTTTGCATGCATATTTATAGCTTATTGTTAAAGAAGTAAACATTCAGAAGACATCCCATTTGGACACTAAGAAGAACACTATGTTTAAGTCCTTTCTTTTTTATAAATGTATAAATATAAATATATGGGAGGCACATATATATGTTCTCAAGTATATGTATCACAGTATGTATCACAGTATTGATTTTAGTTGCATATTCTTCAATTAGTTGGATACTATTCAATTACTTAGAATTGCTTGTGTGCTCATGAATATGTCCTCCCCCCCCCACCCTCACACAATTTCCCCAGCTCCCTGGAGTATATACATCTGCAACTCAGGTAAACTTCTCTCTCCAGGCTCAATTGCAAACATGGATTGCATGGGTTGGAGGTTTCTATTTATGCCTCTAACAGATTACAAACAAAGCCATATTTCAACTTTCCAAAGACAAGTCATTCTGTGACCTGACATTTCTTCACAATCACATCCTCAAAGCTGTTACTTTATTAGCTGCTATCAATGTTCCTTCTGTGTTAAACAGTTTTATATCCTTTTCCATTTAGGGAGTTTATTCCCCCAGGAAAGAATGTAATTATTTTTTGCGTGATCTTGTCTCACAGACTCCCTTGAAATATGGAAAGCTTCTTCCCACCTTAATTTAGCCTATTTCTCATTTTTGCAAGGGTCATCTGTGTGTTCACCTACATTGTGACTCAGACTAGGTGCCTGAGAAGCCGAGAGATTCCTTAGGAATTATGGGCTGCAATTAGCAGCTCCAGAACTGTTTGCTATGTTAATGGGATCCCTTGTGCCATTGCTAGCATTTTCCATTTTGATAGGTTTCTCTTTTCTTCTCCTCAGCCAGTGAGACAGTCGAGGGAAACAAACTTGAGTACTAAGAATGTCCTTGTTGTCGTAAGCATTTTTAAGCTTTCAGTTCTGGCAACAAGCCTGTGACCTTTCCTGTTCACTTTTTAACTGATGCAATCATACGGCGCCCCATCCTTCTCGTCTCATTGAAATACTCACTGCGTCCAGGAGCCTAGCAGAGCTTAGCTCTGCTGAACAAGCCCTCTGCTGTTTGAGAAAGAACCTTAAGCTTTAAGAAAGGGCAAGGAACACCAAAGCAAATTTTTGTATTGTACCTGTACGAATTACAAAGATAAAAGAGGCAGGGATATGTCTGGCAATGAGGGGAAAGAGGGGGAAGGAGAGAAGTTTTGATTTGGAGGAAGGGAAGCAGCAACTGGAGCAGCATTTGTGTAATGCATCCTATACCTGCTTACACAGAAGTAAGTCTCAAAGAGAGTCCAGTGGGTCCCAAGTAAGTGTGCATAGATAGGATTGCCACTCTGCCCCAATCCAGGACAACTCAGTATATAAATTGGTCTTAAGTGGCTTGATATTAGTTGCTCTGGAAATATATTTCCTGCAGGACAATCAAACTTCTGTAATCATGACCACACACAAAGAAGGTGCATATTATAATAATTTCTCAGCCCAAAGGGGGAAAAAACCCAAATACTGAATACTACACAAAACCTCTGAGTGCTGGCAAGTCTCTTATTGTCACAGTCTGTCTGATTATCTGGCCATGAGCAGCCTGTCTTCCTAAAAAATGTTTTTTACAAAATTTATAACCTGCCCTTTTGCCCTCATAAGGGCCACCACAGCAACCAACAATAAAACCACACTTTAAACCAATTAAGAACATCCCCAACCCATCATTAAAACAATTAAAACCAGAGCTAAAATACATAAAAAATAAAAGCAGTAATTAAAACTCTGAGCAGGAAGGAAAGATTACTGAGGGAGTACAAAATGAAACAAGTAAAAACCTTCACTTGCTGGCAGAAGGTGGCAACAGAAGAGGACAGACAGATCTCCAGAGATTCCAGCGGTTTGGTGTCACTACTAAGAAGGCCCTTTTCCGTGTTATCCCACCTGCTTAATCTCAGAAGACAGGGGCACTTCCAGCTGGGGCTCTGAAGAAGACCCTCCTAGCAACAATACAAATATTTTCAAATATGCTCAATATGGAGAAATGAACCCAAAATGCACCAAAACCCAAAATGCTGCCTTTTCTAGCTGCAGAATCTTGAATTATTAATCTTTTAAATTACAGTAAAGCAAAATATGGTTTCTTCCTCTTCCACCTGTTCAAGTAGAGTTGGAAACTTGTTTATTTTCTTTTTTAAAAACCTAATGAGGAAAAATAACCTAATGAGGACCAAGCCCTAAGAGGAAAAGCTGAGGGACTTGGGAATGTTCAGCCTGGATAAAAGGAGGTTGAGAGGGGACATGATTGCTCTCTTTAAGTCTTTGAAAGGTTGTCAAAGGATGACAGGAAGTGGCTCCTGTTGACAGTAGAGGATAGAACCCGTAGTAATGGGTTTAAACTACATGTAGAATGGTATCACCTAGATATCGGGGGCAGGGGGGGGGAATTCACAGCCAGAATAATTCAGCAGTGGAATTGGATGCCTAAGGAGGTAGTGAGCTCCCCTCACTGGCGGTCTTTAAGCAACGGCTGAACAGTTACTTATCAAGGATGTTCTAGGCTGATCTTTCATTGAGCAGGGGGTTGGACTAGACGTCTTGTATGGCCCTTTCCAACTTTAATGATTCTACAATCCCATCAACAAATTATGTAGCAAGTAATACAACTTGTCTCTTGTGGCGCAGAGTGGTAAGTGGCAGAAATGCTATCTGAAGCTGTCTGTCCATGACGTTGGGAGTTCGATCCCAGCAGCTGGCTCAAGGTTGAATCATCCTTCCGAGGTTGGTAAATGAGTACCCAGCTTGCTGGGGGGTAAATGGTAATGACTGGGGAAGGCACTGGCAAACCACCCCATATTGAGTCTGCCATGAAAACGCTAGAGGGTATCACCCCAAGGGTCAGACATGACTCAGTGCTTGCACAGGGGATAGCTTTACCTTTACCTTTAATATAACTTGCAGTTTGCTTGCATGTATTCCGTTGTATGTTGCATCCATTCTTAAAAGTATCCTGAAAACACAGAGGGAAATGTGTTGACTTCTGCAACTGCTGTAGAGCCAAGTCCCAAACAGAAGAGGGGGATCTACTTGCTTTCAAATCTCTGCAAGTCTCCCCATTTTGCAGGGTGACAATTCAGATGTGGTCAGTCCTCAGAACAACCAGGTTCTCTCTAGAGACCTTGTATTTTAAGTAACTGCTTGGATACTGAATTAAATTTACCAAGGACTCATAAAAAACGCTGGTTCAATCCTCCTGTCTTCCAGGGAGATGGGAACCTCTTGACTAAGTGTAGAAATTCCATCGGGTTATAGCCGCTGAGCTTTGTTTGCCACAAGTATAAATTTTGTTGATACTTCAGTCACTTTGAAGTTATTGAGCCTGCAGCCGACATTAGATATATATATGTAGAGAGAGAGTGTGTTGTCATATTGGCAGAGCAGAAAGGAAACCAACCAATTCATCTTCTCTGTGTCTCCTTTTATGTCATTATTTATGTGGGTTGGCATGAGATCAGCATGTAACATTGACGAAAAGGCTTTTAAAGCACTATGTGCTTCTTTGTAATAGCGGACTAACTTTTAACCAACTTCCCTGGATCCTTGGTTTATAAGATCATCGCTTTTTCAAAATATTTCAAAATATTTATGCTGAATAAATAAGGAAACAACTTCAACACAGCAGTCTGTCTTTGGTGCTAATTTTGTTCTTCAGCTGTTCAGTGACTGGAGAGGGAGCGCCTCCAGTTATCTCATGCTTTCTCCCCCATTAAAAAAAATGTTTGCATAACCAATATAATTAACGCGTTTATATAAATGGTAAAAAAAAATCTTATTTTACTGTATTATGGTCACAATTAATCTCCATCGTTCTCTACCCAGGATCCTAATTAGTGGTCATGGGTGTCTGCAGAAGATAAGAATTGAAATTCCTCGTAGGTGCAATTAATGTTCACATAAAACCTTCTCTAAGTACATATTCTATTATGCTTGTATTTGGTATGGAGATCAGGGAATTCTGTAGAAATAGTCATAGTTTTTCACTTTGTTCCCAGTTTTCTCATGGATTTTAAATGATAGCAATAGAAAAATCTTACAGATTAATTGCTGGGAGTCCAGTTGGTACTTGATGGGCTATGACCTCTGAAAATATTCATGAAGGAATTAGGGCATTTGCATGGCAAATAGTTTTCCCTCAGCAACTTACATATAAAAAAAATGAGAACCACTATGAAGCAATAATGTTGCTTTTTTGCTGCAAAAAGAGAAAGCATTTATGGAAGAATGATTTTCTATGAATCCAGTCCAGTTGGAGCTTCTCACAAAAAGCTCCGCTTTCTTCCCTTCTTAAAGGATATAAGCCCTCCTGTGATCTTAGGACAAACATGCTTTCCGGAGTGAAATAGAGTGGGTTGTTCTTCTCTCATCCCATTCAGACAGCAGTTAAGGTGGTCATTTTTAGTCGGGCAGTCTTGATTTTACTGCTATTGTTAATAAACCAAGTTCTGGTTAGCTTTCATCTGTTTGATTTTATTGTAAGCTACTTTGAACAACAAGAGCAAGTGGAATAGAAATACAGTAAACTAATTAATGAATATAGGGAAGGTTTCTGATTCACAAAGGCAATTTTCATACTGAGATCTGAATTATTAGATAAGAAGATATGAGTGCTGAATCCACAGAGAATCTGTCATCTGACTCCTTCAGTGTGCAGGCAGGTCACTGTTTATTATGCTGTGACAAACTTTGCAGGGGGAAGTCTATTGCTGTGTAGTACAGTTTTAAAAATTGTTAAAAGATGTTTTTTAAACTGTAGAATAAACCTTACTGTGGCTGACTGTATTTGCCGACAATCATACTGCTGATTCAGGTGCTAGTCTTACTATTCCTATCATGTTCCTGAAGGCTCTCATTTTTTAAATTTTTCAATGTGCTGCTTGAGAAAATAAGTCATGTTTTAAAGTACTGCAAAATTCTGTTCTAGTGTCAGGGATTCGTGATAGGGGCTGGGAGCACCCAGTCAGTACAGCTGTGCAGAAAACTGAGCTTTCCTACAACCTAGCAGAGCCATTTTCCCATGCCAAGTTCCAAAGAGGACTGGGTACATGTGATAAGAACGGGGTGAGTGGGTTTTCAAAGAATGATGACCCCTTTCTTTATGAATGCATCCTGTAGCTAGTAGAAAACCCAGCAAACTGGAGAGGGAGCAGTCAAATGACCATTCTGCCACTGATGTAACTTTGAGTAAGCAGAGCATCATTAAATGGATGCCATAATATATATTAGTGGCAGATCCTGGGGACTTTGGGTCCAATCTTGGGGAGGCAGGGTTCTCTTGGACATGATTTTTAGCAAGCTGGTTCAGCTCTGGCCTCAGATAGCACAACTGGGGGGAGGGGGGGCTATGAGCACCGTGTTCCCTCTCTCCTGCTTGCAGTAGCCCAGTCATTCTCCCTGTGCCTCTGGGTCTCACCTGCATTCTTCCTCCCTGTCCTGCCTAGCACCAGCTTCTTAAGCCTACCCCCTTGGGGCGGGAAGCCTCAAGACTCTCCAATCCCCCTCCCCCTGGGTAGGATTTGTTCAATGGTCATTTCTCACCACCTTTCTGCCTTACCCTTGGCATGGGGATGGGCTGCTGGCCCAGCCTCCAGCCTCAACCAGTGCTACTGTTGGCCATTTCCTTCCCATTGCCACGTGTTTCCTCTCTGCCACAGCTAGAGGAAGAAGGGGCACGACTGCCTCTCCCTTCGTACTGAGTGAAGGATACCCCAGCACTATTAGCAACCAGCTCCCTAGAGTTTTGCTGCCCATTTCCTTCTCTGGTGCCTGTCTCGTCTCCTTCCCCAGGGGTACAGATTCCGCCCCTGAACAATTTGCTTTGCGGTCTTTCTGTAGTGAGGATATTCTGGATATTTTATGTTTGGTTTCTGCAAATAGTTGGGAAGCACTAAGCTTGGAGAAGAACATAAAGATTCCAGTCCCTCAGCTGTTATAATTTATATGAGCTGGCAGCAGTACTTAATGTACCCATACATCATAATCAATTAGTCAGTTCTTGCTCTTGGTGAAGCCCATTATTGATACCTGTAGGAGTGAACAACTGTACCTATGCAGGCAGCAGTGCCTATGGAGAGCTCTTTGCAGCAGTCACGAGTGCTTGTTTTTCTACCCCTTTATTTCTCCACCATCCTAATTCCAATTAATGCTCATGCTGCACTTTGTCATTCTGTGGCATCTGTTTTGTTAATTCGGGGAGGGTGTTAATGTTGTTTGTGTAGTCAGCTGTGAGCCTCTGCCCTATACATAGAATGCAATTTGATGTGCTTTCTTAAGTTTTTCTAAGTGTTTGGAAGGGAAAGAGGAGGCAGACATTTCTGGGAAATCATAATAATTTAAATAAATTTGTTAAGAACTCTTTACAGTATCTGGAAAAGTACTAGCACCATGAAGCTTTACAAAATTATGCTATAATAATGATGAAATCTGAAACTGGATTTGCTGCATCGATTTTTCTGAGGCAAGTCCTACTCCTAGGCACTATGGTAAAAATGGTAGGCGAATTACATTTTAGATCTGTGGGGCTGAATACCCATCCTGTGTTCTGTTTGCTGCTTGACACAGATAGCCCGAGACAGTTCTCCATTCTTTTAAAATGTCACTTTAGGAAAGCACCATGCAAAGGGGATGCGGCTTCCATTCTCTTCTCTGCAGCCCGATGCTATTTCTCAAAATAGGTAATGTTACTGTGTCAGTATCTCTCTCCTCTCAGGTTGCGGTTGATGGCCAGCACTGCAGAAGGTAATTATCATGGGGAGAAAAAAATCTTTCCATTGTTCAGAGCTAGTTTTTCTTTCACCAATTGCATAATGCTGAGGCTCAAGTTGCAAATGACATGGCAGGCAGTTACATTGTTTCATCAGTTCACCTGCACCAAGCTCTTCCTAGCAGATGCTCTGATTTTCATGTTCAAAATATGCAGCCGGCTAGGCTGGCAATTCCATTTCCCCCTAAGAACTAATTTGGACTTTGAGGACGAGCAGCTACTCTGTCCTCATAAACTTGCATCACCAATCTGCACCCCACTTGGGGGGGGGAATCATTTTAGTCTGTTTTATTATTATTGTTGTTGTTGTTGTTGTTGTTGAATTTATTGCTCACCACTCTTGTCAAAGCTGGCTCGTGATGGGTTACAGATAAAATGGTAAATGGAATCCCCTAAAAAATCTCCTAAAATCCCCTAAAATCAGTAGTTAAAAACACAGTCTACCAGAAAAAACATAGTGGCAACCAACCCCCCCACCTACCCCTACTGGGGACCAGGGAAAGAGCTGACCATCACAGATGGAATGTAGTGGAGAATTCCTCCTTTTGGGAGGCATAGATCTTCTCTTTGCCCTGGCCTCAACTATAGACTTGGTGGAAGAGCTCCATTTTGCAGGCCCTGCAAGCCTTCTTGGTAGAAGTTTGCTCCTGGCCGTGCTTGAACATTAAAAGAGCCATTATGGTGGCTACTGCTACAAAATCCTTAGCATTACCATCCCCACTCATCAAAATTTCTCTTGGAGATGTCCTGCACGTGGCCCGTGCATGGAAGGTAGCAGTTTGCAAAGGGCAAGTGACCTGATGCTTGACAATATTCAACGCATTTACAATGGTTACTGGAGCATACAAAAGAATTTCAGAAGAAAATCAGCTTGTGCTTCATGCACTACAACAACGCTTTTGACTATGTGGATCATGAAAGGCAATTACTGATTTTAAAGGAATTGGTTGTGCTACAGCATATGACTGTTTTGATGGGCAGCCTATACTCCAGATAAAAAGTCATGGTGAGGACAGAATATGGAGAAATGGAATGGTTTCCAGTTGGCAAAAGTGTAAGACAAGGATGGATTTTATCTCCATATTTCTCCAATTTGTATGCAGAACATATCAATAAGAGAATTGGATTCAATGGAGTGAAGGTGGAGTGACAATCTGCAGGCACCATATTACTGTTAGAAGACCTGGAATTACTTTTGGTTATTTTATTGTTATGAACTCTGCTATCAGAGGTATTATATGTTCTCAATTATTATATGTTCAAAATGATGATGTTCCTTGTACTGCACCACAAAATGCAATGTAAACTGCCCTGAGCCACAGGGGATTGCTATAGGGCAGAGGTAGTCAACCTGCGGTCCTCCAGATGTCCATGGACTACAATTCCCATGAGCCCCTGCCAGCAAACGCTTGCAGGTTGACTACCCCTGCTATAGGGAACTATACCTCAATGGGACAACACAAACACAGTACACAAGTGATCCTAGTTTCAGTCTTCGTTCCATGGAAATGGTGAGGAAGAGACACACCCTAGGTAGAGTGCAACTGTAGCAAAGTATAGGGAATACTACATAGCCGCGAAAGTAAACAATACCACAGAGGAATAGCTGGATACACGTAGGCATCACCTGTGGTCTTCGTTGGATTTCAAGAGGGAACCATCCGTTCCTCAGCACATTTGGAAGACTGCCTATGGAAATCTAAGAGTGAGCAAGTGAGTGAGCTTGGGATAGTGAGAAGCAGCAACTGTGACAGGCTGTAAGCTCAGGCGTTTGGTATGGACAAGTTCACAAATTGAGAGTGACACCACTTAAGTGTTTCTGCATTCCCCTCCAGTCTTGGTGATTTTGTGGATATCCTCGTTTTGAGATTTACCTACTGAGTAAATTAAAATTAGTCCCTAAGACTCCAAGCTGCAGTAAGGTGCTGCAGTGGGTCTCAGTCTGCAGTGACTCTGTGTGGCCAGAAGTTATAGATGTTTGGTCAGCTGTATGTATGTATGTATGTATGTATGTATGTATGTATGTATGTATGTATGTATGTATGTATGTATTTCCTGTTTTTATCCTGCAAAAAAGGTCTCAAAGTGGCTTATAAAAAAATGAACGGCAATCTAAAATCATAGTGCACTAACAATACAAAAGCAGTAACCAGGGGGGAAGAACTGAGCAGCTAGAAGAATTCAGCCTTTGACGGAATCGTCTCCCCAGACAAGCTGCACCACAGGGCCAAATTACATGATACGCCTAACATATGTAGGGTTATGAGTGTGTGACCCAACATGCAGTCAGCTATACATCGGGGAGCTTCTAGTTTCCCTTCAACCCTTCTTTCCCCAGCGGAAAGGGTTTTTTATTTTATCCTTTTTTCTCTGGCGCCATGTGGCCTTCCTAGGACAAAAAAGCTTTTTTTACAATTGAGGGGGGGGGAAGGCACTGAACAGATGAGCACATTCTAAGGTAGTTGTCTCAATGTACTTCTTGCTGGGAGTTCTGTTACACACCCACGATCCTGCACATGTAGTTATGCCTACAGGCAGCACTAGATCTAATTTCCTTTGCGGATTTGAGGAGACGAGGTGTTGAGCTGAGCAGTTGGAAGAACTCTGCTTTGGTGGAATGGTTGTTCCTGTCAAGCAGCACAGGCAATGGTGGGAGGGGAGTGCCAATAGAAATGTCCGTGGTCCCTATTTCAGATTATGAAAATGGTGGGTTCAGGAATTGTTGAACCCACATCTTCTGTAGCACCTACTTTTCCAGTCAGATAAAGAAAAATTAGGATTGAGTCTTTGTTTTGAGGAAGAAATACTTTAGAAAAGAAGTAATTGGGTGTAAGAAAAGACACCGGCAAGCACATAGTATTCTCATAGATCATTAAGCCAACAAATCTGTAATTTTTAAAAAATTTTCCTTGATCCATTCTGAATTTTTTTTTTACATTTGTCTACCTTAGAATCATAGAATCATAGAGTTGGAAGGGGTCATAGAGGCCATCTAGTCCAACCCCCTGCTCAATGCAGGATCAGCCCTAAGCATCCTAAAGCATCCAAGAAAAGTGTGTATCCAACCTTTGTTTGAAGACTGCCAGTGAGGGGGAGCTCACCACCTCCTTAGGTAGCCTATTCCACTGCTGAACTACTCTGACTGTGAAAAATTTTTTCCTGATATCTAGCCTATATCGTTGTACTTGAAGTTTAAACCCATTACTGCATGTCCTCTGCTCTGCAGCCAACAGAAACAGCATCCTGCCCTCCTCCAAGTGACAACCTTTCAAATACTTAAAGAGGGCTATCATGTCCCCTCTCAACCTCCTTTTCTCCAGGCTGAGCAGGCTGAAACTACCTTCTAGTTTCAAGTGAGGAAATATATTCAAGTTGCATGGTTTAGTCACAAGGTCAGGTAAGATTTTTTGAAATATGGCTAATAGACATCTAACCCCATATAAGGGGATTTCCGCACCCTTATATGTAGCATCATGCCAGTCAAATGTAAGCTGAGTATTCCAGCATCTTCATATGATGCTGCCCTCATCCAGCATCTAGCCTGCTGACTGCTCCCTGCATCCTCCATTTTAAGGTGCTCCTCTGGGAATCTAAAAAAGTGGATTCACCACCCTAAAAAGCTCTAGGGACCAGAGAGCAACCAGCAGACAACCAGCAGAAGGGAGGTATGGAGGCTCAAGTCATCTGCAGCATCCTACCCTCACTCCCGCCTCCCTCTTCCTTGTTCCTGGGGAGGGGAATTACTTTTTAAAAAATGGCAAACTTCCTGAAGCAACAAATAGGTGGACACGCATGTAGGCGATGCCAGAAATAAAAGATTATTTAATTTGACAAAATGTGCCTGTCAAAAGTTTTCTCCCCCCCCCCTCAAATCAGGAATGATATTAATTTACTCATTTATCAAAGGGCATGGCCACTTTGGCTTTGGCGCCCATGGAAGTCAATGGCACCATAGACTATAATGGGAATGTCAGCATTCTTGCCTTTCCCGGGGCCGGGGTGGGGTGGGGTTTAAGGTACAGCCTCCAAACTTTCAGGGTAGCTCCAGGAGGCTCTTCACTGACTCCCCTACAAATTTCAAAATAATTGATCCAAGGGGTCCACCTCTAGGGGCTCCCAAAGACGGTGCCCCATCCCTCCACCCCCTTCTTGCCTGTTGGCTTGGGGTCTGATTACTGAGGACAGGATGAGCCTTCATGGCAAAAGGAATGGTAATTGATCTTAATCTCCTGAATGGACCTTAAGTGTTAGGTGATTCTCATGGACAGACAGCAGAGACAGACTCTGCTGGCAGAAGCACTTGGGTACGTGTGCATGCAGGATCTTTCTCCCCACTCTCTTTCTGGAGAGTTGGTGTGAGACAGAAACTCTGCTGTCCTGTAGGTGTGCTTTTGTACCTCCACCATGCTGTACTTGTAAATTTGTGAATAAAGCAAACACTATTTTTTTTCAAAGCCACAGGACTCGAGTCCTCTCTCCTCTAGAGTAGCAGTCCCCAACCTTTCTCAGGTCAGGGACCGCCTCCGTGGTGAGGGGAGAGCCAATGGCCCGGGTGCTGCGAAAACACGCATGCGCAGTTGCTGCGCATGCACATTTTTGCCACCAGGTGGTGGTACCGTGCATGCACGCAGTTGCCGCCTGTGTGCGTTTTTGCCACCAGGGGGTGCTACACGCATGCGCGGCAACTGTGGGCAT
The DNA here is from genome assembly GCF_049243985.1 of Paroedura picta. Classification (NCBI taxonomy): domain Eukaryota; kingdom Metazoa; phylum Chordata; class Lepidosauria; order Squamata; family Gekkonidae; genus Paroedura; species Paroedura picta. Next base: position 53,992,924 of record NC_135371.1, on the reverse strand, counting down.
GCTTGTTTGCGTCTCCGGCGTGCCGGCGGCTGCGCCTGCCTCTTCCCTTCCTTCTCGCTGCGCGCGGGGGGAGGCAGGCGCGGCTGCCGGCGGCCCGGTACTGTGGCCTTTGTGGACCGGCACCGGGCACCGGGCCGCGGGTTGATAACCCCTGCTCTAGAGGAAACCAGCCCATATAAGTGCTGACCCTGCAGCTGAAGAAGATTTGCTTTTTAGACTCCACTTTTCTCTACTCTAAGATGTTTCAATCGCCATTCCTTTCTCCCTCCATAACAGTTATCTTGTGAGGTAGGTGGGGCTAAAAGAGTTCAGAGAACTATGACTGGCCCAAGGTCATCCAGCAGGCTTCATGTGAAGGAGTGGGGAATCAAACTAAGTTGTGGGAATTAAATTAAGTTGTCCATATTAGAGTCTGCTGCTCTTAGCCACTACATGCTTGACACACTATTTGTATAGATTCAGGTGAGTAGCCATGTTGTTCTGAAGCAATAGAACAAAGTCTGAGTCCAATGGCTCTTTTAAGATAAAACAATTTTAATTCTGGATATAAGCTTTAGTTCCCATGAAGAAGTGTGCATGTTTATGAAAGCTTATAACCAAAATTAAACTTTGTTGATCTTTAAAGTGCATCTGGACTCAAATATACAACACTAGTTGTATGTAGGGTATATCTTATATGAACTTTGGGCAGATGCAATATTGCATTCTTGTTGGGGGAAATCATTGTTCTTCAGTAGTGTTTAAATATATGTTCACTTCTTTGTCTATCTATAGATAAGTCAGGGGAAACTCACTGAGCCTGGTTTATTACTTTTTCTTTTTCTTTTGCTTACCCCATCTTTCTGTTCCAGGATAAATTGCTTAGGAGAATTCCATTTAAAACTTTTGGACATTTGAAAAAGTTTTCATTTTGATTAAGATTTTTTTTACCATGTCACCCTGGCATTAAGAAAGCAGTAATGTTGCAACTTACAATTAGCGTCTATATAATTATTGGAAGGTGATTACTGTTATTTTACTTTGGTTAGTGTTCGGCCTGGTAACTTTCCCATTTCTTTCTGATGTCTCTGTCTGTTTAGGAAGTGAATGATAGAGGCTGGTATAATAAGCTAATTACATTGGGGTTTATATCTGAGGCTAAGGAGTAACTCTCATTACTTCTCAAGTTGACATTTTAAAATATTAACTTGTGAATTTACAGCTTAAAGATCTAATCCTGTCTTCAGCCCAGTCAAGTAATACAGCTCTTCCATTAATCAGAACTTTAAAATGACTAAATTCCTAACCCCCCCCAACCTTTCCTTGTTAATGAATAATCTGTAAACAGCCCGTGGCGCCACGGGCGCCACGGACTGTATAAAGGAGTAAGGGGTAGTGGGGAGGAGTTAGGGCGGGACCGGTCCGGGATAAAAACTCGGGGGGGGGCCAATCAGGAGCCGCGAAGCGGCTCCTGATTGGCCCCTCCGAGTGTCAATCCCGCCCCAAGCAGACAATGGGGAGCCGCGCGAAGCGCGGCTCCCCATTGCCTGCTTCACTCGCTCGGAAAATGGCGGCCCGCCTGGTGAGAGCCTCGGCTGGGGGGTGGGCCGGGAAGCCTTCTCTCGGCCGGCGGAGCGGCCTCGCAGCGTTGTGGACGCTGCGAGCCCGCTCCGCCGGCCGAGAGAAGGCTCCAGAGAGCCTGGGGGGGGTGGATGGGTGGGGGGGGGGTGGATGGGTGGGTGGGGGGAAGGGAAGCCTTCTGCCGCCGGCCGCAGCGGGCTCACAGCGTCTACGACGCTGTGAGCCCGCTGCGGCCGGCGGCAGAAGGCTCCAGAGAGCCTCGGGGGGGGGGGGGATAGGTTGGGGGGGGAAGGGAAGCCTTCTGCCGCCCCAAGGAAGCCCCCGCCGCAAACACAACACAAGACTCCAGCCGCCGAGAAGCTGCAGAGAAAAAAGAAACACCCCCGGAGGAGCCTTTCGCCGCTAGCGCGACGAGAGGCAGCAGAAAAAAAAACCCCTGTAGGAGCTCCAAGCCGGCGCGCCGACGAGAGGCAGCAGAAAAAAAAACCCTGTAGGAGCCTTTCGCAGATCCAAGCAGCAGAAAAAAAAACCCTGAAGGAGCCTTTCCCAGCTCCAAGCAGCAGAAAAAAAAACCCCTGTAGGAGCTCCAAGCCGACGCGCCGACGAGAGGCAGCAGAAAAAAATTAACTCTGTAGGAGCCTTTCGCAGATCCAAGCAGCAGAAAAAAAAACCCCTGTAGGAGCTCCAAGCCGGCACGCCCACGAGAGGCAGCAGAAAAAAAAAACCCTGTAGGAGCCTTTCCCAGCTCCACGCAGCAGAAAAAAAAAACCCTGTAGGAGCCTTTCCCAGCTCCACGCAGCAGAAAAGAAAAACCCTGTAGGAGCCTTTCCCAGCTCCACGCAGCAGAAAAGAAAAACCCTGTAGGAGCCTTTCCCAGCTCCACGCAGCAGAAAAGAAAAACCCTGTAGGAGCCTTTCCCAGCTCCAAGCAGCAGAAAAAAAAAACCCTGTAGGAGCCTTTCCCAGCTCCACGCAGCAGAAAAAAAAAACCCTGTAGGAGCCTTTCCCAGCTCCACGCAGCAGAAAAAAAAACCCTGTAGGAGCCTTTCCCAGCTCCACGCAGCAGAAAAAAAAAAAACCCTGTAGGAGCCTTTCCCAGCTCCACGCAGCAGAAAAAAAAAAACCCTGTAGGAGCCTTTCCCAGCTCCACGCAGCAGAAAAAAAAACCCTGTAGGAGCCTTTCCCAGCTCCACGCAGCAGAAAAAAAAAAACCCTGTAGGAGCCTTTCCCAGCTCCACGCAGCAGGAAAAAAAAACCCTGTAGGAGCCTTTCCCAGCTCCACGCAGCAGAAAAAAAAAACCCTGTAGGAGCCTTTCCCAGCTCCACGCAGCAGAAAAAAAAACCCTGTAGGAGCCTTTCGCAGATCCAAGCAGCAGAAAAAAAACCCTGCAGGAGCCTTTCCCAGCTCCAAGCAGCAGAAAAAAAAAACCCTGTAGGAGCCTTTCACAGCTCCACGCAGCAGAAAAAAAAAAGCACCTCCTGGTGTCCCCTGGGTCCTAGCGCCCATTGCATTCCTGGTTGCAATGGGCTTTCTTGCTAGTTTTATATAAAGGAACAGGATGAGAAGGAGACTAAGATGACCAGATTTTAAGATTGGTAAAGAGGGACACCATTGACCAGGGGGCAACAAAATTTCTCATAGAACGCAAAAATAGTATTGTAATTTTTTACATTTCAACAATTAACAATTAAGTACAATTAACAAATATAAAACATTTTAAAAACTTATGTATAGTATTATTTTATTCTTTGGCATATTTCTCACTCAAGTGATTTTTTTTTTGTAGATTGCTGTCGTTGCTTAAAAGGTGCTTTGTGAGATGAGGGGCAGATGGCAGCGATGATGTGACAGTTATGGTGATGGGCAGGGTACATGGCATCTCAAAGACTGGCACAGCATGGGAAAGATACACTTCACTGGGTAGACAGCATAGTTTACAACCCAAAGGAAAAAACATGCCATCTCCTTGATGGGTTAACATCCCTCAGTTGACTGTCCTGCTTCTGGCAGGCTTGAACTCCAGCTCCTAGTGCCCAGATTGGCCAATGCCCTATCAGTCCATGTGGGAGGAGGATCTAAAAAGGGGAGCTGTTCCTTTGCTTGGGGTTCAGAGAGACAGACAAAAAAGAAAATTCTTTGTGTGAATGATGAAGGAGGATGGTCCTTGTAAATACAGTCCGGGGGAGAGGTTCGCTATGCAACGGTAAGCCTCCCTCTGAGGCTGCACCAGATGTTGAAGGATTGTAAGTTAACTAACAAGTGACCTTCCTTCCATTTCTTTTTATTTTGCTTAGCCCTACCTGGATCTATCTTGTTGTTTATGCCTTGTAGTTAGTTTGTGCCTTGTAGTTAGGCCACGAGCTCCAAAAAGAAGGCAGCCAGGGAGGAACTTTAGTGTGGCGGCCGAGAAGACAAACCCTGCCCCTTCCCCGATTCACCTCGTTTGCTTGCTTGCCCCACCCACTCTCTTCCCTGGCTCTCCTCCTTTGCTTGCTTGCCCCGCCCACTCACCTTGTTTGCTTGCTTGCCCCGCTCGCTCACTTCCCCGGCTCACCTCGTTTGCTCGCTTGCCTCCAGGCTGAAGTTGCACATGCTGCCGTGCACCTTCACTTCCCTCGCAGGTCCCACGAAGAAGGCGGAGTCCAGGCAGGTGTGGTATGTGGCATGGGGGCACCACTTGAGCTTGGTGAAGGCCGGGCGGCCAGGCTGGGCAGAGCCATGCAGGGAGCTCACTTTGCAGCTGGGCACGGGACTTTCTAAGTACCTGATGGGACGCGGGACTATTTTGCCAAAGGTGGGACAGTCCAACAAAAAGTGGCACTAATGGTTACCTTAAAGGAGACTGGGAAAACTGCTGGAGTTGTTCACAGAAATGGAAGACTACTGTTTCACAAACAGCCAGAACTTCGGAACTTCCAGAATCCTGGGATTATTAGTTCCTGGTTAGTATGTTTTTTGGCTAGGGCTCTGAGTTGGTTTGGACACTATGTTAATATGTGTGATAGCAGCTCTACTAGCTCAAAATTTCAGAAGAAGGAGTTGCTTATGTCATGAAAAGCTTATCTTTACACAGCTAGCTGTGCCAGTATATTGTAATGGTTACAGTGTTGGACTAGGATCTGAAAACAAAACTTCAAAATTCTTCTCTGGCATGAAACTTACTGTCTCTCAATCTCTCTTTCTCAGCCTTTCAGGGTTACAAGATAAAACGAAGAAGGGAAAACAATGTACACTGCTCTGACCTCCCTGAAAGAAGAATGGGACAAAACGCACTAGATCAATTTGAAATACATCATTTTCTTAGTTATAATGAATCATTTTTGAAATAAAATAATTTCCACAATGTATCAAACCGTTTCCCCCCTGTTTAGTCAATTGTAAAAATTGCATGTGTGATTTTTAAATTTATATTTTCAGAGTCACTGGCTAGGAAGGCAGCAGGGAAACAGAGAGGCAATGGATATGGGGTAAATTGGGTAGTGGGGAAACTGAAGAAGAGTTTATTTTTATACCCCACTCCTCAATACTCAAAGGAGTCTCAAAGCTACCATGAAACTGCCAATGCTATAATTGCTCCAGATTTGCCTTTTTGGAAATTCTTCTATCTCCTCTAGTCCTATCATTCATAACCCGAAAGCAACCTTTTATAACTAAAGAGCCAAATGATGTCAAAAAGGCAGTATAAGAAAGTTTACTGGTGTAAGACCTTTACTAATGATTGATATGATTAATAATCCATAAAGTTTCCCCAGTGCAAACACTAATTTCTGTGAATCCTTTATTAGCAAGAGATGCCTGTGAGTTCTCATATTAAATAATGAACATGCACAAGAGCACCCTGCATTGATTGTTTTAGTGCATGAATATATGCACAGTTTGCCCTTGGATTACTGGCAGCTATTCACCCCTCTTATTTCCTTTTCTGTAAAACACCACTAAGAAGCCACTTAGACCCATAATTACCTTTGTCTGCCATTCACATACTGGTTATTCTAGCATCCCACCTATATCCCCAATATACCTGACACTGAAAGCTTTCATTTTCTTTTCTAAAGAACCATATTGGGTTCAGTACTGAGTCATGTTTGACTCTGCAGCCATAGTTTGCAGATGCCAGCCTAGTGAAGCACTTTGCAACCAGCAGAGTCTGCTACTGAGTTCTATACTTTCAAATTACAAAATTATCACACTTTCCTTCTGTGGGCTACCATATTTAAGCCAGAACTTCATAGTTAAACTATAATGTTCTCTTTTTACTACCAGTCTCCTCCCCACACATACATGTGCATATTTGTGAAATGTCTGTGGATTTCTCTTTGTTTTCCTGTGATGTTCCCATATGAACCAGACAGATCCACCAAATGCAGTGAGCCTGTGCATTTGAAAATACCTGTCGGGCCCTTTGCAGAATTTGATTTCTAGTCTATTTGTAGAACACAATGATATGTATACTAACCCTAAGGAGTGGAACCCAATGGAACAAAACAAACAAGAATCAAAACTGGTGAGGAGGAAATCTCATTCGGACGGGAAGCAAAAGCTTGGATCCAAAGAAACGGAGTGGATTGCCACATGCCATAGATGTTTGGCATCCTTCCATTCTTGCTAAAAGGAGTTGTGTGAGTAGGAAGCTTCAGGGGTAGGACTGAAGTGGGGGGCCACAGGTGTAAGGAAGATCTGGCAAAACTACCTATTGCCAGTCTTGCACGGTTGGACAGAATGTCATTGGGAGTAATTTTCAGGGAATAGAGGGAATGGGAGCAAGAAGGCAAACGCAACACAGACCCATTCTGTGACTGGATCCCCATTCATGGTTCTCTGGATAGAACAGACAGTGATGCTGGTCTTTTATTACAGGCTTTATCAGGTTTTACTTTATTTATTTTTGGGTTGGTTGGTGTTAGTTTTATAGATTACATTTTAAATAGTTTAGCCTTATACTACTTTTATTAATACTGCTGTTTTTAGATTCCTGTATATGTTGTTTGTAAATGCCTCTCTAAATACAGTCTTGTGGAAAAATGGGATAGAAGTACAATTCTATCTGAACAAAAATATTATTTTCTGAAAGTTACATTGGTTCAGAATAAATTTCTGTGGATTATATTAAGAAAGAATGGGGCAAAACCAAGGAATTCCATAGAAGCAAGGATCACAATTTGAGGATGAGCTGTCTTACTTAGGAGTGTGGGGAGCTTAAGTGCCTGCTGTAAACTCTTTCTACTGTGTACTATATTTTGTATAACCATACAAAAGTGAGATTAAAGATTACCTGCCACTTCTGATTTGCATTTTCCTATTGAGATTCACCATTATAGCACTCTTTATCTTATCAGATGTTCTGACAGAGCTATTAATAAGACACAAGTCTTGGAAGCTTTTTAAGGATTGCATCTGGTGTGTCCTACCCTGCATGTCAGTAGCTACAAGTTTATTGATCAATATGCTCATTTTTTCCTTACGATATTCTTCAGTGACAGCTAGTGGAGCACATTTTTAGTGGTAACTGTCAATCACCACAGAAGGGAAATTATCTGAGAGGAAAGGGGAAAATCCTCTTGTTACAAATAATAGTCAGGAAATGGTGACCGAGACAGGAAATACAAATATGATTCTTGTGTAGCCACCTTCCCTGACATTGGTAGCCTGTACATGCTAATTAGCAGCCATATACTTTTGTTCAGTGCTTTCCCTAATAGACTTAAGGTGATTGATCATGGAGATGCCCTGTTGGCCACAGATAGTTGCTAACAAGGGCAGGAATTTCTCTCCTCTCTCAGTTGTCTTTACTGCTACTATTGATCATCTCCTTTCTTAGTGCTTAGACCAGGGGTGGCCAAACTGTGGCTCTCCAGATATCCATGGACTGCAAATACCATGAGGCTCCACCCCTGGTTCAGACTGATATACTCACAGGAAAGAGCATTCTCTGTGCAGGCCATCTGTTTTGCATCTGGCCCATGTAGATGTGTACATGGATATAGCTGCTTCCATTTGAGCACTAGTGAACCCAGAGGAGAGCCTTTGATGGTGATCTTAAGATGTTCACATTGAAGAAGTATTCTAGAATCTTAAAAATTCACATAAAAAGTATACTCTGAAATAAATGGAACTAATGAAGAATTATGCTGTCTTTATTTTATCTATTAAAATAGCTGCACTCCACTTTTCCATGGCTCAAGGCGTCTTAACAACCCTTTCATTGTATTTGAAACTAATGGAAGTTTCCAAAGACCTTTTGAAAGCAACCCTATTTACTGCACATTACAGTAATCTCATTAGGATTTTGGCATGGGTTACTGTGGCAACAACAGACGCTAGAAAGTGTAGCTTAATCACTGTTTCTGAAAACTTGAGATAGCCTCAATAGACCAATTCATTTCTTCATCACAGGCATTTGACCTGAAATCTGCTCCTTGTGGAATCACCTTATCAATGTTGCTTTTTGTGACATCAACTGTGATAGTGAAAACTGAAGGGCTCTTATATGTCTCCATGTCCTCCTGATAAGAGTGACATAATCTTCACCAAACAATGTAAGGCAGATACAAAAAGAGACAGTGTTGTATAGTAGTTAGAGCATCAAACTAGGATCCTGGAGACCCAGTTCAGATCCCCACTCTGCCATGAAAGCTTGTTGTGGCCAGGTTAAACACTCTCAGTTTAACCTTTCTTGCAGGGTGGTGAGGGCAAAATGGAGGACAGGATAATAGTATAAGCATCTCTACATTTTCACTGTGGAGAAAGATGGACTAAAATGAAGTAAATAAAATGATAAAACACAATGGTCAGATTTAAATGGCAGAAAACAGCTACAAGGCTTCCTCGCATTTAAATTAAAATTATGTTTACACATTGTTCCCATCAAGGAAGTCATGGTACAGCTCATGAGATAAAATTGAAGCAGCTTGTACTCATGATGGCATTGTCCCCCAAGTAGTCTGGCAAAGTGATTTTTTACATGTCTCCCTCCCAACTCCTCAGTATATCCATTGTAAAGGCTGCCTGCCATAACCATTAAATTTGAGCTGCATTCACATAATTTTGTGAAGAGGAAAGGTATTGAGCAGATGAGACACAAGGAAGATATTTCTCAGACAATGGTCCTCTATTGTTTGTCACTGTGATTACCCAGCAATAGACTTCGAGTCTAACAAAGTAAGTTAGAAGCTTGCCAGAAGTTCTTGTCTGAATGTGACTTTGATGAAACTCTTGATGAAAATGCCTGAATGGGGCAAACATTTTCACATACTGGAACTCTGATGAATTGGACTGCAAAGCCCTTCAACCCTTCTGAAATGTGATTTTCAATGACCAGGCTTCCCTTCAGCCCCAGAGAAGACTCTATGACATAGGCCTTGTTCTTCATGACAGGAAGAGCATAAAAAGGAATAGCAAAGGTAGGCAAAGGGACAACTGACAACTTTTTTTGGGAGAGAGTATCAGAAAATGGATTTGGATCAAAAATTAAACAGCCCTCTTTTCCTGCTAGATTCTTTCCTTGGCCAGATTCTTCTTCCTCTCTCTCTCCACATTCATGACTACCTTCATGCTCATTATCATCTGGGTTTGAAATGCCAGGGATAGAACCTGAGACTTTTTGCATGCCAAGCATGTGCTTCATTACTGAGCTATCATTCTTCCCCCTCCCTCCAAACCTCTTGCTGAAGCTTATTGAGTGATATAATGGCAAGAGGCTTTCTTCATTGCCTTTTGCTAATCATCTAACTCTGCTAGAGAAGGTTAGCAACAAGGGCTGTTCCTCAGAGGCAGAGCACATGCTTTGCAGAGATCCCCTTGTTCAAATCCCTTGCATTTCCAAAGACTCTCAGGAGCACCTTTCTATGCTCTAAGATTGTGGAAAGCTGCTGTTAGTGAGAATTGGGAATGCTCACTTGATTTAAGGTAGTTTCCTATATCAACTCATACTAACACATAAAATACCTGATTGGTGCTTGATTTTGGCTTGTCAACTGCTTTGAAGCTTTATTTCAATCTCATCCTTGACAGAGCATCATGGAATCATGTGGTGGTGGCGGTGGCTGCTGTGGCAGAAGGGGCACAGGTGATACTTTTGAAAAAGGGTTACCGACAGCATAAAGAGAAGGAACAAGACATTCAGAGATACATTCTAGTGCACCCATATGGATTAAATGATTGACAGGAATCTTGAAATGTGTTGTTTACATTTGTTTCTCCTAAGAAAGATACGGTTTTGCTGGCAGTACAATTGCAGTATCCAAAATTTATGCATGGATTAATTTTGGTCTGTATAGTTGAAAGTATGGCCATTCCCAATAAACATGAAAGAAACTTCTGTCTGCAGTCTGAGTCCATTAGACTCTCCCATTTCATGCTTTTATTGGTTTTTAGAATGTAAAACCAAACAGACCTAAACTGTAACCTTGATAGTGTGCAGCTGTAGCTCCTTTGCCATAACTCTGAGAACTAAAGGAAACTTCTTTGAGTGTTTCTATATGCGGACATCTCCCTCACAGTACCCTTATTTGGGAGATGAAAGGACAAACAGGCACTTTCAGCTAGATACCTGGACTTTGAAATGAGAGACACAAAATGTGAAATGCTTTGTAGGGAATTTCTATGGAATTGACAAGCAGGGTACAGTTAGTAAGAAGGCTACAATTTCATCAAACCACAATGTGGCAAAATCTTATTTGGGGTAGATTAAATTTCTGTCTGGTTTAAAGACATTTAAAGACTCACTCAGGGAAGGAGTTTGCACTCATTTAATGTTTGCAATGATGATGAGTTATTTCAGATTGCAAGACAGTGACTGACCCAAGGTCACACATTATCTTTCATTTGATAGTGAGGAAAACCTGGTCTCTCTTGTTTAAATCCAACACCTTGTCAAAACCATCACTCTGTGTCTGCAACATAGCTCATACACAAAGGACAATGTTAAAAATAGCACCAATGTTGTGCTTGTGTTTGTGCACATACATTTAGAGGAATCAGTCAATGGTGTTTTAACTTTACCTTGCATAAAACAATGCTAGAAACTAGTCAGAGAATCTGATGTGGTCCAGTGATAACTTTGTTGCCATTTTTGGAGAAAGGAAGGTTAGTTTTGTGCCTATTTTGACCAATCTGTTTTCCACTGGAAAATTCTTAGCACACTTTTACTTTCAGCATAGCCAGATCAGTCAATGCTTCTTTACAAAGTTTCTCTCAGAACTAACATTTGAATGATAGTGGGTTTCAAAGTTTTAAATCCTATTTACTGTTTAAGCTATACTTACTCTAGTGTACTTTTGGAAGGTTAAGAAGAACATCAAGTGTACTGTGCAATTTGTATGGCACTTAACATCAGTTTTGCTCCAATAACCCACTGTTTCTTTTTGTAACAATCAAATCAGTGAAAAGTTTAAGGAAAAGGAGATAAGTAAAGCCCTGTCATATATGCCCAATACTGAGAATTTTACTCCAGTTGTAAAAATATCATTTGATTTAATTTAACATTCACATTTCAGTGCAATTATAACGTAAAAAGAATATTAAAGCACTGTTATAATTATAGAACTCTGCAATAATTTTGGAGTAACTTTAATAAGAAGTTGTGTAATCTGATGGTTAAAATAATGTGGATATCAAGTTTTTTCAAAGTTTTATAGAACAGTTTATGTCAGTTGCTTTGCTGGTTTACCTTATCAGTACAATGCTGTCCTGTGCAATAAATCAACCTTTTTCCTAATATGGTATCTGGCAAGAATATAACACAGCTGGAGTTTTGTTCCTTCTCTGTTTTGTCTTGCATAACAGAATGTGCTATCACATTAATCTCTTCTGTTTGTTTCTACCATATACCATTCCTAGATGTCTCTTAAGTACTCTCTACGTCAATAATAGGGACTCCACATCCTTGTTGCATACATGTAGGGAGAACCTCTTTTACATACAAAAGAATTTGTCTTCAATTTGTATATGCTTTAAAAAACCTAAAACAATTTTTTTACAATGGGAGTGTTTTCCAAAGGTGTGATGTGAAAAATAGGACAGAAAATGTGAAAAATAGGACATGTGAAAAATAGGACAGATAGTGCTTCAGTTTTGCACACTGAAGCATGAGTCTTCTGAGATGCCATCAATAATGTTTTATGCACTATAACTGTACAAGCATCCTATGCAGTTTTTTAACACTGGAAAGAGAGAAAAACCACTATTAGTGAAACATGTAGGCAGGCTCTAATGAACTAAATTCTCCAAGACCCTGAAACGTGAACAAGGCTGAAATTATTACCAATTACTCTGTCCCCTCCCTGAAATGGATTGAGTTGAAAGTTTAACATATGCATTTTTTTTACAATTTAGAGAACCTCATCTAGTTAGCTTCATTATAAACCTGAATATATGTACAATCAATTAATATGTGCATGGTGGTATACTTGAACAAAGGTCAATGTGCCGTTAACTGTGATGCTTTACCTGGTTAATTAATCCATTTGTATTTGAAAATAAAATCAATGTTAACTATAATAAGCATTACTATCTGTAAGATTCAGTGGATTTTTATCTTTTTATCTCATAATATTTGTAAAATTCCTTATCCTTAACCTTTTAGACAATCCACTTTTGTGAAATACTGCTAATTTTCCAGGAGCAGCCAGCAAAGAACAGGTTAAAATGTTGCTGCATCCTTGTTGCTGTTCAGTACATTCTGGAGTTGCCTAAAATTATGTCCTTTTTAGTTGAGTGGCTGGAACTTGTTCTCTGCCCACTCCCTTCATGCCACACTATTCTGCCCCAACTCCTCCTCTCCCTTTCTATGATTTTCCCATTGGGCTTCTTCATATATCAGATGGGTTGGGCTTTGACATCTTAAAGACTGATGCCACGTAGTTCACTGTGAGCTTTTCTGCACTGCAGCTCACTTCTTCACAAAGCTGCAACAGACTGGCTTGTCCCCACCCCTCTGCAGTCCCTAACCCTTTCCCACTCACACATTCTGCTGACAGCTGTACGCAGCTTGTGCTAGAGGTGGGCTGGTGGGTAGTCCAAGGGCTGATGTACCTATTCTAGCAAGGTCTATTTCCCCCCTCCCAGCCCTGCTGGCATCTGATAAGCCATGTAGGCTGTTGATACAAGTGCAAGGGGGGAGGGGGGCATGAGGGTGGATGGGGCACAAGGGTACAAAATAGGAGAATTGTGAAGAAGCATATCAGCCAAAAGGATGGATGTGCAGGGCGACCCATCAGCCCTCATTAGTGGTTCACTGGAGCAAAAATGTCAGCTCTAAAACTTTCGCCTGCTTTCAGCCTCTTGAACCTGAAACCTGGGGCACACTATCTCAATGCCTTTCCACTAAGCTGTGCTCTTTGCAATGTTCTGCAGCCATACCCATATGGCTGGCAGTGGTATTGTGTTGTAGAGGGATGCCTAATACTTGATGACACACCTCCTTGGCAACTGTCTTCTTGGCCTGATGCTTAGGTTCCTGGTCTTGGGTGTGGGTGCTGTGGGTTAGAGCCCAGCCTCTGTCTTGTTTTCCTCCTTTACTTCTTTTTCAGGGGAAGGGGTGAGTGAGGCTTGAAGCAGGAATGGCTTTGTGTGGAAATCACTTTTGTTGCTAGTCATAGAGCTGCCAGGGGGGTAGGTGTGCATTCTGTTCACCACGTGGGCACCCTTATCCTTTAGGAGTACATAGACCATGTCTCTCTGTTGAGGTTGCCTTATTGCTCTGCATGTGGGATATGGGTGGGGCGTGCAAACCATGGGTTGTTAGTAGGAGTTGTCCAGTTGTTCTCCATGGGGGCAATGGGCATTGAGAGTCAGTGGCCATATTCTTAGGCAATGGTTGGCTATGTCTGTATGTGCCATTCCTAAATAAGTCATCAGGAGCTACTGCCTGATTGGCGAATGTTGCCAGAGTTGTTATGAACCTTGGCATGCCTGTTATTTGGTCTGTGCATTGCAGAGAGGTGCATGTACCTCCCCCCCAAAATGTCCATAGGATTGGACTGCCTGTTAACTACAGCTTGGGCAGAGATAGGTGATAGTTTTTGAAGATTGTTTGAAAGATGAATCCCTGGTCTATACCAGTTAGCCTACTTGTGTTCATAGTTATCAGGATTCCAAGTCTGTAATGTTTCACAAAGTCTACAAAACGTGTGGCCAAAGTCATTGTGAGACAAATGCCATATGCATAACACTGTCATGAGTAATATTGCCTCTTTTAGTTCCTTTGTCTGCCTCCTCCCTCTATTCTACATAATAAATCAGTGTTTCGCGGTTTATCACCATCTTCAGTTATTTTTATTATTATTTTAATTAGATTTATAGCCTGCCTTCCTCCAGGTTGTAGATGCATTAAAGCAGATTGTAGCTGCATTAACATCTGAGTCAGCAAAAAAACAACTTATCAGGAATAATATCGGCTTTAGAATATATACACTGATTCTGTTTCAATAATGTAACTTTTGTAAAAAAATATTTCTGGTTAGAAGTTGAAAAATGTGTGAAGCTGTTCTGTTATTTCAAGGCTATTTGAAATAATGACTTAGCTTTAGTATTATTGATATTCTTCTGGAGGCACTGAATAGCTTACTCTTAAATCTCTTGACACCAACAATTCCACCAAAGAAGGGTTTTTATTTACAGTTTATATAGATTAAATTTTTTATGTATCCTGCTGAGCCAAATGGTTTTGGACAAGTTTCTATGAGATTTAAATTTTAATCAGAAAGCCCTCATGAAGTGGGTTAAGTATATAATGTGTTATCTGGTAACAGATCATTCTAAAAACACTGCGGTGCAAAAATTTGCATGCTATACTAAACTGAGGAATGACACCCCCCCCCCCCATGCAGTCATGCTTTTTTCCTGAAAAGAATGAACAGGACAATAGATCTCCTTCTTGAACAGACAGGATCACCAAAATAACCTATTTTTCCTGGCATTCTGACCTTGTACCATTCGTCCAGGATGGTGTGCTTTCTAGACAATTAGCAATGCTGCTTAAATTATCATGTGCCTGAAAGATACATCAAGGAATCTTGGTGTGTCCTTGTTCCCTTTCTTGTGACATTGTTGCTTTCCTTGCACTGGAAAAGAAAAGAGGGACAAAGCTGTATGGGGCTTCCTCTCCCTGATCTTCATAATGTGGCAGAAGCATCTTACATTGTTGCCTCAGCTCTTTAGCCAGCACACTGTTATGCCTTGGCAAACAGTTTGGGAATTGCCACAGTAAGTGCTATTTCTGTATCCCATGTAATGGACTAACTAATTTTTTTCCATTGTTATGATATTTCTGCTGCTACTTTTGCTGAGCATTCCAACTACATCTGCCTCCTAAATTAGTGCTTTCTATAGAGACTACTATACAAGGCAAAGAAATGACTGACAGTTTATTTAGAATGTGATGATTTATGCAGGTTCCCTTATGACCAGCCTCAGTGTAGCCTTTGAGTTCCTTCCAATAGTCCATTAAGTCAGTGGCCTATATCTGTCACATATAAGCTATTTTCTGATCCCCCCCACTAGGGAAATAGTGTTTGTAGTATAATTTGTCTGATTAGTTAACAGTAATTCTAAAGTAGGTATAGAAAGACAATTTTAATTTGGAGCAGTTTTTGTAGATCTGCTGATTTTATAAAACCACTTATTTTACAACACATTAATACCCTGATTACCTTTAGCAACATGACTGGCAATTTTACCTAGGTTTTAATTTGTATTTTGATCCATATACCTTTAGGGCTAAAAATAAACAATTAAAATTTAAAACCATTATCTTCACATGTGACCCCTCCACACATACAAATAGGCTGGTTCCACAATCAAATATTTCAGATTTCGATAGATCCATATCAAGTACACATGAGGAAGGAATGATAACAATTAAAAGGGTTTGGTGGATGAGGAGTATGAAGAAGGGATGTTGATAACATCTAATGCCCCCCCCCCAATATATGCCCCCACAGAAACACACTAATCTGGAAAAGATCCATTGATAGAGATCATGTGAGGAACAACAATATGATGCTGCTATTGGTTATAGATGCTGTTTAAATGTTTTAATATGTTATGAGCAGTTTTAACCTAATTTTGTTACTGATTGTATGATGTTCGCCGCCCTGATCTGGCTTGC
Source organism: Paroedura picta (assembly GCF_049243985.1). Classification (NCBI taxonomy): domain Eukaryota; kingdom Metazoa; phylum Chordata; class Lepidosauria; order Squamata; family Gekkonidae; genus Paroedura; species Paroedura picta. The sequence continues at coordinate 53,977,257 of NC_135371.1, read as the reverse complement.
TGGGAGGGCGGTATATAAACAGAATAAATTAATAAAAATAATGGCAACGGATGATCAAGAATATATCCAGCGGTATTGGGAGTAAATATTTCCCTCAGTCTTGTACATTTTTATTGTTTCATACAGCAATTGTCTTCTGCTGATTTCTATACATTCTAAATATTCTGTTCTTTCTTGTCACAATGATATACACATTTGTTATATCCATATAAGTTAATTTATCTGGCTTGTGGCCCTGAATTGTTCTTCTGTTAGTGTCACAGCAGTTCCACTAATAGAATGGCATTTCCATTGGCAGAGGAAAACTTGGTGATTTCTACCGTTCCCCTTTCCCACTGTAGATTTACACTTTGCATCTCTTAAAGTGAGGTCTTTGGGGTCCTGTGACCTCCCCCCCCCCAGGAGCATAATTTCAGGGAACACAAAATGCTGCAGGTAGAAGGAAGAAGCAAGGGACTTGCCTTTTTCAAAAGCAATTCTGTTTGTGCTATTTAGGATGCAAGCATCTTTTTTCTAAGCAAAAGCAATATGGCTTAGTAATTCTGACAGTTCCAATTTGCAAAAGATGCATACATACTTTATTGCTTGACATCCATTGCTTGACATCCAAAAAAAGACTTTGTATCATGAGCTTGATGCATGTATATAAACTGTATATGAAGGTTTTCTCCTTCCCCTCTCTGCATCTGTGAATGATCTGTGAAAAGCATAAAAACCCTCTTTCATTCTTTCTCCCTTTTTGCCAGTTTTAGAGAGAGAGAGAGAGAGAGAGAGAGAGAGAGAGAGAGAGAGAGAGAGCAGCAAACTTGGGTGTTGAGTGACTGTTCAATATCTCTCTTTTAAAATAAATCGAAATGGATTTCGTGCCAGTTTTCTGTGTTTGCAAATCACCACTTTTGAGGAAGGACTTTTCCACCTGGTGTGGCATTTCTATGGGGTTTTGTTTTGCACAGTTCCTGAATAAGTGGTTTTTGGTGCAAGATCATCAACTTTTATGTCAGGTTTCACAAATTGTTTTGTAGCATGTGGCTACTTGCCAAGGAGGTGCCAGATTTATTTTGGAGAGAAATCAATCAGTAATTTTGAGTCCCTCTTATCTCTGTACCTGAGGACCATTGCAAGGTCATTGGCTAGGTTACCATTTAGATGGTGTGATGTCTTGGTTACACCAGATGGCGGCTGAGGTCAACTTTATTGGAGTAAGTTGAACTGATGCTCTTTCAAGGACATCTGGGAGCACACAGGACGTGCTTCTATACATACACTTGCTGCAGTGAGAACTGGCTCTAGCTATATTTCCTTTGCCTTGATGCTGCATCAGGGGTAATACAGAATGAAAAGGGAGTTCTATGAAATATTGGTAGCCCAGGATCCCAGCACAAGTAAATAATCTAACAGCAAGACATGTTTTTTTCTTTGTGAGTAAAGGTCAAATTTAGAAACTTTAAAAAAACTTCCTCTACATCTGCATTCCAAGTAGAATAATGCTCATGATAATAATGCAGATGATATTGCTACTGGGTCAAATTTTCAATTGAGATTGTACAGAAGCTACTAATTATTGGATTGGATACTACAAACTGCAAGGGCAATGTGTTGGCAGAAGTAGAGCTTCTTTCTCCAATAGTCCTTGTGATTCCTGAAAAGACCCTCATGGATATAATGGCACTTGGCAAGGAAGGGTTGCAATATGGAGGGGCTGTCTGGTGACTTTTCTCTTTCACCAGTGAAGGAAGCTCAGCAGAGTAAGCCTTTCACTAACAGAAATTTTTAGAAAAACAGGTATAAAAGTTCCAAAAACCCCAGCGTTGGTTTCTGGGAGCTACTGGGAAAGATGAGGAAAATCTGCTTTAGATTGCTAGCAGGGTCAAAATAGACACAATCAATTTGTAAACAAAAGATTTTCATGGTAAGAGAAGGATGAAAAATATGTACTTTGTTATGTATGGCAATTTTTTTCTAAGGTTAATCAAAATAAAATGTACCCAAAAGGGATTCTTCTATGAGGTTGATAGCCCTGATAGCAGTACCATTATTATTGAACATGTGATTTATTAAATGAGGTGATATTAACTTTTTTTCACAAATATTGAGCTGGGAATGGCAAGTGCTGTCCTGAACTTGCACTGATCTCTGGGATGGATCATATATGGGGCACTTGAAGAACTGTGGACAGAAAAGAACTATAATTCTCAAGAATTTCATCCCAAATGTATAGAAGACAAAGATAATACAGCTTGAAATGTTAATGACATTTAATTAGCTACAAATCTGACAACCTTTCTCTTATCTGTCTCAAATCTGAGTTGGAGGATCCTTTAAGTGAGTGGCATTTTTTTTTCAAAAAATAATTTCAACTGGATGGAAAATACAGAAATTATATCTTATCTGAGTTGGATTCCCATTGAGGTGAATGGGAATACCAATATTGGGGGGGGGGGGAAATGACCCCAAATAAAGGTCTGAAATATTTGTCTTCAAAGAAATAAAGAATATATAGAGATGTACAAATATAGCTAGAATATCTCTTGCCAGGACCACTTGGATGCAAAACAAATAAACTCCAGCAAAAGGGTACTTTAGTGACTTCTTTGTCTGTCCCACCAAAGGTTTTGGGTTCCTCTTGCTAATCTGACCACAAAGCCCATCCAAGAAAAGCAGATAATCAAACAATTTAATCAATTTATTGTGTAAAATACTATTGCAATTTCAGTACATTCAAACTGATCTTTGTTGAAACAATGTATTTTGTTATCTAGAAATAGAAAATGTAACATCTAAAATGTAAACAATAAAGGATTATTTAGGACTTGATGCTGCTAATGTTTTCTTGGCTGTGTATTATTACTAAGTATGAAAACAGGTAGTTTTGGACTATTAACAGATATTTTGGACTATTACAAATATTTAGTTAAAAAACAGGTAGGGGAAAAGTGGTATAGGAAAAGATACTTACTAACCCCCATCAGATTGTACAGAAAGATTCTACAGTCCTCGCAAGCTGCTTCAGCGAAGTACTACCAGTATCTGTTTGTCTTTTCCAGAATTTATAGCTTCAGTTTCTTTATTCTTGGATGAAATGTACTCAGTCAGGTGATAATACATTACCATTTAAATTAGGAATTTTACAGGCTTCAGGAAGACATGACAGAATGTACACTCACTTTGTAGGAGTGTACCTCATGGGAACCATGTGGCAGACTAATCAATGCGTAGACTGCATATATATCCAATTATGATTGAACAACATACCTGTGAGGCTGGTATTTTTTTGCTGGTTCACACAATGTAACTGGGTCACTATTAAATGGCAGTAGTTATGTCTAGCAAGCTAAGAAAACCAGACACCTATTGTCTTATTTATTTTGAGTTTCTGAATGAAATTAAGGTAAAAAAAAAACCAAAAAAACAAATCAGATCCTGCTGAATGTTTCTGCTAACAAAAAGGTTTCCCACCCTTACCTCCCCTGTCCTGCTGCAGCCCCAAATGTCCCCATCAAATGCTGAAATAGCATGCGAGGTGGAGGTATACAATCGAGAGGGGGCATCTATGAAGAAGAATCCACCTTGGTCAACAGAACATCTTTGCATATCTAAATAAAAGTAACAAATCTAATGTAATGGTAGACTTGAACATGTTAGATGGGCCTCTGATGAAATCAGATGACCAAGCAACATTATTTTCTTTCTGTTATTTTTCAGACAGTCAACTCAGAGCTAATGTGACAGATTCTGCACAAAGTTGTCCCAGTTTAGCCTTTCCTTTCATCAATTTCCAAAACTAAAGGGCCTGAAGCTGTCCTTATATCATTTTGTGCACCCTAGAAACCATGGCCCTGAACTCCACAGTGCAGAGAATTCATGCAGTGACTCATTATTGACAGTAAAGCACTCTGCCCGTACTCTAGCTTATGTCCATTTTATTATTGTGTGAGCACTGACGCAAAGTGCCACTGCCTAGTCACATTTAATGGTGCCTGACTCTGCTGACATTTACTTTTTGTGACTGGTTACAGGAGCAGACTGGACATTAAGGCCTGTGAACCAGTGACCTGGGGACCTGCCACCCACTGGGGCCACCCAGCCCTGGGGCAACTGCTTTGATTAAACGCTGAACAGTATATGCCATTTTCATGGGTTCTTTGCCTGAGATGCATTCTGGTGGTCAAAACATTGTCTCCAAACAGATGGACAGGGATAGAGGAAGTAGCTGATGAGGGCGGATGGCACCTGGAAGAAACCACGGCATCCCTCTGTGTGACTGACAATGTATTAAGGAACCATAGTGCTTTCTTCTGCTTTCCCATTTCAGCAAGGTTAAGGAGGCTGCCTGTAGTGCTGTGCACTGCTTAGTACACAGTTAGTGCTAAATACAGGGTCAGAATCAGGTTCTTGTTGCTTGTGGCCTAAAGGAGTTGTCAAGAGTTCTCTCTGCACACACTACGGCTAGATGCTGCTCCTGCGTCCTCAGCATCTTTCCTGGTCTGTTGCAAAGAAATGCCCAATTTCTCAAGGAACATTTCCTGAAAGCCTCAGCCTCTGACTTTCCCCTTCTCATGAGCTGTGGCATGGCTATAAGAGTGTGGCACAGGAGATGTTCTTAGGTTCTCCCCTTCATTATCCCTTCAGACCCTGGCGCTGGGGGCTGAATGCCTCCTGGCTTTCCCAAGAGCCGCCAAGGGCTCTAGCTGTCCTTCCCAGCGCAGCCGGGGCGGGCATTTTAGTGAGGAGCCCGAGAAAGGCAGAGCGCTCCAGCTACTTTCCGACCCCCACGGCCGCCGCTCAAGACTGGCAGGGGCATGCCAGGGCGCAGGAAGAGGAGTGCAGCAGCAGGGGGAGAGCTTGGAGCAGCCGCAAAAGGCGTCGTGCGCGCTAGTGGAATCCCCGGGCGCCGCCGCCGCCGCCTCTGAGGAGAAGAGCGGCTCCTTTTGTCCGCTGAAGTGACTTAGCAACAGCTGCAGCAGCGGCGGCCCCGGCCCCGGCCCCGGCACCAGCAGCAGCATCCGCGCGCCCTCTCGCCTCGAGCCAGTCAGCGCGGCAGCGGCCAAAGCAGCAGCTTCACTTCTGGGGCGCGCTTCCCTCTGTCGCCGGGTCAGGTAAGGAAAGGAACTTCCCGCTTTCTCCTTTGCGCCTACTGTCGGAGAGGAATTTCTTTTGCCAGTCGTGTGTGTGTGTGTGTGTGTGTGTGTGTGTGTGCTGCTCGCCACCGGCGCGCTTTCTCCAGAGCGCAGAGAGAGCCTCTCGTCTCCTCTCGTCTCGCCTCCTGTTGCGGGTCGCTCTGGCTGGGAGGCTTTGCCGCAGGTCTCTCCTGGCAGGTGCTGCCGCCGCGGCGGCGGCTGGCTTTTGTCATAAGGTGACCTTGAGGTGCTCGGCGGGATTTCGGGCGGGGGGCTGGGGCTGGCCTTTGCGGGGCAGCGTGACTGGCGGCGGTGGCGCCCGAAAGCAAAGGACGCCGCCGAGAGGGGATGGGGCTATTGGGCTGCAAGGATGGGCAAGGGGGCCAGGAGCACGTCCCAAGCTCTGTGCTGGGAGCCAGCAGCTCTGGGAGACCTTGGCTGCAACCCGGAGCTTGTTAGTCGCCCCTGCTGGGGACCTGCTTCTGAAGGAACGGGATGAGCCTGAAAATGCATGTCCAGTCCTAGGGATATGGAGTTTGACAGACTCACCTGCAGATGTGTGCCTGTGTGAAAAAGAGAGAGAGAGAGAAAATGTGTATGGAACAAGTTGCACTACAAGAAATGATAAGGGCCATGTCAAGTCTTTGCCTGTCACGAATCTTCTGCCTTTTGGGGAAAGGGAGGGATGAACTTCTCCTTGGATATATTTAGCTGTAGCCAGTTCAAGGCTGCTATTAATTTTTCAAGCATTAGATGAACACTAAGTGTCCTGGATGTGGATAACGGCAAGAATCCATGACAGAGAATTTCCAGATGGTAACACAGATCCTACCTCCACCCCCACCCCCCAGCCTCCAGCATCTATTTGACTGTTGTTGATTTAAGGTAAACTGTGCATGTGGCAAATAAAGTCGTTTCAGAGACTAAGGGTGAACACAGGAGTAAAATACTTTATAAATACTTTAAAAAATAATTCAAGAGTTTTGCCTTTTACCCACAGTTCAACCAGTGTAAGAAAACCAACTGCACACATGGACTATCTCTTGCTTGCTTGATCAAGAACAAAGTTAAACTTTGTCATGGAAACATAACATTCTGTTCCTTATTTCATAGCACAGTTGTATGCAATAAACAAAGAATGTAAAAGTGGCCACTGAGGAATCAAACCAATGTCTGTGTATTACGAAGTAGTTCATTTTTACAATAAATAAAACTGATGGAATGCTGCCGGTATGGTATAACTGGACTTGGACTAGGCCAACATTGATTCATAACTCAGTAGGTGACCCTGCACCTGTCATTCTTTCTCCCACAACCAACCTCACAGGGTTGTTAGGAAGCTAAAATAGCACTTTTCCATGTGGGGCTCTAGTTTCCTGGGAGATATTTGGGATGCAAGAATTATAAATAACTTTCAAATTATGCTGTTGCCTCACCTGAACAAATAAACAGATAGCCATATTGCAAGTAGAAAGTTTCTCTTTAGTCCTGCACTGTATCTTTACTGCCTACTGTCCAGCCCAGGTTCAAAATGAAAATGATGATCTCATTCATAAATGAACATACTTTAATGAATGTACAAATTCTCTTTTATAGAAATTGATATTTTTGTGCTAGTGTTTATTTCTGACCCCAACTAACCTATGAAGACATGATTTACCAATGAGGTTTCAGCAATGCGATTTCTATTGAATGTGTGGAACATTTTGTTTGTGAAATAAGTAGTTATATTTACACAAATGTAGTATTTCTTTCTTGATACAATATTTAATTGTTTAGTACTTAAATCCCCTGTATTATATATTACAATACTGCATAAATATTGATGCTTTAAAATTCTGATTTATAAAAACCTTCAAATCTTGGGAATTTTGCTGTATGACTAATAAAGCAAATATACCAACATAATGCAATACTTTTGTTCAGATTCAACATTATAATTCTCAGCAAAAAACCAACAATAAAAGCAGTAACTAATTAATAGTTTTTAGCAGATTTGACAGCAAGTTTCACTATTCAAGCTTAAAATCACTCATGTAAATGTGACACACATACAGATATGAAATAAGGTCAAACTCCTACAGGCTGAATAGCCACACATTCCTTCTATTTTATACATGAATCAGAGAGTGGAAAAGTAACAAGATTTTTGAAGTCAGGATGGCTGAATGATTTGCACAGTTCAGGTGACATAATGATAGTGCTTCTAGTACGACAAGGATTTGCTTTTTGCTATGTAGAGTTGGCCCAAAACTGAGGTATATTTCTAACAGCCCTATCCTAAACTCTCAACTCTGGCAAGTTGCTGGCATGGTGCTAATTGTTGTACACTTGCCAAGCTGATGAATGTGAAAGAAAAATTACTTTCCGAGGGGCAGGTAGCACAGCACTTGCATCTGAGTCACACCAACCTTATTGTAACACACCAAATTATGGAGAGGCTTGCCAACAACCTCTCTGTGACTGGCAGACAGAACTTGCCAACCACAGTGAGCTGTTGGTGTGACCACACCCTCCCTATTTCCATACCAGGCTACTGCTGTCCACATGTAGAATTTAACAAGGGAAGAATTAAAGAGAAGCAGTTGCCTTACTGGAAAGAACCCATGGTGTGTATGGGAGGAGCTGTGGAGTGACTATACCCCTGTGAAGTTGGAAGATCTGGATTTGACTCATTTCCTCCAGATAAGTTCCCCTTTGCTAGGCCAACATGTCGGACAGGAAGCACAGTCAATCCAGCCACAGCACCCCTATGCTTCTGTAGCTCACCTAGTAGAGAAATATCACGAAATCATCCAGTACTCTTCCCAAAGGGTTTATGTTTGGGGTTGTATGGGGGTGTTTCATCATGCAAGGGGAATGTAGACACTGGGGCAGCAACACGGGAACACATCACTGCACATTCAAAGGTACAAGTCAACCCTCCAACAGTTTAATAGGGAAAGGCAACAATGTATCAGGCATTGATTAGGTAAGCAGGTAAGAAGATAAAACTCAGCTTTTTGGTAACAGTGAATAAAAGAAAATGAACGGTCCAAGCTACCATCCGTAACACATAGTTCTTTATCCACTCACCCAACCAGGGACAAGACATCAAAGAGTACATTAGATTTCCTCTGGCCACATGTAACGAGAACACTGTAGAGAAAGGCATAGCACAGTACAGAGGCACAAGTCTAGCAAGCCCAAAGTTGGTGATTCAAGTCAAGTATGTAACTAGCAGGTACAAAAAGGAATCCTAGGTATGGTGGAAATTATGTACTATCAGACATGATATCTGAGGATGTGCTGCTCATGCTGCCTGGATGCCCCACACACCCATCATTCTGGTCAGCAATTTCCCATGCACCTTCTCCCTGCTGCATTAGGGTATCATTTTGATCAGCCTTGTCTCTCATTCATCACAGCAACCTTTGTTCTGTGTCTGTATCTGTCCTCCTCAACATGCAGGCTATATGGCTTATTTATTTGTTAATTTGTTTATGTTATTAATAGTCTGCTTTTCTCACAGGGTCTCAAAGCGAATTATGCATAATAAGTCTGAATTCTGCAGGGGTTGGACTAGATGACCCTGGAGATACCTTCCAACTCTATGATTCTATGATTCTAAGTCTGTATAATCAACAAAATAGTCAGTAATCATTGCATTAGGATTTTAGATATCTGGAACCACCAGAAAAAAACTGAAGCATGGCATAAGTATCCACATGATACATTCAGCAGTATAGAAATTACAATAAGCTACACACTACAGCATAGACCTCAGCTACTAATAGTTTATGTGAGCAGAACTATTTTGTACAGTGCAACCCTATTACCTGTACATGAAAGCCTTCGTCAATAGTTTAGTTTTGTATAGTTTGCAGAAAGCTGAGATACAGGCAAGCCATTCCATGGTGGAAGCCACACAGGAGAAAGCACATTTGTGGATATCAGGGCTCTCTCAGACTCACCTACCTCACAGGGTGTTGTGGGGCGAGGAAAGATAATTGTAAGCTGCTTTGAGGCTCCTTCTGGTAGAAAAAAGTGGCATATAAGAACCAACTCTTCTTCTTCTAATAGATGGGTGACCAGTGGTGTCTGCACAAAGGGAGAAATATAAATGTTTCATCTAACTCCTAATAATACTGAGCCATGGCACTTTGAACCAGTTGGAGTTTCTGAGGAGAGATCATTGTATTACAGTGGTCTAGTCTGATATTACTATGGTATGGATCCAGGTGGCCAGGTCAGCTGCGTCAAAGGTAAAGGGCCATCTTTTGGGCTAGGCTGAGCTGGTAGAAAGCTTGTTTTTGCAGCTGCATTAACTTGCTTCACCAGTAATAAAACTGGATCTATAATGACCTTTAGGCTTTTAACTGAGTCAACAAGGGTTGAACACCACCAAAAATGAGAACAATGTCCTTCAAGACCTCCTTTCCAAACCAGCACATGGCAATAGTGATCTGGGAGAAGGTATGCTACTGGAGGATGCTTTCCTTTCCTCTTGCAAGAATATAACTGCAAGCATCAGCCCACCTACCCCATAGCCCCCTTACAGACTATGTTACATGCTGAAGACAGCTAAGGTAAGTGGCAAGCAAGAAGTATGAACTGATCTCTGTCTGTCAATCTAATAACATAGTAATACAGCCAGACAGTGATCCACTGCACTGAAAGACTTGCGGATCACAAGTAGGCTGTTTCTTATCACTATAGAGAGAGATAAATGTGCTCAGTTATACAGCTGTTTGTTATGCAGCTTGCCATGATGCAGGAGCTAAGTTAGAACAAGAGAGCTGGCAACCTTACAGTTGGGCAGCTGGAAGCCCAGTATTCACTGCAGCCATTGGTCATGCTGTAGGTCCAGCAGATGGTTGATTTAGTGTTTGATGTCCCATAAATGGCCCTGTGAAGGGAGTCTATTCTGGCCGCTACCTCATTGGAGAGCTGCCTGCAGATGTAAAGATTCTGTAGTAGCAGCAAAAAGATTTGCACATGGTTCTTTGGCAGGTTCCATAGTTCCTTCCTCTGTCTCTACATAGTGGGATACCCCTGTTGGTTGCAGTGGCATAACCACTCAGTCAATGCTTACTCATCAGGATAAACTGGGGGGTCTGAAGATCAAAAAGTGACTCAAAATTAACACTCAAAAGTTAACTTTTTGCATTTGACAAGTATTGACAATTGGTTTTGTATATATCATAGGTCATCATTTTTCATTTTTATTATGGCTATATAGGAGCATCACATTTTGATTATGACTGAGGGTCCTCTGGACCTCTGAGAAGGCCAGTCTTTTGTAGGGAGCTGCATTGAAACTGTGTCTGCACTGTCTGTTGGGGCTGATCCTGGAAGGCAACAGGTTTTGGTTAGCAGATGTTTGGTTGCAGTAGCACAGATCAGAGAGGAATGACTGATAGCTATACAAGGCTGCAGTTGTGCTCCTTATATATTCCACTTGCAAGGCACAGGGTTATGCCAGCATGGTATCATTACAGAGTACTAAAGTAAAACTCTCCTTTGTGCACTATTTATACTAACCCTTAGCAACTGTTAAAGGAGGGAAGGTTGTTAAGGTAAAGCAAAGAGTAAGTGCATGTGGGTGCATAGGAACACAATTGCAGCAGTCACAGTTAGATGCCCTTCATGCAGACTTCATGCAGACTTCATGCCCTTGCATATTTGTGTAGGGTGCATTATCTACCTTCTCTTCGTTAGAGGACTAGAAATTCCCCTTTGATACCTGTGTGAGAGTTAGATAATCTGAAATGGAGCAGAGAAGTGTTAACAATATGCTTATAGAAGTGTTTGTTCCACTTCTCTCCTGTTTGTACATAACCTCCCATGAGCTTCCCACCAATAAAATACCTCTGTTCTGAATATGCACAGCAGGAAGCCAGAAAGATATAGTGCCGTACTGCACATTGTATTTGGAAATATGCATGACTCAGATTTATATAGTGCTTAGGATGGTTGTCACTGCAGATTCGCAGGTGGTGGGCTGCAGGAAGAAAGATATTGTTTCATCACTAGGTTTTATATGGGTTTGTTATTGCGTCCTTCATTATTGTTGTTTTGATTTCACAATCCTGTTATTATTTCCAACTGTTTTCAGTTGAAGATGACATCTCCCCCCCCCCTTCTTGGGTCTGTGCCTTCTTGCTTTTCCATCTTTTTAAAAATTATATATTATATATTTTAAAATGTATTTATTTTAATATATATATTTTAATATATATATATCAGGTTCAAGGTTCTGGTTTTGACCTTTAAGGCTATACGTGGGTTGGGACCCACATACCTGAGGGACCGCCTACCGCCCTATATCCCCCGCAGGGCTCTGCGCTCGGCGGGGGAGAACCTCCTGATCGTTCCTGGCCCTAGAGAAGCGCGCCGGGCCTCGACCAGGGCCAGGGCCTTTTCGGTCCTGGCCCCTACCTGGTGGAATAAGCTCCCAGGTGAGTTGCGGGCCCTGTGGGATTTACCAGCTTTCCACAGGGCCTGCAAGACGGAGCTCTTCCGCCAGGTTTTTGGTTGAGGCTGGGGTCAGCGAATGAGTGCCAGCATTCCCCCCCCCCCCGGACTTAGTAAGTTATATCTCCTCCCCACCCTCCCTGCCGCTCTGATAGCAGGGGATAGGAATAATGAGAGCTTCCGCCATGTTGGGATTGTTTTTAAAGTCTTTTAATGGGTATTTTAATGGGGATAAGACTACTGTGACCCGCCACAAGCCTACGGGGAGTGGCGGGAAATAAATATTAACAATATGCTTATAGATAATAATAATAATAATAATAATAATAATAATAATAATAATAATAATAATAATAATAATAATAAATCCACAAATTACTAATTAAGGGCCTTTCTAGGCAAGTGAGAAGCAGAGGTGGATTGCAGTAGCCTTTCTCTGCAGAGTTTTCCCTGGTGGTTTTCCACCCAAATACTCTCATCAGAGCTTCTGTACTCTGATGAGGTTGGCCTTCACCATGTTGCCTTTCTCCCCTCTGGCTATTAGGCACTGTTTGTTTGTTTGTTTGTTTATTTGCAGTAAGCAAAATTAGATCAGTACATATAACTAATTCTCACCATGGACACTGGGGCCATGAACAGACAAGACAGATCTTTCTACAAATCTGGGACAGTCCCATGTTTGCAGCAAAATAAGAAAATGTAAAAATTACATTGGATTTTAAAATCCTTCAAAATAACAGAAACAGTGCTCAGAGCTTTAAAAATTAATGTCCTTTCAGTGACCATTATGGCCCTTGCTAGGCAACTACAACAGTATTGCCAGCCTTCAATTTTTGGTTTCTGTTAGTAAAAGGCAGGGAGAGGGCTGTTTTGTCCTTTTTCCCTCTATTTTTCCCCTGTTACTGACTTATCTGCCCTAGTAATGTATTTCCTTCTTTGCTGAAGAACTTTGGCTATTCTACCCTGTTGGCTCAGCCTAGGAATCTGAGGGAATGTTCAGAAACCTGCTTCAATTTAAACAACTTAAATTTAAGATGTTTTAAAATTCAAAAATTACAAAATATTTTATTTAACATACAGGGGAAAGATTGAGTGAAATCAGAGGTTGAGATTTCTGAGGTAAAACCAGTACATGAACATACTTTAGGTCTTATGTTTCAGGCTAATGAGAGTTTCTTAAGCTTTTCATTATTATTTAAATCTTTATGTTGACAAACTTTTGTTCCAGTGCTTTTCCCAAACATTTCAGTATACTACTTTTGTTAAGACAGCTGGTACACTCTTTCCAGTACCCAAACAACTTCTCTTGAAATCCCAGTACTTGTCTTATATTTTTAACTGAATCTTTTAAGGTCTCTAAAGGCAGTTTCAAGCCACACCAGATCAGGGATCTCTGTAGTCTTCAGAGCTAACTCCATAACTGCCTGTGTAGGAAAGTTTTCCTCTCACTAGATTTATTCCCTTTCTTTCAACCAAATAGAGTGGGGTTGTCACCATTTAACTACCCAACTTTCCTCAGTTCTCCTGTCTATGTTAAACTGAATTCCAAAATTATCAGTACTTGACTCTTTTCACTGGGGCTGAAATCAGAATGCATCTCTCCTCAGCATCCAGTTCAGAAGTCTTTCTCTGCTCTGCTGATGCTAACCAGATCTCTTGGAACAGCTTGTCACTCAAGGTTGTCTGACTCAGACCCATTATGCACGGTCGAGAATGCCTGCACTGGTGGTGGCAGGGTGGAGTAGTTGCCGCTGTGCATAATTGGTCTCTGTTAAGTATTTACACAGCACTTCAAAGCTTTAAAAAGTGCAGTCCTTCGTACCCCCACAAATCTTTGCATGTTCCCTACTGCACAAATAGGCCCAGCCTTGGTCCAGCTGATACAACAAAATTGGACATAGCTTAGCCTGGTGGACCTAAGCACACAGCCTCTTAAGGAGAGGCTGCCAGGAGGAGGTAAAGAAGAAAAACTGAAGGAACAGATAAAGGTAGGCTGGAAAGTGGTTGAGAAGGAGAGATAGAAGTAGGAAGTGGGGAGCTTACAGGGAAGGGAAAGAGAAATAGTATGAGATGAGAAAAAGAGATGGCCCAGAAAGTCCTTGCAAATCCCCTGCTTATTCAACTGAATTTCAAAAATTATATGAGGATTGTAATGTTATAAATGCTTCCTTCTGCAAAGGATGTTGTTAAGTTATTTAATAATCAGAATGATGTTTCATATTTAAACAATTGTACACAAATAAACTCTATACAGTAAACATATACAGTTTAGTTGACTTAAAAAAGATTTAAACCACTGAATTCAAATTGCTTCAAAGCAATGATTTACATTACAGTTTGTTTGCCACTTAATTAAAAATAGTTTTGATTTTCTTCACTGCTGGTGTTCAAAACATTGTTCAAACATTTTATACAAAGATTCAAATGCTGTTTCACATAATATTTATTTAAACACAACAAAGAAGATTTAAGTTTGCAATGGATCTCATTCTTAACACGAATCATATTCATTTTATCCTAGCACCTACTCATCATTCCAAAAGGCCAATGTAGAAGAAAAATGGCAAAAGACTTTGATATTAAATGTGCTGTGAATGATTAGTGAGAATACACTTCATATTCAATATTTTGAGTACAAGTACTGATAAATTAAACGTTCAAGCTTTGCCATTGTATCAATAGCATAATATATGGAATGGTCTTAATGGCCTAGTACCCTCACACATAGCCATCTGCATCCTCCAGTTACATTATTTAACTGATTCTCTTCCTATAGTGCTCTTTCTTAAACTGATATGCTCCACATCATCTCAGGCATGAGCCTTTTCAGTGGCAAGACTGCTGCTTTGGAACAGTACGCCTGAAAAACTATGGAGGGCACCATTCCTTGTTGTTTTTAAGGCATGCAAAGTTTTTATTTCAAAGGGCATTGTGCAGTCCTTAAGCACAAACCCCATACACGGGAATGGAGATACTTTGTTAGAGGGTAAGCACCAAAATAATGTCAGAAAATGGAAAAATAGGTCAAAACCCTCAGGACCAAGGACAGCTCCTAAGTAGCTGGCAACTGCTCAGATGAGTTCCAAAACTTGTTTTGTCTTCAAATCCCTGTATCAACAATATTGGCTGTAACAGCTCTTATGTCATTATGAGAGGTGGGCCTCTTAGGCCCATTATGCACGGCCGCCGAAACGGCGATTTCGGGTCACATGGAAAACGCGGAGGGGGAAGACGTGACGCACACCGGTTATGCACGGGACGGGGTGCGATGGCGGCAAAACCCAGAATAACCGATTATGCACGCGGCGATCCGGGCGCCGCTTCTGGTTGCGCCCCAGTCACCCGGAAGCTGCGCTTTCTTCCGCGTTTCACTGACGTGGCTTTTTCGGCTGCATGCACCAAAGCTGCGGCCGGTTGCAGCCGGCTCCATGCGTTATCGGTGATTTTAGTCGCCGCCATTCCACCCCGAATGTGCGTTATTCCCCCCATGCATAATGGGTCTTAATGGAGTCATACCCTAGAAATTTGCTCTTTGTCGTTCTTCACTAATTTTCCAATGAATCCATTGGTATATTTGACATGGTGGGCTGGGCATTTTGAGAGTTTTGGGTAGACTACATAGCTATTCCTCAAGGACTTAAGACAGTTTCCATATGGCCTTTGTTGCTAGTTGTCATGCAGAACCATTGTAAGCAGTTATACCCTTGTAAGTCCACTGTAGTTAATAGGCTTAGAAGAGTATAATTCTGCTTAGGCTTGCATAGATGAGACAACATCAAGGCAAATGTGAGTTATCTCCCAGCAGCAGCTTATTCTAGAAGGTTACAGTCCTAGAATTATTCTTTCAGTGTTTCATCACTCATTTATTATGATAATCATACCATGCACTCCAAAATGATTAGATTGTGTTTCAAGAATTTTAAACAATGACTGTTAAATTCAATATTAACTTTATATGGCAGTCTTCCTAAAAATAGTACTTATTCGTTTGCCTATCAGTGGCTTTGTCTTCTTTCCTCCTTTTACTCTGGCATATGAATTACAAAGCATGGGATACTACATTAAAATTTATGATTATTTTGTAATAGTTTCATCAAGCTTACATCTGTAATGTCTTGCATGCTTCTTAGCTAGTGTAATTGCATACAAAGACCCAGGCTTCTCTGTCCTTATAGCAATAAAGACTGTCCAGAATCCTTCCAATGATGTATCTAATTATGTTGGCACATGATCCTTTATGAAATAGCAATTATATATATATACATTACCTGTGAAAATAAGTGAAATTATGTATAAATTAAGTTCAAATTAGAAAACAGTATGGGAATATCTGAAGGGAAAATTCCTACATACAACTGCTGTTGGGCTACTTGATAGAAAAGAAGTCCAGTCAGTGGCCCCTTCTTTGGTGAATTCCAATACATGAGAGCTCATGATGAAATAAATACTAGTCTTTAAGGTGCCAGTGGACTTCTGTTTTGTCTTATTTTGCTACATGACTACCCATCTAACTGATTTAAACTCCTTTGGGAGACAACTGTAGAAAAAACATGATATAACAAACAGATAAGGAAACTCACTAGCTTTTTAGCAGAAAAGTCTGAATGTTAGGGGGGACTGAATCCATTTTCCATGTTCCATGTCATAAACAACTGATAGGCTGAATATTAAGCTTTAAAAAAATGTTCATGAATGCAGACCCAGCTGTTGGATCTGTAAAGAAAACTATACTGTAGCACTCTCTTGCCCCTGAGGCTTTCCATGTAGCCAGGGATTAGCGGAGAAGCCTGCTTCCACACACCATGAAATATCCTTGAAGCAACTCTTTCATTACGGTAATCATTACAGATGTTTTGTCATTTGTAAAGAAAGTGAGGATTGAAGCTATTTCTCTATTAGCAGACTTCTAACAAGGCATTTCAAAAATCAATCTGACAAACACAGACGGTAGAAGAGGATATTAAGGGCATCAAGTTACTGGATTTGTCAACTATTCTTGTTTCCCAAAGAAGATATACTATCCTGATGATTTTTGCCTGAACCTCTGGTATTCACCCTATATATTTTACTTGGAAAGTTCAGTGCCAATATTTATTGCTCTTGAGCTAGAAAAAAAACCACAAGACACTTTTAGACCATTTACGCACTGGAGGTTTCATGCCGAGCTGCAGGCTGGCGTTTTAGTCATGGCAGGTTGCCCCACCTCTTCGTGCACACCCACGGGGGAGCGTTTGGCCGGGTGTGCCTCATCCGCCCCTGATTTGTGCTCTTGCACGTGAGTAGGGGCTGTGAAGTTCCCAGTGCATAAACGGTCTTAGAGAAGGCATTTTCCTTTGCTTTTCTCTTTTCACTCCTTGGAAGGAGCATTTACTCTTAGGAGAAAATTTAAACAGCATTATCAAAACATGATATCACTGTTCATTTGTTTTTAAAATACACATAGCTGATGTTCCAACATTGTCACTTCTGTATTTTGGATGACCTGTTTTGTAACAGGACTATTTGTAATTAGAGTCTTTTACTTTTCTAGGAGAGCATATGCAAGTAATCCAATGCAAAGTAGAAAAGTTTAACTACTATTTTTGTTTCTGCTTTTGTCAAATCAGCACTATAGATATCTCATACAAGGCTTCCCGGAGCCAGAGTGGTTTCCCCATTTTTGTGATTTTAGAAAAGCTACTGTAGAAGAAACTTTTTTTCAAACAACATTTTGGAAACAAAGTATTCAGTAGATATTGCACAAAGCCCTCCCTTCTATTGTAGTCATATCTAGATCCTTTGGCAAATTATACATCTGTCACTCAAAGCATGGTTTACTCAGTGATGTGGCTCCGTTTATTGAACATGCTAAAGAAGCCCACTAGTTACCTTATTGTTTGTTTTAATGCAGGCGATATGTGATAGCAGCCCCACATGCTGTCCCTGCATTTTTCTTTTATGGAGTTAATTGCAACTGCAGGAGATAACTGGGAACAATACATGGGAATAAAAGGTTGAACAACCTCTGCTAGTGATCCAGGCTAAATCTTTAAAGCAGCCACATGGACCTGCTAATTCATTTTTTTCTAAAAGTGTGGGAGCTCCTAATGAGCCAGAATCCTAGGGCCACAAAGGAAAGGTTGATCCAGAATAACTCCTAAATAATCTCAGTGGACCCATCATTCCCAAGTCAAATTTGACCAGGCATCTCATTTGGATTATCAGCTGATGTCCAGCTGGGGAACAGTAATGAACCGAACTCTGGTTTGCCTACTTTCTGCCATGGTATTTTCCCTTATGAAATAACTTTCCTCAGCCGTTTTTTCTTGCACTGTGGAAAATACCAGTATCTGTGTATTCTAGCTAATTTCTGTTCTATACTATTCTGACAGTATAGTACAGAAATAGTTCATGCCTTGCAATCTAATTTCCAAATGATTGCCTTCATTCTGTTTTACCATTAGTACCATGTTAGCTGACTTTTATAGCCTTATTGCTGCAGTTCTATTCTATCTACCAAAGCATGCTGAAACCATGTTAATGGAGGCTGAGTGGTATGAGGACAATATCAACACTCTACCCTCATATCTCAAAGATCACAGATATCCTAGAGCAGGGATCCCCAACATGAGGCCTGCGGGCTGCACACAACCCCCAACCTCTTTCTCCAGCCTGCTTGTCTGCTGCTATCACCCTGAGGGCATTTTTCCTCAGACTCAAACTGTTCTTCCTGCCTGAAGAGGCACCATCTACTGCTGTTCATCCTGTCCCTTTCTTGCAAAAAACACAATAGCAACATAGTTTGTTTGTGTCTCCATGGTTCCTTCTGTCAGTCCTCTCTTGTTTTTATCCTCCATAATAGCATTTTGGCCATTCTAGTTGCTTTGCTAGTCAGCAAAGCTCAGGCATCTATACGGCTCAGCTTTTTAACCCCATCCCTCTCCGTGAATTACCTTTTTGAAGCTATGCATGTATATATAAGAAAAGTAAAGTTGCTGTATGAATGGTTTTCAGGAGATGTCAGGTCTACTTTTGCAAAAAAAAAAGGCAGGAAAGGGACAATAAAAGGCCTGGTATTTTTGCTAAAAAAAGAATATGAAGTGTTTTGCATACTGAACATTTATAGAGGCTCCACCCATCAAAGCAAGTGGCTTCCAAAATTATTGGTGAGGTTGCTGTTGCAAGCAAAATTATTCTTCCTTCCACAGCAAGAGCTGGTTGCTCTGACTTCTGGCATTGCTTGCTTCTGCCTCTCCTTCCTTCCTCACTCCAGTTAGGAGTCTTCTTATACATGTGTGATCACAGGAGCTGGTGAGTGACTCCTTGAGACTCTCTTAGTAGGGAAGTTTATGGCATTCCCCTTCTCACATCTTCCTCCAGACAAGTTCTCCTCCCTCTGGCTGCCATTTTATTTCTCATGATTGAGGCTTGGCTGGCACATCACAAGTGATGTGAATGTGTACCCTGCATATAATTTAAACCAACTTAATATCTTATCCTCTGTTCCAGGTGGAAGGCTGCCCTCATTCACTCTGTCTGTCAACTTGCCCTTCTTTGGAGGGCTCCCAATTTTTAACGTATTAAATTAAAATGTATTAGCAGGTGTATATTGAAACTTCAAGGGACTGTGTTTATTAAGAAATAAATCTCATAGTATTCAATGTACTTAGGATTGCAACTTTACCATCTGGTATGCTAAATTCACAATCCATTTTTTAAAATTGTTCCTAGCCTGTGTATATAGCCCAGTGCTTCTAAGAACTGTAGTGGATAGGGGGAGCGGGAATCTCTTGTCTTCTTTGCCATGGTCAAATTGAAAATACCCAGCTAATAGCAGCTACAGTGGAGTGGATTTAATAGGAAAGGGAGGAGTTATGCCACTAAAATTATACTACTCATATTTTTATTTATTCAAAGATAACATTGAAACTCTGCAACTGATGCTCTGCTAAAAATCCTATCAAATGTCTACAAAAGAAGTTCTGTTTCAAAGAAATGAAAAATCGCAGAAGAGCACCATGTTTTTAATGACAAATGGACTGCTGAGTACTTCTTTGTTTTAAATAAGGATAAAACAGTTTGCCTGATATGTCTTGAAACTGTCTCAGTATTAAAAGAGTACAATATTAAAAGGCACTTTGAATCCTGTCACAAGAGCTACTCAATATATCAAGGAGAGATGCAAGTGGACAATATAAACTCTCTTTAAAAATCAATGTTTTTGCTGCAAAATAGTTTTAGAATGCATGTTGAAGAGAACCTGTCTACTGTGAGGACCAGCTATCAAGTTGTTAAATGTATTGCTGAGAGTGGTAGTTCATTCTTTGATGGAGAATCTGTTAAAAAGTGCATGGTTAAAGTAATGGAGGAAATGTGCCCTGAGAAGTTGTGTTAGTTGTGTCAGTTTATCTGCATCTACAATCACCAAGCATGTTGAAAAACTAGGAGAAAAGCTGCATGCCATTGGTTGTCAAGGCAAAAAAATTAATTTTTTTTCTTTGGCATTAGATGAGAACAATGACATTATAGACACTGCTCAGCTACTAATTTTTATCAGAGGGATATATTCCAGTTTCAGAATTACAGAAGAGTTGTGTGAATTGTAGAGTTTGAAAGGCACCACAACTGCAGAAAACATATATTCTTGATAGTGTGTGAATTAGTAGAAAATCTTGGTCTGAGTTGGGATAAACTGAAACGCGTCACAACAGCTGGTACAAAAAATATGGTGGGGAGTAAAACTGGTGTATTGCAAAAATCAGTGAAGAGATATTGAAATTAAATGGTACACTTTCCATGCAATTTCATTGCATCGTCCATCAGCAAGCCTTCTTCAGTGGGAAAGTGGGATGCATATTGTTGTATTGAGCATTAATTACATCAGGCATCATGGCCTTGCTCATCGTGATTTTCAAAATTTTATCTCAGAGATAGATGCAGAATATGGGGGTGTATTGTACCATGCAGAAGTCAGGTGGCTTAGCAAGAGACAAAGTCCTCAAACTTTTAAAATTTTTTCATGAAATTGATGTTTTTCTTAAGTAGAAAGGAAAAGGTCAAGAAGCACTTTTTGATTTGGCTTTCTTAACGGATATCACAGAACATCTAAACACACTGAATCTAAAGTTGCAGGAGAAAGGAGTGCTTGTGTGTGACATGTATACTGAATTGAAAGCTTTTGAAGAAAAACTAAAGTGGCTGACTTCCTTCCTTAAGAACAGGTTGCAGAGGGTTGTTGTGGTGGTGGTGGGGAGTTTATCTGACTCCTTTGCACTGCCATACAGCATGCTACAGGGAGCAGTGGTCTCCCTACACTTTTCAACATCTATATGTGCCCTCTTGCCCTGTTGCTACGGAGATATGCGCTAGGCTGTCAGCAGTATGCAGATGACACCCAGATGTATCTCCTGATGGCTAGCTGGCCAGATATCCCCCCAGTCATTTGCCAGTTGTTTGGAAGCAGTGGCTGGATTGGTCAGGAAGAGCTGGCTGAAACTCAGCCCCTCCAAAACAGAGGTCCTCTGGCTGGGTCGGAAGCACAACTTCCATGCCTGGATGGGGTACAACTGACATCTGTACTAACCTAGCCAGGAATTTGGGGGTGATCTTGGATTCCTCGCTATCCATGGAGATTCAGGTCACAAATGTAGTCCAGATGGCTACTAGCACCCTACCTGTCCTGGGAACACCTAGCCACTGTGATCCATGCAATGGTCACTTCCAGGTTAGACTTCTGTAACTCGTTCTACATGGGCTTACCCTTGTCTCTGACCCAGAAAATGCAACTGGTGCAAAATGCGGCTGCATAACTGCCACGAGCCAGCTTGCTGGGAGTGGCAGTATACAAGTGAAATTATGAATAAATAAAATAAATAAAACATTTTTGTGAAGCAAGTTAGTCAAGGTAACTTTTCAAACTTTTCAAACTGCAATGAACTAAAATTTGAGAAGGATTTAAATTTACAATTCAGTGTTGTAAGTCACATCAAATCACTGCGCCTATTGCAGGTGGAATTTTAGAACAGATTCACTGATTACCATAAGGTTGGAAAGGAAATAAGAATGTTTTAGAATCTATTTGAAGTAGCACCAGAAGATGCAAGTAACTTTTTTTTTCAGATGGAACTAATTGATTTGCAAGCCAGTGATCATCTCAGAGACATTTACAAACAAAATAGTCTGCTAGATTTCTATTCTGGTCTACCTGATATATTTATCAACCTAAAGAAATTTTCAGCAGACATGTTAACAGTCTTTGGCACCACATCATCTGTAAACAAATCTTTTCCAAGATGAAAATTGTGAAATTGAAGTGTAGTTCAAGGCTTACAGATGACAAGGCTAACATTTTACACATGTCTGTCACAAACCTTGACTTGGACATCAATACCTTGGCTAACAGAAAACAGCCACAAAAATCACACTGCATGTGTAGCTAAATAAAATGATCCCACAATAACATATTGCTGTCTAGAGTCATCGGGGTTATAGGATATTATAACATATCCCTTGTCACAAGAAAAAGCACATTCTACTCAACATTGGCTGAAAACCTTGCTGGGATGTTTTCCAACTGAACATACTGTTTTCAACTGTTACTATCATACATGATCTGATCCCAGATCTGTTTGCCTCAGTAATGAAGGACTCAGGCAGTTGCCATACTAATTCTGAGCTATGCAGCTATGTTTGCTAACTTATTTTTTGCTAAATGATCTGTCACCTTCTTTGACTCTTAGAATTACTCCTGACTGTCCTACATTTTTAAAATCGGAAACATTAAGCACATTAAAGCAGCCAACCCCAGCATCCCTCGTGCATGATGCAGTCAGTTGCCTTGAAGGTTTTTCCAGGGTGGAGTCATTCATGAACCTTTGATTGTACACTAGATAATTGCCCAAGATGTTTGCTGTTAAATCTTCTTTTATGTTGTTTTGGAATTTTAAATTTTAGGATTCTTGTTTTAATATGGCAAGCAACTGAAAAAACAAGGAAAGATAATGAGTGGTGAACTTTCACAGGGCTTTATGAAGCTGTGCAGATGCAAAATGCTGCCAATCCAAACAGATCCAGGACTGTTGCTATTACTAACATTGCTGTCATTAACAACTTAGATGAACACCACACAGTAGGTGTTTTTGAAATGGCACTGTACAGTGTGATTTATAGGTCTCTATGTTTTGTTCATTGTTTAAACTATTTGCTGCAGAGCAGCAGCATGCAGTGACAGCAAGGGTGGGAAGAAGAGAACGTCATTGGGCTGTTTGTGAAGGAAGTGCTTGCACAAAAAGCCAAATATAATGTGAATGTGAATGGTGTTTTGGAAAAGAAACCAACAAACAGGAATGAGTGTGTCTCAAGCAGCTCAGCAGCCCTTTGGTAATTAACTTCCTGATTATGGCTGGTGATCATCACTTAGACGGTTTATGCACTGGAGGTTTCATGCTGGGCTGCAGGCTGGAGTTTTAGTCATGGCAGGTTGCCCCACCTCTTCCTACACCCACACGGGGGAGCATTTGGCCCAGTGCACCTCATCTGCCCACGATTTGTGCTCCTGCACGAGAACCAGGGCAGTGAAGTGCCCAGTGCATAAACGGTCTTAAGCAGGTCCAAAATGTGCCTGGGTTTCTCCAGTTAGATATTTACAGCTCCTTCTGTTGTAATAACCAAGGGCTTTAACTGATTTGGGCCTTTATTTATTTCCTACACCTTCAAAGTTAAGATTGCACCAGTCACTGACACGTGCAAATGCTTCACTTAACTTCTGGGGTCAGGTAGTGCTGCATACTGTGGAAGACAGAAGCAACAATTTTATCAGTATTCCCTGTATGTCAGGCAGGGAAGGCAAAGACCAAAGGGCTTGTTTTTGAGAGTCAAGGACAAATATTAGGGTAAGGAAAAGTCTTTATCTCTACCTGAACTTATCAAAATATAGCATCCCAAATTCTTGTGGTTGCTAAAGTGCCAACTTCTATGTCTGTTCTGGTAAGTACTCCCCTCTGTCTTCTCTGTCATGCAGCCTTTCCTTTCGTTCTATGAAATGCCAACTTTCTGAATCTATTTGTGCCAACTGTGTAAATCTGTCTGCCTTTCTTGGGGTGCCAAATGAAATAACAATGAATAATTACTTTTCAGTTAACAAAAAAGTTGCTCAATTAATTTTAGCACAGTTGGGGTTTAAGGGCAGGGAAAGAGAGGCAGCAATTGCATTAAACACATCCATTTTCTTGGTATGATGGCTTGTATTTTCAACGATAGTGAAGTCTTTCCATGTCATTCATTTACATACCACAGATTGAGAAGTTTAAAATCTTCAGTTTATTGAATGAATTTATGGAAACGCTGTGCTATTTGAGCAAAATCTCGATGGTAGAAGTCAAATTTACTCATGGAGCTTTTGCCCAAATACCAGAGAATCGCCCTGATGTCACTCTGTGGTGATGTCACTTCTGAGTCATGGTGGAAGCCATGTAAACACATCACGGCAGTGTCAACTGAGCCTCCCTCTCACTCCTGGTAAGTCCCTCCATTCTTCACTGGTTGCCAGGAGAGACTTGGCAACCCTAACTGGCACTCATACCTCCTTTCATAATTCCAAAAGTGGTGCCTGCAGATGCCTGCCCTATTTCAAAAATGATACTGTACAGCTGAGGAAATGGCATATAAGGGCAAATGAACAGATTAACAGCTGGAGAACATTTAATATAAGGATAAATTCAGATTTGGAGTTTTTTAGTTTCGAGGAAAGATTAGTAAGGCTCATGCTTGAAAAATTATGCACAGCATAGAAACAGTGGACAAGGAAATTATTTCTCACCTCCTCTTGGAACACAATGGACAGACAGAGAAAACATCTTCATGGAAATTTGTTGTTGTTATGTGCGAAGTCGTGTCCGACCCATCGCGACCCCATGGACAATGATCCTCCAGGCCCTCCTGTCCGCCACCATTCCCCGGAGTCCATTCAAGTTTGCACCTACTGCTTCAGTGACTCCATCCAGCCACCTCATTCTTTGTCATCCCCTTCTTCTTTTGCCTTCGATCGCTCCCAGCATTAGGCTCTTCTCCAGTGAGTCCTTCCTTCTCATGAGGTGGCCAAAGTATTTGAGTTTCATCTTCAGGATCTGGCCTTCTAAAGAGCAGTCAGGGCTGATCTCCTCTAGGACTGACCAGTTTGTTTGCCTTGCAGTCCAAGGGACTCGCAAGAGTCTTCTCCAGCACCAGAGTTCAAAAGCCTCAATTCTTTGACGCTCGGCCTTCCTTATGGTCCAACTTTCGCAGCCATACATTGCAACTGGGAATACCATAGCCTTGAATAAACGCACTTTTGTTGGCAGGGTGATGTCTCTGCTTTTTAGGATGCTGTCTAGATTTGCCATAGCTTTCCTCCCCAGGAGCAAGCATCTTTTAATTTCTTTGCTGCAGTCCCCATCTGCAGTGACCTTGGAGCCCAGGAAAATAAAATCTGTCACTATCTCCATTTCTTCCCCATCTATTTGCCATGAATTGAGAGGGCCGGATGCCATGATCTTTGTTTTCTTGATGTTGAGTTTCAAGCCAACTTTTGCACTCTCCTCCTTCACCCACATCAACAGGCTCTTTAGTTCCTCTTCACTTTCTGCCATTAGAGTGGTATCATCTGCATATCTGAGGTTGTTGATATTTCTCTCTGCAATCTTGATCCCAATTTGTGACTCCTCTAATCCCGCATTTCTCATGGAAATAGCCAGACCATTAATAGAACTTCCATGTTCAGAGGCATTATGCTACCGAATACCAGTTCTTGGGGTCAAAATATGGGGAAAGACTCTTCATGCCCTATATGTGAACCTAAAAGATGCATGACAAATTATACCAGTGGTTGCCCCTAGTCCAGTATACTGTATCACTCAATGGCCAACCAGTTGCCTTGGAAGACAGACAAAGTCTTTCCACTGATGATGTCTCCTAGCACTGATACTTAAAGGGTTTTTTTTGTTGCCTCTGAATATAGGACAAGGAAAAGTAATCTGGAGGAAAGTCCAGGACTGTTCTGTGGCAGTATTTACCACTATCGAGTAGCTGTAACTAGGAAAGTTGGGTCTCCTAATTCCTGAGGTGTATTTAGTGGAAATCGGAAAAACAATAAGCAGAAACCAAAAAAGCAAGATGGAAAACCTAACCAATAAGACTAATCACAATAATAACCAATAAAACCAGACTATACTAATCTAGGAGAGAGTCCAGGAGTCTGGTCCAGGATCTGTGATGGAGGACTAATCCAATTCCAAAGCTTTCATATCATAGTGTCAGACTAGAAATCTCCTGGAATTACAAGTGATCTCTGGTTTACAAATATCAGTTCTTCTGGAGAACATGATTTCTTCGGAGGGTGGACTCTATAAAATTATACCCCACTGAAGTACTTATCTTCTCCAAATCCTATCCTTCCTAAACTCTACTCCCCTATCTCCAGGAATGTCCCAACTTGGAGTTGGCAAACATGCTTTGGCAAAACAATGCATCCAGAGCAGTACATGAGAACTGGCTGTTAGGTTCAGCTAGGCAACTCTTTAATGCCCCTGACCTTGGCCAAGTAGGATCTGTTAATTAGGTATGGGAAGGTATGGATCCGTTAATTAGATATGATTCCTCCTTAGGATGCATTTTCTCCACTTATTCCTGTTTCCCAGGAAACTGGGGGAGGGGGATCTAAGAAGGCTGTAAAATGCTGATGCCATCTGATTTTTTGAAAAGTACAGCCACATATCCTTGCTCTCATTTCACCCAAGGAGGTTACTCAAGGAACAGTACACAAGATGATGGCCCATTGGGATTAACATCTACTGATACTGGGCATCAGAAGATAAAGACAACCAGATATGACGCAGGAAGTGGCTAGGCAACCAAGATATTAGTCTGCTTTTTATGGTCTCTGCTGTGTAAAAAGTTTTAAACCATTTAACACCACAGTTCATAGAACTTCAGTGTAATGCTACAAACACTGATATGAATTATGTCTGTGACATTTAAAAAGAAGAGCTCAAACAACATTATTTTTGAATATAAGTTATATGGAAAATTTCACACTTTTTGGCAGAGTAAAGGCCTAGCTGATGAATTTTTGGCACCCTACCTAATCTAGAACTAACAACAAAAACAACAACCTCATTTTTATAGCCCACCCTTCCCAGTGGGCTCAGGGCAGGTAACAACAAGGACTTTAGTACCCTTACATTCAATAGAGAAAAAAGTGAGATGCGTAGAGTAAACAGGAGAGGGAGATCCATAGCAAAGGTTTTAGTCTCAGAAGGTGACAACCTAGCACATAATTAGAGCTTTTATTTTAATCACTCAGATACGAATCCCAGACAAGTATGTTTTACTAGCAAGTATGAAAGAGAGAAATGAACAAAGCTACAATGCCAAATGTAACTAGATTGTGAATTGTTCTATAAAATGTTGTTTGTACATAGACTTCATAGAATTATTAATATCAAACTCTAATAGTGC
Source organism: Paroedura picta (assembly GCF_049243985.1). NCBI lineage: Eukaryota > Metazoa > Chordata > Lepidosauria > Squamata > Gekkonidae > Paroedura > Paroedura picta. The sequence continues at coordinate 53,950,213 of NC_135371.1, read as the reverse complement.
ATTTCTAAACAGAGTTAAACCATTCTAAGTCCATTAATTTTAATGAACTTAGAAGGGTGTGACACTGCTTAAAACTGCTCTGTAAATGTTCTAAAAATTAACTGTTCACTATATACAGAGAACAGGTTCATTCAAAGGTATCAAATAAACCATGGCAGATTTTTAAATAGTAGGAACTCAGCATGGAATTGTCTTAGTGTAAATCTATTTTTCAGCATTACTTTGCACAGTGAATGAAAAAAAAATCCCAAAGTTGATCCTTGCCAATGAGTACAAAATGGAAGAGGGGGGAGCCTCGCTTTGGATTTGAAGCAAACAAAAATGTTTTGGTGAAATAGGATTAGTTCTTAAACCTCAAGAAAGCTTGTGGAGTCATGCAAAATAGAAAAGAGAGGTTTAGCCTGCATAGAAACAGAATCACATGAGTGAAATATTCAGACTTTCATTCATGTGATGCTTGGTTGTTGTTGGCAACAAATCTTTAAGAAAAAAGTGCAGCAGTTTTTATAGCTAAGAGGTTCAGTTTGCTTGGCTTTTGTGATGCATAAAATGTAATCATTCTTGGGTTGGTAAGGGAAGCTTAAAATGTAAATGCACCAGCAGTTAATTTGATTCATCTGTTTCCTCTCTTTCTCTTTTTGAACACATAGCCATTTTCATTAAAGTATGTTGCATCAACACAATACAGATAAGAAAGTACTTAGGCACAAGTGTAAAAAAAAAAGATTATTAGGAGTCAATCAGGGTTATTAATACATGTGATTAAAATGTATAATAATGACCACAAAATAATGTTATTTCCTTGTTGAATCTTCCACACCATTTCCTTGAATCATATACAGTGGTTTATGTGGACTCATATTAACCCCTGAATTGCATTTAAGTTTTTTTCCTGTATTATGTTAGACAAATTTTCCAAGCTGTCCATAATATTAACCAAATAAATTCTCATCTGTCTTCTGCTTTTTTCCCCTTATATTATCAAGTAAATTAGTGTCCATAGAAAATTTTTGAAGCAAGAAATATATCACTGAAACAGCAGAAAACCCTGATGGAAATCCTCAGGTAAAATTCAGTGTTAAAAGTAAATATTTTTACCTATTCCAGAACATTAAGTTAAGTGCCAGGCAAAGGGGAGGGTCATTACAAAGGCAGGAGCTGCCACTAATGAATCCTTTACTTGGGAATAGGATCTTGACTTGCAAGAGTATATTTAGGTGAGAAAACTGGATGAGAGCAAGAGTTCTTCTGGGTCAGTCTTTTGTTTCTAACAGTCATACATTCATATTTCTTTGGCCATTAGTTGCAACCTGTGGGTCAAGACCCCAGAGGGTCATGAAACCTGTGGAGGTGGATTGTAGGCTCTTGTAGGCTTATGGGGGCTAATGCTCCTCCCTTTCTCCTCCCAGCACGGCAGTCAGCTCCATCATACCCGCGTTTTGTCTTTGATCACACTCTTCGTCCTACTTTCTGTTGATGGTAATGCTGCCTAGGTATTACTCAGCAGCCACTAAGGCACTTTAAAGAAAAGGCTGAACCTGCCATTGCAGTTGCAACAAATGGCCAAAGGAATGAGCTTTCACAGGAACGTTTGGATGAGGACTATGATGTGTGGTAGCACTTGTGGAGAAATTGAATGAACTTATTGTACTTTTCTCTCATATGAATATTTTTTCAATTAAGGAAGGATCTCTTGGATTAACTCTCCAATCCCGTATCTCAGAAGCTTAAAATGTCAGCTTCTTTCTTGCCCTCACACCAACCATTGACAGAGACAGAATGTGAGGACTCTGGATTGGATCAACTGGTCTGATGACCAAAAGAAAACAGAAGATGCTTAGAATCTTTCTAAAATTAGAAATATCCCACTGAAGTTAAATGGAATGGTGGTGGTGGTGGGGGAGAACAGTTATAAGAGAGAAGAGCTTCAGGTCTGAAAGCTTTCAGTTAAATATTGAGCAACACTAGTGAATCCTAAACTTTTTCTATGTTTTGCTTTCCCAGTCTCTATATAAACTGTAATGTGGTGGCAGCTGTTGGGACAAAAATCCTACCCCACCCCGTTTCTGTGTGTTGCTTCTGCACAGGACTGTGCATTCTGATGGGGAGTGGGAGAGATTCATTAATTCTTGATGCTTTTTTAAAATTAAATTTTAAATAGTCAAATAATAAATAGATAATGTAGTTTTCAAGGTTCAACTGGATCCTATTGTTTAGTTTATGATTTCTTTATTCATGAAGTTGCAATCAGATACATGAATGTAAGAGCACAATTAACTCCCTGACTTGTGAATAACTTATAGAAGTGCAATAAATACTTCCAAATTCAATAATATTAACAGGTAGGTTAAGTAAAATTTTGCTTGGATAACTTAGATTTATGTGATGGTTATAAAATGGGGAAAGTTGCAGTTAAAATGGATAAAAACACTTCTGTCAAAAACCTATAGTTCAAAATTCACAAAACCCGTAAATCAATAGAGTGCCATCCTTGCCATAAGTTCCTCTTAATAATTCTGAATGGGCTATCTGGGCGGCCCTGTCCGGGTGGTGTCTGGACCCTGTCTGGGATACTGGAACCGCCGGTCCAGCCAGCTCTGACCCAGCCCCTGGAGCGTCTGCCTCCATGAGCTGAGTGCAAGCCACTTGTCCAGCCTCACAGCCAGAAGGTTCCTGGCCAGTGAGGAGGGTGCTTCGATGGCTCGTGCCCTTTTCCGAGGCTCAGCCCGGCTGCCAACCGCCAGCTCCAGAGGTGCACGCCCGGGGGGGGGGGTTTCCAATGCTGCTTGGCCTGCAAAGGGCTCTCGCCGTGTCCCAGGCATAGTGAGAGCTCTTTGCACCCCAACCAGCAACTCCCAAGGTGCGTGGCTGGTGGGAGGGGGCTTTCCCTCCCAGCTTGGTCTGCAAAGGGCTCTCATCATGTCACAGATGTGGTGAGTGCCCTTCGTGACCCAACCGGCACCTCTGGAGGTGGCCCAATGGCCTTCCAAGGCCCATTTTTTAATGGGCTTTTCTACCTGTACCAAATAAATTTGAACTTTTGTGTCACCATCCATAAAAGGTTGGGAGCCAAAGGTTTAATTCACTATACCTGGACAGAGTTTTCTCTTTATTGTGATTCCCAGAATATCAAATATTTACACTATTAACATATATGTTTCTATTAACATATATTACTGTATATTTTCCCCCTTCAAGGATCGCTGCCTTGCCGTGGCAAGGGGGCTTGCGTAGCTCAGTGAAGCTATGAGCTATGCCATGCAGGGCCACCCAAGACGGACAGGTCATAGCTGAGAGCTCTGACAAAAGGTGATCCACTGGAGAAGGAAATGGCAAACCACTCCAGTATCTTTGCCATGAAAACCCTATGGACAAGTTCAAAAGGCAAAACGATACGATGCTAGAAGATGAGCCCCTCAGGTCGGAAGGTGTCCAATATGCTACTGGGGATGAGGAGGCTAGTACGAGTAGCGCCAGAATGAATGAAGCGGCTGGGCCAAAGCCGAAAGGACGCTCAGTTGTGGAAGTAACTGGTGGCGGAAAGACAGTCCGATGCTGTAAAGATTTTTATTCCATAGGAACCTGGAATGTCAGATCCATGAATCAAGGCAAGCTGGACGTGGTTAAACAAGAAATTACAAGACTGAACATCGACATTTTAGGAATCAGTGAACTAAAATGGACAGGAATGGGTGAATTTAATTCAGATGACCATCAGGTATACTACCGTGGACAAGAATCTCGCAGAAGAAATGGAGTAGCCTTCATAATCAATAAGAGAATAGGAAAAGTAGTCTTGGGATACAATCCCCAAAATGACAGAATGATCTCAGATCGAATCCAAGGCAAACCATTCAACATCACAGTAATCCAGGCCTATGCCCCAACCACTGCTGCTGAAGAGGATGAAGCTGATCAGTTCTATGAAGCCCTACAACACCTTCTAGAAGCAACGCCAAAAAATGATGTGCTTATCATCATGGGGGATTGGAATGCTAAAGTAGGAAGCCAAAAGATAACCGGGATAACAGGCAAGTTTGGCCTTGGAGTACAAAATGAAGCAGGGCACAGGCTGGTAGAATTTTGTCAAGAGAATACAATGGTCATAGCAAACACTCTTTTCCAACAACCCAAGAGACGACTCTACACGTGGACATCAACAGACGGTCAACACAGAAATCAGATTGACTATGTGCTCTGCAGCCAAAGATGGAGAAGTTCTATACAGTCAATAAAAACAAGACCAGGAGCTGATAGTGGTTCAGATCATCAGCTTCTTGTTGCAAAATTTAGGCTTAAATTAAATAAAGTAGGGAAAAGCACTAGGCCACTCAGGTATGAACTAAATATACCCGACGAATATACAGTAGAGGTGACAAATAGATTTAAGGAATTAGATATGATAGACAGAGTGCCTGAAGAACTATGGACGGAGGTTGGCAACATTGTACAAGAGGTAGCAACTAAAACCATCCCAAAGAAAAAGAAATGCAAGAAATCAAAATGGCTGTCTGAAGAAGCTTTACAAATAGCTAAGGAGAGAAGGGAAGTGAAAGGCAAGGGAGAAAGAGAAAGATACACCCAATTGAATGCAGAATTCCAGAGAAAAGCTAGAAGAGATAAGAATGCAAACAAATAGAAGAAAACAATAGAATGGGGAGGACCAGAGATTTTTTCAAGAAAATTGGAGAAAGGAAGAGAACACTTCATGCAAAGATGGGTATGATAAGGGACCAAAATGGTAGGGACCTCACAGAAGCAGAAGAGATTTTAAAAAGGTGGCAAAATTATACAGAAGAACTATACAAGAGCAAACTTAACATCCCTGATGACCACAATGGGGTAGTTACTGACCTGGAGCCAGACTTCCTGTAATGTGAAGTCAAATGGGCCTTAGGAAGTCTGAGCAACAATAAAGCTAGTGCTGGTGACAGCATTCCAGTTGAACTATTCAAAATCTTAAAAGACAATGCAGTAAAAGTGCTACACTCAATATGCCAGCAAATTTGGAAAACTCAACAATGGCCACAGGATTGGAAAAGGTCAGTTTACATTCCAATCCCAAAGAAGGGCAATGCCAAAGAATGTTCAAACTACTGCACCATTGCACTCATTTCTCATGCTAGCAAAGTTATGCTCAAAATCCTACAAGCTAGGCTCCAGCAATATGTGGACCAAGAAATTCCAGAAGTACAGGCAGGATTTCGAAGAGGCAGAGGAACTAGAGAGCAAATTGCTAACATACGCTGGATCATGGAGAAAGCTAGGGAGTTCCAGAAGAACATCTACTTCTGCTTCATTGACTATGCTAAAGCCTTTGATTGTGTGAAGCACAACAAATTGTGGCAAGTTCTTAAAGAGATGGGAATACCAGAGCATCTTATTTTTTGCTTGAGAAATTTATATGCAGGTCAAGAAGCAACAGTGAGAACTGAACATGGAATCACTGATTGGTTCAAAATTGAGAAAGGAGTTCGGCAAGGCTGTATACTGTCGCCTTGTCTATTTAACTTGTATGCAGAGCACATCATGAGAAAGGTGGGATTAGAGGAGTCACAAATTGGGATCAAGATAGCAGGGAGAAATCAACAACCTCAGATATGCAGATGATACCACTCTAATGGCAGAAAGTGAAGAGGAATTAAAGAGCCTGTTGATGCAGGGGAAGGAGGAGAGTGCAAAAGTTGGCTTGAAACTCAACATCAAGAAAACAAAGATCATGGCATCCGGCCCTCTCAATTCCTGGCAAATAGATGGGGAAGAAATGGAGATAGTGACAGATTTTATTTTCCTGGGCTCCAAGATCACTGCAGATGGGGACTGCAGCAAAGAAATTAAAAGACGCTTGCTCCTGGGGAGGAAAGCTATGGCAAATCTAGACAGCATCCTAAAAAGCAGAGACATCACCCTGCCAACAAAAGTGCGTTTATTCAAGGCTATGGTATTCCCAGTTGCAATGTATGGCTGCGAAAGTTGGACCATAAGGAAGGCCGAGCGTCAAAGAATTGAGGCTTTTGAACTCTGGTGCTGGAGAAGACTCTTGCAAGTCCCTTGGACTGCAAGGCGAACAATCCAGTCAGTCCTAGAGGAGATCAGCCCTGACTGCTCCTTAGAAGGCCAGATCCTGAAGATGAAACTCAAATATTTTGGCCACCTCATGAGAAGGAAGGACTCCCTGGAGAAGAGCCTAATGCTGGGAGCGATCGAGGGCAAAAGAAGAAGGGGACAACAGATAATGAGGTGGCTGGATGGAGTCACTGAAGCAGTAGGTGTAAGCTTAAATTGACTCCGGGGAATGGTGGAGGACAGGAGGGCCTGGAGGATCATTGTCCATGGGGTCGCGATGGGTCGGACATGACTTCGCACCTAACAACAACAACTGTATATTTTAGCACTCTAATTTGGACAGGTCAAAATCTTGGCAATTTGGTAGATCTAGAATAGGAAAACGATTAGATAGCAACCAGTAAAAAGTTTTCAATAATGTGTAACACTCTAAATAAGATTTCTTTTTATTTCCTTTTCTTCCAAAAAAAATATTATATGAGGCTAGAAGTGGATAAGAAAAAGCTGGTTAAAAATTCCAGAAATTACGACCAGAAAAAAGACCCAACCCCCAAAAATCTTAGACAGAATTGTAGAAAACACTGGCGTACAAATATATGAAAGCTAGAGTACTGAAAAAATAAGGATTACAAGAGAGAGAGACTTTTTTTGCATGTACCAGATCTTAAAGTCAAAACTAAGACAGAGGGAAACGTGTATTTTTAATTAATTGTAAGAATCTTTGTGGAGTAGTACATGACCAGGAACAATCAAGCTTATGCAAGGAACTGGACCCAAGTGCAGTAGGATGGGGAATTTATGGAAGAATTCCTTAATAATCAGAAATTGATAAGTCAGACATGAAACACTGGACATCAGAGTCCTTAATTAGAGATTAGAGAATGCTGCGAATCAGAGAGCGTGGGCTGCAAAAAGACTGTTTTAGAAGATTGCAAGCTGACTTTAGAAAGGAATTCGGGATGTCAGAAAATGCTGTGCAATCAAAGCATGGATCTGAAAGAAAATCTGCGTATGTTTCAGTTGATGCAGTGAGTATTTTGTTTATTTTATTTATTATCTGCCTTTCTCACTGAGAATCCTGGATCACACAATTAAAATCATATGTAAAATGCATAGAATGAACAATGCAAGTTCCGGAGAACTTGCAGAACTTTTGTCCATCATCTTCAGGACCTCTTTAAGGACTGGAGATGTCCTGGAGAAAAGAGCAAACATTATTCAGATCTTTAAAAAAGGGAGGAAGGATGACCCGGGAAACTACAGACCAGTGAGTCTGACCTCTGTTGTGGGAAAGATAATGGAGCAGATATTAAAGGGAGCGATCTGCAAACATCTGGAGGACAATTTGGTGATCCAAGGAAGTCAGCATGGATTTGTCTCCAACAGGTCCTGCCAGACCAACCTGGTTTCCTTTTTTGACCGAGTAGCAGGTTTGCTGGATCGTCTAAATTCGGTTGATGTCGTTTACTTGGATTTTAGTAAAGTTTTTGATAAGGTTCCCCATGATGTTCTGATGGATAAATTGAAGGACTGCAATCTGGATTTTCAGATAATTAGGTGGATAGGTAATGAGTTAGAGAACCGCACTCAAAGAGTTGTTGTCAATGGTGTTTCATCAGACTGGAGGGAGGTGAGTAGCGGGGTACCTCAGGGCTCGGTGCTCGGTCCGGTACTTTTTAACATATTTATTAATGATCTAGATGAGGGGATGGAGGGACTCCTCATCAAGTTTGCAGGTGACACCAAATTGGGAGGACTGGCAAATACTCCAGAAGATAGAGACAGAGTTCAACGAGATCTGAACACAATGGAAAAATGGGCAAATGAGAACAAGATACAATTTAATAAAGATAAGTGTAAAGTTCTGCATCTGGATCAGAAAAAATGAAAAGCATGCCTACTGGATGGGGGATACACTTCTAGGTAACACTGTGTGTGAACGAGACCTTGGGGTACTTGTGGATTGTAAACTAAACATGAGCAGGCAGTGTGATGCAGCGGTAAAAAAGGCAAATGCCATTTTGAGCTGTATCAACAGGGACATCCCATTAAAATCACAAGATGTCATAGTCCCATTGTATACGGCACCGGTCAGACCACACCTGGAGTACTGTGTGCAGTTCTGGAGGCCTCACTTCAAGAAGGACGTAGATAAAATTGAAAGGGTACAGAGGAGAGCGACGAGGATGATCTGGGGCCAAGGGACCAAGCCCTATGAAGATAGGTTGAGGGACTTGGGAATGTTCAGGCTGGAGAAAAGGAGGTTGAGAGGGGACATGATAGCCCTCTTTAAGTATTTGAAAGGTTGTCACTTGGAGGAGGGCAGGATGCTGTTTCCGTTGGCTGCAGAGGAAAAGACACGCAGTAATGGGTTTAAACTACAAGTACAACGATATAGGCTAGATATCAGGAAAAATTTTTCACAGTCAGAGTAGTTCAGCAGTGGAATAGGCTGCCTAAGGAGGTGGTGAGCTCCCCCTCACTGGCAGACTTCAAGCAAAGGTTGGATACACACTTTTCTTGGATGCTTTAGGATGCTTTGGGCTGATCCTGTGTTGAGCAGGAGGTTGGACTAGAGGGCCTGTATGGCCCCTACCAACTCTATGATTCTATGATTCTATGATTCTAAATATGTAACAAAATTAGGGAGCACCATTACTAAAAATGTAATTCATATAGTTTTAAAGTATAATTCATGATTGTAACTCGTGATTTCTTTGGGTAGTAAAAAGTTCCAACTCTTCAAGTAAAATACACAAAACCAACATACAACAAATTGGATTTCATACTTAGAGAAATTATATATAGAGATATGTTAAATCAGAGAGATCTACCTACAATTTCAAACTATTGAGCCAGGGTTCTGAATTTGTGAATTACAGTAACTCAGATTCATCAATCTCATGTCATAATTTCCCCTTGAGATTTCCGTGTTAGAGGACTGCCAGTCTTAGGTCAGCGATGGAATGACCTGGAAGATTAAAATATTCTGCCACTGTTTTTTGAATATTGCAGTTACTAATGTCAGATTTATTTTCTTTTATTCTTTTGCATAGGGACTGACCTGTTGGGCCAGTGCAGAGTATAGAAGGGCATTGTTGACATCTGATGGCATATATAACATTGGAAGATGGATTTGGATGGCCTTGAGATGGAATGGCAGGGGTTGGTAGTTATTGTGCTGTCAGGATGAATATGGGTAATAGGGACAGAGTAGGGATGCCAGCTTCCTGGTGAGCCCTGGAGATCCCCTGGAATTCTAGCTCATCTCCAGGCAACAGAGATCAGTTCCTCTGGAGAAAATGGCTGCTTTGGAGGATGGATTTCATTGCATTATACTCCACTGTCCCTCCGTGACCCGAACCCTGCTCACTCCCAGCACCCCCAAAGCCTCCAGGTATTTCCCACCCACCTGAACAACCCATCTTGGGATGTTGTAGGACCTGATCCCAGAGTTTCTGTCCATGTTTATTTATTTATATTTTATTTATGTTTATATTTATACATCTCCTCTTTGAGCCAGTCATTTTGAGGTGGCTCACAATGATGTACACATAAAGTATATATTAAAACCGTATCATGGATACATTAATAGTACATTAAATAGATTAAAATCAGTAGAAGCTGGCAGCAAAATTGTTCTTTGACTTAGTCTAAGAATAGAGTTAGTATCAGTTGTCACCTGAATAGTAGGAAGAGAACCTCAAAGTCGGCACAGTTGGCAGTGGGGTCCATATGAAGTTATCGATCTCCTAGGTATTTGGCTTTAACCATATGCCTGGCAAGAGAGCTCTGTCTTTCTTGTTTGTTTGTTTATTTATTTATTATTAATTATATTTATATATATTCCACACAGATAACCTGTGAGGAAATGTCTTGTATGCCCCAAGGAACTAGGTTAGCCCAGTCAGGGCCCTGATGTTGTCCAGAAGCTCATTCCACCAGGCTGGAGCCGGAGGTGAAAAGGCCCTGGACCTGGTTCTATCCAGGGCACATATTCAGGGAGGTGTTGTTGTTGTTAGCTGTGAAGTGGTGTCCGACCCATCGTGACCCCATGGACAATGATCTTCCAGGACTTCCTTTCCTCTACCATTCCCCAGAGTCTATTTAAATTTGCACCAACTGCTTCAGTGACTCCATCCAGCCACCTCATTCTCTGTCGTCCCCTTCTTCTTTTGCCCTCGGTCGCTCCCGGCATTAGGCTCTTCTCCAAGGAGTCTTTCCTTCTCATGAGGTGGCCAAAGTATTTGAGTTTCATCTTCAGGATCTGGCCTTCAGTCAGGGCTGATCTCCTCTAGGACTGACCGGTTTGTTCACCTTGCAGTCCAAGGGACTCGCAAGAGTCTTCTCCAGCACCAGAGTTCAAAAGCCTCAGTTCTTTGATGCTCAGCCTTCCTTATGGTCCAACTTTCACAGCCATACATTGCAACTGGGAAGAACATAGCCTTGACTAGACGCACTTTTGTTGGCAGGGTGATGTCTCTGATTTTTAGGATGCTGTCTAGATTTGCCATAGCTTTCCTCCCCAGGAGCAAGCGTCTTTTAATTTCTTTCCTGCAGTCCCCATCTGCAGTGATCTTGGAGCCCAGGAAAATAAAAATCCAGGGAGGTAGTCCCTTAGATATGCAGATCCCAGACCACATATGGCCTTGAGGTTTAGCACCAGCACCTTGAACTGAATCTGGAACTCAACTGGGAGCCAATGTAATTGCTGAAGTATTGATCTTATGTGGGTCTTCCATGATATCCTAGTGAGGACTCTCACAGCAGCATTGTGGCCCAGTTGTAATTTCCAGATTAGTCCCTTGGGCAGGACCATATACAGCGACTTACAGAAATCTAGTCTAGAGGTGAGCATCTGATGGATCACTGTGTCTAGGTGTTCCAGAGACATGTAGAGCACTAGTAGGTTAGCTTGGGGAATGTAGGAAAATGCTAGCTTTGCTACTCTCATGACTTGAGTCACCATGGATAAGGAGGCATCAAAAATAATTCCTAAATTCCTGGCCATGTGTGCAGGTGTAAATTGCACTCCAAACAGGCTCGGGAGATGCATTTCCTATTCTGGACCTTTCCTCTCCAGCCACAAGACCTCAATTTTCAAGGGATTTAACTTCAGGCAACTACCTTTTAACATTGTGTGTGGGCAAGAAAGGTACAAGCACAAAAAGAGTACAAGTAGTGGCTTCCAGGGGTCTTAGGATCTTGTCCACATTGATCATAGAAACTGGGTTATAACTTTTAACAATGTGAGCAACAATTTATTTGAGAAGGAGCCATTTTGGAAAAACAAGCACTGCTTACAATTTCGCTTTTAAAAGGTTAAAAGAGAACTAAAGTAATAGCAGCTATTAAAAACAAACGCCTGTTTTTAAATACAGGTGTAGTAATCTAAGTGGGCAGCAGACAAATTCTTTCTGTCTGGACATGCCTGTAGTTACAGCAGAAGTTTTTGCTATGCTGCTAAGGGCAGGGGCAGTGTCTGTGTGGCAGAACATGTTTTACACAAAAAAGATCCCCAGCTTCAGCCCTTGTCATCTCAGGAAGCAGATGCTGGGAAAGAGCTTTCTTTGTTTCAGACCAAAGAGAATGACTGCCAGCCTCACATGTTCCTAAGTTTGCCCTGAAGCTAGAAGGCAAGCATCCCTCACCCTTTGGCCTTGCTCACAATGACACTATAATAAAATAAAAAAGAGGAAAGCTGCCACCTACTCAGTGACAGTCTTGGCTTCAGGGAGCATTTGACCATGGTCAAATAATAGACATTCAATTGACAATATTTTACAAGTGAATGTAATTTTACCAGGACTGCAGATCTAGAGTCTCAGTCAAGTTGTCTCCTCCAATAAACATGGTCTGATGGGGAAAAGAAGCATAGACCAGAATCAAGCCACATCTGTATAAAAACTGCCCATTGCAGCAGACCAGTGGTCTAGCCAACACAAATTATGTCTCCTATATCTGATGTGATGTTTTGGAAATGAAAAACTGCAGAGAATACTAATAAAATGCTAATACTAAATCTTATTTTATCCAAAATAATTGAGTTCTTCATAATAATAAACATATTTATTTTACTGCATTTGGACTGTTTAATAGGTGATATTGAGAGACTAATCAATTATAAAATAGATTGATTTATCCAACACTGCTGGGGTGAAGCAAAGAAGTGTGCATTGCCCACAATGGAGGCAAACTCTTTTGCAGATGTACTTATAAAATATGTATAAGTTGTTATTAGCAATCAAGCATATATAGCAAGGAATTAGCAATCAGACATATATTTACAGGGCTCTGAAGCCAAAATCCTTGAATATACTGAAACTTGAATAAAACAGAGCTTTAAAAAAACAAACTGGAGGACAGCATCTGATTATCATGTTGATTACTAAGAGCTCAGCTGGTAGGAGCAGAGGGCTATTCCTGACTCTGTAAACTACGGTAAAATGCCTGGAAATGGTGGGAAGTTCTGTTGCCTCCTCATAAGTGGTGCTGCAGCAGTTTTTGGTGAGAAAGTTCAGGACAGAGTAGAACAGTGACTATCTGTACTACTTTCAAACTCAGCAAAATTGGTGGTACTCAAAGGACTTCACTATATAACGTACTTCATGCTTAGATACAGTTGGAAAAGGAGATAGGACTGAAGTAAGAGAAAATGCCCCTGGAAATGTAGTGGCCTAAAGGACTGAGAGACCCTGCCCATGGAGCTGGTAATTTGGGGCCAGTCTCATGTATAGGATGTGAAAGTAACAGTGAGACTGAGGTACTGGTGTAAATGTCCTGGGCTTCTTGGGAAAAGGGTGGAAATATAAGTGGGAGAGCTACAATGCAGACACATTGGAAAGCAGGAGAATATCTTTGAGATTCCCTAAGATGAAGAAAAAATGGAAGCTGTCCCTGCCTATCATTTTCCATTCCACTTGTAACAAGTCTCATGTTCCCATGCTTTTTTTAAAAGTCATGGTTGGAAGTTATTCTTCCTTCCTTCCATCACTGTTTCTCCTCTAAATAGCTACTTCTAATTTATATTACACTTGACTGCAAAATCATCTAAGTTCATGAAAAAGGCTTTGCTTGTGTTGCTTGCATGAAGATTCATGATGTTTATCAAAACATCATTTTTTGAGCATTCAACTGAGCATTCAAAAGAAGATGTAACCACTTCTAATAATTCCAAAAGCATATTAGTGTCTTCTGTTTAATGAAGCTGGGCTGGCCCAGCAGGTTTTGGTGCCTGAGGTAAGCCCTTTCTTTGGAGATAGCCCTTTCCCCACATTCAACATGGGTGACTTCTACATAGGGTTTTTGTAGGTTTCCCTGTGGCAGATTTCTTCACAGTTTCTCTTCCCCAATCTTCCAGACATGGCCACTCACTATCGTCTGAGCCACCAGGACTTTTGCAATTTTACTTTTTAAAAATCAGCACTATAAAATCATCATATCAGCATACCATTTTAACTGTATGCATATGAGACTGCCTTATACTGAATCAGACTGCTTATACTGCTCCTGCAAAGTGTGTATTGTCTACTCAGTGGTTCTTCAGGGATTCACACAGAGCTTCCCCCCCCCCAACAACTGCTCCCTGATCTTTTGAACTGGAGATACTAGGGATTGAACCTGGGACCTTCTACATGCCAAGCAGGTGCCAGGTAAAGCAGGTTCGTTCTGTTCCCAGCTGTCATTTTAAAAGTAAGTCTTTAGCAGCTTTTTCCCTTATGAAGATTTGGTTTTTACATCGCCACAAGAGAAAACTATGGAGACTTTTGTTTGATTAAACATTAATTAAAATGATGGCCTCTAATCTGGAGAGCAAGGTTTGATTCCTTGCTCCTCTGCATGCAGTCAGTTGGGTGACCTTGCACTAGTCATAGCCCTGATAGTACTGTTCTGACCCAGCAGTCTTGTCAGAGCTCTCTCAGCCTCACCTACCTCACAGAGTTTCTGTTGTGGGGAGAGGAAGGGAAGGCGACTGTAAGCCACTTTCAGACTCCTTCAGGTAGTAAAAAGCGGGGTATAAAAACCCTTCTTCTTTAAGCATGCAAATATCAAGGGATATCAAATATCACTGATAAAAATAGAAGTTGAATAAACTTTCCTCTTTATTTACCTGGCATTTGAAATGAACAATGTAAAATGAAAGTAGACGGTTGATTTTTAAAAATTTTCAAATATCATAACACGGTTAAACCATTTGCCCTAGCCTCTTCTGGCATGCTCCCTGGGGCGGGGCTACGGATGTCATGTCTGTATCAATTTCTGTCCCAGAGTTGCGCCAGATGTGTCCCACATAAAAAAAGGCAGCCTTTCTTCCCCTGCACTCTGCAGTGCAGCTGCTGTAGCTTAAATTTATTACATTTATTATTTATTATTTACATTTATATACTGATCTTATCGAACTGGCTGTCACAAGAAGCATGGCACTTGAATGGATGTGAGTAATAACCTCTTCACACTCAACTAGGGTTGCTAGAGTACAATGTTACTGCATGACAGGTAGACTACAATCCTAACAATACTTCTACCAGTAATCCCCAGAGAACAAAATGGGACTTACTACTGAATGCACCTGTTAAGGATTGCTCCTTTATTCAGAAGGCAGGATATTTCCCAGCTTGAAGATGAAGGGATAAGAATTGCTTTACTTGTAATTTGATTAGCAAACATAGAGTGATGAACATACAAATGGGAGGTGGAGGAAAAAGTTTTCACTTTATTAACCAAACATCTATCTGTGCCATAGCTATTAGGTTTTGTATGATTCTTACTGGCTGTCTCTATTTTTAATTTCATTTTAGTTGATTTAGTGATTGATTACTTGATTGTTAATGTGTTTTGTTTTGTTACTCACTTCTTTAGGTAAAAGATAGGCATATACATATTTAATTTAAATAATAATCAGGGAGGGTTTTTAAGAGGCAATCATACACATGGTTCTACACTACTTTTCAGATTCTTTAATCATTTTAAAGACCCATAAAAAGATCTATAAATTAATATCTGATCCCTGTTGAGAATTTCTGGATCTGATTTACCACTTGAGGAACATTAAAGAAGAGGATCATTTGTGGTTAGTGCCTTATGAGCTTTGTGATCAGATACCCCTTTTACCATCGACTTTATGGGCATAGGGATCCATTTCAGAAATCCAAAAATGTATTGATCAATGAAGAGTAGAAGGTTGAGGGGAATATATATACTAACCTCGCACTTGGATTTGGATGAGGTAGGTGGTAGCAGAGTACCGTAAATTGGTTCAATTTTGCTATTCTGAATTTTTACCACCAGGGGGTATCAGAGTTTAATACAGTGTAAACTGAACATAAATAACATAATTTCTTTCAGTAAATGGTCTTTCATATCAGTCAGGAGGACTATAAAACCTTTGCTTGTTTCACGTACACACCTTAGGGCTAACAGTAAGTGTTTATGTGTAAAAGGCACATACTTGTAAACAAAAGGTATACCTTTTATGACCTTTCTAGCTTTTATTGATTGTATTGAGAAAGCGTCACAAAAGAGAACTCAAAAACGTGAATACTGTTCTTGTCTGTCCTTCTGACAACTTTTATACTTCTTTTGTAGCAATAAAATCATCCTCACTTTTCCTCTTCAGTATCATAGGGCAGTTTGCATAAGTATTCACATCACTGGGTTTCTCGACTCTTGATGACTCAAGCTGATGATTTGTACAGAACTTGTGAAAAGTACTCTGAAAAAGTACTCTGCTAGAGGGCTGTGATCTGTGTGATCCGTGATGGTTCTTTCACACATGCAAGTCACACCAGCTGATGCCAGAGATAGAAAATGAAGAGCAGGGATATGTGACTCAATTATTACATGTGGGTGTTTCTTATGTGGATAGCCATTTTATATTTGTCAAAATGCTGTAACAGAAAACAAGCCTATCATGCAATCCTGCCATACAAGTCTATCTGTTATCTGCACAAGCTATATTTACCTGTTGACTTAAACATTTTCCCTTGTTTTCAAGAAATTTGCTACATTTTCTTAAAACAACAGATTTTAACTGTTGGTTTTTTAAACCTCTTACTTGTGACTCTTATTTGGCCTTGACTTGTGTCTGGGAAAAGGTCATTGTTTGCACCTTTGACTTCCCTGAATCCAGGATAAACAAAGGGGACATGATAGAGGTTTATAAAATTATGCATGGGACGGAGAGAGCTGATAAAGAGAAAAATTTCTCCTCTCCCAGAATAAGAACGTAAGAAGAACTCTGCCGAGTCAGACCAATAGTGCATCTCATCCAGCATCCTGTCTCACACAGTTCCTCTGGATGGCCAGCAGCAGGGCATAGAGGCAAAGTTCTTCCCTTGATGTTGGCTCCTGGTTCTGGGATTCAGAGGTTTATTGCCACTGAATCTGGACGTTCACCTCAGTCACCATGGATAGTAGCCATTGATAGACTTATATCCTCTATAAATCTATCTAATCCTCTTTGAAAGCTCTTTATTCTTGTGGCCATCCCTACCTCTGGGAGCAAATTCCACATTTTAATCGCTGCCTTTTGATCCCTGCTGATCATTCTGCACCTACTGCTTTATTGGATGCCCTTGAATTCTAGCATTTTCAAAGATGGGACAGATGTTAGGCTGTCTGGTATGTAATTTCCTGGTTCACCTCTGAGTCTTAAAAAAATTGTGTCACATTTGCTATTGTACATTCTTCTGGTACAGTGGCTGAATTTAGTGATTGGTTACATGTATGAATTAGTAGAATCATGGCAGAAATGTGCAGAGTCAGCAGAGAGATGTTTAAGCATTAAGCCCTGCGACAAGATAGTCCAAAGATTTAGTAGTGCTAAGTTAGCTGTGGCTTTTATGTTTCTTAAGAGTCTCTTCATTAATATTACTGGTCATTGAACATTGTCATTACTTTGAAAATATTCAGAAAATGATATGGGAGGATCAGAATCCCACTTCATCTTCCCTCTTCCTGTGCAGCCCCACACTGAGACTGCACTTAGCGCAGGCTGGCCACAGAGCACTTTTCCTACTAGCTGAAGATCTAAAGGGGGTGCCCCAGAACTGAAGGAGACACACATGTGCCAGCTTTCCTGCTGGCATACGTTCCTCAGTTGGGACACCCCTTCCCCTCAGTTTCTTTTTCACTGCTGGGAGAGGAGCTCACAGTTACTAGCTACTTCTTAGTTGCCACACAGTTGAACTTTCTTGGCCTGTGTTTTCTTCTGTCAGGTAACTCCCTAGTTCCCTTCCATGATGCTTTTCAGGTCAGCTTGCTCAAAGTCCCAGGGGCCTCTTCACTGGAATATTCCTGTATCCCACCCCCGTTTGATGACCTTGGAGCCTCAGCATGTTTAGATTTTTGTTCACAGGTTGAAATCTGCATTTCTTTGAAGATGAGCCTTATGCTGTATGAACCATGTGAACTGAATATTCTATTGCTGGAGGTGTGTGTGTGGGGGTGTCTCTTTATAAAGTGTTCTTTGAATTTTGAGTTCTTTGTTCAAAGCATCTTGGGGTCTTCCTGAGATGCCATGTCCCTGTAAGTTCTATTTACTGAAATAAACTTCAGAATCAATTCCTTGAAGTTCTGAGTTTGCCTGAATTTTTGGGATCTCTGATGCAGTACATGACATCTTCAGTGTTCTTCTTCAGATACCATCTTTTAGTGTTTGATAGGGAGTTTTCCTTCTTCCTCTTATTTTTGTAAGTATGCAAAATTATAATAGTTTGTATATCCCAGAAATAGATTGATATAAAACAGACAGTACAAATTAATCTGTAATGTTGATCATAGAAAGATATACTAGAGATAGAGACTTAATTCTGCCAGATATAAATATACCAATTGCCTTATATAAGCATTTGGTATGCTAAATTAACATTGTATGTATATAATAGAAACAGACTGGATTGTGAATAACGGTATGAATTAATGCTTAATGTTGATCATAAAATGATATACCAGAGATTTAATTCTTTCATATATAAAGGTAGCACATGCATTAGCAAGTTATTGTATTGTACTGTACTGTATGATGTTTTTTATCTGCAGCTTTCAGTTCATTAATATATGAACGACGGACAAGCTGTGATTCTTATCTTATACTTAAGGCACATGCCAGCAAAAATCAAATGAAGCTGTCATAAGCACAAATTTTAGTGAGCATTATTCATCTGCATATAGAACACTTCTAACAGTTTAAGAGATGTTTCTGGAAATGCAGAATCAATTTGTCATGCAAATGACCTAATTAGGGAAACCGTATTTTTAGAATATTAGATAAAGGGAAACACATTCCTTTTTATTAAACCTTCCCAAACATATAGAATCATTCATATGAAAAAATAATGGGACCAAGTGGTTTTTCTTTGATGGAAGTGCTATAATCAGACACTACTGAGGGGACATTGCAGAATTTATTCCAAAATTTGAACTGTAAGAATTTAAAACTGTTATTATTCAATGCTAACATTATTTCCTTTCTTCCCATTATAAACACTATCTAAATGTCCTTATTAACAGTGTCCCCTCAAAGTGCTGTTAAAGCAATGTTTCCTTTCTTGGCAGACTACAGGGATTCACTTACCAACAGTAATATAAACAAAGATTCTGTGGAGAGTTTTGTGAGGTAAAAGCCTTGTCTTTAGTGTTGTATAGGAAACTTTAAGTCTAAAGGTTCACCAAAGCCTTCAAGTGAATAATTGCGCCAAGAGATGTAGAACTTTGTCAGTGTTTGATGAAATGCTGCATATTATAAAAGCATGAGAATATAAAGAATATCTGATTTCAGTAATGAACCATAGGCTTTCACACACAGCCTTACCCACTTTTGACTACTGTGATCAAATAAGAAATTCTTCTCATTTCCTGCTTCATCTTCAATCTTCAAATACTAACTTTCAGTGTTGTATTTACATTAACTAATAACATTTACAGTCTTTGCTAGCTTGAGTACTGTCCTATCTAACTCTGTCATTTTAGGCATCTGATAGTCAAATCTTGCCATTTTTAGATTTAATGTTAATTTATAGAAGACAGATTTCATATAGAAAACAGACATGGCATGTGACTGAACATCAGAGTACGTACATGAAAACCTATCTAGTTTGTCAGAGAGTTAATTAAAAATAAAATCCTGGTAATTCAAAGTATATGCTGTTGTGATAGGCCTATGTGCAAGATATCAAGCCAGCATGGTTACTACCACCATCCTTTAAAGCTGGACTTCATATTATCCTCCCCCCCCCTAAAAAAAGAGATTTATTTCTAAGTGAATATGCTATAAATTACAGCCTGCTTCTTCAGTGTAACAGTCTCCTCAAACCATAATGCCATATTGGTGATGTTACATCACCAGGAAAGTTTAATATTGTAGTTGTCATCATCATCAGCTTCTCATACTGGTGCACTGGCAAAAAATTATGGTTCTCGGTGCATTGCAGTAAGGTCCTATTCCAGCACCAAGAGTGAGGTGGCAGTAGGAGGCAAGGCTGCCTAGTCACCTCCCTCTTCATTTGTCTTTTGATAAGATGAACAGACCTCGATATTTCTGCCTTATTTGTTGATTTCACTATTCTGCCTCAGCTAATATGCCCAAGCCCATATAAACATAGAGAACTGGACTGACTGTTAACTGCTAAGGGATATAAACCGCTAAGGAGAAATGGTTAAATGGAATAATGCAAAATCTGAAAATATAATATAAATATAAATGTAGATCAATAAACCAATTAGTTACAAGGCAATAATCAATAGGCAGACTGACCTACATATAACTTTTCTTTTTCACAGTAAAAACAACAAAGCATTGGCTGATCAATGATATGCAATTAAAACAATTCAGCACTCTGTTGTATGTTCTGCTGGTCCACTTCTTAAGCTCTTTCAGGACAGCGTGGAGGTTATTTTAACTCTAATTCAGTGGGGGAGAATCTTCCATTGTCAGTTATCTAAAAATATGAAATACATACATACTTAATACAAAATATTTCTATTTAGCGTCAACAAGTTTGTCCACAACATACTTTTGGGGGCACTCAAAAGAACTTATGATTAAAGGATGCATATGTAATCATACAAAGTGGTGATCATACTGGATATCTAGAACAAATAATTGATAAATTAAATACTGCTATCCAATATAGTTATTTTCTGTAAATCAAATAATATTTGGGGGACTCAATTAAAACTGAAAGGGACCTCATGGGTCATCTAGTCCAACCCTCTGCACCATTCAGGATACCTACAAACCCATTGCTCATCCACTGTAACCTACCATCCCCTTAAGCCTTCACAGAATCAGCCTCTCTGTCAGATGGCTATCCAGACTCTGTTTAAAAATTTCCAAAGATGGAGAACCCACCACCTCCTGAGGAAGCCTGTTCCACTGAGAAACTGCTCTAACTGCCAGGAACTTCTTCTGGATGTTGAGATGGAATTTCTTTTGAATTATTTTATTCATTCATTCATTCATTTATTCATTTATTTATTTATTTATTCGTATTTTTATACCGCCCTCCCTGAAGACTCAGAGCGGTTTACATATAACTGAAACTATACATAAAACCATACATATAATAACATTCATATTATTAACTGGTATAACCGGGTAACAGTATAACATAACAGTACAACATTATAACAAACAGTGGTAACTCGAACAGGTCTAGGAGTCTTAGTGGGTTTTTGGAGGGAGGGGCCCTGCAGATGTTGGTTGGTTGGCCTGGCCTCAGCCAAATGCCTCGTGGAAGAGCTCCTTTTGCAGGCCCTGCAGAACTGTTTTAGTCCCATCAAGGCCATGATCTCCTCCGGGAGCTCATTCCACCAGGTGGGGGCCAGGACAGAGAATGTTCTGGCCCTGGTCGAGGCCAGGCGAACTTCTTTTGGGCCAGGGATCAGTAGCCAGTTGGTGGCGGCGGAGCGTAAAGCTCTTTTGGGGGCATAGGCAGGGAGGCAATCCCTCAGGTACACTGGGCCCTGATTTCATCCTATATCTAAAATTGTACTAAGCAAAATGATTTTATATAGACGTTAGGAAATGGTTTTAAAACTTGTGATCTGCAATGTAATTTTTGCTTCATACTAAAAAATACTTTAACAAACATTTATCTCTAAAAATGTGGCTAAAAAAGTAATTCAGACCTTGTGTTTGAACTCCCCTGGTGTCTATATTTTTATAAAGCTTTAGATTCTTAAATGTCAGTTCCTGCTTGAAATTGACAGTCTTTCTTATTTGCAATAAATGCCATCTTAAATGATCCCTTCTAAACCCATTGTATTCAATGGTCTTAGATGGATTCACCTCTGCTTAGGATGGCATCTGGACAACATTCAGAATCACCATCTAAAAAGGAAAAGTAACGGTTAAACACAATTATACATTTTGTCAAAACTGGGATGTAGCAACAGATCCAGAAGAAACTAAACTGGAAGAGAACATCATATACTTTCCCACTTCCTGGCCAACTTTTTTTTTTGGGGGGGGGATGACTCAGAACATCATATGACCATATATAATTTTTATATTGTTGTTGTTTTTATTATTCATTGAACTTATATCCTGCCACTTTCCAGAGACTCATGGTGGCTTACGAACATACCCCCCCCTAAAAACTCCTATATAAAACCACATTTAGCCCTATGGTTGTAAGACCCCCTACAAGCCACAAGATTGGTGACAAAAGTTCCTTAGTTCCCCGTGCAGACCTCTCTAGATGGAATAGCAAACCAAGCCAGAGGAGGGAACATGTTGTTCTTAGCAGTAGCCTGAACCAAAGACCTAGTGGAAGAGCTCCATTTTACAGGCCCTGTGGAACTGTGACAGCTCTGACAGGACCCTCAGCTCTCCTGGGAGCTCATTCCACCAGCTTGGAGCCAGGCATACTTCCTTAGGACCAGGGACCTCCAACAGATTAGCATCCACAAAGCAAGGTGCTCTGCGTGGGGCATAAGTAGACAAACAGTCTCTAAGGCCACAAATGGCCTTAGAGGTCAAAATCAAAACCTTGAATGTGATCTGGACCATGACTGGCAATGAATGCAGCTGCCTCAGCACAGGCTGGATATGGGCCCTTCAAGGTGTATTTGTGAGGACTATAGCAGCTGAGTCCTGTACCAACTGGAGTTTCTGGATCAAGGACAAGGGTAGGCCAGTATAGAGTGAGTTTCAGAAATCCAATCTAGAGGTGACCATTGCATGGATCATAGTGGTCAAGTAGTCCAAGAACAAGTAGGGCACTAGTAGCCTTGCCTGTTGCACACAGAAAAACAGGCTACTCTCATGACATGGGCCTCTGTACATAAAGAGGCATCCAGAATGACACCCAAATTTTTTGCGAAGATGTTGAACTGCCTTCCAGCTAAAGTGGACAAACCTGCTTCCTGTCCTGTTGCCTGTCTAGTCACAAGACCTCTGTCTTGAAGGGGCTGTTTTTCAGGTGACTCTGCACTAATCATCCAGCAATGGCTTCCAAACATGTGGCAATTATATCTGGGAGGAGTCCGGGTGGCCGTCCATGAGGAGACTGGATGTTATCCGCATACTGGTGACAACCCAGTCTGTAGCTCTAGACCAACTGTGCCAGAGGGTACAAAAGGATGTGAATAGCATGGGAGAGAGAATAGTGCCCTGAGGGACCCCACAAGGAAGTCGATAGGGGTGTAACAGTTCCTCTCCCACAGCCACCCTCTGTGTCCAGTTCTGGAGGAAGGAGCACAGAAATTGAAGGGCTGTCCTTGAATTCTAGCGCCATCAAGGCGGTGGGCAAAAAACTCATGTTTGACCATGGGCTGACAGATCAAGCATCACAAGTATGGCTGAACCGCCCCGATCCAGCTGGCACTGGAGATCATCCACCAAGGTGACCAACACTATCTCCACCTCATGGCCAGGATGGAAGTCCAACTGGTATGGGTTGAGGACCGATATTATTAAATGCCATGGTCAAGCATGACACAAGGTTCCTGTTTCCAGCAGCATATGCATATGCTGTGTCATGCCTACCTCTGGAAAGTGATTTGATAGTGAACCTCACTATTAGTTTAATCTTTAAATAGGACAGGGTCCTATTAAATAAAAGAGTAAGGCCACCTGGGGAGGAGTTAGGGCGGGCCCTGTCCAGGATAAAAACTCAGAGGGCCCAATCAGGAGCCGCAAAGCGGCTCCTGATTGGGCCCTCCGAGTGTCCATCCAGGGCCAAGCAGCCAATGGGGAGGCGCACAAAGTGCCTTCCTATTGGCTCCTCACCAGGACAGACCAAAATTCCATTCACCCAGCCCAGTCTCGCTGCCAGTCTGCTCCTGACCACCAAAAGGAGAGGAGGTCAGTAGGGCTACCAAGGGGGATGAGAAGAGAGGCTTGGACAGGCTGCGCCAGCTCTTTTCGCCCCAAGGCTGTCCTAACTGTCAAGTCCAATTGTAAATTGCCTCAGAACCATGACAGAGCTGGCAGGAGGCTGCAGAGTGCTCCCCCCCCTTCAGGCCTATGACAGGCCCTAACTGGGGGGAGGGAGGCGCTTTCGAGGAGACTGAGGGCCTTCCTTTTGAGGGGGGGGGACTTTCCCCTTCTGCCAAACAGTTGCCTGACAGGGAGGCCACAGAAAAGCCCCTTCTCACTTAAAATACTACTCTGGCTGGGGGTTAGACACAGCCAAGCCATGTGTCTTTCTTCTTTGCAACTCTCTGCAGATTTGAGGCCACTGCACAACGTTATTCTGCAGAGGAAGCTGGCTCTTTTGTCTCCTGTTTCATCTGCACAACAACCCTGTGCAGTAGGCCTCAAGTCTTTCAATTCAACAACAACCTGTGTGGGAAGCCTTAAATGTTTCTTCTCTACCACAACCCATGTCCAAAGTAGCCCTTTCTGCCTGGGGAGATGATCTTTATACTCTGCAGGTGAGCTGTAATTCCAGGAGCTCTCCAGGCCACACCTGTAGGTTGGCTACCCCTGGGTTGGAAATATTCCAGGAGGTTTGGAGGTGGGACTTCAAAATCGTTCAATGCCTCAGAGTCCAGCCTTCAAATGAGCCATTTTTGCCTGCAGTTGGTAGGGAGTGGTGCAGGAGTGTCCCTCCTGGCCTAGGGGTTATGGCCAGCCCTTATCAGCAACTGTTTGTATTCTGGGGCGCAGACAGGCAGACCAGCATCAGTGATGTGAGTCTGGAAAGTGCAGGAAGATCTAAATAAATATTTACAGCCTGTAACTAAATAGAGACCAAGTAAATGTCTGGAGACACATCGTCACTGAAATAGTAACTGGCAAATAACCTTGGCCTGGCAAATAAAAAAGCAGTATTAAAAACCTTGCTAAGGTCAAGACTGCTGTGCGCAGACAGTCTTCCTCTTAGGGTTGCCAGCTTCCCTGTGAGGCTCGCTACCCCACCTCCCTCATGGGGAGTCTGCTATGGGGAGAGAAGGGGAAGACAATTGGAAAATGCTTTGAGACACCTGAGGCCTGCTGGGTCACTGCGGCCCATTCCCAGTTCTCTCAGATCTCTCACAACCCTACATACCTCACAGGTATGACAAATGGAAAAGGTGTTTGTAAACCGCTTTGAGACTCCTTTGGGTAGTAAGCAATAGGGTACAAAAATCCGTTCTTCTAAGGAGCAACCATGAAAGAAGCATGTGGGCACATAACATTTTACCAACAGTGAAAATATGGGAGACAGAAGGAACAGGGTGGACACCTGTGTACTGTGACTACCCTATGTGTATTAGGGCAGAGGGGCATTTCGGTGAATGTGGCCTAATTCACACAAGAAGGGAAATGACGCAGAACTGGGGGGAATTGGTTGCCATGTAATCTTCCCCTAAGAAGAGTCTCCAGTCTGATTTTCCCTTCACATATCTGAGGACATGGCTCTGGAAAGCTCATCTGTAACCACTATGCCACAATTCCCAAAGGTCAGTCCTCTCCCACACTCAACGAACATTCCACACCACAGGTTCTTGACACCCATATCTCCACACCCATGGCCTCATTTGCCACCATGCCACCACAACCTCCCACACAACACACATGACAACCCCATGCCCTTACAGACTGGACAACTCGTCCCCTTCCTCTTCCCACTGCCAAGCTCTAGCGCCCGTTGTATTCTTGGAGACAACGGGCTTTGCCCCTAGTTAGACTATAAATCAGCAGAAAGGGTCTTGTAAATATTATCTGTCTATAAGGCCTGGTTATTTTTGGTATGTTATAACAAAATAATGTACTATTCTTTGCATACCTCTATAATCTGGCTGAAAATGACATTGAGGTTGGGTAAAAACGTTTCATTAAAAATATTTAGAGATGAGTGCTGGAGAGAAAAGGATGAGAGATAGCAGCTAATATGATCTATTGCCTCTATAATAGCTCCAGTCATTGGGTTGAAAAAGTATATCATTATGAAATATTTACATGTTTAATGCAGAAGACAATCTGATATTCTTGTTAACATCATGGGAGTGTTTCTGCAAAACAATTTATGTATCCCATTATCCAGAAAGAATTCAAATGAGTTCTTTATAGCAATGAGTATTATTTTGTTGTTCAAGAAAGAATATACGTATTGCCAACTATTCTGTGGTGAATTGCTGAAAAATGTTTGTCTCCATATTTGCTGCCATGCTGTTTTGATTGATCAAATGCCGGAACAGTTCCCCCCCCCCCAAAACAATGTTTTCTGTGACATTTACATGATATCATCACTGATAACGGAGTACTGATAATGAAGTAGAAATATTTAACTCTGTGTAAATCCAATGGTTTTATATTAATTTTCTTTTGCTGTTTTCTAGTCTACCCATATCCAAAATCTAAATTATCTTAAATTAACAATGATTTTTTAAAAAATCATATCTTGTTATGAAAACATAATAGGGAAAATATTTATCATATTTTAATGCTAAGGGTTTTTTTAAGGAATAGAAATCTGCCTTCTTTGTTGAAACATCAAAGTAGCCAACAATAGTATTCTGTAACATCAGAGGACATAACATGCTAGACATCAGAAGGTTTTTTCCTTAAAAATTAATGCTCAGTAAGAAATAGAATTGTCCACAGACATTTTTACTGCCTATTAAGTGTTAAGGGGAAAAGGGTTTTTTAAAGTGGATATTCTAAACTCCTGAATCAATTTAGAGGGCAATCAACCCAATGTATGCACCTAAACCAGGTGATGCTTAAATCTAGTGTTTTCGGCTGTGAACAAAAGCTGGTGATTCCATGAAATTTTAGTAGATGATGATACTTGAGAGGCTTTGTAGTTGGGAGTGATCATTTATCAGGCAGTACTTTCAGGCACACATTAAATTCTTCGGTAATTAAAAATTCACAGAGGTGAAAAGGATACCTTGTAAATATTTTATTTTCTTTTTATTTCTCTAAAAGAACTTTGAAGGCATTTGTAGATCTTAAGTAAGATTATCACTACATTAGGAATGACTGTATGGTAGAAGACCTTTTAAAATGATCAGTTATGTAACCATTCCTTAAAAAGAAAGAAAGAAAGAAAGAAAGAAAGAAAGAAGAGAGAGAGAGAGAGAAAGAAAGAAAGAAAGAAAGAAAGAAAGAAAGAAAGAAAGAAAGAAAGAAAGAAAGAAAGAAAGAAAGAAAGAAAGAAAGAAAGAAAGAAAGAGCAAATATTATCAGTGGAACATGGCTCCTATCAGCATATGTTTTAAACTGGATCTATTTATAAACTTCAAAGAATTAAGTGCTAAAGAGAGAGACAGTTTGGTGTAGTAGTTAGGAGCACCGACTTCTAATTTGGTGAGCCGGGTTTGATTCCCCACTCCTCCACATGCAGCCAGATAGGTGACGGGCTCACCACAACACTAATAAAGTTGTTCTGACCAAGCAGTAATATCAGGGCTCTCTCAGCCTCACCTACCTTGCAGGGTATCTGTTGTGGGGAGAGAAAAGGGAAGATGATTGTAAACTGTTTTGAGACTCCTTCAGGTAGAGAAAAGTAGCATATAAAATCAATTCTTCTACTCCTACTAAACCAAAATATCATCTGAATAATATTTTTTTGTTTGTGCACCTTTCAAGAGAATTTTTCATTATTCAGAAGTTTTAGCCAGGAGTGTACAAATAATTTGGTGTTTTTCCTCCCGGGATAATGAAACAATTGTTTGAGAGCATTACCTTAGGATTTTCTTGGCATTTTTTCTTATAAGGTTGGTTGCCAAGTCTTTCCTTAACCTTCTTCATCTACCTGAGCTTAGAACCAGAATGCTCAGGTGTGCATGGCTGGGTTACATGGACAGCAAAAATCACAAACAAGGAAATATTACAGTGCATAAAGTCTAATATATCACTGGTAGTCAAAATCACAAAATCAGCTCACTAACTTTGGCCATACCACACAATCTAACTCAGTGGAGAAAGCTATTATGCTAAGATTGTGGAAAAAGTAAACAAGGCCAACAGAGGGCAAAGTGGTTGGATGTGATCGGGATGGACATTGGCCAGAACACTGCATGGCTGAGGGAAGCATTGTGGGATTGGGGATCATGGCAGCAGCTGTGCCATGGGATCATCAAAAGTTGGACTCAACTGAATGGCTGACAACAACAACAGCAACATATTGAGAAAAAAAAATTATTTTCTGATATTCCCAAACACCAATAAGGTATATGTTCAGTTCAGGTATAGCTGAATGCACATCCTTGGTTTTAACCTTTAGTATGCATGTGTTTAAAGGAGTTATAATGTCTTATTGATGCCAAGGCCATCAGTCAGTCACTTTTAGAAGCTGATGACCTATACACTGATGTGAAATGAATCCCTACACTTGCCTTTGTGTCAGAAAGGGAGACAGACAGAGACAGGCAGCTGAAACTTCATTGATTTTGGATTGTGTTGTATTCAGAAATTGCATCAGGCAGGAACAAATTAACAGTACTTTGGAATATAGGGGAGCCATGTTTTGGAATTCCACCCAATTACATCCTTTTTCTTGGCAAGATCACTCAATCCACATTCTCTCACACATATTGTGGGAGGTGTCATATTGTGGATTGATTCACATGTATCCCACTATGTAATCTGGAATTCTGTGCTAAATCTGGGAGGACTCCAGGCCACACCTGGAGGTTGGTAACCCCAGATATAAGTGAATTGCAAGTATTATGAACATAGGGTTGGTAACATCCATCCTTCACAGGTTCCAACCCAGATTGACAACCCTAGATGAACACAGCTATGCTGATAGGATATTTGTTATCCTTCAGAAAGAGTATTCTGAACAGAAGTAAACTTTGGGTAGGGATTATCTCTCATCTGTAATTTAAGATGCACAGTGTAAATGTATAGACACTAAATATGTGTTAAATTGTTGTAGTAATGAAGCCAGTGTGCTCAGTATTATGTTGATTAACCACTAAATGAAAATTTACTATAGAGTGTCATGGACCCAAATTGCCACAAAACTTCAAGATATATTTGATATACCTCTGTAAATATTGGTACAGGGATGCTAGTCAATCCATCAAGTCAATGATGTTGGTATCAGAATGTCACTATAAATACATCAGCTGAACAGAGCTAATACTCTGTAGATCAATGTCTTCGCTTGTTGGCTGACTCCTATTTTGTGATGCTGAGCAATCTTTGACTACGCCTAGAATTCTTGGAATTTTCTCACCCATTTAAATTACTTTTCTCACTCCTTTTATTTCTGTGTAATATACAAATAACTTTCACCACCAGTGTTTATGGAGAAAAGAAATCATATTTAACACTGATAATTGTATATTCACTGCAGCTAATAATACATTTGCTGTGCTTCTTGGGCTAGAGAGTTTGCTCACAGAGAGTGCTTTAACCATAAATTATAAACCCTTCAGGACAAAAAAATCTTAAAGGAACTTTGGATGCTTGATAAAAATGCACAAATGATCTGGAATAACTGATGATCTGGAATAACTGATGACATAATAACTTAAGAAAACTTGATAGCATTTATTTACTGAGTCTTAGTTTATATAAAAACACTTGACAGTTGAAATGGTAAGAAGAAATCTACTGTGTTCAGGAAAGATTAGTGATTTTAAGGTAAACCAATTTACTATGTATCATAAAGTTACAAGCGAGAGACCGCTGAGGACTCCGGGGAAACCTCAGTCCTCCCCATGATCATCATGATCATCCCCATGATCATCCTCCTCAATAATCCTTTTTGTCCTTCCTTCCACAGTTCATATTCCTGATTCGTTCCATCACTCTCAACAACCTCATCTCATCTGCCACTTCCCTCCCAACCTTCCTCCCCACCTTGCAGCTTTTCTGCTTTTCCTGCTTTCACAATTTCCTGCAGTTCACATTTCATCAGTTTTTCTCATTTTTCTTCCATTCTTCACATTTGCCCCCTTCTTTCTGTTAAAATATGAAAATTTGTAATGTGCATGATTCAATAGCGTGCATGAAGAGTATCCTAAAAAAGGGCACTGGAGGAGAGACATAGTTAGCATATTTAGATCAAGAACTTCCAGGTTTTTTTTTTTCAAATAATCTCCTCCAGGGTCCTGATTGGTTCAGTTGGAGATTTCCTGCCCCTTTAAGAACACTGTCTTCCTGTTTGCCTTCAGATGAAGAACAGCATTACAAAGTTGTTTCTTTTCTCAATAGAGTTATTTATTCTTTAAGCAACCAGAGCTATGTTTGCATATTTAACCTCTGCTAACTCTTTTTTCTTTCCTTCTTTTGCCTCACCCATCCACTTCTTTTCACAATTCACCTGCACTATTGAGATTTTGGATTACCTGAGTTGCTTAGGCAATACTTATTGAAGTTTGATGTGCAAATATACCCTTCTTAATTGTGGAAAGCTGAGAGTAATTAACTGAGATCCTGAATGGAGTGTAGTAACAACAGGATGTCAGTTAATTACTCTCAGCATTCACAATTAAGGGTACATGTACACATCAATCTCCAATGCATTTATTTGCTTCAGTATGTTAGCCCCACAATTAAATTCAAACAAATGATCATATAAATTAATCTTGTTATTCCAGTTTTGTCCTTTCCTCTGGTAAATTTCATTATGTTGTATGCTAGTCTGTTGCTAACCTTCTGCCTATATGTTTGGACTGGTAACTTCCATTTCACTGTATCTGAAGAAGTCTGAATGTGCATGAAATGTATTGTAAATAAAGCTTTGTTGGTCTTAAAGCGGCCAATGGACTTGAATTTTGTTCAATAAAATAATGATGTTCCTTGTTCTTAGGTAGCTTCATGTGCTGAGGTAAGCAATAAAACAGCACAAAACACAATTGTATAAAGCACTGAAATGTAAATAGAGAGTACACTATTGTGACAGTGCTGATGTAATTTTATATCAGACAGGTTTCAGGACTTGGTAACCTAATGCTCAGTGAATACACCAAGGGTGAGAAGGAAAAAACTTTGTTCAGCTGTAGAATAGGCCAACTGCTGGTTACAACCAGAAAAGGGCAGAAGCCTCATTTTGCATTACATGACATTTCCATTTGATCTCCCATTCACCTTGCACAAAGTCTCCTGGCTCCCAACCCCCAAAGATCTCTTGGGTGTCTGTACAACAGAGACATCACCCTTTACTAGAGGTCTTCCCACCTCCTGCCTCTGAGTTTGATAAGAGCCTAACCCAAATTACTGTTTCAAGGTCTAATTACTTCACAGCTACTGGAAGAAACTGGAAAGGACAAGAAAAAATATATTGGAATCTTGCTAGCTACTGTTCCAGGTTTACACACAGGTGAAACTGAAAACTATGGCAATACACTTAATAAGGGGGGGGGAACCATTTCTTTAAAAGATGCGGAAGCATTCATGTTATAATAAACTTTGTTGCAGAAATCTATTCTGGAGGTAACCATTGCATGGATCACCATGGCCAGGTGTTCGGAGGACGGGTAGGGCACTAGTAGCCATGCCTGGAGAAAGTGAAAAAACACCTGGCAGGCTACTTTCTTGACCTGTGCCTCCAAGGTTAGTGAGGCATCTATGTTCACTCCCAAATTCCTGGCCTGGGGTGCAGTATAAAGTTGCATCCTGGACAAGGTGGGTAAGTGCGCTTCCTGTCCTGCCCTCCTACCTCCCAGTCACAGGACCTCTGTCTTAGAGGGGTTGAGTTTCAGGTGACTCTGCTCAAGCCATTCAGCCATGGCTTCCAAACAACTGGCAAATGTTTCCGGGGGTGGGAGTCCAGGTAGCCATCCAGGAGGAGATAGAGCTCGGTGTCATCAGCATATTGATGTCAACCCAGCCCAAAACTCTGTACCAGCTGGGCCAGAGGGGGCATAAAGATTTTGAAAAGTGCGGGGAGAGCACCATGCCCTGAGGAACTCCACAAGGGAGTTGATAAGAGCATGACAACTCATCCCCCACAGCCACCCTCTGGGTCTGGTTATGGAGAAAGAATTGTAACCAGTGAGGGACTGTATCCCTGTCCAGGCAAGGTGGTGGGTCAATGGCTCATGGTAGACCACATCTAATAAAACTAGCATGGCTGACCCTCCCCAATCCAGCTGGTGATGGAGGTCATCCATCAGGGTGACTGGCACAATCTCCACCCCGTGCCCAGGATAGAAGCCAGACTGATATGGATCAAGAGCTGAAGTTTCATCCAAGAATGCCAGGAGCTGGTCTGCTCTGTCCCTTTCAACTACCTTCCCCAGGAACATGAGATGTGAAACTGGGTGGTAGCTGGCTGAGTCCTGCAGGTCCAGCAATGATTTCTTCAGGAAAGGGCAAACCACTGCCCCCTTTAGCATCTCAGGGAACTCCCTGGTAGACAGGGAGAGATTGATGATATCCCTCAGCTAACCTCCTATCTGCTGCCCACCCCTTTTGAGGAGCCAAGACAGCCATTATCTTTATTGGGATGATCCTTATCTCATTTTGTACAATCAATAATACAGATTTAAAAGTCATGGCACATATTTACATGAAATTTCAGTAACAATGCCAAATTTAGTCAGGGAACTTCCATCATTGGATGCTTCAAGATAAATAGTGACCAAGTGAATATTAATTGGACAAGACTAGTTAAGCCACACACATAGCCCTTCATAATTCATTGTGGTCTCAAATGCCTATGACTTTGTTTCAGTATTTCCTGCCAGTTTATATCATATTACTTAATGATCCTATACTATAGGTAGCATTACATTCTAATTATTCAAATCACAAAAATAAGAGAGAGAAAACTAGTTGGCCTTTGGAGAAGAGGTACAAAGTGAATGCAATTTATTGTCTTCACAGAATTCTGTGAGTCACTTGCCTGCTTTATTCTATGCTCCAATCCCAAATTTTCTAACAGTATTTTGTTCTACTTTGTTTCCAATCGTTACATCACAGTCAGCTATAATTATTAGCACATCTTGGTGGGTTGTGTGTGCTCAATTTCTTCCTGGACACTTCCATAAAAGCTCTCCATTTCCTTCCCATCACTATCTATAATTCAGACTGAAAAGTGACTGATGGTTATACTGATAGGCTTTCCATGAAGTCTGATTTATTTTATTTGTTCAGACTGAGCATTACAGTCCTTGACTGGCTGTGCTACATTTCATTAGAACAACTCCATTACTTCTGGAGTAAAACATAACCCAGTAAACATAAACCCAAGTTAAACATAACCCAGAACACTTTAATTCATCACTTCCAGGATTGCAATGTAATTGGTTTCCAAATTGACAGTGATTGGAAATATGGGATTGAAAATGATAATGTGGAAGTCAAAGATATGATATTGTGATGGCAGAATCTTCAAAGTTTCCCCTTATTCCAGTGATTTGCTTGACATTCATTTTTACATGCAAAGCTTCTAAGTTTTTGTTTTTCTTGCTTATTTTATATTTTTGTTTTATTTTTTCTATTGTTTTACTTGTTCTTTTTTTGTATGTGCCGTCCTTAAATTGCACTTTCAAGTGATTTTTATTGTTATATTAAGGAACTTGAATTCCCTGTGTGCGTTATTTTGAAAGCATAGTTTTTGTAGCATAGTATATAATGCAGTGTGTGAAGTACTACCATTAAGAATGGCAAATGCAAACGATGGGTGTAATCCAGCACCATTAAAGCCAATTGCAACTTTGCTTTTGAAATAAAAAAGAGGTAGATTTTATACTATAGTCATTATTTTTTAATATGGAAAATACTTTTAGATTCCAGGACAGAGGGAAAAGGTACATGGTGTACCAATTTCTATGTTCGGAGGAAAGAAGCAAGGCAAGGGAAAACATTTCAGCTCCTCCTGCCTACACAACCTTTCATTTTCATTAAGATTCAGTCAGCTCCCTGTGCTTTCTCTATGATTTGTATAAATGATTGACTTTAATTTGACCTCCTGGAATGCGAAGCAAATTCATACATCAGTTAAAATGCAAAAAATGTTACCATTACTGAAGTGTATGGGGAGTGGGAATTGACAAAGCATGATGATTCAAGAAACACCTGCTTGAGCTCAAACACAGCGGGCAGAAGGAGCAATGGGCATGACAGGTTTCTCCCTCTGCTTTTATGGAGTGCTAGACAGATGAAAATCACTGCAGTTATGGGGGACTTTCTAGCATCCAGACAGACATTTATTATCCCACCAAGTAATTGAAAGTATGATTTGAGATATAATTTTAGCTACATATTTTTGAGACTTGGGATGTTTTCACATTAAATTCATATTTCCAGATTCTTTATTGGAAAATTTGATATGTGCCTTAGCCTTCATCTGGGACATTGATCCTGGTCACCTTGAGCAAGAAAAGAACTGTAGCCAAAAGTTGACACAGCAATACCAATATTTTAATGCATTTATATGGATTTATAGGTTATGGACAGAGGGAGAAAGCAGATAGGCAATTGTTATTAAAGTAATTTTTGTTAATGCCATATTTACATATTGAACATAAGAGACTTATAAGTTCACTAATTACCTTAGACTTTTTACAGCAGGCCAGGCCACCATGAAGGCAAGTTTTATTAATTTCTGGGTGTTTGACAACTTGCTTTTTTGCAGTTCTTGGCAACAACAAAATCAGGACAGTTACCAAGACTCTGATGGAGAGTCTTAGTGGGGCATCAGTTGTGTATGACTGTTTCCAAACAATATAGCAGCATCTATAATTTTGTTAAAAACTGGTAGTGAAAACTATTTGATTTATGCAAAACTTGCTTCACAATGTTCAGTTTCAGGGATGAGCATACACTGATCATTTAATAACTATTAAAGGAAGCATGAAAGATAACCCAACAGTGACTTGATCAACTTTCTGTTAATATGGCCTACTTAGAATAATAGAATCATAGAATCATAGAGTTGGAAGGGGCCATACAGGCCATCTAGTCCAACCCCCTGCTCAATGCAGGATCAGTCCTAACCATCCTAAAGCATCCAAAAAAAGTGTGTATCCAGCCTTTGCTTGAAGACTGCCAGTGAGGGGGAGCTCACCACCTCCTTAGGCAGCCTATTCCACTGCTGAACTAGTCTGTCTGTGAAAATTTTTTCCTGATGTCTAGCCTATATCGTTGTACTTGAAATTTAAACCCATTACTGCGTGTCCTCTCCTCTGCAGCCAACAGAAACAGCATCCTGCCCTCCTCCAAGTGACAACCTTTCAAATACTTAAAGAGGGCTATCATGTCCCCTCTCAACCTCCTTTTCTCCAGGCTGAACATTACCAGGTCCCTCAACCTATCTTCATAGGGCTTGGTCCCTACTTGGAACGACAGAAATAGCAGAAACCACAGTCCATGGATGGGGGATATATTTATGTTCCAGAAGTTATACATAGCCATATTAGGGCACACAGGGAGCTTTTCTGCAGTGACTAAAAACTTCATGGAAGCTTTGCGGAATTTCATTATTTTCACACTAAAACCTCCTGATTCAGGCATAGCACCAAGCGTGTTCCCTATTTGTTGTGCATTTTGTGAATCCTGAGAAAACATGAGTCCCGCCCCCTCCCCTGGGAGGGAATTCGCAGTAAGCTAAAGGCTCAAAAGTTGCATTGACTCCCTCCACTGTTTCCCACCTCAAAATGATAACATTTGAGATCCAATTATTACTGTTTCTTTGCCCACCCTCCTCCACTTCCCACTGTATTTTAAAAAGATTTTGAACAGGGTTGCATTAAAATACAGTTCCAAAGTAGCACAAGCATGATGCACACACACCGCCTCCCTGTCTCCCCCTCCAACAAGAGTAAACATTCAACAGAACACTCTTCACCAATTTCATGAAGGGAAATGAAGCTGTGGTCAGTTTCAGGCAGGGATCTTACGTACATTATTAATTCCATCCAGCAGCATCCCATGGCTTTCTTCTTTGTAATGACTATTTTTTTAAAAAAATAATAATAATAATAACATGCATTATATGGGAGGGGGAGAGGAAGAGGAAATTGATTGCACAGGATCCTTGCCTGAAGTGGCTCACATAAAACAAAGATGCAAGGAGGCACCATTTCTCCCAAACTGTCTTTTAATTTGTATTGCTCCCGAGAAGGCATTTTATTTAAACTGGAGGGGAAAAGATGGAATTGGGAGTGTTATGTATGAAGTGAACCAATAATAAAAACCAAGTAACTTTGTAATCATACTAAATTCAGATAATATGTTGTCAATAAGTAAGTATTTTTGCTTTTCAACTAAGCTCTTATCTGCACTGGGCTTTTAAAGGCCATCCATGGTCTGGGCCCAGTGTACCTAAGGGATCACCTCTCTGCCTACACCCATGGGCCAGAGTGTTTTCTGTCCTGGCCCCCACCTGGTGGAACAAGCTCCCGGAGGAGATCAGAGCCTTAGTGGAATTCCGCAGTACTGCAGGGCTTGCAAAAGGGAACTCTTCCACCAGGCATTTGGTTGAGGCCAACCTGAATTCCATCACTTCCCATTGGCCCCTAAACTCCCCCCCCCATGAAAATATGCTGATGACACCTAGCTCTTCCTCCTGATGGATGGCTGCCCTGACTCTCCCCCAGAAACATTAGCCAGCTGTCTGGAAGCAGTGACGGGGAGGTTTAAGCAGAGTCATCTGAAGCTCAACCTTTCAAAAATGGCAGTCCTATGGCTGGGCAGGAAAGGTCCAAGCAAGGAAGCGTGCCTACCCAAACTGGATAGAATGCAGCTATCAGTGGCCCACTCTGCCAGGAACCTTGGAGTGATTCTTGATGTCTCCCTTTCAATGGAGGCTCAGATCACAATGGTAGTGTACCTGAAGTATCACCTCTCTGCCTACACCCTTCAAAGAGCCTTGCATACCTCCTGGCACTCCCTGGCCCCCCAAAAGCCCGCTTGACCTCAACCAGGGCCAGAGCTTTCTCCGTCCTGGCCCCCATCTGGTGGAATGAGCTCCTCTAGGAGGAGATCAGCGCCCTGATGGAACTTGAACAGTTCTGCAGGGCCTGCAAAAGGGAGCTCCTCTGCCAGGCATTTGGTTGAGGTCTACCTGAACCACCGCTTCCCATTGGCTCCCATTCCTCCAGTCTACAACAACCACTACAGATCTACCCAACTCACTGGGCTTCAGTATGAGATGAATTCAATGCTCTTCCTAGTGTTCCACCATTCTATAATATTGTTATTGTTATTTCTATGTTAATGTTATTGTTATCACCACATTATTATTACAAATGGAGTTACCTGTAACATTCCTGTTTCATATAAACCATCCTGAGCCTTTGGGGAGGGTGGTATATAAACAAACAAACAAACAAAGATGTATATTCCCTCTGAATATCCAGAGTACATAGCTGTAGATAGACCTATTGTTTTCTTCAAATCCTTTTAAATAGTCACTTTGGACTATAGATATATAGCATGCACAAATTTATGAACCCCTCAGTAGAGCAGTGAGAAGAGGTACCCTTTCCTATTCACTATTTCCCTTCTGTAACTGCCTTCGCCAACTCACTTTTCTTCTGCTTTTAAAGTCATCCTGGATACCCCGGTCTACAAATGGCAGTGTGTTGTCTGTTTATTAGGGAGAACCTTAAGATGTATTCAAGCCCAACAAAAATAGCTATTATAAGGAATGAGCATCTGTCCAATTTCATCTGCATTAACCTTTTCCCCTTCTATTCAGATACACAATCTGGAAGTGGTACCAGTTTCTTGCCAGCTATCCTTATGGGCTACAAGCTTTTAAGATTCTCCTGTTGAATTGCAAGAAGCATGAAAGCCTTGTTTGTTGTTACTGCAATACTTAGTGAGGAAAAAATAAAAGGTTTGTCTTGTATTGGCTGTCCTATGTTGTCATCTGAAACTAGTATATCAATATAGTTGGGAGACTGATGTAAAAATAGTGTGTAAAAGGAAAAGGGGGAAATGAGTGTATAGAAAGTCTTCTGGGATTGTGTCAGTAAACACCATGTGAATTGTATTACAATAATGAATTGAAGTCAGACTATTTCCTTACAGCAGCGGGTCTCAACCGCTTGCTCATGGCCACCCCGGTGGTGGTGGGGTTGGTGTGCACATGCACTCACAGGCACACAACAGTGGAGGTGGCGTGGATGCAGCCATTGCAATGGCTACTCCACTGCTGGCCACCCACCGCTACTGCCTGCTGCCTGCCACCTGCTGCTGTTGCCTGCTGCCGCCTG
Source organism: Paroedura picta (assembly GCF_049243985.1). Lineage (NCBI taxonomy): Eukaryota > Metazoa > Chordata > Lepidosauria > Squamata > Gekkonidae > Paroedura > Paroedura picta. Next base: position 53,912,587 of record NC_135371.1, on the reverse strand, counting down.
CTGCTGCTTCTGGCTGCTATCACCCAGGTACAGGCTGGGCCTGCCTGGGGAAGCCTCTTCCCCCACAGAGAAAGCCGGGGTGGTCCCAGCCTGTACCTTCAGGGGAATGTGACAGGGGCCGGAAGTGGCAGCGGGCGATGGTAGCTAGCAGTAGGCAGCTGCGGCAGGCGGGGTGGTGGGTGGTGGTGGAGGAGCCATGGCAATGGCCGTCCACTGTTGTGCACCTGTGCACATGGTGCACACAGGCACACCACAGTCAGGGCAGCGTGGAGGCTATCATTGCCATGGCTCCTTTGCCACTGGCCCCTCGCAGTTATTTGAAGTTTGCAGTTATATTTTAATGTGAATATGATGGTTTATGTGTTAGCTTATGTTCCACCTTTCCCCTGCTGACTTTGTATCCTGATAGAAATAAATGTTGTTCTGTTTGAGTTGCAGCTAATCTTTTACATTGTGCTACCAGATCTATTGCAGGATTAAATGCTATATTAAGAATTCTTTATTTTTTTCTAGGAGAAAAGTCCTATAATTAGTTTATTGGCATACTTGCTTCAGAAGCCAGTGGTGGTGGTGATGGTGGTGAGGAGGCTACCTAAATGACTATATCAGTGGCAGGCAGAGGAAAGGTGATAAACAAAGCTTTCCCCTTACTATTTCATGTTCTGCATGTACATAGTCAATATGTCTGTTCATTGTCTTTTCTCTTACAGGACTTGTTTTTAATTAGAATGTACAAAGGCCTAATGTACATATTGTATTATATATCCCAGAAAGCAAATATTATTATTGAATTTTCCCATGTCATTGGTTTGACTGACAGCCTATAAGTGCGAGGAGATTCTGATATGCCTTGAAATATGTGCCAATCTTTGAGACTAGCTTATCAGTTTTAAAAAGAAAAAGTGAGAAGAGTGTCAACCTTGAACTGAGCCCATAAACTAATTGGTAACCAGTGGAACAACAGCAGAATAAAGATGAATGCTCCTCCTAGCTCCTGAAATTAATTGAACTGCAGCATTCTTCACCAGCTGGAGTTTCCTTCATGGCCAGACCTATACAGTAGGTTATAATAGTGTGGCCTTGGAGGTTACCCTGGCATAGATCCATACGGTCAGATTGGCTGGGTCAAGATCCATCCTCTAGAGTAAACTCAGATGGGAGAAAGCATTTTTTTGTAATTGGCTTCTCCAGCAATAATGTTGAATCTGGTATAACCACCATACTCTTAAGTGAGTCAACAAGAGTCTGATGAACCCCATTAAATTTGGGAGCCAACTGATCAGCAACTGTCTTGTCAGGATTCACTTTCAACACTTAGCCATGGTTAACTACTAGGAAGTGTGTATGTAAAAATAGAAATGGAAGTAAATAATATATACAAGTAATAAAAGTAATTACTGACATGACAACTGAGGGAGGGAAGGCTGCATGGTACTGCCTGATCTCTTCTTGGAAGCTAATCTGGGTCAATACTTGGAGCAGAGGCCGCCAGAGGAAGCCAATGCTAGACCACTTCTTCTCACTTGCCTTGAAAGTCTCTGGCTGCAATGTGAAGGCACCACACACACACGTCAAGTGACACTGATGCTCCTAGAACATGAATTGAATAGATAGCTTAATATTTGATTTTAAATACTGAACATAATACCTTCATTTCTGGCTGCTGTCGCTCCTGTTTCTCAGAAAAATGTGTAATGTGGAAATATGGGTTTTTTTCCAACTTTTTAATTGTAAACTTGCACTTTTTACAAATTTATTTTGGACTCTCCTACTCAGTACTACCTACCATTATATACACAGAACTGTTCTTTCTCTCTCTCTTTCTCCCTCTCATGTAATATATTGAACAAATCTCAAAAGTTTTGGTGTCCTCTAGCAGACCTTTCCAGTGGAAACAGGATTTATTGCTACCAAATGCTGGAAAGCTTTGTGTTAATAGCAGACGATAGAAGTATTACCAGTTCATTAAATTTTGACAGAATGAACTATGGGTAGGTGTTAGAGGTGTTGGTGGTGATTGCTCTTCTGTGAAGAATAGAGAGAATGGTGCATTTGACTGTAAATAAACTGAATGAGAGATTATCTCCACCTGTTCAATTCACCATATGTTAAAATAAGCTTGAAACAAACCAAGTAGTCTTGGGCTCATTTCACACATTATTTTTCATGTATGCCTCAGATGTTTTAACTGTTCACCTAGTGTGATGTGTGAGTACAACAAATGTGTGTTTGCAAAGATATGCATATTACAAGTTCTCTTTTAAGGAGCAAGGGCTAGTTGTCGCTTTTCTTTGAATGCATATCTTCTAATATTGAATGAATAAAAAATAGGAATAGTTTTGCAATGTGTCTGTAATCCACTCTTATCTTTAAGGATAATTCCATAAGAATAACTCTCACCTATGCCTTCCGATACTACTGACACTATTCTGGAGTAGCTGTCTTTTCCACCAGTGTTTTGCTTGGCATACCCCTAGTAATGATCCTTAGCCCCATTCTGGTTCTGGTGCTGTATGTTTATTTGTTTTATTGAATTACTAGGGGCAAAGCCTGTTGTACCCCAGAATACAAAGGGCGTTAGGATATGTAGATGAGGCTGAGAGAGCCCTGATATTACTGGCTGGTGAGATCAGCTTTATCACTGCCGTGGCGAGCCCAAGATCACCCAGCTGGTTGCATGTGGGGGAGCTCAAAGACAGTGCCGGTGAAGCCTGGGCTGTTAGCCCCCTCCCGCCAGCACAGCCATCTGAGTGGGAAGTTTGAAGGTGGCATGGGTGAGGCTGGGGCTTTCCCCCAAAACACCCTCCTGGTAGCAGGCAAGGGCCGGCCCGGCCCCGAAGGCTGTTTGAGTGCTTGGAGGCAGGTTGGGGTCATGTGTGGGCAGCCGGCTGGTGGCGAGGCTTCATGTTGCGGGTCCTCCTCCCTCCCGGGCTCTTAGCCCTGCCTTCCTATGGCAGCTCCCCCCTCCATGGTGCCTAGGCTAGGGCTCACTTTCCCTTCCCTCCCAGCTCCTGCCTGCTGGCCGCCCGACCTCGCACCCTCTTCCCACATGGTGGCAAGCCCAGGGCTGGGACCCCCTCCCTCCAGGCCCCAGTTGCTGGCTGGGTGACTTCCCTCCCCACAACTGCAGTCAAATATCTGTCTGTGACAATTCATAATGATGATGATAACAATTTATTATGATATGTCCTTTCTTATTCAAATCAATGATGGGAGGACTAATCCATGCTTCTTCATAAGATCAGATTTCTAAATTGTTTTCTTGCATACAGCATGACTGAGCTAAAGAAGATTGAATATATTTTGGTGCTTTAAATGCAGTTTGCTCTCAGATGTCTTGTACTATTGTGCTATCATCAAGATCTGTCATTCTTTTAAAAATATCTTCAGCATTTTTAGGGATCAGCAGATATGTGATAGTTCTAGCAAAGCATAACTGAATAATTTCCATGTGTGCTGTGGACTGAGAACACAGTCAGATTTAGGATAATGTACAACTTTATTTTTGTTTATAGTCTGAGAACACAGTTCTGCCTTAAAATTATTAAGCTTAAAAGAAATTAATTACATGCATGTTCTGAAGACCCAGTCCCTATTATTTTGCTTTTTCACAGAGTTCATGCACTAGTTTAGAGCAAATGAGCAGAGACTGATGGCAGCTGATAAATTATCTAGGTAAACTTTTGTTTGTTTACCTGTTGCCTTTGTGCTGACATGTTCAACGTAGTATACAAAATCATAATTACATAAATTACATTGAATCAATGCACTAGAAGACAATATTATAAAAGGGATTTGAGAGGTTTATAAGTTTGTGAATGGGTGTGGAGAAGTGATAGAGAAAAATGTTGCATCTTTATAACATTGGCATCAGTTTGGTGTAGTGGTTAGGAGTGCGGACTTGTAATCTGGCAAGCTGGGTTTGATTCTGCACTCCCCCACATGCAACCAGCTGGGTGACCTTGGGCTCCACACGGCACTGATAAAGCTGTTTTGACTGAGCAGTGATATCAGGGCTCTCTCAGCCTCACCCACCTCACAGGGTCTCTGTTGTGGGGAGAGGAAAGGGAAGGTGACTGTAAGCTGCTTTGAGCCTCCTTTGGATAGAGAAAAGCGGCATATAAGAACTAACTCTTCTTCTTCATCATCATCATAGAGTCCAATGGAATTGGAAAGGACTCCAGGTTCATCTAGTCCAACCCTCTGCATAATGCAAGAAAATCACAACTATCTGTCTATCCACCTTAACCCTGATTTAGTGTACATTCACAATGAAATCAAATGTACAAGACCCAAAGTAAAATAATTTACTGATTCTGTCATAAGTTGTAGTTCAGGGATGTAAAAGAGAAGTAAATTAGACCAATGAATGCAGCATAAGCCTATGGAGTGCCATTAGTCATAAGAGCTAATGTTTTATTGCAGAAGACTCCTGCCTTTATTATTTGCTTCTAGGCTTCCCAAACACCTCTGGCTTGGCCACTGCTGGAAATAGGATACTAGTCTGGCTCCTGGTCTGCTTGCACAAGGATATGCTTGTAAATCCCCCCCCCAAATGTTTTTAGTAAAATTTGGAAATGAAATCTGTACTTGAGTTTCAGACAGGTGTTACCTCAAGAAAAAAACAGGTCTGTCAATGCAGTGCAGTACATGGATTATGGAGGGTTAAATGTAAGCAACTAGTTTAAATATCTTGAGGAGTCTTGATAACAGCATTTTCTTTTGATTTTGGACATTTTTAAAAATACTGTTTAGTATCCACTATGTTTGAACCAGGTGTTACTTTATTTATGTATTTACCTATTTAGATCCTGCCTGTCCCCATGGCTCAAGGGAACTTACAAATTGGAATGAAAACATCCGAAAACACACATCCCCCTCAAATAATAACATCAAATTGTAAAGGGCCACACAGGATCAATGCAGTTAATTTACAGGGACATATAGTAGAAGGCAGTCGCTGAAGCAGTAGGTGCAAACTTAAATGGACTTCGAGGAATAGTAGAGGACAGGAAGGCCTGGAGGATCATTGTCCATGGGGTCGCCATTGGTCGGACACGACTTCGCACCTAACAACAATAGTAGAAGGCAATACTTTAGATATGTGGATCCTACAGTTTTTTAGGGCTTTAAACGAAATCAGAAACAAACTGGCAGTCAATGTAACTGATGTAAAACTGGATATGTTGTTGTCAAGAACCTAGGAGAATAATCAGGCTGACACTTTCCAAACAAGCAGCAGTTTCCAAATTGTGTTCAAAGGCACCCCTACATAAATCTATATAAACCAGATGTTTCTATTATGCATTAAAATACTTATAACTTGCTTTTTCTTTGGTCTACTGGCTAGTGTTGCCAGTCCCCTTGTGACAGTGGGGAATTCCCACCCCTTGTTTCCTGCTATCACTTGGAACAACAGCAGGAAAAAGATTTTTTTTTAATGACCATTGGGTCAATGGCAGGGTACCATTTCTGCAGAAAACCCAGAAGTGATGTCATACTTCTCTACAAATCATCAGAAACTTTACGGTAAAGCTATATGGTTATTGGCAATTGCTTGAGAGGACTGATGTCTCTTTTTCCCCCTAGAAGTGGCATCATGCTGTCACTGATGGTCTCCATCCCCAACTCCTACTGGTTGCTAGCTTTGCTGTTGGCAAATGTCAGCTGTACTGTTTTATATAGTTTTATTATTTGGTCCCTCTGTTGCTTCACTCTCATGAGGAACAATATGAAAGTAGAATGCCTTGAGGTTTAGCATATTTGCTGCCCCCCCCAGTCTTTTTATTAAGTAGTTTAGTGCTCTCAATCTTTCTGCCTTATGCATCACATTTGGCTGTGGTGCCAGGATTTGTGCATAATTTGTCGTTGGCTTTCTGCCTGTGCCAGTTAATATACAATCTGAATGATTGCTTCACCATCCAGCTGGTTGAATCTTCAAAATCTGGATATTTTGCTTTTGTCTGCCAGCTCCAGAAGTACATGAATCCATGGTACAAGTATACGGAATGTATCCTCTTACCAGCATTTTAAACTATTTAACACAGTGCTGATGTTGTCATCTACGCTGCTCCTCACTACTCAGGGAAAACATAGTTAAAAAGGCAATTTAAAAAAAATGTCAAGCTGCCACAGCATGATGAATGTAGAGGTTTTGGGTTTTGTTTTAAAACCCCTTCATTTGTCATAACAAAATAAAATACTGGGAATTTTAGCAGATGCTGTAGTCTTCAGAGAGGCATTTTTATGAAGTGTTTAGAACGATAACAGATTGTAATTTTCCAAGAGGCCATCTTCATAATGAACTAGGATTGTAGTCTAATGCAATGATTATTCTAGGTATTACCTTGCTTTTACTGCATTGTCTTATGCACTTGTAATTATACTTACTGTACTACAGTCTTTCTCAACATTTTTACCATTCAGAAATCCCTGAAAAATTCTTCAGGCTTCGAGAAACCCCAAAAGTGGCATGATGATACAAGATATGGTTGGGAAGCATAGCTGTGTACACCCCCTCCCAGGACCACTCCCCACCCTCTCCAGGCTCATCATTGGCCATTTTGGAGGAAGTAACTCAGGGTTTCACAAAACCCTGGTTGAGAAAGCCTGCTTATCCCGCTAAAATATACTGTATCCTAGACAGTTTGTTGTTTTATAGTATTGCGTTGTTCATTGGATATCTTATTCTATAAGACTACATTGCACCTATTGTGTACCCTATTGTGTATTGTTACTGCATATTTTTGGGTACCTGATTGGTAAAATTGTTTAATTAAAAATAATCTCCCATTTATATGAATTTCATCCAATGCAGGCTGACATTTGCCCACACTGAGTGGGCTTTTCTGTCCACCTCCAAATGGGCGTTTCTATCCATCCCTGTGTTTGGGCTAGCAGGAGAAATATAGGGTGGGGGTGGGGGTGGCAATAACGTCTTATGTTGCATATAAATGTGAAAAACAGTCACATCTGGATGAAAACCTGGACGTGATGTCAAAACATCAGCTGACACTCTGTAAGTTATTACCTTAGAGTTTTGGAGAAAATCCGGAACATTGTTTGGTATGATGCTGTCATCTGGATTTTCATCCTGATGTGACATTGACACATCACACCATGATCTCCAATACTTGCTCCACCTCCAAAGCTCACAGGGATATCAGACAGTGCAAGCATGCATTTGACGTAAGATATCTTCATTCTGAACATGTGCTAGTTTTTACCATGAGAAGTTAAAAAAAATAAGTTTAGAGAAAATAAAGCTCAATTAAACAAGTTGAAAACACTATGAGCCATCTCACAGAATAGTCAATAAAACCCATCCTCACCTTTCCTTTTTAAACATAGTTTTTCCCATGAGTCTCTCTTAGTTAAACTGTGATTCAACTATGGGGATCAAAGCAGCACAATCTTATTTCATGTACCTCCCCCATAGCAAGACATTGGTTGAACTTAGAAGATGGTCTTTCTTTACATAAAAATTGCAGATGCAGAAAGAAACTAGTAAATGTTGTCTCACTACAGGTGTCTGGCCAAGATAGAATGATTGGTATGGTGACTCTTTAATAGGTGTATTTGGCAAATTACTGTTTGTGGTGAACACAATTATTGCATTGCAAAATAGTTAATCCCTTGATACAAAAAGTGATATGTTTTTGCTCCTTTTTTAAGACAGTGTTTTAGCCCACTATGCCCACTCCCATTCCAAAGAAAAGGATTGCAAAGCTCAATGAACTTCTAGGTGGATATTTATGCATTAAGAAACAATACAAGGGCTCACTACTGAAATATGCTCAGGAAGCAGTAGGACTGAAAATACAGAAGAAAACTATATACAAGGCTTTTAATACTAGTGTCAGTAACATCTGTTGAAATGTATTGTGATTTTGTGATCAATATACAAAATAAAACTTCAGCCTTTAGTGTGAATTAGCCATGTAAGCAACAGTTCCACCGTTTTCAGACCTCCAGTTTCTGTGGAGTGAACATGCAAAGGAAGATGAGAGCATGGAGGGAGGCTGTCTATGTAGTTTTGGCAAATGGAAGGGAATGTTTCAATATTCAGAAGTTTTGTGAGTTCCGTGATGCCCAGCCCAGGAATGGTCTGAATATCTCATTAGTAACTGGTAGGTGTAATGTTCTTGTTTCTATGCCAGACTATCCATTCCTGAATCACCCTGGGAAACCTTTGGCTTTGCTGCCCATCTTTGACTAGCCCCTTTCACTGCTACCGCAATGTCTCCAGTGTTGGATCATCTTTTTGTGCACACAAAAACCGAGGATTACCAACCAAGGGGCTTTTGAATTGGGACTCAGCCTCATCTTTCCCCGACATCTCCTCTATCCTCTTCTGTTGGTGAAGCCTCTCCATGAATCAGGAATGTCAGTCCAAGCAAGACGGTCATGAAATCCAGAGCATCCTGTTCTAATAGCAGGAGATATGGGAGAGTTTTGACCTGGGTTAGTGCAACTTAGCAGGTTGACATAGAATACAGGGCAATGCTGTACATGCCCATGGAAACAAGCAATTGATGATATTCTCACTAATGACAAATTGTTGGGGCTGACTGAATCTTTGAAATCAAGCTCCAACTGTCCCGTAAGGCTTGAAGTCAGCTGCCTGCCACTTGAACCTACACTAGTAGCAAGGAAGGGCACACCTAAACTGTCAACACTTGCATGAGGTTTTCCATCTGCCTGGGGTGGCAGTATTTGAAGTAGTTGCTCAAGCACCACCTGCACTACTATCTGCCAACTCTCTTGTAGCTGCATCTTTGAGAGATGCAGCTAAAGCTATGCTGTTAGTTTATATATCATAGCCCTAAAGTTCTGATGCTGGGTTTCTGAGGTGACCTCATGCCTATCTAATACTGCAGCTTTCAAGGTAAACTGCAGCATTAGCTTTACCAATACCTTTAAGGCAGCTCATGCCTCCCCCAGTAAGTAGGGTCTCAGGATAAAGGACCATAGATCTCTAGGCCACTGTGTGACCTTTGCAGTCCTTTTGAACGTCTCAGGATATGCTTCTATATCATCATCTCTTCCTAACCAAGGGGCATGCCCAGCCCAATAGCAGCCCCTGAGCTCCCCAAGGCCCCTGTTCAGCGTGGTGAAGTTCAGCAAGCCTCTATAACTTGTAGACTCTCTTGAAAATATTTTGGCTGGGCCTCCAATTGCCACTGTGTTACCTCATTTAGTTCCTGCAACTGGTGATCTGCTAACCATTGCCCAAATTATGCTACATCCATTGTAGCTTCTGGTATCCTCTCTCCCAGATACAGCATGTTGCCTGTAACTTCCAAGCTTTCCAATGACTGGGCAAAAGTCAGCAGTTTCAGTGGATGAAGAATATCCTGGGTGCTGGACCACCCTGCTGGAGTCAGCAAACTTGGATGGGGCCATCCTAAGTGGGGGTCTCTGCCTGCATTTTCCACCACCTTGTCATGCCATGAGGATGACTGTGGATTGATGCTACCTTCCACTGTTGTGCAAAACCCTGGAGGGAAGCTCTGCAAGCCTCAGAATGGAAAGGAGTCACCCAGAGGCAACTGTCCACCCAGTTCCTTGGCTGGGTCCTTTTTTCCCTTGAACTTCTACAGCCCTCTTCTTCCCCAGTTTGTGCTAAAGACCCTCCTTTATGCCTGAGCTTCCTGGGTAGTCCCACCACCTCCTCTTCTCAGCTTACCTCCCTGTTCTAAACATGGCTTCCCTTAATCTGCCATGCTCCACTTTCCCACATTCCCCTTCCCCTGGGTTGTGCACTCTTGGCCTGCCTAATTGTGTTCCTCTTTGCTTTGTCCATGGGTCATTGTGTACTGGTGATTGGTTTCTCTTTCAGTGATGCCTGTCCTTCTGCACAGCTGCTGTGTGACCTCTATATTGGTTGTCTTCAGACACCAGAGCCAGCCTTGACTATGCCCACTGCCTCATCTTTGGTTCTGCCATTTGCAGCCACTTTTGTCTCTCCACCCCTCCCTTAATGTTTGGCCTGCGGTTTCCCGCTGGCTTCTGTGATTTTGGGTAAGCTGGTCTAATTAGGGATAGGGCTTTCCCCCCGCAAGATTGGGAATTCTAAGGTCCATGCAGCCCCTGGTGGGTGCTTAGATCTCTGGCCATGGACAGTATTTTAGGCATGGCTTTCTGGCTACCTGGAAACTGTACATATATTCATATACTTTGACAGACTTAGAAATTATCTCAACTATGAAATAGTATTCGATGCTGTTTCTTATTGCCTTCCTTCTGTTCATGCTGCCTTCAGAATCACAACTTGAACTATATTGCACGGAAAGTTACTTTACAGAACCCATCCTTTTGGCCTTCACAAATCTGAATAGAGCATTTGGTCAGAACAATGAATGGATTTCTCTAATATCTACTTATACTGAGCCAAACATAGGGGGCTTTCAAACAAATTGAATAATGCACTGTCATGTCAATCCACTTTCAATGTGTTTTAATAATAGTTTGCTAGTGATTTTGCTGTTTCATCCAGTAAATCCAGTTAAAAAGTACATTGAATGTGCATTAACCAGCATGTGGGATTAAATTAGTTTTATGGTAGAACAATCCCAGTTTCCTAGGCTGAAGCTGCCCAGACTCACTGTATGACTGTTGATATTTTTTAAAGGAGGTGTAACCTGGAGATGCTGTCTTTTGCTGGAGAGACCATCCAGTCTAGGCTGAGACCAATTCTGCATGGTGGCATAAAATGTGCACCACCTCCTGCTTGCAAACACACATTTGGAAACCACGTGACTGCATGCTCCCTGCCTGCTGACCCCTCCCACATTTTCCTGTTGCCTTGTCATGGCTTTTAGCCTCCAGATGAGGTGGCTGGGAATCCGAAAGCATAAACAGCCCCAACTTCTCCCCCTGCTCCTTGGGTTGTTAATCAACACAAGCCACCAATCCCTTCACAGTGGTTGTTGTGGGGACTCAAACTTCCATCCCCCCTGAGCCCCAAAATAACAACAACAACAACAACAACAACAACAACAACAACAACACTTCTTTGTTGCTATGGGAACATGCCACAACAGTAAAACATTAGATCCCTTGTGGGGATTCTTTGTATAATGGTCTCTCTTTATGTTCAGGTATATTTGTGATAGGCTGGCCAAGGTAACTGGATCCTAATAATTGTGTGTTCATGATAATGATTTAAAACACAGAGCATGGATGCCAAGCTAATAGGAAGAGGGCTGCTTGATCACAGACACCCTTCTTTCCCCATTCATACCCCACTGCCAGAAAACATAAACAGGAATGTGTTTTAGCTGCCTGATCCCAATATTACCATGAACATTTTTATTTCTACTGAGGGCACATAGCTTTGCGTTCCTGCAGTAACACGGACCATGCCATTTTAAAAAAATTTCAATCCAGAAATGGGGAGGGGAAGACAGGTGCCAGGACAGGTACAACAGTACCGTTGCACATTTCTCCCTTCAGACAGGCTTGCCCCTGTTTGCACCCCAATTAGAAATGTGACAAGAAGTGGCAAATTGTGATTTTGTGATTTCCCTCATCTCGAAGCAAAGCTGCCTAAAACTCATGCCAGCCTTTGCATAGCCACAGATTGATGCTGACGTCATGTGGAAGCAGCACTAAAACCTGTAAGCAATGAGAGGCTGTCCTAGGGCAAACTCCTCATGTGGAATCGGTCTGAGCTTTTTCACTTCCCCAGCCCCACCCCTCTGCTAACTGCCTGTAAAACAAATAAGCAAGCAAACATGAATGCTCTTAACTAATAGTGAATTATTTGATGTCTATATTATAATACAGTATTTCATATTGGTTAGCCACCTTAGGTTTTCTTTGGAACTGAAAGGTGAGATATAAATAAATACAATACATTTTAAAAATCATTTTAGGGCTGATCTCACAGGATATTTTCTAGAAGAGCAATTGAAAGCAGGTTGACTATTTTGCAAGATTTGGAGGTTATGCCTCAAATTTTATCAGATTAAGATGCAAACTCTTTTATCACCCCAAAATTGATCAACTCCATTTAAACCTTAAACTGAAGTACATATTATAGTATAATTGTGTGACGTTTAAATAGATTATTTAATGCTGTCAGAAAGATGAGTGATTTATGATATGCAAAGGGAGGAAAGTGTAATTATGTTCCATTTATCACTCCCCCCCAAATCTTACACAGCACTGAAGTAAATTGCAATATATCCAATTCAGTTATGAAAATTAGCTAACTGTCTTTGAAATAAACGCTTATATATAAAAGAAAAATGAGGAGATATTTTTATTGCAAGACGAATCCTTTCAGAGCTCAAGAGAGCAGTGTTAACCGCTTCTAAGGAAAGTTATCATTATGACTGCATTTAGAACAGACTTCAAGATGAATAGCACAATATGAAATGGTATCCAGAGCCTTTTAAATAATCAACAATGAAGAGTTAGTTGAGCAAAAACAGGAGTAGACATTTAAAAATAATTTTTATCCCCAAGAAGGAAAAAAATACCGGGAACATGAAGCAAATGTTTAGTAGCCTTTGATTCGATGTTTAAGTGTCTTGCAATTATTAGAAAGTAACTTTTTTCCTTAATAATAACAGAGAAATGTTCATAGGAATAGTTTTTTGATGCTCCCCTCCACTATACAAAATTATTTCTCACAGTGCTATGTACTCTGTGGTTCACAGAGACCGATTATACATGGGGCTGGAAATCTGGGATGGCGGCAGCAGAGCAGCCCCGATTATGCACTCCACTGCCACCATCCCAGCCCTGGTCTGGCACAGTGCCCTAGAAAATACACGATAAGGAATGCGGAATCTTCTGCATTCCCTGGGATGCTGCGAGTGCCATCGGGGGCGGGGTTGGGCCAGCCCCATGCATAAACGGAAGAGGCCCTTTTGGCCCGGCCCTTCCCTCAGCCTACAGTATCCCTGAAGGGACCCTGCATGCCCCTGTCAGCTCTGTGGAGCTGCGGAGCCAACCGGGGAGTCCCCCCACCCCACCTTGTTGGGAGAGTGGCATGCCGCTCTCTGTCATTGTGCAATGGGGGCCCCACTTCCCCGCTCCTCCCACTCACCTCCTCTCTGTTGCTGCTTGCAGGCAGCATGTCGGGCTTTCCAGCCCTGGCGTTGTGCATGTTGTATGCTACGCCGGGGCAGCCCACATACTCCAGGGAATTCCGCCCTCGTGGGTACACGGGAATCGCTGGGGCATCCAACCCCAGCGCAATGCCCAGCAGCAGCTCAGTGTGGCTGCTGCCGTGCATAAAGAGTCAAATGTAGCAAAGAAAGAAAGGGGGAAAACCTCCTTAGTTTGTTTAGATATGGTGGGATGTGGCAAGGAGAAAATATAGTACCAACAATGGAAAAACAATAATCTTCCACAATGAAATTTTGATGTTGGACAAGAGTTTGTTGATGGGATTACTCTGACTTGGAAATTTTTTGGAGATTTGTGGACAGTACCTGAGGAAAGGCTTCAACTTTTCCTAGACTTTATGGTATACCATAGATGCGGAAACAGTATCTAGTAAATTCTCTTATACCATAGAGTTTAGCCTCTGAATCTGGCATTTTCTCCATGGTAATTGATTTCTGTTGTCTAGAAATCAGTTGTGATTCTGGGAGAACTTCAACCCCGACCTAAAAGTTGGCAACCCTACCTTCCTGTCACTTTTGCTCCTATTGTTGGATCTTAACTAAATTTTCTGTTGATTCTTAACCTACCACAGACCTCTGACTTTTTTCGCATGCTGTTCATGAGTCCCATGTACCTCGAGAATACCATTTTGGTGAGATCAGTGACCCAGTGGAGGACAGGAAGGAAATTTCTGATACACTGATGGAAGCTTCTTCCATTACTGGAAAATTTAGCCAGGACTTAATATATAATTTCTCCAAATACAGCTGGAACAGAGAGAAGCCATTCAGTTCTGGTTCAGGTTCAATCAGATTAGACATTTTAGGTTTGGGTGTAATTTTAGTTCAATAAAAACCTATCTGAACCAGTTTTTAGGTTAGGGTTCACTTCTATTATGACATTTATAATCAGTATAATTATTCTTCATTAAGAAAATTCTGAAGGACATGAGCTAGGTAGTTTTTTAAAAAATAGAGTAAAATGTAGAGGAGTGTATGATTTTATAGTTTTTACACAGATTTCTTCCTATAATTTTGGGAAAGTCTATACATGAGGACCTGAAGAGTGCATGTATGTGTGTGTGTGTATACATACATACATACATACATACATACATACATACATACATACATGTAACAATGTACATTTAACAAAATATCTACACTGAAAACATAAGGATACAAGAAGAAGACTATTGGACTTAACCATCATCAGCTCTACCCTCTTCATCTATGCATCCTTCCTCAATCAATCAGAAACATCATTTGGAAATCCATACCATTCATGTAGCAGACAAAGACTGTTGGCTTGTGAATGCCTCTAAGTCAGGTTAGATTTGAAGAGCCTATAAAGTACAAAAGGAGGGTACAGGTATATTACGTTTGATGATTGTAAATATTATACACATGTAAAGCCTACTGTGAACATATAGTGACTGAGCACAATTTGTGAGTTTCTGTTCACTGGCATGGCATAGCAAATATTTTTCTGTTTGTCTCACGGATTTTGAGAAATCATTGTTCAGTGCTGCCTCTGACTGTGATAACAAAAAGCCTCAAATGTACATGGGCTTAGTTGATGTCAGCACATATGAGAATTTTGCTGCAGAAAAGGAACAGCCAAAGACAGCAGCGATTACTGTCATTAGAAAGCCTCTTTTAGAATGCTGTTTGTACTGTCTTTCAACTTGATGGCATTGTTCATTGAAACAAAGCATACTTTGGAATGCTTTATGGAACATGGAATAAAGCATATTCCTTCACAGGAATTAACCATACAAAAATCTGGCCAATGGATTTTCTCAATTTTAGTTGAATTTTGTGGCAGACTTATAACAACAGCAGTATTTTGTATATCTCTACTGTTTATATATCAAACATGACTGTTGCTAGTGCACTGATGTTACTTACAAGTATATATGATATATATGTATCTTTACACATTTCTATATGCCCAGCTCAGTAAGATAACAGCCACGTTTCTGTAGCTATAAACTCATACTGTCAAGTTTAAGTACGCGTGAATTTTTCACATTCTATGTGCTTGCTTTTCCCCCTTCAAGGATCGCTGCCTTGTTGTGGCAAGGGGGCTTGCGTAGTTCAGTGAAGCTATGAGCTATGCCGTGCAGGGCCACCCAAGACGGACAGGTCATAGCTGAGAGCTCTGACAAAAGGTGATCCACTGGAGAAGGAAATGGCAAACCACTCCAGTATCTTTGCCATGAAAACTCTATGGACAGTTCCAATAGGCATAACGATATGACGCTGGAAGATGAGCCCCTCAGGTCGGAAGGTGTCCAATATGCTACTGGGGATGAGCAGACGGCTAGTACGAGTAGCGCCAGAATGAATGAAGCGGCTGGGCCAAAGCCGAAAGGACG
Organism: Paroedura picta; assembly: GCF_049243985.1. Taxonomy (NCBI): domain Eukaryota; kingdom Metazoa; phylum Chordata; class Lepidosauria; order Squamata; family Gekkonidae; genus Paroedura; species Paroedura picta. Next base: position 53,897,085 of record NC_135371.1, on the reverse strand, counting down.
CTCAGTTGTGGAAGTAACTGGTGGCGAAAAGACAGTCCGATGCTGTAAAGATTTTTATTCCATAGGAACCTGGAACGTCAGATCCATGAATCAAGGCAAGCTGGACGTGGTTAAACAAGAAATGACAAGACTGAACATCGACATTTTAGGAATCAGTGAACTAAAATGGACAGGAATGGGTGAATTTAATTCAGATGACCATCAGGTATACTACTGTGGACAAGAATCTCGCAGAAGAAATGGAGTAGCCTTCATAATCAATAAGAGAGTAGGAAAAGCAGTCTTGGGATACAATCCCCAAAATGACAGAATGATCTCAGTTCGAATCCAAGGCAAACCATTCAACATCACAGTGATCCAGGTCTACGCCCCAACCACTGCTGCTGAAGAGGATGAAGTTGATCAGTTCTATGAAGCCCTACAACACCTTCTAGAAGCAACGCCCAAAAATGATGTGCTTATCATCATGGGGGATTGGAATGCTAAAGTAGGAAGCCAAAAGATAACCGGGATAACAGGCAAGTTTGGCCTTGGAGTACAAAATGAAGCAGGGCACAGGCTGGTAGAATTTTGTCAAGAGAATACAATGGTCATAGCAAACACTCTTTTCCAGCAACCCAAGAGACGACTCTACACATGGACATCACCAGACGGTCAACACAGAAATCAGATTGACTATGTGCTCTGCAGCCAAAGATGGAAAAGTTCTATCCAGTCAATAAAAACAAGACCAGGAGCTGATTGTGGTTCAGATCATGAGCTTCTTGTTGCAAAATTTAGGCTTAAATTGAAGAAAGTAGGGAAAAGCACTAGGCCACTCAGGTATGAACTAAATCATATCCCCGACGAATACACAGTGGAGGTGACAAATAGATTTAAGGAATTAGATCTGATAGACAGAGTGCCTGAAGAACTATGGATGGAGGTTTGCAACATTGTACAAGAGGTAGCAACTAAAACCATCCCAAAGAAAAAGAAATGCAAGAAATCAAAATGGCTGTCTGAGGAAGCTTTACAAATAGCTAAGGAGAGAAGGGAAGTGAAAGGCAAGGGAGAAAGAGAAAGATACACCCAACTGAATGCAGAATTCCAGAGAAAAGCTAGAAGAGATAAGAATGCCTTCTTAAATGAACAGTGCAAACAAATAGAAGAAAACAATAGAATCGGGAGGACCAGAGATCTTTTCAAGAAAATTGGAGATATGAAGAGAACGTTTCATGCAAAGATGGGTATGATAAGGGACCAAAATGGTAGGGACCTCACAGAAGCAGAAGAGATTAAACAAAGGTGGCAAAATTATACAGAAGAACTATACAAGAGCGAGCTTAACATCCCTGATGACCACAATGGGGTAGTGACTGACCTGGAGCCAGACATCCTGGAATGTGAAGTCAAATGGGCCTTAGGAAGTCTGAGTAACAATAAAGCTAGTGGTGGTGACAGCATTCCAGTTGAACTATTCAAAATCTTAAAGGACGATGCAGTAAAAGTGCTACACTCAATATGCCAGCAAATTTGGAAAACTCAACAATGGCCACAGGATTGGAAAAGGTCAGTTTACATTCCAATTCCAAAGAAGGGCAATGCCAAAGAATGTTCAAACTACCGCACCATTGCACTAATTTCTCATGCTAGCAAAGTTATGCTCAAAATCCTACAAGCTAGGCTCCAGCAATATGTGGACCGAGAACTTCCAGAAGTACAGGCAGGATTTCGAAGAGGCAGAGGAACTAGAGATCAAATTGCCAACATACGCTGGATCATGGAGAAAGCTAGGGAGTACCAGAAGAACGTCTACTTCTGCTTCATTGACTATGCTAAAGCCTTTGATTGTGTGGAACACAACAAATTGTGGCAAGTTCTTAAAGAGATGAGAATACCAGAGCATCTTATTTGTCTCTTGAGAAATTTATATGCAGGTCAAGAAGCAACAGTGAGAACTGAACATGGAATCACTGACTGGTTCAAAATTGAGAAAGGAGTTCGGCAAGGCTGTATACTGTCGCCTTGCCTATTTAACTTGTATGCGGAGCACATCATGAGAAAGGCGGGATTAGAGGAGTCACAAATTGGGATCAAGATTGCAGGGAGAAATATCAACAACCTCAGATATGCAGATGATACCACTCTAATGGCAGAAAGTGAAGAGGAACTAAAGAGCCTGTTGATGCGGGTGAAGGAGGAGAGTGCAAAAGTTGGCTTGAAACTCAACATCAAGAAAACAAAGATCATGGCATCCGGCCCTCTCAATTCCTGGCAAATAGATGGGGAAGAAATGGAGATAGTGACAGATTTTGTTTTCCTGGGCTCCAAGATCACTGCAGATGGGGACTGCAGCAAAGAAATTAAAAGACGCTTGCTCCTGGGGAGGAAAGCTATGGCAAATCTAGACAGCATCCTAAAAAGCAGAGACATCACCCTGCCAACAAAAGTGCGTTTAGTCAAGGCTATGGTATTCCCAGTTGCAATGTATGGCTGTGAAAGTTGGACCATAAGGAAGGCCGAGCGTCAAAGAATTGAGGCTTTTGAACTCTGGTGCTGGAGAAGACTCTTGCGAGTCCCTTGGACTGCAAGGTGAACAAACCGGTCAATCCTAGAGGAGATCAACCCTGACTGCTCTTTAGAAGGCCAGATCCTGAAGATGAAACTCAAATACTTTGGCCACCTCATGAGAAGGAAAGACTCCCTGGAGAAGAGCCTAATGCTGGGAGCGATCGAGGGCAAAAGAAGAAGGGGACGACAGAGAATGAGGTGGCTGGATGGAGTCACTGAAGCAGTAGGTGCAAACTTAAATGGACTCCGGGGAATGGTAGAGGACAGGAAGGCCTGGAGGATCATTGTCCATGGGGTCGCGATGGGTCGGACACGACTTCGCACATAACAACAACAACAATGTGCTTGCTTTGGGAAACAAACAAGTCAAGCTCTGGAGGGTGGTAAGGGTAGATGTTTGCCAAGGCCCTCCAACCTACAGTGCTGCTATTCCCCCATTGCTTAGACCTTTCAAGAAAATCACTGTAAGAGAAATTTCAGAAGTTTGCCTCTTCCAGTTAAGGAATCCCATGAACACTTTAATTCAAGATGATCCCCCAAATCCTGGATCATCTCTAGAAGCTCTGCTCATAGAAACCTTGGACATGGCTAGTAGTTTCAAAGTGCATAATGGATGTATAGGGTTGTAATTTTGCTTAGCATGACACTCTAACTCAGCCTGCAGGGAAATTATGATGCACTAGAGCAGGGGTAGTCAACCTGTGGTCCTCCAGATGTTCATGGACTACAATTCCCACAAGCCCCTGCCAGCAAACACTGGCAGGGGCTCATGGGAATTGTAGTCCATGAACAACTGGAGGACCACAGGTTGACTACCCCTGCACTAGAGGGAACCTGCAAGAACCCATGGTGGGGAAATCTTATTTCTTCTTTCCCACTACCTCTGCAGTCTCTACCACATTCTTGCTTTCATTTTCATCTGCTTTTTTCAATTTCTCCCTGATTTTTGCTTTTTCTTCAGTTACACATTCCTTCCTCGCTGTACCCGCCCCCCCTTGCCCAGTCCTCCTCCACTGTATTTTCTCATAATCTCTCCTGACCCCTCTGCTTTTACATACTTTCCCCACTCCCATTCTTCTAATCCCTGTACAATCTGGTGAGGGAAAAGCAATGTTGGTTCATTGCTACAATAGCCCAAAATGAATATCAAATATTGTTTTCTTTTTCCTTCCAAATGTGTGTGCACATCACAGACACCATGTTTGGAGCCTTTGAAAAGTTGTTTTTCCCTGGAAACCTGGACTTCCCCTTTGTGCCCCAGTTGTCTTGCTTTTTGGATCCATATCAAGGGGCCAAGTTTGGATTTAAAAATATGGTTCTGGGAAGCCTACTTATAGACACATGTTTATGTATTTGTTGTGGTATATATGTTGTAAGAGGGCGTGGCTCAGCCGTCAGATCAATCAAGCACCATATGGTGATAGAAATAAAGAAGAGGACAAAGAAATAATTTCTACACAAATCCAAATGAGAAAAAAGCCACTGTGGTCATAGTGTAATAATTTTCTATCAGAAAGTATAAGAGTTGGTAAGATAGAGATATGTAACATTACATAACTGTCCTCCTGCTATTTATTTTAAATAGTGTATTTCCTCTTGTTTTATATACAAGTTTTTTTATTTTCATAAAGATAGAAATATAGGATGCAATACGAGTTATTAATACAAAGAACAGTAAAATATAAAATATAATCATCATTTGAAAATGTATGACCCCACATTAACTACACAATGATATAAACTTTTGCCCAAAACTGAGACTAAGAGCCATCCACATTTCCACTACATTTTTAAAAAAGGCCTATTTAGATATACAAAAGAGAAGCTGTTAATAATCAACCTACTTGAGAGATCGTAGACCTCACGTTAACTGCTTGATACAATCTAAGAGCTATCCTGACAGATATTTCTAGGTTTAAGTTAGATGCTTAACATTAAACATTTCTTGTAGAACAGTATGAGTTTTGGCCCTGTATCAATACTCTAATGAAGGGAAAAGAAAGTAGGGCTTTGCCTTAAAAATGTACAAAAAAAAAATTACAAGAGGATTTCATAGCTTCTCCTTATCCTTAATACAAATACATCTACAAAACAATTTATACTTGACCCATTCTAAGAGCCATCCTGACAGGTATATTTTCAGATTTAAGTTGAGAGCTTAACATTAAACGTTTTCTGCAGATCAGTGTGAGCTTTGGCCCTATAACAATATACTAATAAAGAAAAAATAAAAAATAAGGGGGGGAAAACCCCGTTTTATATTTCCAACACTAATGATTATATTACCTATATGCCTACAAAAGAAAAGAAACAAGAGAGAAAAAACACTGCTTCCCCTTTTTCATAAAAGTAGAAATATAGAATACAGTATATGTTATTAATACAGAGAATAGTAAGTTTCCAGGTTTGGATTAAATGCTTAACTTTAAACATAGAACAATATGAGCTTTCGGTCTTCTTAAGGGGGTCTCATCTCGAGGCTTGCTACATCTTGTCGTTCCCGTAGACTTATATTCTGTCCCATTGGCCTTTGGCGTAGAAAGTGCAGTTGTACTCTTTCCCGCAGAATATGCATCGATAAATCTTGAGGCCGTTGCACCTCCTGTACTCCAGTATCAATACAATTTTTCCCCCAAAGAGCTCCTTTAAATCGGTTACTTTCACTACAGATCCATATATCTTTTGATTGCTTTTTGTACACTGTTGCTTTGAGATGGCTGTATGTCTTTTTAAAAAGGATGTCCTTATCTGGGCTGCAGAACTCCGACATCCCCTTTTCCATTTCCAGAATTTCAGATTTCTCTTCTACTGTTGGTTTTCCACCTTGTTTAGAGCTGTCATCAGCCACTGTTATTAATCCATCATTCCTGTTGGAGACTTCTTCCTTGCCATCTTGGATCTCCTTGAAGATATTTTTGACCAATCCTTCTGTAAATGTTTTGAAATCTTGGGTTTGTTTCTCTATTAGATGAGCCAGAGTTCTCGTGAGATCTTCCCATTCACAGCTCTTATCTCTTATCTCCGAAAACCAAAACAATTGCAGTAAGAGCTTTTGCCAATTAATTTGAGTTGATTTGAGTCCTTCTTCTGCTTAGTTAGGAGAATTGGCCTGCATTATAACGAGGTGGCTTCGGGCAGAGCAGAATAAAAGGAGGGGGGAAACAAAGGGCTTTGATGCAGGAAGAGAGACGGAGAAAAAAAACCCGAGAGATACTTGCAGTAAATGATGTTTTGGAACTCAGCCGATGTCCTCCCCTCAGTTCACAACGTTCATTTGCAGTAAATCGTCGTGTAGGGTTGAAGCAGATGCTTTAAGATTAAAGAGAGAAAAGAAAGTCTGAGATAGAATATGGCAGTCATCCTCTGGACCTGGAACGCTGACAGCCTATAATCCAGGGAGATATACTCCCTAAAGGATTGGAGACGGCCCCAAGAACTTCCTGGGTAGAAAGGTGAGGTGGGGTTTGCGTACCCCTCCTCTTTTCTGCCAATTGCTTGCGCGATTGACCCCTGTCAGGCTTCAGAGATAGCAGAGCAGATGCCCTGCAATCCTCTCAGAACGACATCTTAGCCGGAAGTAATCGTGTATTTCCTCTTGAATAATATGAACACTTAAAAAATAAACCTCAACAGAGGGCAAACACTTCCAGTGTCAATATAAGCATCTATCTAACACTTCAAAGAAAAGATATGTGATCAACTGGGTAAAGAATAAGATTTTTTTGTGGAAATGCTTGCTAGATAAGCATACAAATGTTAATGGGGAACATTGCTTTCCGTAGGATATTGCCGTGATAGCACTACCTTTTTATTTGTTTGTTCCTTAGGACTTAATCTATTTCTATAGTGCTGGTTATAGTCGAGCCTAGTTCAACATTTTTAGGTATTGGTTATATATTAGAACCAATGTAGTAGGAAAGAGGTGACCCAAATTCAAATCTGCCTCACTGCTGTAAAGCTCTGTGGGTGACATTGGGCCTGAGTGGGTGTGTAAATCTGACTCACCTCAACAGGATGCTGTAAGGATAACATGATAACACACCACTTTGATACTTTGATAGGAAGATAAAAATAATGTGATAGATACTTTTAACAGCTATGAAAACCTATTCAATTTCTTTGATTAGCTTCTAAAATATAGAGAAATGTGGGTAGTGAACAGTGGTGGCTATAGAGGCCATACTTTACTTTTGGCATGCTGTTCCCTGTGAAATCTAGGGTGGTTTAATAACTGATGAGGTAAGTAAGGATTATACTGTTTTAGTGGAATTATATTCCTTATAGAATAAATTCTGTTGTTAAAAACTTTGATGTTCAATAGATTTCTGAGTAGATATAGAATTGAAGAACACAAGATTTGTCCTTCATTACATATTTCAAAAAAAGCCTCTTGTGGCGCAGAGTGGTAAGACATGCTGTCTGAAGCTGTCTGTCCATGAGGTTGGGAGTTCAATCCCACCAGTCGGCTCAAAGTCGACTCAGCCTTCCATCCTTTCGAGGTCGGTAAAATGAGTACTCAGGTTGCTGGGGGGTAAACGGTAATGACTGGGGAAGGCACTGGCAAACCACCCCGTATTGAGTCTGCCATGAAAACGCTAGAGGGCGTCACCCCAAGGGTCAGACATGACCCAGTGCTTGCACTGGGGATACCTTTACATATTTCAAAATAGCTTTACTTTGGATAAAATTAAGATGCTTTACCAAGTTCAAGGAAGTTCCATAGTTCCATAGTTACAAAAGACAATAATGTACTAGCAAAACCAGTCCAAAATGTCACCTAAATAAAAGCCATATAAGTTAAGGATTCTGAATAGCTGAACTGTTTCTGCATGAAAAATTAATTCTTCCTTTTCAGGGCAACATTTTCTTTCATCTCTAGCTAAAATGAAAAGCAGGTTCTGAGGGCAAATTTGCTCTTCATCGTTACAAGTGCAGTCAAATGGAGGAGTATAAATTACATAAAACACATCAATATAAAATATTCTTTATGAATATGACTCTCATACTCTCACTAATATGAGGCTGGCACTGTATGTATTGACGTAGGCAACTAGAGCAACGTGAGTCCTGACCAGATTTGCAAAATGACAAGGGCCACTGCTTGTATTATATATAATAAACATGGCAATTTAAAGTGGGTCACCCCATTTAACTGAATAGCCTTCAGCTAAACTAGAGATAACAGTAATTAGATTCAAACTGACCCCATCTATAGATGCCCCACAAGGTAGCACAATGTCCCTTTATATGTTGTAATCTACTTGGCCTCTTTTTCTCTCTTGCTCTGTGTGTTTGTGTGTGTGTGTGTGTGTGTGAGAGAGAGAGAGAGAGAGAGAGAGAGAACGCAAGAGACAGAGGGTGTGGAAGCAGAAAATGCCTTTAAATACTTAACTTATTTCTGGGAATTGGGAGTTGAAGACTACATTTCCATATATTCTGGAAAGTAGGTATGTCAGCTCTTGGCTAGCACTCTCCAGGAATATTAATGTAGGAGGGATTTCTGAGATGTTACTTCCTGTTTTGGAACAGGAAGTAATGTCATGATTCTCATAAATCTTTTATATTCCTAGACCCTCATTACCTAACGTCTTGTTCCAAAACAGGAAATGACATCCTTGGGTCTGTTAATAACATAGCTCCCCTGCTGCTCCATTGACAAAAGGCAGGGGACAAAAGGCATCAATGGGAGACCTGTGTAAATCACAATTCTACTGGAAAGGAAAGTAATATTTACACTTTTTTAGTAGATAATGTGAACAATTCTAGAATTATATTAAAAGGATGTGAGAACAGGTGTGAGCATTCAAAGCAAAACGGGTGCGTTGCTTTGAATCCATCTATGTTCACAATTTCTCAAATAAGTACAGTATTTGCTGGCGTATAAGACTACTTTTCCCCCCTGAAAAACATGCCTCCAAGTGGGGGGGGGGTCGTCCTATACGCCAGGTGCACTTCAGTTGGGATTGACATAGCTGCCTATAGTGGCCCATAGTACTGTAATGTAATGTAACAAACTCTATATTTTGAGTGGAAATGTTGGGGGGTCGTCTTATACGCCCAGTCATCTTATACGCCCAGTTGTCTTATACGCCGGCAAATACGGTAATTGTATAATTTTTGCTGACCCTCTTTCCACTACAAACCTTTGCCAATTCCCATCTCATTTTTCCCCTGCCACATGTGACATGTGATTGCTTAGTGTTGGTCTGTGTCTTATTTCTTAAATAAAGCTATAAACCTTATTTTAAACAGTATTTGTTGTATACCTTGGATTCCTGAAGGGCTTAATCACCTCATAAACTGCGCAAAACAGATACTGCTATTTATCCCCCTTTTGGTGTAGTGGTTAGGAGTGTGGACTTCTAATCTGGCGCGCAAGGTTCAATTCTGTACTCCCCCACATGCAGCCAGCTAGGTGACCTTGGGCTTGCTATGGTGCTGATAAAGCTGTTCTGACAGAGCAGTGATCTCAGGGCTCTCTCAGCCTCACCCACCTCACACGGTGTCTGTTATGGGGAGAGGAAAGGGAAGAAAGGGAAAGGTAAGCCACTTTGAGACTCCATCAGGTAGAGAAAAGTGGTATATATGAATCCAAGACAGAGGTCCTGTGGTTGGGCCGTAGGGGAGCAGACCAGGAAGCGCGCTTGCCCTCTCTGGCCGGGACGCAACTTAAGATCACGTCTCAGGCCAGAAAACTGGGGGTGACCATGGATGCCTCACTAACACTCGAGGCACAGGTCAAACAGGTAGCTGGCCAGGCATTTTTCCATCTCCGCCAGGCTCAGTTACTAGCGCCATCTGTCCTCTGAACACTTGGCCACAGTGATACATGCGACAGTCACCTCCAGATTAGATTTCTGTAACTCGCTCTACACTGGCCTGCCCTTGGGCTTGACCTGGAAACTGCAACTGGTCCAAAATGCGGCTGTTAGGATCCTCACGGCTACACCTTGGAGGGTACATATCCAGCCAGTGCTGAGGCAGCTGCATTGGCTACCGGTTATCTTCCGGATCAGGTTCAAGGTTTTGGTTTTGACCTTCAAGCCCATCCGTGGTCTGGGCCCAGTGTATATGAGGGACTGCCTATCGCCCTATGCCCCCCGTAGGGCCTTACGCTCTGCAGGGGCTAACCTATTGGTCATTCCTGGTCCCAAGGAAGCTCACCTGCCCTCCACCAGGGCCAGGGCCTTTTCAGTCCTGGCCCTAACCTGGTGGAATGAGCTCCCAGAAGAGCTGCGGGCCCTGCGGGAATTGTCATCATTCTGCAGGGCCTGCAAGATGGAGTTCTTACGCCAGGCTTTCAGGTGATGCCAGGCAGCGAGAAGATCTAGCCCCACTCACAAATGTGACAGTTGCATCTGTCATCTGCCCCCTCCCTTTCCCTTCTTAGTGGGTGTGGAACTGGGTTAGTTATATTGAATTTTGCCACCATTCTTGTCTTAACTTTTGTATTAATTGTATTATGTTTTACTAGTAATCAAGCCCGCTGCAGGGGAATGCAGCGGGCGCTAGTTCCTTACTGTAGTCGGCTGCGGCGGCGGTGGGCTGGTCGGCGGCGGCGGGCTGTCGGCGGGGGCGAGCTTCTTTTGTTGGCGGGCTGGTCGTCGGCGGGCTGGTCGTCGTCGTCGGCGAGCTTCTTTTGTTGGCGGCAGCCTGACGCGGCGAGAGGCGCTTCGCGCCTCTCGCCGCGTCAGGCCGCCAGGCAGGGAACCCCCGGCAGCCGCGCTTCGCGCGACTGCCGGGGGCTCCCTGGGTCGACGGCCTGACGCCCATGCACCCAGTTTACAAAGAACCTTCTAAAGTTCTTCACAATCAGGGTTTCACCATGCATAATAATTTTGTGTCATTAACATACTTGGTTTAAGTTTCATTGCTTAAGAATATGTTAGATATTATAGTTATCTATAAACTGAGTCATCTATCCAGTGACTACTAAGTTTACAGTGGTTTTTTTTTCAAAAACTTATTGGAAGTGCTAGTATATACCCGATCGCCTTATCTAAACACTTGTTAATATTAGTGATCAGCAAGCCATCCCCAGAAGCCCAAAACAGTGGCTGTTTGAGGCAGCAGAGGATGAGTGTTGTGGTAGACTGTGGTCCAGTGAAAGTGGCAATGGAGACGAAAGCTGGTGGAACCCAAAACAGGTGTCAGAGACCTCTGGTAGGGCCAATGGGGGATCCAGAGGCACAAGGAGGGCTGGAGCATCAAGTGATACTGAAAGGTATCACCAGAGAATAGCAAAAGAATGGCTCTAGGATAGCCTGCCCATCCTGGTACTAACAAACTGGAAGCAGAAGGTAGCCTTAGGGTCCTCTAACCAAAGCCTATTGAAGGTAGAACCCCCAGGAAGGAGGGAAAGAATGCTGAGGACAGTGGGTTGGGTGACATGGAGATCTAGAAGAAACAATGATCAGAGCTAAAGAAAAGGACTCTTATCTTGGGAAGGGACAGCAAGTTCCATTAATTAAAGGGAATATGCATTCTATTGGGAATCATTGTAAATAATTTGCAGAGAAGGAACTTGGGAGTGTTGCTCTGTTTGTGATACATAGGGTTCCTGGTCGGGGGCTATGCTAAGAGGTGACAATACTTTCAAAAGTTATGTGAGGCTAAACTTCCCTTTGCAGGAGCCAAATTTATTTGACCTCAGCAAGGTGTGTTCTATGTGATAAACCATTATTCTAGCTTTATTAATACTTTGTCCCAACTGATATGAGATAGAATTTAGGCTAACAGGTTTATTATTATCTGGACCCCTCCTGGTTCCCCTTTTAAAAAGTGGTGGCATGCTGGCTATCTAGGGAGAATAATTTGAATGATAAATTGTATCCTTTCGTTATAAGATTAGCAATGTCACAATTGCATTATTTAATAGCTCTCAGGTGAATGCTGTCTTGCCCTTGTTATTTTTTAATTTGTAATTTTTCAATTAGTTCTAAAACTATTCTTTGTCATCTTGACATAAGTCCCCAGATGCTTGTCCTGAAAATAATTATTCAGTTGTGGTTGCATCTTCTATAGCAGGCTTTCTTTACCAGGGTTTTGTGAAACCCTGGGATTTCTTGATGGTCCCAAAATAATAATAATAATAATAATAATAATAATAATAATAATAATAATAATAATAACAACAACAATAACAATAATAATAATATATTTTTAAATTTGTTAAATATTTATTGGGTGATATAACTCAATCTCCCCTTCCCAAAATGGCCAATGATAGGCCTGGAGGGGTGGGAAGGGAGGAGCTTCCCAACTATATGCTGCATGATTGCACTACTACTGGGGCTTTTCAAATCCTGAAGAAAGTTTCAGGGGGTTTTCAGTGATAAGAAAGTTGAGAAAGGCTGTTCTATAGTGGATGTTGGTGAAAAGAGTTCATTAGATTATCTGTAATTTACCAGGTTCAGTATTCCTTTTACAGGTTTGATACCAAAGTTCCTGCTGGTTTCTCAGCTAGCTTCTTGTTCTTGAAATAGTTAAATACATGTTTGTTTCGTGATATTTGTTGGTAAAAGAAATCAAGTGTTGTTTTAATATCAAATGGAATGCCACATTATTCTGCAATGGGCCTGTATCTCCCAGAACAATTCCATCATCATTAAAAAAAAAACTTATACATGTTGAATATCGGAAGATGGTGAAATATGGAGCAAGGCCTCTCTAGATGATTTCAACATGTAGTTAGGCAATCCTTGAAATACTCTGGTTGCAAAACATATAGTATTCTGGGGCTAATGGTAGCATTTTTAATAGACCTGGAAATTAACTGGGAGCCAATGAAAGTATAACAGAAATATGCCTGTTTTGGTCCAGTTGAAGTTTCTGAGATGCTTTAAATGGCAACCTTGCATTTTGGTAGTTTCTGTCTGAATGTTACCAAATTATGACCAAGACACACTTCTCCAGAAGAGACTGCAGTTGATACAGAAAGGGATCTGGAAGTGTGTTGGATGCCTTTAGAGGTGATGTTTGATGGCTTCAGATGGCTCTCAATACCCAAAGTGGACAAGCTGCTGGGGTTGGTGAGGACATCCACGTGCTCCCTTGATCCCTGCCTGTCTTGGCTGCTCAAAGGGAGTGGCCAGTGGATAGGAGGTCAGCTCAGGGATATTATCAATCTCCCTATCTACGAGGGAGTTCCCTGAGCTGCTGAAGGGGGCAGCGGTTCACCCGCTCCTCAAAAAATCATAGCTGAACTTAGCCAGAATCTTGCGTTTCTGGGTAGGGAAGTTGAAAGTGCCACTGCAGACCAGCTCCTGACATACTTGGATGAAACCGGCTCTTGGATGAAACGTCTGGCTTCCATCCTGGCCACAGGATGAAGACAGTGCTGGTTGCCCTGACCGATGACTTCTGGGGCCATCCAGGTTAGGGTGGGTCGGCCATTCTTGTAATGTTAGATCTGTTGTCTGCCTTTGATGTGGTGGACCACGGGTTATTGGTCCACCACCTCACTGGGACAGGGATACAGGGTACAGCCCTTGGCTGACTACACTCCTTTCTCCAGAACTGGACTCAGAGGGTGGCAGTGGGGAATGAGTTGTCACACTCCTAGAGTCCCGCAGGGGGCAGTGCTCTCCCCCACTCTTTTTAACATCTTTGTGCACTCTCTGGCCCAGCTTGTATGGAGCTTCAAGCTGGGCTGTCATCAATATGTCAATGACCCGCAGCTCTATGTCCTTATGAACGGCCACCCAGACTGCCCCCTGGAACCATTTGCCAGATGTTTGGAAGCCGTGGCTGGATGGCTTGAGCAGAGTTGCCTAATACTTAACCCCTCCAAGATGGAGGTCCTATGGTAGGAAGAGGGCAGAACAGGAAATGCACTTACCCATTCTGGTTGGGATGAAACTAATTACTGCACCCCAGGCCAGGAACTTCGGAGGAACCTTGGATGCCTTGCTGACCATGGAGGCACAGGTCAGGAAAGAAGCCCACCAGGCATCTTTCCACCTTTGTCAGATGAGGCTACCAGCACCCTATATATCTTCTGAGCATCTAGCCATGGTGATGGTCACCTCCAGAATTGATTTCTGTAACTTGCTCTATGCAGACATGCCCTTGTCCCTGACCCGGAAATTACAGCTGGTGCAAAATGCGGCTGCTGGGGTCCTCACAGGGACAACTTGGAGGGCCAATATTCTGCCTGTGTTGAGGCAGCTGCATTGATTGCTGGTTGCGGACCAGATCAGGTTCAAGATTTGGGTTTTAACCTTTAAGGCCCTTCACAGTTTGGGACCCACATGCCTGAGGGACTGCCTGTTGCCCTATGCACCTCGCAGGGCTTTGCGCTGTGTGGGTACCAACTTATTGGTTGTTCCTGGCCCCAAGGAAGCTTACCTGTGCTCGACCAAGGCTAAGGCATTTTTGATCTTGGCCCCTACCTGTTGGAATGAGCTCCCAGAAGAGCTACGGGCCCTGTGGGAGCCACCAGCTTTCCACAGGGCCTGTAAGACAAAGCTCTTCTGCCAGGTCTATGGTTGAGGCTGGTGCAGGAAGAAGATCTGGTCGTGGCACTGCTCAGGAAGACGCACCATTTGCCTTTGGAACATCATGTCAGCAACTGGCTGCATAGCCCCTCTGTTGCCCTAGCAGCAGGTGTACTGTTAAGAGGAAGGAGTGGTTTTTACTGCTGTATTGTGAAATGTATTTTAATGGGATTTTTATTGGGGACTATTGATGTGGGTTTTAAAGTGTAACCTGCCACGAGCCAGCATGCCGAAAGTGGCAGGAAAGAAATCTAATAATAAATAAAATAAATAAATAAGCTAATTGTTGTTGTTAGGTGCGAAGTCGTGTCCAACCCATCACGACCCCATGGACAATGATCCTCCAGGTCTTCCTGCCCTCTACCATTCCCCGGAGTCCATTTAAGTTTGCACCTATTGCTTCAGTGACTCCATCCAGCCACCTCATTCTCTGTCGTCCCCTTCTTCTTTTGCCCTCGATCGCTCCCAGCATTAGGCTCTTCTCCAGGGAGTCCTTCCTTCTCATGAGGTGGCCAAAGTATTTGAGTTTCATCTTCAGAAATAAGCTAATACATAGATGCAACCAGGGTCAGATATACATGAAAAGAGGCCCTAGGCTATTCCACTTATGTGGCCCTTTCACCTCCCATTTTTAAGTTTGTAAATTACATGAGAGATAATAAAATACCTCATTACTGTGATATATATCAATATGTTAAATGAAACATGTTGTGATTGGTACTAACCTTTATAAAAAATGTGGACTATAGGCCCCTCTTGATCTTGAGGCCCTAGGCTGAAGCCTAATTAGCCTATAGGAAAATCCGGCCCTGGATGTAACTGCAGAGATGCCTTTGCCCTATCCATAAGAGTCTCCAAGAAACATTTAGTGTTAAAACTAGAATGGACACTAAATTACCTGATCCCCTACCAATTTGTATTAACCAGAAATACTGGTATATTGGAAACTGATGTAAATCTCTTAAAATCAGTTGCATCATGGGAAATTTTGTTCAGGCATTATTGCAGTAGAGTTTGGTGTGTGTTGAGAACCAGGCCTTTTCTCAGGGAGCCATTCCCCGCTATCCATGTATAAATTTCCCTGAGGCCTGTTTAAGAAGCCACAAAAGGTCTAGCTAGCTTGTAAGTTTTCAGTCTTACCAGTCTCCATTTTCCACATGCATAGTCTGTACAAACTGAAAAGTATTCATCAAAAATGGACACTGAATGTTCCAATGTTTCTAATATGGAATAAAAAATGTGCAGGTGATTTTACATGCAAAATGATTTACAAAAATATCCTAATAGACTACCTTTAGATATTCCCCTCAGATATCAGGACAATAATCCCTTAACTATTTGGAATACTAGCACTTAATTATATAGAGCAAATGTAATGATGGTGAAGTGATGTTTTATCATTGCTATAGAGTAGGTCTTAAACTGGGAACATCATCTACTTAAATTCAGTGTTGTTAAGACTGGAACTTACACCTCTCTTGAATCTGCTGGAATTTCTCATTGTCCTCCTTTCATTAAATTAAGGAACTGCAAAAAGGAATACAGACTCTGGAGCCAACTAAAGAAAAGTGTTATAAATTGTTCCATATCTTCAAATAGCCCTTAGGAAAGAAGAGCTATCACCTATCCATCCTTTCATTTAACATTATCGGTAGTATTTTATCTCCTGAAGGAGGATCATCCATTTACAGTTTTAAAGGCCCAAGGCCAGGTGGAGCATGATAATGTTGAGACACACTTGAACAGAATATCTCTTTTCCTCCAAGCACCTAACTCAGAATAAATCTATTATCAGACTAGTGGAATACTTCAAAACTATAATGGCTTTAAGAGAAAGCATTCATGATGAACATGTCAGCTTTAAAGGATGCCGTTTCTAGTTTAAGAATGTATATTACTGAACTTAAAATAAAGATTGAGCTTTAAAAAAAAACAAATCAGTTTCCATGTCCTAGCAAGTACACTGTGGAACAGACTTGCTTTTGGTTGATCAGGTATGCAAATTATAAAAAAGTTCTTTTGAAACGTCAGAAATGCTGAGTGGGCTAACAAAGCAACAGAAATTGCAGCATTACTCAATAATAACAAAAGAAAATCTTGTATACTTTGTTTTTGGCTTAGCACTTTCATTTCCTAGAAAGATATTATATAACTATATAAGACATAAATCATTGTTTAAAGTCATTCTAGCATCTAGTAAAATAATATGTAGCTTACATTCCACCTCAGTAGCATGAAAATTTTTATGAAAATATTTCCAGCTCCATTAATTGCTTGCAGGCACTGTGACATCAGATAGGCAAATGAGAAATAGCTGTAGCTATGCTTTGATATGTATAGTCACTTAGTCCTCTGAGGACATATGTATCTTGCTATAGCATACTGGCAGGAGAGTTAATGTCTTATATATATAAACTTGCTTCAGAATTTAACTGGAAACGAAATATAATAGCTTGGCTCTAATGATCTACTAGCACCAGTGAGAAGCACTATCTCTGTTAGTCTCCAATTTCTCCCACTGAACTGCAAAATCCCTATATCCATAAAATATCATATGATATTACGGCAGGTACTCAGATCATCAAGAAAGGGTTGAGGGGGGACATAGTGAGAGAAGACCTGCCTTTGGGCTTGACCAAGAAATTGCAGCTGGTCCAAAATGCAGCTGCTAGGGTCCTCACTGGAACACCTTGGAGGGCCCATATCCAGCTGGTGCTGAGGCAGCAGAATTGCTTTCCAGTTCTGTTACTGATCCAGTTCAAGGTTTTGGTTTTGACCTTCAATGCCATATGCGAGCCTGCCTGTCGCCGTATGCCCCAAGCAGGGCCTTACTCCCTGGGGGTGCGAATCTTTTGGTCACTCCTGATTCCAGGGAAGCATGCTTGGTCTCAACCAGGACCAGGGCCTTCTCGGTCCTGGCCCCGACCTGGTGGAATGAACTCCCGGAGGAGTTGCAGGCCCTGTGGGAGCTTTCAGCATTCCGCTGGGCCTGCAAAATGCATTCTGCAGGGCCTGGCAGGTCTATGGCTGAGGCTGGGTGGCCAGGTAGATTGGGGGTCCTCCTATAGAAGCGGCAGTAGTGAATTCCATCTACACACTCTTCCTCTTCCTCCTCCCCCTTCCCCTCCCCCTAGTGTATTGTTAGAGTTGGGATGAATTTACAACCGTATCATATATTTTTATGTAAGAAATCTGTTTTATCTCTTTTTAAGGGGATTTTATTGGGGTTTTTATCAGATGCTTGTAACCCACTATGAGACTTCAGGGAGCAGCAGGCAATAAACAAACAAACAAACACATTTTTAAAAAAGGAAGCGGGAAACTGAATTGCATGACTGATGTATTACTCCCTGAAGTAACACATAAGTTTGTATCCAGAAAAAAAATTGTTGTTCCCAAAGTATGCTCAAACTTTATTTCACTTTATTTTGTTGTTGTTGTTGTTGTTGGTGGTGGTGGTGGTAGTGATTTGAGCAAATTTTACTAGTTATAATGTAACATTAACATACCTATATAAAGCACAAGGATGTGTTAGTTCATGATCCAAGGAGCTTACCATCTACAGTTGTCATCATTATGGTATGGTGTATTTAGGTAAACACAACAATGTGTGTGTGGGGGGGGAAGGACGTCCCTTGGCCTTCCTGGCTACTTAAACCTGTTGTCGGGGAGGCAGGGGGAGGCTGAATGACTGGGTCTCAAAGGTAGCTAATGCCTTTTTGGGAGAGGGTGGTGGTCACCCAAGCCTTGAAATAGGTTGTGGGTTACCTATTTCTAAATTTTAAAAAACACCTACCAAAGACCCAGGATATTTTACTAACAGTCAATTAGACTCAAATGTTCCATTACTGAGTAAGGTGATAGAACAAGTGATGACTGGGCAACTTTAGGCGTTCCTGAATGCATTGTTTGGATCCTTTCCAGGAGACTGAAACGGCATTAGTTGCCCCAGTGGATGACCTAAACGTGGAGAGGGGCAGAGGGAGTATGACTGTTGAGTCTCATGGACCTCTTATAGGCTTTTGGTACCTTTGGTCATAGTATCCAATAGGACTGCCTTTCCAGGCTGGGAATGGGAGTCATCTGGAGCCACTTTGGGTGTGAACATGGGCTAATAAATTGAAGCTTAATCCACACAATAAAAGTGATACTGATGAAGATGGTCTGAAACAGAATGTGTCACCTACAATATTGCCCTTAAAGCTCCACAGTCTGGAGCTTTTCTTGGACCTAGGACTTAGGTAGCAGCTGTATCCAGCAGTTCCTTTTACCAATTTTGACTGGTTAACCAGCTGCAGCCTTTCCTGGAAGAGCTGGCCATCATCCTGCATATGCAGATTATAGCTAGACTAGTATCCAAGCCCACTGCAGTCTAAATGCAGCGGGCGCTAGTGGCAAGGAGTTGAGCGGGTGGGAGACAGGCTGCCAGAGCTGCGGAGAGTGGTTTCAGCTCCGCAGCTACCTCCCAGGGTGGAAGGTGGCTGGGTGGGGTCGCATCGGCTGCGGTGGTGGCGGGCCGCATCTGGTTGCCGGCATACCTGGAAGGTGGCGGGGGCCCACCATGTGGCTGGTGGTGGTGGTGGCCGCCACTCCACTGAGAGTGGAGGTGGTGACACAGCCTGGGATTTGGTGGGTGTGGGGCAGCCTCCTTCTCCTCCTCCTCAGTGAGCGCAGTGTGTGGCGGCGGCTCAGGGGCATATTTGCCGGCGCACTGTTCTTGTTGCCTCAGAGGCAGGCTTCATGTGCATGAGGAGTGCCTCATGGCTGCACTTGCTGCCATGGGGCGGCTGCTGCTGCCTGCCCCTCCTCGTCAGTGGCCGTCGTGGGTGGCTAGTCAACAGCAGCACAGCAGCATGTTCAGTGGCGCTTCCTCAGTTGGTCCCTCATTGGTACCACGAGCAGCAGCCGTGCTTTGCCACTGCAGGCTGCCAGGTGGAGTGGCTGAGGGTCGCAGAGGTGCTGGCTTTGGTAGGCAGGCGTGTCTGTGGTGAAGGTGGTGGAGTGGCGAGCGGCCAGGCTCAGAGGGCGTAACCTGTCATGGCCGACCCAATCAGGGTGTGGCACCCTGATTGGCCCATATTCCAACTCAGACACCCCGGACACACTCCATCCCCAGGTAGTTTTGCAAATGTTAAGAGGAACCATGGATAAGATTAGATTATTGAAATGCACTCTATATGGTGATACTTTTGAAAAAAGTCTTTGGAAGCTTCAATTTTTGCAGAATGCTGCTGACCTAGCAGGAAGGCTAGTGAGGGGTTGGGATTCCTATTATGGGGGGACAGGGCAAATATGTCGGTGGGAGATGTGGTTTAAATGAAGGGATGCAAGATATGCTCACACCCTTTCTAATCTTTGTCCCATCCCAAGACATGAAGATGGTGGGGCTAGGACATTATTTCTCTGACCTTGTTGTTGTACAATGCTAGGTCCATAAATAATAAGATCACTGCTTTGCAGAATTCTTTTGCAGAGCAAAATATGTACTTAGCATGTGTGATCAAGACCTGGGTAAAAAAGGGCAAAACTGTCATCCTCAAAGAGCTAGCTATAACCGGTCTCTTGCTCCTTCATCAATCACAGAAAAAAAGTTGCGGGGGGGAGGGGGAGTTGCAATATTAATCCAAAAGTCTTTCTCCTTCAGGGTAGAAGGAAAGAGTTGGTTTTTGTAAATAACCAAAAATGGAAAGAAAAACCCAATCTGACAAGATAACTTAGGAACCTAAATGTTGAGCTGCAAAAAAAGGTTTTGTTTAAAATACAAATCTTTATTATAATTACATGCACATAATAAAAAGTTAAACACATTGATAAAATCTCAGTTATATATACTGTGTAATACAATCAACAATAACACATGAAACGAGGAACAAAGACCAGGTGCATTTTGACCCCAAGGGTCTTCCTGAGTGGACAAGTAATATAAAATGCACATATGCAAGAGAAAAGATATAACATTAGGACTTGCCAGGTGGTAAAAAAATCCTGAAAAAATATTAAAAGATGTTATAATGAGCATTTCTGAAAAATGTTTTCTCAAATACCTAATTGTTGACTAACTCTTATTCAAAGTATATTCTTATGTTTTAAGCTTCTACCATCTTTGTCAGGCAATTGGCATCTTACCTACCAACATCTGACCTAGCCACTGTGATCCATGCAATGGTCACCTCCATGCATTATTACTGTAATTTGTTCAATGTAGGGATAACCTTGAATTTCTTCTAGAAACTTCCACAAGTCCAGAATGCAGCAGCATGGGTCCCAATGGAGAGCATATATCCAACCTGTGCTCTCCCAACTGCATTGGTCCAAGATTTAAAACTGAATTAAGTTCAGGGTTTGGTTAACATTTAAAGTCCTAAATGGTCTGGGACCACCATATCTACCTCTCCCATTATGGCCCCCAAAGAGCATCTAGAACTAGCAATTCGCTAAAGATCCTTGGCCCCAAAGAAACCAAACTGGCCTCAACCAGGGCCTTTTCAGCCCTGCTATAAAACTCTACAAGTGAGATTGGGCCCTGAGGGACTTTAAGCAGTTCTGCAGGGGCTTTAAGACAGAATTGTTCTGCCAGGCCTATGGTTGAGGCTTAGGGTATATCTGATTTCAGCTGGCCTCCCTTCTTCATTCCATTAAGTCATGCTATTGACAGTCTTACACATTGCCCCCTCCTCTCTCCTCAGACAGGAATCAGAACCAGGCAAAAAATGTGATATTTTTTATATTGCTATAATGTTATATATAATTATATTTTATTTATTATTATAATTCATATTTATGATATAACTAGATTTAAAGCCCATTTCACATGCAAATGAAATGGGCGCTAGATGGCCTGGGAGAAGGCCTACCCCCCCACCCGTGGCTCTCTCGAGCCTTCTCCCCACCCATGGCTCTCTGGCAGAAGGCTGCCCAGCCCACCCCCCACCCGAGGCCCACCCCACACCCGTGGCTGTCTGGAGCAGCTGGGCAGATTCCCTGGGCGGGTGAAGCAGCCAATGGGGAACTGCGCTTCGCGCGGCTCCCCATTGGCTGCTTGGGGCGGGATGGACACTCAGAGGGGCCAATCAGGAGCCGCTTTGCGGCTCCTGATTGGCCCTTCTGAGTTTTTATCCCGGACAGGGCCCGCCCTAACTCCTCCCACACAGCCCTTACTGCTTTATTCAGTCCGCGGCGCTCTGCGCCGTGGTGCTGTTTAAAGATGTAAGATTTTATATGCATTTTGATGGATTATTAAATGTATATTAGTGTTGTTGTAACACAGTTATCCCCAACCCCCGGTCCAGGGACCGGTACCGGTCTGTGGATCAGTCGGTACCAGTCCGCGGCTCCTCCTTGACCTCCTTCCTGGCTGCCTCAAGGGCTGCTCTGCTCACCTTTGGTGCTCTCCAGCAGCCGCCATGATTGGGGCTCCCCCTTGGCGTGGCACTGTGCAGCTGCTGGTGGCAGAGCCCCCTAGTGGGTGGCAGGAAGTCAGGGGTGCTGGCAGGAAAGCAAGCAGAGCAGGGGCTCAGGCAGCAGCATTGTCCCTCAGCAAAAGACTACCCCTCACTGGGCCTCAGTAAAATTGTCAAGTATTGACCGGTCCCCGGTGATAAAAAAGTTGGGGACCACTGTTGTAACCTACCCTGAGCCCCCAGGGAAGGGTGAGCTAAAATCCAAAAAATAAATTTATAAATATCTGAAAAATTCTAGACTTGCTATACAGAGGATATAAAGCTGCCTATCAAGACTGGAAACTTAGATCATTAAATGTCACTGATGCAGAGGAGGGGATTCTGATACCCTTTCCAGAAGCTGTTAGATAATTGCAGAAAATCTGGGCTGCTTTTTCAGAAGTATGCAGGGTAATGGATAAAAGTGCAAAAGACTTGCACCATTTCTGTAGAATGTCTTTCAGTTTGATTTTAATTCCCATGTGACATTTCAGTGTAGCTCCATGCATTACTCAGCAGGGCTTCAGATATAGGATGTAAGCCATGACTTACATTCCTCATTTGCTTCAGATTCAGCCTCCCATCATCAAGTTCATTCTGGATCAAGTTCAAAGCTCTAGTATTGACTTTTAAGGCCGTACACGGTCTGAGCCCAACATACCTGAAGGTTTGCCTGTTTATACCCTCCTGAGGAGCTTAGCCAATTTCAACTGGCTAGTTATCCGCGGCCCTAGTGAAATATGTTTGGCCTCAACCAGACCAAACATCAACTCTACCTGATGGAACAAGCTCTCAGAAGAGCTGCGAACCTTTCAGGAACTTTCTCAGTTCCAAGGGTCCTACAAAATGGAGCTCTTCCACCAGGCTTTTGGTTGGAACCAGAAGATGACTAATGATATCATCAAATGGGCCATCTCCAGAACTAACTCACCCCTGGAAAGGGGGGGGGTACAGAAAATAAGGGTTTTTTAGTTGATACAGGTTGATGTCGTTTTAACTTGTTTTAAATATTTAATGTATTATTAATTTTAATGGTGTAAACCATCAGAAGCAGCTACATACCAGGAGGGGTAGTATATAATAAGAAGAAAGATTAATAATAATAATAATAATAATAATAATAATAATAATAATAATAATAAGAAGAAGAAGAAGAAGAAGAAGAAGAAGAAAGATTAATAATAAGAAAGATTTCCTTTTTACCACGTGTACTTAGAGAGAGATCAGCTGTTGCTTCCCTCACCTTGCAGATCAAAACTAAAACAAACAAAATTGTGACCTCTTTTCTAAGAACTTCCTATATAGGGAAATAGAGAATATTCATTCATTCATTCATTCATTCATTCATTCATTCATTCATTCATTCATTTGATTTTTATACTACCCTCCCAGATTTTTATACCTCTCAGAGTGGTTTACATATGACATTGTGGGTATTACATGGAACAACTTAAGCATAGAACATAGTCAAAATAACATCTTTAACCGCTCCTGCAGAATGGATTAAATAAAAGACTAAGGGCTCCTGGGGAGGAGTTAGCGCAGGCCCTGACCGGGATAAAAACTTGGAGGGGTGAATCAGGAGTACCAAAGCGGCTCCTGATTTGCCCCTCCAAGTGGCACTCCAGCACTCCCCTCCAACCTCGGCCGCATTTGGCCGACTACCACCATTTGCTGGCTTGCCGCCAAGAACAGAGGTAGGCGGTGGGCTGGGGACGGCAGAGGAGGCGGCGGCAATGGTGGGGGAGCCTTTTCCCAGGACGGGGGGGGAGGAAAAATCCTCTCCAGGGCCCGGGCAGGGCGATCGCTGGTTCGCAGAGCTGCTGATCGGCCTCCCTGGGCCCTGGGGAGCCTTTTTCCATGGCGGGGGGGGGGGTTGGGGGGGCCCTGCCCTTCCTACCCACCCGGGCAGCGCTGCCAGGGCGGTTGGGAACAGCTAGCGCCTGCTGTATTTTTTGTACAGCGGGCTTAATTACTAGTCAACAATAATCCAACAGTGGTTTAAATTAACATAATATCAATGAATTAAGTCAACAATAATATAATATGAATAATAACTTAGATAAAGGCCTAGAGGTCAGACTGGTGTATGCTATGGAGGAGTTGTCTGGGGTGGGGGGACCTGTAGATGTTGTTGGGTTGGTCAGTCTCAGGGGAATGCCTGGTGGAGCAGCTCCCTGTTGTAGGCCCTGGGGAATTTTAGGGAGCTTGTTCTACCAGGTGTTGGCCAGGACAGAAAAAGCTCTGGCCCTAGTTGAGGACCGACTTACTTCTTTGGGGCCAGGGATCACCAGCCAGTGGGCGGTGGCAGAGCATAGTGCTCTTTTGGGGGGGGGGGTATAGGCAGAGAAACAGTCTCTCAGGTTCACTGGGCCCAGATGGCATATGAAGATAAGAGCCAAAACCTTAAGCCTGAGCTGGAATTCGATTGGGAGCCAACTAAGTTGTTGAAGTATAGGCCGGATGTGAGATCTCCATGATGTATTGGTGAGATTCCTGGCCACAGCATTCTGAACTAATTGTAGTTCCTGGATCAAGGATAAGGGTAGGCCCGCATAGAACGAGTTGCAGAAGTCCAGTCTAGAGGTGACTGTCACATGGATCACTGTGGCTAGGTGTTCTGGTGCCAAGTAGGGTGCTAGTAGCTTGGCATAGATGGTAGAAGGCCTGCCACACTACTCTCATGACTAGGGTTGTGCGATGCGCAGCCAGTGCCATGCTGGGGGGGGAGGTGTGGGCGCTGGCACGCCAGTTGACACACGCATGCAGGTTGAGTAAGCATGTTTCCTCGCTTGGTCCCTTCCTACCCAGCCACAGGACCTCCATCTTTGAAGGGTTGAGCTTCAGACAACTCTGCTTGAGCCACATTGTCACTGCTTCCAGGTATCTGGCTAATTTTTCTGGGGGGGGGGAACTGAGTAGTCATCCATCAGGAGGAAGAGCTGGATGACTGAATAATTAAGGAAAATAAATTGCTCAGCAAGAAAATTATCTGCCCATTAAATGAGAAGCAGTAAAGAGCAATCCTATTAATGTTACCTATAGCTCATAGCAGGGAGGGAAAGGGATTTTGGAAATAAAGGGGTGGGAAGAGAAAACAAGGGGGCTGCTTTCTTCCTACCCCTGTTTTGCTTCTCTACCCTTTCTTGCTCTAGTGACAAGTTGACCAAGAAAGGACGAGTGGCTGGTACAGGAGGGTGCTGCCCTCTCACACAAATGCCCTGCCATGCTTGCCACTTCCTGCCTCTCTTGAGGGGCACTTTCGCCGTCCTCTCCCATTCTCAACTATAACGCCAGTGCAACCACCTCACAGCAACAAACAACCGTGTATGCTGCTCATTCCCAGCAACTCACTGGGAATTTCTTATCCTCCCCAAACTGTTCTTCCTTCCTCATTAGGGTGGGCATCGTGTGGAGAGAATGGCACACAAAGCAATGAAACAGTTGCTGAGGTATCCCTCTTATGGATGCTCAGGGAAGCAGCTCTGCAGCTTGAAGTGATTCAGGAGAGAGAAAATGAGGAGCAGAAGCCCAAAACGCATATTTTTTTCCTTCTTCACTGCCTTTTCCTCAGTGCCAAGAACTTAAGAAAGGGAGGAGGGGGTACATTCTAAGAAACAAATCTGCTTTTTGAAGTATCTCTTGTCTTAGTTGTTGACTAACCACTTTGTAACACAATTAATTATTTTTTAAGAAAAGGGGAAATGATGATGGGGAAGGAAAAGATTGTAGGTAAGGTAAAAACACGGAACACGACTGGGAGGAAAAATGAATGCTAGATTTCCCCACAAATAAACTATGAATTAACATTCACAGAAATTTAAAAAATGGAGGTATCAGAGGAGTTTGAAAACATGTGGTAAATGAATGTAACATTTGAATTTCCTCCTGGATGCATGGATTTATATGGAGAAATGTTTCAGTTCTTCAGGACTTTAACAAAGCTATATAACCTTACTGTGGAAGTTGTGCTGGTATCTCGACAGGGTGTCTGCTGAGGACTTCCAGGAAAAGCGCTGGATTTCTTTTTCCCTTCAGCAATGCTCTGAACAGGAAATGGTTAGTTTGCTGGCAAACAGTTGTTTATCATGTGAGTCAATCCTACTATCAACTCATACAAAAACAGCCATGACTACTAAGCGGCAAGAATATCTGTCCTGTGCTGTTTGAAAAGAGCCTTCCAACCAAGACTGTATTGAAACTATTGAACCAGCACTTTGAACGAAAGGACAAAATGATAACGTCAGTGACAAGAGTTTAATGACTGATTAATTCTATATTTCAGAAACAACATTAACATGTGCTCTAGCACTGGATATAGAATAGTTATGGTAAAACTTCTTTCAGGCAGAATTAGGTTAAAATTATGTTTCATTTTCCAGGTCAACTGAGAAAATACATGCAAAATTTTATAGATGTAATATAGATGTAATCCTATTAACATGTCAATTTTATTCTGGACCTGAGCATGGCTGGCTCAGGGCAGATTCCAACATAGTCCACTGTAAAAACAACTCAAAATAATTCCTACAATACAATTCAAACTTAAAACACTAAAACATAATGATTAATGCCTGTTAACGTCAGACCAGCTGTTAGCTGAATAGTATCCTTCCAGTGTTGTCGAAGTAATCATTTCTTGGCAAACTGTTTCTGAAACTAAGATAGGGTGTAAAAGCAATTTGTGATATTTAATGGTAAAAAGGCTTGCCAATTTTGGCTTGAGAAATTGAGGGCAACACCTGAGAAGGGTAGCATTTGAAAAGCAGAGGAATCTCAGCAGGAATCTCAGCAGCGGGTGCCGCGGACTAAATAAAGCCGTAAGGGCTTTGTGGGAGGAGTTAGGGGGGGCTCTGTCCAGGATGAGGAAGGGTGCCGATTGGCCCCTTCCTCCGGACAGACCATTGGCCCGGCCGATTCCCACCCTGCTGAAGGGAGCAACTGAGAGCCGCGCGGAGCGTGGCTCGCAGTTGCTCTCTTGCTGGCGGGCTGACGCGTCGGGAGGCGCAAAGCGCCTCTGACGCGTCAGACCACTGGCAAGGGAGCTCCCGGCAGCCGCGCTCCATGCGGCTGCCGAAGGCTACCTGCCCGGCGGCCTGACGCGCCGAGAGGCACAAAGCGCCTCCGAACACGTCAGGCTGCCGGCAACACAACAACTGCAAATCGCCGCCAGAAGCTGCCGCCTGAGGCCCAGGAGCTGCCCGGCAGCCTCGCTCCCTTCCCCAGGGCACCGGTCGCGGCCAGAAGACGACGATAACGCCCGAGGCCCGGGAGCCGCCCGGCAGCCTCGCTCCCTTCCCCAGGGCACCAATCGCGGCCAGAAGACGACGACGACGATGACGCCCGAGGCCTGGGAGCCGCCCGGCAGCCTCACTCCCTTCCCCAGGGCGGCAATCGTGCCCAGAACACGCCACCGCCGCCCGAGGCCCGGGAGTCGCCCGGCAGCCTTGCTACCTTCGCCAGGGCGCGAATCGCCCCCATAAGCCGCCGCCCAAGCCCCGGGAGCCGCCTGGCAGCTGTGGGGACAAGGCCAACCAGAGCGCTACCTAGCAGGAGCTCAAGCTGCCGCAGCACGCAGAAATCTACGCTCTCTCATGAGTCCTCACCGAGCTGGAGCAGCAGCAGTTCAACGCCAGGCGGCTGGTGAGTGAGCTGGGGCCAGCCGCAGCTCCCTGCGGGGAAAGGCTAGCACCCATTGTATTTAGACATACAATGGGCTTTGCCTCTAGTATCATAATAAAACATTATAAAGTTGAAAAAGGATTATATCCAGATGACTCAAAGCCTATCTGATTGACCTCGGGGTTGTCACTTGCCCCAGAGGACCAATCAGGCAGGCTGTGTATTGTCTCTGACCACCTCCACCTCCTCCTTGGCTCTCCGGGGTGTCACTCACCCTGGAGGATCAATCAGGTAGGGGATGCCCTGCCCCTGACCTCCTCTCTCTCTTGCTTCTTCCAGCCAGAAGAACAGCCAGTTGCTCTGCTGGCCTACCTATGGAAGGCAAACTGAGTGCAGAGCAGATGGCGATGCGGCACTGCCCACTTTAAAACTGGGCTAGCCATCACCAACTGCGGGAGTGCAAGAAGCTTTTAAAGCAGGCTTAACAGCTAGTATTATCCACCCTCCAAAGCTACCATTTTCTCCAAGGGAACTGATCTTTGTAGTCTGACCCTCCTTAGCTTCTGAGATCTAATGAGATTGGGTTATACCTTTCCACCTTCCCTACTTCATGTGGTTTGCATGTTCCTAATTTTAGCAGCCTCCTATAAAACATGCTCTAAATTCTGTCCACAAACCAAAATATCCTATTTGATATACTGTCATAACAATTTAAAGCAGAAAGTGCTCCTTGTAGTACCCTGGGAATACCTTGTAATTCTTCATCAGATATATGACTTGGAAAGAAGCTGGGTCAAGCTACCAAGCACTGGAAATGCTAAGTTAGTACAGAAAATGTGATGTAATTCTGACATGAGGGTGACATCTTGCTAGGGGCAAAATTCCACAATTCTTTCTGACAAGCCATATTTCAGTAAATGCCAAGGCATCCAAGTAATATCTATATGGGAAACATTTGACGCCTTTTCTTTATCTGTGACTGAGTCTGCATTTTCTTACTCATTGTGTGCTCACCAGCAGTTGGCAACAGAGTTATCTTTTGTAAAGGTTACTGCCCTGGATTACTGCTATAAATAAATATTTCATAACCAGATTGCATGCTAGAAAAGAATTATTTTTATGCCTACATTTAATCTCTGTGATGTATGAAATTCACCTTTAATGCCACACTTAAAAACTAAGTTTCCCCTCTTTCCTCTAACACTATATCATTAGCACATCATGAAGATAACAGTAGTGTGAGACAGGATCTTAATAATGGCTTCACAGGCTTTCCAGCATTGAAAGTGCTTGCCTGCTTGCCTGAATAGTGAAACCCCCTCTCCCAAGCCTGTTAGCGAAGGTGGGCTAAATAATACTGTCTGATGTGGGCCTATCCTAAGAATCAGGAGATATAATTATAATTATGGTACTTTTTGTTCTAGCGGAGGTTCTTAAGCACTTTTAGAATAAGCAGATTGCAATTTAAATTTTTACTGGAACTCATTTTTTACTTGATATGCATACTTGGCAGCTGAGACAGGAAACAGAATTATAATCAACGTTTGATGCTTGATGGGGACACCATTGTTTTATTGTTATGCTTCTAAAATCTTATTTAGTGTCCTCAAGAGCAATGAGCATTGCCAAGAATCAGAAGATATAGTTTAGGAAATAATAAATACCACTACTTATGTTTCACATTTTTTCCTAAACATGAGAACTACCAAAGTCAATCAAAATTTTAAAAATGTTTTCAGAATACAAAAGGTGGTTGCATCAGATAAACTTTTCTTTTCCCTCAAAACCAAGATTCTTGTCATCTTTACATTTTTGTGAAATGACATATAAATTCATAATCAAGTCTCTGTTGCATTCTTTCTTTCTGAATGAAAATTTAAGCAATAATGTATTTACTGCTTATCCATCAGTTCTGAAAAATGTGAAAGGGAAAAATGTTGCTTTAGAGCAATAGGATGTGGAAGGAGTATACAAATTCAGGTTGCCAATCCCCAGTTGGAGCGTGGGGATCCATTGGAGCGCTGCCCCTCCCCCAATTTTAGGATTCTCAGAAACTGGCGGTACTTATCAGGAGCAACGAGGGAAGACGTTGGTGATGTCAGGGGGTGACCCTCAAGTTTTGGTGCAAAATTCTATAGTAATCTCTTACCATAGAGATTTTATCCACAAACCAGAATGTTGCCCCCAACATCCACAATATGCTACGACAATTATGGGTGATGCAGGGATGTCATGTTTACTTCCTGGTTTTCTATTCCTGCTCCTGGTATATTCCCCTTAGCCCTTGCTGGCTGGACCCATAAACCTGGTGGCCATAATGTAAAACAAAGGATTTCAAGCTCATTCTTGATATGAACATGCTGGAGTTTGTTTGTGGCGTATGGCTTGAAAGCTGAACTAGTAGCAGATTTGCTGGTATGTATGTCAGCCATTCAAACTAAGATGCTAGGAGAAAACCTGAAAAACACTGTAGGTGAGTGACCTGATGTAAGACTCTTCTTATACAGAGTCATGGACCTAAAGTAATGATGCACAGCCAGAGTGGCTGAATGGCAACCTTACTGATAAGGAAGATCAAAAGCTATATTACTGTTTAAAGGAGTTTAGAATTAACTCATTCCAAAGTTATGTAACTCTTGTTGTTAGTAATGAAAGAAATGTATTCAAAATGATGCCCTCCACTGGCATTATTAAAGGAGCTATTTTCACTATTGGTTGTGTTTTCATAATCGAGTTTTTCATTTAAACCGGTCAGTTGGCTTTTAGCTTTGCAGATATAAGTGACTATGCTTTTATCAGTTGTTTTGAAGCATTTGACATGCTTTTACTCTGCTGGCTTTAGTCTGCTGTATTCAGGTATTCAGTTTTTTATATTGTTCATTAAAATTCATCATATTTGTGTGGTTCATTGCTCATGTATTGGCAACTGATTGTATTATTTGCTTTATATTGTAACTAATGCATGTTTGGAGATCTATTGATTCCAGTTTCATAGGCTAGTATGGGGGCCACTGTGGCCACAGACTGGGGTATACTTGTGGTATACATGTTGTATACAGAGATTGGGGTATACATACAGCCCAGAGCTGTAAAGAATGGGCGATATAAAAATCCAAACAAACAAACAAATAAATACTTATCTGGTACCCTGAATGCTCTAATTTATATGATAGTATTATGTATGGAATTTTATTATTTCTGGATGTGATGTCTCACATTTTTTGCCCCAAAAACACAGCATGCTCTGTTGTATTTCATCATCATCTAGAAACTACATAATGATGATACTACCCACTCAGCAGTTGCTATGTACTGGACAACAGGAGGATAGCAAATCCTTTCATAAATAGTGATTATGGTGCTTTGCTTTTTGGGTTAAGTCCAGTGGCAATTTTCCACTAACATAAGCCACTTCTGACAATAGAACAAAACTTTTCTCCTGACCTCCCCGCCCCGCCCCCAGTTCTCTGAGCTCTCTGAACTGCTGCTTCAGGGAATCAGGGATTCTCAGAAATGGCATGGGGTAAACTGGTGTGCAGTTGTAAGGGGGCACTAGTGAAAATTGCCTCTTCTGTTAGCAAACATTTACCAATATTTATCACCTATTTCATGAATAAATAAATTCTGACTGAGTACAGAAACAATTCTTGAGGATGTTTCAATGACAAATGTGGAACTATAGTATATGTACTTTTCATGGATATTCCCACTAATCTAACATACACAAAAAAGTGGCAAGAAGCCTCTTCTAGTTCTACATTACTAAACCAGCTCTTTTAAAATCAACACTTATTCACATGAGAGATGGAATGTATTCATCAGGATACCTACATCACATGTCACTAGACAAATCTGTATCAACAACCATGCTGAAGTGTAACTTCTGTCCATTGAAATCAATGGACATTTAATGGTGTAACTCTACTTAGGACTGCCCTGTCATTTTTTCTAATTAAGAACATTCTGGTGACATTAATCTATATATCTGCAAAAATCTTAGTATGCTGTCTGTCTAAGGATAGAGTGAAGCAAAACCAGGTCTGCCTCTTGCCAATTAAGCAATATGCCACATCTAAAGCATATGCTATTTGTGTATCAACATTGTCGTCAAGTATTCTGTTAAGGCTGAAAGCACAGAGCTGCCAACCATCTCACCAGCTGTAATGTTCTTTCAGGAAAATCTGCCTGAGGTGATCCTTTTATAGTCTGTTTTGTAATTCAGATATTATAGTTTTTTCCCCCTTTAAAAATCTATAAGAATATCTGGGGACATGAATAATGCCACTGAATTCTCAACATTTGAGAAAACTGAAGATGAATGTAAGCATTTCTGTTTGAATCATTTATAATCCTGAGTGTGCAAAACATTCAGATCCCCAAAAATAATTATATGAAAGCATTTTATCATTCTAATAGCATAATAAATAATGACAGGATAAGAATTTGGGTTGTAGCTGGTTTGCTCACAGTGCTGCTAACTAGATCAAACAGAAAGGGACCTCAGCTGGGTTGCTCTGATGTACACTAGAAACAGGAATAAAAAACAAAAAGTACAATCATGCTAGTAATCCATGTGGTCAATGTGGCCACTTATAAGACCTATTTTTATTAATACTGGGTATAATTTAGCCAGGAATGGTAGAGGACAGGAAGGCCTGGAGGATCATTGTCCATGGGGTCGTGATGGGTCGGACACGACTTCGCACCTAAGAACAACAATGATATAATTTAGCCAAATGCAGTATTTAGGTGTCCCATTGAGTTTATTGGAAGATAAAATATATTCTTAACTTCCAGGACCAGAACATTTGGTGATGAAAGTGGGTAAAGGTTGGGGAGAAGTTCACAAAACCTTATGCCAGCTGTTCATAACTTACTGTATTTGCAAATGCTCCTTTCCATTATCTGCAAACAAGCCATGTTGAGAATCAGATATCAGATCTACTGACAAGCAGGGACCCGAGAGACTTGCAGTTTCCCCTCTCCACTTACTTGACAGGCCAGCTTTGTGCCTGCCAGCCCACCTACCTGCACGTCTGTTCTTGCTTCTCCCTCCTGCGGCTGGCTCACATGGGGGGGGGGGGCAGCAGCAGCAGCAGCAGCGGTTCTTTGTCCTCTGCTGCCCTCCTGCAAAGGAGAGGTAGTGGTGGAAGGACTGACATGAGTTGTCTCAAGTGAACAGTGGCAGTTCCCACTCTTCTTTCCATATTGTTGTAGCATTGCTAACTCAGCAGTGGGGTGTGCGTGGTGGGGAATAGGTTCCTGGGCTCTTCCTTGCTTGCTTATGCAGGAGAGGCTGGAGATGGTGGGGCTGGTGGTTTAGACAATCATGGTTCCCAGTCTGGCTATATCATCACTACCTCGCCTGTGGGTGGAAAAGGGTAGCAGTAGTGGCAGCTCTCACTCTCCTCTATTCCTCCCCTGCCAGCCTGCCGCTCTGTCTCCTCCTCTTCCACATACCTTGCTCAAGGGAAATAGCTCTCCTTCACCTCCACAGTCTGATTTATGCCTGCCACAGCTGAGGAAGGTGCACTGTCTGTGCAACAGAAAGTGCTCTTCTGTTTGGGGGGGGGTATTTAAACCCCTTGTCTCTTTTTAAAAAGTGTTTAACATGTTTCTGCAAATCTGGGGTTCTCTTAACTTTGTAAAAATATATGTCTACTCTCTACCTGGTCTGGATTAAGGAATTAAATATCTGCAGTTAGATCATGTTGAGAATTAGATATAAAAATTAAGGAACTCACAAGGACCTGTAGGGGCATCTAATTTCCTTTCCCCCACCATTTCCTTTGTTCCTTCTCTGAAATCCCCTGCAGCCTCTCCTCTTTCCCTGCTTCATTCTCTCCTCACTAGCCAACCTACCTTTGCCTTCAGCTTTCCATCGTTTGTTCTCATTGGCATTCTCTCCATGGGAAAACTATTTTGTGCAGTGCTAGTCTCCAGTGTTGACCCAGCCCACTTGTGTAGTAGGAAACCAACAAGTACCTTAAGGAGCACCTCACTTTCCCCTGTATCTCCTCCCCATACTATCCCATTCCCTATCATTTTCCTGTCTTCCATCTTATCTTCACAGTAAGGATAAGATGGAAGGGTGCAACTGACACAAGATAACTGACCCAACCAATAAGCTTCCTCAGGTGAGAGGCTATTCAAGCATGGGTTTCCCAGATCCTAGCCTGAAATTCTAACTACTATCTCAAATATTACTGGAAGGGGGATTCTTTAGTAAAAATCACATCAACCTAATACCAGGTGCCAACCCTTCAAGAGTGAGCAGTTCTTGGAGGCTGTCAAGAGGCAATAGAACTTCCCCCTTCTTTCGCATGTCAGACAGAAAGCTGACTATGTTTGAGAGGATAATAAGATTTTTTTGATTACAAAGAACATTAAACAGGCAAAGACATGACAAATGCTAGCAATTCATGCCTTAATTTATATGTGCTCATTTTTGCCTAGAGGGCATCCCAATCCCAAGCCCATTCATGTTTCTGAGATTTTACTCCAGGATTTCATTCATGCTGACATCAACCATATAGAACATAGAGGCAATGTAGATATTACATAGGGATTTTCTTGCCTATATTTGAGGTATGTGCCAGATGATGGTATATTTTCAGCTTTCCAACCCTCCTTGGTCATTGGCCTAGATCAGGCTTTCTCAAACACTGGGGTTTCTTGACAGCCCTAGATTTCCTGAATGGGTGAGGTTAATTAATTTTGTATATATTTTTAAAATTTGTTAGGCATTTATCAGGTGATATCACTATATATGGTCCTATCAACCCACCCACCACTTCCAAAATCATGACTGGAGGGGATGGAAGGGGAGGGACTATGCTATCCAGGGACTATGCTATCCAACCATATTGGGAGGGACTATGCTATCCAACCATATTCTTCACAATCATGTTACTTCTAGGGTTTCTGAAAAATAGTAAAAATGTTGAGACAGGCTGGCCTAGAGCATTCAGGATAGTGATAGTTTGAACACTGCTGAGGAGTCTAATAACACAAGCAGTGCTGACCCACCCTGTCCAACTGGGGATGGAGGGGATCCGTCAGGGTAACTAGTGTTGTCTCTACCCCATGGCCAGGCCAGAAGCCTGACTGGGATGGGTCTAGGTCTGAAGCTTCTTCCAATATGCTGGTAGTTGGTCCACAACTTTTCAAGCATCTTCCCCAGAAACGCCAAGTGTGAGACAGGGCAGTAGTTGGAAGGCTGTTGGGGGTTCAGAGATGTTTTTTTTTTTTTTTGAGCAGAGGGTGAACCACTGCCTCTTTTAACCCCTCTGGGAATTCTCCTATTGAAAGGGAGAGGTTGATTATCTCCTGGAGGAGGGCCATTGCTCTTTTATCTGTTGTTTTTAGCTATAAGAAGCAAGTGGTTGGCTTCACTTCCTTTAGCATCTTGTCCACTTTGGTCAGCATGAGTCATCTGAAGTTACTCAACGTACTCTCTAAAGATGGCCAAGGGGCCTCTGGTTCACTTTCTGTCTCTTATGTTGGGAGAAGGTTGTGTTGGAATATTGAGATTTTGTCTGCAAAGTGACGTCCAATTGGTTATTATTTTGATGCCCTTCCTCTAGGGTGGGGTGAGATCAAAATATCCTAAATAATTGTACCATCCCAAGTCTTCCTCCAGCCTCACTCTAGTCATCTCAGTTTTCATTTCTTCTCACAGATCTCCTTGCTGTACTAAGGGGGCTACTTGAGATGGGGGTGGAGAGAACGTCGGGGGGGGGGCTGTCTCATCAGTGATGACCAGCATTCTGTCATGCCAGTCACTGGCCAGACCATTTAGAGAAGTGCCGGGAGGCACTGGGTCCTGCAGAGCATTCAGGAAACCAATTGAATCCATAAGTCTCTGTGGACAAATGAAAATCTGCTTGTTGCCCAACTGAGAAGGGGGTGGCAGCCTTAGCAGGGCCTTTAGGGCATAGTGGTCTAACCATGGCACGGGCTCAGCCAAAACCAGATCCACATTCAAACCCACACTGAAAATGAGGTCCAGTGTATGGCCTGCCTAATGGGTAGGACCAACAATAAATTACAGGAGTCCTAGTGTCATCATGGCTGACAACAGGTCCTGTCCATTTCTAGAGCATGGACATTAAAGTCCCCCAGAATTAAGAGTCTGGGAAGCTGTAATGTCCAGGCCACTGTCTCCTCTAGCAGGGCTGTCGGGGCATCTGGAGGTGCATTCGGTATGTGATACACCAGCCAGATGGCCACATTCTTCGTTGAGTCCCACCCAAGGCCTACACATTCAATTCCTGGGATTGATGATGCAGGAAGAGCTCTGAAAGAGAAATCCTATCAGATTAGGATTGCCTGATTTTAACATTCGTATGCTATTAAATGTGCTGTTAATGTGACACTGATATATAATGTGACACTGTTTATAAAAGGACAGTGTTTTTAATTTTAAAATGTGCTAATACACACATATGTGTTTTGTCTATTTCTACAAGTTTCTCTCTCAGGACTTGAGTCCTAAAGCAGTTGCCAGAGCACGACTTGAGTCCTAAAAAAGGTGCCAGGACTCAATACTAGTTAATATTGTCACAAAACCCCCCAAAACTGTAAAATGGGCAACTTTTTAATTAACATAGACTGTTTACGCACTGGAGGTTTCATGCTGTGCTACAGGCTGGAGTTTTAGTCGTGGCAGGTTGCCCCACTTCTTCCTGCACCCGCACGGGGAGCATTTGGCCCGGTGAGCCTCATCCGCCCCTGATTTGTGTGCCTGCATGGGAGCTGGGGCATCGAAGTTCCCAGTGCGTAAACTGTCATACAGGAGAGGGAGTTATTTGCAAATGAGGTTTGGTTGCTACAGATTCCTTCAGATAGGAGGTGGGGCAGAACAATATGCTTGAGTATTCAGCACATTCTCTCCTACCATACTAATACATTTCTATACTGCCATTAGAGCTATATTTTAAACTATGTAGATGGTTAAAACTATTGGTTAAATCTATGTTATTGATTGATAAGCTGAAGCATGTAGGCAGCTATCACAGGAAGGTATCACAATTTGACTAAGAGGTAGGGGGTTTGCAGAAAAGCCATCCCTGGATCTATGGGAACCTGCTAACTACCGACCTGTCTCATATCTAGCGTTTCTGAGGGAAATGGTAGAAAGGGCTGCCATAGATCAGATATCAGCATTCCTGGATGAAGCTTCAGTCCTAGATCCATCCCAATCATATTTCTGGCCTGGCCATGGAGTGGAAACAATGCCGGTCGCCCTAACGGATGACCTCTTCCACTAGCTGGACAGAGGTGAGTCAGCGCTGCTCTTATTACTTGACCTTATAGCAGTGCTTGACCTAGTCGACTATGAGCTCCTAGCTTGCTGTCTCACCGATACCAGGATATGAGGGACAGCCCTCAAACAGTTGATCTTTTTTCTATGAAGTAACAATTGGAGATGGACAATCGAACCATTGCAATTCATTTGTGGAGTTTTGCAAGCAGCAGTCTTCTCTCCAACATTATTTAACATCTTAATGCTCCCTCTTGCTCAACTGGTGGGGATGTTCCGGCTTGAGTGCTATCAATATGCTGATGACACCGAGCTCTGCCTCCTGATGGCTGACTGCCCAGATTCACACTCAGAATCTTTAGCCAGATGTCTGGAAGCAGTGATAAGATGGCTCAAGCAGAATCATCTGAAGCGATCCCAGTTCCTCAGGGCCTGCAAAATAGAGATGTTCCACCAAGCATTTGACCAAGGCCAGTGACAACACCTATTGGGGCCCCACTCTCTCCCCCCCCCCTTATCCAGACAAGTGCACTTTATGGGATTGAGGACAAAATGCCACCTGAACATGTTATGACATGCTATGACTGTTGATGACATTAAGAATGCTGATATAGTTACCTGAACATGAAAAGTTACGTTATAATTGTTAATGTTAAGATTGTTGTCACAGTTATCAAACTTATTCTGTACACTGCTACTCATTTAACATTTTCTGTAAATCACCCTGAGCTGTAAGGGAGGGTGGTATATAAATACAGATACATAAAATTTCATATTGCCCAGACTTTTCTGGCATCCTGCTTAGATATGAGCTCGTTTCCCAAGTAGGGTTACCAACTCCAGATTGGGAAATGCCTAGAGAGTTTGGGTATGGAGCCTGAGGAGAATAGGGTTGGGAGAGGGGAGGGACTGAATATAATGTCATAAAGTCCACTTTCCAAAGTGTTCATTTTCTCCATGTCAGCTGATCTCTATTGCCTGGAGATCAATTGAATCATAAGAGATTTCTAGCTACTACCTGAAAGATGGCAGCCCTATTCCCAAGGGAAAGAAAGGAACTTAAAAATGTATCCATGAGTATTTCATAGGTGACTGAACATTTCACATTTTTTCTATTCTCTTCATTTCCCCAAAATAATTTGTTGGATTCTACCAGGTTTTCTGTTGGCAAAAGAAGAAGGAAGGTGCTCAATTTAACAGCACCCCATCAGAGGATACATGAAGAGAAGAGTCACACAGGATGGGGGCTGCAGTGATAAGGGGAATCTGGTGACATCTAATGGAAAAGCTGATTGACTCCAACTCATGATGTTAATAGTCATGAAATAGGATACCGTATATACTCATATATAAGCCGACCTGCATATAAGATGAGTCACCTAATTTTACCACAAAATTTGGGCAAACTTATTGACTCACATATAAGTCAAGGGTGGGAAATGCTCCATCATCACAGGCTCTCCCTTCCAGCCTCCCTCCCAACAAATACAGAAAAGTCAAGAGGATGAATAGCTGCTGATTTTTGTATCCTGCTTTTCACTAACCAAAGGAGTCTCATAGTGACTTACAATTGCTTTCCCTTCCTCTCTTGATGCCAGACATGCTGAGAGAGCTCTGACAGAATGGCTCTGTGAGAACAGCTCTGGTAGGAGAACCAAACAGTGCCCCCCAGACCAGCAAACCAGAGCAGAACAACAGTACCCAAAGTTGGCAACCTACTACAACAAGTACAACAGCTACCAGACTGAGTGAATGGACAACTCTAACTGCAGTGCCCCCTCAAAACAATACTGTATAACTGAACACTGAAAGAAAGAAGTGTAAAAATCAACTTTTAAAAGAAACACATGTCAGAGCAAGCTCAGCTTGCAGTACACATTTGCAAAAGGCAGTACAACAATTGGCTGGCTGGAAAAGGCTTTTTATTTCAATTACTGTATATACCCGCATATAAGCCGAGGAGGGCTTTTTCAGTGTGAAAAAAGGTGCTGAAAAACTAGACATATACACGAGTATATAGGGTAATTTAACATTTTTTGATCACCATAAGTTTGCTTATATAACATTATTCCCTGGAGTTAACAAAGAGCAGATGTTCACATCCTGTCATTAGGAATTATAAAAGATGAACCATAGAGGAAAACTCAAGTTGCTTAGAAAATAAAGTTTGTATTCTTCTTCCAAGTCCATTGAATCCCATAGGAAATCTTTTGGTTTCAATATGGAATGTTTTAAATATTTTTATGAAATTATTTTATGCTCTTCATAATCTGAGCTGCTCTGGGAGCAGCTTTAGCCCTATATAAGGCTAAAGATGACATAGAAATGAACTAAGTAAATAACAAAATTTTAATAAGATGTTAAATATGATGTTTTTTAAAGTTCTGCTTATTAATAATATATGGATGAAAAGGTGGTATTTTAGGTCATTTCTAAACTGAACTAGAGAGCATTTCATGCCATTCTACACTTACTTCAAATCTTAAATCTTCAGGAATTGACATTTTGTTTGTTTTTATTTATTAAAACTTCACCTCTAAAATAATATGTTTTGAAATCTTGATAAAGGTAAAGGTAAAGGTATCCCCTGTGCAAGCACTGGGTCATGTCTGACCCTTGGGGTGACGCCCTCTAGCGTTTTCATGGCAGACTTAATACGGGGTGGTTTGCCAGTGCCTTCCCCAGTCATTACCGTTTACCCTCCAGCAAGCTGGGTACTCATTTTACCGACCTCAGAAGGATGGAAGGCTGAGTCAACCTTGAGCCGGCTACTGGGATCAAACTCCCAGCCTCATGGGCAGAGCTTTCAGACTGCATGTCTGCTGCCTTACCACTCTGTGCCACAAGAGATAAAGGTAAAGGTAAAGGTATCCCCTGTGCAAGCACCGAGTCATGTCTGACCCTTGGGGTGACGCCCTCCAGCGTTTTCATGGCAGACTCAATACGGGGTGGTTTGCCAGTGCCTTCCCCAGTCATGACCATTTACCCCCCAGCAAGCTGGGTACTCATTTTACCGACCTCGGAAGGATGGAAGGCTGAGTCAACCTTGAGCCGGCTGCTGGGATCGAACTCCCAGCCTCATGGGCAAAGCTTTCAGACGGCTGCCTTACCACTATGCGCCACAAGAGGCTCCTTACTGCGCCACAAGAGATACATGATGGTAAAATCCATACTCTGAATTTTAAAATAATCATGTACCAGATGCACACTTTACTCTTTGCTCTTTCCAGATCTATAATATTTAATTTACTGGTTTGTGGCCAGATAAACAGTCTAGCAGTATATATGTACCAAGACATTGCAATCAAAGTCAGTTTATTTGCATGGAAGTAGTTTATAGAATATTATTGAAAAATGAAATACTACTAAAATAAAAGTAATTATATTGTAGTTATATACACACACATCAACATAATATATTTGTCATGGATTTAAATCTAATGTCAAATGCACTTGGATTTGCCAAATCTTTCACTCAATTGACTGTCCAATGGTGTTTTGTTTTTATGTTAATTCCAGTTTAAAACTTGAACATTACCCTTCTTAGCACCTGATGTCACAATGTTCCCAACACCCACTGTTGGTAGCCTGGCAACCCACCCACAAGAGACCTGTGATTCACTCTCAGGTCCTGACATACCATTTGAGAACTGCTGACATAATTTCATGCATGCGGCATTAAATGTGTGCTTTATTGCCCTATTTGTCTCTAAAGGGCACATATTTCACCAAGATGATTATACTCTTTGGCAGCTTTTAGTTTGCCAAACTGTATATAACAAAATGGTGTAAAGTGAGATTTTTCTTGGCAAATGAGACATAATTGAGTTGCAGAAAACAAAAGGATTTAGAAAAATAGAAGAATACTATATATTTTCTTTTGGAAAAGAGAAGTAATAGATTTTAACATCTCAGGAACCATTGCTGCTACCCAAACATTACTTTTTTCCAGCAAAGAAATTGTAAAGAGAGCCTGCAATGAGAAAATCCACAGACTTTTTGAGCCTGTAAGCACCATTCGTATTTTGAAAACAGTTGGTACAGTAAGAGGTGGGGCCAAATCCAAAATGTCTGCCACAGAAAGTGGAACCAAGTACAATATCTCCCTGTCTCGTCTTACTCTCTGCAAATAAATCTCAAAGGCGGAATGAAAATAAATAAAGGAAAGCTAGAAGGAAGGAGAAGGGGAACAAAAGAGAAGGAAGTTAATCCGAAGGGAGGAGGGAGAAATAGAGATAATAAAATCAATTAATGCTTGAAGGAGCAATGGAACTAAGGAAAGCCTGAGCACTTTAGTCCACCTAACCCTACAGTTATTTCAAGTAGTATATGATTCAGCCTTCTCCCATAGTGTGCTGGATTTTGGTGTGACAGTTGCATCTTTTTAGAAAGCTTTTAAAAAGCTACACATATTGTGTGTCATAAGTATACTATCCTCTTCCTTGACATCTGTTAGATCACCTTGTTGGCCCTTGACAGGTATAATTGAAGTCAGTGGATGAAGGGATATGATTTTGCTTAGGGCTGGACTATCAATCCACTATTTCAGGTCTTCTAATGCAGTGGTCCCCAACCTGCGGTCCAGGGAGCCGGGTCGCGGTTCCCTCTGCCCGCCCCCCCCCGCAGTAAAAAACTTCCACGGGCTACAAGCTTGCGGCCCGGGAAGCTTCTTACTGCGGGAGGCGGGGGAGAGGGAATCAGGGCTGCGCATGCGCGATGCGCGGTGTGCAGCCGAAATCGTGCATGCCCGGCACTTTCATGCATGGGCAAAAGTGCCGCGCATGCACGATTTCGGCCACGCATCGCGCATGCACGCTGCGCGGCCCTGCCCGCGCATGCATGCTGCGCGGGCGGGGAAGTTGCCCCGCCGGTCCCCAGCCAGAAAAAGGTTGGGGACTACTGTTCTAATGTCACTGAGGGATAGTTTGACTGAGATGCCTGAGTGTTATGCCTCTCCAGCTCTCCTGATCTGATCCCAAAGTGTCAAAGACACTCATTAGTGCAGCTTTCTCAGCCAGGATTTCATGGAATCTTGATGTCCCTGTATGGGTGGGAATGAATTAATTTTTACATATTTTTAAAAATTTGTTAAACATTCATCAGGTGATATGACTATATATAGCCATGCCAATTCCCCTCCCAATGGCCAAATATGGTCCTAGAGGGAGTGGGAAGGGGAGGGACCCCAAGTGGGTACATGCACAGCTATGCTTCTCAGCACATTCTGCATGGTTGCACAACTTCTGGGGGTTCTCAAAGCCTGAAAAATGTTTCAGGGGTTTCTCAACAATAAAAAAGTTGAGAAAGGCTGGATTAGTGTCACAGACATCCATTAGTACCATGTCTAGCTATTCTGAAGAAATGGGAAATCTCTAATTCTACAGATGCCACTTTGGCTAAACTAATCAGGAAAAAAAACAGTTGTGTTGGCATTATGCTCCATTGACTATATGAGGAGAGGAGGCTTCTGCTGTTTGTGTTGATTTTTCTTTTAAGCGATAGCCGTCAACATTTCTGCCTACATGATTCCATAGGGGCCCCTGATTCTCAACAGCAGCTTTTGAGAGGCACAGGAAGCTACACAAGCTGGGAGGAAGTAGTAAGGATGTGTTAGCTGAGCAGATCTCCACTTCTTGTTCTTTGGATTCAGCTCTAAGTATTTACATGAAGTACTTTCAGTAATATCTTGGTGGTGCAAATTATTTGAATTCTATGACTGTTTTGCTCCTATATAGAATATAAACATTTTAAATCCTCAAAATAATTACTGTAATATTGAAACTTTCATTAATAGCTTAAAAACAATAGAAGCAGAAACAATGCGCAAAGAACATAAAAGATGAACATGGAAAGAATAAATAACAAAGGAAGGATTGGTCTGTTGGCCTGCCATGAATTTCACTGGAGAGCTTTTGGCCAGTCATTTGAACTCAGCAGAACTTAGGGTTGTTATAAGAATAATTTGGGGAGTTAAGAACCGTGTGTGCTTCTCCGAGTTATTTCAAGAAAGGGTAGAATAGATAAACCACCTATTTATTAATGTGCTGGTTCTCAAAGCCATAAATTCTCCGGGGGTGGGGGGAGGGTTGTCCAGTTTGCTACAATTGCAGATAAATTCCACTTCTAATCAGAGCTTAACTTGCATAACATTGTAGTAAATAAATGTGTTTTTCAAAGAAAAAACTGTACAACAGCAACAACTAACAGTAGGTCATGGATCACTAACCTGGACCAATCAATAATAAAGTACCTAATTCAGTGTCCTTAGTCTATTCTATTGAGTAAAAACATACATACTTAGATATATACTGTATTTGCTGGCGTATAAGACTACTTTCCCCCCCTGAAAAACATGCCTCCAAGTGGGGGGGTGTGGTCCTATAGGCCGGGTGCACTTCAGTTGGGATAGACATAGCTGCCCATAGGGGCCCATAGTACTGTAATGTAATGTAACAAACTCTATATTTTGAGTGGAAATGTTGGGGGGTCGTCTTATATGCCCAGTCGTTTTATATGCCGGCAAATACAGTATATATCTAAACAGTGCATATTGATTTCCCAAAGCACCATGCTAACAAATATCTTTAAAAGAGCTTTAACTTTAGTGATGTTTTTGAGTTGTTCAATGCATATACATAATTATCTTTTACTGATTTAATCTTGAAAGATCAAGCATATTTTAGCTTCGTTCCTTTTATTATGATGCATTTCAAGTAGGCAATTGGGTTTTTAATAATGTCAGAAGTAAAATCCATTTTTCATCAAAACATCTTTTCTGAGTTTATGTCATCCAATTAACTGTGAAAGTTAACAAAATTCCCAAACCACAACTTCTCATCTTCATATATCCTCATTTGCTTCTGCGCTTGCCTGGGCATATCCAGATATATTCAAAATTTGGGATGTGCAAATAAACAAATACAAATATTTTCCCCCACAGGACATTGTTTCTGTATATTCTATGAGGTGAATATTATTGAATGAAATAGTCCAGTTATATTTTAATGATTTATTTGGTAAGCATTAGAGGAAATGTATGCTTGTGTGGAATTGTTTTTATAATTTAGCAGTCAATTCAAGATAGCAATGCCAAGTCTCCCTCTGTGATAGGAAATGTCCTGGTGATCCTGTGCATTGCATAGACCCTTTACGCACTAGGAACTTCACTGCCCCAGCTCCCATGCAGGAGCAC
The DNA here is from genome assembly GCF_049243985.1 of Paroedura picta. Lineage (NCBI taxonomy): Eukaryota > Metazoa > Chordata > Lepidosauria > Squamata > Gekkonidae > Paroedura > Paroedura picta. Next base: position 53,853,516 of record NC_135371.1, on the reverse strand, counting down.
AAATCAGGGGCAGATGAAGCACATCGGGCCAAAAGCCCCTCTGTGCGGGTGCAGGAAGAGCTGGGGCAACCTGCTACAATCAAAACTCCAGCTTGCAGCCAGGCATGAAACCTCCAGTGCATAAATGGTCATACTGGTGCCTCAAAGGCCAGAGGGATAAATGTCAGGGGACAAAGGGTGAAAACCAGAAGTGGTCAAGACTTTGATGGTGCATCACCATAGGATTTGCCAAAAATTCTATGGATGAATAGAGTTTTGCATATTATAAAGGGTCACCCCAATGTCTGATTCTCCTTCCCCCAAATAGTCCCAGGATGCCTGGTTAGATGATAAGGATGTCACTGTATCTTTTCAATTGTAGCTCTTTTTCTCAATCCCTCTTTCCAGATTGCTAGTTTTATATTACATCAGTTTAAATGAGGCAACTTCCTTTCTTTACATTTTACAGAAATTATTTACCCATGCAGTAAGTAGGGTTGTCAGCTAGGGCCTCGTAACTTTTGGGAGTCTGGGGGAAGAAGGGACAAGGAGTGGCAGAACCATGGCTGTGACAATTTTAGATATCTTCTGGAGAAAGGCTGAATGTAAAGTCTCCCTATGGTAAAACAATAGTATTTTTGGTGATTCCAAGAGAGATAGGACATCACTTTTGGGTTTCTTTCATGAAAACTGATTTTTTAAACTGTATTTTATCCTGCCAGTTACTGGAGTACTGCCCCCTTTAGGGGCCTGGTAACCCTACCAGTATGTAAAATTGTTACCTTGACTGCTGTTAGATTGTTTTGTTGATTTCACTAAAAAATGAGAAAGTGCAACTGAGTGGTATGTCAGAATTTTTATTCTGCATTAATAAACTTCTGCTCATTAAAATAGTTTTATGCTTTAATCTGATGTTTCCCCCAATGTTTGTAAAGTCATCTGCGATCTAATTAATGTAATACATTTCTGCACTCTTCAGATATATTTAGAAGCAGGAACAGAACACATTGCTACTACAGCATTTTCATATCAAGAAAGCAATGATGCTTGAAAGACCAGACTTCAGGGTCCTGGTTTACTGAAGCCTGGAGGATGGCAACCTACTCCACCCACCATCATAAGCAGGTCCACCCTGAAATTTCCCCTGCTCCTCCCTCCCATAGGATTGCAGCAATATGAGGCCACTTGCCTCCCAGTGTCGAAGGGAGGAAGAGAAAGGAAGCCAGCAGGGCTGTAGTATAGTGGCTGATAGGGGACAATACAAACAGATAGCCTATCCTGCCTGACTGCCTCCAGCTCCTGACTGGATGAGTGAATGGGGGGGGGGGGGGTCTAAGCCTTGTTGTTGCTGTGCATAGGAGATTCCAGAGGCACCAGCCTTCATTCCTCTAATGCATACTCTTTGTATGCCTTCCCAGCCCCCAGCAGCTCCTTCCTGCTTTGGAGACAGCGCAGTACACACACAGAGAGAGACACATTTCTGATCTGCACTGTCTTGGGGATCAATAACGAGAGACCCAAATTGATCACCAAAAAGCCAGATGCCTTCCTCACTGCTAGAAGCCATGGGCTTGAGAAGCCAGCAGCCTGGAGGTTTCCTTGTGAGCAAGCATCTTCTTTCAGGTGCTGCTGTCTCAACTCACTTCCCTCATTTATTTATTTAGATTTATTTAAATCTAAATAAATAAATAGTGCTCATCTCTCTAGTCCAGCAGTAAGTACTAATGGCCTCTTTGCATCTAGGGACTGAACAAAAGTGATATGCTTAAATCCTGGGGTTAGGGGCAGGACAAATGCCCCCACAAGGTATTTCTTTGTATGATCACTCTTTGTGTTGAAGAATTTCCTTAAAGTGTGCTTTTGTTCATGTTTCCCTCTAAATCAGCAAAACAAAGTGTAGTAAAATGAATAGTAAAGAGTGAAGTAGAATCTGATTAGGAGTGGATGACAACTCTATCCCCTGAATTTGTTTTTCCTTATCTTTCTTCCCCTATGTTCCTAGAAGTTCCATTGCAGTTTCTGTGAATACGTAGATATATCATCTTCCCCTCCTCATGAGATTACAAAATAAAAAAGGAAGGATTTAACTTCATTCAAAAGTACCTCTCTCGTGCTGAAAAGTGAACAATTTTTTCCTAACTGAAGATATGTGCATGCACACAGAAACTTCTACCTTGAATAAAATTTTGTTGGTCTTAAAGGCACAACTGGAGACAGCCTTTGTTCATTTTATGTTTCTTTGATCCAGCTGGTTCTGCTACATGCTCTGTGTTGAAGGATGCAGGGTTTGCACTGATCCTAAGCATGTCTGCCAGTAAGCTCAGTGGTGATTACTGGTGGGGAGAGTTGTTGGCCTTAAAACCTGCTCTTCTGCTTTAGATCAAAATGGCAACAGAATAAATAACGCTCCTACAAACATCCAGATTTAAAATGGTGCTGGTGGTAGGTTGCCCTTAGTGATTTGCAGAGTAAAAGACAAAAACGGGGTTTCTTTTTAGTCAGGAAACACAGAAATCACTTGGTGATGATTTGAATTCTTTTATGCACAGTGTCTTGCTGGTCCATTTGTTAGATACTTTTCTTTAGCTGCATAAGAATAGTAGAAAAGTGTTTAGGTGTGTATGTGGGGTAGGTAATTTCCATGGATTCTCCTTTCCTTGTGTATTCAATCTGTGAAACATTTTTAAAAAATGCATAGCCATGGCTTTAATATTGGGTTATTTGCCAACAATTCAATAACTTCTATATTTTCTTCTTAGAAAATGGTCAGGTTTAAGATTTAAACATGTTTGTTAATGATGTCATCTCAGACAATCACTTTCTTCAATCAGTATTTCTGCTAAAGGAATCAGCTTTTGAATTTTGGCCAGTTTTGGGGCTTGTGAAGTCAAGTTTGTGGCAGATCAACTGGCACAAAGTTTCCTCAATTTTATAGCTTTTCTAGGAGATTGATCTGGTTCATGAGTGGAGACGTTTGCAGACTGACTGTCTCTGTTCAATCAAATTGTTTACATAACTTCAAAGCAACAACTCAGAGGGCATGTAGAGGAGCATCTGGGGAAGTCCTATGTAACTTTATGTCTCTAGCTTGCACAGGATCTATTCTATACATGCCTGAACCTGCGTTAGTCAAAATCACAGGTAGAAGTTGAAGTTCCCCTGCAAGTTTGGTGTCTCTAGCACATGGTGGTGGTGGGGGAGTGTTCTATTGCCTCACTAAACTCATGAACCAAACCAATTCATGAGCCTGTTAAAAAGTTGTGAGGTTCATGAATATGGTATGCCAGCAACCACAAGCCAAACCAACTACATTTTTCCAGTTTGTGCCCATCCCTACTTCTGCTCCAAAATCTGGACCTTCAAGCACTGCTGTGTTTCAATATGAAAATTCTGAAGCAGTAAATTAGTAAAGTATGTCCTCAAAGTGAAAGCACTCTTTACAGTTTACCTTCTACAAACATACCAAGCACCTGGGCCATAAATCTTAAATTTCCAGATGGCCTGGAGAAACGTGTCCAGTCCTTTTAACAGAAATAATGTATAAAAATAGGCAGCTAATCCTTTCCAGAGCATGGGCGTAAATCATATCACCTGGCAAGTAGCATCTCATTATAGCTCCATTAAAGGCACTAGATATTATCTTTATACAGCTGTGATTCTCAAGAGGAAGAAAATAATCTCTAGGTTCACATTTAAGTAAATACCATGAACATTAGGGAGAATTCTTAGGTATCAAAGGAATGCAGACTTATTTGTTGTTTAGGATACGGTCTTTATCTAGACTAATTGTATCTGCATCCTATTTAGGAGTCATCAATCCCTTTGGGATAGAAAATAACTTCACTAAAGGATATCCTTCCATTATTTATTGTAGATTCAAACCTCATTTTCCTCCTGGTTACATTATATTCTGCTTTGTCATTTCCAATAACATGACACATTTGAATGTTTTCTTGATTCCTAAAACATCACAAACAATGAAAAAAAAACGGTAAATGAACTCATGTATGCAATAAAACATTCTTGTGGTTTCTTCTTCCTGTTTGCAGATGGCCAAGTAGCTTTCATGAATTTAAACAATGCTTTATGAGATCATGTTCATACCAAACTATAAACATCATGATTTCACTGTAAATTAGAATGGCCAGTACCTCACTGTATGTGTGTGTGTGTGGAAGGGGAACCCCTGGCCTGCTTCTTGTTTGAGTTGGGCTCATGGCCATAGTTCTTCTTTTTCCTGCTTATTTATCAAGAGCGTGAGAAATGTGTAAAAAGGAAACTTGATTTCTTAATGCTAAGCATTGGAATAAAGAACAGGAGTGGTTTAAGGATTTGTGGGGCCCTAGCAGAGTAGAATTGCAATGGGAGCAGCCAGACTGGAGGCAGAGGGAACCCCCATAGTGGAAAGGGGTGTCACTCCAAATGTCTTTAAAGAGGGGAAAAGGGGGAGGAGAAAGGCTATGGCCCTGATCAAGTTTTTAAAAAACTCTTCATTTTAGATTTCATGTAAACATTTAAACTTCATTTAAACACATTTTAGATAGGTGTGCCAAGAGGCTAATTGTATCACTGGAAAAGGACCATTTCCAGAGGTCTACATTTATAACTGCTGCTTATTTTTGAAATTCAGAAATGCTATATAATGTATTTTACTTGTGCTGCCAATTTAATGACTAGAATAGCTATAGATGAATTGTAGGATCTATCAGACCTTGGTGGTTGGAAAATCTGTAATTCAAAAGTACGTGAGTGTCAGCTTTTTCACTTATTTGTTCTAATTATATTATGGTTTGCTATCATCATTAAACTGATTTTTAAAAAATCATCACTTTTACTATAATTTCACAAAAGAATAATTAAAAACTAATAGAACCGGTATGAATATTTATCATTTTAAATGCAACATTTTCCCCTTGCTAAAAGCTAAGGGGGAAAAAAATCAATGTTGGATTTTGGGACTATTTACTCTCCTAAATCAATTTCAATATATATTTTGGTATTAAAATGTAACCCTTAGAAATATCTGTTTGTGTGGAAGACATTTGTGTGGAGGAAACAGTCTGTTTCAATCATTTCCCACTATTAACCAATAAATTTGTTCTTATTTTGGGGTTTTAATTCCCACAGGTTAAGTCCCTGTGGGGAGGTAAATGGTCTTTCATGAAGTTCGTTGCTTGCACCATCCTGTGGACAACAATAATATTTCAATATTTCCTGGATCAATTTTCCTTTGCAGACACAAATAGAAGAATTAGTTCTTATATGCCTCTTTTCTCTCATAACAGCTTACAATCACCTTCCCTTTCTTCTCCTCACAACAGATATTCTGTGAGGTAGGTGAAGCTGATACCACTGCTCTGTCAGAACAGCTTTATCAATGCTGTGGCGAACCTAAGGTCACCAAGCTGGCTGCATGTGGGGGAGCGGGGCTCACCAGATTAGAAGTAGGCACTCCTAACCACTACACCACAACACCATTTTCCAGTATGTTATTCTGGCTGATTTTAAAAAATACTCCAAAACCAATATTGGTGCATTTTAGGAGGCTTATATAGGGTGATCAACTGCCTAGGAAAAAAATGTCTAATTCCCTTAGTAGAGTTGTAATGAGATCTAATTTTGGTCTTGCAAGGATCTTCTATAGCAGTTATAAATTAACAGCAATTTAAAATCACTAATCCAATAATATTCAACATTATTACCATCTAAAACACTAAAATATTAGCAGTAGCAGACCAAAAGTACGATTCTAAGAGCTATACTCTTAGTGTAACTCTTGAACTATAAGCCTGAGAAAGCCAGAAGAAACAACACAGTTGCTCATAACAGTGAGCAAGGTCTGGAGGACACCCATTATTTCCTCTCACGGACATCCCAAAGCTCTATATGAAAAAACAAAATTCTTTCATGATAATTCAATAATATTCAATATGCTAATGCTTTTGTTTATTATCTAAATGCTAACTTACAGGCTGGGCCCTGTAGATCTGCTCTGGTATTGTCAAGAGTTCTCCTATGGTATGAAGAGCCTTGCTTTGTTGAACATACCTTTTATACTGGACTAGCAGATAAGCCCCTATGCCAAATACAATGGGCTCCAGCCCTTTTCAACAGTGGCGGCAGCACAAAGAGTGTGCAGGTGGCCATGGAATGTTGGGTGAGTGGGGGAAGAAGGCGGCCATTCCCAGATCCATCTCTGGCCCTCTGCAGAGTCCTGCATGGTGGGACGGAGGCAGCTGTGGGGCTTTGGGAGGGAGGAGGTGGCATCCACATTCCTGCAATGCTTGAGAGCCCTGTGGAGCGCCGCAGAGAACCCCTTGGAGAACCCCTTGGAGCGCTGGGCAGGCTGATGGGTGGCGGCGGTGCTGTCTGTCCTCCTGTGTTCGTGGCATGTGTGAGTTGAAGAGTAAGCGGCCAGCGAGGGAGGACGTGAACTCTAGGGGCCTGATTAGCCCTATTCCAACTCAGACACCCCAAACACACTCCAGCCCCTGGCCAGTTTCACAAATATTAAGAGGAACCATGGATAAGGATATTTATAACAGTGCAACTTGACTTCTATAGACTTGACTCTGCTGAGGATACTAGTTTTCTGAACTATGTGATTTGATCCTGGACTTAACTGTCCTAGAATTTAGATAGCTTTTCTATTGTGTATTCTTCATTAGCCCAAGTGACAATCAATATTTGCTATGTAGTAGTTTGCCCCCAAATTACCCAATTATTCTGCTGCTAACCAGTGTGTTGCTAACTTTGTGCTTGTTCACCAGAGCCAACTCGTATTTCTGGATATATGTCTTCTTAGACACAACTGTTTTTCCTAACAACCCCCTTGACTCATGTAATAGAATGAGAAAACTTGGCACTTACAGCTTTTCAAATTCATCAGCAGATGAGAGATGACAGAAGATGCACCACAGCCTCTGAGAGGCCTGTGCTGGCAGTCTCTTTGACATATTACAGTAACACGGCAGCTGTCAGCTTTGTTTTGTAAAGCTATAATTACTAGTACTGAAATCTTAAACATTTTATTGGAAATCTCAAATGCCTTAAAATGGCAAGTAAATATTACCTATTTCAAATATAGAGCAATAGCTAACTAAAACAGAAAAGATTTTCTGTTAGAAGCAGAAATAATAAAGCCATGAGAATTAAAATGAAAAGTCAATCTCATGGAAAATGTTCATCAACCATAGAAAGAAGAATCAGAGAGATGGGCTGGAGGAAACACATGGCTCCTCATTACCCTTTTTCTTATGGTCCTTTCTTGCATGCCCAGAGAAATGCCAATGGCCATATAATCATAAAATCATAGAGTTGGAAGGGACCTCCTAGGTCATCTAGAATCGTAGAATCATAGAGTTAGAAGGGTCATCCTGGTTCATCTAGTCTAGCAATCCCCAACCTGTGGGCCACTTATCTAGTCCAACCCCCTGCACTATGCAGGACACTCACAACCCTATCGCTCATCCACTGTAACCTGCCACCCCCTTGAATCTTCACAGAATCAGTCTCTCTGTCAGATGGCTATCTAGCCTCTGTTTAAAAATTTCCAAAGATGGAGAACCCACCACCTCCTGAGGAAGCCTGTTCCACTGAGAAACCACTCTGTCAGGAACGTCTTCCGGAAGTTTAGACGGAATTTCTTTTGCATTAATTTCATCCCATTGGTTCTGGTCTGTCCCTCTGGGGCAAGAAAGAACAACTCTGCTCCATCCACTATATGGAGCATATAGTGTTTACATACTTGAAGATTGTTATCAGATCCCCTCTCAGTCGTCTCATCTCCAGGCTAAAAAGACCAAGCTCCCTCAAACTTACCTCATACATCTTGGTCTCCAAACCCTTCACCATCTTTGTTGCCCTCCTCTGGACACACTCCAGTTTGTCTACATCTCTCTATGGAATCAGGAGGTAAATTTCTTCCAGGTCAGACTGGCGGGGGGGGGGAGGGGCATCATCTGGGCATGGAATTGGGGTTGCTGTGGGTGGGCAGGGAGTTGAACTAGATAACCTTGAGATCTCTTCCAACTCTATGATTGTATGACTTAGTCATGTAAGCAAATTTTTAAGAGTGTGTACTGCATTTCCAGGGGACCCTCAAGAATAAGTGTTCAGGTCTTATTGCCCCAGATATTACAATAATGTTTATGTTGAGTCAATTTCTCGCTCCTAGTAAGGATTTAAGAAGAACCCAGTTCTAGGAAACTCCATCCCATTACTTGTATTTCATTTACTATAGTTATTGCCCACCTTATCCACTAAGACTCAAGGTGGATTTCAAAGTGCAAACATTGCAATTAAATATGAGACATCTAATATGTGCCCACATTGCACCAGTCTTGCAGCAGCTATGTTGGTTCCCAGTGGAGTCCTGAGTTCACTTCAAGGTTTTGGTTCAAACCTTCAAGGTCATATGTGGTTTGGGCCCAGCATATCTGAGGTACCCCCTATCTGAATATGTTGCCTGGAAGGTGCTGTATTCAGCATCTGCAAAACATCTAACAATCCCCAGCCCCAGAGAAGCCCAACTGGCTTTTTTGGCCCTGGTCCCGGCCTGGTGGAATGAGCCCCCCAAGAACATCAGGGCCCAACAGAACTATCACGCTTCTGTAGGAAATGCAAGACAGACCTCTTCCACTGGCCCAATGGTTGAAAACAGCACGGACAAGCAAACAAACCAACTGAAGGGCCTCCCCCAGTGGCAAGTCAGACAGCTCCCTATCTGATTCTGAGCTGGGAATTGAAACTCTTACATCACCAATTGTTTGGCTGTTTTTAACTGTTGTAAGAAGAAGAAAGAGTTGGTTCTTCTATGCCACCTTTCTCTACCCGAAGGAGTCTCAAAGCGGCTTACAGTCACCTTCCATTTCCACTCTCCACAACAGAAACTCTTTGAGGTGGGTGAAGCTGAGAGAGCCTTGATATGACTGCTCAGTCAGAACAGTTTTATCAGTGCCGTGGTGAGTCCAAGGTCACCCAGCTAGCTGCATGTGGGGGAGTGCAGAATCAAACCCAGCATGCCGCAGTAGAAGTCCACACTCCTAACCACTATACCAAACTGGTTCTTAACTGGTTTAATATTAATTATCATTTGCACCGACTAATATTGTGAAACATCCGTGGTCTGGGCCCCACATATCTGAGGGACTGCCTGTCTTCCTTTTCCCTCTGCAGGTGGGTACTAATCTGCTGATTGTCCCCAGCCCACTGGATGAGTGCCTGGCCTCAACCAGGGCCAGGGCCTTTTCGGTCCTGGACCTTACCTGGTGGAATGAGCTCCTAGAAGAGCTGGATCGCTTGTCTTTAACCACTCCTATTAAATAAAAGAGTAAGGCCACCTGGGGAGGAGTTAGGGCGGGCCCTGTCCAGGATAAAAACTCAGAGCCCCCAATCAGGAGCCACAAAGCGGCTCCTGATTGGGCCCTCCGAGTGTCCATCCAGGGCCAAGCAGCCAATGGGGAGGTGCGCAAAGCGCCTTCCTATTGGCCCCTCACCAGGACAGACCAAAATTCCATTCACCCAGCCCAGTCTGGCTGCCAGTCTGCTCCTGACCACCGCAGGGAGAGGAGGTCAACAGGGCTGCCAAAGGGGATGAGAACAGAGGCTTGGACAGGCTGTGCCAGCCCTTTTTGCCCCAAGTGTCATGTCCAACTGCAAATTGCCTCAGAACCCTGACAGAGCTGGTAGGAGGCTGCAGAGTGCTCCCCCTCCTCCCCCCCCTCCAGCCCTGCTGCGAAGGAGCCTCTAACAGCCCCTGACTGAGGGGAGGGAGGCCTTTCTAAGAGCAACACAGGAGAGTCTGAGGGCCTTCCTTTTGAGGGGGGGGGAACTTTCCCCTTCTGCCAAACAGTTGGCTGACAGGGAGGCCACAGAAAAGCCCCTTCTCACTTAAAATACTGCTCTGCCCAGATGTTAGACACAGCTAAGCCATGTGTCTTTCTTCTTTGCAACTCTCTGCAGATTTGAGGCCACTGCACAGCGTTATTCTGCAGAGGAAACTGTCTCTTTTGTCTCCTGTTTCATCTGCACAACAACCCTGTGCAGTAGGCCTCAAGTCTTTCAATTCAACAACAACCTGTGTGGGAGGCCTTAAATGTTTCTTCTCTACCACAACCCTATCCAAACTAGCCCTTTCTGCCTGGGGAGCTGATCTTTATACTCTGCGGGTGAGCTGTAATTCCAGGAGCTCTCCAGGCCACACCTGTAGGTTGGCTACCCCTGGGTTGGAAATATTCCTGGAGGTTTGGAGGTGGGACTTCAAAATCATACAATGCCTCAGTGTCCAGCCTTCAAATGAGCCATTTTTGCCTGCAGTTGGTAAGGAGTGGTGCAGGAGTGTCACTCCTGGCCTATGGGTTATGGCCAGCCCTTACCAGCAACTGTTTGTATTCTGGGGCGCAGACAGGCAGACCAACATCAGTCCTGTGAGTCTGGAAAATGCAGGAAGATCTAAATAAATATTTACAGCCTGAAACTGTAAATAGTGAACAAGTAAATGGCTGGAGACACATATGGAAATGACTTATTGGCCTGGCAAATAACCTTGGCCTGGCAAATAAAAAAGCAGTATAAAAAACCTTACTAAGGTCAAGACTGCTGTGCACAGACAGTCTTCCTCTTAGGGTTGCCAGCTTCCCTGTGAGGCTCGCTACCCCACCTCCCTCATGTGGAGTCTGCTATGGGGAGAGAAAGGGAAGACGATTGCAAAATGCTTTGAGACACCTGAGGCCTGCTGGGTCACTGCGGCCCATTCCCAGTTCTCTCAGTTCTCTCACAACCCCACATACCGTACAGGTTGACTATTGTGGAGAGACAAATGGAAAAGGTGTTTGTAAACCACTTTGAGACTCCTTTGGGTAGTAAGCAATAGGGTACAAAAATCCATTCTTCTAAGGAGCAACCATGAAAGAAGCATGTGGGCAGATAACATTTTACCAACAGTGAAAACATGGGAGACAGAAGGAATAGGGTGGATACCTGTGTACTGTGACTACCCCATGTGTATTAGGGCAGAGGGGCATTTCGGTGAATGTGGCCTAATTCACACAAGAAGGGAAATGACGCAGAACTGGGAGGAATTGGTTGCCATGTAATCTTCCCCTAAGAAGAGTCTCCAGTCTGATTTTCCCTTCACATATCTGAGGACATGGCTCTGGAAAGCTCATCTGTAACCACTATGCCAAAATTGCCAAAGGTCAGTCCTCTCCCACACTCAATGAACATTCCACACCACAGGTTCTTGACACCCATATCTCCACACCCATACCCTCATTTGCCACCACGCCACCACAACCTCCCACACAACACACACATTCAACCCCATGCCCTTACAGACTGGACAACTCCTCCCCTTCCTCTCCCCACTGCCAAGCTCTAGCGCCCATTGTATTCTTGGATACAACAGGCTTTGCCCCTAGCCTAATAATAATACACATAACAAACTCAGAGTCCAGTGGCACCTTTAAGACTAACAAAGATTTATTCAAGGCGTGAGCTTTCAAGTACAAGCACTCTTCCTCAGACTATGAACTTCCATCATGACAGTGGGAATATAAAGCAAAAGTTAATTCTGTTAAATAGTAAACTGTGTCACAACATCCAAATACAGCCATATGATAATTATTTGCTAAAACAATCACCCCCCCTTGAATTCAGTTGTAGTTCACAAAAACATAGGAGAAATAAAACTGTCTATGTCAGTGATTAATGGCTTACACTTTACCATTGTTGCTTGCCCCATCTCTTTCCACCCAAGTGTGAAACATTCATGCAAGTGAAAAGCTGTGTTGGCAACTGTCCTGAGACCAGAGAATTAAATTCAAAATTATTATTAACATCACCTTACAGTCACATTGTCCCAAATAAAATAAATTATGAGGAATGTGGATACACAAGTTAAACAAGGTTAGCATGCACAGTGAGATAAAAAAAATCTATGTCCTTGTTGAGTCCAGCGTATGCCATTGTTTTGAGTGTTGTAATAACTTACATTTCTGCAATCTTCCTTTCTAGCCTGTTCTTGAAGTTCCTTTGCAATAAAACAGATACTTTCAGGTCCCTTAGAGCAGTGGTCCCCAACGTTTTTATCACCGGGGACCACTCAATGCCGGGGACCACTCACTGGGGACCACTCAACGCCTTTTACTGAGGCCCGGTGGGGGGGTAGTTTACTCCTCTACTCTCAACCACTGCCCTAACGCTCTCTGATCGCTATGGTAATGTTTAAACATCCCTTCAAAATAAGATACAGACACGCCACAACAATGAACATAAGGAACATTTTATTTTCATGGAAATTTTAACTTATGACAATGACAAATCAATGAGAACCCTGAACTTGTTTCTCTGCAACGAGATAGTCCCATCTGGGAGTGATGGGAGACAATCACACCCAAAGTGTGTTGTAAAGGGCCGGGGGGGATGAAGTAAAGGGCCGGGGGGGGGAGAAGGCGTCCTTTGGGGCCCACCTCCAATTAGTCGAAGGACCACATGTGGTCCGTGGCCCACAGGTTGGGGATCGCTACCTTATAGAATGTCCTGGAAGGTTGAAGTGTTCCCCTACAGGTTTTTTAGTTCTGTGGTTTTTGATGTCAGACCTGTGTCCATTAATCCTTTGTTGGAGGGTTTGACCTGTTTGCCCTATGTAGAGAACAGAGGGGCATTGTTGACATTTGATAGCATATACAATGTTGGAAGATGAGCAATTAAAACAAGCCTTTGATGTGGTAGGTGTTGTTGTTAGGTTCAGTAATTGTAGCATTGAAGCGTTTGTGGCAGCAAAGTTAGCTTCTGGGTTTGTTGCCACCTCTAGTACCAGTGTCCATATTCACATTCGATGCTGCATTGTTGTGAGTGAGGATTTGTTTGAGATTGGGGGGCTGTCTATGTGAAATAAAAGGTTTATCCCCCAGTGCTTGGGAAAGAGGACTGTCATTATCCAGTAGAGGTTGTAAGTCCCTGATGATGCGTTGTACTGTCTTGAGCTGAGAGCTATATGTGGTGTTCTGCTGTTTTCTCATAGGCCTATTATGCACGGCCGCCGAAACAGCGATTTCGGGTCACATGGAAAACGCGGAGGGGGAAGGAGCGAAGCAAACTGCTTACGTACGGGACGGAACGCAACGGCGGCAAAACCCAGAGTAACCGATTATGCACATGGCGACATCGGCACCGCTTCTGGTTGCGCCCTGGTCGCCCGGAAGCTCCGCTTTCTTCCACATTTCGCTAACGCGGCTTTTTTGGCGGCATGCACTGAATCTGCGGCTGGTTGCAGCCAGCGCCGTGTGTTATCGGTGATTTTAGGCGAAGCCATTCCACCCTGAATGCGGACCTTCTCCTCCATGCATAATGGGCCTATGTCTGAAAAAGAGTGCTTGCACTCGAAAGCTCACGCTTTGAATAAATTCTTTGTTGGTCTTAAAGGTGCCACTGGACTTTGATTTTGTTGTGCTTCTTCAGACCAACATGGCTACCCACTTGAATAATAAACATAATAATAACCCAAACCACAGGTGAATAACCATATCTTTATGTAGCAAAGGAATCTCATCAGAGCCATACTAGATGAAAAATGGCTGTTTCACTTATTAGGCTGGTTCCTATGATTTTCTTTCACTAGTTGAGGAGGAAAATATTTCTTGGTGTTTCAATTCCCCCATCTGACCTCCATTATTTCCTATGGTGGAGAAAAGTGATTCCATGTTCTTGTCTTTCCCCCCACTATAGGATATAATGGAGATCGGATGGTGGCACCCTTGTTGGGTGACATTAGAATTGGATCCCCTGTCTTTTTGAAACATAGGGGTTCGTTTGAGGAGAGACTCCTGCAGCTACTCTGATCCAAACCACCAAATTGTGATTAGGTTAAGGCTCATTCAGACTGTTTATATTGCAAGGGTGGGCATTTCAGCTTGGATATGGCTGAAAAGAACCAGAATCAGCATTGATTCAGGTACTTTCCAGCTTAACTGAACCAAATTGCCCATACCTAGTGTACTTGGCTGGACACACTGGGAGCAAACTAAGGCTCAACAGCACCAACCCAAGTGGTCTGTTTGGTACACATGCCAGGGTTTGATGGGCACTGAGATGGGGCTCAAATAGTGTAGCTTTATTAGCACAAGACAGTCTGTATGTTTGTGTTTGGGTGTCTAGACTTTTTAGAATATCTGCAGCCCAGCCTTCTTTTGTACAGGTTCAGATTCAGATGTTCTGATTACACGTAGAAATTACTTGTACATCATAAAATGTTCAAATCACCTTGAATATTCCAGTAGAAGGATGGTCATTCTAATAACTTTTTTAAAAAGACCCATCATGCCAAACAGAGAGCAGATAAAATAAGAATCCAGTATTAGTGTTGTATTTGTTTGTCAGCTTTCCATTTCAATATAATCAGTCTTCTTCTGCTCTCAATTTCCAATCAGCTATTATTCCTTCTTTCCCCATAATAAGGCTATTTGTATGCTGAACATTTTTCTCTATGGAAGATCACCATCATATTACAATGCACTGCTGTTATTTTGATATGAGAATCCAAATCAACATCTTTATTGTTTATCAGGAATTACACCATAACTTTTCTTGGAATTCTGCAAGTCTTTATAGTAATCAAAATAGTTTAAATAAAATCAATATCTATAGTTTTTTTCTAGCTGTCTGATCACTAATATATATGTAATTATTCATGTTTTCTGCCAACTGCTTTTAGGTGCTGGAAGGCATTCTGAACTTTTGCAATAAAAGTTTAAACATATTTTAATCTAGTAACTGAAGCACAACAATTCTAATAGTCCCTGAAGATTTCTTCTTTTAAATTATTGGCCTAAATTAATTTGGATGTTGTGAGAAATCAGATAACAAACTGGAACTGTGATAATGTCCTAATATTTGAAAATGAAGCATTTGCTGAAGGTTTCCCAAACCAAGTACTAGGACATTATCATCATAAAAAGTCAACAATGGTTCTGTGCCTTGCAGTATCTCAACTTGGCTTTATTTCAAATTGTTCTTTTGAGCTCTATTGCTTGGCACCTGAATGACTTCAAGCATTTATACTTTTAAAAGCTCTGTATGGCCTATTATGCACGGCTGCTGAAACGGCGGCATGGAGAACGCGGAGGAGGAAGAAGCGAAGCAAACCACTTACGCACGGGACGGAACACAATGGCAGCAAAAGCCAGAGCGATTATGCATGTGGCTACTCCGGAGCCACTTCTGGTTGCGCCCTGACCCCGGGAAACTCAACTTTCTTCCGCATCTTGCTAACGCGGCTTTTTCGGCGGCATACATTGACTCTGCGCCTGGTTGCCGCCTGCGGCGTGCATAATTGGTGATTTTAGCCATTGCTATTCCACCCTGAATGCGGACCTTCCACTCCGTGCATGATGGGCCTAAGAGACTTAAATAATATGTAATAAGAATATTATTTATATATGTCAGATAAAAAGCTGAAAATTGATTCACAGTCCAAGAAGTCCAATTCAGTAAAAGAAGGTGGAAACATATTTTTTACATCACTTCCTAAATATTTAGTGCAAGATTCTGCTTGTCTCCTGTCTGGAAGCACCACAGCACAGAACACATTACAAATGCACATTACTACAGAGAACTAGGATTGCAGCTTTTTCTTTTCTTTACCTCACAGCAGCTGTTTCTGAACCTGGGGAAACTGATTGTTATGAGAGTCACTTGAACCATATGGATTGAGTGAGCTACATTGCGGGAGGGGGGGGGGACAAGATGAAATGTCTCTGCCTCCCTCTTCGAACAATGGAGCAGCAACAGCAACAGGGCAATTCCACACTGTCCTTGCCCCTCAGTGCAGTTCCACTGAGCAGCATGGCTATTACTCCACTCATATCCTGTGGTCTTGGAAGGAAACTTTCAGAATGAACTGCTGCAGGAGAGGAAAGACTGGAATATCTATGGTCATGTAATTCTTGTGCAAGACCCAACCTATAGAAACTCCTGCCCTATACTATGAGATATGTTTACACTGATGTCTTATACAACCATGTCTCTTAGGATATCAAAGGTGGAAGTTACCAACAAATACATAAAGAAAAAAGTACAGCTGTAAATGCATGCATTTAAATGCAGCTTTAGATAATTATAGCAATTATAATTCTGTAAATGCATGCATTTAAATGCAGCTTAAGATAATTATAGTAATTACAATTCTATATGGCATGATATAATCTATTTGTCACTCTCAGTTAGGGATTTGACAAATTCCTCATAATCCATTCCAGAAGCAATCTTGGGTAAATGGATTAAATTCCTGGACATACACAAAGTTAAATCGATTCTCTGGACTAGGTCCAGAGTAGGACCTTGTGTTGCCCAGAAGTCACTAGACCTTGGCAGGGCATGAACACTTATTGTCATGTTCCAAGGGGGATTGTATCCTGCTGTGGCCTTTTAAAATGGGGTCCTCTCTTAACCCTCTGCTGCATTACTGACATGTGTTTGTGTGTGTGTGTGTCCCCTTGTATCTGCACAATATTGTTCAGGATGAAATACAGCAAGGTACACAACCCAAATCCAGCCAAACAGTTAAGCTGCAGTTGTCATATGAAATGCCTTTTTACATTTAAGACCTGGAGTACCTTTGAGTCTGTTCTGAACATATCTGTTTCTTTTGCAGTGAAATTCATATAATTAAAAACAACGATTTTCAAAGTTATCAACAATTTTGTCTTTTTAGAATCTGTGTACCACTGTATGAAACATCAAGCAACCATTTTACTATTGAATTAATGGTAAGTTTCCTGTCTCTATCTGTTTCATGGTTTTGATGTCATTGCTTGTTATCAGTGAAATCACTTAGAAAGCAGATGAGATATTTATGGCGCATTTCTAAACAGTTACACCCTTTTATATCCACTGATGTCAATGGACTTAAAAGGATGCAACTCTGATTAGGTTGGCACTTATATTTTCCTAGCCAGTTACATCAAAATATCTAGTACTACTGTAGTGTTCAACCTTAATGGTTATGGAAAGTGCTATAACCTTTGGGAATTCATACATGGATGCTGAGTCTATGGTGAATTCATGTTTCACGTATTTTATTCAAAAAATAATGTTTGTGCGCTGTTATATAAACAGTGTGAAATATTTTCTTTACAGTTGAGTTTAGATACTATTATACGTCAGTTCTTGGAACTTTAAACCAAGAACAGCTACTGGGTTTAAGGGCTTCTTGTCATTGGATTATGGTTCATTTGGATGAGTATTAATGGAAAAGAACCACACCTGCACCAAACTGTAGGTCAAACATTGTTCAACTACATTTCATTCCACAACTATACCCAAGACATACCAAGGCTTCAGTTCGTTATTGAGTTTTGTATACTAGATATGCTGGTGCCAATGTTCAACTACTATGGCAATTTTCCATGTTGAATTTTACTTATTTTCTAATGTCTCAACATATATCTTGAACAAGTGCAAGCACAGAAACACAACTCACTCAGGACAACTGTGACTTGGAAAGAAAAGGCTGCCGTACCAAGTAACTCTTGAGCAATTTGTAATCTCCTTGTCAATAAATTAATATGTAGTATTAATAAATTAATATGTGCATAATGTTGCAGGTACATTCTGCAAGTACATGGGACTTTTCTCTCAATTTGATTAAGAGTGGAAGATTCTAATCTGGCGGGCTGAGTTGGATAGCCCTCCCCTTCACATGCAGCCACCGGGGTGACCTTGGGCCAGCCACAGCCCTGATAGTGCTGTGCTGTTCTGATTTAGCAGTCCTGTCAGAGCTCTCAGCGTCACCCACCTCACAGAGTGTCTGTTGTGGGGAGAGGAAGGGAAGGTGATTGTAAGCCGCTTTGAGACTCCTTCTGGTAGTGAAAAGTGGGATATAAAAACCAACTCTTTTTCCACAATAGTGAGAGACTTATTCACACCAACAATAAACTGGAATTTCTCCTTTGCCACTGCAGGCGTCCCCAGTGAGTTTGGCAGGGAGACGTGATAATTTGTTTGCCATATTAAGTGTGAATTGACTCTTAACATTTATTAATACTACTGAATTCAGCATTGCTATTACATATGGAACTGAAACATTTGACTGCTGTAGTGTCATTCACTTTCTTATACTGATGTACTGAATTTGTGCCAGAGTGCCTGTCAGGAATAGTAACACTGTATTTGCTAGTCATTGACCTTCTTCTCTGAAGCTTCTAGATGGTAAACAGCTTTGCCTGCCTGACAAGATAAAGATTGCAAGGAGGGAGAGAGAAGGCCAAGATTTTAGGGCCAGTCATGATCTTTTAATCTTCTTCTCTGGTTCACTTGAAGTTCAATCAGGCATTGAAAATTCCACATGAGACATGGTCAGGGTAATTAATAGTCATATTTAGTGTAGTTCCTTGATTTAACTTCCAGCTGCCAATAAGGGTGCAAGACCTAATCACATCATTTTCATGAGGTTGAATCTTTAACAGGAAATAGAAACAATAAGAGAATCAAGGCTGAAATAAAGTTAAGTAGGCAGAGATGGAGGAAATTATTTGGGCTCCTATAATATTGTAGTGGCATGACTGCAAACTCTGCAGTCCAGAAGAGACTGCAATTCCAGAAGGGAATTGAGATGAGAAAAACAACAGTGATAGAGATAGAGATAGCAAGGCACCAAAGAGAAGTCAGGAAGGGAAAGGAAGATATAGATTCAAGCAGTAGAGACACTGAATATCAGCTAGTGTGTGTGTGTGTGTGTGGGGGGGTCTCTGGTGTAAACCTTGAAAAGTGAAATAAAAAAAGGAGAGCATTATGTCTATGTCTTCTCCAATCCACATTTCTACTGATAGAACTATTATTGCAAGTCTATCTGGAAGAATACAATTAGTTTTACTCAAAATAATTTTAATTAGACATATAAATGGTAGCATTCTCAGTTCTTTATGCAAATCGTTATGGGATGTGACAAGCAATGGAATGTAATACTGCCATTTTAATTCATGCTTGTCCTTTTTGTTTCTCATTACACTGCTGGAATGCAAAACCAAACAAACTTTACTAGGCTACTACTCAATTTGAGACTGAAAGGATAATTCATTTAATCTTGCCAATTTATCTGAAACAGTTTTGAAAAGGAGAATAATTTTAAATACAAAAAGAGGTAGTAGATGCTCAGCAAAGAAAAACCTTTTTTTTTTTTGCTCAAAGACAAAACAATTCTCAAAGGAAGTTCTAAACTATAAAATCAGATTTCTGCATAGCAAGTTAGATCATAATAGTTGTAGGTTCTGTGCCATGTCTTCTGCTCACTCCTTTTGAACTAACTATGATGCCAAGGATACAAACTATATGACTTATTTCAAGGTGGTTCCATAGTATGATATTATTTTCTGTATATGGAAGAGCTTCTCATACCTGGAGGTGCCTTAGAAGTTTCCTGTGAAGCTTCTCTTAGTCAAAGAAGCTAGCTGCATTTTAAAGTGGAAAGTGGCTTGTCACTTCATCAACAAGAGAATACAAAAAGAGTCAAAGAAACCACCAGCTCCATGTTTGCATGTGGCTTAGTTTTCTGGGGTGTGGGACTTGGATTCAATGGAAGATTTTCACATTTGCTAGAGCACTTATTTAAGTAAAAATATACTTAAATGACCATGCACACCCTTGTGCATTTTAATGTAGAGGACTGACCTGATTTGAATCTATTGGTCAATGACAGTTAATAATTGATTGATTGATTGGCCATGCTCACAGCTTACACCAAGTTACGATTCCCATATCCCAACTTGGATCCCACTTGTGCAAGATATTTGTGAAAGTGAGGATGATGATGTTAACCATTCAATTTAGTCCGACTCTTGGTGATCAGATAGCACAACTGCTGCCACAATTTCCTATCTTTTACTGTTTCTTTCATTTCTGTAATCTTCTGGCCAGTGTCCATTTTGATCGTATCTAATCACTGCATTCTTTATCAGCCTGTTTTCCTTTTTCCACTGACCAGTCCTAGCATAATTGCTTTCTCCAATGAGTTGGATTGCATGATATGGCCAGAGTAAGTGAACTGCAGTTTCATGATTTTGCCTTCCAGTGATAGATCAGGCTTTACGCACTGTAGCATTTCCTTATTTGTGACTTTTTCCATCTATGGTACTCACAGAATCCTTCTCCAACACCAGAGTTCAAACAAATCGATTCTTCTCTTGTCTGATTGCTTTCATCGTCCAACTTTCACAACCATAAATGGCTATTGGAAATGATCAATCTAACTAAACTCGTTTGGTGGTAGGGTTGGGCACTTCAGCGCCCGAAGTGGCCAGTATCTCCCAGCACCGCCAGCACCGCGCTGTGAGGGAGAGGGGAGGTGCGGGCATCAGCGCACTAGCAGGTGCACACATGCAGGCATGGAGTTCCGCGCCTGTGTGTGTGTGCCCGCTGGCGCTCCGAAGGCAATGCCTCCCCCCCCCCACGGCGCAGCGCTGGCTATGCCAGGAGAGACTGGATGCTTTGGGTGCCGAAGTGCCCAACCCTATTCACTAGTCATGCTTTTGTCCTTGCTTTTCCATGTTCAGTTCAAGCTTGTTATTGCTGAGTGACCCAGAGCAATCCAATGTTTTATTTCCAGTCTCATCAATTTGTTATCCTAGAAAAATGAATTCTTGAATGCATTTGATCTCTTCACCATCAATTGTTATTGTAACATGTCTGTTTTTTTTACAGTGGTCATTATTTTTTGTATTTTTGGTGTTTAAGAAAAGGCCGTACCATTTCTTGCCTACTTCATTGACCTTTGTAATCAACTGTTCTAGGCTTTCCTTAGTTTGTGATAGGAGGGTTGTGTTATCAGCATACTGGAGGTTATTTATATTCCTTCATCCAATCTTAATTCTAGTGTTTGATTCTTTGAGTTCAGTCTTTCTCATAACTATCTCAGCATACAAGTTAAGTAGGAAAGGGGGAAGAATATAACCTTAGTGCACTCCTTTCTTTAGTATGAACCAGTCAGTGCCACCAAATGATGTATGTACAGTGGCTTCTTGGTCACCAAATGGTGTACTTGGTCACCAAATGGTGTATTTGGTCACCAAATGGTGGCTTCCCAAAATTTTGCAAGGATTCCCACAATTTCTTGTGATCCACACAATCAAAAGCTTTCTTGTAGTCAATAAAGTAGATGTAGACATCCTTCTGATATTCCTTTGACTTTTTCAAAATCCAGCATAAATTTGCTATGTGGTCATGAGAGCCACACCCCTGTTGAAAGCCAGTTTGAACATCTGGTAACTCTCTTTCAATGGTTGTTGCTATGAGTTGTTGTATGATTTTAAGCAGGATCTTATTAGCATGAGAAATGAGGCCTATTGTTATTATATATATTTATATAATTTTAATATAATATATATGAGCCTCTTGTGGTGCAGAGTGGTAAGGCAGCCGTCTGAAAACTTTGCCCATGAGGCTGGGAGTTCAATCCCAGCAGCCGGCTCAAGGTTGACTCAGCCTTCCATCCTTCCGAGGTCGGTAAAATGAGTACCCAGCTTGCTGGGGGGTAAATGGTCATGACTGGGGAAGGCACTGGCAAACCACCCTGTATTGAGTCTGCCATGAAAACGCTAGAGGGCGTCACCCCAAGGGTCAGACATGACTCAGTGCTTGCACAGGGGATACCTTTACCTTTACCTTTAATATAATATATATAATTTATATAATATATTTATAAGAGCCTCTTGTGGCGCAGAGTGGTAAGGCAGCAACATGCTGTCTGAAGCTGTCTGCCCATGAGGTTGGGAGTTCGATCCCAGCAGCCGGCTCAAGGTTGACTCAGCCTTCCATCCTTCTGAGGTCGGTAAAATGAGTACCCAGCTTGCTGCTGGGGGGTAAATGGTAATGACTGGGGAAGGCACTGGCAAACCACCCCATATTGAGTCTGCCATGAAAATGCTGGAGGTCATCACCCCAAGGGTCAGACATGACCCGGTGCTTGCACAGGGGATACCTTTACCTTTTTACCTTTAATATATTTATATAATAAATAAAAGTCTTCAGTTTCTGCCTCTGTTGCATCAGTTGTTGGAATACTAGGACAGCTGCACAAATTTGGATTGTCATGATTTGATCATTGATAGTCAGAATGCTTACCACTGCTCAAGCAATTTTTTTGCTTGCAATGAAAGCCATGCCATTCCTTCTTATGGAGTTGTGTCCTAAATAGTAGATGGTGAAATCCTCTGATGGAAAGAAACAATCACCTGTCCAAGGTAATTTTGTGATGCCAAGAAGGTCAATATTCAACTTGACCATTTCCCTTCTGACAATTTCTAATTTTCCTTGAGTCAAACCTCTAACATTCCAAGTTGCTATTTGGTGCAGACCCTTGCTTTCATCAGTCACAGCATGAGCACCTGGGGTTCCTTCTGGATTTGCCCCAGGTACGTCATAAAATCAAGGGCTACTTGCTGGAGGTCTTTGCTGTTCCTCAGTCACTTGTTGGATACTTCTGGCCTGAGGGGCTCACCACTGGCTACCATATCAAAATCATTTGAGAGCTGTACCTTGGGATTTTCTTGGCAACTTCTTAAAAACAAGGTACCCTCCCAATTTAAGCCCTCCCAATTTACCTGGGCTTGGGACCGGCATGCTGAGTTATTTGTGAAAGCAATTACCAGCTATTGGTTTTGTTTGGACAAGTGTAACTACACTGATTATTATTATCATTAAGAAATTAGATAAAACTAGTATTTAAGAGACTAGTGACAGTGTTTTTTTAATTTCACAACTTCTGAGATGTAACCAGAAGGAATGTGGTAGAAACTTTCAAATGTGAGGAAGAAATAGAAACTTAAAGTTGATGTACATTGTCAGAAGGAGCCAAGAGAAAGTGTCAAGAAGAGGAATGGTGTGAACACAGTAACAAGAGATAAAAATGTGTTTAGTAGATATGTTAACATTCTTAACTGAATCATTGGAAGTAGAATATGGCAAAAGATAAAATCAATATAGACTCAGTTACACCACTCTATGTAAGTGGTGACATAGTATGATTATGCTGTATAGGAGGTGGAGAAGGGACATTTAGATCTTTGAGATGTTGATAATGAAAAAAGGCAGCAGTTTACCAGTTGCTTGTGTGGGAGGAAAGAGGATGAGTATGACTTTAAGTCATATTACTATGAAAGACAATAGTGATTCTAACACAGGTTACTGTGAAATAACACACAAATTGTCTCTGTTTATCTAGTCATGAATTAATTTTTGAAGTGGAGGTTTTATTAATCAATGAGTAACTTCATTTTCATGTGGGAAGCCATTACTCTGAAATAACTTCCATGTGAAATAAACAAACTGATCATGTAAAATAGCTGAAATGTCCACCATGGTTTTCAGCATTTACATGAAACCATTGGATGAAGTAATCTTGAGATATGAGCTGGTCTGTCTTCAATATGTGGATAACACTCAGTTCTATCTTCTACTTCAGCCCTCTGGCCCTTCTAACCTCTAGCCCATGCCCAGACACGCAGAGGTGGAGGCTAAAGAAAGGGAGCCGACATTGGTCTTGTGCAATACAAGGTCGATCAGCAACAATGCCTCGACTCTGCAGCAGTTTTTTGCAGAGTCTGGGGCTGACTTTGGTTGTGTGATGGAAACGTGGGTGCGCGACGGTGAAACTGTTGCTTTGAAAGAACTAGCCCCACCTGGCTTCTCCATCCTTCACCAATCTCGGTCCCATAGTAGGGGAGGGATGTGGCGATAGTGGTCCGGGAGGCTTTCTCCTAGAGGGCTCTCCTGGTCTGGAAATCAGTGGAGTGTGTCGTCATTGGGTGGGACTCCGTTGAGAGCTTGGTCATCTGGTTGGTATACCGTCCACCCAATGCGCCACCATATGTCCTGCCAAGCCTGTTGAAGGCAGCGGCCGCCTAGGCTCTGCAGTTTCCCAGACTTATAATATTGGGGGACTTCAATGTCCATGCGGGTGCGCCATCCTCAGGACTTGGCGCAGACCTAGTGTCATCCATGGCAACACTGGGGCTCTCGCAATTTGTTGCTGGGCCTACTCATCAAGCTGGCCACACCCTTGACTTGATTTTCAGGGCCGGGTTAGATGTGGTTCTGGAAGCGGCTCAAGCCTTACCATGGTCAGACCACTATGCCCTGCAGGCCCGGGTCATGATTCCACCCCCTCCCCAGTTGGGCGGTGGGCATATTTTTGCCCACCTGTGGAGACTTGTGGATCCAATTGGTTTCTGGAATGTTCTTCAGGACCTGATGCCTCCTGGCAACTCACTGGTGGCTCTGGTGGAAGACTGGCAGTCCCACCTGCCAGCTGCCATTGATGAGATTGCTCCTAGATGTCCTCTCTGCCTTCGACTTAAGTGGGCGCCTCGTTATACTGGGGCACTCCGTGAGAAGAAGAGGGAAGTGCGATGACTAGAGCAAGTGTGGCGGAAATCTCATGACAAGGCTACAAGAACATCTTATCGCACGCTTATGAAGACGTATGAGATGGCAGTGAAAGCAGCAAAGCGGGATAACTTTGCTGCAGAAATTGCATCCGCTAACTCTCGCCCAGCTCAGTTATTTAGGGAAGTTTGGACTCTTACCATCCTCGAAAAGGGGCGCCAAAACATTAGTCGATTGGAATTCAGCTGTGAGGCGTTTGCGAGCTATTTTGCAGACAATGTCTTGTTGTTCCGCTGCGACCTTTTGGCCACAATTGGTACAGCAAATGAACTGGTACAGCAAATGAACGGCCTGTTGGCCATCTTTGGAGGTTGTGTTTGATGGCTTCAGGTGGCTCTCTTTCCCAGAAATGGACAGGTTGCTGGGGAAGGTTAGGCGACCACATGTCCTCTGGACCCCTGTCCATCTTGGCTCCTTAAGGGGGGGGAGCCAGATAGTGGATCAGCTCAGGAACATTAACTGCTCCCTCCAATCTAGGGAGTTCCCTGAGCTGCTTAAAGAGGTGGTAGTTTGCCCACTACTAAAAAAACCATTGCTGGACCCACGGGACACAGCGAGGTACCGACCAGTTGCGAATCTAGCATTTCTGGGAAAGGCAGTGGAACGGGTCCCAGCGGACCAGCTCCTGGCATACCTGGAAGAAACTTCGGCGCTTGATCCATATCAGTCTGGCTTTCGACCTGGCCACAGGGTGGCAATGGTGTTGGTCACCTTACTAGACAATCGAGGCTGCTCTGCTGTGCTCATTTTATTAGATCTGTCAGCTGTGTTTGACATGATTGACCATGAGTTACTAGCACACCGCCTTGTCGGGATGGGGATAAGGGGCAGAGCTCTTAGCTGGATACGCTCCATCCTCCAGAACCAGATCCAGAGGTTGGGAGTTGGGTAGAAGTTGTCTAGCCCTTATCGACTCCCTTGTGGGGTCCCACAGGGTTCAGTACTCTCCCCGACGTTGTTTAACATCTTCATGCACCCTCTGGCCCAGCTGGTAAGGAGCTTTGGGCTGGGCTGCCATCAGTATGCTGATGACACCCAGCTCTATCTCCTAATGGACAGCTGCTTGGACTCTCCCCCGGATCCATTTGCTAGATGTTTGAAAGCAGTGGCTGAATAGCTCAAGCAGAGTCGCCTGAAACTCAACCCCTCCAAGATGGAGGTCCTGTGGTTGGGACATAGGGGACCAGGTGACAAAGCGCGTCTACCCCCTCTTGCTGAGACGCAACTTAAGATCACGCCCCAAGCCAGAAATTTGGGGGTGACTATTGATGTCTCCTTAACACTTGAGGCTGAGGTCAATAAGGTAGCCAGCCAGGCGCTTTTCCATCTGCACCAAGTTCGGCTACTAGCACTCTACCTATCAACTGAACACTTGGCCACAGTGATCCATGCGATGGTCACCTCCAGAATAGATTTCTGTAACTCACTCTATGCTGGCCTGCCCTTGTGCTTGATCCGGAAGCTTCACCTGGTGCAGAATGGGGCTGCTAGGGTCCTCACAGGTACACCTTGGAGGGCCCACATCCAGCCTGTGCTGAGGCAGCTGCACTGGTTACCGGTTATTTTCCGGATCTGGTTCAAGGATCTGGTTCTGACCTATAAGGCCTTACGCGGTCTGGGCCTGGTGTATCTGAGGGACTGCCAGTTGCTCTATGCCCCTGGCAAGGCTTTATGCTCTGCGGGTATGAATTTGCTGGTCATTCCCGGCCCCAGAGAAGTGCACCTGGCCTCGACCAGGGCCAGGGCTTTTTCAGTCCTGGCCCTGACCTGGTGGAATGAACTCCCAGAGGAGCTGCAGGCCCTGCGGGTGCTTTCAACATTCCGCAGGGCCTGTAAAACGGAGCTCTTTCGCCAGGTCAGTGGTTGAAGCTGGGCCACAAGGTCGATCTAGCCCCCCCATAGCACCATAACACCATACTAATTATAGCAGCAGTAGCTAAGACCAACTTGCACTCATTCTCCCCCCCCCCCGTTAGTTGGATATTGGGGGTGGGTTAGGTTTATATGTTTTGCTGCATCTTGGTTTACTGTATTATGTTTTGTTGTTGTGATTTTAATGTATGGGGTTTTTATTGGGGTTTTTATTGTTGTAACTTGCCTTGAGCCTCTGGGGAGAGGCGAGTAACAAGTTTAATAATAATAATAATAATAATAATAATAATAATAATAATAATAATAATAATAATACCACCAACAAATGCCAGAAAGTGTGTAGAAAACTGAACTGGTGTTTGGAGGCAGTGTGGGGCTGGAAGGAGGCTAATAAACTGAAATTAATCTTAACAATATCCTGCTGCTTAGGTCCTAATTCTGCAAGGCAATCTGTCCTATGGTTGCTTGGCCACCTGATCCAGAGAGTACAGTGGAGCAGCTGCCATGCACCTCAAACCACAGTTGTACCCTGTTTAGGGTGAGGGGGCATCCTGACAAAGGAGAGTACTAGCAGCCCAATATGGGCCTCCCACCATCCCTTCCACTCATCACAGGCAGGACCCCCAGGTACACTTCCTGGAACAATGCCACATTTCATGACATGGGATATGATGCTGGATAGGCCTGGCTCAAACTGACCTCCTCCCCACATAACACTAGCCTCAGGTGAGGAAGCTGGCATTGTCAGAGCAGTACCTAGGTTTGTGCAAGGGAATGGGGGTAGCTGTTCACTTGTCAGTGTGTGGCTGTTGTTGGCAGAGCTTTTGGGTGGGGCCACTTGGTTTTTTTCATTATATGGATGCCTATCAATAACACTGTTGTTTTGATGGTATAATTGTTTTTCCCAGTTTCTGGATTCCCCCACCCCCCAGATTGGGGCTCATTAGAGAGCTAACTCCAGCCACACCCCTGGGCCCACCTCTTTCCCACCCAACACAGTGCATGGATTAGATATTACTGTGTGGCTTTACCATGCTACTACATGGCCAGAGCACTCTGTTGGCACATCTTAGAGATATAGCATATATCAGAGGTATGCTGGAGGAATGCCTTGTTGTTTGCTGTGCTCTTTTGTCTTTCCCTAGGACAGTACCTGTCATTTTACAGTTCTGTGCCACCCATGTTCTGAAGGTATACTAACCCACTATAACAACAAACTACATTTTGCTGAGAAAAATATTAACTGCCATTTTAACTTTAATTTATTTTCCTAAAATTGTTGTTTTTGAAGCTCAACCAAGTGCAATATGTCACCATCTGAATTATGAATTATCTGGTTTATGTGGTATGGAGATTGTAATTATCTGAAGTCATTTTCCTCAGTTTTAATTTGCTGTAATGCCATTTCAATTAGATGTACCCTTGAAGAACTCTCTTCAATTGATGTATATAATATATTCAGGATTTGGTCTTTCCATATCACTTACCCCCCTTCAAGGATCGCTGCCTTGCCATGGCAAGGGGGCTTGCATAGCTCAGTCAAGCTATGAGCTATGCCGTGCAGGGCCACCCAAGATGGACAGGTCATAGCTGAGAGCTCTGACAAAAGGTGAACCATTGGAGAAGGAAATGGCAAACCACTCCAGTATCTTTGCCATGAAAACTCTATGGACAGTTCCAAAAGGCAAAACAATATGACGCTGGAAGATGAGCCTCTCAGGTTGGAAGGTGTCCAATATGCTATTGGGGATGAGCAAACAGCTAGTACGAATAGCTCCAGAATGAATGAAGCGACTGAGCCAAAGCTGAAAGGACGCTCAGTTGTGGAGGTAACTGGAGGTGAAAAGACAGTCCGATGATGTAAAGATTTTTATTCCATAGGACCCTGGAACGTCAGATCCATGAATCAAAGCAATCTGGACGTGGTTAAACAAGAGTTGACAAGACTGAACATCGACATTTTAAGAATCAGTGAACTAAAATGGACAGGAATGGGTGAATTTAATTCAGATGATTATTAGGTATACTACTGTGGGCAAGAATCTCTCAGAAGGAATGGAGTAGCCTTCATAATCAATAAAAGAATAGGAAAAGCAGTTTTGGGATACAATCCCCCAAATGACAGAATAATCTCAGTTCGAATCCAAGGCAAACCATTCAACATCACAGTAATACAGGTCTATGCCCCAACCACAGCTGCTGAAGAGGATGAAGTTGACCAGTTCTATGAAGCCCTACAACACCTTCTAGAAGCAACGCCAAAAAATGATGTGCTGATCATCATGGGGGATTGGAATGCTAAAGCAGGAAGCCAAAAGATTATTGGGATAACAGGCAGCAATATGTGGACCAAGAACTTCCAGAAGTACAGGCAGGATTTCAAAGAGGCAGAGGAACTAGAGATCAAATTGCCAACATATGCTGGATCATGGAGAAAGCTAGGGAATTCCAGAAGAACATCTACTGCTGCTTCATTGACTATGCTAAAGCCTTTGATTGTGTGGAGCACAACAAATTGTGGCAAGTTCTTGAAGAGATGGGAATACCAGAGCATCTTATTTGTCTCTTGAGAAACCTATATGCAGGTCAAGAAGCAACAGTGAGAACCGAGCATAGAATCACTGATTGGTTCAAAATTGAGAAAGGAGTTTGGCAAGGCTGCATAGCCTATTTAACGTATGCGGAGCACATCATGAGAAAGGCGGGGTTAGAGGAATCACAAATTGGGATCAAGATTTCAGGAAGAAATATCAACAACCTCAGATATGCAGGTGATACCACTCTAAGGGCAGAAAGTGAAGAGGAAATAGAGCCTGTTAATGCGGGTGAAGGAGGAGAGTGCAAAAATTGGCTTGAAACTGAACATCAAGAACACGAAGATCATGGCATCCAGCCCTCTCAATTCCTGGCAAATAGATGGGGAAGAAATGGAGATAGTGACAGATTTTATTTTCCTGGGCTCCAAGATCACTGCAGATGGGGACTGCAGCAAAGAAATTAAAAGACGCTTGCTCCTGGGGAGGAAAGCTATGGCAAATCTAGACAGCATCCTAAAAAGCAGAGACATCACCCTGCCAACAAAAGTGCGTTTAGTCAAGGCTATAGTATTCCCAGTTGTATGGCTGTGAAAGTTGGACCATAAGGAAGGCTGAGCATCAAAGAATTGAGGCTTTTGAACTCTGGTGCTGGAGAAGAGTCCTAGAGGAGATCAGCCCTGACTGCTCCTTAGAAGGCCAGATCCTGAATATGAAACTCAAATACTTTGGCCACCTCATGAGAAGGAAGGACACCTTGGAGAAGAGCCTAATGCTGGGAGCGATTGAGGGCAAAAGAAGAAGGGGACGACAGAGAATGAGGTGGCTGGATGGAGTCACGGAAGCAGTAGGTGCAAACTTAAATGGACTCCGGGGAATGATGGAGGACAGGAAGGCCTGGAGGATCATTGTCCATGGGGTCACAATGGGTCGGACATGACTTTGCACCTAACAACAACAACAACAACAAATATCTCTTACTTGAATAGCCTGGACACTTTCAAATAAAGAAAATAAACTATTCTATAAAATAAACTATTCCATAACACATAGCTGTTTATAATTTATACCATGTGCTGTCACTACATAAGACAAAAATCTCTTTTGCCTTTATATCTTCTTTGGTTTTTAATGTTATGCATTGTTACAGGATCTGGACTTAGAAAGGTCATGAACAGATACTTATCATGATACTTTAGACTAGCGATCCCCAACCTGTGGGTCGTGGACCACATGTGCTCCTTCAACTAATTGGAGGTGGGCCGCGAAGGACGCCTTCTCCCACCCCCCCCCCGGCCCTTTACTTCACCCCCCCGGCCCTTTACAACACACTTCGGGTGTCATTGTCTCCCATCACTCCCAGATGGGACTATCTCGTTGCAGAGAAACAAGCTCAGGGTTCCCACTGATTTGTCATTGTCATGAGTTAAAATTTCCATGAAAATAAAATGTTCCTTATGTTCATTGTTGTGGCGTGTCTGTATCTTATTTTGAAGGGATGTTTAAACATTACCATAGTGATCAGAGAGCATTAGGGCAGTGGTTGAGAGTAGAGGAGTAAACTACCCCCCCCCCACCAGGCCTCAGTAAAAGGCGTTGAGTGGTCCCCGGTGAGTGGTCCCTGGCGTTGAATGGTCCCCGGTGATAAAAAGGTTGGGGACCATCCTTTTCCAACCTTTTGACCAGGAAGGTCAAATTTTCAGGTTTCAAGGGCTACAGGAAGTGATGTCAGCTAGCCACACCTCCCTGCCATTCCTTTGAAAGTAGCATAGCCATCCAAACCCTTTGCCCTTCTTTCACTCCCTCCTCCCACTTTTACTACTACTATGGTGGCGTTACCGTATGTAGGCTGGAAAGAAGGGCAGGAGCTGAGAAGACAGCCTGGACCCCTCAAATCATTCTACAATCAACTCCCCCCCCCACACACACACACACAGACTTTATTTTTACACCCACCGAGCCCTCTGGATAGAGGCAGCCAGTTCCCTAGCTTGTCCATTTAGCACAAGGTGAAAAGCCATCGACTCCCAGGACCCCTGGTTGGGAATCCCTTCTTTAGGCAGATCCTGCATTGAAAGGGGAGTTGGACTAAGGTGGCCTGTATGGCCCCTTCCAACTCTTTATCTATGATTCTATTTGTACTTCTGTCTCCAGTATGCTTATTTACCAGTTACAGGTATATTCAGAAAGACTGGTGAATTAGAATATGTTAAGGATCAAGTCAAACTGCAGGACATCCACATTTATTTGGTTCAGAATCAACCAGCAAAGCTGACAGTGGGCATGGACTTACTCCCTCTGCTTGTACCTTCATGAACTGGTGATTGGACTGGGAGAGGCAACTGGTTAGCTGACATTAGTCATCACTGTAGCTGAACTATCTGAGCCAATTAGCCCCTGTGGCAGTGGTACAGCTGAGGTCTGCTTGCACCTGGCAGCCAATGGCTTTCCAAGATAAGTTAAATGGCCAATTCACTTCTGAGTACCCTGATTTGTTTCATTTTACTTTTAAACAGTTTGAGATGTAGAAAAGAACAAGAGTTCAGTCTTACTTTAGAAACTAACAAAATTTGTGGCAGAGTATAAGCCTTTATGAGTCATTGCTCACTTCAGAGTTTGAGATGGTTGCATATGTTATAGATTTATTATTTATTATTTATTATTTGATTTATATATATAAGATATGTTGGGGGCTTCCAGAGCAGGGTGGTTTTTCAATAAAAATTGAATAACTTTGTTCAGTTTCAAAGGACCTATTCTTCTATTACTTTTCGCCAGTTTGGTGAAACATATCCAATATATATCATGGAAGTGGACATAATCTGCTCCTCGTGCAATTAGACCTTTTATGAAATTTTAAAAAGTAATGAAAACAATATGAGCAATCCTCAATCTACCCTAGCAGCCATAATGGGAATATAGATGGCATTCTATTTATATGCAAAGTATGAATATGACATTGAAATGGGGGTTACTTAAAGGTTACCTTTTCTGAATGTAACACACCAACTTCTGTATTATGAATTTTAACACTGTGTTTCTGAAAACAAGATGAAAGGGTTATTGGAGCATTACAGTGTTAAGACAGATTCTATTCCAAATATGGCAGCTTGTCAAAATGTTAAGCCAGATAGTTAGGGCCATATGGTCCCCTCAGCTCTCACAGCATGGAGGAATCTTAACAACCCAAATACTATGGAGAAACACTGTGGGAGGGACGGAAGGGCAGGTGAACAGATGGAAAACCAGAAAATCTGTGAGATGACCCCCAAATGCTTATGTCAGTGTTTCTTCATTCCATCCATAAAACAGTCCTTCACAACTCAGTGAAGGGAGGAGGAAAGGCTGTTGTACTTATCCCTTAGTTTCATCTATTTAAAGACAACAGTTTTTCTCTTTATCTTTACTGTAGAGCATTAATTTTCCTGAGCTTCTGAAAATGTCTTAACAATGCCGAACTATTCTATGGTGTAGTTGAACCTAAGGAAAAGGAGGGGGAGTAGCTGCCATGAATACTGAACTTTTGCTTGCTACATTTTATTCGTAGTTCCACAGTTCTGGCTATGTCAAAAAGGTTTCCCCATTCATTGCCAGGCAACCTTTTTACCAATGTATAAAACTGGAAATTTCTGTGTCTGACTTTCTCAGCTCATTATAGAAGTGTTAAGATTGTTGGAAGCTGCTCCCCTGCCAAACCACGTCTATGTATGACGACATCTAAGTATTTAACCAGTGACCATAAAATTAATGTTCTGGTCATTTTCAGGTCCTTACTTTGCAATATGTTCCTGTGTATTACTGCCTATGATCACCAGTCTTAATACTTTCCATTGTTTGCTACATAGGCATATCAGCCCATCCTGACTAAGACTTTGGGTTTTTCCTCACAATGGGCATTGTAGCATGAAGCCTTCTGTATTGCAAAGCATGAGAAATAATCACGACTTACTGGCACTCCACACTTCTTGAGCTGTCTCGCAGGTTTTCCTGGCTACTTTTCCTGCTTTAGTCTTGTTGTGCTTTGGCCTGCCTACCAGTGTCAATCACTTGGCCAGCCAATTCCCTCCCGGCATAGCTGATAGACAGATGAACTTCCAGCGATCACGTTTTTTTTAAATAGACACCTATCTGAATCTTCATAGAGGTGCAGACAATCTCAGCTGAGGCAGGTGTCCGCCTATTTGTTGCTCCAGGGAGTTCCCCATTTTTAAAAAGCACTTCCCGCCCCCACCCCCAGAAGAAGGAAGAGGGAGGTGAGTGCAAGGGCAGGACATTGGAAGCGGATGTAGCACTTCCTCACCTCCATACCTTTCTTTTGCTGGTGGCCTGCTGGTTACCCACTGGGGGAAAGCGCTTTTAGTTTGGTGAATCCACTTGATGTGATTCCTCAGCTAGCACTTTAAAAAGGCAGATGTAGCAAGCAGTTTGCTGGCCAGTTGTGGGAGGTTGGCAGCATCATGTGGAGTGGCCAGAATAGCATCTTCACAAGGTAAGCATTTCACTTTATATCATGTGTAGAAAAGCCCTTCAATTCACCTGAATATTGCTGGAGTCTAGTGGAACCTTAAAAATATGACTCAAGGGTTTTAAATGACAGAGTACCCCACCCTGTATCTTTCTCTTTAATGCAACCTCTACCCCCTTTGTGTACCTATACATCTCCCAATAACATATAATTTGTCGTGGAGCATCCTAACATGCAAGATGTCTAGGTATGTTAAAGCTTGAAATTTCTGACACGTTTCCATATCTCTGGAAAAACACAGGCTTCCCCCACACATGGTAGTGTCACTTCCTAGAGGCAGACAATTGTATCTTGTGTTTATATTTTTACAGTTTCTCATCCTGACAGAAAAATTGCCTAAGACCTTATTTTTACTATTAAGAGTAACACAACTATTGTTCCATGTGCTTTAGGTCTCCATGTGGGTGAAACAGAGACAGATGCAGCTTTTGGCTATCTGTTCCTATATTTACAAGATCAGAGATGATGGATGACTCAGATTTGCAAACCTTAACACCTACATTCTACACCTACACAGAAGGCGATTTCCATTTGGATTTAGGGCGATTTAAAATTTCCTTCTGCAGCAAGAAGGATTGATCCGGAGTGACCCTACCTTTATTGTGCGATATCTTGGAGTGCTTTTAATGCTCAATATTTAAAGGCTGTTTTGAATCTGGGCTCTCCTCTGTGGTAGAGGACCCGTGATTGGCCACAGGTGGCCATGTGATAAAGTTGCCTTAAAGGAGAAGCCTCTAATTTCACTCAACTTCTATTTGTCCTGGATTTTTTTCTCCCTTCTCTGCCTTTTTCGATCCTCAAGAGGCTCCCTGCTTGGCTCCTCTCCCTCCCCCCCTTCAAGAAAAGAAAGAAAGAGGCTTGGCTCCCCCCCTTCTGAGCCTCCCTAACCACGTGCAGAACACTTTCCTGTTTCAATGGGGAGGGGGGGGGGAGAGGAAGATCCGAGTTCAAAGCGATCTGAATTCAACAGGATTGACAATGGAATAAACAAAGTAAGTGCAGACTCCGCCTAGGTCTCTTTCTTTGTCCTTCATTTCTAGGCTTTTTTTTCTTTAGCATACTTGTGTTCTTCCTGGCATGTTATGGTAGGGAACCTTAGCTTGCTTTCTTTAAAAGGATAATTTATTTGGCTTTGGGTTTGTCAGTTTTTAGTTTTAGAAAAGCTTGTGTGCTGTTCTTTTGCTCCTGAGATCTGTTTTGGCTATTTTGCTCTAGTTTTTAAAGAATTAGTTAGGTTTAGCTGTTTTAAAACATTTATCCTTTCTGGTTCCTTCCTGGTTCCAGTGTTCTTGGGGGACTAGTTTAGTGGAGTTTCGGGAGGTGTTTCCATTGGTTTTGAACAATTCTGTTGTTCTAAGGCAGTGGTCCGCAACCTTTGTCAGGCTGCGGACCGCTGCGCCGGGGTGCGGGGAGAGGGTGACCTGGGGCCCTGCGCGTGCGCGGCAGCCCCGGCACAAACGTGCATGCGTGGACTTGCCGTGTGTGCGTGTTTGCGCCCCGCCGGACGCAAACGCGCATGCGCGGCAAGTCCGCGCATGCGAGTTTGTGCCGGCTGCGGCCGCGGCTCCCTCTCCCCGCCCCTCCGGGCCGCAAGGAAATCGGCCACCAAAGCAGCCGATTAGCTTGCGGCCCGGCAAGCTTCTCTTCCCGCCCCCTCCCAAAGCAAGAAGCTTGCCGGGCCGCAAGCTGATCGTCTGCTTTGGCAGCCTATTTGCTCGCAGCCTGGCGAGCTTCTCGCTGTGTGTGGGGGGGGGCGGGAAGAGGGAGCCGCAGCCCGGGGGTTGGGGACCACTGTTCTAAGGGATATTTCTTGTTAGGTTTTAATAACACTTAAGTGTACATGAGGGCTTAAAAAGCACAAAATAACTTTCAGCACAGGGGTCCTCTCTTAATAGGCTCATGCTAGGTAATTAAGAAGCAGCCAAGTGGTATTTCAAAGGATAATTGGAGCATAGATTAAGTTTTTAAAAAATTATTAGGCTGATGTCACTTTGAGCTCCAAAGCAAATGAAGCCAGAGGGTTGAAAGAACAGTGTTTTAGGCTGACCTTTTAGGCTTCCAGGTATTCAGAAGGGGACTACTTAATTTGGGAACAAAAATAGGCTGATCCCCCCTCCCCTAAAAATTAAACAGCTCCCTTCTGAAAACCCAGAAGACTAAAAGGTGGCAGACTGAGCAGGAGATGTTTGCCCAGTGCCAACACCTACAGGAACTTTGCAGGCAACACTCCAGCAGCAACAGGCTGAATGAAAAGGACCTGGCTTTTAAAACAAGTTCCTAATTCCGTCTCCAGGTTAGTTATCAAAACATTAACCATCATTTAGGCTAGAAAGTCAGAACCAGGTTTTTCACAAAATTCCAATGAAGTAAGAATAGTGGTAGCTTTACAAAATACAAACTTAGGTTGTGCAGATTTTGAAAAAAAGCAAGCAGATTAGTGAGTCAGGTAGGTTATGCTTCAGTTAGCTTACTTTGGTGAAGTAGTCAGACTACAGGGGGAACAGAATGAGTGGCAGGAGAGGAGTGCAGCAGGGCCATGGGGGAGATTATCAATGG
Organism: Paroedura picta; assembly: GCF_049243985.1. NCBI lineage: Eukaryota > Metazoa > Chordata > Lepidosauria > Squamata > Gekkonidae > Paroedura > Paroedura picta. Next base: position 53,817,615 of record NC_135371.1, on the reverse strand, counting down.
AAGAGTAGTAAGATGAAGAGTTAGAGGAGAACTTCAGCTTTTCTCCTACCTTTATAGAGGCCTGCTCCACAACCCCTTCAACTGTCCTCTGGCTAGGGTGGTGTGGTGAAAAGGCTTTGCAAGTCCCTCTTCATTGAGTCTGCTGCTGGAGCACTGCTTGTAGAGATGTCTGAAGGGGTTTGATGCTCAGGTTGCCACTCTTCCAGTTGTTATGACATGGCAGCAGAAGGAGGAACAGACTGATCTGTAAGCCTGGGGGATGAGAATGCTCCAGCTCTGTAGCTCACTCCAAGGATCCAGAGTATGTTGGAGAAACTAGATGAGAGACTGGACTCTCCTCCTCTGGTTCATCCAGAGCCTAGCAGTCCTTCCAAGGAAAGGCAGGAAGACAGGCTGGAGGTGATCTGTGCATCAAGGGCAGCCTCGCTGAGTGGACCAGTCAGCTTATATACTGGAGAGATGAGCTCTGTTGGTGGGTGGAATGCATGTCGGCCAAGAGGACAAAAGCAGCTCTGCTGTTCTCCCTGTCTCCCCTTTTGGGCAAGGTCTCCTCCACAGCAATTCCTGAGATGTCTATGGGCATGAAGGCCATCAGGGAATGTGAGGTGCATGAGCCAGGCATTTCTACAGTGGGGAGGGACTACATCTCTGACCCTAGAAGTTGTGATTTGCCAGTCTGCTGAACTACTGAGCCAGGAAACAGATGGTCTGGACAGACCGCTGTCTTCTGTCTCAGAGACTCCTCTGGTGCCTTCCAACAAATGTACAGAGTGAAGTGTTTCTCCCAGATGGTTGACATTGTCAGTTGAGCAGCTGTTCATCCTGAAGATTCACTTGCAACTTTCCAACTTCTCAGCTCTGGACCTTGAGGATGCATAAAGTAAGCCCATGCTTGTGCATGTATCCTCTCTGTCTGCATTGAAAATTGATTTATTTATTCATTCATTCAATTTATATATCGCCCCTCACTATGGTGACTTGGGGCAGTGTACATAGAGCCAGTAAGGTTGGAAACATATATCTAACTGTTTTCTAACAGTGTAAAAACAGATAAAATAATCCTAACAATCATGATATCAACATCAAAAGAATAATTTAGAAACACTGAACACAGTAATTATGATAATAGCTTAGATAATGGGTTGAAACATTATTCTCCAAACATTATTCTCTAAACTAGAAATAAGCATCAGAATTAGAAATAAGAAGCAGGACAAGTATCCAATGTGTTACTTTAATGACTGCAATGTTCCCTCCTATGACATGGAAGCATGTCCCATGAAAAGGCAACTGGAGTCCTTGAAAAGGACAGGGGTGGAATTGGAACCATAACACACTTATGGGGCAGGAGATTATGAGACCCAATACCTGTAGGTCCATCAGACCTTCAGACTTTACAAGTCATTAGGACCTACAGCTGCCTTGAGACTGAAGCAACATTTTTATTGGAAGACATTATAGAATCAAAAAGAATTTATTGCCATCCTCAGGGGAGTGGTATCTGGATAAAGCTCTCCCATACCTGCGAGCTGAAGATCGGTATTATATGAATAAAATTTTGATTACTACATGAGTTGGTTGAAATATTAAAGACTTCTAGGATAAGTTTCATAATCATAGGAGGAAACAACCACCGATGAAAGGTCTACTTTGAAAATGGAAAAAAAATCTAGAGTCCGTTCTGGTTGTTTCATTTATCATTAAAACAGAGATTGTATAAATATATTTTTAACTGATTTTGATTGCCTGGGACAGGTTCTCTCTTTTTCTGTTAGGATCCTCAGATGGAAGACAGACTACAAATAGGGTGGCATTTGTGGTGAAACCAGGAACCTGTGGGTGTAGAGGATCAGTAGTCTGATAGGATAACCCAGATGTCCTATGATCTACATGGTGGCCTGTCAACTTACCAGTAGGCAGCTCTATAGATGGTCCCTGAGAAAGGGCCACTTTCCATCTCTGCTGGAGGAGAGCGGCAACAGAAGAAGAGGAGCTGGAGCCACTTGCCAAGTAGTTAGTCCTGTGAAGCATTAGGCAGTAGTGGCAATAGTGGCCTTCCCCAGCAAGGAATGGTAAAAAGATGGTAAAAGAACCTCTCTTCTGAAACTGTAGGCATGGAGTCTGAAGCAGAGTGCCATGACTCAACATGGCCAGAAGTGGCAGACTGTCCAGTTCTGGAAGCTGAGGGCAGAGTTGAGTGCCAGCTTCATAGTCTGCCAGCCTTGAAGAACGAAAATGGCTGTTCCTGTGAGCAATTCTGGGATCCAGGAAATAGAAGCCAGCCGTTCCTCACCCTTTTCCTCAGAAGTGTCACAGCACTTATTCTAGTATTTAAATTTATGAAGCTATTTTGAGTAATTGGCTAAGAACTGAAGTCAGATTAAGTGGTTCTAGGCTGAAATTTTGGGAGCTTTACAACATCACATATCAGCAGTGCAAAATCTTTACATGCCAAACTCCAGCTGTTGATTGTCATCAAAATTATAGCTACTCTTATATGACAAACAGCCTGTATAAGGGACATCCTTTGACATCCTGCCTCTAGGATTTCCCCCCATAATATATTTTCCCATGGTACAAGAAATTAATGAGTTCACTTTACAACTCTCTTCTCTTCCTTTAGTTTGTTCCCAGCTCCTAAAGTTTCCATAGGTAGTACTTAACATATAGTTTATGCCATTTCATTATTATAAACAAAGTCTGATTTCTTTTTAAGTTGTTCCAACTGACTTGTTTCATTGTCAACTCAGCTGCATAAATAGATTGCCCATTTACAATGAAATGCTATCATGCTATATGGGTCACCCAGTAAATGTTCAGATGCTAACTGGTAATTTGCTTTACTGCTGTTATCATAAAAATCAAATATCAGTAACACAGCACAAAATATGTATGCAATTCTAAAACTGTAATACTAATAAAGAAAGCTGCAAGGGATAGATTAAATGATTGATATGAGCACATAGCTCCCACTGATTTACATGGAAGCTGCATTGCACTACCTCACAGAGTGTTGTAAATATATTTCATGGCCCAGTAATGAAAGCATAGCTAAATTTTATAATAAGTAAATTCCATTTCGCACAAGCCATTGACATTTGTGATTAATTTGATCACAGGTAGGTAAAGTTCAGCATTTATTATTTATCTTGTCTTTAGTGAACAAGATAAATAAACATATTAAAATCTGGATTTGTAATCAGAGTTTCCCATGTGGTATTTTAGGGGAGAGGGAGAGAATACAGCATGGTATAGCCTGATTTCTTCAAATCTTGGAAGCTAAGCAGAGGTGGTACTTGAAAGGGAAACCACCAAGGAAAGCTTTCTGAGGAAGGTAATGGAAAATCATCTCTGGTTTTCACTTGCCTTGAAAGGCTCTCGCTGGGATTGCTGGAAGTTGACTGCGAATTGATGGTGCTTTACACACACGTGCATTTTGGGTAAGAAGCCACTCAAAAAGAATGAAAATACACTTTCGTCTCAACAAAAGTTTGTCATAAAATTGTCCTTCCATGAGAATATAAGGGAAATTAAGAAGTGAAGGTAGGAGATTCTTTGGCATCTGAACTATAAATTCTAACCTAAAGTTGTCAACTTTGGTTGGAAAATACCTGGAAACTTTGGGGGTAGAGCCAGGGAAGGGCAGAATTTGGGGTGGGGAAGGACCTCAGAAGGACCTCAGGCTATGGAGTCCACCAAACAAAGCAGCCATTTTTCCAAGGGGAACTGATTTATTTAGTCTGGAAATAAAATGTAATTCCAGAGGATCCCCAGGTTCCATTTGGGGAATAGCATCCCTATTCTAACCCATATGTGTCACCAGATCCAGGACTCATAAACTTTACTGTTGAAGCTGGTTTTACTTTCACAAAAGATAAAGGTGATTTGGATCCAAATTATGAAACCTTGGCTTCAGATATGAACTTTTTGAGTTATATGCAAGGAATACTCAAATGGAGAGATGTAACCCATCATAGGTTGGATGAACCTCGGGTTACTGATGATGTTACCTTCTTTGCATTTTTTGCCCATGAGAAGTAGTATCAGAAGATATTTATGCCTAGGTTAGGTTACTACCATGCACTTTAATTGGGGCTGGCCTTGAAAAGTGTTCAGAAACTTCATTTAAAAAAATTCAATCTGGAAATGGAATGGGGAGATTTCTCCCTTCAGACGGGCTTGTTCCTGTTTGCGCCCCGATTTGCAGCACTACAAGAAAGGGAAATCATTTTTTGTGATTTACCACATAACTTCAGATATTACTGTAGCAGTGTAGTGTAGCACATACACATCTGAATGCTTGCAACTTATAGTTTTTGAAACTGAGAGTGGAAGGCTGACACAAACAATTCTGTAAATCCTTAATTCAGACATGCAGTACTGTTTCCATCATCTGTAAAACTTTAAATGGTGCTTGCAGCAACTGTGTACTTACATGCAATCACAAAGCTTGTGAAGTAGTGTGTATGGGTCAGTTCTTGTTGCAAACAGCTAGAAAGAAACAAATCCCGTAAGAATTATGCTGCAGAATCATCCAAGAATACACTGTTTCTTTGCCTCCTTTATTTACCAGCACTTGTTTTGAAGTATTTCCTGCTTCTTTCATTTCCTTTTAGAATCATAGAATCATAGAGTTGGAAGGGGCCATACAGGCCATCTAGTCCAACCCCCTGCTCAACGCAGGATCAGCCCAAAGCATCCTAAAGCATCCAAGAAAAGTGTGTATCCAACCTTTGCTTGAAGACTGCCAGTGAGGGGGAGCTCACCACCTCCTTCAGCAGCCTATTCCACTGCTGAACTACTCTGACTGTGAAAAACTTTTTCCTGATATCTAGCCTATATCGTTGTACTTGTAGTTTAAACCCATTACTGCGTGTCCTCTCCTCTGCAGCCAACAGAAACAGCATCCTGCCCTCCCCCAAGTGACAACCTTTCAAATACTTAAAGAGGGCTATCGTGTCCCCTCTCAACCTCCTTTCCTCCAGGCTGAACATTCCCAAGTCCCTCAAATTTCACTGTTATTGAATCAGCACGGTAAATTCTTTGGAACACTGGATTTCAGTGTGCAGAATTCAAATTCCTTTTGGCATTGGTGGCCTTTTGAATCCTATTTACTCAAGTCCTTTCCTGACATTTCAAGATCCATACACAATTTGTGTTTGATAGGCCCATTATGCACGGCCGCCGAAACGGCGATTTCGGGTCACGTGGAAAACGCGGAGGGGGAAGACGCGACGCATACCGGTTATGCACGGGGCGGGGCGCGACGGCGGCAAAACCCAGAGTAACCAATTATGCACGCGCCGATCCAGGCGCCGCTTCTGGTTGCGCCCCGCTCACCCGGAAGCTGCGCTTTCTTCCGCGTTTCACTGACGCGGCTTTTTCGGCGGCATGCACCGAAGCTGCAGCCGGTTGCAGCCGGCTCCGTGCGTTATCCGTGATTTTAGTCGCCGCCATTCCACCCCGAGTGTGCGTTAAAATGCCCGTGCATAATGGGTCGTGGATGGGTTGGATTGCACCTACTGAGCTCCTCTTGCAATCTGCACATGTTGGGTTGGGTCCCATGTACTAGCAGTTTAGCTGAGAAAAGCAATTCTGTTGGCAGGGGAGAGCAGTTTTCATTAATTTCTTGCTTCAGTTGAAGATCCTGCCTTTGTCCACCTTTCTGTTCATGATATCCAGGAGCAAAATTTCAGGGGACTCTCTGGGGGATGTGTGGAAGTCCTAGTATGTCAGCTTCACACTGCTGGCAGTGCTTTGGATCTGACCCATTGACCATTCATGTAGACAGACACATTATTAGCGCCCAATGAATTACATCTGTAGGGACTACAATTCTGCCTCCTCTTTGTGTGTTCACAGATTTTCGATTAAACCCAGCCGCGACTTACTGCGGCCGCCATTAATGAAGCGGTGTGGCGGGGGCGGAAGGGGATGGCACGCTTTGGGACGCATTTCCCAGCAGGGCTGGGCATGCACAGCATGGAGGTGCAGCGTCAGAAGCTGGGGGGAGGGAGGAGCAAGGCATGGCACTTATATAGTGCCACATGCTCGCAGGCGTCTTCTTTCCTCCCCATTAGCCTGGCGAAGCTGCATCCCACCCTCCCACCCTGTGTTTTGGGTTTTTCACAGTTAATGTTATTTGAGAGTTTACATTGGGAATTTTATGTGACTCTTGTTTGACTTGTCACAGCTGGTGGGGGACAAGGGAAAGGAGCCTAAACAGGCCTGAAAAGAGAAAAGGGAGAGTGATGGTACTCCCTCAATTGGGGAGCCTCAGGAAGAGGCATCAGCCTTGAGGGCAGCCAACCCAGACAGGTAGGTCCAAACACTCAAGGTCAGGTAGTCTGGAATGGGCTGAGGGAGATCCATGACTCCTGAAGCATTCCAGCTACCTTCAGAAAGGTAGACTCTATGGCAAGGGATCCTGTGGCCCAGCACAGGTCTGGGATGGGATACCCAGGGCACCATTAGAGTAGCTGAAGGGTTGGATGACCCAGGAGAAGTTTAGGGTCCTGCCCCTTTTTAGCCAACACATTGTTGATGTGAATTAATAAAGCTGTGGCCTGCTTGCCAATATAAATAATGCGTAGCATTATCACTAGCCCAACTGCCCGCCTGCTAGTTAATCTGAAAAGGGTTATTGCATGTTGTGAAATTAAAATGCACTGAATAATGACTCTCACAAGAATGTGAATGAAATACAATAAATAAAAGCCATTTCTTAAGAGTCACTGTTTTCTAAATATTTCCTCACAGCTCCTTTTACGCCTCCCTAGTAACCCAGCAATTCATTTTACTCTATTGGGAATCTTCTACCTATTAAATAATTCTTATGTTGCATTTCTGCTTTATTGCTGTCACCCTCTTCTTTTCAGCTAGGGCTTCTTCCTTTAATCTTTCCACACTTGATAGGTTTTGAATTAGCTGTAAAGTCTCCCATAGCAAGGATTGATGTTTCTGTAGTGGGTTGCTCAGCAGAGATGTATATCCACTGCAGTATGCTGGTCAGAAGAATGAAATGTGGAACTGAAATTGAAAAAAAAATTCCATGTTCTTTGTTTCTTAATCTGTATAGTGAAACGCTCCTATATATATAGTCAATTTACATTTCAAAAGTTATTTTTGTCTGCTGAATACACACTGTCTTTGCTTTGCATGAACAGAAGAGTGCAATGCTTTGTGGGAACTGCTGGGATCAGGAATTGATGGGCTCATCAGCCATTGTTTTGTTCTGCTATTTAGATTCCTCCTTTCCTTATGGCTCATGGTAGAAACAAATTCTAGCCCTGTATAATAGCTGGCTAGCTGTTCTCCATGGTGGGCCTGTGAAAGCGCTGTCCCATGTGTCCAGTTACAGCAATGTTGTCATCTTCTGGTCAGATTACCTGAATATAAGAAGGGTGAGTTTGTAAACCAGATGCAGTTGATGGAAGGCTACCTTGGCCACTATATGAGCTTGCTTTCCACACAGACATTTTACAGCAATGACTCCCTACAAATGAGTAGAACAGGCCTGTTGATGAAACATTAGGTACTATGGTGTTGAGGAATATTTTTTGGAAGAGTTAAAGGAAGCACCAGAAAGAAGCTGAAAGGACTGTGTTCCTTACCCAGTCTTATAGAACTGCATCTTTTTTTATTGCTGGTAATTATGGAAATTTATGGACCCAAACTCAATATACACATTCAGATTTCCCCCCCAAGATTGCTTAAAATGCTGGTGAAGATCCAGGGAATAAATGGGCAGTGGTACAAAGCATAATGCAGAGATAACACCAAGAAGGGGGCAGTTTGTTGAACTGAGGTGTTACATATTGCACAAGAATTGGCAGCATGTGAAGGTGACTGCTGGCTACCATTTAAAAACTGCTACTGTCAGTGCTTATTTACTGCCAAGGGTGTGCTGTTAATATTGCCAGGATACAAGCTTAGATGTCTAAGAGCCCAGCTCTATGGTCATTGCAGAGGCATCACTGTATCTAGTCCAACTGACCTGAGTCAGAAGAGGAAGCAGGCCAGCAGTTGAAATGAAAGCATCTTAATTTACTTTTGTTTAATTCCTACATACCCTCAGAGGTATGTAGGAGTCCTGACTCTTATATCTCTCTTTTCCCCTTGATTGCTATGTGGCATTCATCTTATACCTCACTTTTTCTCATGCATGTTCCACAGTAGTTTGCACCAAGAACTATAAAATGATATTCATAAAGCCACCCCCTGTGAACTCCCACTAGTCACAACTTTCCTGTTGGAATTTGAGGAAAGTACTATAATAATAATAACTTCCAGTTACATGAGATTCATTTTGCTTTTAAGACATTTAAACTGTTGACTCAGCAAACTATTCAACTTTATTATACAACACCAGTTCTGACAGCAGGATATTTTAATGCCTCCACAGGGTATACTAATGCATAAAGGAGTAGAATCAATAGCAATATCCCAACAAAAATGAGGTAGTGAAAGCAAAGGGTTTAATGGCTTGCAGCCATTTAAACCTAACAGCTCAGTAAGTCTGCCAATCAGGTGTTTTGCTTCCCCCTACTTTGAGAGGAGGGAGTGAAACTAAAGGGTTTAATGGCTCACCGTCATTTAAACCTAACAATTGACTGGTGGACCTCACACTGGTCAGCTGTTGGGTTTAAATGGCTCTTCTTGAGTAGCCAAACTGAATTGACCACAAGTCCAATAAATGTCAGAATAGAATTTACTGTAGTCTTACAATCATAGAGCTGCAAGTGACCCCTGGGGTCATCTATTACAACCTGCTGCACAATACAGGAAACAATACAGTGCACACCCACATGACCCCAATTTCATGCCCAGATGATGCCCCTTCCCTAAGAAAACAAGAATTCCTGGCCAGTCTGACCTGGAAGAAATCCAGCTCATGACCCCAAAGTGGTGACTGGGATTTCCCTGGGCATGCAAGAAAGGGCCACAAGAGCCAAGCACTAAGACAACTCTTCCTGCCCACCCACTCAGAATCTGCCTAAGTTTACAGAATCAGCATTTCTGTCAGATGGCCATCAAGCCTGTTCCGTGAATGAACTGCTCTAACTTTCAGGAACTTTTTCTAGATGTTTGGTTAAAAATTCTTTTGAATTAACATCAACCCATTGGTTTTGTTGCGACCCTTTGGGTCAGCAGAAAACAACTGGGCTCCATCCTCTATATGATAGCCTTTCAAGTACTTGAAGATTGCTATCATATCACCTCTTCTCTCTGGGCTAAACAAACCAAGTATGGGGAAGACATATAAATACTGTAATCAAGAGGTATATGGAGAAGACATATAATCAGGGAGAGAGGCAGCTGTGAGGGCCATTCTGCACCCAATAAATATAGTGAAATACTCACCTTCTGCAGATGTCATATTTTTGGCATTTTCCACGATGTTGCCAACATCTGGTGTCCAAGCAGCAAACCAGTAGCTACAGCCTCCATTTTAAAGCATTAGCTGGGGAATCGTATAAAATGGATTCCCCGAACTAAAAAGTGCCAGCTAGAGGAGAGCAACCAGCAACCCACACACTAAGGAAATGTGTGGAGTTGAAGAAGCGTTATCTCTGCCTCCAATTCCTGCCCGCACACCCACCTCCCTCTTCCTTCTCCCAGGGACAGGTTGTTGCTTTTTAAGCAAACTGCTTGGAGAAACAAATAGGCATTAAATCATCTAGGCTGGGGGTAATCAACCCCCGGTCCACGGCCCAGTAGTGGGCCGTGAAGGCCTCATTAATGGGCTGCCGCCGGCCATGCCTGCCTCTCCCCCCCCCCCACAGTGAGAAGCTCACCAGGCCATGAGTGAAGCGGCCACCAAAGTGGCCCGGTTAGCTTCTTTCTGCGAGGGGGGGGAAGAGGCAGGTGCGGCCGCTGGCATGTCCCACTGGTAGCAAAAACGCGCATGCATGGCGCCCGGGCCGCCGGCTGTTCCCCACCCCCGGAGGTGGTCCTCAACAATAAAAAGGTTGGGGACCGTTGATCTAGGCAAAGTAAAAAAAAAATTCCCCCAGTGAAAACATAAAGCATACCTCTCTAAAATCCTCCCCCACAAACACAAATCAGGAACAAGATTAATTTTTTAAAGATTCAAGGCTCATGAATCCATAAAGGGTGGCATTATAAAAAGCACTATGATTAGATGCATAGGTGTTTCAATGGAGAAGTTTTACTTTTAAAAAATTAGCTCCCATCACGGGCCCTTTAAAATATGGAGAAATGTGATTGGCTACTTGGCTTGATTGACAGGCAGAGAAGAGTTGTGTGTAAAGCGTGTTGCTCTCTTCTGCCATTTCAAGCAGCCATGCAGAATACTAAGAAGTGTGAGAAGGCAGTAGATAAATGCGAGAGAGCCAGAAGGTGAGTAATGGCGGGAGGCATGACATTTTTTAGCATTATGCTATTTCACTGATGTAACACTAGTTTTTCAATGTGCGGAAGTGCCCTAAGTTTCCCTCTGTCTCCTTGTCCCTATTGTTGCCTGGTCCAGCTCTCATCTCCAACTCTTCAGTATGCTATAAAAGTGAAAAATATCTTATGCAAAATGAGACTGTGAACAATTATGGGGGCTTATATCAAGAAGAAGACATAATTATTGTGATGAAAAATTAACACATTTAGCAGAGTTATTTGGAGAGTGCAGAGAAGGATAAGCCAGCGAGAGGTTACAGTATTGTAGCTAACAGGTCAGCACAGCATGCACAATCACTTTAGCAAGAATTTCAAAAAGAAGAGGATACATCTTCAATATGTTAAAAAGAAAAAAGTGACAGTGAAGGGTGACTACCTGATCATAACAAAATAGGCACAGGTTTCAAAGATGCCCTTAATGTTTGTTTGCTGCACAGAGGGTAGAAGGTAACAGTATCTCTACTAGTGGCATGTAAGTTGCAGAGTGGATAGGGCTTGAGTAAAAAAAAAGAGAGAAATTATAAGACTGTTCATTCATTCAGAGCACCACCAGGGACGCACATTGTATGACTTGGAATTGTATGACTTTTTATGACTTGGAATCTTGCAAAAGGCAAAGTTCTTAATTGTGTAGGCAGAACATTCGTGCTTATCCATTCATAGCATAAGACAAGGGTAGTCAACCTGTGGTCCTCCAGATTTCCATGGACTACAATTCCCATGAGCCCCTGCTAGTATTTGCTGGCAGGGGCTCATGAGAAGTGTAGTCCTTGGACATCTGGAGGACCACAGGTTGACTACCCCTGGCATAAGACATCTAACTAACCCTCTGAACGAAGAAAAATAGAGGCCCTAGTTGCTACATGCCCCGGGTGTTTGAAGGAGGAAGCCCATAAGGCTGAAAAGGGTGAGGCTGGTTAGCTCAGGACATGCCACCTGGAATGTGGGAACACGCTCACAAGAAAACGGCACTGAGAGTTGGAATGGGAGGGAGGCTGAGGAGAAAGAGGTAAATAAAGCTGAGGAGGAATATAGAAACTACTTTCCCAGAATGTCCGGGGTACTTTTGTAACATGGGAATCTGAATACAAAAGAAGCAATTTAGGAAATTTGGTGGCTGGACTATGAGCAACTGAGCTTGGGATGCAAACTCTTGCCCAGTATGCTATCTTGCTAACCCCCATATCCAGCCTAGTTCCATCCACAATAACTTAAAGCTTATTTGGAGTAATAGTTGTTTCATTAGGTGTACCACATTCTTTTTCGAACTGAGTCTGTACCCAGAACCACCAGGAGTTTTTCAGGATTTAAGGGTATCCTCAGTTTGCCTAGGAAAGAAGTTTTGATGGAAGCAGCACAAGTCCAAACTCAAGATACTTTTCCCTGTATAGTGGTAATACATGAATTCACTATGCACTTACAAACCTACCACTCCAACCTCTCTTTTTGGAATGAATTAATATTCATGTGGGCTACTGCCAGATATTCCTTCTTATTCTGGCCTTACTTTGAAATGCAGGCTCACCTACAACTATTTAACTTCCTTGGATACTTTGGCTCTAGTCTCCCAGCAGATCCTACCAAAAACAGTAGGAGGAACCTGCAACAGGAAGGCTGGTCAGCAACTTCAGTTTTTGCTTCCTTTGTGTGTTTCAGTGTTGCCTTGCCTTGAGCCCATACATCTTCTAGATTCCATCTGGGCTGTTTGTCTTGGTCTTTCCCCATAGTTAGAGATGCAGCCTATATGTTCTGGAAATGAATCTATTGTTGTCTTATGAATACAATCTTAATGGATTGCTGTATATGTGAATTGGACTAACACTTTGTTTAAACCTCTGTTACTGATCTTCCCATTTTGCTGTGCTAGCTAAATGCTCATGTGTTTGTGTGGAGAACTATATTTAATTGCAACATTGAATGTCTAGAGAAGATTCTGTCCATTTGAAAGACCTCCTGAGGATTTCCTCTTGTTCTGCAACAGACTGCATTTTTTCCTGAATATTAAGTAACTTGGAAAATATAATAGCCTGTCTTGAGTCAGAAAGGAGCATCAGGAGCAGAATTAATTAAATCATTTTAAAGCTTTGGCTGCTACATGCTGTTTAATAAACAAATAAAATGAAGTTGATTTTTGCCCTTTTATATGCCTGTCCCTTTTTGTTTATTTAGACAGAAGGGAATACGATAAATTGCCATTCTGTTTTCCATTTTAATTACATCGCTTGATATACCACTCTTCAGCTAACACTCATAGATATCAATTCTAAGAGATTGTTCTTTCTGCTGCCTAATGTGTATGAGAAGGAGCTGAGTACTACCTTTATAGAAATGGGGGGCAGATATACAAATGCCAGGTGGAGAAAAATTCAAAATAAAAGACAAGGGAAAATGGTTGACAGTGTTAGCAGTCAGATCCCTCCTCTCATTGAGGGGCGGTTTATAAATAGAAAATGATAAATATCCTTGGGCTCGCCACAGCACTGATAAAGCTGTTCTGACCAAGCAGTAATATCAGTTCTGTCTCAGCCTCACCCACCTCACAGGGTGTCTGTTGTGGGGAGAGGAAAGGGAAGGCGACTGTAAGCTGCTTTGAGACTCCTTCTGGTAGAGAAAACTGGCATATAAGAACCCACTCTTCTTCTTCTTCCTCTAATAGCATTTCAGACAGACATCTTTATTATGGTTACAGACCAGCAAAGTCAAAATTAGCAGTTTTGCAGTTACAAAAAAATAATATAGCCAAAAACATGGATTTATTCATAAAATAAAATAACAAAATAAAAAACAGCTTAGACCATAAATCTGCTAAAATATAAATTAAAACTGGTTGGAAATACAGGGAATTGTTCTAATCACAGCTCTCTGTGTCAGTTTTAGTCAACTTCCCTCGACTTTTCATGGCTGCAACACAGAACCTAGCAACACTATACATGATAGAACAGTTTATGTCTGTAAGGAGCAGGGCTAATAGCATTTCAAATATCACCAACAACATACTGCCTGCCCTGAAATGACAGTAAAATGGCTGTCAGCCAGAGACAAGCCTGGATATGTAGCTTAGAAATGTTGGAGAGAGGGGCTGACCCACTAATGATCCCACTAATGACCTCCTTCCCACCCCAGAAAGATGTATAATTAGGACAATGGGTCTCCCAGAAATCTATGGATTAATTTCTTCAATACCCAGCCTCACTTCATGTCACCCATTTCCCCTAACTAAGCAAAAATTAATATTATTAACCAAACCTGGTAGCTTTTCTCAGTTTCATCAAGCACTATTTACATCTAAAGTCCCAGACCATTAGCTACTTTTGTAAAACCCATCAAGTCATTGTCTTTGGAACGAATATGTCAGCTAGCCCCAGGGAGCATTTTGCTCTATAAGATATGGCGTTCTACTTCATAGCAGCATGCATGTGTTCTTGGATCCTCTACGCCCCCCTTCTTGTATGTAGACCTTCTCATGCATGTAAGCTTTCTTTTCTTCCTGTGAAACACTGATCATTTTGTTGTTGCCATCATGGACCTCTGTCTTTCAGACTGGTATCTATGAGCCTCACATAAAATTGCTATCTCTTCACCTGATTTCCTCTTTGCCAGGCATGTATGTGTTTTCAATGTGTTTCTGTGCTTTTACCTATTATTTTTCTTTCTAAAAGCCCTTTTACATGCACCTAGCCTGGTTTATTTCAAGAGTTATCTTGAAAGAACAATTCCTGTTTTCATAGGTAGAGAATCTCAGTTACCCCCTCTTGCTTTGTTTCCTTTAAAGCTCATTTTCCCCAACCAATTAGGACACTGCATCTTTGGGTAACAACAGCCAGAAGACAATTACAAAAGTATTTTGTGAGAGTGGAAATAAAGGGGAGGGGAGAAAATGTCAAAGCAATATTATTGCTTGGTGGCATGATGGGAAAATTTTTAGTAGCAATTGATGGCTTAGAGGAGCAAAACGTATGCATCCTGGACTCCTGGACATTGTTGCATGATATATTTCCACATCATTCAGTAGGCACAGTGCCAGTCTGTTTACCTCATAAATGCTGCTTTGTTGGTTTCCAAAAAACATAAACAGGTTACTATGCCTTGCTTTCATGTTGTCAGTCAGGTGATTTGTCTCTTTTAGAACCTGCAAAGTGAAGGGTATTCTGGTAGTGTCCAATAATAAACAGAAAAAAACAGATCAATTGAAAATGGCAAGCAGTATATCAGACATGTATGCAACCTGACCATGTATGCAATTATACCAGAAAAAATATAACATTTCAAAAATATACAGCAGCTCAAAATACTGACCTTTTATGGAGTTAAAGATAGTGTTGTGAGTTCTCCCTTTGACCACTAGTGGGGGATGTGAGGAGAGGGCTATCAGAACCGGGTTGGGAAACTCCTGAATATTTGAGGTCAGGGACCACATTGGGATACAATAACACAGAATCCACTCCCTAAAGCAGATGAATATGATATATATATATTTGTAAATAATCTTTCCAGTACAGATACTCTCTTTTAAACTTCAAAGCACTGTGAGTTTGTATTTGTGCCCCATCCACAAAGGTATAAATAACTGCATACTTTCAATATGGTCTGTTACTCTGCAGCTCTATTTTTCTGAAGGGATTCAGGACCAAGCTAAGTTCAAAAGTCCCAGCACTCACACTAACACCCCCCCCCCCAAAATGCATCTTCAAAGGCAAAGATGCAATTATTTGTATTCCATGCACTTCTCTCTTTGAAAGGGGGTATAAGTTTTGTCAAACTCCTCCTCCCACTGCAGATGCAAGGAACATAATTTCAGGAGCCTCAGTGGGGTAGAGTGAGAAAGGCAAATGGAAAAAATCTATTATGTGGATGTATTTTGTTAAATATACAATAAAGACATTTCCCATGGACAGATACTTATTTGTCCTAAAAGGAAATAGAAATAGTTGAACCATTGTGTGTTCTGTTCAACAGGAACTTGTTCCTTTTGTCAATATAGTCATTTGTCAACATTCTAGAGAAAGTATAATAGCCTATCCATTTTTTTTAATGTTTAATGGCATTTTCAAATTTTCTACCTGTAGGAAAGATACCTTTTCAGTCTGCCAAAAGTAATAGAAAGGAACAGCCTAGGATTGTCAACCTCTGTATGGGGGCAAGGGCAACTTTGGAGAGTGGACTTTATGGCATCACAATTCTGCTCAGCTCTATCCTTCCCCCAAGATTTGCCTTCCACAACCTCCAAATCTCCAGGAATTTCCCAACCTGGAGCTGGCAACCCTAAAGAAGTCTGCTTGAAGCTTGAGATGGAGTGAATCAGTTGAGCAGACTTGGGTCCTACTAATCTGCATTTATCGTGGCATATTGTTTATTTAGATTTACTGATAATTTACCCTGAATGCTCCAGGGGAGTTTCAACATTTCCTTTCCTCATTATTTCCACAACAACCCTGCAAGACAAGCCATGATTGTTTTCATTTTGTAAACATGAAATTAGTACTCTGACTCATTCAAGATTATTTTTATAATCTATTTCAATAAATTATTAAATTAATTTTAATAATCATTTAACTAATTTATACAAATTTAGTATATAAATTATGAAATATAATATAATTATTAAAATAATTATCTCCAATAATTTATTTTAAATAAATTATTAAATTACTTTAATAATTTATATCAATAAATTATTACTTTATTTTAATAATTTATTTAAACAAATTATTACATTATTTTAATAATTATTTTTAAAAATTTATATGATTAAAAATTCATATTGCTTCTAATGATAATTTATATATCTTGGTTTTTATATGAATTGTACCAAATTTGTTGTAAACTGCCCTAAGGTGACCAGTCATGACATGAGGGGGTGGTATAGAAGTCTAAAAAATAAATATATACATACATAGATAAATATGTATGGCTGAAGCTATCATATAAAAATCAAGTTTAATAAATTTTTGATAAAAATCAAAATTAGTTTCATGTTAAAGCTGGATGATGCAACAAATCTTATAAAAACAAGGACATCTAGGATATATGAGAAACACAAACTATTTAAGAATGAGAAAGCAAACTGAGCTCCCATGGGTTGATGGAATTTGGTTACATTCATGTCATCATCTTACATAAAAATGCACTGGAAATAGTGCTATATTCAAAATCTCTCTACTCTAAATAGCTAAATTTACTCTATTAAAATTATCCATATTAACTGCTATTTTTGTGTGTTAGGGTAAAAGAAAATATTCACTGTGTACTCTCAGCATGAAACAAAAAGAATGGGTACATTTTATTCTCAAAGTAGTAGCTTGATGGGATTATAATGTCATCTTCCCTCATAATACATGAGTGCTTACACTCCTACACATGCCTTTAAAGAAATGAAAATTCAGTGAGTCACCCTAAAATTACAAATGCTTGGGGAGAGGAAGAATAGAAAGATTTTTTAAATATATAAAGTAGAAAAAATAATTTTATTTTAAAAATAATTATTAAAATTAAAATCAATAGATTTAGAAGTAGTGCTATGACTAGAATAATAATGTTGAAAGGAGCTTCACAAAAATGTAAGAAGAGCCATGCTGGATTTGCAAATTTGGGTCAGGGTAATTGTCTTCTATACAAGTTCAAGGACAATTACTCCAGTCCAATTCCACTATGGAAAATGGGCTGTTTCGCTGGGGCCTGAAGAAATTAGGGTTCTAAGGAAACTAAGAACCCAGATGCCTACAGGTGAAGTACATATTCAGGATGCCAAGGGCATAGGTAGAAGATGGACAACTAATAGGGTTGCCAAGCTCCAGATGGAGGTCTGGAGATCTCCCAGAATTGCAACTCATTTCCAGACTACAAAGATCAGTTTCCCTGGAGAAAATGGCTGCTTTGAAAGGTGGATTTTATGGTACCATACCCTCCCACCTCCAAAGTTCAGCCCCCAAATATCCAGAAATTTCCCAACCTACAATTGGCAACCCTACCAGAAGATATATGCATGATAGACAGGCCATTAAAACTGACTGGTTTTCATTGCCTTCTCCCTGATTAGAATTTCCATGCACAGTGTATTTACCTCAGTCACATTGTTGCTTACCAATTTGGGGTGGGCTCGTAATATAATTTGAGTCCTCTGTTATGTGATCATTACAGATATTTTGTGTTGGTCAGATCTCTTGAAGTAAAAGGGCTGTCTCTGCTTAAAAAGCCAGTTTTGAGGTCCTAATTATGCATGTCTGCCCATTCATATATGTGCAGATATGGGACACTGTTTATTCACCCATGTAACGCAAGGATGACTAAGTCTATGTCCTCCCAAACGTTAAGTCACTGTGCTCCACTATTCAATTAATTTGAGGTTTCTCCGAGCAAGTGCCTAAACAAATTCTGTGTACATCTCTGTCCTAAAGACTAGAAACTGCATATCTTTACAGATATTAATGAATATGTCATTAGTCTTTTTGTTTAACACATTGTTTGGTATTCATGGGTGCAACCTCTCTCCAGCTTTCTTTGTGTTTCTGGTCTGGAATTTGAGGCTTAAAGTTTATTGGAAATTTTGTGTATGTATTCCTGCAGAGGAAAGCCCATTTTTAAAATGGGCTGTAGAATGGTGGAAGGGGTCCTGCAGAACAGGCCACTCCAGCAAGCAAGGTGGGCTTCCCAGACCAGCATGGCAGATCAAATCTAGATGGTCTCTACCAGCTGGCAGGAGGCCTGGGAGTGTGGCGTAGCCATGGCGGAGCATACCCAGACAGCCTCCCCCAGCTAACCCCACTTCCTCCTCATGCCATGTGCTGGGAAGAAGCACAGAGGAAGAAGAGAAGGAGGAGAACGGAGGCAGGGAAGAGGCTCTGATTGGCCCTCAGTGTGGGAGTGTCCTATCCCTACTGGAGGCATGTCCCCCAGTGAGGGCCAATCAGACACCCACATTGTTGGGCAGTACGTGCACTCAATCTGGAACAGCTTCGCTGTATAAAATAAAGAGCTAAGGCCTAGGTGGGCGGAGACAGTCTGATCTTTGGAGACAGAAGGAGCAGGGCGGATATCTGTGTACTGTGACTACCACATGTGTATTAGGGCAGGGGAACATTTCGGTATCTGTGGCCTAAGGGAAATGACATTGAATGCAGAACTTGGAGGAATTGGTTTCCATGTAATCTCCCCCTAAGAAGAGTCTCCAGTCTGATTTTCCCTTCATATATCTGAAGACATGGCTCTGGGAAGCTCATCTGTAACCACTATGCCACAATTCCCAAAGGTCAGTCTTCTCCCACACTCAACGAACATTCCAAACCACAGGTTCTTAACACCCATCTATCCACACCCATGCCCTCATTTGTCACCATGCCACCACAACCTCCCACACAACACACACATTCAGCCCCATGCCCTTACAGACTTGGCCCCAGATCATCTTCGTCGCTCTCCTCTGTACCCTTTCAATTTTATCAACGTCCTTGAAGTGAGGCCTCCAGAACTGCACACAGTACTCCAGGTGTGGTCTGACCAGTGCCGTATACAATGGGACTATGACATCTTGTGATTTTGATGTGATGCCCCTGTTGATACAGCCCAAAATGGCATTTGCCTTTTTTACCGCTGCATCACACTGCCTGCTCATGTTTAGTTTACAGTCCACAAGTACCCCAAGGTCTCGTTCACACACAGTGCTACCTAGAAGCGTATCCCCCATCCAGTAGGCATGCTTTTCATTTTTCTGACCCAGATGCAGAACTTTACACTTATCTTTATTAAATTGCATCTTGTTCTCATTTGCCCATTTTTCCATTGTGTTCAGATCTCGTTGAACTCTGTCTCTATCTTCCGGAGTATTTGCCAGTCCTCCCAATTTGGTGTCATCTGCAAACTTGATGAGTAGTCCCTCCACCCCCTCATCTAGATCATTAATAAATATGTTAAAAAGTACCGGGCCGAGCACCGAGCCCTGGGGTACCCCGCTACTCACCTCTCTCCAGTCTGATGAAACACCATTGACAACAACTCTTTGAGTGCGGTTCTCTAACCAATTCCCTATCCACCTAACTATCTGAAAATCCAGATTGCAGTCCTTCAACTTATCCATCAGAACATCATGGGGAACCTTGTCAAAAGCTTTACTAAAATCCAAGTAAATGACATCAACCGAATTTCCCCGATCCAGCAAACCTGTTACTTGGTCAAAAAAGGAAACTAGGTTGGTCTGGCGGGACCTGTTGGAGACAAATCCATGCTGACTTCCTTGGATCACCAAATTGTCCTCCAGATGTTTGCAGATCGCTCCCTTTAATATCTGCTCCATTATCTTCCCCACAACAGAGGTCAGACTCACTGGTCTGCAGTTTCCTGGGTCATCCTTCTTCCCTTTTTTGAAGATCGGAATAACGTTTGCTCTTTTCCAGTCCTCCGGGACATCTCCAGTCCTTAAAGAGGTTCCAAAGATGATGGACAAGGGCTGTGCAAGTTCTCTAGAAAGTTCTTTGAGTACTCTCAGGTGCATTTCATCCGGACCAGGGGATTTGAACTCATCCAGTGCAGCTAAATGCCTCTCGACAACCTCTCTATCCATGTTAACCTGCCACCCAGACACTATCCTTTGGCTACGGCCATCTCTAGATGTGCCTAAACACTTTGACCTGTGGGAAAAAACAGATGTAAAATAGGCACTAAGCCTTTCTGCTTTCTCTGCATCTTTCGTTAGAGTTTGTCCATCCGCACCCAACAGTGGGCCTATTGCCTCCTTTACTTTACGTTTGCTCCTCACATAACTGAAAAATCTTTTCTTGTTACAATGGGCTTCCCTGGCCAATCTTAGCTCACTCTCAGCTTTGGCCTTTCTGATGATTGATCTACAGTGCCTAGTAACCTGTAGGTACTCTTCTTTAGAGCTCTGTCGTTCCCTCCATTTCCTGAACATTTTCCTTTTCTTTCTTAGTTCCTCTTGAAGTTCTCTGTTCATCCAAATAGGCTTCTTAGAGCTCCTGCAGTGTTTTCGTCTTTCTGGGATAGTCATTGATTGAGCATGCAATAGCTCTTGTTTGAGTAGCGCCCACCCTTCACATGCTCCCTTCCCTTCCAGCATTCTCGTCCATTGTATGACACTCATCATGTCTCTGAGTTTATTAAAGTTTGCCCTACGAAAATCCAACATCCGCATCTGGCTACAAGCTTCCTTGGCTCCCCATCTCAAAAAGAATTCTATGAGGACATGGTCACTTCCATCTCCTTCACCTCATCCACCAACTCTTGCCTGTTGGTCAGTATTAAGTCCAGTATGGCTGAACCTCAGACTGCTCTGTCCATGTATCTCTGTATGGAGGCAAATGGTTGCAATCCTAAGCAAACTAGCTTGGAAAAATACTCCTCTGAAATTAATGGAACATACTCCCTTTGTGCAAATAAACATGTTAAGAATTGGGGTGTTAATATGAGGAGGGGCTATGACTCAGTAGCAGAGCATCTACTTGGCAGTCAGAAGGGTCCTTTATGTAATTACAACTTCCCATTATCAGAGAAGCCAAGTTGTTATCATTCAAATTGTATGCCTGCACTCTGCCCTTTTTTAAAAAAATCTGATTTTCTCTTGGGAGTAATGAAGTATGTATTTTGCACCCCAATGAGAAAAAGTGGATACTGTTGCAACATTGTTTTTCTTCTTTTGTGCTGTGTAGTTGGGTCTCTCCTTATTGGTCAGTTTGAGGCAGGGCGTGTTTTTTGAAATTGTAAGGAGATATTCTACTAGATTTATTTAGGGTTGAATAGCCATCTTGACATATGTTTAGTACTCTCCTTCAGTACTGCTAGGCATTTAAAGTTTCCTTTCTCTTTTGTACAAGCTTGGGTGAAGTCTATCCACTTAGCACTGCATTCTTAATGTACAATTATAAAATACATAAAGCAGCCAGTAGGATAAATAAATATGAGAACTTATTTTTGTACAATTTTTTAGAGAACTTATATTTTTAGGATCAATGGATCTGATGGAAAATGTCCATTTATCATCTAATAGTCCCTTTCTTTCAGGCTGCCAAGAAATTCTGTTGTGCGCCCATGAAATCAGTGCATGTACAAAGGCAAAGGCTTTGGACCATCACTTGCCTCTCTATCGAACCCATATCTCCCCCACTGCCACCTCATTTTCCCAAGGATCTATGTCTTTGAAAACTGCTTGTCTTTTCTGTCTACCCACAATTATAACTCTTCTTTTATACCTTCCCAAAGTCTTTTGGCTTCCCAAAATCATTCTTGCTTTGGGCTATCACTTGCCCCATTTGTCAACCCCATTCCCTCCCTTCTGCTGCCTTGTTTCCCTAGGGTTTGTGGATTTGAATGTTGCTTTTCTTATTTGGCAACATTTGACATTTTTAAAAGTTGTTCCCTGGCAAGGGTTCCTTGGCAAAACTAGTTCAGCATTCTGCATGTCTTTTTGTGAGGCATACTAACACAACTTTAAAAAAACAACATTTTAAAGATGGAAAATTAGAAAGCCGGTGGCAATGGTGCACTGATGAGGGAAAGAGGGGAGGGGTGGAAGGTACAGTGTGGGAGGACAAATGTCAGCAGTTATTAGAATAACAAAGGAGAGACAGAGAACATGTCCCTTATATAGAAATGTGTCTAAACAGGACTAGGTCATCCTTTAGAACAGTGGTCCCCAACCTTTTTATCACTGGGGACCGGTCAACGCTTGATAATTTTACTGAGGCCCGGCGGGGGGTAGTCTTTTGCCAGGGGTCGTCGCCGCCACCTGAGCCCCTGCTCCACTTGCTTTCCCGCTGGTGCCCCTGACTTCCTGCAACCCGCTGGGAGGCACTTCCAGCAGCAGCTGCGCAGTGCCACGCAGCAGGGGAGCTCCAGCCATGGCGGCAGCTGGAGAGCACCAAAGGTGAGCTGGCGGCAGAGTGGCAGCTCCCAAGGCAGCAGCCGGGGAGTAGGATGAGGAGGGGCCATGGCCCAGTACCGACTGATCCATGGACTAGTACCGGTCTTAGGACCGGGGGTTGAAGACCACTGCTTTACAATATAGCTGTTCAGCAGATCAGTAGAATGTCAAAGATAGCATTTCTGGAATTCGTAGCCAAGAAGAGCTATCTAGTTTCTAAAGTAAGAAAAAGAATCATTGTTCTCAGATGACAGATAGGGCTAATAGCCTTCAGAGGAAAACTCAGATTAGGGGCAGAAACACAGGAAGAAAAGGCAGAAAAACCTGACATCCAAGAAAAGACTGAAGAACTCCCCCAAAGAACAGAAACTATGCCTGTAGCTTTAAGAAATGAATGCCCTCAGGAGCCATAGATAAGCAACCACAACAGAACTGCCAACCCTTTCATCCTTGGGTTCTGACAGTAAAAAGGAGGTGGGAAGTCCCTTTCCAGATGTGTTTTGGCCTTTCAGGGAGGACTCACCTGGGCAAAGCCCACTAGCAACCAAGTAACACAATGTCACATTACTTGCATGATTGGCTGATTGCTACTGTTCAATATGATAGTAGGGGATGACCCATCAGTCAAAGTACAGGAGAAAATCAAAGAAACTAATGATGGCTAAACAGTTTATTTCAAATGAAATGTAGCAATCTCAGCAAACAGTCAAAACGAGTCCCTAGATGAATATCTGTTTGAAGGACTTCAGTGACTATGTATACATAAATAAAAATTGACTCAGTAATAAATTATAAACAAAACCTCAAAAAAACATCTCTTATATATACCTTTTAAAAACTAATATCTCTTTTCCACAAATTTAAATATTTCTTCACACTCAAGTCTGCAAAATACATGACAGTATCTATTTTAGCTTCCAATCAAAAATAATACAAAGGTAAAATATCTGTGCCTGATAGATATTTGGAGAGAATTTAACCCTAAAGTCCACAAATTTACATTCTATTCACATCATCATGGCTCCTATTCCAGAACTGATCAATGCTGGATTTTGAAGTCATTGTTGCCAAAGGTAGCCAACACTGAAATCTTACCTAACACATTTGCAGATCATAACCCCTTACTACTAGAGATTAATTCTCAAAGAGCAGGCATGAGAAGATAGAGAATGAAAGATTATCTTTTAGAAGATGAAAACAAACTTTGAAATGTGTCCAAGAATTTTTTCAGATTAATCTAACGACTGACATACATCTTTCAACGATATGGGATGTGAGTAAGGCCTATATGAGAGAAAATCTATTAACATAGTGACTAGAAGGAAGAAGCAACAAAAACTAAGCAAAATTTGAGAATCTCTAGATCAGTTGGAACAGCAACACCAACCTTTTCAGTCTAAATTAAGCTTTTAAGGATGAAAAGGGACTACATCAAAATCAAAGGACAAACAAAAGGACTTTGAACATGCAGACAAACCTAGCAAGTGGCTGGCTTACAAGCTACAAAATAATTCTCAGAAAAAGTTCATTTCATGATCAATATATAGGGGAACGGATTATGTATCAGAGAAAGAGACTCAAAAGTGCCTTGCTGAATTCTTTTAACACCTCTACCAAACTGATGATAAACCCCAGGGGTCTGAAGAAGAGTTAAAATATCTGGAAAACATTCCAATTAAGAAATGTTCTAAAGACTACACTAGAATTCTGAATCAAAAAGTCTCAACCCAAGAAATCAGTGATGCAATAGCAGCCTTGAAGTTACCAAAATCCTGGCTACAGACATCCGTGTAAACTCCTGTTGAAATATGATACAGAAATCGAGCATGTCAAAGAGTGTATGATTAAATGGATGCAGAATTTTGAATGTAATTTCCCATTGGGGGTATGGGAAAGATTATGGCTTAAGTTACCAAAATTTACTAAATGTTAATCCTTATGAGAGAACTGATACAAAATGTTCTACCATTGGTATATTACTCCCAATGTTATAAGCAAAATACCAAATAACAGAAATGATATTTTTTGGAAATGTAATGTTAAACCTGACTTTTTCTTATATATGTAGTGGAAGTGTAGCAAGGTTATCAAATTCTGGTCTAAAATTAATTCTTTATCAGAGTCTCTACTTAATGTAAGATTTCCCATGAAACCTGAGTATATGTTGTTAAGTGTCTGTCCAGAGAAGCTCATGCATCAAGCGGAGGTTTTTTCCCCCTATGCCACGACTTCAGCTTCTTGTAGCAAAATTTAGGCACAAATTGAAGAAATCAGAGAAAAGCACTAGGCCACTCAGTTTGCATTTGTATACTAATTAAGAAAGAAACCTTTCTCTAATTAAGAAGAATATTTGCTAATGTATGCTCATTTCTAAATCAGAGGAAATTGAGAATAAAATCCACTTTTGTTGTCCCAAATGGCTCCTTTGAAGGCTGGACTCTGAAGCACTGTACGATTTTGAAGTTTTGAAGTACGATTTTTTACATTTGAAAGTTGTATTTACAGATACAAAAATTATGGAACAAAAACATAAGAATTGTAATTATAGTTTGACTAAAGCTGAATTTTTAGCTTTGAACACTGAGAATTGATCCTGAGATTGTGATAAAACCAACTGATAAGGTTGGTCATCTTTATACAGCTGTCATTGTATACACATAAAAGGCTAAGGCCTAAGTGGGTGGAGAGTGGGTGGGGCCAGTCCGGGTGAGGGCCCAAACGGAAGGCGCAAAGCGCCTTCCAATTGAACTCTCACCAGGACAGACTAGAGTTCTAGCCAGTCGGGCAATGTGAAGCCCAAAGTTCTGACAGGGCCCACCCACCTAGATTGCCCAGCCAGGGGCAATCTGGAGTCATCGCTGCCAATCTGCCCCTGACCACCACAGGGAGAGGAGATCAGTAGGGCTGCCAAGGGGGATGAGAACAGAGGCTTGAACAGGCTGTGCCAGCCCTTTTCACCCCAATGCTATTCTAACGGCCGTGTCTAACTGTAACTTCCTTCACTTTGCCTCAGAACTCTGACAGAGCTGGCAGGAGTGCGCTACCTCTTCCCTCCCTGCTGCAAAGGAGCCTCTCACAGCCCCTGACTGAGGGGAGGGAGGCATTTCTGAGAGCAATGCAGGGGAGTCTGAGGCAATGGGTGTGGGCCTTCCTTTTGAGGGGGGGGGACTGTCCCTTTCTGCCAAACAATTAGCTGACAGGGAGGCCACAAAAAAGCCCCTTCTCACTTAAAATACTGCTCTGGCTGAGGGTTAGACACACCCAAGCCATGGGTATTTCTTCTTTACAACTCTCTGCAGATTTGAAGCAACTGCACAGTGTTATTCTGCAGACAAAACTGGATGCTGTTGTTGAGGTTCTTTTGTCTCTTGTTTCATCTGCACAACAACCGTGTGCAGTAGGTCTCAAGTCTTTCAATTCAACAACAACCTGTGTGGGAGGCCTTAAATGTTTCTTATCCACCACAACCCTGTCTAAAGTGGCCCTTTCTGCCTGGGGAGCTGATCTTTATACTCTGCAGATGAACTGTAATTCCAGGAGCTCTCCAGGCTCCACCTGGAGGTTGGCTACCCCTGGGTTGGAAATATTGCTGGAGGTTTGGAGGTGGGACTTCAAAATCATACAGTGCTTCAGAGTCCAGCCTTCAAAGGAGCCATTTTTGCCTGCAGTTGGGAGGGAGTGGTGCAGGTGGGTCCCTCCTGGGCTATGGGATTTGACCACCCCTTACCAGCAACTGTTTGTTTTCTGGGGCGCAGACAGACAGACCAGCATCAGTCCTGTGAGTCTGGAAAGTGCAGGAAGATCTAAATAAATATTTACAGCCTGAAACTGTAAATAGTGAACAAGTAAATGGCTGGAGAGACATGGGAACTGTCTTGACTTTTTTCAACCTTGGCCTGGCAAATAAAAAACTAGTATACAAAACCTTACTAAGGTCAATACTGCTGTGCACAGAAAGACTTCCTCTTAGGGTTGCCAGCTTCCATGTGAGGCTCTCTAACCCACCTTCCTCAAGGGGAGTCTGCTATGGGGAGAGGAAAGGGAAGATGATTGGAAAATGCTTTGAGACACCTGAGGCCTGCTGGGTTACTGCAGCCCAGTCCCAGTTCTCTCAGACCTCTCACAGCCTCACATCCCTCACAGGTTATCTGTTGTGGGTAGACGAAGGGAAAAGGTGTCTGTAAACCGCTTTGAGACTCCTTTGGGTAGTAAACAACAGGGTACAAAAATCCAGTTTTTCTTCTAGGGAGCAACCATGAAAGAAGCATGTGGGCACATAACATTTTATCAATAGTGAAAAAACGGAGACAGAAGGAATAGGGTGGACACCTGTGTACTTTGACTACCCCATGTATATTAGGGCAGGGGGACATTTCGGTATTTGTAGCCTAATTCAGTGGTCCCCAACCTGTGGGCTGCGGCCCGGTGCCGGGCCGCGAAGGCCATGGTGCCGGGCCGCGGCTCCCTCTCCCCGCCCCCCCCCCCGCAGTAAAAAACTTCCCAGGCCGCAAGCTTGCGGCCCGGGAAGCTTCTTACTGTGGGAGGGCAGGGAGAGGGAATCAGGGCCGGGTCGCGCGGCCTGCAGGCACGGCCCGATGCGCCGGCGTGGCCCGCGGGGGCCCGGCCTGCGGGTGCAGTCCGCGCGGGCGCGGCCCGATGCCCTGCCGGTCCCCAGCCTCAGAAAGGTTGGGGACCACTGGCCTAATTCACAGAAGAAGGGAATTGACGCAGGACTGGGAGGAATTGATTGCCATGTAATCTCCCCCTAAGAAGAGTCTCCAGTCTGATTTTCCCTTCGCATATCTGAAGAACAAGGCTGTGGATAGCTCATCTGTAACCACTATGCCATAATTCCCAAAGGTCAGTCCTCTCCCACACTCAATGAACATTCCAAGCCACAGGTCCTTGACACCCATCTCTCCACACCTATGCCCTTATTTGCCACCACACCACCACAACCTCCCACACAACACACACATTCAACCCCATGCCCTTACAGACTGGACAACTCCTCCCCTTCCTCTTCCCACTGCCAAGCTCTAGCGTCCGTTGTATTCTTGGATATAATGGGCTTTGCCTCTAGTTTTAAATAAACGTGAATGTGTTTCTGAAGTGAAGAGACAATTATATGATAGTAAATTCTATAGACCTGTTAATTCATAATTCAGGGTAGTAGGTTTATTAGAATTGTTGTTCATGGAGGCTTGGGGCAGAATTTGATTTCAAAACAAGGGGCTATGTAGTACCATCCCTAATGTACCTGGAATTTTGATTCTACCCATTTCACTAATTTGGTGGAAAAATCAGTTCTCCCTAAGAATTGTATGTTGGTCACTATGGATGTAAAAGCATTATATACAAATATCCACCCTCATGAAGCATGGAAAGTGGTTAAAACGTACCTGGATTTTCATGTAGACCACAGCCCTCTGACATATTTTTCTGATGGATCTGATAAATATCATTTTAGGAAAAAAATAATTTGAAAACCAATTCTATGTACAAATCCAGGGCTTAGACGGGGCAGGTGGACAAATAAATGAAAGGTTGGTTGGTAAATAGGAAACAGAGAAGGAAGCAGTGAAAAGGGAGAGGATATAGTGTTGCCAGAGGAGAAAATGACATAGTGTAGGGAAAACAATATAGGTATGAATGAAGTGACCCTGACGACTCTTTGCTGTTTCCCAACTTGTACATAAATATTTTAAATTGAGCAAATGTTTGCATTTGTATACAAGAAACCCTTCTCTAACTGACAGCCTAAACATGCATTATCTCAGATGATATCACTAGAGAATAGTAAATAGTAATAATGGGAAACAAATGAAGAATGCTAGCTCACTGAGCGAAGAAATCAGTTCTGACAGTCTGAATATGTATTGAACCTGAAGGCGTTTTCCACCAGTAATGCTGCAATATTGATGTTGTAAGCACTGGTGGGAAAATACAGTGTAATGGCAAATCGTTTCATGTTGCCTAAAGCATCTCAGAAAAATACTAATTATATTCATTGTTATTCAGATCATAAATACATACCTGGGGGTGTACAGCTGGAAAAAATAAAGGTTTTTAAATTTAGATTTAAGAAATGATTTCCATATTGTTATTTCAGATTATGTGTGTCCATTTTGATATTGGGTTTTAGAGTTTGTTCTTTTAGGCAACTCTTAATTTTCCAGGGTCTGTTTTTCTTTATGGGGAGACTCTGGGGGGTTGGAGCAATTGTTTTTCAAACAAATGATACCAAATTTGCATAATTTCAAGTTTTCCTGTCCACTACAGACCCACAGATTTTATGTGAATTGGATCAAGGGGTTCAGCTCTGTGGGCTTCTGAACAAAATTCTACCACTCATCCTACTTCTCTCTGTGGTTTCCTAAGAAAGAAGTGTCCCATGCTTTCTCCAGGTCAAAGAACCTAATACCCAAGCACACAAGACTTAGCATGTGCCAAAAGTCGCCAAATGCAAACAGAACAGAACCAACAAGCCCACCACAACCAATGTCAAACTAAAGAACCGAACTTGGAACACTCCCTTCCCTGTACCAAAAACAATGCAAACTGTTTAATCCCTTTTAAAAACAATATAAAGCAAAACCAAGGAAACTGGCTTTTAAAAGTCCCAGAAGAAACCAAAGCCTTTCTCTCAACTACAATCCCCCCTGACGCAAAGCCAAAAAACCCTAAAAACCTTGAAATAATGTTTTAATACGAATCCTATTGCAGGCAAACCAGCTCCAGGTTCAGTCCCTCCAGTTAAAAAGACCAGGGGTGATCGACCTCTGCCTAAAATCTTAGAGAGCCTCTGCCAGGCTGAGTAGACAATATTGACTATGATCCATGTTCTAAGGATGATTGGTGTGTTTGTGAGTGTGTGCATGCACATGCATGTGCATATGGGAGCCTTAAAATGCTTTATTGAAATGGAAATAAAATGTTAATATTCAGGACCCCATTACTTGTATTTTACAAAAAACACGCAAATATCACTATGGGTACACAAATGTAGCAAAACTACTTTTGGGGATTTATTTAGGTATCTGTAGAGATAGTCAGGATTCTTGGAGTGCCAGTAATGAGGTCCTGAATACCAGTAATGCATTTTTAGGATATATGTTCAGGCTGGAAATATCCAAATGCACATCCCTATACACCATTATATGGATGCATATATATATATATACTCTCTACTCAGAGTATTTATATATGTGCTTATTACACAATTATCTGTATGGCTATATAAACATGAATATTGTCTTTCCTTATATAAAATGCATTTTATTTATTGCATAATCATTCTGTGGGTATAATTTTGTTGTTGTTAGGTGCAAAGTCATGTCCGAATCATCGCGACCCCATGGACAATGATCCTCCAAGCCTTCCTGTCCTCTACCATTCCCTGGAGTCCATTTAAGTTTGTACCTACTGCTTCAGTTACTACATCCAGCCACCTCATTCTCTGTCGTCCCCTTCTTCTTTTGCCCTCAATCGCTCCCAGCACTAGGCTCTTCTCCAGGGAGTCCTTCCTTCTCATGAGGTGGCCAAAGTATTTGAGTTTCATCTTCAGGATCTGGCCTTCTAAGGAGCAGTCCGGGCTGATCTCCTCTAGGACTGACCGGTTTGTTCGCCTTGCAGTCCAAGGGACTCGCAAGAGTCTTCTCCAGAACCAGAGGAAAAGAGGCCTACTTAGTTGTACAGAAGCAAAATAAAAAAGATTTCAAGCATTGCTTCACCTTTCCCTTCCCCAGTCTTCTATAAAAAAAGAAACAGTATAAGTTGTTAATACAAAAAATGGTAAAATAAAGTCTTCATTGGTTACGTTTACACCTCCTCCATTAGGTGCCTCCTTTTAGTTATGCTTTTAGTTTAGACTGGGAGTCACTGTGGAGATATATTTAATAATACAGATGCAGCTTGCATAGGAAATCTAAGACCCCACACTAACTTGACTGTTCTCTCTTTTGGGTTTCATGAATAAACTGGGCATTCTGCTATTTACTGGCAACCTAGTTCTACACTGGGCGTACATCCTGAACTGGCAAAGCTGCTCTCAGGCTTATCTTGGAAGACACCTATCAAACCAGCATGGTGTAGTAGTTAAAACTGGCAGGCTTTAATCTGGATGACCAGATTTGTTTCCCCACTCCTTCACATGTAGCCAACTGGGTGATTTTGGGCTTGTCACAGTTCTCTTAGAGTTGTTCTTACAGAGCAGATCTCTTAGAGCTTTCTCAGCCCCACATAATTCATAGGATGTCCGTTGTGGAGAGTGGAAGGGAAAGGTGTTTGTAAGCCACTTTAGGACTCCTTCGAATAGTGAAAAGCAGGATATAAAAAACAGCTTTTCTTCACTAGCATTTCTTTGTTGTGGATGACTGCCAGAATTTTGTGGCTTCTTTGGCTTCCATGTCCATCTTTTGAGTTGTGGTGGACCAGTACATGGAAAAGGTTACATCTTGGCTTTTGGTCTGATTACTGTCAACTTAAGGAAAAGGTGAATATGATTCTGACAGTGCAGGGAAGAAAGTGGTCATTCCAGGATCCTTTGGGGGATTTTAGGATGCTGAACAACTGCTCTGTTGAAGTTGTTTGGGAACTCTGAATGTGAAACTTCTTGAGGATATCATAAGAACATATGGGAAATCATGGATCACGCCAATGGGTCATCCAGTCCAACCCAGGTGCCGTCAGGAGGTCTGCCAGCAGGGTCAGTTCTCCAGGAGCCCTCCCGCTGTTGGCTCCCAAGTACCAAGAAAACAGAGCAAAGCAACAGAGTATTCCTTCTATGCCTTGTGGCTAATAGCAACCAATGGACCATTAACCACATTTATTCAATCCTTTCTTGATGCTGTCCATGCCTGTGGCTGCTGCCACTATCTGTGGCACTGAATTCCATGTTGTAATTACTATTTGGGTGAAGAAGTTTCTTCTGTTCTAAGCCTACTGCTCATTAATTTCATTGAGTGACGAGTTGTTGTATTGTGAGAAAGGGATTAAAGTTTTTTTCCCCCTCTGCCCTATTTTTGTAAACCTCTATCATGGCAACCCTCAATCATTATTTCTCCAGGCTAAAAATCCCTGAACTCTTTAACCTTTCTTCATAGGGTTGGTGTTCCATCTACTTAATCATTTTAGGTCCTGTTTTCTGAACCTTTTCCAACGCTATAATATCTTTTTTGAGGTCCAGTGACCAGGATGGTATGCAGTATTCCACATGAGACTACACCATTGATTTATGTAGGAGCTTTATGATGCTGGCTGCATTGTTTTCAATCCCTTTCTAATTTAGGATTTTTTACTACAGTGTGCATTACTTTGTACTTGCCTATGCTGAACTTCATTTCATAGAATCATAGAGTTGGAAGGAGCCATACAGGCCATCTAGTCCAACCCCCTGCTCAACGCAGGATCAGCCCTAACCATCCTAAAGCATCATTTCCATTATGACAATAACCTGCCCAGTCTCAACAGATTCCTCTGGAGCACCTCAGAGTCCTCCCTGATTCTCACCACTCTGAACAATTTAGTGCCATTTGCCAATTTAGCCACTTCATTGGATACCCTGAGATCCAAATAATTAATGAACAAGTAAAAGTGCACCAGACTTAGTACCAAGCCCTGAGTGGCCCAATACTTAGAACATTTTACTGTGCAAACTGCTCATTTATACTCACTTTATGTTTCCTGTTATTTAGCCAGTTTTTAATCCACAAGAGGACTACTAACCAGATCATTAAAATAAATGAACTGGGAGGTTTGGTCACGAACTGAACTGGTTAGTATGGGTTCATGACTGCTTGCTGCCACTTTTAGGGTTGCTCTGCTGCTCGGCTGTTTGATTTAAATGGAACCAGGAAAAACCCTTTAAACAGCTGAGCCACATGGAGCAAATTGGTCATGTGGCTCAGCTGTACAAAAAGACTTTCTTGAACAGCCAGTCCTTGAGGATAGCTGCCAAATAAAGCCCCTTTAAAGAGCTGAGCCACACTGAGCAGTTTGCTACATGCAACTCAGCTGTTTAAAGGAGCTTTCATAAGCAGTGAGACCCAGGGACTGGTTGCCCAAGGAAGTCCCTTTAAACAGCTGAACTTCAGGAGCACTCTCAGTTGTTTAGAGCTCAAAACAACTGAGGTGTGGGAGCAGGTTGTCCCTACATCTCAGCTGTATCTGAACCAAACAGCTGAGCATCCAGAAGCAACCTTCTACTACCATTCCACTGTTTGGGTTGCTTTCACAGAGAGAGGAAAGCAGGGGGTTAAACCCCTACTTTTTGCTCCCCATGAAACTCCATTAATTTCGTAAAAATATTGTGAATGATTGTGACTGGACTGCAATTTGCAAACTTCAGTTCATGAACCATGAACCAGCCAAATTTCATCACAAAGGTTTATGACCTGGTTCATGCCACCTTGGTGTAATGGTTAAGAGCAGCAGTTTCTAATCTAATCCCCATTCATTCACATGCAGCGATCTGGGTGACCTTGGGCTAGTCACAGTTCTGTCAGAGCTGTTCTCACAGAGCAGTCCTCTCAAATTTCTCCAACCCCACCAGAAGCTTAGAATGTCACCTTCATTCCCTCCCTTATACCAGCCATCAACAGAGGCAGAATGTGTCTGGGACTCTGGATATGGTCTGAGCTGATAATCAGAAGAAAACAGACAGTGCTTAATTTACAGAAAGAGATGCATTTCCCAAAAGAAAAAAATGTGCTGCTGAAGTTAAATGGAATAATTGAAGGGCAGGGGACCTCATAGTTCTATAATACCGAAAGAGGCTATAGTTTGGAATCAGCTAAATAGCCACATTTACAAATGACTAATTGTTTGCACAGTGAGGGAATCCCCTGAGCATGCAGTTTCTCAAACCTTGATGTTAGTGAGTACCTTTGCTACTTTTGTGCTCGGCTACAAAGTCTGGTATATAATACAGAAAATTCACTAGAACTTTTTAAATTGTAAGCATGCTATACCAATCATGCTATATTTACTCAGCAACAAAGCAATAAAAGGGGAAAATGAATATTGTGAAAAGAATTTTGATGTAATTTGAACAAAAAGGCCATTTATTTTCACTCATTCCTGAAGAAAAATGTATGTCACTTTTTAAGACTTGGCTAACCTTACTATTTGTCACTGTATTTCAAAACAATATTGTATACAATTGTCTTTAGAAAACACTATAATTGTTTTACCATACTTTATGTAAAGGATTAATCTAATTGGCATGATAGTTACTCAAGCTTGTTAAAATGTTATGGAGATATTGTTCTTTTGAATGTATTAGCCTGTGACAAAGCAGGCCCACTCCAGCCTGTAGTCCCAGTTCTACCCTTTGCTCCAAGGTTTTCCCAACACCTTTAGAGAAATTGACGAAGCCAGTTTGGTGTAGTGGTTAGGAGCACGGACTTCTAATCTGGTGAGTAGAGTTCGATTCCCCACTCCCCCACATGCAGCCAGCTGGATGACCTTAGGCTCGCCACAGCACTGATAAAGTTGTTCAGACTGAGTAGTAATATCAGGGCTCTCTCACCTACCTCACAGGGTGTCTGTTGTGGAAAGAGGAAAGGGAAGGCGATTATAAGCCACTTTGTAAGCCACTGGTAGAGCAGTGGTTCTCAACTTTCCTAATGCTGTGACCCTTTAATACAGTTCCTCATGTGTGGTGAACACCAACCATAAAACTATGCAAGTATTCTTTCACAGAAATTAAACCAAAACTGACCAATGGCATGAAGATCCATTGTTCATGATTGTATATAAATTGTTTTTTTCCGGAGTTTCTCAGTTCAGTTCTGCCTCTTGTCCCACCATGCCGATTTCACTCTTTTCCGCTGCTCCAGACAGACTAACGCTCTATCTTGATCTGCCTCTCAAGACTGTTGTGTGGATCGTGCCCCCCCCCAGCCAAGCTGTTTGCCCTGCCGCAACCCCTGTGAATGGATCATTTGACCCCCAAAGGGGTCCCAACCCCCAAGTTGAGAACCGTTGTGGTAGAGAAAAGCGGCCTATAAGAACCAACTCTTCTTCTTATAAAATGCTGTTCCTCTGTCCCTATCAGATGTTAAAATATAGGACAGGTTCCTTAAGCTGCAGATCTCTGCAGAATTTTCATTACTGTGAAGTTTACTTCAGCTGTCCAGGCTTACACAAGCTAATGGCTGCTTTCTCCAGTCTTCAGTTAAGAGCTCTGTCTGCTCTCATGGACTAGCACCAAAAAGCACTTCCTCCTTGCTTTCAGGAGTTTTATCATCTTTCTTTTCCCTGC
The DNA here is from genome assembly GCF_049243985.1 of Paroedura picta. NCBI lineage: Eukaryota > Metazoa > Chordata > Lepidosauria > Squamata > Gekkonidae > Paroedura > Paroedura picta. Next base: position 53,783,071 of record NC_135371.1, on the reverse strand, counting down.
CCACTGATTTGGTCAGGCTGGATCAAGGAGGTTTTTCCTGAAGTCTCTATAGTATTTAACTCCTCCAAATCTCTGTCATCTGCTTGAAGGGAGGGGGTTGACTACCCCATTTTCATTTGCATCAAGGTGGGCTGAGGCAAGTCCAGAAAGCAATTGAACTGATTTCGCTCCTCTCTACCAGCCCATTCTCTGCCCATAGAGGAGAAAAAAACCTTTTAAAACTCTGAGTGATGGTTTTGCTTATTTCAAACCTCCAAAGACAAAATGGATTTCTTCATGCCCACTAAAGACCCTTACCTCAACTTTAGTCAACAATAGGCATCAAATAAAATGTCTTACAGAGTATGTTCTTTAGTTACAAGGAAAACTTGTTGATAATGAGCATTGTGCTTGCTTGTTAATTTTGTTTATGTTTAGGCAGCAGCATTACTCTCTAAATTTGTTGTCAGCTTACTGTGGAATAGGGGAGACTAGCAACAGAGCATGAATCTTCCATAATGGGCTAAGGATAATGTAAAGAGATTGGCATCCTATTATTATGTATGCTAGAGACAAAACAATGAATTTTATTTAAAAAAGAGAGAAGTGTATTTCCATAATGTTCATGCCAATAAGCATGAAAATAATAATAATAGGAACAATATTTTTCTTTACTTTTACTGGCCCACATACATTCAAAATTCTTATGATGAAATCTTGCTGATACATGTTTCTGAAGCTTGTATATATGGTTTAATCTCAATTCATAATTTTTCCAGGAGCTTGTGGCACATTTTGTATTCATGCTTTCAATTGATGTAGTGTTCGAAAACAGCTGTGACTTCAGGCTTGTTTTTATATGAAATTATTTTTGGCTTTGAAAGGTTTACTTATATAATATATATAATAAGCCAGATAACTTCCCCTCTTTCTATTTCTGATATGCAGTGAAGATTGTAACTATGTACCTTTAGGCATTCCCAGATCTCAATGAGTGGCAAATTCTAGTATGACTTACTTTTGTTCATTTATCAAATGTAGATAGATGCTGCTTCTCCTGAATTTAGAATCGGGATGGGGGGAGGGAGTGGGTTTGGAGATGTAGCGGTGCTTGAGTAGGCCCACTTTAGTCTTTGCAAGACATTGAAGAAGTCCAGTTTCAGTTGCTATTGAGAATATTGATGGGAAGGTCACAATTCACAGATATGCAGAGAATACATGGGCCCATTCCGCACAAGTTCAATGTAGCAGGAGTGTGGCAAATTGTAAATGCTACTAATTTGCAGTTATGCACAACGTCGCACACAATCTGCCACACTCCTGAAACCGATTCGCAAAAATCGATTCGTTGTAGCGCTTAAAGGGGAATCCAGAAAAGTGGATTCACCCTCCAAAAAGCGCTACACTCTTGCAAGCGATCAGCAACACTAGCGAAAAAGACCTGTGCGTTAACATTGTTGTGGTTTCAGCAAAGTCCCTCCCCCTGGCTCTCTCCTCTGAACTTCTGGTGAAGCGATTGCCATTTTTTTTTCTCAGAGCGAGCGGAGAGCAATGAGCCGGCGAGCCTTCATTCACCTAGCGAGGCTTCTCCGGCTACAGTCCCTCCACAGAGTTGCTTTAAAGCTCCCCTCAAGTCACCAAGCACAACACAGCCCCGTTTGCAAGTTCCCTTTATTTTCGGCCAAAAATCGCGCCCATGCACGAGGGGGGATTTTTTTTTCACTCGGGGGAGCATGGCAACGATGTATCGGCAGCTCACACACCAGCTGCCAGCTAGATGGGTCTCTACGTTAGGAGGAAGCAAGGAATCAAGGAATCAAGGCATATTCGTTGAAACGTGTGTTTTTCTTTTTCTTTTTTAACTGTTCTTAAAGGGAAAGGGGCTTCTCAGGAGCATGATAACAACCGCCCATTGGCTGTTCGTTTGATTGATGGCCAGGGGTGGGACAAAGCACGAAAAAAATCGCTTCCTTTCTAGCGATTTTTGGCGAGACCGGAAACCTGTGGGAAATGATTGAAACGCAACTGGATTCCACTACAAAGGCAGGTATGCGTTACGCCGAATTCCACTATTTTAAATTCCGTTATTTCTTTCTGCAAAAGAGCCTCCTGTGGCTCAGAGTGGTAAGGCAGCCGTCTGAAAGCTTTGCCCATAAGGCTGGGAGTTCAATCCCAGCAGCCGACTCAAGTTTGACTCAGCCTTCCATCCTTCCGAGGTCGGTAAAATGAGTACCCAGCTTGCTGGGGGGTAAACGGTCATGACTGGGGAAGGCACTGGCAAACCACCCCGTATTGAGTCTGCCATGAAAACGCTGGAGGGCGTCACCCCAAGGGTCAGACATGACTCGGTGCTTGCACAGGGGATACCTTTACCTTTACCTTTATTTCTTTCTGCAAGCAATCTGCCACATTGATCCTTGTGCGGAATGGGCCTTAACTTCCCCATTTTTGCTGATTCTTCCCTGCAAATTCCTTCCTCACAGTCAGTTTCCCCATCTATGAACCAATTTCTCCCACACTGAGGGGAGGGAAGCTTGGAACCAGTATTGTAGGTGTGGGAAGATTTAAGTTCTGCTGCCTTCTAATTTTGGCTCCTGCCTTAGCATCTTGGAGCATCTAAAAATGTATGCAAGTGGCAAAAGTATTTGCAAACACTGGTAATGTGATCTACAGGAACTAAGCTACAAAACCTTAGTAAAATGAGCAGTATTTTAGATTGTTTTGCTTTAACTGGAAGCAGAGTCTTGATCAAATAGCCTTGTTTCTTTGTTATTTAAAGACAAAGTTATTTTAAAGTTGTAAATGTTTTAATCATGGAGAAAAGCAAAGCATTTTCATTGCATCACAGCACCTTCCCCTGCCTTGGGTCAGCAGGGGCAGGCGCTCCCCCTCCGCATCCCTCTAGGTTTGCTCATCTCCCACGGAATGATCCTCATGAAACAGAAGGTGCCTCGGAGGCATGAACTTGCTGACTTTCTGAACAATAAATGCAAAGGTCAGTACTGTTACATAAGTAGAAAGTACAAACAAAGGATGGTCCTTTCTTCCCTTAGAGGTAATTTCTTCTTCTAGAATGCCTCATAGTAGTTTGAAACTATGCAAATAGTGTCAAACTTCAGTAGAGAACAGCTTGATGTGACACAGGAGGATATAGGTAGAAAGGCAGTATACAGTTTCAAGCCTATTAACAGCAGAGTCTCAGAATGGTAATTCAAGCTTCAACATACTTAATAAGATCTCTTTCCTGCAATCTTACCTGCCTGCTGTATGAACTGGCTTGGCATCAAACACTGCAGTAGCTATGCTTGTTTTCTTACCTTTCAATAGAACAAACATTTGAACATTGCTTTTATGGTAAGCAAGAAATAGATAGGAATGAGGAATCTGCATAGGAAACTAACATCTTGCAAACATTTCCCTTTCAGACTTCAGGATTAGATAAGATACTCATGCTGGATAGGTTACGATATCCAAGCTACTTATTATTCCACTTCTTCCCCCAACTCAGTCCAGGGCAGAGTCTGCACTTACTTTCTTTATTCCATTGTCAATCCTGTTGAATTCAGATCACTTTGAACTTGGATCTTCCTCTCCCCCCCTCCCCTCCCCTCCCCATTGAAACAGGAAAGTCTTCTGCACGTGGTTAGGGTAGGGGGGGACCAAGCCTCTTTCTTTCTTTTCTTGAAGGTGAGGGAGAGGAGCCAGGCAGGGAGCCTCTTTCTTTTCTTGGAGGGGTGGGGGAGAAGATCGAAAAAGGAAGAGGAGGGAGGAAAAATCCAGGACCGACAGAAGTTGAGAGAAATTAGGGGATTCTCCTTTAAGGCAAGTTTGTCACATGACCAGGTGTGGCCTATCAGAGGTTCTCTACCATGGAGCTTTCTTTCCCAATCCGGATACTGAGCATTAAAAGCACTCTAAGATATTGCACAATAAAGGTAGGGTCACTCCGGATCAATCCTTCTTGCTGCAGAAGGAAAATTTAAATTGCCCAAAATCCAAATGAAAATCGCATTCTGTGTAGAGGGCAGGGACTGAATCAATCTGGGGTTGGAATAAAAGCTCTGTGCAGTTTACACCCAGGAGAAGGTAGCCTTTCAAAAAGCTGTACCCTGGGTTTAAGGCAAGCTGACCAGAAATATTCCAACAAGAGCACTGTAGTTGATTCTAGATCACCAGATCACAGTAGTATTTATTCTTTTGCAAAAATAATTATGCCATTCTGTGCCTTGAGGGGCTGTCAGGATGGCTTGCAATAAAATAAAAGCAGCAGCATCAAAGCAGGAACAGTCTGAGTTAAAATTGGCCCTCAGGTTTCAGTGAAAGAATCAAGGACTATCATTTCAATCATCATATCCTTAAGAAGAGATGTTTTAATTTTCACAGATCTCTGACTCAGCTGTCATCAAGGTCATTCTGGTGGAACCAGGGAGTTTTGGATGAAACAGGGATTAAACTGGCAGAATAGGCTTTCCTACTTGGCATTGCCACCTAATACTCACCCTGCTGCTATTCCTCCATGTCCCTACACCACCTGAATAGAATTTGCCCTACCTGCCTAGGCCAGACATATTGTTGAATCTGATGAAAAATAAAACTAGTGTCCTGCCAATGCACCAATCCACTAAATGTCCATATGGAAGGATAAAGCAGACATGTCAAACATATGGCCTGGAGGCCAGAACCAGCCTGACCAGGGCTCTTATATGGCTCACGAGAAAGTGGGGGAACAACAATCTGAATGTGGGTCAGAAAAGCCTATATTAGGATATTATGTCCCCCTACTGAGATCCCTCCCTTCCCTAGATGTGGGGACTCCCCAGGGTCTTCCCCCAGATCTCCAAGGGCTGCCCAACAAGAACTTTGCAGCCATATGGGGAAGTTGGGCTAGTTTGGCCATGGGCTCTCTGCAGCCAGTTCTCTTGGGGACTGCCTGCTGCCCTTGGCCAAGGTTGGGACACTTCCTGCTGCCACCACCTGCTCCTTCAGCCAGAGTATATTGGGCTGCTGCTTGCACCACCTGGTCTGTTGGAAAGATGGCTGGCTGTTCATGTGTGGCAGGCAGAATTTCACCTTCCAAAGCCCAGCTAAGCAGTTTCCCATTTGCAGGCAGGCTGGGGAAGGGGCCTATGGGCATAGGTACCTGTGGAAAGCTACTTGATGGCTTACCAAACATGCCTGATTATGTTAGCATGTGAATAGAAAAACTGGCTGAACTGGTTATGCTGTGAATAGCAGCCTGAGTGAGAAAGTAAAGCCCAATGTTGATGGTCCGGGGGCAGGGGGGTACTGCTGAGTTGAGTGAACAGAGCCTGCTAACCTGCTGACCCAAATGTGCATGACTCCTCTCCTGCCTCCCTCCCTTGGCAGCACAGGGAGGGTAAGAGGCAAAGCTGAAATGCATTCACAGTCCCTGAGCTCTCTGCATACAAACACTGCCTTATGTAACAGTTTGAATGGAAGCGGAGTTTGTAGATGATAGAGACAGGTGCGGAATATCTCTGCACTTGCATGTGAGTAGCCACATTTTAGGCCTTGGGTGATGCTATGGAACAAAAGGAACAAATTAAAATGGAACTGGTATTTTTTGAAAATGGCAGCACTTGAAAATTGCTTGTGGTGCTAGGCAGCATCGTGATTACCCTTATGGTTCTAGTTTATTGCTGAATTTGGGACTTTAGGAAAAACACAGGATGGTCTCAGATAACTCAAAACAAGAAGAGAAGACCTATCCTTATAGCATTAAACAATAGTAAACAATGTTTCTAAATAATGTCCTTTCTTGAGTTTACTTTCAGTTTACTTCATTCCATGGACGTCAGCCAGAACGGTTTTCCAGACAAAATTCGCTTTGTATTATCGTTTCCTCAGTGGCAAATCCTCAATAACAAGTAATAATATAAATTGGCCGCTGGCTCAAAATAGTATGGAGATCCTGGTCTTTGAATTTGGGACTTTGACAGATGGAGGTATGGGATTGTGCCACTCTCTCACCTCCCTCCCCTATCCAAAGCCTGTCGAGCTCTGCAGTTTCTTTAAGGCAGGGCTTGTTAGGTTCCCCTGGTTGATGCCACTTGGCCACCTGTCTTTGGCTGCCACGTCTGTGGCAACATGCTCTAGCTCAGGGGTAGTCAAACTGCGGCCCTCAAGATGTCCATGGACTACAATTCCCATGAGCTCCTGCCAGTGTGTTAGTCTTTAAAGGACCACGAGAGTCTCTGCTTGTTACACTTAGGCAATAGCTCTGTGCGGTGCAACATTTCTCATGCATGTCAAGCAAAGGATGGTTAGTTGGGTGCTGAAGAAGGATGTGGGTCATGGTCAGTGGTAAAATGTCTCTGGGTCTGCGCAATACTGTTTATGACACACATGGCCAAGCCCAGCAAAGTGACATTTATATTGGATCCTGCTCTCATAACAAATGAATTTGACATGTCTGCACTAGAGGGCCAACTCTCCTGCTTCTGTAGCTGGTGATGGCTGCATAAAAAGGATCTCCATTCAAGGTATTCTGTTCCTCATCCAATCTGGAAGGTAGAAGCTGGATGTTTTGTTTGTGGAAATCAAAGTAAGCTGCATCACAACCACTTTAAACGGCCTACAAATGTCAATTAGAGTTACCTGAAGCCAGCACCCCACCAGGCAAACAGCCAAAAATCCCAAGAGATGGGTTCATATCGCCTTCTTTTCTCCTTCATAGATGGTAATGACATTGGCAGTGTTGTAACAGTAAAGTTCTCAGTCATGGATCAAATGTTCCCCTTAATGTCTTACCTTCAGCTTTTCCGGTAGGGAGATATTCACATACTCTCTATTCTCAGCATGTTTGTCCTTGCCAATGGAACATGGTTGAATCAGATAAACAGCACAGTGTAGTGCTTAAGAGCAGTAGATATGACTCAGACCCATTATGCACGGGGGTTTTAGCGCACATTCGGGGTGGAATGGCGGCGACTAAAATCACCGATAACGCACGGAGCCGGCTGCAACCGGCCGCAGCTTCGGTGCATGCCGCCGAAAAAGCCGCGTCAGTGAAACGCGGAAGAAAGCGCAGCTTCCGGGTAACCGGGGCGCAACCAGAAGCGGCGCCCGGATCGCCGCATGCATAATCGGTTACTCTGGGTTTTGCTGCCGTCGCGCCCCGCCCCGTACATAACCAGTATGCATCGCGTCTTCCCCCTCCGCGTTTTCCATGTGACCCGAAATCGCCGTTTCGGCGGCCGTGCAGAATGGGCCATAGTGTTAAACAGCGGCAGCCTCTAATTTGGAGAAATGGGCTTGATTCCCCATTCCTCCACATTAATCCTGCTGGGTGACCTTGGGTCATTCACGATTCTCTCAGAGCTCTCTCAGTCCCACCTCATCTCACAAGATACCTTTTGTGGGGAGAAGGGCAATTGTAAGTCGCTTTGAGACTCCTTGGGGTAGAGAAAAGCAGGGTATAAAAAAAAGCTTTTCTTTGTATTGTTTATTTTGTAAGGACATCCATTCCTAATGCAACACCCCAGTTCTTTCCAATTTTCCATTAGACGCCTTTTCTTTTATAATCATTCACGTGAAACCACTTAAGATGGCTAAATTTTGTGCTTCGGCTTGTTTAATGAGGAAGCACCTAGTTATTTTTTCATTAATTATTTATGTAACAGGACATTTAGTTTATAAAGAGGCTATGATTTTTTTCTGTATGTACATATTTCTTGTTATATGTTGCTGACTTGGTTGGCTGCGTTATTGCTGTTTGATCTATGATTGTAATAAAAATAAGTACTGGATCAATCCCGGGACAGTAGTTGGATCTTCCTCTATTATTATTTTAGTGGTTTTACTTTGACTTAAGACCTTGCAGTCAGATTTCCTCAGTTGTGTACTACTCTATATTCAGATAGTTCTTAAAATACAGTATTATTAAAGACTAGATCTAAAGCCCATTTTACAGCTCCTGATTCGCTCCACCGAGTTTTTATCCCGGACAGAGCCCGCCCTAACTCCTCCCAACTTGCCCTTACTCAATTATTTAGTCCGCGGCGCCCCGCGCCGCAGGACGGTTAAAGATATGCAAGGAATTTGGTTCCAGATATTTAAAAACAACCTTTGACTTCTCTATCCACTGTCTTTTAGCATACAACGCTGAATTTGTAGGATTTATCAGGTCAAAAGTTTTCATTCATTCATTCATTCATTCATTCATTCATTCATTCAGAATCTTGATTGTAATATATATTATGTTAATACAATTTCATATTGGTTCATGGGAACTTAATTATAGGATGTGCAAATAATATGAATAATAAACTTCTTGATTAATAAGGATACAAAATATGTATTATGTCAGTGCACATATCTTATTGCTGTTAAAAGGCATTTTTGATCTATGACATTTTTTCTGGGTCCATTCCTGAGATTTCTGCCTCTCCATAGTTTTAGAAAGAATAGCTTTGAAACAGATGTGAATAAAATGAAATCAAATGTTATTCCTAATAATGAATTTATCAAGTTTGTCCCCCTTTCTCTGTGTATTTAAAATCAGTCAAGAAGATCCATTTTAAAATATCATTTTAAGATCTGATTTCTTCTTTGAATATTACAGCAAAACAATAAATTTACTTATTTGTACCCCACTTTTTATTCTAACAGGGACCCAAAGTGGTTTACATCATTCACCTATCCTCTTTTTTGTCTGCACAACAACCATCTGAGGTAGGTTAGCCTGATCACCCAGCAAGTTTAGATGGCAGAAAAAACAATCAAGTAGCTTGATCAGTAAATATACACAAGTCACAAAGAATCCTGAACAGGTACTGAGTAGAATACAATAAAAGTGAATCCATCAAGTGATGAAAGAAGATGATTTTAGTCTGTGTTTTCTTATTTCTAATTTATTTGTAGTCTTCCCCAAAGCGCTGTCCGGTAACAACTGCTTTCTAAGTGTTTTCCTCAGTGACAAAGACGGTATGACAAAGTAATATAACAAAAATAACTATAAAGTTATGAACTCCTATGATACATAATAAAAATGGTAGTAATATGATGACAATTAAGATCACTAACCCTCACAAAAATTCTAATAAACCTTGGAATATATTTTAAACAGTAAACACCAAGTGATCCTAATTGTTATATTACTTTATTGAAATATATTGAAAATACTAAAAGTGGTTGTTACTGGACAGCGCTTTGGTGAAGACTAGAAAAAAAACAGACTAAAATCATCTTCTTTCATCAGTTGATGGCTTTTGTGATAGAGCAGAGATGCAAACCAGGGTCTCCCAGAAAGTAATCTGACACTCTTAACCACTACAATTCACTGGCTTTCTAAATATAGGTGATTATGCACCTATATTTAGAAAGCCAGTTACATTTGCATATGTAAGCAGTGGCAGATGGACACCACCACCAGACAGGGGACACCATCATCAGATTTCAAGTTCAAGACCTCATTGGCTTAGACCCCGAAACCATCACCCCTGGGAGCCTATACTGCTGGACTTCTGTATGCCCTCTTCTTCTACCTTTTTGAAGAAGTAGAATTGGTTCTTATATGCCGCTTTTTTCTACTCAAAGGAATCTCAAAGCAGCTTACAGTCACTTTCCCTTTCCCCTCCCAGCAACAGACACCCCATGAGGTGGGTGAGGCTGAGAGAGTCCTGATATTACTGCTTAGACAGAACAGCTTTATCAGCGCTGTGGTGAGCACAAGGTCACCCAACTGGCCACACGTGGGGGAGTGCTGAATCAAACCGAGCTCGCTAGATTAGAAGTCCGCACTCCTAACCTCTACACCAAACCTATCCTAAAGAATAATACCAAACAAAACAAAATAGTCAAGGCATGACCAATTAAGGCATGTTAATCCCAATGACATTTTATGAAGTCCGTCCAATTTTGTAATGCTAACCACCATTCATGCCCTTTGTCAGTAACATTTCAGTGCATATAAAACTTATTCATGGAACAAATTCAAATTGTCAAGACCTGTTGCAAATTCAAGTGAAGCCCTCTTTAAGTTTAGGAGTGACAGATGTATTATAAGTCCTTCTGTTAATCACCACCAAGATAAAACATCCATTTCTTCTGCACAGTTGGTGAAAACAAGCTATCAGCATGCCTAGCTCTGAAGTGCTAGAGCTGACACAGTTGGATAACAAGGAGTTCTGATCTTTTAGTCACCACAGGATTAAATTAATCATTGGTAAGGTTATGTGTTGTGCAGTTAATTTTTCTTTTCAAATTGTGATCAAGAAGTAAAACATTTAATTTCCCATGTGTGTATTTCCAGACATGTTGGTTCAAACCAAAGATGCCACAGTCCCTTTAAACAGTCCCTTCCAGGTGAGCTTGATGCTTGGAGAAGGCATTTAAAAGGACTGTGAGCCTGTTAAATGCCTTTGGAGTTCTCTTTCAGCTTGCTGAAGACATTTTAAGGGATCAGTAGAGGATGGGGGGGCCTCTTGTGCCGCAGAGTGGTAAGCGGCAGAAATGCTGCCAGAAGCTGTCTATCCATGAGGCTGGGAGTTCGATCCCAGCTGCCCGCTTAAGGTTGACTCAGCCTTCCATCCTTCCGAGGTTGGTAAAATGAGTACCCAACTTGCTGGGGGGTAAAACGGTAACGACTGGCGAAGGCACTGGCAAGGCCACCCTGTATTGAGTCTGCCATGAAAACACTGGAGGGTGTCATCCCAAGGGTCAGACATGACTCAGTGCTTGCACAGGGGATACCTTTACCTTTAGAGGATGGGGGAACCTTCTTTGGGGGCCCAGAGAATTGGATTCCCTGCTCTAATTTTTTTGAAAATTGGAGGGTTGGTTGAGGAGAGGCTCCAGCAGCTAGGATGAAAACTTGGTGCTTCTTCCTAAAAAAAACCCAGCTCCCCAGGCCCCTGGATACCCTTAGATCACCCTTGATTATACCTAACTAGAGGGAAAGCACATTGTATTAAGGAATACAACAGGCGCTAGGCGATTGGGGAGGTGGCTGGGAGGTGGTCGTGGCCCACTGTGTATGCGCAGAGCAGGGAAATGGTTGTGTTCCCAGCTGACACAGCCTCCCTGCCCCTCAGCCCACAGCGAAATGACCAGGCAGCCAAAGCCCTCCCTGTTGCCTGCCTCCCTACCTCCCCATGGGTTGAGGGGCAGTGTGGCTGCGCTGTCCAGGAACACAGCTGCTTCCCAGTCCCATGCAGATACAGTGGCCTGCCACTGCCTCTCGGCTTGCAAGCAGACAGCAGGGAGGGGTCTGGCGGCCTCAGCCCTGCACTGGACCAGGAGGCCATGGGAAGACCCTGCCTGGCCTGCGCAGATGCTCCAAGCATGCATCTTGGAGGCAGGCTCGAGCCACATGGAGGCTGACAGGCAGGTGTTGAGGAGGCTTCATGGCACAGCATTGGTGGGGCCTTCCTCTCCCCAGCTGGCAGTGAGGCTTCAGCTGACCGTCATCCCAGGCCATCCTTCCAAGCTCCTGTTGTCTGGCTGGCCTACCTCGTGCAGGCAGGCCAGTAGAGTGGTCCAGCACTTCTTCCTGGTGAAAGAAGTTGTAGGGGGAGGCAGCTAGGGGCAAGACAACCTACCCGATTGGCTGCTCATTGGATGGACAACCAATCAAGTAGGCATTGAGTCAGTCACAGAACTCCTCCCACAATTTAATTGCATTTTATTATATTTTATGATGACTGCAATGGCCCACATAGATATAATGGAGCCAGAAAAATTGAGATTTTTGAAAAATCCTGAATCTGAATACCATACTGGTATTGCGATTTAGGGATACTGGCAAACACTGATATTTTACAGGTTCAATATATCCAAACCTGAAAAATACTATACTCCTCACAACCTAGAACTCCTCTCATAAATCCAAATTGGTCAGAGCAAACAAAAAGAGAAAAACTAAATCTGGATCTGATATCTGTTAATCTTCTGAGCAGCTGATACTATATATAATAGATTATCTCCTTAATTAACAAGTCCAGAGTGTTGTTTTTTTACCATAGGTATAGACAGTCATTGGGTAATATTTCTTACAAATCAGTACTTAAAGTTTGCTCCAAAATCCAGAATTAACGACATCATGTCTTACTGGTCTATCTTTTTTTAAAAGCCCATATGAAGTTTTGATAGGGAAGGTGCAGATGGGCCTTTTCATTCCTAGATCCCCATCATAATTAACAATATAAGTATCAGGACAAATCTATACAGAGTAACTCTAGTCTAAGCCCATTAGACTTTCATCAGTTCAGCTTATTGTTGTTATTTGAGACAATAACAGCACAAAATCATGTCTCTCTCTCTCCCGCTTTGTCCCCACCTATGCATCCACACACATATGCCATGAAGGCTATTGAGCAGAATAATAGTAATATGAAATAAAATGAAATACCTAAATGTGTGGAACTATAAACATATTAATCATATAATTACAATACATCTAGAGCCAGCTCTATCTAAAATAAAAATTGATTTGGAACATTGACTGACCTTAGATTATACATAATATAGCAATTAATGCTATTAAAATGATTTTTCTGTGACATGTGATTTATTTTAGCTAATTAATACTACAAAATATGTTGGCACTACATGCATCTTTATAGGCTGATAAAATATCTAGAATTTCACTTTGTAAGATACAACTCAAATTTAGGCTCAAATAGAAGAAAATAGGGAAAACCCTAGGCCACTAGGGAATTAAATTATATCCCTAACAAATATACAGTAGAGGTGAGAAATAGATTTAAGGAATTAGATCTGATAGACAGAGTGCCAGAAGAACTATGGATGGAGGTTCGCTACATTGTACAAGAGGTAGCAACTAAAACCATCCCAAAGAAAAAGAATTGTAAGAAAGCAAAATGGCTGTCTGAGGAAGCTTTACAAATAGCTGAAGAGACAAGAGAAGTGAAAGGCAAGGGAGAAAGAGAAAGATACACCCAACTGAATACTGAATTCCAGAGAATGGCTAGAAGAGATAAGAATGCCTTCTTAAATGAACAGTGCAAACAAATAGAAGAAAACAATAGAATAGGGAGGATCAGAGATCTCTTCAAAAAAATGGGAGACATGAAGAGAACATTTCATGCAAAGATGGCTATGATAAAGGACCAAAATGGCAGGGACCTAACAGAAGCAGAAGAAATTTGTAAAAGGTGGCAAAATGATACAGAAGAATTATACAAGAGCAAGGTTAATATCCCTGATAACCACGAGGGGGTAGTTACTGACCTGGAGCCAGACATCCTGGAATGTGAAGTCAAATGGGCCTTAAAAAGTCTGAGCAACAATAAAGCTAGTGGAGGTGACAGCATTCTAGTTGAACTATTCAAAATCTTAAAAGACAATGCAGTAAAAGTGCTACACTCAATATGCCAGCAAATTTGGAAAACTCAGCAATGGCCACAGGATTGGAAAAGGTCAGTTTACATTCCAGTCCCAAAGAAGGGCAACGCCAAAGAATATTCAAACTACCACACCATTGCACTCATTTCTCATGCTAGCAAAGTTATGCTCAAAGTCCTACAAGCTAGGCTCCAGCAATACGTGGACTGAGAACGTCCAGAAGTACAGGCAGGATTTCGAAGAGGCAGAGGAATTAGAGATCAGATTGCCAACATACGCTGGATCATAGAGAAAGCTAGGGAGTTCCAGAAGAACATCTACTTCTGCTTCACTGACTATGCTAAAGCTTTTATTGTGTGGATGTTCTTTTATTGTGTGGCATGTTCTTAAAGAGATGGGAATAACAGAACATCTTATCTGTCTCTTGAGAAACCTATATGCAGGTCAAGAAGTAACCGTGAGAACTGGACATGGAATTACTGATTGGTTCAAAATTGAGAAAGAAGTTCGGCAAGGCTGTATACTGTCGCCTTGCTATTTAACTTGTATGTGGAGCACATCATGACAAAGGCAGGGTTAGATGAGTCACAAATTGGGATTAAGATTTCAGGGAGAATTATCAACAACCTCAAATATGCAGATGATACCACTCTAATGGCAGAAAGTGAAGAGGAACTAAAGAACCTCTTGATGTGGGTGACGGAGGAGAGTACAAATGTTGACTTGAAATTCAATATCAAGAAAATGAAGATCATGGCATCCGGCCCTCTCAATTCCTGGCAAATAGATGGGGAAGAAATGGAGGTAGTGACAGATTTTATTTTCCTGGGCTCCAAGATTACTGTAGATGGGGACTGCAGCAAAGAAATTAAAAAATGCTTGCTCCTGGGGAGGAAAGCTATGGCAAATCTAGATAGCATCCTAAAAAGTAGAGACATCACCCTGCCAACGAAAGTGCATGTAGTCAAGGCTATGGTCTTCCCAGTTACAATGTATGGCTGTGAATGTTGGAGCATAAGGAAGGCCGAACGTCAAAGAACTGAGGCTTTTGAACTCTGGTGCTGGAGAAGAGTCTTGTGAGTCCCTTGGACTGCAAGGCGAACAAACCAGTTAGTCCTGGAGGTACTCTGCATGGAGCCAAATAAAACAGTTTAAAAAACAACCAGTTTAGAACACTTTATTATACTACAATAATTCTGCATTGAATATAGTCTGTTGAAAAACTACATTGCAATGCTCTCTACATTGAACAATTAATTCATAGCCCTGCTCCCTGTAGTTTTGCCAACTTCGCTTTGTTCTCTAATGCAGTCACTAATCTGCATAACCAAAGGAGCTTCTCTGCAGGACTAATAGTGCGGCTGAGAGAAATGAATCGGTGAAAAGCCTCTTTCAGAAACAAAAGACGCTTAAAGTACCGAAGAGGCAGTTCAAAATCAGTTTTGCGGAGTAAATTCTCTTTCTTGTGCAGAGATCAGAAAAACAACAATGTATTTCATGAGTTTTCATCAGCTTTTCCATCATGCAGAAGAGGCCCTAGAGGAGATCAGCCCTCATGAGAAGGAAAGACCCTGGAGAAGAGCCTAATGCTAGGAGCGATTGAGGGCAAAAGAAGAAGGGGACGACACGGAATGAGGTGGTTGGATGGAATCACTGAAGCAGTGGGTGTGAACTTAAATGGACTCCGGGGAATGGTAGAAGACAGGAAGGCCTGGAGGATCATTGTCCATGGGGTCGCGATTGGTCGGACATGACTTCGCACCTAACAACAACAACAAAGATACAACTATCTGAAAGTAAAGTGGATTTTACATCCCAGGTCAGTCTACTTTTCAGCCAATCATTAATACTTTTATTGGCATAGATTAAAATATAACAGGAGGAAAAAGAAGAATGTAATTAAACATTACATAGAGTGAAATTCCTCTTCACGTTGCTTTGTCTTAAATACCTGGATACTCTTAGCAGTTAGCAAATACCTTGATAGATTGATATAATAGATATCAATCTATAAACACAGGTCTCTCCTTTGAGTACCCTTTCATCTTACACACAAGTGGATAGATTACAGAAATGATAGTACAGTAGTACATGAGCAACAGATTTGGGGCTTCCAACTTTATATATACAGAGTCTTTGAGAATAGGTAGCATTTTAGAATCTCCCAACTAGGATCACTGTAGGGCAGGCATTGATCCTAGCAAGCATAAAAGCTAATCATATTTGATAAAAATGTAAGAAATAGGAGTCTAAAACTCTCTGTTCAGGCATAATACCAAATGCCATTGGAGAACATATCCTATTTCCTAAAAATACAGAGATCATTTTCCAATGCCCAAAAGCTTCTGTCTCAATAGCCTAAAGGCTTGCTATTTCCTAACATGAGGAGAGAATCAAATGGAATACCGATCAATTGAATGTTTCACTTTACTCAGCAAAATCAGGTACTTGTAAAGGAGTCAGACAACATGTACTAAATATAGCTAGGGAATTCTTCCTTGAAATGATAAAGCCAGAATTTCAGAGTAGAGAGCCAAGCTCTGGTCTCTAGGAGGCGGTGCCCTGCCTCCAGAATATAGCCATGTACCCAATACAATTCCACCTCACCCAAAAAATACAGTGCAAAAAGAACGCCTGAAATTGTTCCACAGAATGATTGAAAGTGCTAATCCAGATGCGGATTCTATTAAATAATTTGTAAAGCAATGTTTTGCTGAGAACTGGAATGGCACCTAGAATTTAGAGGAAGGGTAGTTATAATATACCCTATTCTGTATTGCAACAAAAATTGAATCCAATAGCACCTTTAAGACCAACAAAGATTTATTCAAGGATCATGAGAGTACATAAAAGATAAATTAGTGGCAAATTAGTAAACTCTGTCATAGTATCAAAATTATGCCATAATAGGTCATATGATAATTCTTTGCTAAAACAGCTAAGCAGTCTTAGCAAAGAATTACCATATGGCATAATTTGGATGCTATGTTGCCACTAATTTACCTTATATTTATATATGTGCTCTCATGATCCTTGTTCCATTTTGTCTAAGGAATTGTGCACATGAGCTCCCTTGTGGGGTTCCGCAGTGGGCGGTACTCTCCCCCACAATTTTTAACATCTATATACGCCCTCTAGCCCAGCTGGTCCGGGGCTATGGGCTGGGATGCCACCAATATGCGGATGACACCCAGCTCTACTTCCTAATGGACGGCTGGCTGGACTCCAACCCGGATACATTTGCCAGCTGTTTGGAAGCGGTAGCTGGATGGCTCAGGCAGAGTCGCCTGAAACTCAACCCCTCCAAGACGGAGGTCCTGTGGCTGGGCAGAAGAGGGCAGGACCAGGAAGCGCGCCTCCCATGCCTGAATGAGGTGCAATTAACACCTGCACCAGTTACCAGGAATTTGGGGGTGACATTTGATGCCTCCCTTTCTATGGAGGCTCAGGTCACCAATGTAGCTCGGACGGCATTTTTCCATCTTCACCAAGCCCGGCTACTAGCGCCCTACCTGTCGTCGGAACACCTGGCCACAGTGAATCATGCAATGGTCACTTCCAGATTAGACTTCTGTAACTCGCTCTACGCGGGCCTTCCCTTGTCTTTGACTCAGAAGTTACAGCTGGTCCAAAATGTGGCTACCAGGTTCCTCACTAGAACACAGTGAGGGCCCACATTCAGCCGGTGCTTCATCATCTGCACTGGTTACCAGTCTGTTTCCGAATCAGATTCAAGGTATTAGTATTGACCTTTAAGGATATATGCAGCCTGGGTCCCATCTACTTGCAGGACTGCTTGGTTGCTTATGCCCCCTGCAGGGCACTCCGCTCTGCGGGTATGAATTTACTGGTTGTCCCAGGCCCACAGGATGTTCGCCTGGCCTTGACCTGGGCCAGGGCCTTTTCAGTCCTGGCCCCAACCTGGTGGAATGAGCTCCCAGAAGAGCTAAGGGCTCTGCGGGATCTACCAGCTTTCCGCAGGGCCTGTAAGACAGAGCTCTTCCACCAGGCATATGGTTGAGGCCAGGGCAGCTCTCCCACTAATCCATCAGAGGATCCTCTCCAATATTGAGATCTCTAACATCAAGATCATTGTTAGATCTATTGTATTGGTGCCACCCTCTTCTGAATATTATTCTCCCCACCAGGCTGAACTTGGGGGGAAGTCGGGTAACTAAGATCAGAATTGTGACCACCGCCGCTTATATGTTATATGTAACTTGTTGTTGATGTTAATTGGGGCTTTTATGGGGCTTTTATTGTTTTAACTGTTTATGTTGTAAACTACCCTGAGACCTATTTGGAGAAGGGCGGTCTAAAAATTAAATAATAATAATAAAAATAATAATGAAAGCTCATACCTTGAATAAATCTTTGTTGGTCTTAAATTGCTTGCTGTTGTTGATTAAAGAAGCATTTATCAGTAGATCCCATTTTTTGTTTCATTAAAACTTTTAAAAAATAGGCAACTTTGAATTTTTTTTTCAGATTATGATAACTAGATGGAAGGATGGGTACATTACTGGTATGATATAGGCAATATGTTTATAATTTGGCATTCTTCATCAAACCATGATTTAATGTAATTCTTAGGTGAGCTGTGCTGAACAATACATTGCTGCTGTAAAGCACAATTAACAGAGGTGATGGGGGAGCCTTAGGAACAAAGAGTTTTTGGGCAAATTAACTTTTAGGATTTAACAACTGATTTAAATCCTCCTTCCACTCTTTTGGACCATCTAACTTTTTAAATCTCACTGTGAGCAGTATTCTCAAACAAAAGGATCATACAGAAGGTCTGTTAGTCACACTCACTTGTGGGCAAAACTACTTAAAAGGTCCCTGCCAAAGATTTTTTACTACTGTCGCAACATAAACTGGAATTTAAACCCAACTGTGAATCACTGAACTATTTCCATTTAACACTCAAAATTTCTATCGCAAAATGGATTAAGAGAGAAAATGTTACATGCTCATTATTACTAAATCAGAAAAGTTACTATGGTTCTTCACTATTTTACAGTCTAAATATCAGTTGCTTAATAGATAATCATATCAATATACTTAGTTTAAAGATCTCTTAATTTCTTTGGATTGATTCAAAGCTCGTGGCATTTCTGAAATACCTGTATCAGTTAATTTTGGGGGGGGGGGGGGAAATGTTTTCTCTGGACAATAATCTCATTATAATGCCATTTAAGGGAAAAGATATTCTTTATATAGACTCCAAATGGAATGACAGATTATGTGATCTATAATCTAAAAGCAATGCAATAAATCACTAGTTCCCTCTACACTAATTTTAAGGCTAATACAGCAAAAGGTATTACTGCACACTCAAGTGATTCCTTCCCAGCTGGTCAAACTGTCAGATATGTGTGGAGTTAAAATGTGCATCTCACACACATGCATTGAAGCTGTGTGGTAATTTCTGGTTGGGAAGAAAATGTCAAGCAAAGAATTAATCTCTCTCTAGGCACAATTTGTGATTTCTCCTTTGTTCATTTGGTACTTGTTTGCATGCCAGTTCTGTGGCCCTAAATAAGATGCAAATGGCTTGGATTCAATGCACAGCCTTAGTTGCTAAGAGACTGGTTTTGCAGACTTGGAAATCCAACTCTCCATTTAATATTGATTGCTGTGAAATAGAACTTTTAGAGTTGATATCCTGGGGATATAGAACATTTATACAAAGGAATACTTTACATAAAATCTGTGACATATGGGAAGCTTTTCATAAGTGCTTTGATGTCAACATTTTGCCCCACAGCAACAAGCCACCATCACCCAATATCTCAGCTTTCTGCTTGCCCTGTTGAAACAGAACAACTGTCCTCTTTTTCCAGTCTTCTTCATAACACCTGGTGAGGAGGAGTGGATGCTACTATTTATCTGAACGTTTAAATGCTATTCATCTGAGAAGAGAAAGAATATGGGCATGTTTTCTAATCTGGGCATCCTCAGCATTAAGCATGGAATATGTCCTCAGATTTCAAAATAAAATTCTTAAGTTTGGTTTGCCAGGTTTGTTTGTTTCTTGGAAAAATTGTCTTACATAGTATTGCTAAGAGAAAGCCAGAAGAGAATAGCATCAATTAAAATCAAGTGATTAGGGCTCTTGAGGTTTTTGTCATTACATGCTTCCTTTTTTTACTCTGAAGAGCCATGAAATCAGAGCAAATAGTTTGTGCCACCATGGCTTCTCCTTGCTAGGTTGAGTGGTTTCAAAAAGCATTCTTATACATTACATGTTTTTCGTTTGGGCACAAAACTCTCATTTTTCTGTCTGGCATCAGTTCAGAGTAAACTACAAAAGGACAAATATGTTATTTTTAAAGCCTTCAGGACCAAAGCATTCAGTTGGATGACTTCAGTTAATTTGCCAGAGAAAACTCCCTTTTCTATTTTTATTCCCTCAAGTTTGCATGCTATTTCAGAAGTCACAGAGGGGGAAAAGCCAGTGTTTTCATTCATTGAATTCTGCAGTGTTCTTTTAGTGACTGCTATTAATACTCTCTGTAATTCTTTTTTTCCCTTCCTCTCTTGCAGATAAGTTTGCATTAGGAGACCAGTTTTAAATTGGCACAGTAATAATGGGCCTATTCAGTTGTTCAGTGGAATAGGCTTCTTATCAAGTGTTAAACTGTTTCTGGAGCTTTTGATTTATTTGTTAATTCTCCGTAGTAAATACTTGTCCTAGTTTTGCAAAATGGTTGTGAATAGTTCTAGTATCAGTTTCGATGAGTGCATCCAGTGAACTGGAATTTAACCCAGTAATATTAGAAAATGTTGATTATCTGGTATTTGCCAAGACAAGGGGAAGACAGAGCCATGTGGCTTAATTATTTTTAGTGGTATCTACGATACCATTGAACTATAAAATATTCAGTTTTGTCATAAGTTTCAGAAGTAATAGTCTTGATAAATAATGGAGTTGTATATGAAAGAATTTTGAAATACAAAAATGACATCCTAATTAACTGTCGCAATACCTAACATTTCTAATTAATAGGTTCACCACAGTTTCACCTATGAACTTGAAATTTTGTAAAGAACAGAATGATGTGGCTGGATGTTCCATCTTTTTCTTCATGTTTCTTTTGTTTCCATTTTGATTATAAGCTTAGTGTTGCTGTTCTTATAAATTAAATGTTAATATAAGCCCTTTCCTATTCTTTTTAGTAGAATCTGTTTCTCTTCCTATTCTTTATCCTTTCTTCTTACTCTTCACAATATGGGTTGAGTTCTCATTCAATACCTTGCTTGTGGCAAGTTTCACATCTACACCCAAATTGTATTTCTTAAATTAATCTGAGAGGGGCTGACAACATTTTGAGAATTTCCCACAGTCAAATAGTATATGGTCCAGAATATCTGGCACTCTACATCCATGAAAACACCATCTTTCCTCTAAGGGAGTTTGAGGGAAAGATGTTAAATCATGCCTTAAGATAGGCCCTTTTAGTTGATGAATCATGTAATATTAGTAAATATGGTAGCAATGCACTCCAGTGCCACAGAGAGCATACACTTACGGTTGTTTGAGGCTAAGGACTAAGCATCTATTTGCTTCCTAACTTTATGTTCCACCTGTGTAACCAGAAAGGAAATATCTAGCCCCATGATATAGTTTCTGAAGGACTATTTATCAAATCCTTTGGGGAACCCTGGGTCCCTCAACAACCCTGGTAACAAGCAATAGGATTATGGGTTGAAATGTATTCGAACCATTATCCAGAAGTGTACCATTATCCAGAAGTGTGCAACTATGCTCCTGTTTCTAGTTTCTGTTGTCCAAGGTCTGCTATGAGAGTTCTATTTAGTATACAATTGGTAATTGCCTAATGAAGGAAAATGGTAAGTTTTCCATCTGATTGGTAAAAGCTTCAATGCAGGCCAGGCTTCCAAAAAGGAACTGGGGGGTTAATTTAGTTTTGAATACTTTAAGTACTGCAGACAAGTTTTTATTCCCCTTCTGAAGGAAAAATTTGACCAGTTCTCATAACTTCCCTTCTGTGCCATGTCCATCTATTATTAAAGAAGAAATGTATGCCTAAGTATTTAAAATTATTCATTTGCTTAATCTGATTTCCTTTCACCTACCAGTGATATTTATATCTTATCTTCACAAAGACCATCATTTTGTTTTTTTCATAGTTTATTCTAAGTTGATGTTCAATACAGTAGTGAATAAATTGTTTTAAATAATGAATTAATCTTACTATAGATCTTGAAAGGATAACAGTGTCATCTACATAAAGCAATAATGGGGTTGATCTTTTATTTATTTGGGAACGGTGCCCATTTACCTTCCCAATCTACCCTGAGCATCCAAAGAGGGCAATATATAAATAGAATAAATAAATAAATAAATAAATAGGTGAATCGCTAAGGAAGAGATTGAACAGATGTAGGGCAAGATGTCAATTTCAGTCCAATGTCAATTGGGATTTTAGATGTTTAGTTCCCTTCTGTAGTGTACTAAACTTGGCATGTGTTATCACTATAAGTTGTTTTAATGCAAAAGATATTGGTCGATTCCCAGGTTTGCTAATTTGGACCATATCCTCTCCCTTGGAATAGTGTCAAATGCCATATTTAAATCAATGCATGTGGCAAATAATTGGCCCCTCTAAGCCTTAGGTTCTATACATCTCTTAATAAGAAAGAATAACACTATACCGTGGTCTAATATCAAACACCACCTGAACTGGTTGTGATAGGCTTGTAAACATTCCAATCCTGTTGAGTTGGCATTGCCTTAATGGTAATGGGTTCTACTACGTGCTAATATATTCATAGAATCATAGAATCATAGAATCATAGAGTTGGAAGGGGCCATACAGGCCATCTAGTCCAACCCCCTGCTCAACGCAGGATTAGCCCTAAGCATCCTAAAGCATCCAAGAAAAGTGTGTATCCAACCTTTGCTTGAAGACTTCCAGTGAGGGGGAGCTCACCACCTCCTTAGGCAGCCTATTCCACTGCTGAACTATTCTGACTGTGAAAAACTTTTTCCTGATATCTAGCCTATATCGTTGTACTTGAAGTTTAAACCCATTACTGCGTGTCCTCTCCTCTGCAGCCAGCAGAAACAGCATCCTGCCCTCCTCCAAGTGACAACCTTTCAAATACTTAAAGAGGGCTATCATGTCCCCTCTCAACCTCCTTTTCTCCAGGCTGAACATTCCCAAGTCCCTCAACCTATCTTCATAGGGCTTGGTCCCTTGGCCCCAGATCATCTTCGTCGCTCTCCTCTGTACCCTTTCAATTTTATCGATGTCCTTCTTGAAGTGAGGCTTCCAGAACTGCACACAGTACTCCAGGTGTGGTCTGACCAGTGCCGTATACAATGGGACTATGACATCTTGTGATTTTGATGTGATGCCTCTGTTGATACAGCCCAAAATGGCATTTGCCTTTTTTACCGCTGCATCACACTGCCTGCTCATGTTTAGTTTACAATCCACAAGTACCCCAAGGTCTTGTTCACACACAGTGCTACCTAGAAGCGTATCCCCCATCCAGTAGGCATGCTTTTCATTATTCTGACCCAGATGCAGAACTTTACACTTATCTTTATTAAATTGCATCTTGTTCTCATTTGCCCATTTTTCCATTGTGTTCAGATCTCGTTGAACTCTGTCTCTATCTTCCGGAGTATTTGCCAGTCCTCCCAATTTGGTGTCATCTGCAAACTTGATGAGTAGTCCCTCCACCCCCTCATCTAGATCATTAATAAATATGTTAAAAAGTATCGGGCCGAGCACCGAGCCCTGAGGTATCCCGCTACTCACCTCTCTCCAGTCTGATGAAACACCATTGACAACAACTCTTTGAGTGCGGTTCTCTAACCAATTCCCTATCCACCTAACTATCTGAAAATCCAGATTGCAGTCCTTCAAGTTATCCATCAGAACATCATGGGGAACCTTGTCAAAAGCTTTACTAAAATCCAAGTAAATGACATCAACCGAATTTCCCCGATCCAGCAAACCTGTTACTTGGTCAAAAAAAGAAACTAGGTTGGTCTGGCAGGACCTGTTGGAGACAAATCCATGCTGACTTCCTTGGATCACCAAATTGTCCTCCAGATGTTTGCAGATCGCTCCCTTTAATATCTGCTCCATTATCTTCCCCACAACAGAGGTCAGACTCACTGGTCTGTAGTTTCCTGGGTCATCCTTCCTCCCTTTTTTGTAGATCAGAATAACGTTTGCTCTTTTCCAGTCCTCCGGGACATCTCCAGTCCTTAAAGAGGTTCCAAAGATGATGGACAAGGGCTGTGCAAGTTCTCTGGAAAGTTCTTTGAGTACTCTCGGGTGCATTTCATCTGGACCAGGGGATTTGAACTCATCCAGTGCAGCTAAATGCCTCTCGACAACCTCTCTATCCATGTTAACCTGCCACCCATACACTATCCTTTGGCTACAGCCATCTCTAGATGTGCCTAAACACTTTGACCTGTGGGAAAAAACTGATGTAAAATAGGCACTAAGCCTTTCTGCTTTCTCTGCATCTTTCGTTAGAGTTTGTCCATTTGCACCCAACAGTGGGCCTATTGCCTCCTTGACTTTACGTTTGCTCCTCACATAACTGAAAAATCTTTTCTTGTTACAATGGGCTTCCCTGGCCAATCTTAGCTCACTCTCAGCTTTGGACTTTCTGATGATTGATCTACAGTTCCTAGTAACCTGTAGGTACTCTTCTTTAGAGCTCTGTCCTTCCTTCCATTTCCTGAACATTTTCCTTTTCTTTCTTAGTTCCTCTTGAAGTTCTCTGTTCATCCAAATAGGCTTCTTAGAGCTCCTGCAGTGTTTTCGTATTTCTGGAATAGTCATTGATTGAGCATGCAATAGCTCTTGTTTGAGTAGCGCCCACCCTTCACATGCTCCCTTCCCTTCCAGCATTCTCGTCCATGGTATGACACTCATCATGTCTCTGAGTTTATTAAAGTTTGCCCTACGAAAATCCAACATCCGCGTCTGGCTACAAGCTTCCTTGGCTCCCCATCTCAAAAGGAATTCTATGAGGACATGGTCACTTCCCCCTAGGGTCCCCACCTCCTTCACCTCATCCACCAACTCTTGCCTGTTGGTCAGTATTAAGTCCAGTATGGCTGAACCTCTTGTGGGTTCATCTACCATTTGATAAATGAAATTGTCAGCCAGGCAGGTCAGAAACTTGCATGACTGAGGACGCTTCGCAGAGTTAGTTTCCCAGCACACATCTGGGATGATGACAAGGTCCTGCCGTTTGGATATTTTCTCAAGCTGCTCACAAAGTGCAGCATCCACATCCTCTCGTTGGTCAGGCGGTCAGTAGCAGACACCAA
The DNA here is from genome assembly GCF_049243985.1 of Paroedura picta. Lineage (NCBI taxonomy): Eukaryota > Metazoa > Chordata > Lepidosauria > Squamata > Gekkonidae > Paroedura > Paroedura picta. The sequence continues at coordinate 53,758,431 of NC_135371.1, read as the reverse complement.
CCACCACACTGTTTGTTTTCCCCTCGCTTATTTTCACCCAGATGCTTTCCACTGCAGATATGCTCTCCTTCACTAGCATTTCCTGACAGGTAAGCCCTTTCCTCACATACAGTGCCACTCCTCCACCTCTTCGATCTATTCTGTTTTTTCTGAACAGTTCATATCCATCCACCATTACATTCCAGTCATGAGAATCATTCCACCAAGTTTCTGTAATGCCTACTAGATCATACCTTTCCATCAGCATAAGAAGTTCCAGCTCTTCCTTTTTATTGCCCATGCTTCGGGCGTTAGTATAAAGACAACTGAATCCTTTTACTTTTGGTTCCCTATGAGCTGGCCTTGCCGGTTGGGCTGCCTCCGATCGTTTTCCTTCCATACACTCCCTATGTTGATCGTCTCCTTCCCCTAGTGGCTTTAATTTAAAGCTCTCCTGATGAATCTCCCCAGGTTCCTGCCAAACACATTCTTCCCCAGTTTCGATAAGTGCAGTCCATCAGGTGCTAGTAGGCCTTCCTCAAGAAAGCCTATCCCATGGTCCCAGAAACCAAATCTCTCCTGCCAGCACCAACTATGCAGCCAGTGATTCACCTCCATTATCTTCCTCTCCCGATGCATTCCTCTTCCCTTGACAGGCAAGATTGAAGAGAATACCACTTGTGCCCCCATTTGCTTGAGCTTCCTCCCCAGATCTTGATAGTCTTTTTTAATAGGAGCGATGGTATTCAGGGACATGTCATTCGTTCCCACATGGACCATCACAAATGGGTAGCGATCTGTAGATTTGAGGAGTTTGGGCAGCCTTTCTGAAACATCTTTAATTTTCGCCCCTGGCAAGCAACACACCTCTCGGGTTAGGGGGTCGGGCCCAGCCACATGGCGATCCATTCCTCTTAGCAGGGAGTCTCCAATTACCAGTAGTCTCCTTTTTTTTTTTCTTCTCAACTCCATTTCCTTCTGTCCCCGTGGCCTCTTCCCTTTGTCTTAGAGTTTGTTTTGGGACCTCTTCCCTTGTTGACCCTTGCACCTCCTCTGCAAAGGCCTGAAATCTATTCTGGAGCACCAAAGGCCCCGAGAACTGTCTCGCCCTTCGCCGTTCAGTCTTTTTCCGAACTGCCTGCAGAGGCTCCCTATTGTGGTCAATCTCCTTGTCCTCTTCAGGACTGGTTGTATTCTCTTTATTCCATGTTGCAGAGCTCTGGACTATGAACTCCTCCCCTTTCTTACTTTGGGTCAGAGTAATAATTCTGTTTTCTAGTCCTCTAATCTTTTCCTCCAAAAGTCTTACCAGCTTACACTTGGGGCAGCTGTAGTCCATCTTGTCTTCTGGGAGGAAGGCAATCATGTCACACTCACTGCAGATGATGGGATGAGTGTCCTGGAGGTCCATTGTAATGTCTAGGCAGTGGAAGTACTAGGGAAATATAATCTACTGATTCTAATTGCTCGGCCAAGAACCCCAGGTTAAGAGCCACAGGCCAAGAGCCCTTTGTCTCTCGCCCTTCGGCTCTCGCCTCTGGTGAGGAGCAGCCCTTTTTAAGCCTCCCAACAATTACCCAGCAATCACCTCACCCAGGCAGAACAATAGCCTCACCTGGTCAGCAGCAACTCTCCCCAGTAGTTCTTTCCACGTGCTCTCAGTTGTCTGAGCTCTATTGCACTGGTTCTTCCGGGTTTGTGGCCCCCTTCCCCTTGCTTGTGGTATGATTCTGTGATAAACAACACTTATGTTGAGCTGGCATTGCAACAATGGCAATGCATTCTGTTGGGTACTTTTTGATTGTACTGGTATTACTGAGCACTCTGTGTATTGCAGTGCCACTGCTAGACTTGCAAAATGCCCCCTATCAGTTTCTACTGAAGAGATTGTCTAACTTGTAGAATCATAGAGTTGAAAGGGACCTCCTGGGTCATCTAGTCCAATCCCCACACAATGCAGGACACTCACAACCCTATCGCTCATTCACTATAACCTGTCACTCCCTTGAACCATCACAGAATCACCCTCTCCATCAAATGGCTATCCAGACTGTTTAAAAATTTCCAAAGATGGAGAATCCACCACCTCCCGAGGAAGCCTATTCCACTGAGAAACTACTCTAACTGAAAGGAACTTCTTCCGGATGTTTAGACGGAAGTTCTTTTGAATTAATTTCATCCCATTGGTTCTGGTCTGTCCCTCCGGAGCAAGAGAGAACATCTCTGCTCTATCCTCTATAAAGCAGCCTTTTAAATATTGAAGATGGTTATCAGATCCCCTCTCAGTCATCTCCTCTCCAGGCTAAACAGACCAAGCTCCCCCTACCTTTCCTCATATGCCTTGGTCTCCAAACCCCTCACCATCTTTGTTGCCCTACGATGGACATGCTCCAGTTTGTCTACATCCCTCTTCAACTGTGGTGCCCAAAGCTGAACACAGTACTCAAAGTGAGGCCAAACCAGAGCAAAGTGATACCAGCACCTCCCACGATCTAGACATCATATTCCATTTGATACAGCCCAAAATCCCATTTGCCTTCTTAGCCATTGAGTCATACTGCTGACATGTTCAAGGTATGATCACTAAGACTCCTAGATCCTTTTCGCACATGCTACTGCCAAGTCTCCCCCATCTTATATTGGTGTATATGGTTTTTCCTACCTTAATGCAGGACTTTATATTTTTCTCTATTGAATTTCATTTTATTCAGTTTAGCTCATTTCTCGAGCCTATCAAGATCATCCTGTATTGATATATTTAAAAAGATTATCCTGCATTTTGATTCTGCCTTCTGTTGTGTTTGCTACCCCTCCCAGTTTAGTATCAACGGCAAATTTAATAAATACCATGTTGAACAACACAGGCCCCAGGACAGATCCTTGGGCCACTCCACTTGTCACTCTTCTCCAAGAGGATGCTGAACCATTAATAAGCACCCTTTGGGTAAGATCTGTCAACCAGTTATTGATCCTTCTGACAGAATCAGGATCCATACCGCAATTTACCAACTTGACCTTAATCAGGTTTTCACTGCCACATTGACACTGATTCTGTCAAGCACATTGTACTGGTGCTGTTGTCTTTCAAAAATACCCCTCCACCACCTTCAGTTTCTACTGAAGAGATTCTCTGAGACTTTTATTCTGTTATGTTGAGCCTCTATTGTCCTTGCTGTTTTGCTGTTTTCCCGTCCATTGGAAACTACATTGGAAACAATGGAGGGCGGGGCACCTTCTTTTGTGTGATGTAAACCAGACCCTGTAAATCCAGGTAGAGGAGAGTCAGCTGGAGATCTTCTGCAAGTTTGGTGCCTCTAGCATGTTGGGTGAGGGGCGGCTATTCTACTACATCACAAACGGAACCAATTAATCTAACTCCTAAAGGTTTGTGAGGGTTTGTGGTTCACGAACCAGGAACCATGAAGCAAACTGAACTACATTTGCCTGATTCATGCCCATCCCTATTTATTCAACTTTTTTTTTTTGCATGTGCAATTTTATGCCATTGTTTGGGACTAAATACACATTGGTTTTCAAGTAGGGCCTCTTTCTGCCCCATCATAATCCTTCAGACTCCACTCCATTGTAATAGTCATGCTGAAATGTAATCCTGGCACATTAATATTACTATGCTATCACTCATGTATGTGTTTGTGTTTAATTGCTGCAATGGGGATTTATTAACAATATTATCATCCTTTTCTAGTAGACATTAGTCAGAATCACTATGTAAAGTTGCAAGTCTTTCAAAACTTTTAATAATTGTATTTATATATTGGTCCTGAGTCTTTGCAGCATTAACCACATGAAACTTTGTAGTCATTACAATGAACCTGTGATTTGGATCAGTATCATTATACATTTGATACAATGACTGGCAGTTTGAAAAGCAAGACACAATCTTCTGTGAAAGTGGACAGGGAGTGCTTTAAATTATTTCTTTGTCAAATGTATGTTTGAGTCATGCAGTAGAGATGGGGTTTTTAGATACCATAAATCATAACTGACTGCATTAGAACAGTTCCTCGTGGAGCCAACAAGAGCTATAACAACTCTTCAGTTGGTTTTGACGGGGCCTTGAAACCTGTTTTAAGAAGCAAGTGTTGTAGCACTGATTAGGAATAGTGAGCACAATGCGATTAAGTTCAGCTTGGAAAGGTACCCTTAAAGTTTAAATGAAAACTTTGCAAGAATTAGGGAACTAATCAGAAGGATGTTAAAAGGGAGAATTAAGAAAGTCAAATCCCTCTAGGATGCCTGGAAATTATTTAAAACTACATTGACTGAGGGCAAGACACAACATATATCTCAAGTCAGGAAAATTCCACCAAGTCTAAAAGAATGCCAGTGTGGTTAACTATTCAAGTTAAAGAAGTGGGAAGCTTGACCAAATGAGGCGCACAGAAAGGAACCTAGGTCCTGGCAAACCAAAAGTAAATTGACAATAAAGCAAGCCAAAATAGAATTTGACGAACAGATTGCCAAGAATGTTAAGACCAATATTTTTTTTTTTAAATATATCAGGAGCAGGAAACTGGCTAGGGAGGCAGTTGGGCTGTTGGCAAAAGAATGAAAAGATTATATAAGGAAGATGGTGAGATGACAGAGAAGCATAATACTTTTTTGATTTGTGGGAAGTGGTGGGCCGGTACTCACCTTGGAGATAATGCTTTGAGCAAGGTGTTTGAAGAGCTGGGTCAAATTGAAGTGACAGAGGATGAAGTTCTATGACCACTAGGCAAACTGAAAGCTAATTTAGTCTCCAGGATCAAATAGCATACACATGAAGCTTCTTTTTAAAATGCAACTATTTTTTATCTGTCTGTCTATCTTTCTATCACCTATTAATCTTTCAACTTTTAGCCCATGACTCCTGAAAAACAGCTTGTGGTGGGTTGCAAACAATTGTTTCTGACTACAACTCCATTAAAACCCTTTACCCCCCCCCCCCACAATAATCAGTTTACCAAGTGGCAAAAAAAACTAAACCCATCTTCCAGATGGTGGTCTCCACCGGGGGGGGGGGTAAAGCTGATGACCTGGCTCAATCTGGAGGGACCCAAGATCTTCCTCCCCCTGGCCTCAATCTAAAATTGAACAAAGCTATCTGTTAACCAGTATTATTAATTTAACAGAGGACTTGAAGTAGCAAATATCACAACTATTTTTAAAAGGATCCAAAGAGGATCCAAATGATTAGAGATGATAACACATTAGTCAAAATGGTAAAAACCAAAGTGAATTGTGAAGACCCACAGGAGGCTTTTCATGGCATGGCGGCATGGCAAATGAAGTTCAACGTAGATAATGGTAAGGTTAGGTTCACTAGAGTTTTTAAAAAATCCCAACTTTAAATATATATTAATCAGAATCAGTTTTGAACAGTCTGAGATAAACACAAGAACACCCGCTTGGGTGATTCGAGTGCCACAGGAATCCATGGATGGGAGGGTTATGATAAGTTTTGCCTCATGCTGGAACAGAACAAAAAGCAACCAAAACGCAAAACTGCACTTCAAGCATGGGGACTCACAACATGCTAAATTACTGTGGCTGACATTTTAATTGAGTTATGGTGTGACTGTGTTATTGCACATACACAGACCCCTGAAAAAGGGGGGAGGCATGACGGGAGGTGGGACTGCCCACTGTCCCAATGAAAATGCAAAACTCATGTTATGATTGGAGTCTTGACCAGTGACAGGAGAAAACCACAGATGCAGTATGCCAGGTGCAAATTTGGAGTCTACCCTTAGAACCCAGTGCAGTGAAAGCACCTCGACATGTCGTAATTGCAGAAAAATGCCTAGTGTGCAGCAGCAGTGAAAAAAGCACACTCTATTTTGGGGCTTATTAGGAAAGATACTGAGAATCAGAATCACACAGAGCTGGATGAGACCACAAAGGGCCATCCAGTCCAGCCTCCTACCTTTTGGGGGACTTAAAAAAACACAAACTCCTGACAGGTGCTCATCCAATCTCCTCATAAAAACTTCCAACCAAAGAGATTTTACCACCCCCCAAGGCAGCAAATTTGATCTACAAACTGCCCTCAATGTGAGAGAACACTTTCTAATATTTAAATGGAACCTCCTTTCCTGTAATTTGAACCCATTGCTCCTAGTTCTTTTCTCTAAAGCTGTGCTAAACAAGCTGCCCCCTCTTTAACATGTATTTAAAAAAGCTATCATATCACCCCTTGTCTTCCCCTTCTCGAGGCTACACATACACAACTCTCTCAACCACTCCTCATAAGGCATGGATTCCAGCCCTTCAACCATCCTAGTCACCCTTTTCTGAACACATTTCAACTTGTCAATACCCTTTTTGAACTGCAGCACTCAGAACTAGACACAAGATTCCAAATAAAGTCTAACTAATACAAAATAGATTGGTATTTTAATTTCCCTTGCTCTAGATTCTATGCTTTTAGCAGTGCATTAGCCTTCTTAGCTGCCATAGCACACTGTTGGCTCATATTCAACTGATTGTCCACCAGGATTCCTAAGTCCCTTTCACATGTATTACTATTACTATCAAGCCATGTATCTCCTATATTGTGGTTATCTATCACATTTGTATTACCCAAACGTAATACTTTACTCTTCTCCCTATTCAAATTAATTTTGTTGGCTATGACCCAATTTTCCAATCTATCCAGATCCCTTGAATACTAGCCCTTTCCTCTAGGGTATTAGCCACCCCACCAAATTTGATTAATGTAGCCACTAATGTACCTACATCATTAATGAAGGTGTTAAACAACAGAATCCTGGGGTACACCACTGGTCACCTCTCTCCAAGAGGAAGATGAGCCATTGATGAGCACCCTTTGGATGATGAGCCAGCCAGTTACAAATCCATTTGATTATGATCCTATTCATTCTTTTTTTTTTTAACGAACTTTATCACAAGCATGTCATTGGGGACCTTACTAAAATCCAGAATATCATTGGGGGCCTTAGTAAAATCAAAATGTGCTATACCCATCACATTTCCTGTCATTATATTTTTAAAAAATCACAGAATCACAGAATCATAGAGCTGGAAGGGGCCACACAGGCTATCTAGTCCAACCCCTCGCTCAACGCAGGATCAGCCCAAAGCATCCAAGAAAAGTGTGTATCCAACCTTTGCTTGAAGACTGCCAGTGAGGGGGAGCTCACCACCTCCTTAGGCAGCCTATTCCACTGCTGAACTAACCTCCTTAGGCGGCCTTTTTCACTGCTGAACTAAAGACTAATAAAGATTAGTCTGACAGGACTTATCCCTGAGATTTTTATTAAGCACCACATTATTCTCTAAGTGTTTACACACTACCTGTTTAATAATCTGTTTCAAAACCTTTCCTGGTATCGATGTTAGAATGACTGGACAGTAGTTGAATCTTTTTTTTTTTAATGGGTAACACATTTACCCTCTTTCAGTCCATTGGAACTTCACGTTCTCCAGGACTTCTCAAAGTTAAGTGTTAAAGATTCTGAGATTTCCTCTGCCAGTTCTTTCAATATTCTTGTAATGTATCATATCCTGGAGATTTAATTTCATGTAAAGTAGCAAAATATTTCTGTACAACATCTTTATCAATTATATAATTTATCCCTTCCCCAATATTCTCTACTTCATTTTCTCAGTTGAATATCTTTTTCATTATGACAAAACACAAATAAAGAAGGTATTAAACACTTCTGCCTTGTTACCCCTGTTATCCTGACACCATTGTCTCCACATAAGAAACCTGCCACTTCCTTATTTTTCATTTTGCTCATTCCCAACCTTCACTTTTTAAATGTTCTCCCTACATTTCCTGGCTATTTTTAAAAGTTGCTCCTTGGTGATTTCTTCCTTTGCTATTTCATGTAAATTTTCTTTTTAAATCTTAACTCATTTAGGAGTTCTTTAGTCATCCATCTTGGCTTCTTTTGACATCTTCCATTCCTCCGCTTCATTGGAACTGTTTGATATTGTGTCTTCAGTATTTCATATTTAAGATATTCCCATCCATCATTTGCTCTCTTGTCTTTTAGTATATCTGACCATGAAATTGCCCTCAGTACTTCCCTTAATTTACTAAAATCAGCTCTCTTAGAGTCTAAAATACATGTCTGGCTATACTTAGGATCTCAAACTCCAAGAGAACATGGTCACTCTGACCTAGATAGCCCACTTCCTTGCTATATTTTTACGCACTGTGCAGTGATATTTTAAAATTCAGATACTGTCATTATTAGTATATACTTCTAATCTTTTAAAATCTTTATTTTTACAATCTTGCCACCTTGTGGTGTGCATTGGCAATGAAGCTTGATCAAAATTCCTTTATAAACAAAATGTATTGTTTTTTTATTCAATATGTAAATAGCAGGAGTGTGCAATTCATCACATTGGTCTGAATGACTATAATTGTCAGGAATCAGATCTTGATAATAACAAAGTACAAGGGGGATAGGTGGGGTAGTTATAGGGCTCACCAAATAAGGGAGGGGGGCGAAGGTATTTCGGCGGGAGAGTGAAAAGGGTGGCAGGGGAGAGTGGGTTCCCAAGCCGCCAGATGGCCCGGAACCTTATCAAACAGTTGGCTCATTGTTGAGACTTTGAGTTGTCTCCGCAAGGACACTTACAGTAAGATTGATACATTCGCATGGAGCCTCTCCCACTGGGAATGGAAGGGAGTAAGGATCCCAGAGGACAGGTTTATTGCTTTATGGCCTTGGCCGGAGCCGGCCAGGGAAGGCAGGAAGGTGTGAGAAAATGCAGGAATGGAAGAAGCCCTGGATGGCATGAATCGAGGTTCAAGACAATAATAAAGTTTGAACTGAACTGAATACATTGAGCTATTGGATCATAGACTGTTATTGGTGCAGCTTGTTCTTGCTTTTGAATATGATATTGATACTCTTAGAAACTGAAATATAACTTGACACTCACACTTTAAGCATAGAAGCATGGAGGTTCTGAAGACAATAGGAAAGAAAGATTAGAAAAGGAATTGGTTGTATATAGACTGTAGATGGATTTATATTGTTTGTGGGGCCAGAGAAATTTTCATTCCTGTTGTTTTAATCCAAGTTGTTCTATATTCCAATTTTGTTAAAAAAAAAAAAAAGAGATCTCCTTTGGTTCATGGTAGAATTTGCTAATTGGTGGGGGAAATGGACACTGATTAATGGGCAATTAGATATAGCAAGAAACTATTTGTCTCAAACCATCTGGAAGTTTTCACACCCATTTACAAGGAGAGAAGGAGAAAAACCAATTTGCATGATTGAATTTGCCAAGACTATTGGTGGAAAAACTACTCAGAGATGGTGTAAGGTATATTGAGGAAGTTGTATTGATGTTGCTGCCACCACCACTTCTACTTAATATTTACTAGAGTGGCCACAAATCTAAAAATTCCAGTTTAGCCCCTGAGCCAAACTCCAAACCAAGCCAGAATTTCTCTCAAACTGAACCAGCCAGTTTGCATTCCCCTTACTCCTGGCTGTGGAAACATGGTTGAGAAAATGAAAGAGTAACCATTTCTCTCCCCCCCCCCAGTTCAAAGCAAAGGGGAGAAAAATTGATTTGTTTAATGGTTTGCAGCAATTTAAACCTAACAGCTGATGGGTGGACCCACCTGTCTATTAGATTTAAATGACTGGCAGACATTTCAATTGTGTTACCTTCCTCTCCCAAGTTGGGGGAAGCAAAATGGACTGGTGGAATGGCTTGCAGTTATTTCACTCTAACAGCAGGGTGGGGAATGAAATGGAAGCCAGGGGGGAGTGAAATGGGTGGGTTATGTGGCTTGTAGCCATGCCATTAGGTTTAAATGGCTGCAAGCCATTACATCAATCCACTTTACTTCTCCCTGCTTCCTGGTGGACTGACCCTGCTCAGCTGTTAGGCTTAAATGGCCCAAACAATTGGATTAAAGTCTGGAAAAATTCAGGGAAGGCACTAAATTTTGGTATGTGAACTGGTTCATGACCATTGCTAATATTTACTGTCAAGGATACTGTATCATATGCTACAGCCTTGATACTAGCCCTGAGGTCATCTTGATGTTTGCTGCTTCCTCTTGTTCCTCATCATTTGTTCCACCTACATTTGTAGATAAACAATTTATTACAAAGTCTTCAGTTTGCTCCATTAGAAAAAGAAATATAATCTGTAATGGCCACATGGAACTTGGAACAGGAGAAGTGTGAAATACACCATACCTGATATGTAAACAAGTGTAAGGCTTCAGGTATAAGGCTTCAACTGAGCTGAAGAACAGGCTGGAACTAGAAGTCAGAAGAGACATACAGCTTCTTGAACTAGTGGCTTCTCACAAGCAGTCACCAATTAAGTTGAGCAGTGTGATAATCATCATGTGTTTTCTGTTTGTACATATTACCAGGAGACTGAACTAAGAGGAGACACAGGGCTGTCCTTTTTTGGCAGCAGAAACATGACTCCTTGAGATTTCAAAATTATATAGGCTGTAATTCTAACCATGCTTTCTAAAGTATAAGCCTGATTGAGAATTATTTTTGAGTAAACATGGTCAGGATTTAGTGCCAGTCTCCCTGATGTTTGTGCTAAATGTGAATTTTAATACAAGATAGCACATAAAAAAGAGAAATCATTATCTGACTAATACAATAAAAGCTACATATATTGGACTGATTGAATGAATAGATTCCTGAGTGTTCTTTTTCTAGAAAAGAACTGAAAAACAACAACAGAAATGGAATTTGGTTGAATCCAGTGAGATTTTTGTTCAAGGGGGTTCCGTTATCCTCAGCATGGTCTTTTTAATGGTCAAAGGGAATCCTACTGTTTTCACCAGCAGAAAAGGTGGTTGGATACAACCCATGGCATATCTATCTAGAGGCTCCAATAACTACAAAGATTGTATGTTTGTGTGTGTGAAAAACATTTTTAGTAAAATACCTGAATGCTCAGAGATGTGTATATATTGTATCTTAAAGTGATCAAGATTGAATAATTTCTTGTGCTTAAGGCAATTGAGTCCTCAGATACTGGGAGAAAAATTGTTGATAATATGACTAGAAACTTACTAATTGCATTGCCCTTCTATTTCATGCTGCACATTATAGCACATTTATAGATTGCTACTGTTCTTCTACTTTGTGTTTGGTCTTTATCTTGAGAGTCTTTGTTGTTGCTTTCCCCCCAGCTTTGACAACAAGATTGATTTACTGCAGAAGAAATTGGTGATGTGACTCCAGTTCCCATTTATGAAGCTCATTTGTTTTTCTAAGGATAAACCAGCACTGTGAGTTGTATAAAGTTTTCAGTCTTATAGAGCAGTCTAAGTAATCTTTGAAAATAAACATCTGACTGATAGTGAAATGAAATCTGTCAAACTAATGGTAATGGCTTGCTTACTGAAAATGAAGTCTTTCTTTTTGAGAATGGTGTTCTGGCCCACATCACAGAGCATCTTATTTCTTTCATTAGATTTTTAAAGGGAAGGCATTTAAAACTGAAAAAAAACTTAAAGCATGGCTCAGTTCTGATATCATGCAGGAAGAAAAAGAAAAATGAATCCAGCTTGCAGATAATCATTGAAATTCTAGTTTGATTTAACAAATGCTGGCTTCATTTCCATCTCTCTGTAGCCTGGGAGGGCATTAGTTCAGAAAACATGGCAGGATCAAAGTAGGATTAAACCAAGATGTCTTAATTCAGGCATCACATAAACGTGTAGGTAATAAACTAACTTCATATCCTAGCTTCAGATCCTGATTTAATAAATCCTCACTAGTCATAGTGGACTGGCTAACTATATTCTAACTATAGTTAGTTTAGTTAATAATGGTTTCTGCATGATGTCTGAACTGAATTTCTAAGGCTGTATAGATATGCAATCAATGACTAACGGATATTTTTAACAGTTCATTTATAGTGAATTATTCCAGGTGAAAATCCAGGAATTACAAAATCAGTCCTTGATGAGGCTATAGTATTCTTAATGACACATACAAATATTTTCTTTTTATTGTTTCTTGATATTCAATTTGTCATTAAAAGGTTTTAGATTTTTGCATGGCATGATTAACCTTTTCAAACCATTTAGTGCCTGTGCATTTGAACTGCAGTTCTGCCTTAGATTAATGGTGTAAGATCAACATAGTAATGAACTAAATTTTCAGGCACATGGAAATAAGGTATTGTACTATTGTGAGGTAATGCTAGTTATTTTTGACAACATAAGCTAAATGAACAGGGTAAAGCAATTCTCAAACAACCTACTCAATGATTACAACGTGATTGTACTGGAGGAAGTGGTTTTAGGATTGTGTAACTTTGGCTATTAAAAATGTATGAGTACAGTCTTATCGATTGCAATGACAAGTGGACGCTATTAGATTCAGGTAGCCCGAAAGCAGCATAAGCGGGAGTGCTATTTATGGCACACCATGTTGATGTTGGGCTATCATGGAAGATATACCGTTGAAGAGGATAGTACCTTGTTCTACGTAATCGATATTATGGAGCATAGATGACAATATGAAGCATTTTTTAAAACGAGGCTTTATTTAATTATGCAGGAGATTCTGCTTTTCATATTGCAAATAATGTAGTCACAAATGTTATGTCCAATACCAGTCTCAGAGGCAAGTATAAAAAATTAATTTAAATATTTATTTTACATAATGTGGTTACCTATGCTATATCAATTTGAAATAGAAATAAATGTCAGTCTCCAGGGTTACCAAGTGTGTCGGGGAGGGGTGGCAAGGAGTTGGGGGGAGGCGAGGGGTGGCTTCATAGGCACGCAACATCCGTGGCACTTCCTGGGCCACATGGGAGGGTAGGCCGGGTGGCTGGCTACCTGCCTCGGCGGCTGGCCAGCTTGAAATGGCGGGCAGCAGCCGAAGGCGGGCTACGTCAGGAGGTGGGTGGTTCGGGTGGCGTTCTGACCAGTGGAGGGCCTAATTGGCTGGTGCTTCACACCAGCCAATTGGGCTCTCCACTGGTCAGTTTGGGGGCAGGAGGTGAATCGTCGCCCTTCCCTATCTCAGACCAACTCCTCCCAGAGAGTCCTTACTGTTTTTTTTTTTTTACTGCTGAGTAGTTAAAGATAGTTTTTACATAAGTGATGTTAAATATATAAATTGAGAATTCACTTCATGCATCTCATCAAATAGTTTCTAATAATGAAAGCTTAAACTACAATATGCATTTTTATGGTGAAGCAGATTCCTTTTTGGTTTTGTCACAATAGATTTAACTACAGTTAATTTAGTTCACAATGGTTTCTGCTTGATATCTGCACTGAATTTCTAAGGCTGTATAGATATGCAGGTAAAACAGATATTTAAACACTTATTGCAATAATGCAATTCTATATAACTAGAATTTTTGCCTTCATGGGGGCTTCACCCAATAGTATGTTTTTATCAAAGTTGTGGGAGGAAATACTTCTGAGCATGCACAGAGTGCCTTATCTTCATCCTTGAAAAACTGTCCACATACTTTTACAATTCAGTAGCATACTTAAAGCTGCAAACGAAGCAGAGGAATCACTGGATTATATTTTTAAATCCTTCTGTAAAAATGAGGATATAACTACATACCCTAAACTAGCGGTCCCCAACCTGTGGGCTGCGGACCACATGTGGTCCTTCAACTAATTGGAGGTGGGCCCCGAAGGATGCCTTTCCCCCCCCCCCCCGGCCCTTTACAACACACTTCAGGTGTCATTGTCTCCCATCACTCCCAGATGGGACTATCTCGTTGCACAGAAACAAGCTCAGGGTTCCCATTGATTTGTCATTGTCCTTATGTTCATTGTTATGGCTTGTCTGTATCTTATTTTGAAGGGATGTTTAAACATTACAATAGCGATCAGAGAGCATTAGGGCAGTGGTTGAGAGTAGAGGAGTAAACTATCCCCCCACTGGGCCTCAGTAAAAGGCATTGAGTGGTCCCTGGTGAGTGGTCCCCGGCATTGAGTGGTCCCTGGTGATAAAAAGGTTGGGGACCACTGCCCTAAACCTTTCATAAGATAAAATCAGAGGCTTTCTGGATCCTACTAGAAGTCTTTATACTCCAGTGTCCTATTTACTACACTTGCCAGCCTGATGGTTCTGGGAATCCAATCAGCAACAAATAAAAGAAACAGCTTATCCCACACAGTTGCTACCAACAAATGGGATTCAGGAGTATCCTGCCTCTGAACGTGGATGTTCTCTCTAGTGCTCACAGTTAGCAGCCAGTCATGAACTAGTCATCCTCCATGAAAATAGTCTAATCTTCTTTTAAACTCTCTTAAACGAATAGATGTCACTTCTTCTAGTAGTTCATTCAAAAATGACTTTCCTAGTGTTATGTAGGACTTCCTTTTGGCCAGCCAATCAAGTTCACTATGGGTAAACTCTGGCAGTGAAGCAGAAAAAACTAAAACTCTTTTCTTCACATAATTCATTATCTATGTAGGACGTCATAACTGTTTAATAGAAACAGAGGCAACTTTTCTTACCTTTTTTGAGCCAAACTATTCCTGCCAAAAATGCCTTCCTCTTCTGTCTGTAAACTCCCTTGTAAGCTCTGACAGGACTGCTCAACCAGAATAGCAATATGTGATATCATTATAAGTGATATGAGTATTTCAGGATTTAACTTTTTGTATTTGTTTTTTAAGAATTGTACAAATAAGATATACGTTATTTCCTCAAATTACAAATTTTGAAATACCCCCGCCATTATAATATTATTGTCCAAATATGTTTCTTCCTGATCTCATTACATAGGGATTTTTTTCAGGTCTAATCTTCTCTGATCTGGATACAGATATTGATCATTCTTCTTTCCGCTCTATGGAAAAGGTGGCTAGAAGACCTTTACTTCCTCACGAATCACGAAGCTATTATAATATTGTCTGATCCATATGCCTTCTTGTTCCATCTTTATCATGGGAAATAGTCTCCAATATTTTGAAAAGAAAAGGAGAGAGAAAGGCAAAGCAGGATTGATTCATTTAGAGGTCAGGCTGACCAGCCCTTCAGCCAATGCTGAGCCCATTTCCATAGAGGAAGAAAATTTGATAAATAAATTTTTACCACCACAAAAGGAATAAATTATTCTTTTTATTTATTCTTTTATTATATTCATTTTGTTTCATTTTGTTTTTATTAATGGCTTTATTTATTAATTAGTAATACATGAAGATTAAAGATAAAAATATTTATGAATGTTTTTGATTGTATTATTTTTGGCCTGAGCTTGATCCTTCATTGCACCAAAATATGATTATTTTTCTCTGAAGGCCAAGAAGCCTTTCCAATGTTGAAGAAAGTTATTTTGGGATTCTCTGTGGAGCAGGCTTGTTAATTTGGCTGTTGAAACAAGATCTTCTAGCTTGCTTATCCATATCTCTATTTCAGGCATCAGTGGTTGTTTCCATCTCTGTGCTATTACCAACATAGCCACCACTGTTGCGTAAAAAAACAGTTCTCTTAAACATTTTGGTATATTTGGTGGTATAAAGCATAATAACATAGATTCGGTGAACATTGGAAATTTGTGTTTCATGATGTTCTGCATCTTGGTGTGGACTGATCCAGAATTTTTGAATGATTTCACAGGTCCACCACATGTGATAATAAGATCCAATAGCTTCGATCTTATCTCCAACATTTGCCGTCTGTTTTTTGGGAGATTTTGTTTATATTTTTTGGGGTGATGTACCACCTATAGAATATTTTATACCAGCCCTCTCTTAGGTATTGGGATTTGGTTAACTTTAGAGTCTTAGACCATAATTGTTCCCATTCCTCATATTGGATTGTGTGCCCAAAGTTCTGCATCCATTTGATCATGCAGTTCTTCACCTGTTCGTCTTCTGTATCCAACTTCAATAGGCACTTGTATATCCGGCTTAGACGATGTGGCTTATTTTTTTTATTTGCATTTCAAATTCAGTGTAGGAACATAGGTGTTTATCTTGTTGGTTTAAGGCTGCCTTCATTCTTGAAACTAGCTTCCTATGCATTAGCCAATCTAGGTTTTTATTTTCTTTGACTAGCTGGGCATATTCCTTAAGATCCCCCTCTGGAGTGAGCAAATCTTGATATCTCAATGTTCCTATTTTATTGATTTGTGTCTGGTCCAAATATGCTTCTACTGTGATGTGGATATTTCCTACACAAACATGTGATGTATCAAGGCTGCCCCTTGCAGTAGCTATACCATATCTATCCGAGCAGTCAAGCCATGCCATGAAAATAATGCAAAAAATTATATCAAGAGGGTTGTTTTATTATATGCATTTGAACATAGTTGTTGTACTCAATAAATAATTCCGCATCCTCATTGTTTTCCAAAATCAAGCATGCATGAGTAAGGAAAGATGCTTTCAATACTTCAAGATAGAATACAAAAGAGATTCCTGCACTTTTGTTATTACAAGTTTGGTTATTAGCAGTACTGATAGCTTGTTGTTGAGAGGAATTGAACTGAAGCAGGCTTTCCTTCCATAGGTGATCAACACACTCAACTGACAGCAGCAATCTTCAGTTGAATGGTAGAGTTCTAGGGGGAGATTATCACTGAGGGAGAGAAAGCCATTCTGTTTGACAGCGGTTCTAATGTCGACAGACATCCTGGAATATGCCTCATTATAGCCATTGATCCATTACTCTGCTTGTTCGCATTTTGCAGCATGTCCTGTCAATAATTACACAGTGCAGTCCTATACTGAGTTACATCCTTCTAGATCCATGACTTCAAAGAATTTAGAAGGGTATAACTTCAGCTGAGAATTCAGTAGTCTCCATTTATGGATAAAACATCCTTTCCTTCCTGGACAAAGCCTGGTTGACATACTGGTATCTGACAAAATCCCTGTTTATACTCCTACCATACTGGAGGGCACACAATTTCTCTTTGTTATTTTATTTTTCAAAAATTAAACTGTCTCACCGGGCATGTGCTTACATTGGCTCCTTCACTTGACTCAGTTTTTTCCCCCTAATCCACTGCATATTTGCAATTTCCCTCTCTCTCTCTCTCTCTCTCTCTCTCTCTCTCTCTCTCTCTCTCTCTGGTATTATACGTACATAATGAAAATTATTGAGAACACAGCAATGTGAACATAAGCCCCTATGCAGCCTCTAGGCTGTACAGCAGAAGACTGAAATGGGAGAATTGACTTCTGAGGTATTTGGGTGAAAGACATTGGGTGAAAGACTGCACACATACAGTTTGGTCCTCAGCGCGGACGCCAGTTGCTGTGTCTCATGTTGATGCCAACAAAGCAGCAGCTGCTTGTATGAGTTGATGTCACAGCAAACACAGCTTTGTTTCTACTGCAATTATCATGTCAAAAATCTTCAGGAATCTGTTTGGAAAGAAAGTGGAATGGAATTCTCGCTTATGTGCTTTAATAATAATCCATGCTGCTAGGAGTGGCTAATTGAGATCCTTGGCACGGTATTATTTTGATAGTAATGGGAACTGTAGCAGGGTTCTGCAGCTCAGCTCAACACAAATTGGTGTAGCATTTGCCAGCTATGAAGCTGGCTGAGATAAGCTACCCAAAAGGTTGTACAGGAATTACTGCAACATGAACTTATGTGTTTGTTTTCCTTCTTTAAACCTGACTAATCACTGCGATATAAATTAAAACTAGACTTGCCAGATGTCGGGGTTTTGATGCAGTTAGAAGGTCGTATTGTTTTCCCGCTCACACAGAGAGATTTGTAGACCAGCAGCTACTATCTGAATTTGAACCTTGCAGAAGAGAGGCTGTTAGGTCGATGGAGGGACATGGCAGCTATTACAACTGACTGCCTGTGTAAGACTTTTCATTTTATTTAAGTGTCCTTTAGATGTGGTCATAAGTAACAATTTACATGTTTAGATTAAGACAGTACATAATCCATTATCAGGTTCCCACTGGCTTGAATTTTCTCTGTTTAGCTTCTGGTTCCTTTTCCAGATGACAACATTCTTCCAACTATGGTATGATTGCCGTTTTCACACCACAGCTAGATGTCACTTGAGTCTCATTGCTGTAGAACTGTTCACCTTGCTATGATTCTGAAACCCTCAGGGAAACAATCTGCTACCTTGCAGGAGATGCAGGATTCACAACAGAAAAAGCATTCCCCCCCCCCCCGTCAATCCATCTTGAGGTAGCACAGAAAACAAAATAACATTTGTGTGATACAGACCCTGATATATGTACCAACTTCTTTTTATCCAACCTCTGTTGAGAATGTGTTGACATTCTACACTTAAGTACATTTGTTGAAAAATGGTGCACAAAATAATTCTTGAATGTGATTTTTGGGTGCGATCAAGCATTAACATTTTTATACAGAAGGGGGCTTTGCTAAATTGTTCTTCTTTGAATGATAAAATATTGCAACTGATGTTTAATTTTTCTCTTCTTACAATTGTGAAATTATGATTGAATATATATGTCTCCTGCAATGTAATGTTCACTTTTTATAAAGCCCTTTCATTTCTCAGTTCTATGTTATACAGATTTGATGTATGCAGTGCCACTGATGGTAGAACCCAATGTCAATGTGGTCCCCAATTCAATTGGGGCAATAGTAATTTCTGTGCTTCAGTAGGCCCAAGCTTGCCCGTGCACACCCATTGAATGCATAAACAAAATTCAGGATGACTGCACGATGACAAGATGCTCAGTGAAAGCAAATGGAACTCCTGTGTAGCTGTTGTTTATCTCCAGACATCCTGCTGCTTCTTGCAGGCTACTAGAAAAAAAACACATCTCGTATAGAGGATGAATTAATGGGCTTGTCTCTGTTGTCTTTCATCTCTTCACTCTGCTTCTTCCAATTTCTTTCAGCTGAAATATGCCAGCTAAGTAGACTTAGTACATTGAAAGCCTTCATGCTTGCTTGGACAAGTTGTGGTTTGAAGAGCAAATTACAGCACATGCTAGAGTCTGGTATTAGAATCACTTCAGTGCTGGTCTTCATACAAACACTGATATAGACAGACAGATGGATAGATGGATAGATGGACAGATGGATAGATGGATAGACAGATGGTCAAAGACCAACAAGTCAAAATTCCACATCAAAGATTTGCTTTATGATTGCTTGCAGAGAAAAGTGATTTGACAGGCATGTGAGCATCCTGGGCCCCAGGAAAGACGCTTGACACCATAACTTTTGTACTGGCAACATCGGCCACAGCTTTTATTCCACCTAAGAGTGTTGGTGAAGGCATAGGGGAAAAACCTGCCCTGTGGTCAGCCGACCACACACATCCTGCTTATTTTCCCTATGGGCACATTCAGGAATCCCTTTCCTTCTCCCCACCAGGAGCAAAGGTTCCTGGCCCATAGGGCCCCTACCTGGGAAGTGTACCCACCCAAGGTACCGCAGGAGGCGCACACCCCCGTTGGTCCAACCTCAGGCCACCCGGCTGCATGAACCCCAAGCCTTTCCCAAGGGTCAGGTGTTCACGCCCAGCCGCCTCTTAGGAGGCCCCAATCTGGGAGTCGGGCACACTCCGTACTCCCTCCAAAACTCAGGTTCCCCCTATGCCGTTCCGCCAGCTGTGACAACTATGCAAAACACTTTCTTTTCTCTTCTTTTTTTTTTTTTTTGCAACCCGTTCAAACAGATATATGTAACTGCAAACAATAATAACTGAACTAAGGGAGGGAGGGAGGGAAAGCCTTCCGTCGCCAGCAGCTCTCCCCGGCCAAGTGAGGCAGGGCCGCGCACGTGGCGCTATTTATCCCCCGCCTCACCACGAACGCGCCACGCGCTTGATGCCGTCCGCCTCCGCAGACGGCCCGACGTCACTTCTTCGCGCCTCTTCCCTGGCGCCAGCTTCACCGCCCGTCAACTGGCGGCCTCGGTAAGGCGATGCCTTCTTTTGACAGGCATGTGAGCATCCTGGGCCCCAGGAAAGATGCTTGACACCATAACTTTTGTACTGGCAACATCGGCCACAGCTTTTATTCCACCTAAGAGTGTTGGTGAAGGCATAGGGGAAAAACCTGCCCTGTGGTCAGCCGACCACACACATCCTGCTTATTTTCCCTATGGGCACATTCAGGAATCCCTTTCCTTCTCCCCACCAGGAGCAAAGGTTCCTGGCCCATAGGGCCCCTACCTGGGAAGTGTACCCACCCAAGGTACCGCAGGAGGCGCACACCCCCGTTGGTCCAACCTCAGGCCACCCGGCTGCATGAACCCCAAGCCTTTCCCAAGGGTCAGGTGTTCACGCCCAGCCGCCTCTTAGGAGGCCCCAATCTGGGAGTCGGGCACACTCCGTACTCCCTCCAAAACTCAGGTTCCCCCTATGCCGTTCCGCCACTAGAACAGGGCCTATCGAGGTCCTGTTCCCGCCCAACACTCTTGTCCTCCAACCAGGCGCAGACCGCTGCCCTTATGCTGTACAGCCACAGGTCTGTGCCCCATTCGGATAAGTGTACGCCATCTTGGCGATACAATGCTTCCAGGTCACGATCCAAGTCTGGATGCCTGATGACCGTCCCTCCCCAGCCCTCAATGAATCTGGACACCATCTTATTGACTTTTCTGGCCGATAAATTCAGCCGCTTTGGAGCTAACGCATGCCGCCACTTCCTGCGTTCAACAATAACTGACCAAAACAACTTAGTCCTGGGCAAACGTTGCCGAAGGACCGTTAAGTCAGCAGTAATATCGTTAACCAACTGTAAACTTTTTAACTTGGGGATATCATTCCCCCCTAAATGAATTATCAGAGCCGCAGGTGCACCAGCTTGATACACCTGCTCCGACACCACCTCCAGCAACGCCTTCCACTTCTTCCCCCGGCATCCGGTCCATCGAAGGTGAATGCGATCACCGAGTCCCAGGTGAGGCCCCCAGCCAGAACACGCTGCATATAAGCCGGCACGGAAGACGTAACTGTGACCCACAATGAGGACTTCCAATGGTGGTGCTGAGAGCCCTGGAACAACGCACATGTTAGCCATTTTCTTTAAGGGCGCAGGTATGTTTTGTACACTTCTGACTTCCAGCGCCCCACCCCCATTATCTCCTGAGGTGTCGCCCCATCCGCATAGGCCTGCGTGGCGGCTCCTATACGAAAAGAGTGGGTCCCAAAATGGTTAGCCTCCAACCCCATACGCTTGATACAAAGCCTGAGGATGGCTGTAAACTGAAACCTCGAAAGATACGTCCCATTCCTGTGAATGAACAATGCCCCACCAACCTTCGGTCGTGCCTCCAAATACGCTCTTAGGGATGCCACTGGGCACGGCTCCCCCACAGGGGCTTGTCGTACATTAACCCAAACCCCTTTTCCAGACTGGTCCGTCTTGGACCGCCGCAGCTGTATCCTGACAGCATCGTGGAACACCCATACATCATCAATGGCTACAGTCGCACCCCCCATCTCCGCTCTGGAGGGTGATAGCATTTCACTACACCTAAAGGCACCATAAAAAGCCATCGTAAAGGCAGCCCTCAGTAGGAGTTCTTCATATGAAGAGAGGCAAACGTGCCCCAATGCCCCCACCAACTTCCCCAGTAATTTTTTGGTGATGGGGCGCCGCCGGTCCAGGTGGGGAGGGTTCACCCTCAACCACCCCTGTATGGCTCTTCTTGCCAGGAATGAGGACCCGGGATCCCAACCCCCTAAAGTTTTGCTGAAAAAAGACAGGCCCGCCAACTGGACCCTCAAGGTCCTAGGGGCCAAACCCCTCTCCTGCTGTCGGGCCAAGTATCGCAGAACCAGGGACTCCTCCATCGGCCATGGGGACTGAGCCCCAGCTTGTCTGGCGAACTGTACAAATGCTTCCGCTGCCCCTTTGTAGGCCCGACGAGTGGCTGCCGCCAATGAGCACATGACCCCTTCCAGTATCACTCGACGCCAAGGTTCCATAACCCCTGCGGGATCTCCTCCGGGTCCGGGTTCGCCCTGGGGGCTAACTGCCGAAAACGGGTGATCTGCGAACGAGATAAAGCGTCTGCGGCCTCATTACATATCCCCGCCACATGCCGGGCCCTGAACGTAATGTTTGCCCTGAGGCAAGTGAGTACCAATCTGCGTACCAGCTTCATTACCCGTTCGGACCTGGAAGTCTGCTTGTTGACGATGAACACTACTGCCTGATTATCACACCAAAAATTGACCCTGTGGTTCGCGAAGTTGCCTTGCCACAGGGTTACAGCCACCAGAATGGGGAACAATTCCAGGAAAGTGAGGTCTCGCCGTACCTCCGCTCCCCAGCCCTCGGGCCACTTACCTGCACACCAGCGATTCTCGTAATACACGCCAAAACCCATGCCCCCTGCTGCATCCGAGTGCACCTGAAGCTCATTGTCTAGTGCCAGTGGAGTCTGCCAAATGGCTACCCCATTGAAATTTGCGAGGAACTCCTGCCATACAGCCATGTCAGCCCTCAGGGCCGCTGAAATCCTAATGTGATGGTGCCGAGCCCGCACTCCGGCCATGGATCTGGCCATGCGAGCGCAAAATGCCCTACCTGGGGCCACCACCTTGCACACAAAGTTCAGATGACCTAGGAGCACCTGCATGTCCCTCAGCCTGCACTTCTGGCGCTCTGCCATGTCCCTCAGCAAGCGTTCTAAAGTGGCCAACTTGTCCTGCGGAAGGCTGGAAGAACCCCGTACTGAGTCTAAAGAGATGCCAAGAAAAGTTAGACTTGTAGCCGGGCCCTCCGTCTTGTCCCTCGCCAAAGGAACTCCTAGTGCCTCCGCCACCTCCTGGAATACCTGAAGCCGATCCGCGCAGGCCGTTGAACCCTGCGGCCCTGCCAGGAAATAATCATCTAGGTAATGAGTGATCTGCACGAACCCCCCTTTTTGCTTTACCACCCATTCCAAAAAGGTGCTGAAGGCCTCAAAGGCTGCGCATGCAACAGCGCAGCCCATGGGCATTGCCTTATCCACATACCAGGCATTTTGAAATTTCATGCCCAGCAGGCAGAAATCCTCCGGGTGAACTGGCAGCAGGCGGAAGGCCGACTGCACATCACATTTTGCCATCAAGGCCCCCTGTCCACACGACCTAACGATCGCTATTGCGTGGTCAAAAGAGGCATACTTAACTGTGCAAAATCCAGGGTCAATGTGGTCGTTCACCGAGTTCCCCTTGGGATAAGACAAATGGTGGATGAGGCGGAATTGCCCCTCTGCCTTCTTAGGCACCACTCCAATGGGAGATACTCGCAGATTATGCAAGGGCGGGTAGGGAAAGGGGCCTGCAATCCTGCCCGCCAAGCACTCCTTTTTTAATTTGTCCTTCACCACCTCTGGCATTTGCGTAGCCGATTTTAGATTCCCACTAACTGTAGCCACCCTCGCACCTGTGTAGGGAATGCGAAAACCTACCTCAAATCCTGCAAGCAGGTACCCTGCTGCCTCCCGGTCCGGGTATCGCAGCAGCCACGGCCGCAAAGCCGCCAACTGCACTGGGGTAGGGGCGAGGGTGAGCGCCAGCGTCTTGCTGGTTTCATGCCGTCCTGGGGTTGGCAGAAGGTCCTGGGGTTCCCGACCCTCCCTCCTTCCGTGCGAAGGATCGGGCCCCTCGAAAGGGCTGCTGATTACCACCATCCTTGTTGCACCCCAAACCTGTGTGGGCCCCACCGCACTTCTCGCACATATGTGCGTAGCGGCACGGCTTGCGAGTGCAGATGGTACGATTATAGTCCCAGCATGCCAGTGCCCTCTCTCGCCGGGCTGGGCCCGGTCTCCATTCCCTCTCACGCTGGGGCCTCATGTTCGGGCCCACCTTCACCAACCATGTGTCCTGGTGTTTTAGGTCCCAGCGGGCCCGGGGATTGTGAGAGGCCATTTCCCTGAAGCACCGGTCGTACTCCATGGCGGCCTCATCTCCCCCGAGCTCCCGAGCCTCCAGCACGTGGGCTAGGTATCGGCCCAGGTGCCACCCACGCTCTGGGTATGCCGCACTGATGAGGGAGGCATATTCCGTAAATCCCCGTAACCAGTTGGGAAAAGTGCGTTCCCATCTTGGCACCTCCCTCCTCCTGGCATCCTTGCGTTTTCCAGTGTCCCCTTTTTTGTTAGGCTGCCTTATAAATGCGAACACATCTATGAAATAGCCTTCCAGAGCCCGCTCACGCAGTTTGCGCGGCAAATGGATACCAGGAGGAGCCTCCGCATCAGTGTAGTGCTGAGGAGGAGCCCTGGCTTCGCCCACCACCCCTCTGGCTTCCAACTGCCGGCTTGCCATGGCCCGCCGCCTATGCAGCCATGAGGGAAGACCTGGCGTGAACGCCCCCTCCAGCCAATACCAGCCGTCCTTGTGCGTGCCATGCCCTGAATCCTCTGAAGAAAACTCACCCGAGGACGACGAGCTATGCCCATCACACCCTCGCTTGTGGCAACGGCGTGGCCGCCGCCTCCGGTGCCGGTCTCTTGCCCGGGAGACCGAGGCCCCCGTCCGCGCCTGATCCGAGCTGGCCTCTCTGCTACTCCTGCCTGTGGAGCTTGATGCCTGGCCACCAGCCCTGCCCCGCTTACGCCCGGCCCGCTGCGCCATGGCCTGGGCATACCCTTGCCAAAACGCAGCTGGGTCCCCAGGTGCACTGTCTCTCCTTTTGGATTTCCCACTGAGGCTGGATGACTGGCTGCTGTCCCTAGACGTCTCCTCATGGCCATGCTGCACCGGCCCAGCCCGCTGCCGGCCCCTGGGATGCCCAGTTAGCCCGCCGGCTTTCCGCTGTTGCCTGGCCCCACTAGTGGATGGGCCGTCCTCTTCCAAGGGACCTCCCGGAGTCTCAAGGCCCCTGCCCCCACTCCCTCTCCCAGCAGCTGCCTGACTGTGAGAGCATCTGGCAGAACCACTGGCACTCCCTGAAGACGAGCCCTGCCGTCTCCGCTGCTGAGATGGGGTGCTGGACCCCCTGAAAGAGGCCCCCTCGCCTCCTCTTCTGCGCTGGCCGCCGGATCTATTGCGGGCGCGGCCCCTTTCCTGGGACGATTCCCGCCCCCTTTGCTCCTTGTGGGCCTCGGGACCCATGGCCCGTCGAGTGGAAGGGACTGCCGCGGCCCACACCGCTCTTGCCCTCAGGGCGCTGGCTCGTCGAGTGGGCCCAGGCCTGCCCTCCGTTCCCCCGCCCCCCAGACTCTCCGCGGGCATAACTTGCCCGGAGGGACTATCCCCTCTGCCCCCCACCTTACTCTTCTTTTTTGGCGCCATACTAGCCCCCCGGGAGCTGCTTCTGTCCCGTTGGGGTTTTTTTTTTTTTTTTTTTTTACTATGGGGGGGAGGGGGGGGGCGAGCCCGCGAATGCCACTGGTATTATCCCCAGCCCGGGCCCCAACCGGCGAACGAAACAGGGGGGGGGGCGACCCGCTCACGCTCCTCGACGAAAAATCGCTGCCTCCCGGCGCACGCGCCCAGTCAGCGCCGCCGCGATAAGGAAGCGCGAGCCTACAACGCCACTCGCCGCTTCCCGCACTCCGCCGTTGGCCTGCTGCAGACAACAGAAGCACAAAAAGCCTTCCGTCGCCAGCAGCTCTCCCCGGCCAAGTGAGGCAGGGCCGCGCACGTGGCGCTATTTATCCCCGCCTCACCACGAACGCGCCACGCGCTTGATGCCGTCCGCCTCCGCAGACGGCCCGACGTCACTTCTTCGCGCCTCTTCCCTGGCGCCAGCTTCACCGCCCGTCAACTGGCGGCCTCGGTAAGGCGATGCCTTCTTTTAACAACCTGTGATATCTCATGGACCGTTTACGCACTGGAGGTTTCATGCCAGGCTGCAGGCTGGAGTTTTAGTTGGGGCAAATTGCCCCACCTCTTCTTACACCCACCCGGGGGAGCATTTGGCCTGGTGTGCCTCATCTGCCCCCGATTTGTGCTCCTGCATGGGAGCTGGGGCAGCAAAGTTCCCAGTGCATAAACAGTCATGGGGATGTTACACAGGGTGCTGAAGAAAGGATAGAAATAGGAAGGCTGGAGAATGTGAGTACAAAGTCAGTTCTTGAGAGCTAAACCATAATATTATGCCACACAGCAAGAAAAATGAAACTACACAAAGCTGAGGCTGCATGTACTACTAAAATCCTTGCTTATGTGGGTTTATTCCAAAATCATAAAGTTCATGGTATTGGCAGGTCTTTCCTCTTTCAGAATTAAGTACCAACTTATTTATAAACTATGCTACATTTTAAAAAATCCCTAAAGCATCACCTCAAATCAGTGGGGGAAGGTTAGAATCTTAATAAGCCATATTTGGATCAGCTTTGAGTCATCCATCTATTCAGCAGAAATTGGTGGTAAAAAAGAATAACTTTCCTGCATGTTCAAGTTTTATCTTCCATTCAGAAGCAAGCACATTGAATATATCCTGGGCACAAGTCTGGGAAAGGTGGTAATGAAGTGAAGTTGAATACCCTGGTAGACCCATTATGTACAGTGGCAGCTACACCGTGCTGTTGCAGCGGGACCAAAAGCCCAGCTCCTCTAATTATGCACGGGGCTAGCCCGACCTAGCCCTCACCTGCGCCCTTGGGGGACCCAGGACTCCAGAAGAATTCACGTTCTGTTAACGCGGGTCTTCCGAAGGCTTGGGTTGGGATAGGCCCTTGATGGCAGTGAAGTCAAGCATAATCGAGGATTTCCCCCGAAGCCCTGTTGCTACCATTCGGACATTCTGGCCCATGCATAATGGGTCAAAATGAGTAAAAACAACACATGCTGCCTTTGTTCTACCTTCCACTTCATGGATCAGGATGCCCCCCACACACACACACACACACATTCTAGGTTTTTGTATGAATTTTATTGCTCTTATTGCATTGTTTTAAAATTTTGTAATTCCATTCTGGGTTAGTCCATGACAACCTATGTCAAATAGGGTTTTTTTGTTTTTGTTTGTTTTTTGCATTGTTTCTAGTTTTTGTGATCCTAGTCATTTTCATTGTTTGTTGGATGACTTACACTGTGTAATCTGCCATAGGTCTCAGCGAGAAAGGCAAGCTAAGTAAACAATAAAAATAATAAAGCATGGGGATTATGGGATACAACACTGTGAGTTTCCATGGACAACATTTTTACTATATGCACTTGGTGACAAAGTGCAGTTATTTAACAAGGAATTTTTCTTTCACTACTGTAGAAATATTTTAAATCCTAGTTTTGACAATGCTAACATACTCATATGAGTGTCACTGAGAGTGGGGAAGTTCTTTCAAAGTAAATGCCAGTATTTGATAGAAACTTTCACACTTAAGCAAGAACTTCTGCACCCATGAAATATAAATGAATGGATAGAGACTATCTGAGTCAGTACCTCCTGGCCAGGGTGAGTTGGAGCACCATGGCCCTTTATGCACGGCATCAGCTTCCCCGCACTGGCGCCATGCCATTGCAGCAGGGCACAATGCCCCGCCGTTTCCCATGTATGTATGGGAGCAGGGCATGCTGGGTTGCCCCAGCATAGTGCAAGATCGCACGCTTTATGCCAGGGCCAGGAGGGCCGGATCCCTGCCGGCGGAGGTAAGGGAAGCAGTGGGAGAGGTGGGGGGAGCCAGGCATCCTCCACACATACTAGTGGGGTGAGGGGGTCGTCCCTCCCAGCTCCATGTCTCCACAGAGCCCGCAGGGGCATGCAGTGTCCCTTAAGGTGGGGGCTGTCAACCCCCAGTCTGCGGCCTGTTACTGGGCTGCGAAGGCCTTGGTAATGGGCCGGTGGCAGCTGCGCCTGCCTCTCCCCCCCCCCCACAGCAAGAAGCTCACCCAGCCATGAGTGAAGTGGGGAAGAGGCAGGCGCGGCTGCCGGCACGCCAGCGGACACAAACACACATGCGTGGAGCTGCTGCTCATGTGCGTTAGTACCTCATGCTGGCGAAAACATGCATGCATGGCACCCGGGCCGCCGGCTCTTCCCCGGAGGCAGTCCTCAACTGTAAATAGGTTGGGGACCACTGCTTTAAGAGACACCATAGGGTCAGGGCTGGGCGGGCCGACAAGCCCGGTGCTGGCAATTATGCACAGCGCTGGCCGACTGCAGCCCCAGCTCACCCAGGAAGCTGCGGAAGATCCCGCAGTTGCTTACCGCGGGTCTTCCGTAGCCCTGGGCCCGGAGGCTCCTGCGGTGGTGGCAGCAGCGAGCGTTATCGGTGATTTTAACCGAAGTGCTCCTGCCACCAGCGCGGGCCTTCTGGCCCGTGCATAAGAGGCCCATAAGACTCATAAGTTTTTTTTTAATCTTGCTATCTGTGAAATGGATTTGTTGAAATGTGTTGCTGAGGAATGAACTGGAAACATAATCAGTCTTAACTATGGAGCAGTTGGGGAAGCTGTCCTGGGGTGGCTTGCTATTGCCGTTTAAAATCATCACCACCCCATTGACCTCCCCATAGCAGCTGCAGGGGAAACAGACTGAGGAATGAAATACAGAGAGAGAAAGAATGGCTAGGAAGGTCCCAGACAGTCCCAGACAGAGGAGGAAGACTTGGATGGCTGGCTACAGGGCCCCTCGGCAAGGAAGTTGCAGAAAGTGCCCCACTTCTGAAGACTATGTATTTGTTTTGCCTATTACTGTTCATAGCAGGAAGATTGAAAGGAATATTTGTTTGGGAGGAGCTGCCACAATTTCAGCTTGGGCTGAAGAAGAAGAAGAAGAATTGGTTCTTATATGTCACTTTTCTATACCCGAAGGAGGCTTACAGTCGCCTTCCCATTCCTCTCCCCACAACAGACACCCTGTGAGGTGAGTGAGGCTGAGAGAGCCCTGATACCACTGCTCCATCAGAACAGTTTTATCAGTGCCGTGGCAAGCCCAAGGTCACCCAGCTGGCTGCATGTGGAGGAGTGCAGAATCGAACCTGGCATGCCAGATTAAAAGTCCGCACTCCTAACCACCACACCAAACTGGCCTGTGGCAGCAGTCCTGGTAGGAAGCTGCAATTAAGTAAACTAATACTTAATTTTTTCAAGATTTGCTGCTTTCCCTGCACTTGCATATAGTTTCCCAGAAACTTAAAATCACCTTTTGTGGGCATTTGTATAGCTCTTCTCAAGTATGACTAATGTCAAGGACTTGAATGGAAATTAAAGATGTATTCTTGAGGTAGAGTTGAAAACAATAAGGAAATACGACAATGTAGAATCAACATAATGAATTAGAATAGAACTCTTGGGAGGAAAGGTGAGCTTCTGCTCTCAAAGGTTATTTTAAAAACATGTAAAATTACTGAGTCAGTTGTGAATTATCAGAGAGGAGCTGTTCATCACTAATTTATATCCATTTAAACTTTGCAATTAAGATTTGGACAACCCGGGAAGAAAAGTGAAATTGTCATGCTAAAGAAAGAACAACTCAAGGATGTGTAATGATCCAAGTAAAATGAAAATAAACATGAATAAAACTCTCCTACAGTTACTCTAATTCCAAATAGGTGGTAATCTACTACAGCTGCTTAGAATATGCAAGACCTGGAGTGTGCATGCTTCAAGAGCATATGAAGAATATTTTACCAGAGGCACTGGAGGAAATGTATATTTAGCATAGTTAGACTAGGAACCCACATGGCCAGGTGAGCTGATCTGGTGGCATAGCATGTTTTCCTCCTGGTGATCCCTCCCCATATTGCCCTCATTGCAGCCATTCTGGAAGGGGATGCACCTGACTTTTGTGCTGTTTGCAGCTGCCAAGCCCCCAGCTGCCCACGTGGTCCACCTCACCTTGCTTGTGGCTGCCATAGCCCCTGCTGGCTCTCCCCACCCATGAAGAATTTCCAATGGAACCACAGGTAGCTGGGACTCCAGCATTTAGCATAGATAGATGAGGAACTTGTCCCCCTATGTCATGATTGGCATTTGGAGACTTCTGCTCTTTTGAGCATACTTTCTCCCTTCTTACCTTCAAAACAGACTGAATGAATGCAGAACAAGTTAGATAGTTAGGGCCATTCCACATGACTTAAATGTAGCCAAAGTCTTATTGTTCGTAAATGCTTTTTAAAAAATGTTCTGCATGACGTCGCCCACAAACCACCAAACTCCTGCTATACTCCCGCAACTTTCGGGGCAATTCCACACCAGGATCAATGTTGCAAATTGGTT
Organism: Paroedura picta; assembly: GCF_049243985.1. Classification (NCBI taxonomy): domain Eukaryota; kingdom Metazoa; phylum Chordata; class Lepidosauria; order Squamata; family Gekkonidae; genus Paroedura; species Paroedura picta. Next base: position 53,728,410 of record NC_135371.1, on the reverse strand, counting down.
TCGGAATGAAAAACAGCATTTTAAATAGTGAAATTCATCGTTATGCATACCTGCCTTTGTAGTGGAATCCAGTTGTGTTTCTATCATTTCCCACAGGTTTTCGGTTTCTGCAAAAATCGCTATCCAGGAAGTGATAATTGCCGAGCTGTGTCCCGCCCCTGGCCGTCAATCAAATGAACAGCCAATGGGCAGCCGTTATCATGCTCCCAAAAAGCCCCTTTCCCTTTAAGGCAGGTTTAAAAAACACACACACACATGTTGCAACGAATCTGCGTTGATTTGTTGCAACGGAGAGACCCATCTAACTAGCAGGTGGCGTGTGAGCTGCCATTTCATCATTGCCACGCTCCCCCCGAGTGTAAAAAATATACACACACCCCCCCCCCCGTGCACGGGCGTGATTTTCGGCCAAAAGTAAAGGGGAAAATAAAGGGAAAATAAACCAGCAGACGGGGCTGTGTGGTGCTTGGTGACTTAAAACAGAGGGACTGCAGCCGAGGAAGCCTCGCTGGGTGAATGAAGGCTCGCCGGTTCGTTGCTCTCCATTCGCTCTGAGAAAGAAAAATGGCGATCGCTTCGCCGGAAGATCAGAGGAGAGAGCCAGGGGAAGGGATTTTGCTGAAACCGCAACAATGGTAACACAGAGAACTTTTCTGCTAGTGTTGCAGATTAGTTGCAAGAGTGTAGCGATTTCCGGAGGGTGAATCCACTTTTGGGGATTTCCCTGAAAGCGCTACAACGAAGTGCTTTTTGCGGATTGATTTCAGGAGTGTGGCAGATTGTGTACGACATATAACCGCATTTTTGTAGCAATTGCAATTTGCCACACTCCTGCTACAAAGAATCTGTGCGGAATGGCCCTCGTATTTTTGTAGCGCTTCTAGGGGAATCACAAAAAGTGGATTTCCCCCCAAAAAAGCGCACAACTTCTGAACACAATCTGCAGCAAATCAGCAAAAGATATGTGCGGTCTCAAAATATCGGCACAAAGTATATCCTTCCCTTGATCCCACCCCTGGGCTTCTGGAAGATGGGATCGCCATTGTTTTGTCTATAAACAGCGAAAAGCAACGAATAAGCGAGCATGAGGCTTCTTTGGCTTGGGACTGCCATTCTTTTCCGATAAAAAGCGTAAAGAAACGAATACACAAAGACGATGCTTCTGCTGAGGCCACCGCTTAATACAGTTTGATTGCCAAAAAAACACAGTTAATTAAAACATTTAATACAGTTTGATTACCATTGTTTATTTTTCTCCAAACTCCCTTGCCACAATACATTCCCCATTATGCCACCTCTCTTGATTTTGGCGAGAACACATGTATCCATCACAAATAACAAATTTATTTAATCTTTTATTACATGAAGAGTACGTGAATATATCACCTAAATAGTTTTTCCAGAACGTAGGGGCTTAGTGTGACAAAATTAACAGGGCTGTGAGTGGCATGAGAATGTTCTTGTATGGACTTCACCCCCTCATAGGTCTGGCTGCCATCACAGCTGAGTGGTTTGCATGAATCAAAACAGGCAATCTGGGGTGGCAAAAATGACCTGCCTGTACTTTGAAGTGCAGCGTGAACTTTACGGGGAGGGAGATGGAGATGGGAGGCCAAAGCGAGTGGGCAGAAGCTTGAAGGTAGTCAAGCGCCTTGCTGCTTTGGTCACAGAGCATTCACTGCATGATGACCCAGGAGAGGGGCCATCCACCGGAAGGATCCAGTGGGCCCCTCCAGAGAAACATTGTCGGGGAGCAGACCTCATCATAGTGGACCTGCTGACGATAATTCCAGGAGAGGAGGAAACAATTTTCCAGCAGACACCCCTTGCCTCCGGTAAGCTTATTTCTCGGGATGCCTGGCTGAAACAGTTTTGCTTTTTGCGTTGACAGTTGGCATTCGTTTAAATGTGTATTCGTTGCCACCCTGGACCCTGCCCATCTTGAATTATTCTGTGCTTTCATTAACCATTGGGAGGGCTAAAGCCACCAATTTTTGGCTTGTGGGGATCTCGAGCATGCTTTTCCAAGCACGCAGGACTCCTGGGGGAAAAAAGTTCCAGGCTGTGGTGGTGGTGGTGGGGGGGGGGGGGGTTCATACCGATCTTATCTTTTTTTCCCTTTCCATAGAAACACAGCTTCCAGACACTCCAGCCTGTCCATTAGAATCTACAGGTATTGGAGGAGACAAGGATAGTGATTCCGGGGCCTCGACTAATCTAGGTGGGTATTCAAAAGAAAGTTGTGAGCAAAAGGGACTGTGGGTGGTTCTGTGTGCTTTATCATTTGTGCAGGAGGACCTGCCTGGACCTGGACACAGTAGAAGGTTGCTGCAACTGAAATGTGGTAAGTTTCAAACCACCCACTGAAAAGATTCCTGTATTTACATAATGATTTCTGCTTTTGTTTATACAGATTACATCCCGAGCACCCAGGAAGAATGGGGAAGGGGGCACAGAAGGCTGCTTTCCCAAATGGCAAGGGAGATGGGAGCAGGTAAGTGTGCAGCCCAGACATGCAACCATGCTTATTTATGTGGGACATCTCTTCCTCTTTTTTCGCTGTTAATTACAATGGAAGGGTTTTTTTCTTAGGTCTTGAGGGGTGGGGAAATGCTCATGCCTACTAATTAACATCCTTCTTACACTCTCTCTCTATTAACAGAGGAACAGTCAGAGGAGGAGTGCACAGAGGTGGGGGCAGCCAGCCCACTGTGTGAGGACCCAGCTGTACAGGTGCATAGAGGGACCATGTCTGCGGAGGAGAGACTCCAATGAGAAAGAATCTTGACCAATGTTGGTCTGCACCTCCTTGAGCAGGCAGAGGAGGACATGATATGCTCACATGCCTTCAAGGAGGCAACGCTAGGCTGGGACCATAAGTGGACACAGATGGAGCTGGAGGAAAGGAGACTCTTGAGGGAAGTCTTTATGTCCACAAACGAGATACTCAGTGGGAGTGTGGAGACAATGAACAGGATGGGGGACCTCGTGGAGCAACCAGGGCAGTCTATATTAAAGGGATCATAGCCACAGGGTGCAATGGGATGCAGCGACATGCATTAGAACCAGAGACTAGCACATTTATTAGTTTACTTAGTAGGAATAGACAGGCATGAAATAAGAAGAAAACATCACCGTGCAAACAATTCCAAACAAATAAAGTAACTTGGAAACAACTGTGACAAAACAGATGTGTCAAAACCTCTCCCTATTCCTGTACAGAAAAGTGGCAATGGCATCCCTGACTCCTCATCCCTCATTATAAATCCTTTTTTTCCTGCTTTGAGGGATAGGTGCTGTGTCTTCCAGCACTATCGGTTCAGGCTCCTCAAAAACATGGGAATGTGGTGACCCTTCTCCTCACAGATGTTGTGTAGGATCACACAGGCTATGATCAGTGGGGTTACGTTAACAATATGTAAATGGAGCCGTGCCATTAAACAATGGACAAGAGACTTCAATCGGCCAAAGGCACGCTCCACAACATTGCGTGCATGGGAGTGTCTAAGGTTGTAGTAGCTCTGCACATCTGTCCTTGGCCGCTTGTACGGAGTTAAAATCCATTTGCGCAATGGATAAGCTCCATCACCTAATATCAGTGCTGGTAGTCACCCCCTCTATGGTGACAGTGGGGTTGCCTGGAACAAAAACCCCTTTGTCCATGACAGCCCTCAGGTTGGACTCCTCCCAGTCCATCCAACCTCAGCATCAATGAACCTCCCAGCATAGTCCACAGTGTCTTGGAGAAGAACAGAGCAAAAGTCTTTTCCTTGATGCTGCCATACTCCTTGATGCTTCTCTCTGGTGCTCTAATGGGAATGTGGGTCCCATCCACGGCAGCAAAGCAATGCGGGAAGCCAAGCCTTCCCAAGCCATCCATGCTCTGTGTAGACAAGATAGAGGAAAGAGATTTAACTTTAAAGGTTAAAGGGGTTTTCGGGACGGGGATTCATTCTTCCGTTCATTGATTGCTCTGTTTGATTAATGTTAAGGGGTGAGCAGAAGCGCGAAAAAGAGTGCAGTACTTTGTTGCGATTACAGAGAAATTGGAAACGTGTGAGGAACTAAAAAAATGTTATTGAGGACAAAAAATTCCGAGAAAATTACACTTGTGTGGATTAACGAAGAATCTGTCTGTCTGTCTGTCTGTCTGTCTGTCTGTCTATCTATCTATCTATCTATCTATCTATCTATCTATCTATCTATCTATCTATCTATCTATCTATCTATCTATCTATCTATCTATCTATCTATCTATCTATCTATAAACCATAACAATAAGAGGCAAGTACAGCCAAGCAGGGCAAAACTATAATAGAATAAAATAAGCTAATATTATAGACCAGTAAAATCAGCTGATTAAAACATATTAATTCTAATTCGATAAACAGCCATCAAAAATTCAGCTACACACAATGTGGTCTCTGCAAAAAGATCACCAAGCAGAGACCAGAGTGTAGCCCCATCATTTACTAGACCTCTGAGACAAAGCCGAAGATCCAGAAGTTTTCTGCGAAGACTCACATGAAGTTCACAATCTAAAATAATATGTGAGATTGAATCAGGACAGTTCGCAGAACATGGACACAATCTTTCCCTCCTTTGCAGATATTATTTGAAAAATATCAGAAAGTTTCTGAGCTAGCTAACTATGCTAACTATGCTAAATAGTTGCCTGATGTCTGCCTTCATATTCTTTTGAATCCTACATATTACAGATTTTGCATATTCCAGCAAAACATGCACATTGCTATAGAGTGACATAAACACAAGAGGAAGGCTCTTCTATAAAGGGTGGAACACTTAAGCTAGCAGTGTGATGGCTTATTGTGAGAACATTCAGTTGACCATTTTCATACTATGTTTCAGTTGGAAATGAGAATAATGGGATTGTTTCAAAGCCTTTATAGGGAAAAATGGGTTTGAACGGTACTAGAAAAGTAGCTTATGTAGTTATTCCTGGAGAAAATTCCAGCTATAAAATCCTGCACATAGAAATGGGTGTAATCGAAATTGCTGCACAGGTAGAATTAAAATCACAGGCAGAAAGTTAATCAAATATAAAACTAGAAAAATTGTGGGGCAGGGTCATAAAGAGCTAAAGTGATGAGATAGATCTCTCTTGTTTATATTTCTATGTGCCAGTCATGATCTTTACAGGCAAAGCTTACAAGAAGATGACATGACATGATCAGTTGACATTTAGTAAAAAGAACAGCAGAAAGCTTGATGTAGACTGAACCTTTTCCAAGTTATACAGGAAGTTGGCTTCAAATTTTAATACTCTACAGATTTCGGCAGATTCAAGTGGTCTGGACAAAGTTAGCAAATTAAAACCTAGTGCAAACAAACCAGAAATGCTGTGGTAGGGAGCACTGGCTGATCCAGAAAGCAAAGTTCAAGTTCTGGATGGGATTGCACTTCCCCTGAGAGTTCTGGTATGCAGAACACTATGGACACTTTTTTCATTGACCAAAAGGTTCAGAAGTTACCCAGAATGTCATGATGGATGCCCAGTCTTGGAGAAAGTCAACCTCACTGCAGCCTCATAGGCTTCAGTGCCATCCAGTCTAGATAATTATTATACACTATGTGTGGAGTTACATTTGAAAATGGATCAAACTACACTTAGGGCCATTCTGTACCCAAAAAATATAGTGAAAGGATTACCTTTTGCAGATGCCATATTTTTAATGTTTCTCATGATGTTGTCAACATCCAGCATCCCAGCAGCAAACCGGTAGGTACATCCACCATTTTAATACGCTAGTTGGGGAATTGCATAAAATATATTCCCAAAAATGCGTAGTGCAAGCAGAGGAGAGCAACCAGCAAGCCACATGCCAAGGAAATGATTGATTGATTGATTTAAAAGCTTCAAGGGTCATGATTGCAAAAGGGGTGGCATTTTTAAAAGCCCCATACATCTATAATTAGATGCATAGGCATCTCAACAGAGAAGTTTTACTTAAAACAAAAAGGCTGGCATTGTGGGCTCTTAAAATATGAAAAAGCTGATTGGCTGCCTGGCTTGATTGCCAGGCAGAGGAGAGTCGTAGATAAGGCACATTGCTCTCTTCCGCCATTCCAAGCAGGCATGAGAAGTGCCAAGAAGCACGAGAAGGTAAGCGAGAGAACCAGAAGGTGAGAAATGGCCGGAGGCAGGTTATTTTTTAGCGTTACGCTATTGTGCTGACATAACACTATTTTTTTCAATGTGCGGTATTGCTATTAGTAGTACAGCAGTGTGAGTTCTTACTGGAATGTGCCATGGAGACCATATTAATTCAGTTTATTTCATCAGTCAGTGCCTAAACAGCTTTAAAAGAAAATTAGATTGATTAATGGAAGATGTCTATTAATAACTACTAGCTCGGTGACCAAGGGGAATGTCCACATTCAGAGACACTAAGCCTCTGAATCCCAGTGCTAGGAGAAGGGGAAGGCCTTTGCCTCTGTGCCCTGTTAGCCATTCAGAGGAAGTGATTGGCTACTGTGAGAGAAGATGGTGGACTAGATGGACCGCTGGTCTGATCCAGCAAGACTCGTAACTATATCCAACCATATTGGCTCATCCAGGATTTGAGATGTGCTTAAGTGAAATAACCCTGTGTATATGGCTGGCTGAGCCCAAGGAAATGTTTCTACTGCTGCCTGTAGAATACTTTCCAACAGGAATTGAGTGTGACCATGTTCTTGGGACCTCCTAGATGTGGGTTCAAAGACCTATCTGTTCCAGAGGGCCTTTGATTAGTAAGAGTTTATATGGATATTTACATTTTACAGTGGAGTTGCTTGGAAGGTTGAATTGTTTGAATTGTTTTTCTAATCTTATTTTGTTTCGTCATATACTGTAAGCCTCCATTGGGAATCCATTTTGGTTAAAAAACAATTAGTGCACTCAGGATATAAATAAAACACCAATGTATGATTTGTACTGGCCTTGAGGAATGTATACACAAAAACAGATGATTTAACTGACTGGCTTGTGGTCTTGGAAATGGGAAAGGTTAGATAAGATTAAGAACCTATACTACAGTTGCGTACTGTAAAGGAGTGTTTGCTATTCATCACAAAAGAGCTGGAAGCTGCTGTACCTTTGCTTCTCACATTTGCTCCTTGTGAAAAAGCAATAATGTCATAGCAAGGAGAAGGCAGGAGGTACAATAGCCTGGAAATATTGGCACTGCTCTGGAAACATTAGTTAGGTCTGCCCAGTTCCCTCTGTCAGATCTCACACATTGCTTAGGAGGTCTCACATCTCTAGGTTCTGGACATAGTGATGCAAATATAAGAAACAGGCTGCTACACTGGATAGATGGGCATGCCATGGTTTTGGCAGACAAACCTACTTTACTGGTTACAGTTTACAGTGCTAAGGATTACAAATGAAATGAAGTGTACACTTTTTGTGCACAACAGAAATCTTACTGCAAATATATAGTCTAATCGGTCAAGAGGAAGTTCAGTTAGCATTGCTTTAAGCATTCTATACTAATGATCTCAGTGGTGGAAATCAAGAGAACAAAAATATACACTGCACACCAATTTGCAATCTCTTGGTGAGTTTTATGAACTTTCGTACTGTGAAACTTATGGACTCTCACTGTTTGATATGTAAGATTTTCTTTGCTAGTACTGGCAAAAAAAAATGTTCCTGAATTTTACATGGCTAGTACTTCCTAAATTGTTGATTGTCTGCAAATGCTGCCAGAATTCAGCAGGAATAAGCGAAGGTACAAGTGTTGCCTTTTCTGCAGATAGTGAAGTAAACAATGTAATAATTATGCTAGTAAATTTCTGAAATGGGAACAAATTCTGCAAGGTTAAATGCCTGCTAATTCCTTTAGCAATTAAGAAATATTTCCATCTGGAAAAGTCCAAATTTTGGTGGGGATAATTAATATAAATATTTTGTATCAGTTTTACACTCAGCAATATTTTGTTTACTGATATGAAGTAGTCTATATGGTTATGAAGCACCTACCGCCTATTTCCCTCTGCTATAATGTGGATATTTTAGCTATATGTACAAAAAAGGGGGCTGTGATGATAAGCTGCAAGTGCAATTTTTAAATTTAATTTGGCAATGTATGTCATATGGCTTTAAAATGTACATACATAAATCACTGGAATGATATATGAAAATAATTTAAAGTGGTGAATGTTCTTGTATTTTGTCCCTGCATGAAGGAGAATAATTTTGAGCAGAAAAATAACCAGAAATAATTATTCACCCCACACATGTTTCAGTTTAAATTTACAGATCTTCCCTCCTGCACTTTTTTTCATTAGGAAGAAAATCTCATTGAGGAAAAGATACATATAACTGTGGGTGCCCTTCCCTGACCCGGCAACAAGGGCTACCCCTAGTGCCTAACCTAACAGCTGAGGGTTGGCTCCCCCTTGCGGAGGATGCCAAATGGGTGTTGGGGAGGGGTTGGCTGAATCCTCTTCCTCCCCCTCAGGCTCTAGGGCAGGGTCCATTTCCAGATTTGGTTCCATATACCGCTATCAGTCTACCAGTCTGGGTCATCTTTTGTTCTTAACTGTCTTCTCCTGCTCTCCTAACTCTGCTCTTCTTCATCTACGCCTCTCCATTTATCCTCTGATCCTTCTCTTCTATCTATTTGTCCGTCTCTTTCCTTGTTCTTCGGCTCTCCTTTCTCCACCAAGCATCCAACCCCTTTCCTTCTCTCCTCCTTCCTGTTATATCTCCCCCGTTCCCATCCACCCTCCCACCATCCCGCCTCCCCAGAACTCAAAAACCCTGTCCCTATCCTCTGTGTTGGCCGGGTTCCACAGAATCTCTGCCCAAGACTTGCTAGGCTCATGTTTTCACAGGTGTGCCTACTCCTGCCCCAGGAACTGCTCTCCATGGCTCAGTATCCCCCAAACTGCCCATGATGTCCCAAGGTTCAGCCAGTCCCAGGAGCAGTAGGCAGGGCTTAGGGGCCCAGGCAGTCATCTGGCAGGAGGTGGTGATGTGGGCTGCTGGGTGTGGGTCCTGTATCCTTGTGGGGAGGTATAACATGGGTGTTGGCGTGGTGAGTCCCGTGGAGAGTCCCACCTTCCATCCAGGTGCTGGGGTGGGGCAGGATATAGCTTAATGTCACATCATCACGTAAACTGTCACATCATTAGTAAACTGTTCAATATAATGCTTAATCTCATTCATAGAACAGATGCCATTTCCAAAGATATCCAGCTCCATTAACTATCTGGATATGTAATTAATGCAGTGATTGGCATTTTTGGTCCATGCACATGCATTTGTAGGGATGTGCACTAGAATCCATATTCATTTGCCACAATTCAGAGGTTTAAAACTTTGGAACTCCCTCTCCAAGGAGATTCCTCTGTCTCCCCCTATTGGTGTCTTTCACCAGTAGGTGATGTTTTTTTTTTACTTTGTCTAGCCTATCTCCTTCCAAGAGCCTCTTGTGGCGCAGAGTGGTAAGGCAGCCGTCTGAAAGCTTTGCCCATGAGGCTGGGAGTTCAATCCCAGCAGCCGGCTCAAGGTTGACTCAGCCTTCCATCCTTCCGAGGTCGGTAAAATGAGTACCCAGCTTGCTTGCTGGGGGGTAAACGGTAATGACTGGGGAAGGCACTGGCAAACCACCCCGTATTGAGTCTGCCATGAAAACGCTGGAGGGCGTCACCCCAAGGGTCAGACATGACTCGGTGCTTGCACAGGGGATACCTTTACCTTTTTAGCCTATCTCCAATAGGGAATACTGGCCTTCCTTCTAGTGTTGTTTGTTTATGTGCTTTTAACTGAATTCTTTAATAATTTTAGCTGTGTTTCTAATTGTAAAAAATGATGGGTTTTTTTGTTTACCATCTTTTGGTCCCTGCTAGAGTGGAAAAGGACTGGCAGCATAATTTTAAAAAAACAAACAAACAAGTAAGTAGTTTACTCCTGCGTGGAAACTGAAATCCCAAACTGATAGCTGTACTCTACATAGTTCTACTGCATGCACACTAACATCATTTCACCTTCTCCCTGGAAGGCAAAATAGGGTCAGCTCTGTACTATGAACAGATACAAGAGATTAGAGAATATCCCTTGTGAATAATGACAGTTTTGGTGCATGCAACCATTCCTTTGTTATTGGGCTAATTGGGCTGAGGGTCAGAAACTAATTTTTTAGCAACTCAATAATCATTAAAACCAAAGTGGACACAAGAGTACTAATTGTTCTTAATTATCATATTCCATATTTAGTGTACTAAAAACTTGTACTGATTCCACACCATCAGTGCCATTCTGGGCCGCTGCTGGTTCGTTGCATGGGGCAATATGTCCTGCCACTTCGTGTCCCCAAGGGGGACCGTTTACCTCAGTGCATACTGGCTGCCCCGGATGTCTGCATCCCCGCAACGCAGCCAGGGTGGAAAGGTTCTACTGCATGTGGGGGAGGGGGCAGCATTTTTTTAAAGATTGCATGAAGGTAGGATTATGTAATGGGACTCTGCAGCTACTGCTGCCACCCAGCATTTTTAATAATTATAGCTGCAATAAAACAGAAAACTAAGGTAAAGGTAAAGGTATCCCCTGTGCAAGCACCGAGTCATGTCTGACCCTTGGGGTGACGCCCTCTAGCGTTTTCTTGGCAGACTCAATACAGGGTGGTTTGCCAGTGCCTTCCCCAGTCATTACCGTTTACCCCCCAGCAAGCTGGGTACTCATTTTACCGACCTCGGAAGGATGGAAGGCTGAGTCAACCTTGAGCTGGCTGCTGGGATTGAACTCCCAGCCTCGTGGGCAGACAGCTTCAGGCAGCATTTCTGCTGCCTTACCACTCTGCGCTACAAGAGACTCTTAAAACAGAAATCTAGTGACACCTTAAAAATTAGCAAAACTGATTCTAGCATAAGCTTTTGTGCACTGGAGTTCAGTTCAAGAAAAACATGAAGTGTCCATCCCAAAGCACTATGTTGTTGTTGGTGTTAGGTGCGAAGTCGTGTCCGACCCATCGCGACCCCATGGACAATGATCCTCCAGGCCTTCCTGTCCTCTACCATTCCCCAGAGTCCATTTAAGTTTGCGCCTACTGCTTCAGTGACTCCATCCAGCCACCTCATTCTCTGTCGTCCCCTTCTTCTTTTGACCTCAATCACTCCCAGCACTATATTTGTACTTAAATCGACAATCAACAGAACAGGGAAGACCTAATGTTCTTGTAATCCTTCCCCCCACCAATTGCTGGGCTTTGGTGGCTCTTTACAGGATTATAGATGGGACTAAGAAGATACAATTGAGGCAAAAACTAGCATATTATCTTGCCTGTCTCTTTTTGCTAGGATTTGAGTCCAGAGTAATTTGTTTAGCAAGTCTGACTTATTTTTCAAGGCCTTGAATTTAAATATAAAGTTAAAATTTAACAATTGTTTATGTAGATGTTAGTCAATTGTGTTTAATATTGAGCACATGTATATGTATTAAGAGGTTATCTTGCTAATGGGTAGAATTGGAGCCAGATGTGTCACAGTTGCTTAGTCACTTTGGCTGCTTACCTCTGAGGATTTGGATCCAGGGTTTTGTGATGGTTTGTGTCTCTCTGGACTGGTTAGGACCAACTGGGCTGAGCCTTGGATTTCTTATTCAGTGTCCTCAGTATTTCATTAGAGGAAAGTCAATTTTTGTTTCTGGGGAGGGGGGATTAAGCAGGAATTACTTGCAGACTTTAGAATGGTATGCAACCTTCTCTCCATTTACATATTTACCTGAAATATTTATATCCCACGTTTCAACAATATGACTTTTCCACTATGGCTTTCGAAGTCAGGCATTATTGAAACAAAAGCTAATTTTAAAATTTCACATCAAAACACCCAACAGCAACAGTGAGAGAGTAAATAATATTCACCATCTCTATGAAAACATATTGAATGGGTCGCAGAGGAACTGCAGACTCATATGGATGAGTCATACTTCCAAAATGGGTCGAGTCTGCACTTTGCTTTTTATCCTCTCCCAGCCAGAAAAAAAACCCCTACCTTCTGCACTGTATTCAATTTTTTTTTATTTTCGGCCTTTTAAATTTTCCCTCTGCAACATCCATGATTGATCCATGGTGACCCTACCTTTTCCCCACATTATCCAGGAGCAGATATAAATCACTATATTAAAAGACCTGGCTTTTAAAGCCCCCAGTTTAAGTGTAAATGTCTTGTGTTTTGCAGATTAACTTCCTACCTCTGCCTACAATGCTGACGTAGCAAAGCAGTCTTCCCTGACTGGCCAGGGCATCAGTTCAAAGACTTCCTGGTTTTCAGTTGAAAGGCTTCCCTCCCAAGACATAGCCTCTTGGATTTATTTCCCCCTCCTCCTCTGTGAGGCTGCTGTCTCCAATGCTCTCCCCCTTCCTCATTCAGGAAAAGAAAGAAAGAGCTTCCCGCTGCACTTGGCTCCCCTCCCCACTCCGAGCTTCCCCAGTCAAGTGCAGAACACTCTGTTTCAATTCAGGGGCAGGGGGGAGGAAGGAGGAAGACTTGGGTTCAAATCTATCTGAATTCAGCAGGATTGACCATGGAAAAAACAAAGCAAGAGCAGAATCAGCCCTAGTTATAGAAATGAAGCAACGTTGATAGTCCTGGCGGATGATCTGTATCTGCTCTCCATGAATTTTCCTAATCCTTTCAAAAAGTCATATAGCCTAGCAACCTTTGTCCAATTTAGAATATGCATTTTGTGGTTTCTAGTGGAAGGAAAGCTAGCAAACATGTTACAAAGTTGCAGTTCTCCCTATCCTTTTTTTTGTTGTTGCATTCATGTCTACATTTTGAAATAAAATTCTTATTTTGCACAATAATACAAAATAGGATTTTATCTTTACGGAAGTCTCCACAGCTCTGTATTCATATCACAATATGAGGTGGAAGAAAAATTATCATACATTTCTGGATAATGGGACACAATAAGTGTTCCATTGCTGGCCTTGCACAAGAGGGGAGCAGGCATTCTATAAGGAAATCAGTCAACAGGACGGACATGAATAAAATGAAGAATTGGATCTATGACCCAGAAGTTGGTGGTGGATCTTTCCTGCTTTCCCTGAATGTTATGTTATTAACTGTCCTGAGCCTGCTGCAGGGAAGGGAGGCCTACAAATTAAACAAACAAATAGCAACCCCCTAACCCCTGAATTCAATATTGGAAGTTAGGGAACACTTATGAACGAAATACATGCGGGGGGGGGGGGGGGGTCAGCAGGGGAAAGAACTGTGTCTAACTCTTTTTTCCACTTTTGCATTTGCAGTACATAGTATCCAACCTACCATTCACAGCATAGCAAGAACAAAGGAGAGATGTGTTAAAGTAAAGGTATCCCCTGTGCAAGCACCGAGTCATGTCTGACCCTTGGGGTGACGCCCTCTGGCATTTTCATGGCAGACTCAATACGGGGTGGTTTGCCAGTGCCTTCCCCAGTCATTACCATTTACCCCCCAGCAGCAAGCTGGGTACTCATTTTACCGACCTCGGAAGGATGGAAGGCTGAGTCAACCTTGAGCCAGCTGCTGGGATTGAACTCCCAGCCTCATGGGCAAAGCTTTCAGACAGCTGCCTTACCACTCTGCGCCACAAGAGGCTCAGAGATGTGTTACAAAACTCCAATTAATAAATAACATATTGACAACTGCTTCTACATTGCAATCACAGCATACCACCAGCATGATGTAGTGGTTAAGAGTGGCAGCTTCTAATTTGGTGAGCCTGGTTTGATTCCCACTCCTTCACATGCAGCCAGCTGGGTGACCTTGGGCTCGCCACAGCACTGATAGCGGTGTTCTGACCGAGCAGTAATATCAGGACTCTCTTAGCCTTACCCATTTCACAGGGTGTCTGTTGTGGGGAGAGGAAAGGGAAGGTGACTGTAAGCCACTTTGAGACTCCTTGGGCACTGAGGTATAAAAATCAACTGTTCTTCTAATTGTTTCAACATGCTTAGGATAAATGAAATAGTTTGAGAAGGAATGATATGATTTTCAAAACTATCAAATATATACCAGGATTTTTATCGTGGTGGAACAAATTTTGAGTCTAGGGGGATCTTTAAGACCAACAAAGTTTTATTCAAGGTATGAACTTTCGTGTGCATGTACACTTCCATAGATACAATGTCCTGAAGAATGTATCAGAAGACGTATGTGTGCACACGAAAGCTCATACCTTGAAGGAAACTTTTTTGGTTTCAGAATTTGTTCTGCTGCTTGAGACCAACACAGATACCCAACTGTATCATGGTATACCAACAAAATAGCAATATGAAAACAAAATCCTAATGATAGGTTACATATTTATCCATGGCAACAAAGTACAGGCATGATGCAATGAATGTAAGTAAATTCAAGTTCCATTGACTGTAAGAGCAGAATTTGCCTAGGTCAGTTGAAATCAATGGGACAAAAGAGCTTAACTTCAGTTGAACTGTGACTCATATTTCTTTGGCCACAGTCATTACTCATTTCATTCTCATAGCAATTGCTTCAAAAAGCTGTTTTTGTGTGTTTTGTTACATGGGTCAATCAAGTTTGGTTCTATCTATATAAAAAATGAAACAGCAAGCAATGAGGAATGTTCTCCACCACACATACACTGTAAATATTATGCTTTTTTCATATGTTTCACTGGCATAATGCCTTTATAGTAGCATTAAGAGTACTGTACTAAATCTAAATGCTGAAATGCTTTACTTGGTGGATTGTAAAACTATTTATTTCCCCTCACAACAGCACTGTTTTACTACATTGATGTCTAATTTCAAACGTCAGCATCAGGGGTGGGCAAACTGTGGCCCTCCAGATGTCCATGGACTACAATTCCCATGAGCCCCTGCCAGCATATATCACAATTCCCAAAGGTCAGTCCTCTCCCACACTCTATTTGCTGGAAGGGGCTCATGGGAATTGTAGTCCATGGACATCTGGAGGGCCACAGTTTGCCCACCGCTGGTCAACATCATATACAGGGATGCGATCTGGGGTCCAGGATGAGTTTCTCTCCCTAGCTGCCTAGGACTCAGCTCTGCTTGGTGTGCCAAGCAGCCACATTCTGAGGAGGTTCTTTTGTTTCCTGTTTCATCTGCACAACAACCCTGTGCAGTAGGTCTCAAGTCTTTCAGTTCAACAACAACAACCTGTGTGCGAGGCCTTAGATGTTTCTTCTCCATCACCACCCTGTCGAAAGTAGCCCTTTCTGCCTCGGGAGCTGATCTTTATACTCTGCAGGTGAGCTGTAATTCCAGGAGCTCTCCAGGCTCCACCTGGAGGTTGGCTACCCCTGGGTTGGAAATATTCCTGGAGGTTTGGAGGTGGGACTTCAAAATCATACAGTGCTTCAGAGTCCAGCCTTCAAAGGAGCCATTTTTGCCCACAGTTGGAAGGGAGTGGTGCAGGTGTGTCCCTCCTGAGCTATGGGCTATGGCCTGCCCTTACCAGCAACTGTTTGCATTATGGGGTGCAGACAGACAGGCCAGAATCAGTCCTGTGAGTCTGGAAAGTGCAGGAAGATCTAAATAAATATTTACAGCCTGAAACTGTAAATAGTGAACAAGTAAATGGCTGGAGAGACATGGGAACTGTCTTGACTTTCTTCAACCTTGGCCTGGTAAATAAAAAACTAGTATAAAAACCTTACTAAGGTCAGTACTGCTGTGCACAGAGAGACTTCCTCTTAGGGTTGCCAGCTTCCCTGTGAGGCTCTCTACCCCACCTCCCTCATGGGGAGTCTGCTATGGGGAGAGGAAGGGAAGACGATTGGAAAATGCTTTGAGACATCTGAGGCCTGCTGGGTCACTGTGGCCCATTCCCAGTTCTCTCATTTCTCTCAAAGCCCCACATCCATCACAGGTTGTCTGTTGTGGGGAGACGAAGGGAAAAGGTGTTTGCAAACCGCTTTGAGACTCCTTTGGGTAGTAAACAACAGGGTACAAAAATCGAGTTTTTCTTCTAGGGAGCAACCATGAAAGAAGCATGTGGGCACATAACATTTTATCAACAGTGAAAAAATGGAAAAGAAGGAACAGGGTGGACACCTGTGTACTGTGACTACCCCATGTGTATTAGGGCAGGGAGACATTTCAGTGTCTGTGGCCTAATTCACACAAGAAGGGAAATGATGCAGAACTGGGCGGAATTGGTTGCCATGTAATCTCCCCCTAAGAAGAGTCTCCAGTCTGATTTTCCCTTCACATATCTGAAGACATGGCTCTGGAAAGCTCATCTGTAACCACTATGCCACAATTCCCAAAGGTCAGTCCTCTCCCACACTCAATGAACATTCCACACCACAGGTTCTTGACACCCATATCTCCACACCCATGCCCTCATTTGCCACCACGCCACCACAGCGTCCCACACAACACACACATTCAACCCCATGCCCTTACAGACTGGACAACTCCTCCCCTTCCTCTTCCCACTGCCAAGCTCTAGCACCCGTTGTATTCTTGAATACAACAGGCTTTGCCCCTAGTAATATAATATATCTGTATTATGGGGAAATTGTTTAAATGGGCTATATTTCAACTACTTCAATTCATGCTATATACATGTTCATATGAGCACTAGAGGACTGAAGTGGCTGAGCTATGGATTAGGAATAGGTTTGCCAGTCCCCAGTTGGGTCCTAGGGTTCCTCTGGTTTGGAGCCTCTCCCCCCATTTTAGAACTCTCAGAAACCGGGGGCACTTACCAGGTATGGAAAGGGAAGAAGCAGGAATTAAACATGATGCGCTCATGTCACCCTAAACAATGCAGGTATGTCAGTGGCGACACTCTGGTTTAGGGGAGAACTCGATGGATATCAGCTAATTATACCAAAGAGCTTTTGCTCAAAAGCCAGAACATTGTCCCCTGACATCGTTGACATCACTTCCACATTATATCAGCAAGCCACATTAATTTTCACACTCGTCCCTGCTCCTGAAATGTGCATCCCCCATCCTCTGCAGTCAGCTATAAGGAGGTGGCAATCCTCATTAGGAATGTCTATTGATTGAGTTTGCCAATTCCATGACATTGCAGCGTTTAACTCCCCCCCCCAAAAAAAAACACATGAACATGAATTAGACTTACATAGGCAATTAGCTTGCTTGTTTATACAAGCACTGGAAAACTGGAATCTTTTACCCAAAGAGGTGGCAGAGAAAGGAGCAAGTTTTCAATGGGAAGACAATAAAAGAAAACCTGAAAGAAATCTTATTTTAAAGTTTTTAAAAAGAATATGAAGAGTTGGTATGGACAGAGGAACTTACTAGAAAATAACAAAAACTCACAGATAAATAGCACATTCCTCGTCCTAACAGCATTGACCAAAATATACCAGAGGTGCTCCAGTCTGGAGCAGGAAGTTGAGTTTCATGCAACTATGCTGAAACCGTTGTGAGTTTTAGAAAGAAATGGCCAGGATTCCAGGATTTTCTATACCATCATGGCAGAATTATAGCATATCACCATTTATAACGCGCATATAATGGTGACAAATTATTATAATTTTACAGTTAATAATGTAATTATTTAATTATATTTATAATTATTTCCTAACTTGCTTCAATAGTAAAAAGGACATACAACAATTTACAAGAAATAGACTAAAACTGTACAAAATAATTATTAAATGAAATAATAAAATAAGAACAAATAAATGTAAACAGCATAGACTATTAAAACAGTCCACTCTGATAAAGCAGTTTGATTATAAAAACTTTCCTGAAAAAATATAGTTTTAATAAGTTTCCTAATTAAAGGAAGGGAGTTAGTTGGCCAAACCTCTTTTAGCAAGGCATCCTAAATATTAAAGCTGTGGGTTTAGCAAGACATGGACACTCAGCTCCAACAACCAACAACTTTACTAGAAAACATTGAACACAGATATTCAGAACTGTTGAACTTATATACGTTCTTGAACTTCCTGCCAAGACACACCATTGGTTGTTAACAGGGGCCCATGATTTGTCCATAAGGTCTGTCCATGTTTACCTATAACCCTGGGACCAGCAAATCCCTAGCAAGGGTTCAGGATCCCAGATTCTGATCCTGAGCTCAAGGATCTCTTTTTATCCACAGACAAAACATTAAAGAATTACTAAGATTATAGAAAACACTGGTTATTTATTATTTCTTAGATTTTTAACTTGTATATCAGGAACTCTCTCATTAGGAGTGAGGGTCTTGATCTCACTAGTTCTAGGGGTTTGCTGTCATTTTTAAAATGTTCATGATCCAATGGTGAAAAAGGCAAGATATGGTCTTCGTGATCACCAAAAAAGCTATGCTAGAGATCATAGGACCTGCCTGGAGAAAGGCCACATGGGAGTACTATAGCAGGAAGAGAGATTTACTAAAAAGCTGGCTGGATCTAACCCTATGTAATTTTATTATTGCACATGGGGAGGCATTTGCAATAATAAGATGAAGGAGGAGGAGGCACTCTTTTGTAAGGGTTCATCAATTCCAAACTTCAGTCAGAAAGCACAAAGCATCCCTATATAGAGGACATTAAAATTCCTTTGCAATTTAGGCATACATGTACCTGAGAACACTGAGGTGTCAAACACCCTCATCCCTTTTGCTGGATGTTCAAGAATGTTCAAAAGTACAAGAGTGTGAGGCACTAAATCATGACCACCACATCCATCTATCTAGTAACTTTTAGCGTTTTTTAAATATCCCAGCTCCTGCCTGGCAGCTAAAAAAATTCTGAAAGCATCCAAGTAAAAGTACAGGATGGGGCAAATATTGCCTTCCCTTGGCTGCATACTAAATTTTATTAGAATACTAGGGGCCAAGCCCCTTGCATTCAGGAATACAACAGGTGCTAGATTAGGAGGGGTGAAGTGGAAGAACTCTGCGGAGAGCATCCCCCCCCGCCCCCAGGACCTGGAAAGGCTGCAGGCAGCAGTTACGCAACTCAGCGGCAGGGGCAGCTATCATGTAGCAGGGATCTGCAGCCTCTAAGCCTTGAAGGGAAGTGGAAGGAGGAGGGGATGGTCAGGGGTGGGGGACGGAAGGTGATTGGCTGGCTGCTGGACAGACAGGCAAGGTGGAGGAGGCACTCAGGGGCGAAACAGCCGCCCTTAGTGGGTCTTAAGTGCTGACTGGCACTTAAGCCATGAGACATGCTCCTCCTCCAAGGCCTTATAGATATGCTTCCATCTTTATTTGTGCATGAAGATAAGGTTGTATGTCTTTTGCTCCCATTGGTGATAGTTGCACCGGGGGACCTTATATCAGGGAAATGATGCAACTGAAAGTGGTTGCTAACTAGCTTTTCAATAACATTCAACTGTAAATACAGGGGGAGGAGAGAAATTGTGTTAGTAAACCATTGTGAATATCAGAAGTGACTGTGTGCAAAAGAAGTGTCTCTAATCAAAGTCTTTATGCACTTAGAGTCAGATTCATTCTTCAGTTGAATATGATAAAGCTAAGGATATACTGATGAGTTAGTAGTGTGACTCGGTGGCTAAAAAGGGAAATGGGAATTGGGGCTGTATTAAAAGAAGTATAGTGTCCAGATCATGCAAGGTGATGTTACTGCTTTACTCCACTCTGGTAAGACCTCACTTGGAGTACTGTGCTCAGTTTTGGGCATCACAACTGAAAAAAAGATCTAGAGAAACTGGAGTGTGTCCAGAGGAAGGCTATGAAGAAGGTGAGGGGTTTGGAGATCCAGTTGTATGAGGAAAGGTTGAAGGAGCTTGGTATTCTTAGCTTGGAGAGAAAAGAGGTGATATGATAACCATCTTCAAATACTTAAAGGGCTGTCATTTAGAACAGTGGTCTGCAACCTTTCTAAGGCAGGAAGGGATATGCCAATGTTTGTCTCTTGTGGCTCTTCCTTGCATGCCAAGAGAATTGCTGATCGCCATTGTGGGTTGGTAGGTTAATTTCTTCTAAGCCACGCTGGATTCTGGAGATTTTTTTTGGGGGGGGGAATCACTTGGGCATGAAATTGGCATCACTGTGGCTAGGCAGGTAGTTGTGAGTCCCTTCATTGTGCAGAGGGTAAACTAGATGACCCTGGAGATCCCTTCCAACTCTATGATTCTTGAACAAGGAAGCATGAAGGCAACACACTCTCACATGAAATATTTTATAACGAAGACTAACCAGTCAAGAAATACGGATAAAGGGGATTAAATTTTAAAAATGGTTTCTGAAGAAACTAAGAAACGAAGAAACGAATGAGTCATAAGTCAAATAATATTCAAAGCACTGAAAAACTTGGGTGTGTGGAAGCAAGCCCAAAAAGAAACAGTAAATTGCTTCAGGACGATTCAGGGAACGCAGCACCCAAGGGATAGAAACTATCTTAACACAGCCCGTGGCGCCACAGGCGCCGCGGACTAAATAAAGCCGTAAGGGCTTTATGGGAGGAGTTAGGGCGGGCTCTGTCCGGGATGAGGAAGGGTGTCGATTGGCTCCTTCCTCCGGACAGACCATCGGCTGGGCCAATTCCCGCCCTGCCGACAAGGGAGCAACTGCGAGCCGCACTCTGCGCAGCTCGCAGTTGCTCTCTTGCTGGCGGCCTGATGTGTCAAGCCGCCGCCCTTGGGAGCCCCCACCAGCCTGAAAGAAGACACCGCCAGAAAGAAGACACCGCTGCGAAGACACCCCCGGAAACAAAAATGGTCGCCGGACAGAAGACACCGCCAAGGACCTGCCGCCACCGCAGCCCACAGCACCAGGACAGCCACAGCACAGCGGGCCGGCACACAGGACCATAGCACCCCCGCCAAGAAAGGATGCCGCGCCGCCGCCACCCGCCCTCGCAAAAGGCCTCTTACGGGTAAGCAACCTTCCCTCACCCTACCCTCGCCAGTCCCTCGCCCTGCCTCCGCCTGCTAGCGCCCATTGTATTTCTTATACAATGGGCTTTTTTACTAGTATTTGATAAAAAGGCACTTTTCAATACGTGATATCAATTGTATCTGACTCATTTCCTTCTGTATTGGAATAGATTACACATGTATACAATCCTTATATGCATAGACTTTTTATTATTAATTCATTGCTGGAATTAATAACAAAAAGAAACATACAAGTCTAATCAGAGGTAGAAGCGTAGACTTGCCCGGCATCCTGTTATTTATTTGTTTGTTTGTTTGTTTGTTTGTTTGTTTGTTTATTTATTTATTTATTTATTTATTTATTTATTTATTTATTTAGTGCCCTTTCCTGAGGCTCAGGGCTCCCCCTAGCAAGTCCCATTACCTGCTTGAAGAGATGGCAGGAAAAAAATAATTTTAAAAGTGATACTTTAACATCATTACATCTAGGTTTGCCAGTTCTTGGTTGGGAAATACATGGAGATTTTGGGGGTGAATAAGGAGTAGGTGGCATTTGCTGCGGGGAGAGACCTCAATGAAGTCTAATACTATGGAGTCCACCCTCCAAAATCCAGGCTATACCCAGTCAGCCCATTGCTCCTTCCCCCTGCCCTCTCCTCCAAGTGTTACTTCCATCATGTACCCTCACATCTTTAAAAAATGTCTGATTGCATTACAACAGAATCCTAAGGTAACTAAATAGCACCCCTTCCACACACACACATTCGGTTTTCTTGGTTTTAGTGAATTCTGGGACAATCTGTGTGTGTGGGGGGGGGTGATTACCTATTTTTAAATCCCCTTGTGTATGCTGAAATGGTTTTGTGTTACAATGCATTCCTGGTGATTTAAAAAAAATTATATTGGACTTGGAGAAGGGTGCTGGAATGGCACTGGAAGGTGATTGGGGAGTTCTCGACATGTCACAATGATTGACGACCTCAATGAATGGCAGGAAGTGGAAACCTCCTGTCCACTGGCTACCGTGCAGTAGTGAAAATCCAGAGTGGACAGGTGGAAGCAGGCCAGACAGCCCCCATGTGATTAAATTAATTCAAAAGAAATTCTGTCTAAACATCCGGAAGATGTTCCTGACAGAACAGTTTCTCAGTGGAACAGTCTTCCTCGGGAGGTTGTGGGTTCTCCATCTTTGGAAATTTTTTAAATAGAGGCTGGATAGCCATCTGACAGAGAGGCTGATTCTGTGAAGGCAAGGGGGTGGCAGGCTACAGTAGATGAGTGATTGGGATGCGAGTGTCCTGCATAGTGCAGGGGTTTGGACTAGATCAGTGGTCTCCAACCTGCGGTCCACGGCCCAGTGCCGGGCCGCGAAGGCCATGGCGCCGGGCCACGGTTCCCTCTCCCCGCCCCCCCCCCGCAGTAAAAAACGTCCCAGGCCGCAAGCTTGCGGCCCGGGAAGCTTCTTACTGCGGGAGGGGGGGGAGAGGGAATCAGGGCCGTGCCGCGCATGCGCGATGTGCAGGCGGGGCAGTTGCCCTGCCGGTCCCCAGCCGAAAAAATGTTGGGGACCACTGGACTAGATAATCCATGAGGTCCCTTCCAACTCTATTATTCTGTGATTCTATGATTCTAACCAGTCCTGAACCCAATATCAGCCAGCAGCGCAGCACAATGCCTCCCATATAGTAACAGTCTCATTCTGGTAACACTACAGATGAGGAAGATTGACAGCAGAAAGGAAAGGTCATTCTGGTTTGCTAACTCTCTCCACTCATTTCCTGATCCTCAGGAACCAATCAAATTATTTTCTAAATGTTTATTTGCTTAGTATGCAACCCTTCAAAGTAGCCATTTTCTCTAGGACAAAAGATCTCATCTGGAGATCAGTTATAATTCAAGGAGAAATCTAAACCATTGCCTGGAGATTGACAACCCTAAATGGAATATATCTCTGAGTCAGCATGCCTTAGGTTGCATTTATTTTATTGTCTTCATTTGTATCCTGCCTTTCTCTCCAAAGAGGACTCAAAGAGACTTGTATAATTCTCCTCTCCTCCATTTTATCTTCACAGCAACCTTCTCAGGTAGCTTTGGCCAAGAGTGTGGCTGACCCAAGTGTGTCAACCAGTGTGCTTCTATGGCATGAGAGGGGATTCAACCCAGATCCGCCAGATACTGGCCCAGCATTCTTTACTACTACAACATGCTGGCTCATTTGAAATACCGTTTCTGAAAGCTTATATCCCTTCCAAATAATCTACTTAAGCTTTTCACTAGGTCTGTTTTTTGTTCTTAAATAGACCAGAAAACTGGATGCTTTCTCATTGAGAAAGTTGTGCTCCATATTTATGTAGTATTTACTGTAGGACAAAGACTTAGAATTCCATATTGTTCAACACAACAAGAGAATGTTAACAATGGGCTTTACTGCAGCAGTCTCATTACTTCTGAATACTATTATTTTGTTTAACATTTGTATTGTGATTGCATGTAAGAGCTTTGTTCAGTCTTCATTGTTCTCCATGCAAGCATAAAGTACAGTTCTGGCAGCCTTGATTGTTTAAAAGTCCATACTATACATAAAGGGTGGAACAGATGTAGAAGAGGTCATAGTGGATTAGCTTAACATTAAAAAACAAATTAATACCACAAAACGACAGCCTTCTTCTGCCCTAGTGAGGAAGCAGAAAGAATATTCACAAGATCCTTAGTACTTTATAAACCTGTGTTAGTGATATGACAAGCTTTATTATTTCAATGTAAATCACCACATTTTGTGCATTAATATCACTCATTGGCCACATTAGATTCCCTGCCTGAATGTCTGCTCATCCAAAATGGCAGCAATAGTATTAACATGGATCCTTCCTATAAATTAGTGATGGTTCAGTTCTGCTTAAGAAATTAGCAGCAGGGGGATACAGCAGACAGCAAGGAACATTATAAACGCACTCACATCCTCAGAGAGATTTTCCATTTTGCTGTCTCAATGCAGGCTCTCATTTGCTTACTCCTTCTTCCACCTCTTCTCATTCCTTGATCTGATTACAGAACATCCATGCTAAACTGAGACACTAGGTGCATTTTTAACAGAACTTAGATATTAAGCAAACTAATTTGGCTAGTAGGCACAAAAGTTACTGCAAAGCCATACACACACACACACATTAAAATATCAATTAAAACACAGGGCAAGAAGAAGGGATCACTGAGAGAATGCCAGATGAAACAAAGAAGTCTTTGCCCACTGGTAGAAGATAGAAACAGAAGGGAAGAGCCAAGTCTCCATGCGGAGAGAGTTCCAGAGTTTTGGGGCCACTACCTAGAATGCCCTCTCCCAAGTTGCTGCTTGCCTAATCTCAGAAGGCAGTGACACCCCTACAGGCTTTCAGAAAGGACAATAGGGTTTAGTTAGATTCATAAAAGGGTTTATTGGTTCTAAGCCATATAAGGCTTAAAGGTCAGGGCCAGCATCTTGAATTGCTCCTGGAAACAAACTGGGAGCCAATGGATGTGGGCCAAGACTGGAATGTCAAGGTCCATATGACTCACTCAAGTCAACACCCTGGTTGTAGCATTCTGCACCAATTGATGGCAGCCCTGTGTATAGCACAGCACGTAGAAGTAATCAAATCTAGCTGTAACCAGGGCATGTACCACAATGGCCAGAATTTTTTTCCCAGAAAAGGTCACAGCTGGCTAAGCAGTCAAAGCTGGTAAAAGAAACTTATGGCCATAGCTGCCACCTGCTTTAACAGCAGTAGCACTGGATTCAGGAGCATCCCCAGAGTATGGACCAGAGTATGAAAGTATAAGATACAGTTGGAGGTCACTACTTATTGTTGACCATTTAGCCAAAACCTCTGTATGACTTGACCCAGCAGTTTCATGTAGAATGTTAAAGACCACAGGCCAAGGAACTGAGCAGAAATTCTCCAGTACCACCTTCTGATATCTAGTCTCCAAGTGGGACTGGAACCCCTCAGAATAAAAGACACTCCAAAAAGATACCATGCTGGATCTTATCAAAAGCTTCTGAGTTCCAGGAGAATCAGCAGAATCACACTTCCTTTTTTATGTTCATTTTCAGACCATCCATCAGGGTGATGGTCCACCAAGATCCACCAAGGCGGTTTCAGTCCTATTACCAGGCCTAAAATCAGATTGAGAAGGATTCAAACAATTATCACATCCAAGAAGGCTTGAAGTTGTCCAGGTACTACTAATTCAGTTTGGGGTAGTGGTTAGGAGTGCAGACTTCTAATCTGGCATGCCAGGTTTGATTCTGCACTCCCCCACATGCAGCCAGCTGGGTGACCTTGGGCTCGCCACGGCACTGATAAAACTGTTCTGATCGAGCAGTGATATCAGGGCTCTCTCAGCCTCACCAACCTCACAGGGTGTCTGTTGTGGGGAGAGGAAGGGTAAAGTGGCTGTAAGCCGCTTTGAGCCTCCTTTGGGTAGAGAAAAGCAGCATATAAGAACCAACTCTTCTTCTTCTTCTTGTTAAAAAATGGAACATTGGAAACTGGTTGATAGTTAAATAGATCTTTTAGATCCAGCATAGGCTTCTTTAGAAATGGATGCATCACAGCCTGTTCAAGGCTTAGTCAACTATCCCCTCTCTTATGGAGGCATTGCATACTTTCAGACCTAGCTATCCATTGCCAGAAGTAATCAGAAAGGGCTAGAATCATACAAACAGGTGGTAGGCCACAAGTCTCCAGGGATCCTGCCCAAATCCTAAAACTGAGTACTCTTGTTCTAGTACTTAGTCTTGTCTTAGTACTGTTTGCAAAAGGCACAGAAAGGGACAACAAAAATGATCAAAAGGTTCGAACATCTCTATTAAGAAGCAGATGAGAACCTCATAAAATTAAGAATGATGTGACATCAATAGAATGAAAATCTGTCTTTCTCTTATAATACTAAAACTTATGTCACCCAGTGTTGATAATGGGTAGACTTATAAAATAAAAGTACTTCTTTAAAAATATGTAATTAATTTGCAAAATATATAGTCTCAAAATATTGTGAAGAAACTAGCTTAGATGGCTAGAGTTTGGAAAATGTCATGTGGATAGGCCCATCAGAGACAATTAGCTATAACAGCTAAATGGACTCTCCAGAGGCAATATAGCTCTGAGTAGTCACTGATGGAAACAGAATTTTGTACCAGTAGGCCTCTTGGTTTGATCTAGTAGTTACTATCTTGTTTTTATTCTGCAGTTCAATGTTATTTATACAGAATAACATATTTTTGTGGCAAGAATAGTAAAGAGGAATTCATCTGTTTTCTGCTAAGGGCGATTGGGACTTACCTTGGGCGCATTTGCCGCCGCGGGGAAGCCCTCGCCATGAAGAGGCTGCCTGGGACTTCAAGTCCCATGATCCTTTGGGGGCTGGGTTGCTGGGGAAGGCCTGGGAGGGAGGGAGTTCAAGCCTCTCCTCCCAGGCTAGCCTGCGTTGCCCATTTAGGGAGAGGGAAAAGAGGCGCAAGTCTCTTTCCCTCTTCCCTGCCGTTGAGGTTGCCCACCCTCCCTCCCTATTACTACGATTGTTAAAAAAGTAATAGGAATACTGGTATTGAAAAAGTTTGTAATTGCAATGTTGTTAAAGTAAGTACAAGAATAAGAATGAATTAACATTTTGTTCGGTTGGATTAATTGTCACAACTTGCGGGATTTGGGCATGGGGGAGGAACCATATGGGAGCAGGCCCAGCCTGCATGCGGGCCTGCTATAGAAAGGGGGCCTCCATAAGAGGCTGTGTGTAAGCGGTGCCGGGCGGCCATCCCTCATGGAGGAGGAGCCTTGCCGGCAAAACCCGCATTTCCGGGTGACTAGGGAACTTGGCAGAGGTTCACGCCTCAACAAGTTCTCAAAATGGGGGTCACCTCCCTGGACCCCCAACAGGCCATTGGGGGCTCGGGGAGCCCGGCAGGATGCCGGAGGGCCCTGGGCATGCCTGTTGGAGTAATGATTGGCTTCCTTGTGGCCGGTGGGCCACGAGATGGCTGGTTCCTTCACCCCCATGCTCTCCAACGCTTGGTTATGTGTTACAATAAATTTGTGGCCTATTTAAACACCAAGGAACAGTTGTCTGTGTGTCTTTGTGGCGACAGGTATTCACCTGCAAGGCAAAACATTTAAATAGTACGTAGAGGCATTCAATAATGTATCTTCAGGGTTTCCCCCTCAATATTTTGTTTTTATGTAACTAGCTGAGTTAAGGAAACAATACCACAAGGTTATTTCCCCCCATCACAATTAATATATAATTAATAT
The DNA here is from genome assembly GCF_049243985.1 of Paroedura picta. Taxonomy (NCBI): domain Eukaryota; kingdom Metazoa; phylum Chordata; class Lepidosauria; order Squamata; family Gekkonidae; genus Paroedura; species Paroedura picta. The sequence continues at coordinate 53,701,325 of NC_135371.1, read as the reverse complement.
AAGAAGGCCAAGCATCACAGAATTGAGGCTTTTGAACTCCGGTGCTGGAGAAGACTTTTGTGAGTCTCTTGGACTGCAAGGTGAACAAACTGGTCAGTCCTAGAGGAGATCAGCCCTGACTGCTCCTTAGAAGGCCAGATCCTGAAGATGAAACTCAAATACTTTGGCCACCTCATGAGAAGGAAGGACTCCCTGGAGAAGAGCCTAATGCTGGGAGGAATTGAGGGCAAAAGAAGAAGGGGACGACAGAGAATGAGGTGGCTGGATGGAGTCACTGAAGCAGTGGGTGCAAACTTAAATGGACTCCGGAGAATGGTAGAGTACAGGAAGGCCTGGAGGATCACTGTCCATGGGGTCACGATGGGTTGGACACGACTTCGCACCTAACAACAGCAACAGTATAAGAAAGCAGCAGAAAGTACAGGAGCACTCTTCTGTTTAGTTTTTGCTCCCTCTTTTAATGTGAGAAGTGGATTTGAATGCTTTGACGTGGTTGTTGTTAGTTACAAGACATAGTCATTAATAAATTAGGAAAACAATATAATAAATAAAATAGTATAACAATGCAGCAACTGGATTACAAACAATGCTGTAAAAATAAAACAGTATATTCAGCAAAAGAAAAAAGAAAAAGAGAGAGAGAGAGAGCAATAAACTACAACCCTACTCCCTTTACGACAGAATCCTTCTGCCCAGCTCCATTTGCTACAATCCTACTACCATTACAAAAATACCTGTAATGGAATCCGTTGCCACGCTCCAATGCTAGGAAGCTCTCCGGTCCCCCTCCTCTTGTACATGGATGATGTGGTCCTCCTCTCTTGTACCAAGGTTGGCCTAAAAACCCTTCTCCAAGTCTTCTCAAACTACCGCAATCAAAATCAACTCCGGATCAACTTCACCAAATCAACAATACAATACAATACAAAACCTTTAATGGCATTCACGATATAAATCTAAAATAGTTGTATTTTCCAAATCCAGGAAGCTCACCAAGTGCAAAATAAATGAACATTCCATCGAACAAGTTCACCACTTTCACCACTCTCTGAAATGGGCCCTACATTGGAACCAAATATCAACCTGCACAAATTTCAAGGCAAATGCAATAGCGAGATTCTATTTTACTAAGGGAGGTCAAAACTTCCCTGCTGCTATTAAGATCTTTCAAACCATGCTGATTTCAAAACTCTTCTAAGGTATACCAGTATGGGGCATAGACCTCCCTGCAGGAGTAGAGAGGCTGCAATCAGCCTTACTTCGCCATTTATTGGGCCTCCCCAAATGCATCTCTGCCCTCACAATATACTTGGAGACCGGCGTTACCCAACTGACCACTCTAGCCTGGCTCCGTATCTTTAAATACTGGCTCCGCCTGAACTTTAGAGCCCAAGCTGGGAGTCTCTTCTACCTTATGCTGTCTGATAAGTTTATATCACCCTGGTTTGTGAAGCTTAACAACAAACTAAAGTCTATAGGCCTGTCTATTGAGTTTTTAGAAAACCTTGAAGAGAACCAAGCTTACAATATCATCAGGCAATGAATCCTAGATATTGACTATCAGAACACTATCGCTGGAGCACATAGAACATGCTCTCCCATCTTTTTTGAAATCTATCCCCCAGCAAGAAGGATCCCGGAGTACTTCACATCTTTAAAATCGCCTTCCTTGAAGCCATTTTTTATGCTAGCAAGGCTGAACCTCCTACCAACAGCAGTGACTAAAGGTTGGTACGCAAAAATCCAATATACTGACAGACTCTGTCCATGTCCTGCAAAGAAACCCGAGACAGTGGAGCACATTCTCCTCTTTTGTGACACAGCCATCTCAGAGAATGGTACATATTTCCTCTTGTGGGGGCAAGCAAGATTCACAGTCCTGCAACAATAGGGCACTTTCTTTTATCGGATCATAACCCTCAAATAACCAAAGGCATTGGAAAATTCCTTCATGGGATTTTCTCCAAGTGACCAGGGATCTGAACCACTTTGTCTTTTGTATAAATGTTTTATTATGATTATGCCAATAAAGGTATTTGATTGATTGATTGATTGAAATACCTCTAGTGGTCCCTGACTACTAGCTCAGGTACTAACTAGAAGTTTTCCCAGAAGTTATAAGTGGATTCCCCGCAAACTGACTCTCATACTCTTTGACAGCAGCTGTTGGGAACTAAATTATCAAGGGTTGTAGGGACCGGATTGAAATCAGGACCATAGACAGGAGGACAAGTGGCTTCATCCATCAGCCTGTGCTGTTCTAGCCTCAAATGGTGCTGGGTGCATGCCCAGAATTTGCTAGCAAGTAATGCCCCCCACTAGGGATTCCGATTCCCAGGTGGGACCTGGAGATCCCTGGTGTTACAGCTCATCTCTAGAGCCCATTAGGCATGGTGGCAGCTACTCTGCACTGCGCCATGCCATTGTGGCAGGGCAGGATGCCCCACCATTCCCCATGTATGCACTTCCTGCGCCAGGACCAGGAAGCCTGGGACACTGCCAGGCAGGGTAAATGGCAGCAGCTGGGGGGGGGGAGAGGTGGGGGAACCAGGGAGCCAGGCCCCCTCCACAAGATATGGTGGGGGCAGGGGGATATCCCTGCAGGCTCCGCGGAGCCCGCAGGGGCATGCAGTGTCCCTACAGGAAGACGGTAGGTTGGGGCCGGGCAGGCTGAAAGGCCCACGATGTCAATTATGCACCGCACCAGCCCGCACCAGCCCCTGCAGGCACCCACAGTATTCCAGAAGCTGCGGAAGGTCCTGCATTCGCATAATGCGGGCATTCTGTAGCCCTGGGTTGGGCCATGTCCGCGCTAGCGGCGGGGGTATTCATAATCAGGAATTTTCCCTACTGCCCTGCCCAGTGTGGGCATTTTAGCCCATGCATAATGGGTCTTGGTGACAAGAGATCAGTTCCCCTGGAGAAAATGTCTGATTTGGAGGTTGGACTCCATAGCATTATGCTCCATTATACCCCAATCCCACCTACTCCTGGATCCATCCCCAATGTCTCCAGCCCCATCCCAGAGCTGGCAACCCTGTTTGTTTGTTTATTTTGTTGGTTTTGATATTATTACGCTACCCTTCTCCAACAATGGTCTTGGAGCAGCTAACATCATTGAAATCCAATATAAATATTCTTTAAAATATGAAAACCCATTGCAAATTGCTTAAAAATCCTAACAAGAGGCAAACCACTCCATCACAAAAACTCCCCCTGAACCTGGGATCAGTAGATCCAGATTAAATAACAATCTCCAGGTTCAGGTGCATGGGGCAAAAGTACAGTCAGGGGAGCTCATTCATTGATGTTCCCAAGTGTTAGCATTGGCCTCAACAGTGTGCCTGGTGAAAGAGCACCATTTTACATAATTTTTCCAGTTCCACAAGAGCCTGGATCTCTGTTGGCAGTTCATTCCACCAGGCTGCAGCCAGGGTTAAGGCCAGCTGTACTTTTTTGGAGCAGGGGACTTCTAGCAGGTTGGTGTTTGCTGAGTGAAGAGTTCTTTGGGGGACATACTCACAGAAGCGGTCCCTCAATGATGCAGTTCCCTACATACTATGGTCCTGGTCTAAATTGGACTCCTGTGGTGATTGGGAACTTATTTCCCAGCAGCTATTATCTGTAAGAGTATGAGTACTGGGTGGAGGGAACCAGTCCCAGCTCAAGGGAAAACATCACATCTTGTTTGGCCTTCAGGATTTTACTTATTTTGCACTATCCTTTGATTCTTTCTGAGCTTTTCAACAGCGTAGATGATTTTATTCTGCAAAGTGACTTACTGCTAGGGACTCTAGAAGTGCAATCCTAAGAAGAGTTATATTCTTCTAAACCCAGGCGGGGTGTGTGCGTGTGTGATGGATCTGCAGAGGGAGGAGGGAATTTGTGGACATCAGTACTACCTTATATAGCAGCAATGTTAAAAAAAAAACACTGTCTAAACCCACTGATTAAAATGGACTTAAAGGGTGTAACTCTGCTTATAATTGCACTGTAACTCTCTATTTTAGAATGGCTATTGCCACGTCATGAGCTTGTTCAGTGCAGAAACTATGCAAGATGTAGGAAGAGATAAACAAAGTTCAGTCTAGATTGCATTGTATATTTGATGACTTTAATATGCTGGCAGCACATATAGTATCATTTCCAGGATGCATTAGCCATTAAAACCATTTGTAAACCTCATTTGTAAACCTCATTCCATCTGATGATAGTGTACATTTAAACTGTTGGTATTGCCACAAATGTTGCTCTGGCTGGAGACCAGCAGAGAGGGCACTGTGCCATTAACAATAAAGCATGGTATGAAATACTGCGGTTGTATGAGTCAGGGTGTGAAGGGAATATATTCCAACAAGAATGAAACTATCCATGACCACAACTGGATGCAAATAATCTATATGTGGATTCACTATGTGTGTAGAGGGAACACACATGGTTGTGCCTCCAGTGTCCATGCATCTGAATATCTGCAGTAAGCCCTTTACATGTTTACAAGTTTATGCACATAGATTTCTCCATGGAGTCATAAACTTTATTTTTGCTTGTTTCTAAATATGGCAATGTATGGCCATTGGAGGAGGAGACAGGAAATTATATCTACTGTGTTCTATGTCCATTCATTGAATATGCATATATATAACGGTTAAAAAAGGAGCAAGTCTTTTGGTGGTATACTCAGTTAGAATACTTTCTTATACTTTTAAATTAATTACTTAGAAATTAGTTAATTTAAAAGGGGGGTTAATTATCTGAATGCTCCTCCATTAAAAAATATCTGAACATATAAAAAACTAGACGTTAGGGGACTGAAATGCAGACACTACTTTGTATGAAGGAGGATTTAATCATATGATTCCTTACCTGCCACCTAACATAGTACAGTCTGATTTACTATTTTATCAACTATTTGGAAAAAAAACACAAGACTTTACTGATATGATTGGCATATCATAAATCCTCAGAGTTATTCACGTTGGAGTTTAGACACTGCTATCATTCCTACAAATGCAATTTTCTTTATTAAGAGTGGATCTGAAAACCAAGAGCATGTATTAGTCGCCTTTTAGCAGTCCAGGACACATCATGTTTATGGCTAGCCATATACATGACAGAGATTAGCAGAATAATTAGACAAGATATTTCAAGTTTACTGAGGAATGAAACCACACACTAGTAATTTATTTATTAAGGAAAAAACAATGATGTAGTATTTAGAATTATACTTATAAAGACCCATTCTGCACACATTGGATAATGCTATTTCAATAGACTTTAGAAGTACACCTTCCTGTTTCGCACAGGAAAACCCAGCCACAAAAACACATTGAAATGGAAGTGCTAGTAACTAAGGTTGCACACCTAGGCATATTTACTATGAAATGACTTCTACTGAGTTTAATTTCAGGAAGATGGCTATGCTGTCCTGTACTAGAAGATCTAGATTCAAGTTGAGTAGCACCATAGAGGCCAACGATATTGTGGGAGCATAAGCTTTCTAGAGTTCCCTTCAACAGATTCAAGTAGGAATCGAGATCCCTGAACTCTTATATCCGTCCAATGGTGAGAAAGGTGCTGTGTTGAAAAGAATGAAAAGGCACAATGCAAAATGTAATTAGTTGATTAGAGCAGTGAAGAAATATTTAGGGAAAAGAAATTAGCATTTGTAGTGAGATACAAATCCTATGTCCCTCTTCATCCAGGACAAGGGTGGGGGTGGGTGGCCATTGTTCTGAATTTGTGAATGGTTTGTTGTGAATGGTTTGTTTTGAATGGTTCCATTTACAAATTTAGAACAATGGACACCCCCTCCCTTTAGGCTAAATAGAGACATAGGATTCTTATCTCTCTATAAATACCAATCATGGCTCTCAATGTTTCTCCCTTGCTAGTACCACAGTATGCATTATCTATATTAATATATTATTTGTTCTATTAGACGTTTGCATCCATAATAGTAGAATTAAATGAAATAGTCAAAAGAAATTTAAATTAAACTAAAGTTAAATTTAAGTTAAAGTTAGATTAAAGTTTAAATTTAAAATTCAGAAAGAGTCATGTATGAAGCAGTTTGGGATGCTTCAAAGCTGAAAATGAGGGAGGAATGGTGAACATGATACAATAAGAAAAATGAACTTGAGAAAGCAGTTGTGTTTGTCTGTGTCAAGTTTATTATGTTGATTAAAAAAAAAACAGCCCTTGACTTGGTGCAAAAGGTTGCATTTATTTTGAAACAAGCAGGTGAACTCAACAAGTACCTTGTCAGAACTAGGGTACAATAGAACCAGCACAGCATATAACCACTTCCCCTGCACCTCCTCATGTGAGAACCCCTTGAGAAATGCAGGAGCTCTTCAAAGGGAAACGACCAGGCAGACAGTGAGCTGCTCGTGGCTGCAGTGCTGCGTTCCAGAGACTTGGAAGAGGGATTGGGAGAGGGGGAAAAGTGTGAATGGGAGAAGGAAGGGAAGGAAGGAAAGGAAGGTAGGTGCAATAAACTCTCTGCATCTACGCATCAAACTAGATCTACACATCAAACAGAGTCAAAATAAATTGCAGAAATATAGCATTCTGACATCCTGCTTATAAGAAGATTAGCAGACTGAACATAGAGTCCACTTTTTATCATAATTAGTTACCCTTCCATTGAACCTGTGAGAAGGAGAACAAGATATTAAATGCAAAGAATTAATAAAACAATCAGGTCATCTGTAAAACAAGCTCGTTTAAAGCTTGCAATACAGTATTAGAAATAGGATCACCAAGAATTCGACTCAACTGAATGGCTAACATCATCATCAGCGGGGTACCTCATCATCAGCGGGGTACTTCAGGGCTCGGTGCTCGGCCTGGTACTTTTTAATGTATTTATTAATGATCTAGATGAGGGGGTGGAGGGACTACTCATCAAGTTTGCAGATGACACCAAATTGGGAGGACTGGCAAATACTCCGGAAGATAGAGACAGAGTTCAACGAGATCTGAACACAATGGAAAAATGGGCAAATGAGAACAAGATGCAATTTAATAAAGATAAGTGTAAAGTTCTGCATCTGGGTCAGAAAAATGAAAAGAATGCCTACTGGATGGGGGATACGCTTCTAGGTAACACTGTGTGTGAACAAGACCTTGGGGTACTTGTGGATTGTAAACTAAACAGGAGCAGGCAGTGTGATGCGGCGGTAAAAAAAGGCGAATGCCATTTTGGGCTGTATCAACAGGGGCATCACATCAAAATCACAAGATGTCATAGTCCCATTGTATACGGCACTGGTCAAACCACACCTGGAGTTCTGGAGGCCTCACTTCAAGAAGGACATAGATAAAATTGAAAGGGTACAGAAGAGAGCGACGAAGATGATCTGGGTCCAAGGGACCAAGTCCTATGAAGATGGATTGAGAGACTTGGGAATGTTCAGCCTGGAGAAAAGGAGGTTGAGAGGGGACATGATAGCCCTCTTTAAGTATTTGAAAGGTTGTCACTTGGAGGAGGGCAGGATGTTGTTTCCGTTGGTTGCAGAGGAGAGGACATGCAGTAATGGGCTTAAACTTCAAGTACAACAATATAGGCTAGATATCAGGAAAAAAATGTTCACAGTCAGAGTAGTTCAGCAGTGGAATAGGCTGCCTAAGGAGGTGGTGAGCTCCCCCTCACTGGCAGTCTTCAAGCAAAGGTTGGATACACACTTTTCTTGGATGCTTTAGGATGCTTAGGGCTAATCCTGCATTGAGTAGGGGGTTGGACTAGATGGCCTGTATGGCCCCTTCCAACTCTATGATTCTATGATTCTATGAGTTTGCCATGAAAACGCTGGAGGGCATCATCCCAAGGGTCAGACATGACTCAGTGCTTGCACAGGGGATACCTTTACCTTTAGAGGATGGGGGAACCTTCTTTGAGGCCCAGAGAATTGAATTCCCTGCTCTAATTTTTTTGAAACTTGGAGGGGTGGTTGAGGAGAGGCTCCAGCAGCTAGGCTGAAAACTTGGTGCTTCTTCCTAAAAAAAATCCAGCTCCCCAGGCCCCTGGATACCCTTAGATCAATCCTTGATTATACCCAACTAGAGGGAAAGCACATTGTATTAAGGAACACAACAGGCGCTAGTCTTCAAGCAAAGGTTGGATACACACTTTTCTTGGATGCTTTAGGATGCTTAGGGCTGATCCTGCGTTGAGCAGGGGGTTGGACTAGATGGCCTGTATGGCCCCTTCCAACTCTATGATTCTATGATTCTATGATTCGATCATCATCATCAATACAGAATTATTGGGCACTACCGGTGTGCTGCCACATTAATTCTTAGTTTATTTCAGAGGAATTCAAATAAGAATTGGTTGCATTTAGAAGAGATGTTTGCCTGATGGTCCCAGCCTTTCTGCTCTACTGCAAGCCTGGATGCCCACCACATGAGGCAAATTAGACACATTAAAAGATCCTTAAAAAGATTTCCCCAGCATTTAAAAATCTGGAGACAGAGTTTGCAGTACCTGTGGTCACAGTCTTCTCCCATATGAACTATCATATTCACCAAGATATGCTAGTGAAGCCTTCCTCTGAATTCTATCCAAGACTGGGATTCACAAGGAACAGTGTCCTTTTGATAGTAAGTGCACAGTATGGAATTAGCTTCCTTCTTGCCAAATGTTTGGAATTTATACTTAACCTGCTAAATCAGATTGCTGATGCTGCTATTTTAACTGTCACTGTCTCAGGCCTGTAGCCACTGGGGGGCTGACAGGGCAATGCCCCATGCCAAACAAGCCCTGCTCCACCAATCAGCTTTCCTCTTGGTGTAGGAAGAGCCTAGACCTTCATCCCCTTCCATGTAGGGGGGCTTCCTCTCTACTGCAGTGCATTGGCTGGCTGGACAGTGCCTCTTCCCTGCAGTGATGTCTCTCTTAGACAGTGCTCTGGGCTACAAAGCTTTGCTTTGAAAGCATACCGCTCAGCTTCCACTGTTTGCCTCTCCTGCAGCAAGTCATCCAGCTAGCCAGCCAGCCAGACTTATACAACCTTCCCCTTTCCAATCTCTTCAGTGGAGATTGGTCCCTTCATTCCATCCTTAAAAAAACAAAACAAAAACAAACAAACAAACAATCCCATCCCAACAAGAAATTTCTGGCTACAGGCTTGCTCTGTCCATCTATGGGTTGCTTGATGTAATCATGCTTTGATATCATTGCTTTAAGGTTTTTAAAAATTGTTACTGCTTTGAAAGCTTTGCTTCACTGAGTTAGCATGATCATTTACAAGGTGCAAGATGGAACAGGGATATGTCACGAGCCACTGGATATCCACAACCTTTTTCTTTAATTTCTGTTGGCTGATGAAGCAGTGTTATAAAGAATAGACCCTGGAATTTCATCTCTTTGGCCACAAACTCACTATGAAATGTTAATAAACAGCCAGCTTAAGATCCCAGTAACCTGTAAAATAACAGACAGGAACTGATTTTCAGCTGGAATGGATTTATTCATGGAAGCATGCTAGTCACATACTCAGGCACAGAAGGTGATGAACAATGAACAGGCAATGTAATAATCTGGTCTATTTTACATTTTCTTTTTCTTATCTACTAGATTCAGGTGAAGAGCTGTGTTGGTCTGAAGCAGTAGAACAAAGTTTGAGTCCAGTGACAACTTTAAGAGCAACAAAATTTTATTCAAGGTATAAGTTTTTGTGTGCACAGCAAACTTCCTCAGATACAATGAAATGGGAGTTACATATAGGTAGAGGGTGGGCCATGAATTCGTATACATTAATTAGTATACAACATAATGAACATATTTAACAGATACTGGGACTTTACAGGAATAACAAGCTTAATGACTAGTGATTCATATAATTATAGTAGGAATATAAGGCCAAATGGCATATTATATGGGAGATTTTTAAAAGGAAACGTAGCCATGGGATCCCTGTTTTTAATCGAGATGAAGGAGGACATCTAACCCTTTTTCTATTATGATAGGTAGCTGAGTTGGTCTGAAGCAGCACACAAAGGCTTATACCTTGAATAAAGCTTCCTTTTTCCATTGTGCCATTTTTCCAATGCAAATTGGCACGTTAGAACTTTTTCTTGCCTCAAGAGTGTGAACATATAAGTAGCATATAGATACAGACATTTAATGAATCAGAGTACTAGTGTTTTTTATTCCAACAAGTTTCCAACATGTCTCTGGAGAGGCAGCATATAAATGTTCTATTTTTAAATATATATATATTTAATTGCATTTATTTTACATACAGAGAATATATAAAACTAGGGGGAAAGCCCGTTGTATTCAGGAATACAATGGGTGCTAGATTGGGGGAGTGGGGTGGAAGAACTCTGTGGATGGCCTCTCCCTCCCCCTAGGACCTGGAAAGGCTGCATGCTGGAGGCCCTTAGGAAGGGAACTCACTGGCAGGGCCATCTCTTGTGCAGCAGGGATCTGCAGCCTCTGAGCTTCAGATGGAAGTGGAAGGAGTGACCAGCGGTGGGGGACAGAAGGTGACTGGCTGACTGCTGGACAGACAAGTAAACTGATTGGAGGAGGAGGCACTCAGGGGTGGGACAGCCACCCTGAGTGGGTGTTCAGTGCTGAGTGATACTTAAGCCATGAGATACGTTTCTCCTCCAAGTCCTTACCAGAAATACAACAATAGGAGAGAGAGTATCTACCTGTCACCAGCACACATGTGGGGTCCCACAAGGAGCAGTCCTCTCGTCTATCCTATTTAATATCTTCATGCACCCTCTTGCTCAGCTGGTGCAGAGGTTTGAGCTGGGTTGCCACCAATACTGGTGTGACCGCCCGGACTCTCCCCCAGATTCCTTAATGAGATGCCTGGAAGCAGTGATGAATTGGACAAAGCAGAGTCGCCTGAAGCTCAACCATGCAAAGATGGAGGTCCTGCAGTTGGGTAGGAAGGGACCATGGGAGGAAGCGCGCCTGACAACCCTGGACGGTGTGCAGCTCCTAGCAACTCACTCTGTCAGGAACCTGGGTGTGATCCTGGATGCTTCTCTTACAATGGAAGTCCAGGTCACAAAGATAGCGTGGCTGGCATTTTAACACCTCCACCAAGCCAAACTACTAGTGCCCTACCTGGACCCAGAGCACCTAGCCACAGTGATCCATGCAACGCTCTAGACTGGACTTCTGCAACTCACTCTATGCAAGTCTACCCCTGATCCGGAAACTACGGATGCCACGGCCATCGTTTTCACTAAGACACCATGGACATCCCACATTCGGCCAGTACTCCAACAACTTGACTGGCTCCCAGTTGAATTCCGGATTCAGAATCAGAATACCTTTATTGGCATAAAATTGCAAAGTGTAAAATGAAAATTTCAAGCAATTCCATATGTAGAATTCCGGATTAAGCTTAAGGTTTTGGTAATCACCCTTAAGGCTATACGTGGTCTGCACCCAGTGTTTTTCCTTGCCTATACCACCAAAAGAGCTTTACACTTCACCACCTCCAACTGGCCACAGATCCCTGGCCCCAAAGAAGCAGGTCACACCTCAACAAGGGCCAGATCCTTTTCGGTCCTGGCCCCTACCTGGTGGAACAAGCTTCCTAAAGAGATCAGGGTCCTGCCCAAACTTCCACAATTCCGCAGCACCTGCAGAAGGGAGCTCTTCCACCAGGCATTTGCTTGAGGCCAACCAACTCAAAACATCTACATGCTTCTCCCTCCCCCCCCCCCTAAGAATGAGAGGTCAAACCTACCCAGGGATTGTCAATGTTATTCTATTGAAATGCTGTTCTGGTTAGCATGTTATATCATGATTGTTATTTGTTATATTGTTATATGTTCTATGTAAATGTTCTACAATGTAAACCTCCCAGAGCCATATAGAAGGGTCGTTATTGTTGTTGTTAGGTGCGAAGTCATGTCTGACCCATTGCAACCCCATGGACAATGATCCTACAGACCCTCCTGTCCTCTACCATTCCCTGGAGTCCATTTAAGTTTGGACCAACAGCTTCAGTGACTCCATCCAGCCACTTCATTCTCTGTCGTCCCCTTCTTTTTTTGCCCTCAATCGCTCCCAGCATTAGGCTCTTCTCCAGTGAGTCCTTCCTTCTCATGAGGTGGCCAAAGTATTTGAGTTTCATCTTCAGGATCTGGCCTTCTAAGGAGCAGTCAGGGCTGATCTCCTCTAGGACTGACCAATTTGTACGCCTTGTAGTCCAAGGGACTCGCAAGAGTCTTCTCCAGCACCAGAGTTCAAAAGCCTCAATTCTTTGACCCTCGGCCTTCCTTATGGTCCAACTTTCACAGCCATACATTGCAACTGGGAAGACCATAGTCTTGACTAGACACACTTTTGTTGGCAGGGTGATGTCTCTGCTTTTTAGGATGCTATCTAGATTTGCCATAGCTTTCCTCCTCAGGAGCAAGCATCTTTTAATTTCTTGCTGCAGTCCCCATCTGCAGTGATCTTGGAGCCCAGGAAAATAAAAACTGTCACTATCTCGATTTCTTCCCCATCTATTTGCCAGGAATTGAGAGGGCCGGATGCCATCATCTTAGTTTTCTTGATGTTGAGTTTCAAGCCAACATTTGTACTCTCTTCCTTCACCCACATCAAGAAGCTCTTTAGTTCCTCTTCACTTTCTGCCATTAGAGTGGTATCATCTGCATATCTGAGGATGTTGATATTTCTCCCTGCAATCTTAATCCCAATTTGTGACTCATCTAACCCCGCCTTTCTCATGATGTGCTCCGCATACAAGTTAAATAGGCAAGAGATCTCTGGTCCTCCCTATTCTATTGTTTTCTTCTTTTTGTTTGAACTGTTCATTTAAGAAGGCATTCTTTTCTCTTCTAGCTATTCTCTGGAATTCTGCATTCAATTGGGTGTATCTTTTTCTTTCTCCCTTGCCTTTCACTTCCCTTCTCTCCTCAGCTATTTGTAAAGCTTCCTCAGACAGCTTCCTCTTTTTCTTTGGGATGGTTTTAGTTGCTACCTCTTGTACAATGTTGTGAACCCCCGTCCATAGTTCTTCAGGCACTCTGTCTATTAGATGTAATTACTTAAATCTATTTGTCACCTCTACTGTATATTTGTCAGGGATATAATTTAGTTCATACTTGAGTGCTTTTCCCTACTTTCTTCAATTTGAACCTAAATTTTGCTACAAGAAGCTAATGATCTGAACCACAATCGGCTCCTGGTCTTGTTTTTACTGACTATATAGAACTTCTCCATCTTTGGCTGCAGAGCACATAGTCAATCTGATTTCTGTGTTGACCATCTGGTGATGACCATGTGTAGAGTCGTCTCTTGGGTTGTTGGAAAAGAGTGTTTGCTATGACCATTGTATTCTCTTGACAAAATTCTACCAGCCTGTGCCCTGCTTCATTTTGTACTCCAAGGCCAAACTTGCCTGTTATCCCGGTTATCTTTTGGCTTCCTACTTTAGCATTCCAAATACCCCATGATGATAAGCACTTCATTTTTTGGCATTGCTTCTAGAAGGTATTGTAGGGCTTCATAGAACTGAACTTCATCCTCTTCAGCAGCAATGATTGGGGCATAAACTGTATTACTGTGACGTTGAATGGTTTGCCTTGGATTCGAACTGAGATCATTTTGTCATTTTGGGGATTGTATCCCAATACTGCTTTTCCTACTCTTTTTTTTTTTATATAAGATTTTTATTTTTATTTTCCAGGATTAAAGATAATGAAATACATGCAATCTACATTGTTAGTACAGAAAAAAGAAAGGTTATGCTCTTCATTTAATACATTTAGTTCCCCATTTCAATCCCCTTTTGTATTATTTTCTTAAATAGTTCAGGTAAGGGCCCCATTGTTCTCGAAAGGCCTCTTCTGTTCTTCCATTGACTATCAGTGTCAGTTTAGCCATCTTGGCAAAATCAGCTAATTTATTCAGCCAGTCTTCTATCGAGGGTAGTTCTTGCGTTTTCCATTTCTTGGCCAATTCTAGTCTTGTTGCCGTTGTCGCATAGAAGAATATACTTTGTGTGTCGGTTGGGAGGCACTGCGGAGGAACACTTAATAACATAGCTTCAGCTTTCATAGGAAATCTAAGACCCCACATTTTCTGCATAATAGTATGTATTTTTGCCCAGAACTTATAAACTTTTTCACATCTCCACCACATATGAAAAAAAGAGCCTATTTTCCAACATTTGTTGTTACAATTTTTGGCAATTTTAGCGATCACTTTTGGTGTTACATACCACCTGTAAAACATTTTATACCAATTTTCTTTAAGTATTTGACTATTAGTATATTTTGGTATTCTAGACCATACTAGCTCCCATTGTTCCATTATCACATTAGTCTCAATATTTTGCATCCATTTGATTATACATGGCTTAACACGTTCCATTTCTGTCTCATACCTTAATAACAATTTATATATTTGGCCCTGTAAATGTGGTTTATCTTGGATTACTAAATTTTCAAACTCTGGTATTGGAGCCTCTAGATTTAACGGTTGCTGAAACTCTGCTTTAAATCTAGATATTAGTTGGTTGTACTCTAACCATTGAATTTCTACTCCTTCTTTCTTTATTGTTTGTATATCCTTGAACTTGCCGGTCTTTGATATTAAGTCTTTGTACTGGAGACAAGTCAGCCTTTTCTGTTGAGCTTTCCCAAAATATGCCTCAATTGGCGATTTCAATATTGATGGTGCTGGGGATAGTCTCTTATTATATCTTGACCATACGTTCAAGAGCCCACTAATCCAGGTGTTTGCTACTGCTTTTTGTTTTTGTTTTCCTGCTGGCCATAGTCTTTCATGGAAACTGTTACCCATGGTTTTTCTTTCAAATACCAATTCTCTTGAATGCGGTTCCCGAATCCAGTCCACTATGTATGTAAGTGCTGCTGCGTCTTTGTGTAGTTTTAGATTAGGAACACCTTGGCCTCCTCTCTCCTTCACATCTTGAAGTATTTTAAAAGCAACTCTTGGCCTTTTTCCACTCCAAATAAATTTATTGATCACTGATTGCCATTTTCTTAGCGTTTTCTCCTGGATCACTATTGGTAACATTTGGAACAAAAAGTTAAATTTGGGCAACAAGTTCATCTTGACCGTGGCCATTCGAGCCGACCAGGACAGTTTTGACTCGTTCCATCTTTTGATATCCAGTTGCATAGTCTTCCATAGTCTTTCATAGTTACCAGTGAAGAGTTCTTGGAAGTCTTTGTCTAGGTAGATTCCCAGATATTTCACCCATTTGGGATTTGTCTCACATCCGGTTTTTTGGTTGATATTTTGCACATCAAGATCTGTGGTTCCCTGTAAAATAATTTTTGTTTTATCCTTATTTATTCTGTACCCTGAATAATGCCCAAAGTCTTTCAGTAGTTCCAGGAGAGGAGGAATTGACGCTTTTGGGTTCATAACAGTACAAACTACATCATCAGCATGACATTTTAATTTAAATTCCTGATCATCGATTTTGATTCCCATGATCTCCTCTGTAGCTCTTATCTTGGTTGTCAGCATTTCTAGTACCAGATTGAATAACAGTGGGCATCCTTGTCTTGTGCCTTTACCTATTTTGATGGATTGTTTTGTGAGCATTCCATTTATTAAAATTCTAGCTTCTTGTTCAGAGTATATTTGTCTGATAAATTCC
This sequence comes from Paroedura picta, assembly GCF_049243985.1. Taxonomy (NCBI): domain Eukaryota; kingdom Metazoa; phylum Chordata; class Lepidosauria; order Squamata; family Gekkonidae; genus Paroedura; species Paroedura picta. Next base: position 53,685,702 of record NC_135371.1, on the reverse strand, counting down.
AGGAAAGTACCACCACAATCGGTTGCTTTCAGTGTTTCAAACAGGAAGTCCCAACTAACGTTGTCAAAAGCTTTCTCCGCATCCAAGAATATGAAAGCAGCCTGCAACTTTTCTTTACGCACATAGTCTGCCACATTCAAAACGAATCTTATGTTGTTCCTCATTAGTCTTCTTGGCATAAATCCAGTTTGATCTTGGTGTATAACGTCTCCAATACATTTTTTTCAGTCTTTCTGCTAAGATTTTTGCCAAAATTTTATAGTCCACGTTTAGCAGAGAAATTGGTCTATACGAGTTGGGTGAGTTCGTATCTCCTCCTTCTTTATGAATAAGTGTTATTGAGGCCTGTTGCCATGATTTTGGGAGGGATTTTCCAGGATTGTCTATAATCTCATTCAATAGTTGAAGTAAGTGTGGAGAGAAAACATGGCTCAACTTCTTATAATATATTGCACTCAATCCATCCAGCCCTGGGGCTTTTTGAGCTTTTGTTGCCATTATTGCATCATTTATTTCTTACATTGTAATTCTTTGATTGAGAATTTTTCTGTGATGATCTGTAAATTTGCTCATTGATATTTTTTGGTAGAATGTTCCAGGGTCTATATTTTGTTCCTTTTTTGTATATATGTTCTGAAAAAATTGGGTAAGACATGAATGAATTTCTGCTTCATTATTATAATTCAGGCCTTCATGTGATAACTTTGTGATACTATGCTTCTGGTAGCTCTTCCCCAGTCTTTGAGCTAGCCATCTCCCTGATTTATCTGCCCATTCAAAGTTTTTTTGTTTGAGATAGTCAAGTTTCTTCCTCATTTCCTCCGCCTCTAGGTTGTCTCTCTGTATTCTTAATAATTTTATTTGTTTTGCTAATCCTCTAGTTTGATGTTTTTGGTGTTGCCTTTCTGTCTGTTGCAGTTTTACTTTTATTTCACTCAGAGTCTTTTCCTTTCTTTTTCTTTTTGTAGTGTTAAGTCGCAAAAGTATGCCTCTCATATGTTTTGCTGGCATCCCACACCGTGGCCAATGAAGAGTCTGGGGTGGCATTTAGTTGGAAGAACTCTTGTAGACTTGCTTCACAAATCTGCTGGACCTTTGGGTCCTCCAGAAGATAATTATTCATTTTCCACCTTCTTATTCCGACTCTTTTCACACATAACTCTATTTATAATGGGTTGTGGTCTGCAAAGGTGTTTGGTAGTATCTCTGATGGTGCTGGAGAAGACTCTTGCGAGTCCCTTGGACTGCAAGGCGAACAAACCGGTCAGTCCTAGAGGAGATCAACCCTGACTGCTCTTTAGAAGGCCAGATCCTGAAGATGAAACTCAAATACTTTGGCCACCTCATGAGAAGGAAGGACTCCCTCGAGAAGAGCCTAATGCTGGGAGCGATCGAGGGCAAAAGAAGAAGGGGATGACAGAGAATGAGGTGGCTGGATGGAGTCACTGAAGCAGTAGGTGCAAACTTAAATGGACTCCGGGGAATGGTAGAGGACAGGAAGGCCTGGAGGATCATTGTCCATGGGGTCGCGATGGGTCGGACACAACTTCGCACATAACAACAACAACAACAAGTATCTCTGAAGTTCTCAGTTTGTGTAGCATTTGTTTTGACCCCCAACATTGATCCTACTCTTTTATTAATTATGAAGGCTACTCCATTTCTTCTGAGAAATTCTTGCCCACAGTAGTATACCTGATGGTCATCTGAATTAAATTCACCCATTCCTGTCTATTTTAGTTCACTGATTTCTAAATGTCGATGTTCAGTCTTGTCATCCCTTGTTTGACCAAGATACTGGAGTGGTTTGCCATTTCCTTCTCCAGTGGATCACCTTTTGTCAGAGCTCTCAGCTATGACCTGTCCGTCTTGGGTGTCCCTGCACAGTATAGCTCATAGCTTCACTGAGCTACGCAAGCCCCCTTGCCATGGCAAGGCAGCGATCCTTGAAGGGGGGAAGGGTGGTATACAAATCTAAATAAATAAATAATTATGTGTAGCAGATAATAGAAAGTTGGAACAGTTCGCCTCAACTGAGGCTTATCTAACTTGAGTGAATCTAGTCCTTCTTGAAAATATTTTATATCATTTATACCATGATATTGGAAAGAAAAATTGTTTATTGCCACTTACATATTGATAATTTTAAAAAGAATAATGTTCTTGCTTTTCAATTTTTTTTCATTGAAACATTATTATCAATAACTAATGAGCTTGAATGAATAAATAAGCTGCTTATACTCTCTGGTCCATTTAATGGACCATGCGCTCTTCCAGCATTTATAGTGCTTTCCATCCTAACCCTATGAGATCCTGCATTGTAATTCATGAGTTCAGGAAAGCAGACTATGGAACTGATGCCAGTGGCAACTGGTATCCTCATGGCATTTATGGAAATCAGCCCCATCATGCACATGGCAAGAGCAATCCGTCCCTATTATGCAGTTTATAGGACTCATGGATATGAACAGAATAGGGAAGGACATCTTCATAGCCTTCTTGAACTCCTGTCCTACTCCTGGATTTTAACATTTGTGGAAAAGTGCCCATTTTTTAAATGTCAAGAGTGATAACACTCAGTTCTACCTTCCAGAGTTTTCAAGTATTTTTGCATGGTTCATTTCAATTAAGGGTTCCCAGGAAGTCTCTCAAAGCTGCTTGGATTTCATGTGTCTTCAGACCACATCCACAAGAATTATTCACAGGCTAAAGTTAGGTGCTGTCACAAGGATTATCTAGGAAGGCATGACATTTGTGACTGGTCATTCTGTGAGCAACTCTGATGTTGCTATGTATCAGGCAAATAACAGAGCAAAGGTATCGTTTTGGATCAGTCCTATCTAGTAAAGAGTATGGATTAAAGGCAGCATATTTCATTCAAGTGAATTCTTTTATTTTTGTGACCCCCCACAAGACTTCAAGTGTTTATGTTAATGTGAAATACATATGAAATAATGTTTTCAGAACCGTATGGCATAAGGTGCTCGAGAAAAAGGAAAGGCAGGGCCAGGAGTATATGAGCTAAAGTGCATGTACATAGTAGTACAAGATTGAATCCTATAGAAAATCTTATGCTGGGAGTTGTTGGAATGAAGCTCTCCTCCTCTGCCCCTTCTCCCAGTAACCTTCTGTTTGCACAAAAACTTATGTGAAGGTGGAGAACCTTCATGAGCAAAATGCACACTACAAAAATTGGCTGAAATTGCTCCTGCTTCTCCTGCATGAGCACAAACCATCTAGAACAGTGGTTCTCAAACTTTTCTTCGCTGTGACCCCAATTTTGGCACCAAAGCCCAGCGGGGACCCAGCCGGAGGAGCTGCCAGCTAGCTCTGCAAAGGCGCTTCCACTGCCCCTCCAGCTGTGGCCATGGGTGACCCTCCGCAGGTGGTGACTGAAGGGGGACGAGGGCCCTGCCCGGGGGAGGGGGCTGGTGCTGCTGCCACCATCATGTCCACATTGCTCGCTGGGTGTGCTTCTTACTCCCTTGGATCACCGCTTCTCTCCTTTCTCCCTTCTTTTAACCACGGGGAGCTCCTCAGTGGCCCTGCTGCAGAGCATGCTTGCTGGACAGAGCTGGGTGGGATGGGGCGACTGGGTGGGGAGGGGGTCGCTTTCTTGCCAGCTCTGAAAGAACTGAGTGAAGCGTTTTGGCGCATTCCTCGGCAGGTGCCGGCACAACCCTCTGGGCAGACTAGGCAGCTGCAGAAGGAGCCAGTGGAGCGCTGGAAACATGTGTGTGCATGCATGCGCACAACAATTAAGGCGGTGTTGTGCACATGTTGTGGACTATTCCACAGAGTATTTTGTTCATGAAGGTCTCCCAATCCCCAGAGATGATTTTTAAGGCAAGCTGGAAGGAATACATTCTTCTACATAAATCCATGAAATTTTGTGCAGGATCTTATCCACAGAGTAAGGGCATCAGAACAAAACAGAGATTGCAATCCTAAAAACATCTTCCTATGAGTATGTTTCAGTTAATAAAGTTAGGCTTCTGAGTAGATGGCTCAAAATTGCCCCACAGTCTTGTGAAAGATGTTCCTTGCCCTGCTCTTTGTTTTCCACTTATCCCTGAACCTGTTAAGCAATACATTGTTTTAAATGGCTCGGGAGAAGAAAATTGGTAGCGCTATCCTAAAGAGAGTCACACTCTTCTAAATCAATTGAGAGTATAATCCTGCTTAGGAAGGTATTATGGGGAAAGTAGCAGCACACAAGCAAGAGAAAGTATCCTTTCTATTCTATATCCACACTGATTCAGTCTACATAGAGGAAAAGAAGAAACTGTAATTTAAAGAACCTGAACATGCCAACAGGGACTGAGGAAAGATAATTGTCCTATCATTCTCCTACTGAAATGTCCCAATGTGGGGGAAAAAACTAGTTTCCATTCAGGGATTCAGCATTCTGAATTGCATTGGTATGAGATTCATTGTAAGTATTTTTATCCATTATAAACCCTGGTTTGAAAAACATAAAAGAAAATACAATTTTAGTTCTGAGACAAATCTGTATTTTTGTTTGTAGCTTTGAGATCAAAACACAGTTTGACAAGTATCTATAATTTCCCGTCTATGTGTATTTTCGCTTAGTCAGCTTCTCAAGGCGAATGCCATGGGCTTTGCTTCATGTAATTAAATAGAAAATCCTGCAGCAAACAAGTTCCTACTAATTTTTATGATTGCTGCATCCTTCCTATCAACCTGTCAGATAGTGCACTTCATTCCGGCTTTTGGCAGTAGATACAAAGGAGTATCTGAAGACTTTGTAAGTTAGGAACCCTTAAAGGAAGCAGCAAAGTGAACTTGACCATCTTTACTGCTGCAAAATCCTGCAGCCATGAATCTGCAGGAATACCCATGGCTTAGCCTACGCAAAGCGGACATATGCTATCTTCTCACTTGAGAAGGTGTGCTTTGGTAATGCTAGCTGGCCCCTGTTACCCAGGTGATTGTACAATGACTCATGGCATTAAGATGAAAGTAACACTTCCACTTGCGCATAGCTCTGGGAGCTAGCCCCCACCCCAGCTTATGAGAATAGCAACAGGGTTAATAGCTTGATCATCACATTATATGCGACACCATCTTGAAGGCCCCACAGTAAATGAGCACTGGGAATACTTGTGTGGAAACAGTTTTCTTGGAATCTCTCTTCAGTAATTAATTTCAGCGCTGCAAAACTTATCTAAAGGTTTTCTTTTCCTGCTGTTCAGCACAGGAACCCAGGAATCAATGCAGTTTCTAAGTTTCAGTGAGGCAACTGCAGCTACTGCAGAGCAGTATCACAAACAGCATTTTTGGAAATTCAACGAGAAGGGGAAGACTGGCATCTGGTTGGACTAACCAGACTTTCTACTGCCTTTCAGAAAATGATTTAAACCTCTAATGTATCGTGTTTATTATCATAAGAATGCGTGCGTAGCGCAGATCTGCGACAGTGATGCAGCATGAATGTTCTACTCAGCCTTTAGAGGAATGGAAACGCTACACACCCACATTTGCAATGTAGCACAGCAGCTGGGGTGGCTGGCAGTTACATATTTTGACCTCCTTAGGACATCCATCCGCAATTGATATTGCTTTTGATTTGACTTTAATTTGAAGCATTAATCTGCAGGCTGAGTATTATCATTCACTGTCCAAATCAAATATTTTCTTAGCAGGGACCACATATATGATATGGTTGAAACGTAGTACAATGTCAGTGCATATGATGTCACAACAAGCATGTGTTCATTGAGTTTTTGATTTATACATGCAGAATTCTCTCTCTCTTTTTTTAAAAAAATCTGCATTTAGAGTCTTGCCTTTTCCTGTTAACTGACTGGCAAAGGTGAGAAATTTCTTCATCAGAGATGTTAAGCATTTATTTTATTTTTAAAAAAGCTTCCATTTTGGTGCACTGCAGTGCAGACTTTGGTTTAACTGACTGAATTGATATTCTGAGCAGCAAGTAAGCAAGGATGACAGAGCATCTGTACAGCTACTCCTATTAGGGCTCAGGGAGGTATGCTTGGTAGCAGTTCCCTGCTCTCTCCAAAATGCAGCCGGGTCACGAAGCACTGCTGTCAATAAGAAATTTCAGACTTGGATTGTAGTAATATTTTACATATTTAAAGACACAAGCTTTGTATTTTGTACTTATTTCAAAACTTGTTTCTTTCCTTGCTTCTGAACATGGGGGTGTCAGAGGTCCTAAAACTAGCTGAAATACTACATATTATCAAATAATGGCTTTTAATGTTGCCCACAATTTTTTCACTCATGTTACCTATGCATAGAAAATAAAATATTTACATGTTGTACTATATCAGGATGTGAGTTATTAACAGGTTCTGTATGTCTAGAACATAAATATGACACAATTTAAATTCAAGTTGACATAAAGAAAATAATCCACTCTCACAATTTTAAATAAAAGTTCTCTAGACAAGTTCTTGAGGTTTGAAGGTAGCTTTTGAAATACTTGGGTAGAATTCATTGTAGCAAGCAAGTCAGACAAAACTGATAACTTACCATCACAAAAGTGTCCAATTAATATTTGATATATTGTGTTTTGATGACACGTTCTGTAAGACCTTGTACAAAATATGTACAGTTGCTTTTGCCGGATAGGATAATGTAATGAGCAGCAGTGCTCTGGCTGTAAATCCTTTCCCAATAAATTCTTTCTCTGTGGATGGTGTGAAAGGCACTTTCAGCTAACAAATAATATAGGCAAAACCATGCAGTATTTGTCTCAGAGCGCCTGCATGTGTGCACACACAAATTGTGAGATTGTTTGGTTATGAAATGATGTAAATTTGTTTGAGTCTAAAATGTGTAAATTAAATGCGTCCTCTCTCTTAGCAAAATGAGGTGGCACCTGAAATCAAAAGAAAACTGTTTAGGGCACAATACAGATTCACAGTCAAGACTAAGATCAAGAGCCTCTGCAGTCTAGGTATCACTTCTGTAGAGATGCAGTACTGAATTGGCTTCTCCCCTTCACTCACTCTTCCCTCCCACCTTCCCTCCCATCCGCTCCATCAACACGCTCCCCCCCCACGCAATGATAGTGATAGAACTTGACAGTCCTTGTCCTTGAAGGTTTCTCCCATAAGTGGCATATTCCTGGTAGTTTGCCATCTTCCGTTTTTGTCATTATCCCAAGGGAAGTATTAAAACCACAAACAACAACATGGTGGTTCAGTCCATTTTCTTCGCCAGAGAAAGCCTTTCTTCCCGTGCCACAGTCGCTGTTTGTTCTCCTCCTCCGGCTCTCCGCAATGGCAAGCCATAAACATTCCCTGCGCTGGCTCTCTCTCCTTTAGCAAGATGCTCGGTCGGAAATATCCGCTCCTTCCCCCCACCTGCTTGGTCTGGATGGTACAGTCTGCAGAGGGACTCCTGTAATGTAGCTCAGTTTATCAATCCCTTACAGATGCCGAACAGTGATTACTCCGGTGTGGTAATTGAAATAATTTTGGATTTGTGATGATATCTTAGCCAAGTAAGTAGCTGCATTCGAAGCATGGAAATATAGAGAGGCAGAGATAGTTAAAGAGAGCGTCCCCCCCTTTTTCAGAGATTGTTTATTTAGCAATTTGCATCCCATAAATGCAGAAAATGCTGAGAAAATGGTGTGGGGATTTGGAGGACTGAGCGATGCATTATCTTTTAGTTCATGTGTCTGTGCAAAGGTAATGCAACTTCCGTGTCATGTATTTTAGAGGAAGAAACTGTACCGCTTAAAGGTTGCTATTGCAGTCAGAGGCAAACTACCGAGGTTTTAAAGAAACTGATGGGTTGCAGTGCTCTGCATTCGAAAGTCAAAGCAGTAATTTGTAAACTTAGATTTTATTTTTGGTTGTGAAAAAATGTAGGTGATATTGTTTTTTTTAAAATGCCGATTGCTAAATTAAATGTAGAGTTTCTTTTTTTTTAAGTATGCACACCCTGCTAAAAGGAAGCTGCAAATATCTATATTTCCAGTATAAGTTTGAGCCTTAGGTAGTGTCAACTGTATATTGCATAAAGGTTGTATACAATTTATTAAGAAATAAAGCCTGGGTTAATTTATTACACGTTTACCAGCTAGTTTCAAAGTCAGGGCAGTGCTGACTTATAAAATTGTTGCATCTTTGTAAGTCACGATGCACCGCTGTGCTTTTTAAAACATATATATATATATATTAAAAGGTTATTGGAATGCTTCCTGTATAAAACTATTTTCTAAAGTATTACTATTGCAAATCAGCTGAAAGTTACCAAGTGAAATATGCCGAACAACGCTTTGTGGCAAAAGCTTTCTGTGTTTCCTACACAATATATTGATTCATCAAACATCACCAGAGCAGAGGAGGTTTTCCTCATTATATAAAGAGAGAGCCTCGCCATTTGATCTCTGGTTTAAGAAGTGACACATCTGTCTGATGGGAGCAGTCAGTGACTCTGATTTTCAAGTTGTCCTGTGCAAACTTAGCCAGTTGCTTTTACATTGCACATTGCTGTCTTGGATTTAAGAGATTGATAACTTTATGTGATCCTGAAACCACTGAAGAGTTAGCATTGCATGTTTAGTGCCTCACCATCTAGTAAAGCTAGGATAATGATGCCCCCCCCCGGAAAAAAAAAAAGAAAAAACTAGACAATTAAACACTATTATTAAGTAATATAAACGGATTTTCACAGATAGCAGGCACATGCATGAATTCGAAAGCTGTATGGCAGCAAAGGCTTATCATAAATGTGACCTTTTGATTATATGCCCTTGCTTATGTTATTAAAAGCTAAAGTCAGCATTATAGTGATTAGGATAGTAAACAATACCAGAGGTGGCTATATGTGTAACGCTCGGAATTTCCTTCCAGAAAAGATTTGTGCAGTGGTGAATATATGCAAAATGAGATACTATATAATCTAATAGTGATCATACTGCTTCTGATGTACAGAGAGCTTATGTATATGCTTTGAAATACCCACATTTCTGTGGTGCATGTAGTTCCTGGGACCAGCATTTCATTTGTAAAAAGACATCTCTCTCCCACCTTGCTTGCAAATACTTGGGGATCCAGCTGGTCTTTGATCACATTCAGTTTTCACTGTGTTCACATCCCTCTCATTTTGGTCTGAATGGCTACCTGCAAAGAAAGTGTTGCAGTTTTGCCCTGAAGTGCTGCTAAAACAAATAGGGTTTGCAAATAGCACAAGAACCTCAGGGTTCAAGGGAGGTTATTCATAGTAATGCAGCATCATTATATTTTTGTTGTGCATGTATTCCTGTGGAGAATCAATGCTGACCCAGTACATCACAGTTAAATATACTTACATTTCCACAAGAGAGAGAGAGAGAGAGAGAGAGAGAGAGAGTCATTTCTCCCTTCTGCATGAATGGAAAATGGTTGGCATCTTTTGTAGCTTATGTGTATATGTGCATATTCTAGAATATGTTTGATGCATGAACATTAGAGCAGTGTTTGAATGTAGTTTCATTCCTCCCCCTTAAGGTTAGGAAAGGCTTGGTAAGATGTAGTACACTAGTGCTTATAAGAGCACTTGCAGGGGAAAATAATCATTTTAGTACTGCATTTGTCCCATATTCAACATTTCTCTAGAAAAATGTTTAGAAATGTGATTTCTTCCCCAAGTTACCTATGAAATGTTTTTTGAAATTTAAATATATATTGTGAAATTATACTGCCAAATTATGGCAGGATTTACTTCTCCCCAAAGCTCCTCTCCAGTTATCACCTCTTTTGACATTTTTCCTATCAAATAATTGAAAAAAAAATCTACCTCATTTTGCTTCAGCTTTATCTTTATGTTTGTAAGTGGCTCTTAGTCTGGGAATGGATATAATTATTTCATAGTCTGATGGGACGTTACTAAGATGTGACCTTGCAAGTACATTCCAACCTTGGTGTAAGGCTCATTTCACTGCAGTAAAAACGAAGGACCTGATATATTTGTATATTAAGTAAAATGACACAGATATATCTTTTGCTAAATCTGAATACATTTGCCCATACATAGCCTTGTGCTAGTGCTCAGATACGAGGTGACAACTGATTAATCCTACCATGGTACCTTGCAATGAAAGTTGCATAATCTCATTTTTTTTTCTTTAACCGGCAAGGAATGCTGTTTTGAACTACCAATGGAAGTTTCTCAGATTCTCTTTTAAGAACAGGCAAACATGTTAGTTACAACTGTACCTTGATTGCCAGGGCATTGAAAAGAAAAAAGCAGACTGAAAATGACTAGTTGCTAAACTAATTTCTTCTCAATTCCTTTATAAAAGAAAAAAAATCCTATGGAAAACTTCAGAAAACTAATGCTGCAATCCTGTGGATAGTTACCATGGGAGTAAATCTAAAGGAACTTAGTGGATCTTATTTGATATTGGGTTGCATGAGTTCAGTTCTCTAAAAGCAAGCCCTGTTGAACGTAGGAAAATTACTTTCAAGTAAAACATGGACAAGGCCATGCAGCAATTATTTTGGAAATACTTTCTTAATTATCTTCAAAGGTAGGCTTCAGTGACAAAGTTAAGTGCAGTCCCTGAGCTCTAATTAATGGATACGGGCTACTGTGCTATCTGAATGTTAGTAGGTGCAGCATAGTGGCTAAGAACAAGTGCGCAAAAACGGAGAGTCTTATCTCTGCAATGAATTCAGTAGATGGCCTTAGCAAGCCACAATGATCTCAGTCTTAGTTTCCCGTTTATAAATTGAGAACCATAATACTTCACTTGCCTGCAGGACTGCTGCAGAGTCTTCTGAAGCCAAACACTTAGCTATGTTTAGTATTTGCTTGGAATTTATTATAATTTTCACTATACATATGATCACTCTAAAGCGCTAGATAATGTTTAAATACTATTTAATTGAACAACATTTGAGTCCAGTGGCACCTTTAGGACCAAAGTGAGCACAGAAGCTTGAACAAAACATTGTTAATCTTAAGGGTGCCACTGGTCTCCAACTTTTTTCCCTGCTTCAGACCAACATGGCTACCCACCTGAATGTACTATATAATCATTAGCTGACACAAGGAAGACTCAAGATATTTAGTTACATAGTACACGGAGGGTGAAATTTTCATGCGCACATGAAGAGTGGGTACTTTGAAAGAAAAAAACACATTTAGAAAATTAAGTCTGCATTTATGATAAGAATAAAAACTTGAAAGTGGACAGAATTATTAGGGTAAACAAATGTTTCACCCAAATATAAAGCATTGTTGTAGGTGTTATTGTCATTGCTGTCAAGTCACAGCTAATTTATGACAACCCCATAGGGTTTGCAAGGCAAGAAGTATTCAAAGGTGGTCTCTGATCCATATACTAAACAAGATCAATGCTGATTAGCTTCGAGGGTCAGTCAAGATTGGCTAGCCTGGGCTATTCAGATTAGGCCTATAGGTAGGTAAAGGGGGGTAGCTTTTTCAGCATGTTTCAGGATGATGTAAGATTAGAACCACAAAATAATATTGCTTACAGGCCCATTTAATTGCCTGAATTTTTATTCTCTGTTTGCTGTGAAAGCAGGCATCTTAGGTAGATAAGCTATATAGTAAATGGAATATTTTTTTGAAAATTTGGCCTGTTTGCAGGGCAGCCCAGTCACATTGACCAGATGTTGAGGTTAATCCAACATTAAATGCAGATCCTCATATAGGGTTAAAGTTCTAGAAAAAGATTCAGAGGGCTTCAGCTCCCTAAGGATGAACCGTATTTCAGAAGTACAACACATTTTTAAAAGGATTTTTTAAAGGTAGGTTGCAGACTGCAGTGCTAACAATGATTGTGTAGTACAGAGAACTAAAATAGGGTTTACTTTTAAGACAGGGCTAGGCTACAGCTGTCAGTCTCCAAATATTTCATTGTTAGTTTTTCAAGGTAAAAGTATTTAGCAAGTATACTTGGATGTCTGTCTGATCAAATTCTTTTCTATATTATGTAGTTTGCTTTGAATTTCAGATAAAAAGGTGCAAATGAGGAATATAAACAGGTGACCCTAGATTTATAAATACAAATTTCTGGCTCCTGGTGTTTTCAGTTCACAGTGTCTTTGCCCCCTGTGAATATTAGAGCTGTCTTAAGGCCTCTTACTCTAATGTTACACTGGTGCTGTATAATATTATATGCAATACAATTAAAAATTTACCCTTGTACAATTGCTCCTTCTTTCACACAAGAGCTCCATTTGTCCGTAACTGGATATAGCATTTTTTTTTACTTTAAACTGCAACAGTATTGCGTGACTTCTACTTCATGGGTAACTATTGTAGGCAGAGTACTTGGGTCCTGGAAAAGAAATATTCTTCTTATACTAGTTAATTCATTGTCTGACACCGGAGACATAAATAAGCTCAAGAAATCATAATACCCTGATGAACCTATGCTTATTACCGGCACACAATGACCGTTTATGCACTGGAGGTTTCATGCCAGGCTGCAGGCTGAGGTTTTAGTCGTGGCCAGTTGTCCCACCTCTTCCTGCATCCACATGGGGGAGCATTTGGCCTGGTGCATGTCGTCCGCCCCTGATTTGTGCTTCTGCACAGGAGCTGGGGCAGTGAAGTTCCCAGTGCATAAACGGTCAATGAATTAAAAAAATTAACTGAGCGATATCATTGGATCTTCTGCTGTCTATCAGTAGTAAGTGCTGTGGAAATAAAATTAGCTTTTCTGTACCAATACTATGTCATAAAGCAGCATGGTCTTCATTAATCATTAGAAGAAACTGCCATTGCTGCCATTTTACTGATGGTGAATCCCCACTCCCCTCCAGTGACTTCCCTAAAGCTGTTCAACAAGATCAGGGTACAACCGGAGTTTAATTTCTGAAGTATCCCGGGTTGCCTTGCAGTGCTGCAGGAAAGGCTGGGGGATACACTGGTTATGTGTAGGCGGGCGAGTGGGTGGACAGGGCTTTAAGCTGGGGATTTCTGGGCTGATAACCCTGGGTTGATGTGCTGCATAGTGCAGGGGGTTGGACTAGATGACCCATGAGGTCCCTTCCAACTCTATGATTCTATGATTCTATGATTTACACATGAACCTTGGTACGTTGCTTTGTGCCCATAATTTTTTTCTCAACCTAACATACTTCAGCAGATTGATAAAGTGAAAGAAGACTGAGGAGGGGCGATCATATTCATAAATTGAATTGAATCATAAATAAATATTTTGTAGTAGAAAACCTCATTCATGCATACCTTGCCACAAGGCCATACTGCATTATCTTACTGGTAACAGACTTCAGCTTGGATTACTGGATATATGTTTAGGGTTGAGTAAATCAATTTTGTAATATGTATATATAAATTAACTTACATCTGCTTTATATATAAAAAATGTTAATTACCATTGGTTGAACAGCAATCTAATAAACTTATAGGTGTGCAAAAAAGAAGTATCTGCAAATTTATAGTACAGCAGCATAGTGAGAAGGGAACTCTGACTGGCTGTTTCTAAGTAGAGTTTTTAACTTAGTTTGGAACTATTTCTACCTCTAGTCTAGAGTATATATCTGTCAACATTTGTAGTCCAGAAGAGGTAGTGTTCCACCTTAAGATCCTGAATTCTAACACCACAAGAAGAGCCCTGCTGAATCAGATCAACGATCTGTAAAACCCTTTCATCCTCTGTCTAACGATGGCTACCGAATTGTTTCCAAGATTCTGCAAGCAGTCTGTGAAGGCGCTGTTTGTCCTCCAGCAGCAGATATTCAGAGGCGCACTGCTTCTGAACAAGGATGATTCATTTAGCTATCATGGTTTATCACCTCTTCATATATGTCTAATCGCATTTTAAAGCTGTCTAAGTGAATGCTGTACAATGAACTCACATCGTAGCAGAAAATTCCTTCAGTTAATTGTTTGTTGTGTGAAGATGTTATTTTTCCTGTTCTGATTCTGCCACCAGTCTATTTCATTGGGTGACCCCTAGTTTTAGCGTTACAAAACAGAGAAAAAAAGTCTTTGTATCACTTTCTTCATATCTGTGCATAATTTTATAAACTCTCATCAAGTCTCTCATTAGTCAGCTATTCTTCTTAAATAAGAGCCTTCATGCTAACAGCCTTTTCTCTAAAAGAAAACTAATCCTTCCCTAGAACATTTACTTTTATTTTCCTTCATTTTTTCAAGTTCAGTAGTGTTCTGAAATAGGGCTACTGTAGAGTAATAACATTTGCACCTGGGTTTATGTGATGGCACTATGACAATGGACCTTTTATTCTCAGTCCTTCCCCTAATAATTCTTCTAACAGGGAAATTGCCTTTTTTACCATGACGGTACACAGAGGAACAAACTATATATTCCGTTAGAGGCTGTGATGGGATCTTCTGCCATGGATTTTATCTTTCAAAGGCAGCTATGGGGGTGTTAAGGGGTGATTTGAATTGAAGCTGTGGAAAGGGGGCGTTTAATCTTTTCACCTTCAGTTCTTTTTGTTATAAATCTGCTGTAAGGCTGGCAAAATAGGTAAAGGTAAAGGTATCCCTTGTGCAAGCACTGGGCCGTGTCTGACCTTTGGGATGACGCCCTCTAGCGTTTTCATGGCAGACTCAATACGGGGTGGTTTGCCAGTGCCTTCCCCAGTCATTACCGTTTACCCCCCAGCAAGCTGGGTACTCATTTTACCGACCTCGGGAGGATGAAAGGCTGAGTCAACCTTGAGCCGGCTGCTGGGATTGAACTCCCAGCCTCATGGGCAGGACTTCCAGACAACATTTCTGCTGCCTTCTGTGCCTCAAAAAGCTCTTAAAGAGGCTGGCAAAATAGATATATCTTAATTTGGGGGGGGGTTCTTAGTGAAACCAGGCATGAGTGAAAGGGTTAACTTCTTTTTCAGCATCTCATCCCTGATCTAAATCTTGCTCACAGCAAGAGATCCAGTCATGGGTCTCCTATATACTTTCCCTCTGTTGATGAGCTTATCACCATGACCCTAGGTCCCCTTTACTGGAGAATTTCAGAAAGTTGATATACTGTTGAAGTGGGATCCAATCAAATGAGGGGGTAGAAAAGTACAGGAGGAACTAATCATAGAGGAATGAATAAGTGTTTGAAGATTTGTGGCTGTTAGTCAAGTAAGTAGTTGCTCAATAAAGAGGCTCAACAGAATAGACAAGATTTAAAGTTGGGAGAATAAGAGGATATGAAGGAATGGTGCGAGTTAGAGGGAAGTGGAAACTAAATGAACCAATTATTAGTGAGTGGAGGAGTGCAGTCTTAAAACTACAGGACAGGAAAAGGGAACAGAGATGGCAAGAGCAAGTCTGGAGGGAGGCTCATGGTGAAGCTTCAGGAATATTTTATAGGATGCTTATGAGAGCTTATGCAATGGTGGTGAAGATTGCTAAACATGAGTTTTATGCAGTGTGTATCATGTCTACCAACTCATGCTAAGCACAATTATTTAGGGTAATTTGATCTCTCACCGTCCTCATGAAGGTGCCCTAAATCAGTGGTCCCCAACCTTTTTGAGGCTGGGGACCGGCAGCAGCAGGGGGGGCGATTGCCCGGCCACGCCATGCGTGGCCCTGCTTCCCCCTCCCCCCCTCCCACAGTAAGAAGCTTGCCGGGCCGCAAGCTTGCGGCCTGGGAAGTTTTTTACTGCGGGGGGGGCGGGGAGAGGGAGCCGCGGCCCGGTGGTTGGGGACCACTACCCTAAATAATAATCAACTGCAAATTAGTTGTCTCGATCCTCTGCTATGATCTTCCTTCCATGCTTGGTGCAGTAATGGAACTGGAGTCCCCTCAGCCTTCATTAAGGAGAGCGTTAGATAGATTCAGTCTTTGACCTATTCCAGGCCAGTTTCCATCCTGTCCATGGGGTGGAGGTGGCTTTGGTCGCCGAGATGAATTAATTTTGATGACAGCTGGATTGAGGTGGGTTGGCGATGCTCAGTTGCTTGACGTCATGATAGTGTTTGACACCTAGACGGTGTGCAACTGTCAGCTGCACAATCTGCTAGGAATCTGGATGAGATCTTCAGTGTCTCCCTTACGATGGATGAACAGTTCTCAAAGGTAGCACTTTTCCAACTCTGCCTGGTGAAGCTACTAGCAGACAACCTGGCCACAGTGATCCATGTGATGGTTACCTCCAGATTGGATTTCTGTAACTCACTCTGCATGGGCTTACCCTTGACCTTGATCAAGAAATTGCAGATGGTTCAGAATGTAGCAGCACATCTTCACAAGAACACCTTGGAGGACCCACATCCATCCAGTCATCAGCTGCACTGGCTCCCAGTTGAATTCTGGATCTGATTCAGGGTGTTGGTATTAACCTTTAAGGCCATATACAGTCTGAGCCCAGCATATCTGAGGGACTGTTGGTCAATTCCAACAGGCTGGTCATCCCTGGTCCAAGAGAGGTATGTCTGGCATCAACCAGGGCCAGAGCCTTCTTGGTCCTGGACCCTACATGGACCCTACCTGGTGGAATGAGCTTCTGGAAATGCTGAGAGCCCTGAGAGCCCTGTCGGAACTAACTCGGTCCCAGAGGACCTGAAAAATGGAGCTCTTCCATCAGGCATTTGGTTGGGTCCAATGAACCTCCACAACAATATCACTTAGGTTCCTCCCCTCGCTGAAATCCTGAAATCTGAGAATTAGCTGACAGCACTGAGAAAGAACATTAGCTCTGAGCCAATCTTATGGTTTTAATTGTAGTAACAGTTTTATTGCTGTGTTTTAAAATGATGTAATTTAATTGTAGTGTATTTTTATGAACTAATAAATGTACTGTTTTATATGGAGTGTTGAAAACTGCCCTAAGCCAGCTATGCTGGGAGCAGCAGTAAACAAGGCACATAAAACAAACAAACAAACAAACAAACTCATCATAATGTGATGGAGCTTTATTCATATTGAATGTCATCTGAAAATCTGGCTACCTCATAATTCTGTCTCCAAGCATTCTCAGGGTTTTAAAACAATGGTGTGGTGGTTCTGAGTACAGTTGTGTGCAAGTTATCCTATTTAGGAGGCTTAACTTCACACATTCCCAATTGTGATGGGCTATTTCAAGTCTGCTTTGGCACTGTAGGTGTTATTTGTGGAATTTAATTTACAAGAAGAGATGGGAGGATATACTGAGCTGACATTTGGCCCATATTATGAAATTAATTGTTTTATGTTTTTATTCTTGAACTAGGACTAAAGCCTATTTTAAATTAAAATAAAATGGGCGCTAGGCCGGCGGCCCTGGGGAAGCCTTCGCAGGGCAAAGGCTTCCTGGGGGGCGGGCGGAGAGCGGCCCTCAGAGGGCAGAGAATTGCCGGGGCTTCTCCCGGCCGCAGGTCCTGCAGCTGGGAGAAGGCTGACAGCCGGCGACCAGAGACCGACAGTAGATGGGGCTTCTCCCAGTCGCAGGAGCGGCCTCGCCCCGTCCAAGACGCAGCAAGGGCGCGGCTGCAGATGGGAGAAGGCAGGAAGGCCCCCACCCGAGGGCAGACCCTGGCCGGCGCTTCTCCCGCAGCGCTTCTCCTGCGGTTGGGAGAAGGCAGAGAGGGACCCAACCCCACCCCCCCGGAGCATAGCCGGGGCTTCTGCTGGGTGCAGGAGCGGCCTCGCAGTGGGCGAGGCGGGGACGACGGGGGGAGGCGGCGGCAGGGGCGTGTTCCGAGGGGAGAAGAAGAAGAAGAGTTGGTTCTTATATGCCGCTTTTCCCTACCCGAAGGAGGCTCAAAGCGGCTTACAGTTGCCTTCCCATTCCTCTCCCCACAACAGACACCCTGTGGGGTGGGTGTGGCTGAGAGAGCCCTGATATCACTGCTCGGTCAGAACAGTTTTATCAGTGCCGTGGCGAACCCAAGGTCACCCAGCTGGTTGCATGTGGGGGAGCGCAGAATCGAACACGGCATGCCAGATTAGAAGTCCGCACTCCTAACCACTACACCAAACTGGCTCTACACCAAACTGGGAGGGCGAGCGGAGGCCACTCCCACGGCCAGGAGAAGGCGGTGTGGGCCCCAATTCACCGGTGTCGATGGCTGTGGGGGGAGGAGGAGGAGCAGGCCGGCTGGAGGACTGGCGGCGTGGTCTCTGGCGGCCGGGCGAAGTAGCCAATGGGAGCGCACCTCCCCATTGGCTGCTGGCCCTGGATTGGCACTCGGAGGGGCCAAACAGGAGCTGCTTCGTGGCTCCTGATTGCCCCCTCCGAGTTTTTATCCCAGACTCCTCCCCGACAGCCCTTACTGAATTATTTAGTCTGCGGCGCCCCGCGCTGCGGGATGGTTTAAAGATGTTTTTCTGCCTCTTCTATTCAGTTAGGACAACATTACCAGTAAAACCTAATTTATTTAAGAATGCATCTGATCCAAATTGTCAGGCAGGAACCCAGTTTGTTGATGTGCAAAAATCAGCTTTGGACTCATTGTTCTTTCCTTATTTGAGTCTTTCATTTTATGTGAGAGCATTTTTTCTGTTTCTTTCCTTTCGTTTGCTTGAATTATTATTGATTTGGCAGGTTCTAAAAATATACCTATTAGTGACTGATGGTAGGATACATTTTCAGTATTGGATGATTAGAGAGGATGTTTTTACACCCTTTCCTTTATTTATTAGAATACACAATTGTGTGTTAGTTGCTGTATTGTGAACTATGTATGGTGTGATATGCTATGTACATTGGTAGTACCTATAGACTATTAAAATTGTGTGTACTGCGTGATTATTAATCTGTTTGTCAAGAGGTTGTTAAACAATATTAGTCAAAATGTAATAAAGATATAAGAATAACTTGAAAGTCATTGACTAATATGGATTCTGAAATACAAAAGCATGAAATGTGTGGTGCATTCCTACAAATATATAATGTTTTTATTTTTCTTCAATTGGACAAATTGAAGAATCAGCTAAGTGTCTAATAATAAGACCGATTCCACACGGAGGCGCAAAACTTGCGCTACCTCCTGCTTACAAATGTGCAGTTGTAAATTGCGTGTTTGCAAGTCTTTTCACAGGAGACCCCTCCTGAGTTTTCCCTCTTTCTTGTTTCAGCTTTTTGTCTCCTGATGAGGCTGCAAGGGAAAACAAGCCAAATTTCTCCCCCTGCTCCTCAGCTTGTCAATCACAGCAAGCCACCATTCACAGCACAGCCTTTCTCTTGGGGACTCAAACTTTCTTCCCCCTCAAGCCCCCAAATTATTATTTTTTTAAAGGCACTTCCGTATTGCTATGCGGTAACACAACACAGAAGCATTTTAAATAAAAAAATAACACTTCCATGCTGCTATGGAGAAATGCTAGAATGATAAAGCACCCCCCCCCCCCTCTTTTGGGATTCATGGTGTTTCGGACTCTATCTATGTCTGGGTAGAATTGTAAGAAGCTATAAATGGTAATAGGACTCCGAAGAGTGATTTTGTATAAACAGTGGGCTTAAAAACAAAGTGCACGGACACCTGGCTGATCAGGTGAGGGCTGCTTCATCATGCCCCCCCCCCTCTTTCTCCATTCATTCCCCACTGCCATAAAACGGGACTGTGTTTTGCCTGCCTGATCCCCAAAAGAGCATGGAGACTTTACAGAAGATTTTATTTTACCTTTGACAAAGTAGCTTTGCAGTCTCGCAGCAATGCCCACCAAGGCTTTTTTTTTAAATTATTGGAGCAGGAAATGGAGAGGGGAGAGAAGGTGCGAGGGCAGGACAATGCTACAGAGATTATCGCAACCTTCCCTCCTCCACATGAGAAGCACAACAGGAGGTGGCAAATCCAGTTTTGGCGATTTCACCTGTCTTGTGGCAAATCTTGAGCCAGCCCCCGAACAGCCTTGGGATGTCCAGGGATGCAGATGACGTCATGTGGAGGGGGATCTAAAACCTGCCAGCAACCGGAGGCTGTCCAGAGGCAGATTCTTCATGCGGAAATGGTCTAAGCCTTATACAAGATTTTTGTGAATTAAAGAAACACACTAACAACTCTTCCCCTTCCAAACACAGTGTCCTTTCACTAGGGCTAAACCAGAACAGATAGCATAATTGTTGTAATGAAATTTGATCCCTGTCCAAGAACTGATATGGAAGCAGTCATCAAGACTTGCTTTGTCAGTTTTTTTCCTTGTAAGTACTGAAAAGCTGTGCTGTGTTAGGGACTGAAAATGGACAATGCAGATTCAATAGCCTGTCTCTAAAGAGAATCGATAGACCACCATGAGTGATCTTTTTAAAAAAATTATTTATTTTTATAATAGTGAACAGAAAAGAACGAAGTAGAAAAAAAGAATAAACATACCAGCGTGTTTGAATACATATCCCCCTATTTCATCCCCTTTGAAATCTTTCTTCAATCCAAGTCTAGTTTCTAATTGCATGTGGGGTAGCGGGGAATAAAACCCGGCTCGCCAGATTAGCAGTCCACACTTCTAACCGCTACACCAAGCTGGCTCTCTACACCAGGCTGGGAGCACCATGACTGATCTGTTGTGGGGAAAGGAAAGGGAATGCAAATGTAAGCTACTTTGAAACTCCGGGTAGAGAAAAGCAGCATATAAAACCCAATTCTTCTTCTTCTTAATAGCAAGTGGGCATTTTTCCATATGTATCAATGTGATTTTTATAAAGTTGTATTCAAGGTATAAACTTATGTGCATGTACAGTTCTTAAGGTATCTGAATAAGTGTACATACACATGAAAGCTTAGACCTCAAATAAAACTTCATTGGTCTTTAAGGTGCCAGTGGACTCAAACTTTTCCTGTTGATTCAAACCTACACATTTTTTGTAAATCAAACTACGAGACCATTCCTACACCTGCAAAAATGGTGCAGTGGCTGCTGTTATGTTCATGGAGTCACAATCATTTTACACTGAAATCTCACTATTCATGTGCATATCTGACTGCACTCCCTTTTTACCTTGCATGTTAAGAATGCTTGTAAAACTGGACTCCTCCCCCTCCCCTTGGAGGGAATTCATGCTTACACAGTGAGGAAGTTTGAGAGTTGAGTTGGCTTTCTCCCCCACTTCTTGCCTCAAATGGTGATGTATCAGCTCCAACCAATAGTCTACCTCACCTCCTTGCCCTTCCCCTCCCCTCTGTCTTTTAAATTTTTTGAACATGATCGCTTTACAGTGGTAATCTGCAGTAGCATAAGCACCAGCTTTCTAGGGACATTCCAGAAAGCTGAAACCCAACTCTATGCACAGCCCTGCCTCCCCCATCTCCCCCTTCAGCATCTAAACACAGCCTATGATTTAAGGTGCCACAGGGCACTTCATAAATTTCATGCAGGAAAACATTGGGTAATGACGGCCAGTGTGCTTTGTCTTCCTACATGCATGGTGACTGAGCACACATCAGTGCAAGAACCCTCCCCCCCCTTGCTTGGGTGATTTGAGTGTCATGGGAATCGAAGAAGAGTTTGTTCTTATATGCTGCTTTTCTCTCCCCGAAGGAGGCTCAAAGCGGCTTACATTCACCTTCCCTTTCCTCTCCCCACAACAGACACTCTGTGAGGTGGGTGAGGCTGAGAGAGCCCTGATATCACTGCTCGGTCAGAACAGCGTTATCAGTGCTGTGGCGAGCCCAAGGTCACCCAGCTGGCTGCATATGGAGGAGCGGGAAATCAAACCTGGCTCTAGATTAGAAGCCAGCACTCTTAACGGCTACACCAAGCTGGCTTGTAGGGGGGATGCATTTTCAATTTTTTCTTTATTTTGATTGTGTTACAGTGTGAGCTCATTATTGCTGCCACACTCACTTTTCTGTCCTGCTTGCTTGGCCCAAGCAATAGGTGGCAGTCCGAGAGCTGCACTGAGGGACAAGGCATGCCACCAAACTCTGCTGTCCTTTGTTGCCCTTGTCTGAACCCCAGGTGCCTGCTCACCTTTTCCCCTGATGGCAACAGTGGTGGCGGCAGCGTCCAGGAGGACATGCAAGAACAAGCCAGTGGAAGGCACATTCTGGTGCCCAGCCACAGTCGCCCAGATAGGCTGATCCTTGTAGCTCCCATATTTAAGTTGCACCTTAAATGAAAACTACACATGCAGAATGCCAGACACAAATTCAGAGTCTGCATTTAGAATTCCATGCAGTGAGAATGTGCTGGCAAATTGCAACTGCGGAAACAGTCTGTTTCTATTAAAGTAATCTTATCAGTTTGGCTTCCCATGTCTCTTTCCCCATTTGTAATTCTATTGAGTGAGAATGAGCTTTGGTGTCATCATTAGCAATGCAAGGTTTTTCTCTAAAAAACTTGAAAATACAGCATCCTATTTTTAGTTTTCCGTTCAGAACCTACTGATAAGCAATGTCACTGTGTTTACTCAGTTTTCTCATGTTTTTGTTCGAATCATTTATGAATGTTAAATTGTCCCAGTTCCGTTATAGATGCTTGCAGGACTCCCTGAGATAACTGTCCATTTATTCATGCCTTAAGCCTTCCATGTTTAACCAGTTACAAATCTATAAGAGGACACTTAGGTTCTTTTGTTCCAAGAGTGCTGAAAGCACTCAGGAGTCTCTGGAGAGGCTTTTGGTCACTAGCTTTCTGGAAGTGCAGAAACATAATATATTGAATCCTACAATATAGCTTTCCTTTATAGCAAGGAGGCAGGTTCCTTGCTGCACAGGAAAAGTCTGCCATTAGTGAAATGGAAACACAGGGTCCAAGGCATAGTCAAATATATCATCTCTATATATGAGACATCCAAAGAGTTCTGTAGTAACACATCACTTCCTTTTGTAAAACCCATGCCTACTTGTACTCCGCAAGGTTTTTCATCTCCTTGGTGTAACATTTTTCATAAATCTATCTGCCAATTTACCTGAAATAGTCAGAGCTATAATTGTCCAGATTCCTTAGGATCCTTTTTTTTAAAAAAATAGCTTTGTATCAGAATCCATTATAGCTGTCTGATAAGAAGCCTGATTTTAATGATGTCCACCAGTTCATTATTTTAAATTCTTATTAATTCTCAGGTAAATATTGTCTGTTTTCAGTTTCAGATTTTACAGCGTTTACCAGTGGGAAAAATATAATCTAACTTCTGTTCAGTTGCCTTGTTTTCCTTCTGTATTCCTTGCACAACTATATTCATCTTAGTAGAATTTGTCAAAATTCATCTGGTGATTAGCCTCAACAGTGACTGGATGTTTAATAATTCTAGAATTTATGTCACTATTGAATTTCAAAGGATAACATTACAACTAACGTTCACTACTGATTGTTAAAATCATATTGAAAATTTATAAATCTTAAAGTTCTGTAACACATTCTAAAATAGATTGTGAATGAAGAATTCTACCTAGAGCAAAGTTTTACACATGAAGAATTGTTTTTATACCCCACTTTTCACTACCTGGAGGAGTCAAAGTGGCTTTCAATCACCTTCCCTTCCTCTCTCCAGAAGAGACTCTGTGAGGTATGTGAGGCTGAAAAAGCTCAGCCCTGCTCTGTGAGAATAGTTCTAACAGGACTGTGACTAGCCCAAGGTCTCCCAGCTGGCTGCATGCTGAGGAACAGGGAATCAAATCCAGCTTTCCAGATTAGAGTATGCTGGTCTTAACCACTTGTCCAACCTGGTTCACATATGAATTGAAATCTGTGGTTAATATGAGAAAACATGTGAACTTCAACTAGGGTTTCCAGCCTCCAGGAGGTAGCTGGAGATCTCCCACTACTACAACTCATGGAATCATAGAATAATAGAGTTGGAAGGGACTAGGTGAAACCTGGCCACAGTGATCCATGTGACAGTCACTTCGAATAGATTTCTGTAACTCACTCTGGGTCATCTAGTCCAACACGCTGCACTATGCAGGACACTCATAAATGATCTCCAGGTGACAACCTGAATTGGATCGCTAACACAAGCCTGCTCCCATCAGATCTCGGAAACCAAGCAAGGCCTGCCCTGGTTAGTACTTGGAAGGATGACCTTCAAGGAATACCAGGGCTGTCATGCCGGGGGAGGCAATGGGAAACCCCCTCCTGTCTCTTGTTTGGCAGCCAGTTAATCTTAGCCTCTCCTGGCTATATTACATACAATAAATAAATAATTGATACATCCAGGAGACAGAGGTCCGGTCATCTGGAGATAATGGCTACATTGAAAGGTGGAGCTTGTGGCATTATACCCCATTGAATACACTTTCCTCCCTTAATCCTGCCCTCCTCAGACTCCACCCTCAAAATCCCCAGGTATTTCCCAACCCAGAGATGGTACCCCTAGCCTCAGCCTAGACACAGGTTTTTCATTCAGTTTAAGCATACTGACCTCTTGGTTGGATTGGATTGTGCCATTTTTATGTTGCCAGTATTGTAAATTATTTCATAATAACAAAAATAGAGCCCAATAGCACCTTTAAGACCAACAAAGATTTGTTGTTGGTCTTAAAGGTGCTATTTGACTCTATTTTCATAATACATAGTGCTACTTCCCATTGAGTGTTTCCTTTGAGTGTTCAGTGCAGTTCACACACACACACACACACACAAACAAACACACAATTATTATTATTATTATCATCTTTGGGGTTGCCAGTCTTCAGATAGCACCTGCAGACTGCCCACTATCTTCATGCAACCAAGATCAGTTCCGCTGGAGCAAGTGGCTGCTTTGGAATGCGTCCTCTGTCTCAGTGGTTCCCAACCCCCGGTCCGGGAATCGGTACCGGACTGTGGATCAGTCGGTACTGGGCCGCGGTTCCTCCTTGTCCTCTTCCCCAGTTGCTGCCTTGGGGGCTGCCTTGCCACTCTGCCACCAGCTCACCTTTGGTGCTCTCCAATGGCTGCTATGGCTAGGGCTCTCCCTTGGCGTGGCACTGTGCAGCTGCTGCTGGCAGCACCCCCCAATGGACGGCGGGAAGTCAGGGGCACCGTCGGGAAAGCAAATGGAGCAGGGGCTCAGGCGGCGGCAACGTCCCTCGGCAAAAGACTACTCCCTGCGGGCCTCAATAAAATTGTCAAGCGTTGACTGGTCCCCGGTGATAAAAAGGTTGGGGACCACTGCTCTATCGCTTTATGCACTGCTGGGGGCTCCCCTCCCCAGGCTTCTCCCTCCCCCGGCTTCATCCCCAAAATCTCCAGATTTTTCCCCAATTCAAAGCTGGCACCCCTAATTATACTCCATACAACAACTTTGTATGATAGTTATTTATATTTTCATACTGAAGAACTGAGGTTAAGAGAGAATGGTTTACGTAAGGACTTAAGTGAGTTCTTAGCCGATCAGGAACTAGGGGCATACTAATTTGCAGCTCATGCTCTTGCAGTACCAGTCTAAGCAAAGCTATACCTGCAAAAATGTCTGTTGAAATCAACTGCTGTGCCACTGTGCTATACAGTCGCCATGTTACATAGCTGTCAGTATGTTATATGTCTAACAATGAACCTAATAATGAGCTGTTCATCTGCATTTGTTTCCTGAATGTGTGGAATATTGTTGAAAGTAAGTGATTCTCATAATACAATTTGCTTAGGTATCAACTATGTTTGATCAGGTTTCATCTCTGAATATGTATGAGTACCTTCATTATATAATACTCTGCTTTTACATGAATAAACTGAACACTGAAATGCTATTATTTTGTAGCAATTTCTCTGTATTTGCTTTTAACAAAACACTTTGCATTGCAAACCCTGGTTGTTAGATTTGAAAATGTTAGGCTTGTAAACAAATGCTTTTCCATATGTTCATTATTTGTGGTATATCAACCATCAAGAGGAAAAGGAAAACCTAGCTCTTTTTGTATTTTCATAAGCTTCTTGTCCTCAACAGCAGAATTCTTACTTGCCAAAGGCTATTGAGCAAATGGCTGTTTATACAATAAATAATGCAAATCTCAGATAAATTGGAGCATTTATATGATTAGTTATTCCTTATCTACTAATATGCAGGCATTTTATGTATTTTCGTTTGCAGGATTTTATTTTTATATAGGTTTTATAATGGAGGAAAAAAACTGAAAATAAATAATAGCCAAAAGAAATGAAGCCCCAAGTGAATAAAAAATGAAAGCAGACAAACAGAAGCTTTCTTGTTGAATGTTATGTACACATGATTTTAAAAGGTTCTGTTCTAAGCCCCCTGTTGGGTAATTTTTTGATTGGTGTAAGGTAGAAAATAGCTACAATACATTATTTCATTTTATGCATTGACTGCCAAATGAACAATGTCCTTCAAGATCTCCGCCTTCTCAGCCAGCTTTATGTCTGTGTTTACAGAATTTAGTTTCAATCTGTTCACTCTTGGCCATTTAACCACAACACTGAGGCAGCTATTGAGAACCTCCACAGCACCACAAGAAATTTGAATAATGTTATTTAGAGTCGGGTAATGTGAGCATACTGATGACAACCAACCCCAAAACTAGGGATGGGCACAAACAGGAAAATTCTGGTTCAAGGTTCAAGGTGTTCCCAAACCGAATCCTTGAACCCAACCAAAACCCCCCAAACAAAAAAGCCAGTTTGGGCCAGTCTGTGGGCTAGGCCATTTGGAAGCGGGAAGGGGGGGGGAGAGCTAAATGGACCACTGAAATGGTTGGCAGCCACTTAATCTGTTAATTTCACTCTGCCCCCTAACCCCCGCTTCAGATTAGTGAGAATGTAAATGAACTGCTGAAATGGCATTGAAACCTAACAGGTTGGTGGGACACCCATTAGCTCTTAGGTTTAAATGACTGGCAGCCATCAGAGGTCCATTTTGCTCCCCTCACTTCAAAGCTACAAGACATTTCAGTGCTCTGTTTCACTTCCCTGTGCTTCAAAGTGAATGGTTTAAATGGCTGCTACTGATCAATTTGGCTCCCTCCTGCTTCAAACCAGTAGGAAACAAAACTGATCAGTGAAATGGCTGTCAGTTCTACTCTTTGGCTGGGTTTAAACCCCAAACTGACCCAGACAAAATCCAGGAAATGTTTGGGGGCATGAACTGGGCAAAATTCATTATGAATTTTGGGTTGTGAACTTGTGTGTGCCTATCCTTACCCAAAGGTACAAATGTTTTGTCCTAAGGGACCAACGGAGACATAGAGATTGAAAAACATAAGGGAGGCATAGAGAGAATGATAAGCATAAGGGTAGAATTGTGCACAAGATAAGTCTCATGTTGATGACAACTAGTAACTCTTTGTGTCAGATCCATGAGAAATTGAACCCATTCAAAACATCCATTCAAAAGTGCGTTTACCCTCCCTGGCAGGGATGCAACTTAAAATCGCACCTCAGACCAGGAATTTGGGGGTGACTATTGATGCCTCCTTAACACTCGAGGCTCAGATCAAGAAGGTAGCCGACCAGGCTTTTTTCCATCTGTGCCAAGCTTGGCTACTAGCGCCCTACATGTCATCCGAACACCTGGCCACAGTGATCCATGCGACAGTCACCTCCAGAATAGATTTCTGTAGCTCACTCTATGCTAGCCTTCCCTTGTGATTGATCCGGAAGCTGCAACTGGTGCAGAATGCAGCTGCTAGGGTCCTCACAGGTACACCTTGGAGGGCCCACATCCAGCCTGTGCTGAGGCAGCTGCACTGGTTGCCGGTTATTCTCCAGATCCAGTTCAAGGTTTTGGTTTTGACCTTTAAGGCCTTACGTGGTCTGGGCCCGGTGTATCTGAGGGACTGCCTGTCACCCTATGTCCCCCGAAGGCCTTACGCTCTGCAGGTACGAATTTATTGGTCATTCCCAGGCCCAGAGAAGCGCACCTGGCCTCGACCAGAGCCAGGGCCTTTTTGAGTTCTTTCCATCCAATCCCCTTTTCCAAAATAAGAATTCCCTTCAGTTGTTTAGGCTAGAACACTTATTCATGTTTTACCTCTGCTAGAATTCAAGGCACCCCAGGTGGATTTGCTATCAAGGAAATGGCACAATGGTGAATGTTCCCCATGGCTGCTTTTAAGTCCATAGAACCTGTCTGGACTTCCACTTCCAGAAGTGCAGCATCCTGCATAGTTTGGCTCTCATTTTAAGATGCTTCCTCAAAGCCACAGGTCTTTTAATGCCCTCAAGTAACAAATGAACTGGTTAAGGGGTCCAGTTCTACAGTCACAAGAACAAATTCTACAGCCTCACTACTTGTCTTCATTGTTTTCTATGGGGGAAAACTCCATACTTTCTCCACAGCAATTAAACCAAAAGTCAAACACACAAGAACAACTAGTGACTCAAAGTCTCCAAAACTGAAGAGAACCAATAAGTCAAATGGAGTCATGGTGAAACCATAGAATCTCAGTAGAATCATGGGCCAGTATGGCAAGCCCAATATAACCAATGTCAGACCAAAGCATTCAAGCCAAACCAACTAAAACAAAGGACACTGTTGCAAACCCAATATAGCCACTGTGAAATAACAGAATCCAGGGCCACTGTGGCCATAGAACTAATGCCAAATCATCCTGCTAAATGAGTACCAAGGAAGTCAGCCAGACCTGATAAGACAGAGAGGGCGGGGAGAGGTCACTTCCCTGAAATGAAGTCAAGCTGCATGCCTGTTTTTTAGTTCTTTGTTGATGCTCAGAGAATCATGAAGGTTTGTGATTTGACAGAGAATCCTAATATTCCTCAATATTATATATCTAAAGTGTCTGAGAGACCTGCTCCACCCTCATTGCCCTGGAAACCTGTAAAATGGGGGGGGGGAATAATCCTGGGATCCTTAAACTGCTTCCTGCATTTTCCCAAATATTTCTGAAAATATTCAGTTGGTGGATACTGACATTCTCAATAGTCCCAAGAGTCTGGATACCTGAATGTATTAGAAAAATATAGAAAAGTTATTCTTCAGGTTTATATTCAGACTCAAAATATTTATTTTTTTGTTCATTTGATTTATATATCCAAATGCACATTCCTAATCAGAACTGCAATTCATATTCTGGTCAGGGGGAAAATCGGCATGTAAAAAAATTGTGAAATAAAGTTTTTAAGTTCCATACATGGCAAATAGATGGCAAATAAGAGCCAATGTGATGTAGTGGTTCTAGAGCTGGGCCATGATCTAGGAGACTCAAATTCAGATCCCCACAATGCCCTGGAAGCTTGCAGGATGTATTTGGGCTAGTCACACATCTTCTGATTAACCTAATGCATAAGCTTGTTGTGAGGATAAAACTGAGGAGTGGAGAGTGATGTAAGTTGCTTTGAGCTCCCATTGGGGAGAAAAGTTAAGTATAAATGAAGTAAACAAAAGTGTTTTCTTGGGTGCCACCAAGTTTACAGTATCCGACTAGTAAGCATTAGCACAAGATAGTCCTTTCTTTTATTTCAGTCTTGCCATTTAAACAAGACAAGCCACATGATAAGACAATGAATGGGTTATTAAGTGCAAACATACAGGACACCAATTACCACAAAATAAATGGCTAATTGTTTTCCAGTAGGGAAAACACTTATCCAGCCCATAAACAAAAGAGTATTTCACAGTTTTGGCTGCAGATATGACTTGCAAAAGTCTTTAACTGTTCCTCTCTTTACCTTTGCTGCCATTTCTCTCTCTGTTTCTCACCAGCTCTTCTTGGTTCCTCCTGGGTTGGCTAGATTCCTAATGGCTTCCACCTGGTTCCCTGCACTAAAATCAGTGAGCCTTCTTCTCATATATGTGAACTTCACAGCTAGCAAGTTCTCTCACCTCTTTGCTGTATCATATACACCCAGATAAACAGTGCTTCATCATAAACTTCACAAACCACTGAAAGCTTAATTGAATATGAAAGCAAATTATCTGAAATTTTCCCAGGGCTGATTACATTTTCAGGTTCTTCTTTGAAGACATGTTACCTTTTCTTTACACAAATATGTAATAAAAGGTACTAAATTTCTTGTCTGTGATGTAAAATCTCACATGAGGAGTTTTCTTAATACCCTGTGGTTCTGGTATCTTCTCTTTTGATTGCACACACTTGTGTAAGTTGAGAATCTGATATCCAGGGAATCATTCAATATATTATGGCTGTTTCCACATGAGGAATCTGCCTCTGGACAGCCTCCAGTTGCTGGTGGGATTTAGAGCCCCCTCCACATGATGTCGTCTGCATCCTGAGGCTGTCTAGGGGCTGGCTCGTGTTTGGGCCAGATTTGCCTTGAGTTGAGGGAAATCACCAAAACTGGGTTTGCCACCTCCTATTGCATTTCTCATCAGGGAGCAACCAGGGCAAGCCTTTATGGAGGGGGAAGGGTGCAATAGTCTCTGTAGCATTGCCGCCCCCTCTTCATTTCCTGCTTCAGTAATTTTTTTAAATTGCTGTGGGACTGCAAAGCTACTTTATCAAAGGTAAAATAAAATCTTCTGTAAAGTCTCAATAGTCTTTTTGGGATCGGGGAAGGAAAAGCACAGTGGGGTTTGTGTTTTCTGGCAGTGGGGAATGAACAGAGAAAGGGGGGAGGGATGCGTGAAGAAACAGCCCTCTCCAGATCAGCCAGGCATGTGTGTTCTTTGTTTTTAAGACCACTGTTTACACAAAATCACTCTTCAGGGTCCAGTTACCATTTCCAGCCTCTCAGAAATCTACCCAGACATAAACAGAGTCCAAAACACCATGGATCCCCCCCCCCCAAAAAGGGGGGAGAGAATGCTTTATCATTTTGGTGTTTCTCCATAGCAACACAGAAGTGTTAATTTTAAAATTAAAATGCTTCTGGGTTGTGGCATCACTGCATAGCAACGTAGAAGTGCCTTAAAAAAATAAAACTAAATTTTGGGGCTCGGGGAGGGGGAAAGATTCAGTCCATGAGAGAACCGGAGGTTTGCACCTCCGTGCAGAAACGGTCTCTGTGTATACAGTCAATGCAAGTGAATTCAGAACAAAACATTGGACACGTCCTTATCTATGCATGATGGTGCTTGAGAATGTGGCCAAGATTCTCTGGAAGCCATTCCCTATTTTCTAAACAAATATCCATGATGAGTTTAAGTTTCTTCTTGCAACTGTAGCCCAGCAGCCAAAGCTATCCAGCTGTGATCCATGCAGAAGGAGAAATGAGAAGCTGCTAGACAAAATACACATACCCACCTTGGTCACTTGTGCAAAATACCTGTTACATTCTTTAGTCTAGGTGTCATAAAAGCCCATATTTAAAATAAAAACTTCATATAGTTTTATATGCCAATAAAGGATGTGTGTATGTGCGCAAACTGCATTAAAAAAAATGCAATTTGCGCTGATGACTATGTGATTGTGTGTTAAACAAAATTACACTAAAAGTTAGTTTGAGGATAATTGCCATGTGCAGTTTTGACACATCCTTGGAAACAAGATTAAAGTTGTAAAAGCCTATTAATTGTTCAGTATGAAAATGTCAAACTTCATCACAGTAAAAATCTGTTAAATAATTCACATATTAGTACAAGATGGACATAAATTAACACAAATTGCTGATAAATACAGGACTCTAGAACCTGAGTTCATTTACAAATTCAGAACTACCAGAACTGAATAGGGTCATAGGATTCTTATCTCCCTACAGATAATGGGTGTTTCTTCCCCCTAGCATTTCCCCTCTGCTGTAATCACACTGATTGCAGCATGCATTGTATTTTACATCCTGAGTTACTTCTTTGCAACATATAACAATCCAGAGATCTCCATTTCAACCTGTACCTGGCAAAAGGGAGCTTTGACTCTTGAAAGCTTATACTCTGAAAATCTTTATTTGTTTCTTTTATTTATTTATTTATTATATTTATATACATCCCTCCCCGAGGACTCAGGGCGGTTTACAGAAAACAGGAAAAGATACAATTAGCATATGGTAACAGGTAACAGTAACAGTAATAACATTATAATAATAATAACAAGTTCATAACAATAACATTAAAAACTAGATTGAGCCCTCCGATTGTCAGTCCAGAGGAAGGGGCCTATCGGCACCCTTCCTCATCCCGGACAGGGCCTGCCCTCGGGGCCCTTACTGCTTTATTTAATCTGCTCCACAGGAGCGGTTAAAGATAAGCTATTGTGTGCATGCGCATTGCTTCAGAAACAATCTGAAGTTTATACCTTGAATGAAATTTTGTTGGTCTTAAAGGTGCCACTGGACTCAGACTTTGTTCTGCTATTTCAGACCAACATGACTACACAATTGAACCCTGCAAGTCCCTCCTTGGCCTCCCAGATTTGCTGAGAGTGGCCTAGTCTGGGTTATCCAGATCAGGGCACAGTTGAATATATCTAAGTTCTTAGATGAAAATGAAAAGGTATCTTATCGGGTAATGATTGATTGAGTTTCTTATTACCTGGCCAAGTACATACCTGATCTACAAAAGATCCTAGGAACTGTGCAGCTATCATTAAGAGTGGGCAGACTGAATGATTTGGACACTGTAGTAACCATGATTCTGGAAAGATCCTGATTTGCCCTACAGTGCACAGGCAAAGGTGGCTACAAGGCATAAAGAAACTGAATTTCCAGATATAAAATTATACTATTAAATGGCAGGTTTGGTCTAGATTGATGATTGGATTAAAGACTCAAAACAAAGAATAATGAAAATTGAATCAGCAGACCTAGATGAAGATCTGCATCTTTATGGTTAAAGAAATCAAGCAAAATGATACCAACATAAGACAAAAGTCACACAGAGATGAATGATTGAGAATATAGTTTTCACATCAGAGATTATTGAACCCAGCAGACTTTCTGCTTATGTCCCCAATAGAAGGTTGTAATGATAAGATCTTTAAATAAAAGGCTAAAGGGTAACGGGGAGGAGATATGGTGGGCCCTGTCCGGGATAAAAACTTGGAGGGGCGAATCAGGAGCCGTGCAGAATATATGATTAAATGGATGCAGGACTTTAGAGACAACAATGTGCAACAATGGGAACTGATATGGGAAAAAGAAATTAAGGTCACAGCCAGCAATACATTAAGATAAAATTGTTATAAAATGTTCTTCAAAGAACATTGAGAAATTAGATAAAAACTACAAAAGAAAACGTTGGGAATTGCAATAAATATATGGAACATATGTGGCACCCTTTAAAAAAGCAAAAAAAAACATTTGAAGGAAATATATGGGAATATGCAGAATTTATTACTATAGAAGACAAGAATATGTTATTACTAGAAATATTGCCTAAAATTACCAAAAGTATTGTAAGCAGTTTTTGAATATATGGTGAAAATGGCAGAAATCTGTGTCTGTCCAAGCTTAAAAGACTGGAAAAATAAATTGCTCAGTTATGTAGTGATGGTGAAATTAATGACATATCTGAAAAATAGACCTAGTTTGAGCATTTATTTTGAAAGCTACAAATTCAGAATAAGCAATTTAAAATAGTATATAAACATATAGCAAATGAGTTACAATGCAAAAGCAGAATGAGATCAATATTTGAATATGAATGTATAGAGTATTTGAGTGTGAATTATATTTTTATTTTAATCTTTTTTATTGTGAGTTATATCATAGATTTCTTTTTAGACTGTGTATATTAAGTTTTATAGTTAATATGTAGAATTGTGTAATATGTAGCTATGATTAGAATTGTATAGTTAATTCTATAAATTAACTGTGTATGTATGTTTGTGTATGTATATATATATATGTGTGTGTGTGTGTACATCTACATCTACATCTACATCTACATCTACATACATACATACATACATACATATATATACATACATATACATACACACACACACACATTTGTTGCAGTGTAAAATAATTTTTGAGGAATATGGTTAGTTATATATCTCTTTTTCTCTTTTTGCATCTATTTTATATTTCTATTATTAAACTAAAATGTAAAATGAAAAAAAACAATACTAATAATCTTGCCTTATTTTAGCAATGTATTGTATAATCTCAGTCATTCACAAATAAATATATTTTTATCTGATATATAGAAGAGGATTGAAAGGCAACATGGCATGCTTATAGTGGAACATTTGCAGACAGGCTAAAAACAGGAACTATTCATATTTTGATTGTTGTATGTATATTTATGGTAATAATGTCTACAACTGTTACAAATGTACAGATGCAAACAAATTATTAAGTGAAGTATGGTAAGTGATTGAATCGCATTGGCCGGTATAGGGCCACTTCGGCGTGAATAATATGCGACTCGGCATCTTTGACAAATAACTGGCCACGGCATTTATTAAAACATTCCCGCTGGATGGTTGGCACAGCACCCAGGATGAGCCTGACCTAACCAGTGCACGCACTGCCTCCCCAGAGTCCACACCCATCAGAGTTCATCCACACACCCCCGCTGGGGATTACATAACTCTGTCTATTGGACTTCTACTAGGGAGATGGTCCAGATGGGGGGCCAAAGGGCGCGAACCTC
Organism: Paroedura picta; assembly: GCF_049243985.1. Classification (NCBI taxonomy): domain Eukaryota; kingdom Metazoa; phylum Chordata; class Lepidosauria; order Squamata; family Gekkonidae; genus Paroedura; species Paroedura picta. Next base: position 53,651,449 of record NC_135371.1, on the reverse strand, counting down.
CTTGATTACCCCCAGGACCATCTGGTCATCAAACAAGCTACGGAGGCATACCCCGCTGGGCATGCCCTAGCTTGTTACTGACCGCCCCCATTTATGGGGGTCCCGACCCCCTTGGGGAGGCCGATTGCACACCGGCTCCCCATAACAGGCTCATTCCTGTATGCCTACCCACCGTGACGAAACAACAAGCAAACGTAAAACATAAATAGGGAGGGAGGGTGGGACGCTTGTCTGCCCCAGCCGCGAGTGGCGGGAAGCAGGAGGGCGGAGCCTAGCTAGGCTAAACCGCCCTCCCTCGTCACGTCGCTTGCGCTGCCACATGCAGCGCGAGTGCGCCGCCGGCACCACAGGAGCAAGCTGCTCCGTTCATGCCGGCCCCTTCCCGGCCAACGGGCGGCTGGGGTAAGTCCCGCCGCCAATTATTTTTACTCATTGGTTCTTTCAACTTTTATTTTGCACTCTATCAGTAGACTCAGGGTATATCACAAGTCAGTTAAAATGTCATAAATTTATAAGATACAATATTTGAATTAAAATTTCCAGGTAAATTAAATAATATTGTCCAAAAAAAATTCCTATCATGGGATGAGGGGGGCAAGATATAGACCTTCCTAAGGAATATAGTTTGGCAGATGTGGGTAGAGAGGTCTGTAACATCAAATGTTAGTTATTAGGCCTCAGCCATAGGCCTGGCAGAACAGTTCTGTCTTACCAGCCCCATGGAACTGTCTGTGGTCCTGCAGGGCCCTGAACTCACTTGGCACAGCAGTCAACCAGGCTGGAGCTAGGGCTGAGAAGGCCTCTGGTTGAGGCCACTTTGATCTCTTTGGGGCCAGAGATGTTAAGTAGGTTTTGGGCACTAGATCATAGTCCTCTTTTTTTTGAGGGGGAGTTGTAATGGAAGAGGTAGTATTCCAAAGATACAAGTGTCCCAGATCATTTAGAGATTTGAAGATGAAAAGCAAGCTTGATTGATCTGATTCATTCTCAAATTGGGAGCCAGTACAATGCAGTAGGCACTGGTTGTTTGTGGGCCCTCCATGGAGTAAGGATCCGTGAAGCAGTATTTTAGACCAGTTGGAGTTTCTGGATGAAATAAATTAAACTAGACACTACAGATATGGATAGACCTGCTGAGATCTTTGCAGCAAACATACCTTAAAAGCCAGCTTTTGTACAATGGTTAGGAGTGGTGGCTTCTAATCTGGTGAAACGGGTTTAATTCCCTGCTACTCCACATACAACCAGCTGGGTGACCTTGGGTTTATCACAGCCTGATAGAGCTGTTCTGACCGAGCAGTGATACCAGGGCTCTCTCAGTCTCACGTGCGGGTGTCTGTTGTGGGGAGAGGAAAGGGAAGGTGATTGTAAGCCACTTTGAGACTCCTGGTAGAGAAAAGCAGCATATAAAACCCAATTCTTCTTCTAACAGAATTCCACAGTTACAATGAAGATGAGTTCCTGATTAGCTGTTTGGTTTTTACAGCTTGTGACTTCTGTTGCCCAGTCCAGCAACTAAATTTGCTGGGATAGTTCTGAACTGAGTGGTTTGCTCCCTAATTGTGATTGGAGAATAGGGCATGAACTGACTCTATGGCTGTCTGAACATGACTAATTTGAAAGAACTAGGTTTAGTTTCAAGTAGCTTTATTGATATATCATTGCATTTACTTTATACATAGACTAGGGGTAAAGCTCGCTGTATCCAGCAATACAATGGGCACTAGAGCTTGGTGATGGGAAGAGGGTTTTCTCACATGCAAGGGCATGAGGATGAAGGGGTGTTTTGTGTATGGAGATTGTGGTGGTAGTGGTGGCACATCGAGGTGTGGTAGTGGTGACATGGGTGTGAAGAAAGTGTAGTAGGGAACGTTGTATGGGAGTGGTTGCTGGCTTCGAGGGGGCTGGGTGGCAGAGGGTGGTGGGGAGGACTTTTGCAGAGAGTGGAAAAGCAGGGCAGGGAGGGCAGCATGCAGCTGCCAAAGTGCCTGTCTTGGAGGCCATGGCAGCATTTGGTTGGAGACAGGAGTCCGGGGCCTGGCTGCGTTAGCTGTGTTGCAAGTGAGCTTGGTTGGGAAAGGGTTTTTTTTTGGGGGGGGGGGTTGCAAGTGGGAGTTGAGTTGGTTTCTGTGTGTGTGTGGATAAGAGGGGGAGAAGGCATTCCTCACCCCATAACAGACACCCTGTGAGGGAGGTGGGACTGAGAGAGCTCTCCAATTTAGAGGCCACTGTTCCTTAACTGTTGGAAGTGGCTGGCAGGGGCTCATGGGAACTGTAGTCCACAGAAATCTGGAGTGCCACAGTTTGGCCCTAGAACAACCAGGAGGACACTGGGGCAAGGATGCACCCCAAAATAATCCTGGGACAGACTTCATTCTAAGCCGTGGGTTAGATACCACACGATACCAGCAAGTTCCCAAGGCAAGGATAGGAAGCACTCTTCTTTTTCCTGTGTAATGGAAGGAAATTGGGAAGAATGGCCTGCAAGAAGGGCTGGGTTCTGGGCAGCATGGAGTGGAAATCCTAACCTCTCCCATCAGTAAGCCCCATCAGACATGAGCAAGGAAACAAACACCAAGGGCAGCCTTGCTCGCAGGTGGAAAACATTTTCAAGCTGCCTTCCACTTGCCCAGGACTTTGCAGAGGAGGGCTAAGTAAGCAGCAGGCTGGCATCCCCAATTACAGTACCAGAGAGTTTACCCTTCAAACATCCATTTTCTCTAGGGGAACTGATCTCTTTAGTCTGGAGCTGTAATTCTAGGGGGTTCCCAGGTCCCCCCTGGACACTGGCATCCCCAATTATAGTACCAGAGAGTTCTCCCTTCAGAGTATCCATTATCCCTAGGGGAACTGAACTTTTTATTCTGAAGCTGTAATTCTAGGGGGCTTTCCCCTCTCCCTGGCGTTTCTCCTTGACCCTCCCCTCTCTTTGTGGTTTTGGTTGGGGGTGTCTGCTTTTCTCAGCCTGCAGGCATGCTTCAGAGTTGGTGGTGCTGGTGGCTTCCATGTAAGGCAGGCAGGAGGGATGGCCTAGTGTCTGGTGTGCCCTAGGGTCCATTAGAGCGGGAAGGTGGTGGTTGAGGTGGTAGTGGAGCAGGTTGTCCCCCTCAGAGAAGACACAGGCTGGCTTCCCTAAGCTCTGTAGGCAGGAGCCATTGCCTTAGGAGGGTGAAGCCGAAGAGCTCCCAGGCACCCCTTGCAAGAGAGGCGTTTAAGGGACCAGAGACTGCAAAGAAGGGTCAGAATTGTGGGAAGACTGTTAGTGGCAGGAGTTCTAATCTGATTGAGCAGCCAGTGGGTGGACGGCCAGAGGCCTACAGGCACCAATGATGGATCTGATTGGCCCATAACCCTTAACACCAAACTCCTCCTAGGATCCCATACCACTTTTATTTAGATGCTCATGGTTAGAAATGGTATTTATGCATAGATGGTGTATTTATAAGGACAACAGCATTGTAGGAGCGCATTGTAGGAGTAGCCTTAATTTGAAGAAAAGCTTCCTAACACATGTGTAATTTTGAACTTTGGAAAATTAGTAAGGTGTTTAAGAAGCTCCTATGAATCGGGCTGTTGATATTAGACATTACATTAAAGTGACTTTCATGGATTGTAATAGAAATTTTGTTTAGTGTGTTTTGAATTATGACCCCACATGTACAACGTCAAGTTTCCTTCCCTTTTCCTTTTATAAGAATGTAAGAAAAATATTCAGAAGATTTTCCTTCATTTATAGCACGAGGAACTAATTAAGGCCTTTAATCCTCCTCCACTCCTACTGTGCACCCACTCCATCCTTACGGGTAGCAGTATGACCTGGCTATCAAATGGCTGTCTCAGAGCTATGGAACATTGTTTACAAATGTTTATGCTTCCCTTGGTGTCCAAGATAATTATACGTTTAATGCACTAAGAGTTTGAGAAATTATGTGTCTGACAATGATTCCTGACATGCCCTGAAAAAGGATGTGATGTGGCCTGGAGACCAAAAGGATAAGCATATCAAATTTGCTCAGAGCCTTGATCTGGCCAAATATGTCAGCCTTAGATTTGGAATATTATTTCATGAACTGCAGTCCCATAAAGATGGACGGTGGAGAAAAGTTCTTGGGTTGGGGTAAAGTTTGTTAACTCAACTACAGCTCTTCTCAATAATTGGTGCCTTTTGGCGCGTGGAGGGCGGGGGAAAGAAGCAGCGATTCCGGTGGCCACACCACCGCCCGTTGTGAGGTGCACTGCATTGGCAGCACTCACACCGTTGGAGGCAGGGCTTGGAGCGTCCTCTTAGGACGCTGCCTGTCTTCTCCCCGCCTCTTCACTGGCAGTGTAAGCAAGCGTCCCACCCACCCTCCAGTATTTGTGGTTTATTGTTGTATTTTGTGCAGCGTATTTTGCACAAGGGAATGAGCCTGTTTTGAGGGGATCCGGTGTGCGATCGGCCTCCTCGCAGTTACTGGGGCCTCCTTAAATGGGTTGGTGGTAACAAGCTCTAAGGAGACCTGACGGGGTAGGCTTGGGTACCCCGTTCATGACCAGATGGCTCGGGAGGTAACCAAGGAGGTTTGCGCCCTTTGGCCCTCCGACCTGGGTTGTCTTCCATGATTAGGCAAATCCAAACGTGAGACCCAGCGGCAAAAATGATGAGCTCCTTGTGGGTTTGCATGAGGGCACTGCAGTCAGCGGACTGCATAGGTCGGGCTCATTCTCTTGTTGCCTCAACCCTCTGTTTGGGTGTTTATTAAAGCTGTGGCCATTTAAATGCCAAGAATATTGAGTCGCATCTTCTTTCCTCCAAAACTGACCTCTTACCTGACAAATACCTGTCCATGATTCAGTCTACATTGCTGTGTATTTTCCTTTATACTCCTGTTTGTGGAGTCATTTCTCAGTAAAGGCTGTTTAATTTTCAAGTTATGAGTGGAAACCCACAATGGTCTATATGCAGAGTGCTGGGTTAGCTTACACTGTTGATGCCTACTGTGCCTCATGCTAAATTGCTATTTTGGTGCAGTGACTCATAGGATTAGACGACAAACTCAAAGAACGTGCTTGGTTTAGCTGATGGTATTCACAGTTGGTTTGAGTACTTTGAGATTGTTCAGAAATCTTCATTGGTGAAGGGATAGGGACTATGGCTCATTGCATTGCTGCCTATCACTGTTAAGTATGTTCAGACTGTCGTGTTTAAATCTTATGCTTGGTTTCAGGGTTGCTTCAGCTGTGTTTTTATATTTCTGGGGGTTGGGTTTTGTAAAAAAAGGTTTCCATAGTCCAAACCCTAAAGGTAAATGTATCCCTTGTGCAAGTACCAGGTCATGTCTGACCCTTGGGGTGACGCCCTCTAGCATTTTCATGGCAGACTCAATACGGGGTGGTTTGCCAGTGCCTTCCCCAGTGATTACCGTTTACCCCCCAGCAAGCTGGGCACTCATTTTACCAACTTTGGAAGGATGGAAGGCTGAGTCAACCTTGAGCCGGCTGCTGGGATTGAACTCCCAGCCTCATGGGCAGCTTCAGACTGCATGTCTGCTGCCTTACCACTCTGCGCCACAAGAGTCTCTTTTAATTAAGAAACCCTATTGCAGTGTTAACCAGATGTCCCAGCCTGTTGACTAATTTGAATGATATTATGTAATCCACCTTGCATCTCAGTGATGAAGGCAGACTATAAAAAAATGAAGGAAGGAAGGAAAGGCAACTACTTCCTTTTATGTCACTACTTTCTTGGTTCCTTGAAGGTGAACAGCATAGGAAGGCGCTTCCAATGGAGCAATATAATAGGAGAGCATACCCTCTTTTATTTTGCTCCCATCTGGATGCATTCAAGCTGGACTGCTAAAGAAGTACCTTCTGAGCTAATTTACATGTTTTTCATGAGAGAAAATCCAAAGCAGGCAAAGAACCAATATATTGGCAAAGAGTAGCTATGTCAGGTAGCATTATCCGTAAAGAAAGTGGGGGGGATGCATGCCACATCATTGTAGTTAACAATTTTGTCGCCATAGCAAATTTAGAAAGATGCACTGGAATAAAAGGAGGTAACTAATATTCTCATTTTGCAAATAAAGCAAATATTATTTATAGGAACATATTTCACAGTGACTCAACATTAGAATACTGGCAGATGCATTTACACAAGAGAGCCATGGAATTATATTATTAATGTATTCTGGTTTATACAGATAATTTGGCATACTGTATTTAACATTTTCTAGTATTAAAATGTCTGCAGGGAAGAAAATTAAAGCAGGAATCCTCAACCAATTTTTTAAGAAAAAGCCGCCACATTTGGAATATTGCTGATAAACTGCTTTGGCCTGTGGCTACAATTTATTTCCACATAATATTACAAAACATCATTAACTAAGGGTACATGCCTAGTCAGATATACTCAAAAGTAAGTCCTGTAGGTCAGGGGTAGTCAACCTGTGGACCTCCAGATGTCCATGGACTACAATTCCCATGAGCCCCTGCCAGCATTTGCTGGCAGGGGCTCATGGGAATTGTAGTCCATGAACATCTGGAGGACCACAGGTTGACTACCCCTGCTATAGGTCTTATTGAGAGGAAAGTGTTCTTGGAAAAGGCACATTTAGTCTGCTGAAAAATAATTGGAATATACCAAACTGTTTTGATCCAGTGGGCTAAATCAGAGGGCAGTAAGAGGCTGATTCTGCACAGGTGGTAAAGGCAGGGGTGGAGTCTATATGGACCCAGGGCTAATCCCTGTGTTCATATGATGCCTCTACCAGGCTGCCACCCTCCTGGGCCTGGTGCAAATCTGGCCTCAGAAGCCCTGCGCTGAGGGAACACTTGTTTCTTGTGTGTTCCCTTTTGGCACTGCAGGGGCCAACAGGGCCTGGTCTGCGGTAGGTTCATCAGGATGGGAAGGAGGCCCACCCTATGGAGGCCTACAGGGGACAAACAATGCCCTGGGTGGCTTCGTGGACCTTCATGGCACCCCAGGGTGAACCAGGCCATTGTTCATTGAGTTTGCAGGATGGTGAGATTGTTCTATGCCAGTGGTCCCCAACCTTTTTATCACCGGGGACCACTCAACGCCAGGGACCACTCACTGGGGACCACTCAACGCCTTTTACTGAGGCCTGGTGGGGGGGTAGTTTACTCCTCTACTCTCAACCACTGCCCTAACGCTCTCTGATCGCTATGGTAATGCTTAAACATCCCTTCAAAATAAGATACAGACTCGCCACAACAATGAAGTGTGTTGTAAAGCAGTGGTCCCCAACCTTTTTATCACCGGGGACCACTCAGCACCAGGGACCACTCACCGGGGACCACTCAACGCCTTTTACTGAGGCCCGGGGGCGGGTAGTTTACTCCTCTACTCTCAACCACTGCCCTAACGCTCTCTGATCGCTATGGTTATGTTTAAACATCCCTTCAAAATAAGATACAGACACGCCACAACAATGAAGTGTGTTGTAAAGGGCTGGGGGGGATGATGTAAAGGGCCAGGGGGGTGGGGAGAAGGCGTCCTTCGGGGCCCACCTCCAATTAGTCGAAGGACCACATGTGGTCCACGGCCCACAGGTTGGGGATCGCTATTCTATGCAATCCCACCATCTAGCAAACTATAACACTCCCCCCCACCCGTGGGAAAGAACCTACGTGCCACCACTGCATTTCCCAGGGGTTCTCTTTTCAGTGGGACACTGGATGTTCAGCTGAAACGTGTCCCCCATGTGGACACTGTATGCTGCGGAACATACAGCTATGTAGCAATGCACTGGTGGCAGCCCGGAGTGGTGCCACCGGTACAGAATCGCCCATAGCCATGGATACTTCCAATTTCCTACTTCTCCAACAGCCTCCTAAGGTTGAAGCTTGAATCCCTGGAAAGCCTGTAGACAAAATGTCATGAAGCATTGGCTCTTCCATTGATGGGAACCTTCCTAGTGGAACAGCCATAAAGAGTGGTGATATCATTTTGTTCCCTTCTCTTCACAGTAGCATTTTATGAGGTCTCAGGAGGCTGCTGAAGGAAGTCCACAAGGACTCTCCTGTATTATACAACCCATAAAGCAGAAGAAGCTACTCAAACGGGATATGATAATGGCAGATCCTGACAGAGTTGCTATTAGGCTTAATTTTCTTTGTTTTACTTTTGCCTCCTTCTCGTCATAGTGGCATAGGCCTGCCTTTTGAGCTGCACAACTGTTGATACTGCGGACAGATTCAGCCAAGAAATGACCCCTCCACACTCTGCTCTCTTATTCCCCCCTCCCCTTAGTTGGATAATGTTATGTCATGTTAGAAACGCAATAGTCATTGCCACACAGAGGAACACATTATAAACAACCAATAGCCTTAGCAGTAATCTGTAGCCATGTATTTTAGTTACACGTGACAGGTATAGCCATTACCAAAGTTCCCTTTTTCCTGCTACTGAGAGAACAGTTCACATACTGAACAGACTATAATTGCTGTTATCTTAAAATGGGCAAGGAGCATTGCAAGACCTTGTGTGATTCCAGGTTGCTGCTAAATGGGGTTTCCTGTGTTAATGATTGGCTGTTCACACAGACAGTTTAGAGGGAACACTAGCTATTATTGAAAGCATGACTTTTGGTACAGAAAATGCTTCACTTAGTGTTCTAATATTTAGGGACTAGTAATCAATCCCGCTGTACTTCCAATACAGCGGGCGCTAGCGGGGCAGCGCACGGCCGGCGAGTCAGCAGGCCGCCATGTCCCACATGCCGGCAGCCTGACGCGTCGGAGGCGCTTCACGCCTCCCGATGCGTCAGGCCGCCAGCAAGGCAGCAACTGTGAGCCGCGCTGCATGCAGCTCGCAATTGCTCCCTTGGCGGCGGGGCGGCAATCGGAGAGGCCCCTCCAATGGTCTGTCCAGAGGAAGGGGCCAATCGGCACCCTTCCTCATCCTGGACAGAGCCTGCCCTAACTCCTCCCCCCAAGCCCTTCCGGCTTTATTTAGTCTGCGGCGCTCGTGGCACCGCGGGCGGGGGTTAAGATGATATTTGTCGAGAAAAAATTCTTTATAACTTTGGAACCAGGCTGGGTGTGTGTGTGATTTTTACTATGATTCTTATTGCTGGGTATGACATCTCCATTTTGGGATTCAAAACCATGTTGTTTTGGAGTTAGGTAATGTAATTTTCAATCGGGAATATATATTGTTGTGTATATGGTGCTGCAGAGATTGGGAACTTGGATCCTAGCGCTAGCATCAAAGATGTGTAATTACCATTGGCTAGCTCCCAGGTTGTTGCAATGACCCAATCAGGGGGCTCCATTTAGGGTCAATCACAGGCTTTGGCAGGAACCCCTGAGCTGTATATATAAGTTCAGATTGTGGGCTGTTTTAGTTCAGTTGTGTGTGATCTAATAAAGAGATTATTTTTGGCACATGGATGATTCTGCAGCTTATTGAACCCACTATTCAACATATATTATGTCAGGGGCAGCCATTTATAACCCAGATCGCACAGAATATACTGCTCTCTTTAATCTAACCTCTCCCCCTGAATTTTTAAGAGATTACAGCAGGGGTAGTCAACCTGTGGTCCTCCAGATGTTCATGGACTACAATTCCCATGAACAAATGCTGGCAGGGGCTCATGGGAATTGTAGTCCATGGAATCTGGAGGACCACATATTGACTACCCCTGGACTACAGACTCCTAAGTAGAGGACTCTCAACACAGATCTCCCCACTGATTCCTAAAATGGGAGCTGGGTGGAAGTTTAGCAGGAATGCTCCACAGATCATGATATTACAAAAATCTTGTCTGCTTTTTCCTACTCTTTCAGAGATTGGCCGGCTATATGTCTTACCCTTGCCACTCTTTCTTCTTGCAGCTTTTTTGTGGTTTCCTTTGTACCTCTCCCCATCTCTTTCTTTTGGTCTGCCATTATTGGGATGTACTAAAATGACTTGTAGGAATGCCTGTGGGGAACAATGAGAGAGGCCTGAAGTTTCATTGAATATAATGGGAGCCAGGAATGCTTATAGATTTTAATAGGCTCCATTGAAATATATTACAGCTTACAAAATTTCAATTAAAATGTAGAACGTTACAAGAACTGTAAACATAACCTGAAATGACGACCTCCAGAGTAGAATGGAAGTAACTGGACTTGGATAAAATGCACTGGGATTGGAATGACAGCCCCAAGAATGGAATGACAGCCTCTAGGCCAGAGCATTTTATCTGGGTCCAGACTAATGATTCCAGCCTCAGGAGTGTCATTCCAGGCCCAAGGCAAGTCTTTCTGAATCCATTCTGCATTTCTGAGGTTCATTCTGCACGGCAGCAGCCATGCTGTCCCGCTAGCAATGTGGCGATTGGAGCTTTATGCTCCACAGCTTTCTGTGTCCCTACGGGAGACACATTTCAGTGCCATATCTGCTCTGATGCTGGAATATGTCCTCCTAGGAAACATAGCGGTGGCAGAATGGTTCCACCGTGCTGGGGGGGAGGGATTTTTCTAAATTTCAAGGAAGTTGTGATTGCATGGAATACAATCCCAGCATCCTGCAAAATAATAAAAAAGAGCCCCAGTCCATGCCACAGTGCGAAAAACCATTGTGAAGCTGACTGGGGCATTTATTGCCCCCTTTGGGCCACTGTAGGGCAGGGAGGAGCCAGGCCTAGAAGGACCAGCTCTTTTCTGTCCACATGGGCCTACTGTGGGACAGGCTCTGTTGGCTCCTGCAGCAGGCTAAGGGACCACCACAGATTCTCTCATGTTCCCTTAGACTGGGCCGAGTGCCTGCCCAGCAGCTGCATCATGTGGAAGTGGGGATTTGTCCTGCTTCTGTATAACCCCCTTCTTGCCATTTTCCGCCCATGTAGAATCAGCCTGATACAACTTCTGTTTCCTTTAATGCAGTGGTCCTCAACCCCTGGGATCCAGCCCGGTGCTGGGCTGTGAAGGCCTCGGTGCTGGGCCGTGGCTCCTTCTTCCCGCCCCCCCCCCACAGCGAGAAGCTCGCTAGGCCGCGAGCAAATCGGCCGCCAAAGTGGCCGATTAGCTTGCGGCCCGGCAAGCTTCTTGCTTCAGGAGGGGGGGAAGAGAAACTTGCCGGGCCGCAAGTTAATCGGCCACTTTGGCGGCTGATTTGCTGGCGGCCTGGAGGGGCAGGGAGAGGGAGCTGCGGTTGCCGGCATGCTGGTGGCGCAAACACGCATGTGTGGACTTGCCGTGTATACATATTTGCATCCAGTGGGACCGCAAACGCACGTGCGCAGTGCGTGAGGTTGCTGCACGTGCTCGGGGCTCCGGGCCGCCCTCTCCCCCCACTCCGTCACAGCGGTCCGCGACAGCCGAAAGGTTGCAGACCACTGCTTTAATGTATTTGAAGAGAACCTATGCAAGTCAATTGACATCCCTGGCTTCTATTAAATCTAGTGGTCTTTAAGGCATCTCCCATTGCTACCAACTGACGTCATTAATTTTACTATATCCTGCTCCAACTCTGTTTATCCAGTCTTCGGAGAGCAAAAGGGCTCTTCCCCCTCAAACAAGGAAAGGAAAGGAAATGGCATCTCTGTGTCTTGTCTCCAAAAGTGATTGGATGAAAGTACTCGTTGTTCCTCCCTTTCAAGGATCTGATTGGAATGGGAAAATGCCCTTGCTCAGGAAATCACTAAAATCAAGGAAGGACATGAGCACATGCTGTTTGTTAGTACTATAATATCTGGAGCTGAAAACTACATATATTTCTTTGGGGAGGGTAGTTTTGTTTCACTAAGAATCCTGGATTTCCAATATCATTCTGGAACATTGGGTATTTCATTATGCATTATGCACATAATATTACAATTACACATTTTTCTTCTGGTACCATTTATTAAGTATCAGTGCATAACACAGTCTTCAGATGACAGGTAGGCAAAAGGGCCATCCCTACTTATAACCCAATGGGTTGGCTTCACCTTCTGCCAATGACCATTTCTGGAAACTTTGGTAGTTATTGGGAATGTTAATCAAAACAGCATTCTTAATCAAATGGTGAACCCTATGTCTACAGTCTGCATACACTCTGGTCCCATGATCACATTGTGGTGTCACATGCAGGCAGAGTAGAGTTAGCATTCTAGTTTCCATTCCTGTTTTATACATGTTGGCTTCTACCTACATAGGGTGTTTGAAGAATGCTGCTGAGTCAGACTATTGGAATATCTAGCCCAGTACTTTTGCTCCAGTGCAGCAGAACTTCAAGGTCTCTAGCTGAGGACTTTCACGTGCTGCCACCTAATTGGTAATGCCAGAGACAGCGCCTTCGGCATGAAAATAATTCTGCCTTATGGCCATTCTCATAGAATAATATATAATTTGCTCGCCATGAGGAAATGCAGCTGTTCTTTTTAGGTACATAATCAGGTTGCATGCCTGGGAGTATCAAGATAGTTCCTAGTCTCCATCACTTTTTGTTGTTTGTGAATTAAGGGAACAATAGCCATGCTTAAGTTTTCAGCTGAGCCGACAGTGAAGACTTTTACTGCTGCATAATTGTGTGGCAATGTTGAAAAGAAGACTTTGTGACTAAGGTCAGAAACCCTCTTTAGACTGTTAGAGATCAGGTGTACAGCTGGGGAAATGCTTACAAGAATATTCAGAAGCTTTTGATCATATGCTACAGGAATCCCCAGTGGGGGATTTCTGCAGGGAGGGATATTAATTGCAGCCCCAAGGAAAACGTGTAATAGGCCATCCCTACTGAATAGAGAAACTATTTTAACAGCTATTCCAAAATGAAGGGTAAATAAAGACATGCCCCTAGTTGTGGGATTAGTGGCAGCAGTTAAGATGAGGAAACGGCTCCTTGCGCTTTCTGTCAGCAGAGTAAATAAATGAATAAGCTGATTGGAGAGAACAAAAGGGGAAGTTTCATTCCCTTGGCCTTCTTCACTGACTTGCAGGGTTATTCCTCCATGTGGATCCTGCAGTCCCTGGTCTGACTTTTGTGGGTGTTGAAAGTTGCTGCCGGATATGCCAAAGAACTCTGCGCACCTCTCATACATTGGTGGTAGGATACAGACCACTGTTTTCTAAGATGAAAGACAGCAAATTAGTCTTCTCACTTAATCCCATTTAATTGCAGTTTATTTACCGCAAAATACACATCTTTAGGACTGGCCTTTTTAGTTGGTTGCTTCTTTTCAGTAGCAATGGTAGCTAGTAGGACTGGGCTGTAGAGGTATATCATATGAACAGGATATTTGCTTCTATTGTAGTTAGTTTTAAAACATTTGTTGGCCACCTGTACTGATTTAGCTTTTCAGTTTGAGCTTACTACAAACAGCATAGCTGCAGTGAGGGCTGTGACATTGGTGGGACATCTGCTTGGCATGCAGAAGGTCCCAGGTTCATTCTCTGACTCCTTCAGTTAAAAGGATCAGGTAATGTCAAAGACCTCAACCTGAGGCCCTGGAGAACTGCTGACAGTCTGAGTAGAGAGATATTGAATCAGACCATTGGTGGGTCAATGGTCTGATTCAATATAAGGCAGCTTCATGTATTCAGTGAAGTCTCCTTTTATCAGCATTCTTGTCAGTCACAACAGTGCCCTCCCTCTTTTCCTGTCAAGTCACAGCAGACTTGTGGAAACCTTGTAGGGTTTTCAAGACAAGAGATGTTCGGATGTGGTTTTCCATTGCCTGCATCTGCACAGCAACCCTGGTTTTCCATGGCCATCTCCCATCCCAATACTAGTCAGTGCTGATCCTGCTTAACTTAACTCTGGATGAGATTGGGATAACTTGAGCAATCTAGGTCAGGGGTATCCCCACTACAACCCTACTGTCACTGAAGAAGTACCTCTAGGGGCTACTCAGAAGCTGACAGTTTTCACACCAGCTGTGTGCAATGGCTGAGGTGTAGCAGACTTCTGAGGAGCTCACGCAGTGATAAATATCACCCTTCCATCTTCTGTTTTATGCTGAGGTTGGTAGGTTAGGTTGTGAGTGAGGGAGCTGCTCAAGGTCACTCAGCATGCTTCATGGTAGAGGGAGGATCTGAACTTCCCACATCTTAGTCCAATACACTAACCACTACAGCATGCTGACTCTAATAACAAGATTAAATACAAAAGAGCTGTGGCAAACCTCCAAGTGGCATGATTTCCATGGCAGCATCCTTACAAAGAAATGGCTATGTGTAATGGGATGAATGTGAAAATCCATCTTCAGGCCTTGCCTGATAAACCATAGCTTACATCCTTCTGTGGTTTCAGTTACTAGCGCTTATTATTCATTATGAGTGAGATGTCAACAATATGCTGATGACACCCAGCTCTGTTTCTTCCTGTCAACAGAATCAAGTGGGTCAATGACTGTCCTGAATGAGTATCTGGAAACACTAATCATCTGGATGAGGGCCAGTAGATGGAAACTCACAGGGCACAAACAGACATGACGGAGATTGTGGATTTTCTCCACTTACCTTTAAAAGTTAAATTCAGGTCAGGACACTCTGGAGAAAAGTTAGGGCTTTATATATCATCATCAGTCCTTGCATAATTTTGTTAATTGTAACCTGCATCTTGCCTTTGCGTTATTATGAACATTTTAAAGAAAAAAAGTGAATTCTTTTAAAATCTCACATTTTTTCCTTCCACCTGCTAATAGCATAATGAGGGGAAGGGTCCATGAAACTGTAAAGGAGTTGAAAAAAATAATCTATCTGTTCATCTCTGCACACCTATAACTTTTAAAAGGGAAATGGAGATTCACAGACTGCCTCATATCCGATTTAGTGATCAGGTCCAGACTGAAGTACAGGTGATCAGTAATGCAGCTAACCTAGGAAGCAACCTGTTTTGGATGAATTTGCAGTTCCCTGAAGAACCAGGTTCATAGTTTAAGGATATACTAAATCTGTGTCTACAGTTGGTGACCCAGATCTGCTGTTTTTTGCACTGTGCCTTTTGCTAGTTTTATTTGCTGTTCCATGTGTGGTTTTAACCATGTGTGGTTTTAACTCGGTCACAGCAATCCATTCTCTGCTCACATCTGGGTTAGATTATCATAATGTGATTAGTGTGCAGTTGATTTTGAAGACTATTTGTAAATTTCAAATTATACATAATACAGCAGCAAGATTATTGACTGTCATAAATTATCGAGATAATATAATGCCAGTTTTAAAGGTATTACGATGCAATGTTGGCAACAGCAGCAGCAACTACAACAATAACACTAAAGGTAAAAATAAAAGCATAGGCATTCCTCTGATTTGTTAGGTATCTAGTACTACTGCAGCTGTGACACACACACAGACACAGAGACGCACACGTAGTAAAGCTCATTGCATTCTGAAATACAATGGGTGCTAGCCTTGTATTTGATAGTGAGTTCAGCTAACTCCACTTGAAATTCTGAGCCTTTGATGTCATAGGACCTTTCTTATTTTTATATACCAGGACTTGTCTTGAGCAAAGTGACTTCAGCCACTGTGTTTCTCCAGCCAGTTACTTGTTACTTGTTCACCATTTATAGTTACAAGCTCTAAATATTCCTTATTTAGATTTTCCTGCATTTCCCAGACTTGCTTGACCATTGCTCGTCTGCCTGTTTGTGCGTCCTGTGGTTCAGAGTCTGTCACTGGAGTTTCTATGGTTTCTGTGGTTGTCTCAGCCCTTTTCAGATTTCTGTTTGGGATCCCCTCCTCTAATTTTGGATAATAAACTCTTATATGTCCCTCTTGCTGATGGTGATAACACACTATCACTCCCTGGCTATTTTGTGGGGGAGTGTCCTGGCTTGCAAGGTTGGTGTTAGATGATTTTTCCTAAGGTGACCCAAAGTTTATTTTTCTTGATGGGAGGCAGAAAAAAAGGACCCCCCATGCCCCCCTCAGTCTCATCTAATGAAGTGGTGGCTTCAGCCATTGTTTTTAGTTTTATATCCCTCAGGAAACCTGTGAGGGAATTTGCCTGAAGAACTTGCTTCAGTTCTTCAACTTTTGTGACTTTACTCCCCTCAACCCATCTATTCAAGGCTTCATCTAAATGACAACCTAGATGCCATATGTTTAATCTGCCTTTATTTTAATTTCCCTAAAGACTTTTCTGCTTTGTTCTAACTTAGAGATACCAGCCTCCAGGTGGGACCTAGGGATCCCCTGGAATTACAGTACAACTCCAGGCCACAAAGATCACTTTCTCTTGAGAAAATGGATACTTTGGAGGGCAGACTCTATAACGGGGGTTCTCAACTTTCCTAATGCTGCAACCCCCTTTGCGTCGACAACACCTGAGAAAAGGGTTGATCGACTCCCCTGGGGTCACAACCCCAGGCTGAGAACCGCTGCTCTATATCATTGTGCTCCAGCATAGTGTAGTGGTTAAAGTGTGGTGGACTCTAATCTCAAGAGCCAGGTTTGATTCCCTACTCATTTTCCAGCTGGGTTTCCAATTTCCTGGTAGGGGCCTGGAGATCTTCAGGAATCACAGCTGATCTCCAGGCATCAATTCCTCTGGAGAACACAGCTGCTTGGAGGCAGGGGGGGGCAACTGGCTCCCCTTGTCATATTCCCTGGTGGGCAGCAGGCCTGCTCCAGAGTGCAGCAGCCTAGCCAGGCAAGCCAGGCTGCCAGGGCTGGCCCTGCATTCATGGCACTGGGGAGCCCTCCTGCCCCCCAGTGCCTGATAGGGCTGGTACTGTGCCCATAGTACCATGAAATGTGATTGTCCCACCTCCTCCAGCTTTCCAGTGAACTGTGGTGTGGAAGAGCACGGGGGGGAAAACCCACGTGAGCTAGGCTGCCAGCACCACCTCTCTGCCTGTGCTGGTATGGGATGTGACCAGCCACCCTCCCCCTGTTATCGGTCGGGATGGAGGCCTGTTTCAGAATATGGTGGTGCAGCCAGGCAAACTGGCCCCCGAGGTGCAGAGTTATACCTGAGGCATTGTGGAGTATAGTGGGCCCTCCTCCTCTCCTCACTCTTTCTCTTTCCCTGCTGTTCTCTTTCCCTGCTGACTGCCTGGAATGGGCATGAAGGAGATGGATGGGCGTAGGAAAGACTCATGATTAACCCTAAGTGGAGGAGCGCCCTCTTCTACTTGGGGGTATGGCCCCCACTGAAGGCTAATCAGGGCAAGTTTTACTTGACGTGTCATTGCTGACACAAACCATTATTGGGGCTAATGATAGTTATAGATTTAAATACACTTAGAAATGTGTGTGTATGTGCGCGCGCGTGTATGTATGTATGTATGTATGTATGTATGTATGTATGTATGGATGGATGTATGGATGGATGGATGGATGGATGGATGGATGGATTTGCGATTGTGTGTGTATTCCCATAATAATGGTTTGTCTGTATGTATTCCCGTAAGCTGTACAAATAGCACAATTTTTAGCTTTGATTGGAATATTAGAATTTGCCCTTTCTAAGACAATACCGTAGTCAGAATCCTTTTTCCTGTGATGAAATTAAAGCTTTACCATGGTATAATGCTATAAATTTGAGCTAATTTTCTTCCTTCTACATCTTTTCATTTGAACAATGAACAGTAATACCTGCTTGCGCAGGTGCATCCCATTTGAACACTTTCGTCATTTCTCTTTATTATTTAGTCTGTGAACACTCAAAGGCCACTTGCAGGTTGCAGTTAGCAATTTTGGTCTCTGTTGGATTCATGCTGAGGATGTGGTTGAGTTTGAGAGAGAGTAGCATAATAATTTGAGGCTGTTTTTCCCCTTTTGATCTTCTTTGTGACCTTGAATTGACTAGAGCTTTGTAAGAATATTGTAGGTTTCCTCAAATGAATGAATCAGACATGATTATGAGTGAGAGCAAACTGAAATACAAGCAGCATTATAAGATTCCTTCTCTAATTTATTTTTAATAATAGGAACAATTATGAACACTTATTCAGATGGAGAAAATATCATCTTAGATAATATTACTTTAGGTAATTTTATAGCATTCTTACAATGGTTATTTCTTTGTGTGTGTGGTGCGGAAAGACCATCACTATAATATCTCTTCCTCACCAGTAGAAGCCAGGTCAGTGGTGTGACTTAGGTAGTGTACTACATTGAAAAAAATAGGTAAATGTATGCTTTTGGAAACTTAAGGAGCTAGCTTGGCATCATGGTTAAGAGTGGTGGTGAGCCATGTTTATTTCCTGCTCTTCCACATGCAGCCAATTGGGTGACCTCGAGCTAGTCACAGCCCTGATATTACTTTTCTCACAGAGCAGTCTTGTCAGAAAAGGGGGTAGATCTGAAAATGTTCAGTTTTAAACAGGAATATTATCTGCTAGGAAATTAGACAAAGTGCATCAGTGGACGTTCTGTCTTCTTTGTAAAATAGGGACAAGAAATTACATTTATTGGTGGAAGAAGGGAGCAATTTCTCCAATTTCCCCTTCCCATTGCAGCCCATTTACTTGTGAGGGTCCCACAATTCCAGGCATTAACTTTCCCAAGATCAGAAACGGTTGTTGATGGAGGAAAAGTGGAAAACATCCTGGCATGAATGGGTTGCCAGAGCCAACCCATCAATCAAATGCTGATAATACATCATTAAGCATTAATCATGCTTTAGGATGCTTAGGGCTAATCCTGCGTTGAGCAGGGGGTTGGACTAGATGGCCTGTATGGCCCCTTCCAACTCTATGATTCTATGATTCTATGATTCATAATTTGAGCACAAAAAAGAACAAATTTGGCACATGAATATAAACCTATATGCAAAGCATGTGAAGTAGTTTCTTACAGTTTTTCTCAGTTGTTCCCATCACATACAGAAGAGGGTGAAGGCTTGGTTGGTTCCTGTTCATATCTTTGACTTAGATAGCAAAAATACTTCTTGTTCAAACTCTTATTTCTTTATTTAGATATTTCTAGTTCACTTTCCTCCTTAGGGGGGAACCAAAGTAGTGCACGCCATGGCTCTTCATTTTATTCTTAAAGCAAACAGCATGTGACAGAGTAAGTGGCCCAAGATCACTCAGCAAATGTCCCTGAAAGAACAGGGATTTGAACATAGGGTTCTCCAAATGCTAGTCTCACTCTCTAACTACTGTGTGGTGATTATCTTTCAGATAAGCTGTCATCACTGAAAGGGATGTAAGGTGGAGTAGCAGCCTCTGGACCAGCACTTAGGGCCATTCCGCACTCGTTCAAAATTGCACAATGGTTGCAAATTGAAATTGCTACTGTTTTGCTGTTATGCACAACATCATTGACAATCTGCAACACTCCTGAAACTGATCCGCAAAAAGCGCTTCATTGTAGCGCTTTCAGGGAAATCCCAAAAAGTGGATTCACCCTCCGGAAAGCGCTACACTCTTGCAACCAATCTGCAACGCTAGCAGGAAAGTTCTGTGCGTTACCATTGTTGCAGTTTCTGCAGAGTCCCTCCCCCTAGCTCTCTCCTCTGATCTTCCGGCGAAGCGATCGCCATTTTTTTTTCTCAGAGTGAGCAGAGATCAACACACCGGCGAGCCTTCGTTTACCCAGCGAGGATTCCCTGGCTGCAGTCCCTCCCCAGATCTGTTTAAAGTCACCAAGCACCAAGCAACACACAACCCCGTTTGCTGGTTTATTTTCCCTTTATTTTTTACTCTATTTTCGGCCCAAAATCGCACCCGTGCGGGGGGGGTGATTTTTTTTTTCACTCGGGGGGAGCGCGGCAATGATGAAATGGCAGCTCAAACACCACCTGCTAGCTAGATGGATATCTCTGTTGCAACGAATCAACGCAGATTCGTTGCAACGTGTGTGTGTGTGTGTTTTTTTTAAACCTTCCTTAAAGGGAAAGGGGCTTTTTGGGAGCATGATAACGGCCGCCCATTGGTTGCTTGACAGCCAGGGGCGGGACAAAGCTCGGCAATATCGCTTCCTGGCTAGCGATTTTTGCCGAGACCGGAAACCTGTGGGAAATGATAGAAACGCAATTGGATTCCACTACAAAGGCAGGTATGCATAACGACGAATTCCACTATTTAAAATGGCGTTTTTTCGTTCTGCAATCAATTTGCTACATAGCTCCTGGTGCGGAATGGCCCTTAGTTTGAATTACAATGATATATATCTAACCTGATGGTGTTATAATGTCATGTAGTCAGCATGTTACTGCTGGCAATGAAAACCCAAGTGTCATGAGTCAGCCCTTGGCACAGGAGGAGTCCTCAGAAGATGAGGAATCTGGCTCTATCAATTTGAGTCCAAATGTAACTAACGAACAACCTGAAACACAGGTCCCACGAGCCCCACACCTGAGCCAGCAGCACTGCCAGAAAAACAAGTATGCAGCTCTCCTAAAGCACACACACCATTGGTGCAAAAGAGCAATAGCGTAATTGGTGTATATGGCATCTGGGGCTCATATTTAATGGGGGTGCACTGGGTAGTAGCTGTGACCCCGACTAGCCCTCTCCCAGTGACACCTGCTCTGGCAGGCAGAGGATGGCTTGGTGGCGGATGCTCCGATTGCAGATGGTCTGGCCCCCCAATACCACAGGCCTGAGGTTTGATGCAGAGGCTGCTTGCATTGCACAGAGTGACATCTGACAGCCATCTGGCATGAACCCCCATGGCCTTCCCTCTGGTGTGGGAGTCAGTATGGGCTGCCCCAGATAGTCACCAGTCTCTTGTCCCACCATCCTAATGGTGGGGATGAACTGAGGGACTTTCAGTCTGAGGCAGCCAGCCCCTCTGCTGCCACCCCTCAGTAGGGGTGCAGGATGTTGTTGCCAGAGAGGGGGGCTGGTTCTCTGAGGAGGCCCTGTCCCCAGCCCCCATGTCACCATTCCCACCCACCCATTTGCCCCAGGTAGGTAGAAACCAGACTGGAAACCAGCAGAGTTGTAACATGCTCTTCCTATAAAAATAATTTATTGTAATCTGTCTCAAGAATGAAGATAGCTGAATTTGGGCTATAAATGCTTTTAAAAAACCCACGAATAAATAAGGACATCCAAGGACTCCAGGGACTCCACAGCACTTTGCTACTTTGGCTGTAGAGCTGATTTAGAAAGAAGCTATGAGTCATACATGGTGCTTTTTCTTTGCTGACCTTTCCCGTTAAATTTCTTTGAGACAGGAATCCTTTCTCCAATCTGAAATGATGGATGAGCACTCAAATATTGGGCCAGCTGTAAGAGTCTATGCAGCTGAAAGGTTAACAGGCAAATCAGATACAGAGCAAATAGCCTTGTATGTGTCAGAATTTCATATTGACAGAATATAGCGTACACTTTAGTAAGCTGCTGATGCTTACAGAAGAA
The DNA here is from genome assembly GCF_049243985.1 of Paroedura picta. Lineage (NCBI taxonomy): Eukaryota > Metazoa > Chordata > Lepidosauria > Squamata > Gekkonidae > Paroedura > Paroedura picta. The sequence goes on along the minus strand of NC_135371.1, from coordinate 53,630,213 downwards.
ATAGAAAATGTTTGTTTGTGATGTGTGCTGATGAGTTATATGAATATTAATGTAATAGCTAAACATCTTAGCCTGCAATCCTATGCACAGTTTTCCTAGGGGAAAATAGAATGTACCTCTCTATCATAGAACACAAGTTTGACATCTGGGCCATAGGGAGTAAATTATGTACGGGTACAAACCAACAGTGACATCATCACATTGCTGGTGATGCTAGGCACTCTGGTATTTGGGCAAAAACTCTAGGGCTGAAGATGATTTTACCATCCATTTATTTATTTATTTATCTATAATCAAATTTATATGCCTTCCTTCCTGGTTTTGCCCAAATAACAGAATGTCTTCCATCACCTGCAATGCAATGATGTTACTTCTGGTGCATGCCAGAAGTGACATCACCACTATTATGTTGCTCTAGGCCTCTCCCACTACCAGCAAGTTTCTCTCAATGACTAGCTGATTGGCAGTGGGAATACCCAGTCTCCGGTGGGGATTGGCAACTTTAATTTATGGTATTATCATAAGGTGCCCATCTGTCCCATTTCTGGCAGGACTGCCCCACCTCCAGGCCACTCGCCCCGCGTCCTGCCATGTTGCTTAAATAGTCCTACAACGGCGCCTAGCTGTGGTGGCGGAGCTGCGCAGCGGGCCAGCCCGGATGGGGCAGGCGGCCGGGCAGCTGCCTCGGCCCTGCTCCCGGCTTCGCTGAGGCAGTCTGGCACGGGGCCTGGCGCGGCCTCCACTCACCCTTCCCTGAAGCCACTAGCCAGCAGGTAAGCAAGCTGGGAGTGGAGGGGTCATGAGGAGAGCACTCTCACCACAACTGCCGAGCAGGAGCCACCCCCCCGCCACCCCCCCGCCGCCACCCCCCGCCGCTGAGTAGGAGCCGCCCCTCCTCACCGTCACCCCCCCCCCCGCCGCCACTGAGTAGGAGCTGCCCTCCACGTCGCCCCCCTGGTGTCTCTCCTTAAGTCCCTCACAATCTGTTCACCTTATATTAACAGGATTTATAAATTTTGGATTGATAAGTAAATACACTAGCTTGGTATTGTGTATTTACCCAGCTGGAGCCAAGGCTGAAAAGGCCCTGGCCCTGGTCGAGATCAATTTTATTTTTCAGGGGCCAGGGACCCTGAGCAGATTTAAACTGTCTGATCTTAATGCTCTTTGGGGGTATAAGGGTGGAGGTAGTCCTGAAGATGCAGGGCTTCCAGACAGTTTAGGGCCTTGTATGTCGAAGTCAAAAACTTGAATTCCATCCTCTCTCCAATCTGGTGCCAGTGCTTCTGGGACAGCACTGGTATAATACGTGTTCTCCACGGAACTGTTGTTAGGAACTGAGTTGCTACATTCGGAGTTTCCAGAACATCCTCAAGGGCAGCCCTATGTAGAGCAGGTTACACAAGTCTAATTGCATGGATTGGATCATTCTGACTTGGTTGGACATCATCAGGTATGGTGCAAGCTGCCATGTCTGGCATAGGTGAAAAAACACCCAGGATGCAACATTTGTAACCTGAGCCACCATAGATAAGGTGGCATCCAAAATCATGCCAAGTCTTTTGACAGTGGTTGCAGTAGCTGCTCCATATGTCAGCCCAGTCACAGAACCTCTGTTTTAGCTGGATTTAACTTCAGCTGTCTCCACTTAAGCCATTCCACCACGGCCTCCAGAGCAAAGTGTCTGTGGATGTTCATGGACGGCTATCCATCAACAGAAATATCTAGGAATCATCAGCATCCATCACCAACCCCAAACTCTAGACCAGCTGGACAAAGGGATGCATATAGGGTTTACCTGTCAGATTGGGTTGCCAACTCTGGTTTATGAAACTCTGGAGATTATGGGGATGGACCCTGGGGGAAGGCAGGGCTTGGACAGGGGAGGGGCCTCTGTGGGGATATAATGCCATAGAGCAGCGGTCCCCAACCTTCTAGTAGTCGGGGACCGCCTCCGAAGGTGAGAGAGAGCCGGTGGCCCGGCCTCCGCCGCCGCTTGCAAACGTGCACGCACAGTTGTCGCGCATGCGCGTTTTCGCCACTAGGTGGTGCTAACACGCATGCGCAGAGCTGCCGCGCGTGCACATTTTCGCCAGCAGGGGGTGCAAACACGCATGCGCAGCAGCTCCGCGCGTGCGCGTTTGCGTCACTGGCGTGCCAGCGGCCGTGCCTGCTTCTTCCCCCCCTCTCGCTGCGCGGGGGGAGGAAGGCGCGGCCGCTTGCGGCCCGGTACCATGGCCTTTGCGGCCCGGCACCGAGCCGCGGACCAGGGGTTGAGGACCCCTGCCATAGAGTACATTCTCCAAATGAGCTATTTTCTCCAGGGGAAATAATTTCTGTAGTTTGAAGAACAGTAGTAATTCCAGGAGATCTTCAGGCTCTGTCCGGAGGATGGCAAACCTACTGTCAGGTTGTTTGCTGGGTTGCTTAAAGTTTACCACTCGTTGCTGCAGTAGCATCATCAACTCTGGCTTGGGAATTCCTGGAGAGACAGTTTGGAGGGGTGGGATGGAGTTTGTGAAAGAGGGTGAATTCAGCAGTGATGTGATACCATAGGAGAGTGATCCTCTGAAACAGCCTTTTCCTTCAGGAGAATAGGAGGTTGAATTAAGGATCTGGGAACCAACTTCAGCCTCCTCAGGAGAACTGATCTTTATAGTCTGAAGGTCAGTTGTAATTCTGGGACAACCCCCATACCTAGAGGTTGGTAACTCTGTGATACTTGTATGAGACCATGAATATGGAGGGAAAGCAACTCAAATCTTTAATTTGCTTTATCATTGAAAAGATATTATGTATAATCATTGCAGCTATCTATAGAATTACTTGAATATTTCAGTTCAACTGTCTCTTATAAGGGGCATTCCAAATTTTTAAAAAACTAGCATAAGTCCCTGTACCATTATCCCTGTCCATAATTTAAAAATTGCTGCTTTGAAATTTTAAGAACTGGATTTCTGGAACTTCTTAATTTGTTATTCATGCTTTGGAATGTATTGCTTCCCAACAGATAAAGCTTTCCTAATCATTACATGATAAATGCATATTTCTAGCCAACCAATTTCATTACAGCCTTAGAAAATTCCTCATCAAAAGACTGAAGATAGGAAAATAGATTTGTATCATATGTGCAAAGTAATTATGTACTGTATTTTCACATGGCACTGCTTCTTTAAACATAACCATCTGGGTTCTTTCAGAGTCTTATAATGCTTTCAAAGAGATATGATATGCATCTTGCTGTGCACATTGGGATTTTAGTGGGACTAGTAGTACTATGCCAGTTTGAAGTGTCAAATCTCTTATCTTCAAAATATCATAATTTTTCTGTTAATGGTAGACTGTTCCTCCTATACTAGTTGAAAATGCTGTAATTACTCGGGAAGTTTCATAGGGTACAACTGTGTCTTGTTTTCCACCATATTTAGTTGACAACTGTTTCATAGATTATTAATTTTATTTTTGTTTAGAATTTAAGAGGGTTTGGGATTCAGAAATGGGTGAGTGTGTGGAATATGAATATAAATAAATAAATCATATGAACACATGGAGCTGCCTTATGCTCAGTCAGACTATTTCTCATCTATCCAGCTCAGAATTATCTCTTCAGACTGGCAGAGAAAGGTCTTTCTGTACACCTTCTACCTGGGATCCTTGACATGGAGGTACCAGGGACTCAATCTTGGTCTTAGGCAAACCATATATGTACTCTACCACTGAGCTACAAATTTGTCTGATTCTATAAAAAGTGTGTAACTTTAAAAAAACTTAACTTTATAATGGCAAAGGGACAGAAAGAGAGTGACCAAAATGCAGATAACCTAGAAAGCTGTTGTGTATCAAATATTCTGAAATATACATGTATAATGTTACATTCATCCACTCTTGTTCTAAAGCAGATAAGAGATTTTATTCTTGTATTATGTTTTATCTCAGGGAGTGGATTCTAAGCCTTCATATTTTTAAAGATCGCTTTACTGTTTCCTTGTTTTCCAAGGAGAGCTAATAATGTTTTCTATTGTTGGCCTGTTCTGTTTCTTTGAGTGATACAGAAATTCCATCTGGGGGTAGAAGCAAGAGACTGTGGGAATGAAGATAAAAGAATGTTAGCAGCACAATTTGGTCCCTTTTGGTAAAAGACCTTGGTATCTTTTCAAAATATGGTTCCTCCCAAGACTTCTGCTTATTTCACATTATAACAACAAAATAATGATATTTTAAATTTTTATACAAATTTATGGAAGATGGATGGGTACATGTTGAGATCCTGTTATTTATGATATAAGAAAGTATTGGTAATGTGTTGATACAATAGAAGTTTCATATTTGCTGAAAAATCAGATGCGTGCATATCAAGTTCCATCAGGTCACAATCAACTTATGGTGACTCCAGCAGGGGGTTTCAAGACAAGTGAGAAGCAGAGGTAGTTTGCCATTGCCTTCTTCTGCAGATGGTCTCCCTTCCAAGGAGCGACCTTGCTTAGCTTCCAAGGTCTGATGAGACATGGCTGTACCGTGCCACCCCCCCCCCCCAATCATATATTGTAATATATACCCTTTTAAAAAGAAATTTCAAAATAAATTTCATCTAAACATCTGGAAGAAGTTCCTGACAGTTAAAGTGGTTTCTCAGTGGAACAGGCTTTCTCAGGAGGTGGTGGGTTCTCCATCTTTGGAAATTTTTAAACAGAGGTTGGAAAGCCATCATACATTGGATGAGCGATAGGGTTGTGAGTGTCCTGCAAAATTCAGTGGGTTGGACTCGATGACCCAGGAGCTCCCTTCCAACTCTATTGTTCTATGATTCTATGACCTGTCAGCTCGCAGTGACTCACAAATAGAGCAGTTTCTCATTGGAACAGGCTTCCTCGGGATGCGGTGGGTTCTCCATCTTTGGAAAGTTCTTAAACAGAGGCTGGATAGCCATCTGACAGAGAAGTTGATTCTGTGAAGGTTCAAGGGGGTGTCAAATTACAATGGATTAGCAATAGGGTTGTGAATGTCCTGCACAGTGCAGGAATGTGGACTAGATGACCCAGGAGGACCTTTCCAACTCTATGATTCTATGATTCTAAATCAAATTAAATTTCTGTAATATCAATACACTGTGTGTGTGATATGAAATTGATACTGGATTATATAGATTACTTTATATTTGTGTTGTTGTGGACTCTGATTCTAAGGAACTTGCACATTAGAGGTGCCTGAATCACTTAACTGGGTAAACAGAGCCCAATGGACATGATAGTCTTATGAGTTCACTGAATGCATAGGCAGATACAAAGAGACCAGGTTAGAGTTGCCAGGCTTCAGATGGGGTCGGGAGATCTCCTGGAATTATAGTATTTGATTATTTATTTAAATAAGTATACAAGTCCTTCTAAAGCACAGAGGGGGGTTCCCCCAGTCCCAGCAGGGGTCTGGCATCTGAAGAAGAAGAAGAAGAAGAAGAAGAAGAAGAAGAAGAAGAAGAAGAAGAAGAAGAAGAAGAAGAAGAAGAAGAAGAAGAAGAAGAAGAAGAAGAAGAAGAAGAAGAAGAAGAAGAAGAAGAAGAAGAAGAAGAAGAAGAGTTGGTTCTTATATGCCGCTTTTCTCTACCCAAAGGAGTCTCAAAGCGGCTTACAGTCCCCTTCCCTTTCCATTCCCCACAACTGTGTGAGGTGGGTGAGGCTGAGAGAGCCCTAATATTACTGCTTGGTCAGAACAGGTTTATCAGCGCCGTGGTGAGCCCAAGGACACCCAGTTGGCTGCATGTGGGGGAGTGCAGAATCGAACCCGGCTCTCCAAATTAGAAGTGCACACTCCTAACCACTACACCAAGCTGGCTCTCTAGGTGGAAAGGAGGTTATTAGCAGGTCAGCTAATTTCCCCACACTACTAAACTACATGTCCAGACTTGTCTCTGGCTGACATCCATTTCAGTGATAGTTTGGGCCAAGCAGTGTGTGGTTTGTGATATTTGAAATGATATAAGAGGAATGGTAGTTATAGTTTTCAATATCTATAAATTGCCCCTCAATGAGAGGAAGGGTCTGATTGCTAACACCACCCTCAAATATCCAGAGATTTCCAAATCTGGAGTTGGCAACCTTAGATTGTGTACTACTTAATATAGTGCAGCTGATTCTATCCTGTGCCAACCAGATAACTGCAGAGGCCATTTAAGCATATTACTATACCCACCATCTAGAGGAAGTGTCCTTCCTTCTGGTCAGCAACAGTCATGTCTTCCGTAAAAATGGCCCTGTAGATGACCAGGCAATCACACAGAGGCTTGCTCCTGCATATTCACAATGGAGAATATTAATTGACTAAGCATGTATACTCAGAAGTAAATCCCATTGAATTCAATGAGACTCTTTAATAAGTTTGCTTAGGATTTTAGCCACAGCTTGTGTTGAAGCAAGCACTTACTATAAAATACTGACATTAAAAATATGCCTTTTCGTAAATGTCCAGGAACTTCGCCAATTCAGTTAGACAGCTTTCTGAAAACCTGATTGCTGTATATGTGATTTTTCTAATGGGAAGTGAAGTGTTCACTATGGAGGATTAGTTAGGCTTTGGCAGTTCTTTGAGCTTGACATTGATTTAGTACTATGTTTAAATGGCTCATTCCCAGCCAACTGTCTTGATGAGGTCAGCCCTCTGGTCAAACAGAGTTGGACTTATACACTATACAGTTTTTAGATGACCAACATGGTCTTTTGGAAATTAGTTATATCACCCTCAGTGTGTCCCAAAATGGAAAAACTTAAAGAAATTAAGAAAGTCCTGCATTTGAATCTGAGCAGATCTTGAAGGGATGGTGATAATTTCAGTTCCTAGTCTTTGTAAATCACTTTTGAAGATTGGATTAATTATTAGTATTATTATTATTATAAGTATTATTTGATTTATTACCTGCCATTCCCATTAAAATACCATTAAAACTCATCTCCTTAAAATATCAACAATACAATACAATATAGTACAGACTGTGGAAAAAAGCTAATCCCTTCCTAACAGAGGGATGCTGTCAGCCAGGGCAGTGAGTGAGTACGACACAGGTCATGCCGATGATAGAACCAGCGTGGCAGCGTATTTTCTTTGGAGTGGCTCTTCAGATTTTCCTTGGCACTGGCCTCAACTGTAAACCAGGCAGAAGAGCTCCATTCTGCGGAAAGCTGAAAGGGCTCGCAGCTCTTCCAAGAACTCATTCTACCAGGTAGGGGCCAGGACCAGAAAGGCCCTAGCTCTTTTCGAAGCCAGGCATACTTCTATGGGGCCAGGAACGACCAACAAATTGGTACCCACAGAGTTCAAAGCCCTGTGGGAGGCATAGGGTGAAGGCAATCCCTCAGATATGTGGGTCCCAGACTGCGAAGGGCCTTAAAGATCAAAACCAGAACCTTGAACCTGATCCAGGCCACAACTGGCAACCAGTGCAGTTGCCTCAGCACAGGCTGGATATGGGCCCTCCAAGATGTGCCAGTGAGGACCCTAGCAACTGCATTTAAAATTTTAAAACACAAAAATGGATTATTTTGAAAGATAAATACAATATTAACTTTACATATGTGAATGGTGTTCTTGTATTCTGCTATATTTAGTGATGAACTTTTTTGGGAGAAGTAGTTTTATACAATTTTCTGATAAATCAGATTTGCAGTGGACGGATTTGGGAATAATATCCAGTAAACTGGGCTCTACTTCACATAAAAATCACTAAATCAAGTCATTTGCCATGAACACACAGAAGATAGACTCCCAAATATTCCTTCATAATAAAATAATCATTTTCTAGACCATCACTGTAAGAAATTAATTTGTGATAAGAACAAAGGCCACACTTCAACACTGAATTAATCCCATCAAATCAAACGGGTTTGAGCATATTTAACTCTGTAGTGGATTGTAGCCAAAGCATCTGAAAGACTAATAAATATAAATGTGACATAAGTATTCACCACAATAAATCTCTAGTTGCTTATACCACAATAAATGTTTTAATTATTCATACAGCATATGACTGATTTAGAACACACCAGTAACTTGTGATCTACAATTTGGAATTAATGGCTATAGTATAGTGAAAGAGGGAAAGGTACCTTTCTTCACTGGGAGATTAAGGCTTTATGGAAAGGATCCCCTAAGAATATTTAGACTGACCAGTGAAAGACTGACCAATAAAGAAATAACAGGGTGTAAACCCTGGAGAATACCTTATAGAAAACTAAGCAATGTCCATACAGTTGGACTGGTTTGTGGACTGGAAGACTTGCATAAATTACAACGCGTCTGCTGAAGGTTGGGGGAGAAGCCTGCTCAGGAGGCCTCCTTGGACTTGCAGTCTTGCCAGTGAATATACAGTTGGATGGCAGGCTGTGTGCCAGGATGCCATTCACCCCAGGCCCAGTCTCTGCTTGATACAGAGGCCGCATTCTTCCAGAGCTGATCAAGCAACCCTAAAATCCACCCCAGAACTTTTTTAGTCCTCCCCCGCGGTTCCACTCTTTCTGACATACCCTGTGGTTAACAAGACTCTCAGCCAATGTGTGTGTGAAGCTTTCTTTGGTGTCCGCACTTACCGGAGACAGAACAGAGGGAGCTGAAGGAGGGAGAACCAATGAGATTTTTATAGCTAGGCTGCAGTGGAATTCCGCACCAGAGTTTGCTAGACCAGAGTTTGTGTGACTGAGGAAGATATTCCCAGCCTCCCTCTGATTGTCATTGAGTGCCCTGCGGATGCTCCAGATCTAGTGGAGGGTTTTCCATCTCCTCCCAGACTGGGAGTTGCCTTGGACTCTAGGCTCTCTGCATGGGTGCAACAGAGGGTCGGAGTGAGTGAGCAGTGAATGGTATGGAGGGAGATTTTGCAATGAGGCTGTATGCCTGCTCCATGGACTCAGCTTCCCTGCAATCGGGCATGGATGAACTGTGAGGGGGAATAGTCCAACGGACTAGATAGCAGCAGTTTGTCACTGCTCGTTGGGGAGAGCAGTGAAGGTCATTCACTATCATCATCTGGTGGTAGTTGGGGAGACTATATGGGTTTCAGTCTATCAGGTCTCCTTTGTAAGAACTTTTCTCACTGTCCATGATTGACAGTGGTTTGCAGCTCTTAGTTGACAATACTTTTCTATTAATCCCCTAAGGATCAGTTCCCTATCCCTGAAGATGTGGGTTTGGTAGGTCTAGGTTTTAGCTGATGGGAGAACCACCAGACAGCCCTCTGAACAGGAGGGGATCCAAGTGTGTGCAATCTCATTGACATTGTTAAGCTCTCCCTAACATTGAGTTTCCAGAGGCACTGAAAGAGGCAGTGGTCCACCCCTACTGAAAAAACCATCACTGGATTTGCAGGACACAATCAACTGTTGCTCTGTGTCACATCTTGAATTTCGGGGGAAGGTGGTTGAGAGGGCTGCTGAGGACCAGCTCCTGGCATACTTGGAGAAGACTTCTGTGCTCCACCGAGTCATGGGGGGACACAGTCCTGGTCACCCTTATGGATTTTCTCTGGTGCCAGCTGGATAGAGGCAGGTCAGTGCTCCTCATTTTGCTAGATCTGTCAGCAGCATTTTATGTTGTTGGCCACGAATTGTTAGCCCATCGCCTCACTGGGTCTGGAGTACAGGGAATAGCCTTGTAACGTCTGAGCTCCTTTCTCCAGAACTGAACACAGAGGGTCTCTGTGGTAGGGTGCATCCGTGCAGTCACCAACTTTCATGTGGTGTCCTGCAAGGGTCAGTTCTCTCTCCCTATTCAACATCTACATGCACCCTCAGCCCCAGTTGGTCCAGAGCTTTGAACTGGGTTTCTATCAATATACCAAATGACACCCAGCACTATCTCCTAATGGATGGATGGCCCAACTCTTCCCCAGATACATTTGCCAGTTGTTTGGAAGCAGTGATGATATGGCTCAAGCAGAGCCATCTGAAACTCAACCCTTCCAAGACAGAAGTCCTGTGGCTGGGGAGGAAGGAGCTGGATCAGGAAGCATGCCTCCCTAGCCTGGATGGGGTGTAGTTGGAGATAGCACTCTAAGCAAGGAATTTAGGGGTGACCTTTGATGCCTCTCTTTTCATGGAGGCTCAGGTCATGAAGGTGGACAAGCTGAAATTTTTCCACCTGTTCCAAGCGAGGCTACTACCACCCCAACTGGCCCCAGTGGTGATCCATGTGATGATGATCCATGTGATAGTCACCTCCAGGCTACACTTCTATAACTCACTGTATGCTGCCCTGCCCTGCCCTTATCTGGTACAAAATAAGGCTGTGAGGGTCTTCACTGGAACATCATGGAAGGCCCATATCCAGCCAGTGCTGTGGCAGCTGTATTGGTTGCCAGTTGTGTTCCAGATGAAGTTTAAGGTTCTGGTTTTGACCTTAGGACCATACATGAGCTGTATCCAGCATACCTGAAGGACTGCCTATCTCCTTATGCCCCTAACAGAGATTCTTCTGTGAATCTAAACAGGCTAGTGTTCCCTGGCCCAAGAGAGGTCCACTTAGTCTCCACCAGGGCCAGGGCCTTTTTGGTCCTGGCCCTGACCTGGTGTTATGAGCTCCCAGAAGAGCTGAGGGTCCTGACGAATCTCTTGCAGTTCTGCATGGCCCACAAGATGGAGCTCTTCCACCAGACATTAGGTTTAGTTCTGGTGGCTGAACATCAACTGGGTTCCTCCCTTGAACCACTCCACCTTATGGTGGGAGGTAGTGCTTCCAGCCATTGCATGGGGGGGTGGGTGGGTTGGGTGAGGTTAGTTTGTTCTAGTCTTAAATTGTATTTTTATCTATTGTAAACTGTCCCAAGCTAGCTGGCTGGGAGGGGCAGTATATAAGTCTAAAAATAAAAACAATCATATAGGGAAGTGATATCTCAGAGAAGGATAGTGTACTGAAATGAAGAAAAAAAAACTTTATACAAAAACGTTTATTATAAAAGAAAGAAGTGTATGAGGAGTGAAAAACAGACTAAGCAAAACTTAAAGGAACAGCACACAGTTTAACAGCACATAGACTTACAAGGTAAAGCAGCGAAGTCAGACTAACTCAGCTAGTTACACTTTACCTAGGGTGTAGTAGGTTGCTCAAAACATATGAACAGTTGCAGTAGCAAGATGGAGGAGTCTTTAGCCCTTATCTAACCTGTGGATCCCAACTTCAGTTGAAGTTGGAGAAATCGCAAACACCCAGGTATTTATTGTCAATAGAATCTGGTCTTAGAGTCATCTGCATTGTCCCCATGAGAAAGGTTGTTGTTGTTAGGTGCGAAGTCGTGTCTGACCCATCGCGACCCCATGGACAATGATCCTCCAGGCCTTCCTGTCCTCTGCCATTCCTCGAAGTCCATTTAAGTTTGCACCATCTGCTTCAGTGACTCCATCCAGGCACCTCATTCTCTGTCGTATGAGAAAGGTAGAATGAAAATATGACCAATCAGAAAATTACTAAAATAACAGTAATGACTCTGAACTTCCATGACAGATATCCCAATGAGTTTGTCTTGTCACAAAAAAACCCTTTACCCAGATGGCCCAGTGCGGAATGGGATGAATGAATGTGTCATTCTAATGTAAACATTAGGGGTCCAAGATTCCAGATGCTCTAGGTGGCACTCTTGAGCCATGCAATTCTTAGGGTTCTTTTTTAATGACTGGTCTTTATATTTATAATTGGAGGCAGCCATCATCCATCTTCAATCCAAATTGCAAAAGTACAACTTGATACCAGCTCCACCTATTGCCCATTACGTCTTCAGTGCATTCTACACGATACGATAACATTTATTGTATGTAGCCAAAGGCCGTTACAAAACACAATTAAAACAATATGGCACAAATATAAATAAAACAATATTTCTCCCATATTGTGTACATAAAATTGTAAACATGGACTACTATATTACAATAAAAGGGATAAAATGGTGTAGCAAGGTGAAGGCTCCTGTAAAAATGCATTAGCTTGGATCTTCCTGGCAGCCAGAGTGAAACTGCCACCCTATATGAGATATAGGGGTTGACATCTGATAACAGATAGGTGACTTTGTTAAAATCAGAAATAGGGTGTGAGTTTGGTAATAACTTGGCAAGGAATTTGCCCCTGGGTTCGGAGTAGAGGGGACAAGCCAAAACGTAGTGGGGCAGGTCCTCCACAGATGGATGTCCACATATACACAGGCATTGGGCGCATTCTACACAGGATACAGACACAGGACACAGACAAGGGGTCTCAAAACCATGGCCTGGAACATTCTTTATACTCCCAGCCCAACATTCAGGTTTGTAATGAGTTCTCAAAAAAAACCCTGCACTGTTCTTATGTAATTTTGCCTGGTCTTATGTAATTTTGCCTGGCTTTTATTTCTGGAGGCATCTTAAAAACTAAAATGTCTATATGGAACCCTTGTATGTTATTGTGATGAGCTGAGCAGCTGAGGAGAAGGGAAGGAACATGTGGAGATTTGAAGCATGGTAAGGGGCTTATTTGTGGGTAAGTGGGTGTTTTTGTAGCCTACTAGTGTGCTTTGTTGTGTTAAATATTGTTAAGAGCTATTGTCTGTGCCTGATTGAGCAAGTGTGTGCTGTGGGTGGTGAGCAACAGAGGGATTACAAGCCCTGCCCTGTGCTGGGCTGTGACCTTGTGAGTTAAATGCTCCTCCTTGCCAGAGACATAAGCCGAAGGGCAAGATCCAAAAGACTCTTGTCCTGCAGCTCATTGCTTGGGGATTTGTCTGCGGATCACCCTAGGTACTTTATCCTGAAGATAAAAATTATAGTTAGGAATCTAGAGTAAAGGAAGACATCCAGTCACCTGCAAGGAGTGTGCCATGTTTGTTTTCCTCCCTGAAAACAAGGTGGAGAAAATTAGGGGCCTGGATTAAAATATCGCATGAAATCAAGCAAGGAGATGATTTCATTGACAGGAGCAGTAGAAACCTGCATGTGGAGGAGAACAATCCAAAGGAGAATGGGCGTGTTGACTTCCCTATGGAGCTTCCCTTCACTGCTGTAACACAAGCCTGAAGGCGTTGAGTGCAACAGCACTCAGAGCCATTGGAGCTCAGCACCAGATTTCAAGCCCTTGCAGATGAGATGGAAACACCATCGAGGATAAAGAACCTAAACAAATTCAAATAATATCCAAATTTGTAGGGGTCTATTAATATTGACCCCGGCAAATTTGGATATTATGCGACCAATTTGGGATTGAACTACATAACATTATAAGAGACTAAGTTATTTCCAACAATCATAAAAACACTGTTAGAGAACATTGAGTTATTACAATATTGAAAATATCACTGATGAAGATATCAAAAATGGACTATTGGGAATCCATTTTGAAATTGTTTTGAATATTGTGAAATTGTTTTGAATATTAAATCACTTTACCATTGCCAGCTTGAGTCTTTTTACTTCTATTTGATAGAAAGGGGGGCATCAGAAATCATCCCTAAATTCCTGGTGGTAGGTACAGCTATAAGCTTCACTCCCTCCAGGATGGGTAAATGGCTTCCTGATCCAGACCCCTTCTACCCAGCCACAGGACCTCTTTCTTGGAGGGGTTGAGTTTCAGGAGACTTTGCCTGAGCCATCTAGAAACCTCTTCCAAGCATCTGGTAAATATATCTAGGGGCGATTCCGTCTGTCCATTAGGAGGTAGAGCTGGGTGTCATCTGCATACTGGTGACAACCTAGCCCAAAGCTCCAGTCCAGCTGTGCCAGAGGGCACATATTGGTATTAAATAATATAGGGGAGAGTATGGCCCCCTCCGGCACTCCACAAGGGAACACAAAGGGGTGTGATAGCTGCTCCCCCACTGCCACCCTCTGTGTCCAGTTCTGGAGGAAGGAGACTAGCCATTGTAAGGTCGTCTTCCTAATCCCTGTCCCGGTGAGGCAGTGAGCTAACTACTCATGATTGACCACATCAAAAGCGGCTGAAAGATCTATAAACATGAGGATTCCCAAACCGCTCTGATCCAGCTGGCGCTGGAGATCATCTATCAAGGCAACCAGCACAGTCTCCATTCTGTGGTCACAATGGAAGCCTGACTGGTATGGGTGCAGTACTGAAGCTTCCTCCAAGAATGCCAGGAGTTGGTCTGTGGCTGCCCGCTCAACTAACTTACCCAGAAACGCTAAATACAGGACTGGGCAGTGGGTGGGTCCCATGGATCCAGCAATAGTTTTTTTTTTCAGAAGAGGGTAAACCACTGCCCCCTTAAGCTGTTTGGGGGATTCTCCAGATGACAAAGAGAGGTTAACAATATCCCTCAAAGGGCCTCCTATGCTTTGGTCACCTGATTTGAGCAACCATGATGAATAGGGATCCAGGGGACAAGTGGTAGCCCTCACTGAGCCCAGCAACTTGTCCACTTCTCTTAATAGTCTAAACTACCTTAAATAATTGTGCTGAGCGAGAGCTAGTGGATACAATTTCATTGGAATAAAACTCGCATTTTGCCATCTTCACTACTATCTCATATGTCTTCATAAGCATGCAGAAGGATGTTCTTGCCGCTTTGTCATGAGTTTTCCGCCACACTCCCTCTAGACGTCTCACCTCCCTCTTCCCCTCACGAAGCTCCTGTGTATACCATGGAGCATGTTTGAGGTGAGGGCGGAGAGGGGGCTGAGGACTGAACACATCAATAGCAGCCAAAAGACAGGACTGCCAGTCCTCCATCAAGGTTGCCAGTGAGTTACTGGAGGGCATCAGGTCCCGCAAAGCATTCAGAAATCCTTCAGGCTCCATAAGTCTCCATGGGTGGGCTAAAAGACGCCCATTGCCCAAACAGAGAGGGGTGGTACACTCAGCTGGACCTTCAGGGCATGGTGGTCTGACTATGGGATGATGCTACTCACCACCAGATCCACCTCTACCCCTGTGCCAAAGACCAAATCAAGGGTATGGCCAGCCTGATGGGTGGGACCGGCTACTAACTGCAAGAACCCCAGTGTTGCCATGGCCAGCAGAGATGGTCCTGGAGATGGTGAATCTGCATGGACACTGAAGTTACCCATGATTAAAAGCCTGGGAAACCGCACCATCCAGGTGGCTGCCTCCTCTAGCAGGCCCAACAGGGCATCTGGAGGAGCATTGGCCACATGGTAAACCAACCATATGGCCAAGTTGTCGACTGATTCCCACCCTAGGCTGACATATTCCACCACTGGGATTGATGGTGCTGGGAGAGCACTGTAAGAGTAAGCCTCCTGAACCAGGATGGCCACCCCCTCCCCTTCCATGGGGTTGAAACTGGTGGAGGACCAAGAACCCAGGAGAGGCCAGATCTTTCAGGGTGACTGTTTCACTCTCCCATGCCCAGGTCTCAGTCACGCATGCCAGGTGTACCTTGTGCCTTGCAAAGTAATCCCGCAAAGTCCAGGATTTGTTGTTGATTGACCTGGTGTTACTCATAAAACTGATACTGCTGCAAAATGCAACTTTTACTGACATGAACATAAAATAAATACTATGTAGAAGAGGAAAGAGTTATATACTCTACCTTAAGCGAGCCAGTGTGGGGTAAAAATAGGATTGATAGACATGGTTAATATTTCTCATCAAACTTAACTGAATGACAGAAAAAATATGAGAAATTGAGAATGGTTTGATACATGTCTAGTGTTGACTTAATTTATTTAATTGTACTTAATTATGTGAAAAAGAAAACTAGGTGCACCTTGGCACTAGGAATTTGGTTTAATTATTTCTTTGTTTTACTTGTAACCAGCCCTTCCTCTCAGGAATTCAGTTGTATTCTTTGGTTTATCTCATTTTATTCTTATTATATAATCCTATAGTCTTACCTGAGAAGTGGTGACTTGCCACTGTTGTCAGTGAATTTCAAAATTCAGAGTGGATTTGATCCTGGGTTTGCATAAAATTGCATACCTTACCCACCAGATTGCCCTGCCAGTGCAATCCTAAAAAGAGATATGCCCTTTTAGATGCATGGTTTGGACTTAAGAAGAGTGCAACTCCTTTAGGACTGCACTGAAAATATGGATCTCACTTTGATTTGTTACTCAGTCTCTACTACAATGGTTTGAGTTTATTTTTCTTCTTTGGAGCCTGGTACCTTTTCTTTAATAATGTGAGTGACTACTCTTTGGTCTAATGAAAGCTCAGGATTTATGGATCAACCATATGTTAATGGGTAATTGCACTATCTTTGCAACAGAGCTAATAATTCACCTAATTTTTTGACCACACAGTAAAAAATCTGTTGGGAGTTATTGCCATAATATAACTAATGCAATATCCAGTTATGGGCATGTTGAGTCCAAGGAAACACCAAGGAGCCCCCTCCCTTGTGGCTGTTTCTCTTGATGAAAACAGCATGTGAGAAGCCTGAAGCCCCTTCTCCTCTCTCACAGTACTCCCAAGCCAAATAGACCAACATAATGCTTTGAATGTGAGTCTCTCCCCTCCCCCCCACCGCCATATGTGTTGGGTCAGGCACATATTGTGTCATTTTTTAACCAGGGCTTAATTATGGTTTCAGATCCTGATTAGTGGGCCAAAATTATCCAATGCACCTGCAATTGTATGGAATTCATTCTGAGACCTGAAAAGGAATTCCATTTGGGCTGGTGTAAAAAAAATTCATATCACTGCCCCTTTGATCAGCACTGTACGTTTGGTATGATTCACTGTCTGTATGTAAAGAATTGAACAGTGACTCATGAAAGCTTATATCCTTTAAGGTGCTGCTAGACTCTTGCTATTTTCTGCTGCTACAGATAAACTAACTACCCATCTTGATCTGTCTGTACTTTCTGATCTTGTGATTTCAGCTTCAGCAGTAAGATTCTCTTTTTTTCCCAATGTCTCCTATGAGACATACCAGCTTACTGGGTATAGACGGACAGATGTGCACATGTTTTGTCAGTGTTATTTTCATTTTATAAATTGTATCTAAATATTTAATATCACTGAGTGTTTTTAGCCAGGTTGCAATATAAAACATTACCTTTGGCAGCAGTAGCAATGCTTCTAACCTCTAAAAGAATTCTTATCCATTCTATACATATCTGATTCATGTATATTTCAATTTATAGTTATAAACAAGAAATTAATGATTGGGTAGAAAATAATGTATCCAGATTGAAGGAATTAGTCAAAAGCAGATAAATGATAAAACAGAATCCTTTAGGACAGTGGTCCCCAACCCCCGGTCTGGAAACCAGGACCGGTACATGGATCGGTTGGTACCGGGCCGTGGCTCGTCCTCCTCCCCAGCTGCTGCCTTGGGGATTGCCCTGCCACTTTGCTGCCAGCTCACCTTTGGTGCTCTCCAGCGGCTGCAATGGCTAGGGCTCCCCCTCGGCATGCACCCCTCCCAGTGGACGGCAGGATGTCAGGGGTGCTGACGGGGAAGCAAGTGGAGCAGGGTCTCAGGCAGCAGCGACGTCCCTTGGCAAAAAACTACCCCCCCCCCGGGCCTCAGTAAAATTGTTAAGCATTGACCGGTCCCCGGTGATAAAAAGGTTGGGGACCATTGCTTTAGGACACCCTGAAAGTTATGCTAGTGAAGCAAACTATCCCCAAAGAACTGAGTTCCATCTGGCTTCACCTCCAGCCAGTGAGTAGATTAGCATATTGATCTGGGTGTAGTCTGCACGGAGCTTTTATTCCAATCTCAGTCCCTCCCATCTCCACTGAATGCGTTTCCATTTTGATTTTGTCCAATATAAATTTTCCCTCTGCAACAAGCATGATTGATCCGGAGTGACTCTACCTTTATCCTGCAATATCCTGGAGTGGATATAACCCTCAGTATTTGAAGAATCGGATTGAGAAAGCATGAGAAAGCATGCAGAGCTCTGCGTGTTTCGAATTTGTTTCTAAATTCCGTGGTAGAGATGCCCTGATTGGCCAGGGTGTCAGTTCCTGGTTTCCAGGATTTAAAGGGGAAGCCCTAACTTACCTTAAAGGAGAAGCCCTAACTTTTCTCAGAAGCTCCAGAAGCCTAAACTCTCAGTAGAGATTTGCCTCTTGTTTTTTTTTCATCTTCCTCTGCTGTCTCGAATTCTCCCCCCACCCCGTTCAAGAAAAGAAAGAAATATGCTCCTACTGCACTTGGCTCTCCCCTCCCCTTCTGAGCTTCCATAACCATGTGCAGAATACTTTTCAGTTTCAATGGGGGGTGGGGGGAAGATGACCCGAGTTCAAATCAATCTAGATTCAGCAGGATCCACAATGGAATAAACAAAGTAAGTGCAGACTCTACCCTGGAAAGTGGAAAAGTTTATCCTTTACTTTCTGGAGGAAGACCAAGTCTCCCTTGAATTGATAGGCCACTGCATATTTTGAGAATTCTGGCATCCAGCATGTTATATCATGTACTGTCAGGCATCAATGGTATAGTTCAGTTCTAAGTCCATGAGACCAAAAGAGAGAGAGAGAGAGAGAGAGAGAGAGAGAGAGAGAGAGAGAAACTAGAACTTGGAAAAACAACCCCCTGGCATGCATGCCAGACAAAAGCAAATCAGACTATTTTGCCATGTGGTCCATAAGAATTAGATTTCAAGAGCATCAGTCCAAAGTAAGAAACTCAAACCTCGAAGCTCCAATCGTCAGCCACCGCATGGAATTTCAGCACACAGCATATGAATTACGATTCTTCGGCATTGAACGTGTCACCAGCCACAGATACCAGAAGATTGATGTACAAAAGAAGCTTTTACAACGGGAATCCTTCTATATTTTTTCCATGGACACCCTGCAACCTCATGATTTAAACACAGCACTAGAACTGACATGCTTCTTGTACTAGTTTCAGGGTGATTATCCAAGAGACTTGTTGTTAACAAGACCCACACCTGGAATAATTTAGTTTGTATAAATTTTGGTAGCAATTTAGTCAGTTGGGAACGTGTCAATACAGACTGGTATCCCCATACCTATGTTAGCCTGTGGCCAGTATTATACTATTAATATATATAAGGTAAAGTATGATATGAATCAACAGTATAATATACTTTAGACTTAAGGTTAATAATGATTAATATACTACTTGTAGTATACTTGCATGTTTTAATTCTCAATACTTATTGATAAATATACCTAAGACTCATAGGTAGGGAGCTCTCTTTACTTATTGCATTTATTATTATAATTTCATTTGATATTGTAATAATAATTCTTATTTAATGTTCAGGACTTGTCACTGATGAAAGACTCTCACTGAAAACGGATATTACCTGGATTCCGTTTTGACAGAAGTCCTACAGAATAAAGAAACAAGGAAAACTACAAAAATAGGACACTTTTCTTTCTTTTATGAATATATTTATTATATTGCCCGTGGATAGGTCTGTTTCTCTCTGTTTGGTTTAATTATTAAACCGTTCTTCTTATACTCTTGTATGACAATGGACATTCTACCAAATACGTTTGCAGATCATAACCCTTTATTTTTGGAACTAAATTATTAAAGATCAGGTATGATATGGAGGATGAATGATTACTTATTAGAAGATGAAGTAAGAGCCCAAAAATGTCAAACAGATCAACCTAACTCCAAAAGTACAACTATCAACAGTTTGGGATGCGAGTAAGGCCTTTATTGGAGGCAACTTAATACAGATGAATACTACACTTCAGAAAAAGAACGAACAAGAATTAAACCAAATTCGGACATCACTTGCACAATTAGAGCAACAACATCAGCTTCATCAATCAAAGCGAATTGGAAACCAAATCAAATTATTGAGAATGAAGAGAGAATTTATCAAAATGGATGAAATGAGGAAAATTAGATAACTCAGACAGAAATATTTTGAATTTGCAGACAAACCTGGAAGTTGGTTGGCATATAAGATCCAAAAAAATATTCAAAAGCAGACGATCACATGGTTAAAGTATCAAGGCAAGGAACATACCTCACAGGAGGAAATACAAAGATGTTTACTTAATTTCTTTCAAGACCTTTATCAAGGGAAGAGACATCACCAAAGTATTGAAAAAGAACTTGAATGGCTCTTCCTCCTGATGGATGACCACCCTGACTCTCCCCCAGAATCCTTAGCCAGATGCTTGGAAGCAGTGACAAAGTGGCTCAAGTAGGGTTTTCTGAAGCTCAGCCCTTCAGTGATGGAGGCCCTGTGGCTGGGTGAGAAGGGACCAAGCAAGGAAGTGTACTTGCCCAGCCTGGATGGAGTGTGACTAGCAGTAGCTTGCTCCGCCAGAAACCTGGGTGTGATCCTCAATGCCTCCTTCTCAATGGAGGCGCAGGTCATGAAAGTAGCGCAGCAGGCCTTCTACCACCTACACCAAACCAAGCTACTAGTGCCCTACTTAGCCCCAGAACACCTAGCCATAGTGATCCATGCGACAGTCACCTCTAGACTGGATTTCTGCAACTCGCTCTACACAAGCCTACCCTTATTCTTGATCTGGAAACTACAGTTGGTTCAGATTGCGGTGGCCAGGATCTTCACAAATACACCATGGAGATCCCACATCTGGCCGATACTCCAACAACTCAACTGGCTCCCTATTGAATTCTGGATCAGGCTTAAGGTTCTGCTAATCATCTTCAAGGCCATATGTGGTCTAGGCCAATGTACCTGAGAGACTGCCTCCCTGCCTATACCCCTCAAAGAGTCTTATGCCCTGCCACCCCCAACTGGCTGTGGATCCCTCTCCCTAGAGAAGCACGTTGGACTTCAACAAGGGCCAGAGCCTTCTTGGTCTTTATCCCCACCTGGTGGAACAAGCTCCCTGAAGAGATCAGGGCCTTGCCCAAACTCCCAAAATTCCATAGAGCCTGCAAAAGGGAGTTCTTCCACGAGGCATTCGACTGAGGTTAATATGATCTAGAAACATCCGGCGGTCCCTCTCAAATCATACCCTCCATAATCTGAACATTTCTGACCTCCCTAGAGGCTTTGTTAAAGTTGTTCTATTGAAATTGTTCAATGAGTTAATTGTGGTAACCTGTTAAACTTATATTTACTGTTGGAATTGTTATTGATATATTGTTGTTACTGTTATTAATGTATAATGTTCCATGTATCCCACAATGTTCCCATGCAAACTGCCCTGGGCTGTATGGGATGGCGGTATAAAACTCTAAGAAAATAAATACATATTTAAAGATCATTCCAATAATTTTTTTTCCAGAGAAGCATTATAAAATTTTGAACCAAAAAAAATCTACCCAGGAAATAACTGAAGCCATAGCAACAATGAAATTGGCGAAAGCTCCTGGACTAGACGGGCTCTCAGCTTTCTATTCCAAGAAACTGTCATGTGTTGTTTCCCCAATTCGTCTTCAATTATGAAATGGTGTTCTTGAAAATCCACAATATAAATTGCCAGAATCATGGAATGACCCATTTTCCCATCCATCTCTCTTCTTAATGTGGATTACAAAATTTTTGCTAAGATTTTATTGGAGAGGATAAAGAAGTATATAGGAGCGGTTGTACATGATGATCAAGCTACTTTTATTCCAAAGAGGTTCATGAAGAATAACATACATTTTGTGGTAAATGCAATGGTCTATATATATAGAAATCACCAAGGTGCGGCCTTCATGTTCTTAGATGCAAAAAAAGCATTCAATAATGTTTCTTGGAATTTTTTACATGCTACTTTGCTGACACTGGATTGTGGAGAAAGGTTTTTATCATTAATTCAGCAAATTTATGCTTTCCAAACTGCAAGAATCTTGGTTAATGACATGCTTACACTTGACAATGTTCAAATCTCTAAAGGTAGGATACAAGGTTGTCTACTCTCTCTATTAATTAATTTGGTTTTAGAAATGTTGGCTAACACAATCAGGCATAATAAAATTCTAACAGGGTTAAAAGTAGAGGAAGATGAATTTAAAATGAAAAGTTATACTGATGATGTTGTTTGTGTTTTGATTAATCCTGAGACCTCTATTTATATATTATTTGATCTAAGCTGAATTTATCCTGGTCTACTGTCAATGGCTACTGTCAAAATGAACATATTACCCAAATTCAATTTCTTGTTCCAAGTTTTACCTCTACAAATTAAAGACTCTGTTATACATAAATGGCAAAGTGTAGTAAACACATTTATTTGGGAAAATAAAGGACCAAGAATTGCCTTCAAAATTTTACAAGATGAAAAGAAAAGAGGAGACCAAGGAATACCAAACTTAAAACTTTATTCTCATGCGGCTATATTGAGGGCAATATCAGAATGAATCTTAGATCCTACTGTGAAATAATAGTTAAATTCTGGGCAAGAATGCATATGATATTACAGTTAATGCTTAAGTTTAAGTTTCCTTTAAAACCAGAGAATATGTTGTTGAGCTTTTATCCAGAAAAGTTGCCATGTCAAGCAGAGACTTTCCTTTTTTATGCTATGACTGCAGCTAGAACAACCCTGGCAAGGGAATGGAAATTGTCGACCTCGGATTTGATATTAGCCTAGATGGACAAGCTCACAGATCTCGCAAAAAATGGCCAAACTAACTAGTCAGGTCAATGCAAGATCAATGCAAGATTTCCAAGAACAATGGCATTATTACCTGATTTTCTCAGTAAATACATTTAAGGATAAACAATAGTGAACCAATACTCCCAAATTTCTGTTGGGGAGATTTCCTGTATTTCTGTTTTTTCTATATGTAATGTATCACCTTTTCCTCTACTAATAATAAAACTTATTTTTTAAGAGTAAACATTCCCAGGGTAGAGGCTGTCTGTCTGTATGCAATTTGACCTGACTGGCCTTCTTTAGCAGGGTACAGTTTGAACTGATTGACCCTCATTGACACAGTGCTCTCTCCATATGGACAGCATTCCCCAATGGAGGGCCAATCAGGTAGGAAGTGAGTTGGTGCAACTTTATAATGTTTACTGATTATTATTATTGCTAGATTTAAAGCCCGTTGTACGTTTAAATACAACGGGCTCTAGAAAGTGTAGATGTGGGTTGGGAGGATGCAGAGCCCCTGTTTCAGGGTGAGTGTAGTAGCTGGAAGAGTCCTGGAATCAGGAGTGTTGGGAGACTGGACAGTAGCTGGAGAGGATGGCAGGCATGCAGGGAGCTGTGGGATTGAGACAGAAGGGGGTAGAGGTGGGGTCTGGGCGTAGGAAGGGGAGGTAGAGCATAAAGGAGGTAATGCATAAGTGAGAACAGGGACTGGCAGGTAGCAGCACACACCAACTGTTGGGTTGGGAGGATGCAGAGCCCCCGTTTCAGGGGGAGTGTAGTAGCTGGAAGAGTCCTGGGATCAGGAGTGTTGGGAGACTGGACAGTAGCAGGAGTGGCTGGCAGGCACCCAGGGAGCTGTGGGATGGAGACAGAAGGGGGATGCATGAGGTGGCGTCTGGGAGGAGAAGGAGGTGGAGGAGAAGAAGGAGAAGAAGAAGAAGAGTTGGTTCTTATATGCCGCTTTTCCTTACCCAAAGGAGGCTCAAAGCGGTTTACAGTCACCTTCCCTTTCCTCTCCCCACAACAGACATCCTGTGGGGTGTGTGAGGTTGAGAGAGCCCTGATATCAATGCTCGGTCTGCACTCCTAACTACTACACCAAACTGTGGGTGGCTGAGTATAGAGGAGGGAAGGCATAAGTGTGGAGGGTAGGTGGGTGAGGGGGTTACTGTAGGAATGGGGGAGGCATGGATTGTAGGATTGGGATAGGGAGGGATTGAAACTCACCAAGGAGTGTGTCTGGAGGAGGTGCACAACACAATGCAGAGGGTTGAGGCAGCGTTTGCCTCCCCCGCCCCCTCGCAAGCCTGAGGCTTCATAAGCCATGTGCTCGGAGCAGGCAGGCCGCCCCCCTCGCAAGAGAAACGCTCGCCCCGGCTCCCCGCAAGCCCGAGGCTTCAGCTATGTGCTCGGAGCAGGCAGGCCTGCTCCAAGTGCAGCTGAAGGCTCGTTTGCCACCCCCCCGCCCCCCTCGTAAGCCCGAGGCTTCAGCCATGTGCTCGGAGCAGGCAGGCCTGCTCCAGGTGCAGCTGAAGGCTTGTTTGCCTCCCCCCGCCCCCCTCGCAAGAGAAACACTCGCCCCGCAAGCCCGAGGCTTCAGCCATGTGCTCGGAGTAGGCAGGCCTGCTCCAGGTGCAGCTGAAGGCTCGTTTGCCTCCCCCCACCCCCCTCGCAAGAGAAACACTTGCGCCGCCGCCCCGCAAACCCGAAGCAGCGGCCAACACTGGCAAGCCCTTTCCCTCTCTCCACAGAAGGCTCCACCGACCGCCCCCCTTCCGTTCGAGGCCATGGCTTCAACATACTGTATGGCAGATGTCCGGTGCTGTAGTTAGAGCAGCGGCAGCCGGTCTTGTTGCAGGGTCTCACAGCGGCAACGGTCGGCAGTTGGGAGGGAGGTGGAAACTGCTTGCGTCTGATTGGATCCTTTGTTGTCTTTCCAGACTCCCAATTGGCTTATGTGCTGTCAGGGCTTGGACCCAGACTGACAGTTGAAGGGAGCAATCGGGAGCCGCTCGCAGCTCCCGATTGGTCCCTTCAAGTTTTTATCCCGGACTCACCCCGCCCTAACTCCTCCCACATTGCCCTTACTGCTTTATTCATTACCGCTCCCGCGGAGCGGTTTACAGATCAATAATAACATTTCTATACTGCCCTTCCAAATGGCTCAGGGCAGTGCATATAATCGGGGCATTTCTGCACATGAGTAAAAATAGTGTTTTGCCAACTGAATGGCAAAGCACTGTTACCTCGCTTCCAAGCCATTCCTCAACTTTTCTGCTGTTTCGCCTTGTCTGCTGCCATTTCACACTTGGCGGAAGAGAGTAACACCTTATGTGAATCTCTTCTGCCTCTCAATCAATCCAGGCAGCCAATCCCCTTCCTCCATATTCTATAATGGGGCCTGGGGTTTGAGGTAGAGCATCCAAACTTTCAGGGTAAATCCGAGAGGCTCCTCCCTGACACCACTCCAAATTTGGGAATGATTTGTCTAAGGAGTCCACATCTAGGGGCTCCCAAAAAGGCTGCCCCCATCCCTCCACTATATGTAACAGCAGGAACTGTTATATAATATTTTGCTAAGGCCTAAGTGGGTGGAGAGTGGGCGGGCCCTACCTCAGACAGGCCACGCTCAGTTCTCACAGGGCTCACCCACCCAGCCCAGCCAGGGCCAATCTGGAGACATCACTGCCAGTCTACCCCTGACCACCACAGGGATTATTCTGCAGACAAAACTGGATGCTGTTGTGGAGGTCGTTTTGTCTCCTGTTTCATCTGCACAACAACCCTGTGCAGTAAGCCTCAAGTCTTTCAATTCAACAACAACCTATATGGGAGGCCTTAAATGTTTTTTCTCCACCACAACCCTGTCCAAAGTAGCCCTTTCTGCGTGGGGAGCTGATCTTTGTACTCTGCAGATGAGATGTAATTCCAGGAGCTCTCTAGGCCCCACCTGGAGGTTAGCTACCCCTGGGTTGGAAATATTCCTGGGGGTTTGGAGGTGGGACTTCAAAATTGTACAATGCCTCAGAGTCCAGCCTTCAAAGGAGCCATTTTTGTCTGCAGAGCTGATCTTTATAATCTAGAGATGAGCAGCGATCTAGATACTATGATAGAGGCTTCCAGGCTGCAGTTGGGAGGGAGTGGTGCAGATGTGTTCCTCCTGGGCTATGGGCTATGGCTAGCCCTTACCAGCAACTGTTTGTATTCTGGGGCGCAAACAGACAGACCAGCGTCAATCTTGTAAGTCTGGAAAGTGCAGGAAGATCTAAATAAAGAATATTTACAGCCTGAAATTGTAAATAGTGAACAAGTAAATGGCTGGAGAGAGATGGGAACTGAAGTTAATTTTTCAATCTTGGCTTGGCAAATAAAAAACCAGTATAAAAAACCTTACTAAAGACTGCTGTGCACAGAGAGACCTCCATGTGAGGGTCTCTATTCCACCTCCCTCAAGGGGAGTCTGCTATGGGGAGAGGAAGGGAAGACGACTGGAAACTCTTTTGAGACACCTGAGGCCTACTGGGTCACTGCGGCCTATTCCCAGTTCTCTCAGACCTCTCACAACCCCACATCCCTCACAGGTTGTCTATTTTGGGGGACGAAGGGAAAAGCTGTTTGTAAATCGCTTTGAGACTCCTTTAGGTTGTAAACAACAGGGTATAAAAATCCAGTTCTTCTAAGAAGCAACCATGAAAGAACCATGTTGCCACATAACATTTTATCAACAGTGAAAAAATGGAGACAGAAGGAGCAGGGTGGACACCTGTGTGCTTTGACTCCCCCATGTGTATTAGGGCAGGGGGATATTTTTGGTGTCTGTGACCTAATTCACAAAAGAAGGGAAATGAGGTTGAATGCAGAACTGGGAGGAATTGGTTGCCATGTAATCTCCCCCTAAGAAGAGTCTCCAGTCTAATTTTTCCTTCACATATCTGAAGACATGACTCTGGAAAGTTCATCTATAACCACTATGCCACAATTCCCAAATGTCAGTGCTCTCCCACAATCAACGAACATTCCACACCACAGGTTCTTGATGCCCATATTTCCACACTCATTTCCACACCCATTTCCACACCCATTCCACACCAGAACCTCCCACACAACACACACATTCAACCCCACGCCCTTACAGACTGGACAACTCCTCCCCTTCCTCTTCCCACTGCCAAGCTCTACCACCCATTGTATTCCTGGATACAACAGGCTTTGCCCCTAGTATCTTATAAGACAGACTCTCCATAGGGTATAGTGGGGGGGATGGGGCACCATTTTCGGGAGCCCCTAGAAGTGGACCCCTTGGACCAATCATTATGGAATTTGGAAAGGAGTCTGGGAAGCGCTTTCTGCAACCAACCTTTAAGTTTGGAGGCTGTACCTCAAACCCCCATCCCCCCAGGCTCCAGGAATGGTGGGCATTCCAAAATTCCCGTTATAGTGTATGGTGCTGTAGACTTTCATGGGAGCCAAAGCCCAGGTAGCCAGATCAGGCCTTTCATGATTTGAGTCCTTTGATTCAGGGGGAGGGGGAGGAATCATTCCTGATGGTTGGGGAGAAACTTTAAGGGAGCGTGCTTTGTGTGACAACTTGGGAAATAATTATTTTTTGCTTTGCTTGCATGCTTGAATGCCTATTTTTGCTCCAGGCAGTTTGCTTAAAAAAAAACATCCTTGAGAGAAGGGGGGGGATAGGTGGGTGTAAGGGCAGGGCATTGATGGTGGAGATAGCGCTTCTTTACCTTCATATATTTCTTTAGAATGTGGTCTGCTGGTTGCTCTCCTGTAGCTTGCATTTTTTAGGTTGGGAAATCTACTTTATGCGATTTCCCAGTAAATGCTTTAAAATGGAGGATGTAGCCAGCTGTTTGCTGCCTGGACGCTGGATGTTGGGAACATCATGCAAAATCCCCAAAATCTAGCATCTTCAACAGGTAAGCATTTTACTATTTGGCATGTGGAAAAGCCCTTGGTTAAGAATTAATACTGAATTAAAAACAATACAATAAATATCAATATTAACAGTATAACACATAAATAACAATTTAGCAGCATTTAGGTAATAGCAGACTCCAGATCTTTACTGTATGTATAGATCATAAATACCCAGGTATGATGGCTGGCAGGAAGCCCACAGAATCCTGAGGCAGGGTCCTTTCCTGTCGAGCTGTTTGATAATAAACATTGGAGTGTGAGTATACTACACCCTTGCACTGGAGCCCTTGTGGTTCACTAGATCTTGCTCAAGTATGTTTTAGGACTAGGCAGTTTGCAAGTATTATCTTAGTCAACTACAGGCACATTTCTAAGTATGTGCACTGAAAATAAATCTACTGGCATTTTTCAAACCACCTTATTTTAATCCTGTACTTGCATGCTAGAAACCCAAAAATCTGTGGACAATACATGGAGTCTGTCTAGTACACTAAAATCTTTAAAGATACATGATCTGCTTTTTTGAAAGGTGATGTAAATTGGGTAAAGAAGTGATTATCTTTGGAGTCAGTATGCTACTATTGCAACCATCCCTAGTAGCTGGTAGCTAACCTCTACTCTAATTAGGGGTGTTAGGTTGTAGTACAATTCCTCTTTTAGAAAGTTTACAGTTGTGTAAAAATGTTAAAATTGTGTTGGGAGATAAATAAAAATGCAAAGATCCAAATGGCATTTCAGCTTTGTCAGAAAGAGAGAGCTAATGGTTGCACTGGGTCCAAATTGACAGTGAAATATTGACAGAAGTCTCTTCTATTGGAATGGGGTTTTAAGCTTTTCTACCCAATGCTTTCAGACAGTCATAGAAATTCTTGCGGATGATCAGATGGCCCAGGAGTTTTCAAATCATATCTTATCCATTTGGTGACTATAAATAATTGTGAAACAGCCTTGAGGGACGAATGGTCTGGCCTCTCTAGGGCCAATCAGGGTGCAGCTGGCTGCACCCTGATTGGCCCTGCTCCAGCTCTTGCCCTCCCTCACTGAGCCCTCACCCCTTGCCTCACAGACGTGCCTGGCTGTTAAAGCCAGGCACATCTATGACTCTGCCACTCCACGTCCAGAGCCCCAGGAAAGAGGACCGGCTGCCGGGGGTGGGAGTTGGGAGAGAGGGAATGCTTCCCTGCAGCCTGGAAAGTACACCTGGGGCCAGTGGGGGGATGGGGGTGGAGGGTGTGCTTCCTTGAAGCCTGGGGAGCGCTTTCCAGGCCGCAGGGGAGTGTTCGGTCCGTGGGGGAGAGGGAGCACTTCCCGGCAGCCTGGAAAACACACCCGGGGCCTCATAGAGGGGGAGATGGGGCGCTCTCTGCCGGTGCACCCGGTGGGGGGGGAGGGCGTCTGCAGCGTCCTTGCCCCAGGAAGGCCTTGCTCCTCATGACACACGCGGCGCCAGGCCTTCCAGGGCCAACCTCTTTTCCTGCACGCCTGTCAGGGAGGCCACTCTCCTCCTCCATTGCACCCACCCCCTGCTCTCCGCTACCCAAGACCTCCTAAGGTGAGCTTCAGGGTGGGGGGTTCCCTTTCCCTTGGCCCTTCTCCCCTTTCAAAGACCATTTTTTATAATGGGCTTTGCTGCTAGTCTGCAAATAAAAGTGTTCTTCCTGACTTCTCAACTGGCAGTATTTTTTCACTGTTGCTGTTATCTCATTTCTGTTGCAAAGGATATATATATAAAAGGAGCAGCCTGAGAGATTTTGAGATTTAGAAGCCCCTTTTACTGGATTTTAAAACTTCATTTTCATGTCTGAAGTAAAGGGGCTTCAGGGGGAGGAGAAGCTTGTTTTTGCACGCTATGTAGGCTGCTTGTCCAAGTTGTTGCACATCTCGTTTTTTCCTTTTTTCCTTTTGTACTCACAGTGTGTAAGAGATTGTACTTCAAGCTGTTAGTACATTTTTGTACACAGGGAAATGAAAGTAAAATTGGGCACAGGGAGGGTTTAAGATACTTGCGCAAACCAGCAGAACAACAATATCCACGTCAGAAATTGAACCAGGTGAATTAACATGTATCTCTAGTTCTTGTTTCATAAATGCCAAATTACACAGTAACTAGCTAATTAATGTACTCATTTAAGTTGTGGATATAATGGATTTTTTATCTCCCTTTGTACCAGCTTTAAAGTTCTCACTGCATTTACGTGGGAAAAAAGACACTCAGTCCAAACTTGCACAATGGTTTTGTCTGCTGGAAGGACAATTAATTGCTCCCAATTCTTTGCCCTTACTGCGAACAGAATCGTATCTTTATTTATATCAAGAAGATAAGGCAGCTCTGTATACAAAACTTTACAAACTGGCAAGCATACAACCAGGCAGGATCATTCCTGGGCGCAAAACTTATTTCTCCCACATAGCTCATATTAAATAGAAATTATTTATTAAAGATAAAACAGCAAGCGGGGGAAATATGAAAGCAGAAACATGTGAAATTACTTAGGCAGACACCTTTCATCATTGGTTGGCTAGAACAGGGCCCACAATTTATATATCTGAAACATTTCCCCCCAGAGTATGTCAAAAAGTCCAAGATAGCATTTAGAGTGTGGTTTCAAGATCACCCCAAAAGCCCATGTGATTTATGTAGGTATCATTTCATTTCCAGATCAAAGAGAAAAAGATGAAGAGCTACCTGTGCTGCCTTTTTAAAAAATCTAAGCTTTGGTAACAAGTTCATGCGTCTGTCCCTCCTAAAATGGGACAAATGATGAATTGACTTACGCCCAAGAACTGAACAACAGTGCTTCCGCTTGCTAGCAAATTGATTAATGTTTAAGTTGAGAGTCTCAGGAAGACAAACAATTAAAGTACACAAATGCTTTCTACTTGGAACTCGTTTAATTGCCTCACTGTTTGGAGCGGGCAGGATTAAATGAAGACATATACACCTAGCAATTACAAGTGACTACTTTGCTAGTCCCCCAAATGGAGTTTGTGCAACTTTAATGGCAGAAGCTCTGTCAAACAGGCCAGGAACATCATAGTAGATGCTGTAATTGAAGATGGACTATGAAGATGGCAGTGCAACTAGAAGAATAATCTTATAACAAAAAGCTAAACGGATATATTGTGTTTGTCTTAGAATTTGATTTCTAGAAGATCACTGTTGGCATCAGCTGTCTCATGGTGGTTTACAAACTATAAAACAGTAAAAATACAGAATAAAAAAACATAAAAATCCCTTATTGCAGTTGATGATGGCATAATCAAATTACTTACTCCCTCCTGGGCCCATAACCCTGCTGATTCTCAGTTTTTTATTCTTACATAGATGAACCTGGGTGATATTAACTTGGACAGCCCAGATTGTAAAAAAGGCAAGGTGGGATCCTCAGATTGGTAACTGGTCTCCGTCCTGGCCTCAACCAAATGCCTGGTGGAGGAACTCCATCTTACCGGCCCTCTGGAACCCAGAGAGCTCCATCAGAGCCCTTAGTTCATCTGGGAGCACATTCCATCAGGTTGAGGCCAAGTGAATTTCCCAGGGGCCCAGGACAACAAGCAGATTCCTACCCACAGAACAAAGAGCTCTGTGGTGGCGGCGGCGGCAGGGGGGGGGAGGAATAGGCAGATAAGCGGTCCCTCAGATAGATAGGACCCAGGCCACATTAAAGGTTAAAACCAAAACCTTAAACTTGATCTGGAAGCAAACCAGCAACCAGTGCAACTGCTGCAGTACTGGCTAAATATGGGCCCTCCAAGATGACCTAGTGAGGACCCTAGCAGCTACATTTTGTACCAGTTGCAGTTTCCAGGTCAAGGACAAGGGTAGGCCCACATAGAGCGAGTTACAGAAGTTTAATCTAGAAGTGACCATTGCATGGGTCACTGTGGCCAAGTGTTCTGAGGACAGGTAGGGTGCTAGTAGTTATACTTGGTGTAGGTGGAAAAAATGCCATCTGGGATACTTTCATGATCTGAGCCTTCATCGACAGGGAGACATCAAAGATCACCCCCGAATTCCTGGCTGCTGGTGTTAATTATGACAGACAGATTTGGATTTTGTTCTGTCACTGTAAGAGTGCTTAAAGCTAGTGAATATGCTTCCTGAGAAGAGGGACTGCATTGTATAATTGCAGCAGACTTATGGCAACCACGTAGGGTTTTCAAGGCCAGAGACTAGAAGGAGTTTGCCATTGCCTCTCTGTATAGCAACCATGGACTTTCCGGGTGGTTTCTCTTCCAAACTCTAAATAGGGCCAATCCTGCTTAGCTTCCAAGATTTACCAAGATTGGGCTACGATGAGTTATCTAGATCATGAAGGCTTATATGTATCTATTACACTTTTAAATTATAAATGATGGCCACGCTCTTACTGCCAGGCTGCTAAATTGCTGAGGTGGAGGAGCAGGCTAAAGAGAGGCCGCATAGTGCCAATACATGAGCCTGATGGGCCCTGCATTGTGCAGCTTTCTGGCGCTTGCTGCCATCTTCTGAGGGCAGGAGAGTGGAGACATGAGCTAGCATCACCCTTAAAAGGCATGGCATGCACAAGCTCAGTCTCTTTCCTCCATGAAGCCATAGCGGGAAGCTTCTCACCCACCCACCCTGCCTCGTTAGGT
The DNA here is from genome assembly GCF_049243985.1 of Paroedura picta. NCBI lineage: Eukaryota > Metazoa > Chordata > Lepidosauria > Squamata > Gekkonidae > Paroedura > Paroedura picta. The sequence goes on along the minus strand of NC_135371.1, from coordinate 53,598,236 downwards.
TTGGGGCATTGGATGTTTCTCTCATAATTTGTCCTTCATAATTTGTCTAAGTAACATTGTGAATCATTTTGTACAGTGCTTCCTTATTGCCTGAGTAGAACAGCTCACTTAAATAATTCAGTTTTACATTATGTTATTATATTATTAATACACATCAATATATATGTATTAATCGATATGTACAGTAGTACATATCGATATGTGATCAATATGCACAGTAGTAAAAATTAAGTATAACATTTTGGGGGGTGATTTTACAGTCAGGCTCATCCGCTGTTAAGGTAAATAGTTTCTATCAATGTAGTGTTATGAAAATGTATGCATTAAAATGTTCTAACTAATTTATGAGAAAAATCCTTATTTGTTTACCCTTCCTACTAGTGGTTGAGTGATTCTTAAAGTCTGCTAAACAACATTTCAGTCTTCCCGATAGTTGGAACACATCTGGCAGGTGAAGTTGTTGGAGTATTCATGAAAGCTTATATTCACTCCTAAGAGCTATTATCTCAAAAATAGTGGTCAGTGATATATCCCAGTCTGCTATTTCTAACTTTCTAACCCTTTCTGTTTCTAACCCTTTCATCCATTTGTGCTTGAAATAGAACTTAGTCTTTATTGTATTAAATGAATGGTTCAGTGGGAAATGCTTTAGGTGCTTTCATGCTAATCCAAGTGATTATTTTGGTGTCTTATTTTGTTATTTATGCAGACATTGAACCATCTGAAAATGCATACTGGAAACTGTTGTTTTGTATGTAACGTACTATGAGAAAAATTGCTATTGTCTAAGTTTCATCTGTAAACCGCGTTCCGCGGTATAAATAAAAGGCTAAGGGGTGTGGGGGTGGACTCAATCTGGGATGCGGGGGCAACGAATGGTCCCTTGGCCCTGGACTGACAAGCGGAAGGGCCAATTGGAAGGTGTGAAGCCGCTTGTCAGTCTGGGGCCAAGGGGCCAATTGGGAGGTGGGTGCGGCATGCCCCCACACACATACCACAATGTTCCCCACCTTCCCTCAACTGCCGGGGACACGCCAAGTAGGCACCCGGCCAGCGGAGCCTTCTGTGCCGGCCTCGCAGCTTTGAGGCCCGCACAGAAGCCGGGGGAACACTGGGGAGTGGAGTGGCCAGGGAAGGCTTCCTGAGGGCCTGCTCCGAGGGCTGCACCGAAACCGGGGACTCATGGGGGAGGGGGCAGCTGGGGGAGGCTTTGGTGCGGCCCTTGGTGTGGCCTCCAAGGGCCACGCTGAAGCTGGGGACTCGCGGGAGAGGGGGGTGGGCAGGGGAGGCTTCAGCGGGGGTGGGGGAGCTGCCCTGGCCCCTTCAAAGCCCGTCCCACAGTTGGGTGGGATTGGTGCATATGACCAGTGAGATACCAAAATATATTCTTGTAACTCAGCTCATATTTGCTTTCACATATATAATTTCTAGATTGAAATAGATTTAATATGAGAGAGACTGGCTTGTGAGCTAAGCAGTGGTGAAGCAATTGTACAATGGCTTTACCATGGGTTCAACATATCATAAATCCATTCATTCCTACCCAGAGTGGAGGATACCTTAGTGGGTTATTTCCCACTCATCTCCAGTGGGGCAGAACAAAGCTCTTCTTTTGCTTCCTTTTTTGATGATGTGTCCTTCCTTTCCTGCCTTTATAGCAGCTAGTTAGAATCTATTTGCAGTGTTGGCTATTTTTTGTCTACTACTACCCTTCTCTACTACATTGATTTTAATACCTTTCACTCCTTCTTCTGAACTTCTTCTAGCTTTCCTTCTTCCTTTTTTGATTAAGAAGGAGAAGACCCCTAAAATGGCAGATGGGACATTTCAGAATGAGTTCATTGATGAGCTGATCTCTCAGGCACCCCAGTCTCATCCATGCTAGAGCAGGTGGCAGGATCAGTGGGCAGTGGATTGTCTCGGGTCTCTCCATCCAACAAGGGCGCAGCAAAAGAGCGTGAAAAGCTGATGCCTGCCGAGACACCTAGGTTCAGTGGCCATTTTACAGCCTCTGCCATTCCTGATGCGATCCAAGCCCACGTCGCTCAAGGACAGGTAGAGGATTGCCAACAGTAAGAATGTTCCCAGTACTTCCAGATGGGTAATGTACCTCCCCCATTCCAGATGACACCAGTGTTCCTTAAATTTCTTAACAACTCCATTAGTCAGCAGATCAAACAGCTAGTTCAGCATGGGTAACCTCTTCACAGGGACAGGTAATCCCATTTCCCCTCCCTCTCTCCACTCCCTCCCTACTCGAAGACAGACAGTGGCAATATTCTGGGGGAGGACGGGGCACTTTTTTTTAACAAAGGCAGCCCCAAAATATATAGAAGTGACTCCCTAAGAGGTGATTCTCGGAGGAGTTTAATGAGAGGGAGGAGGGGGAATTTCATACAGATGAAGAAATCGAAGAAGAAATTCAAGTACCAGAACCATCCATCAGCAGATGACTATAAATGCTACTTAGAGCCCTAGCAGTACTGGATGTAAAACAAGATCCTCTACCAAAGAGTGTAACCTCTGAATCTAGAAAGGCAAAGGCCCCTAAAGGGAAAGAGGAATACTTCCCAAAACACATAGGAGTGCTTAACAAATTCCCTCTTCTTGAGTTTTTTTGAAAAGATGATGAATGGAAAAAGACTCTTGTTAGCAAACAGTATCCTTCATTTAATAAGAGGCTATATACACTGCAAGATTATGGGAAGGAAACCCTCCAAGTCCCTCTGGTGGATGCTGCTGTTACTGCACTTCAATCGCAAGATCTTCTCTCTGAGGATGATAAAATCAGAGTTCAGTAGCACCTCTAAGACCAACAAAGATTTATTCAAGGCATGAGCTTTCAAGTGCAAGCACTGTTTGTCAGACTAAGAACTGACCATCATAACAGTAGGAATATATAAGCAAAAGTTAATCCTGTTACATTAGTAAACTGTGTCACAGCATCCAAACACAGCCACATGATAACTACCTGCCAAACCAGCCAATCAAACCCTTCGAACTCATTTGTAGTTCATAAAGACATATCAGAAATAAAACTGTCAAAGCCAGTAACAGGATTAACTTTTGCTTATATATTCCTTCTGTTATGATGGTCAGTTCTTAGTCTGACAAACAGTTCTTGCACTCGAAAGCTCACGCCTTGAATAAATCCTTGTTGGTCTTAAAGGTGCTACTGAACTCTGATTTTATTGTGCTACTTCAGACCAACACGGCTACTCATTTGAATCTATCTCTGAGGATGAGCAAGAGTTCCTTAGAGCAGCCTTTCTCAACTTTCTTACCATGGAAAAACCCTTGAAACATTCTTCAGGCTTTGAGAAACCCTGGAAGTGGCAAGATTGTGCAGAATATGGTTGAGAAGTATAACTTTGTACATACTCTGCCAGGGCTCCTTCTCTTCCAGCCCCCTCCAGGCCTATTATTGGCCATTTTGGGAGCGGTCATGGGAGGTTGACATTAACCAAATATTCAGAAAACCCTTCCAGGGTTGTCAAGGAAACCCTGGTTGAAAAAGACTGCCTTAGAAACTTATTTGAGAGAAAAGCAGATGCCTCCCTTAAAATAGCTTACGAGGATATGGCAATGAGTATCAGGGCCTGTAATACTTTATCAATAATGTCAAGAATGGGCATGGCGTGGGCTAAAAAGGTAATGCAGCTTATACTGGATACCAGCCCCAGAGTTATGGAGGGCTTAAATAGGTTAGTTAAGGCAGCAGCCTTTACTGCAGATGCCACCTTGGATGCTACAGCCATAGCAGCATCTTCAGTGATGCGCAGAATCCTATGTTTAAAGGCCTGACAGGCAGATACCTGAGGTGGTGTGGAAGAAGCCAGTGCCATGCTGATCCTGCTGCCGCTCCTGCTTGTCACGGTGCTGGCCTCCTCCCTGCAGCCTTGGTGAGCTCCAAGGTGATGCGGAGGAGGCCAGCGCCATGCCGTCGTGCCCCCGGGAAAGGGCTGAATAACCCCTCGAGAGGTTGCGACCCCCATCTTGAGAACCACTGGTGTAGTGGTTAAGTGCAGTGGTTTCTAATCTAATGAGCCATGTTTGATTCTACATGCAGCCAGCTGGGTGACCTTGTACTCATCATATCCCTGATAGTGCTGCTCTCGCAGTCCTGTCAGAGCTCTCTCGGCCCCACCTACCCTTTGTGGGGAGAGGAAGGGAAGGCAATTATAAACTGATTTGAGACTCCTGGTTGAGAAAAGTGGGGTATAAAAACCATCTCTTCCTCCTAGAAGGTCAGTCCTCACAGGGGTGATAACACTGTATTAGGTCTGAATTATTTTAGACTGAAGGCAGAATCTCAAACGAATGCTGTTGCAAGCAAAACTTTTTTTTCTATGCAGCCCAAGGATCTTGAACCTTTTTGAGCCTGTGGGTGCTTTTGGAATTCTGATACAACATGGCGAGCTCAACTACTAAATGGCTGCCAGGACGTGAGGCTAACCACCAAATATCTGCTGCAGGAAGTGGAGCCACAGACACAGAGGAAGCCCAAGTGCAGAGGAGAAAGGGTTTAAAAAGATACACTTGGAAAGAGGATTGACAACACTGTGCTGGTGGCTGCAACTGAAACTGCACAGCCAATCAAATCTCTAGTGACTAGTCAGAGGCACTGCTAGGGAGAAATCCCATCCACATTCCTAAAAACAGTAGGTGGGTGCTAGGAAAGGTGTTGGCAATCACCATACTGGGGACCCCAGACATAGATAGAAACATCTGTAATGACAAGGTGTGAGTCTAGCCTGTCCCTGACAGGTTAGTTTTCTGTAGATGTATAGTTGCTTTATGTGTAGTAGAATATAACAGTATGACTCCTTGACTAGTATTCTGAAGTGGTGCAACCTAGACATATTTGACAACGAACCCTCAAGTTAGCCCAAGTTGCCTTGAGAGGCATAATCGATAACGATGCTGATAGCTGTGGAAAAAAAGAAAAAAGGGGAAAAAAATCAAAAGTACCTATTTTTGTTCCATTGAGCCTGATCACTGCAAAGATTTGCTCCCAATGCAAAATGATAAGTATTGTAGCTTTGCCTTTGGAACATTCAGCTGGCTGGAAAACTGTGGATTACGCATGCTTCATTACTTATCTTAGGTCATCATGATATATCTCATTTAAAAGAAGCTAAATTACGTTCTATGTGCAGCTTTTGCGCCGGTACATTTGGTGGCATTCACCAGTCAGTGGCATTTTTCCAAGTCTCCTTACTCTTTGTTCGTCACAGCCAGGAATCCTTCTTTTCTTTTAAAGAATTGCTCCATATTTCTAAAAAGACCCCCCCCCCCAAGGCTAAGGAACTCTTCATCAATTTATTTCAAGTACTTTGTAGGACTGTGTTCCTACTGACTAATGCACTGAAGACACAACGCTGAGCACACTATCCTGGAACTAAACCTTAATAGGTTCAGTGGGATTTAGTTCTCAGTAGACTTCATTAGGATTGCTACCAAAACCCACAATTCGATGCATACTTGCTGGGGAGTAAGCCTCCACAACAGCCCAGTTTAAATGCAGCCCTATTTGAATGCAAAGTCCCCCAGGCAAGTGCTTCTGCCTTGCAAAGGTCCCAGGTAATTCAGTCTTCAGTGATTAGTTTGGGAAAAGGCGCTCATCAGTAATCAAAAAACAATCTGTTTTGTAAGTTAATTTTCTTATTCCAGCAGAACATTATTTTGGGGAGAGGAAGGCTGATGAAAAGCCTTGTGAAAACAATTCTTGCTGCTGACTCGAGACATTTTTGAACATTTGGAAAAACTCCTGAAATTTTCCAGGTATTCAAAGGTGCAAATTGCAATCTGAACATAGAGTATTTGAGCATATTTTTTCAAAAAAAAAAAGCAACCTTTTTTGTCTCAGTAATAACTTGAAAAGACTTTTTCTGTGCAAAATAATTTTTCAACAAGTCTGAGTCATTAGAGATGCGAGATTTTCTAAAAAGAGACCTCAATCTTTTCTTCTCCTTTTGACATTCTGAGTCAAACCAAGATGAAGGTCTAGAACAGGAGGAGGCAACAGGCTTAGCCAAGGGACCAAACAAATCAATCAACTGTGTGTACACCAAGATGGCCTCCTCATATGAGTGTGCATTAGATTTGAGCGTACTTAATAATTAAGATGGAATAGCTAGGAAGATTGACAGAATCTGTAAAAAAATCCTTTCTCTTTTGTAGTGAAGTCAGCTGTCTGAGGGCTTGGGAGCTGATTTTTTTTTTAACATACTAAATTTAACTTTTTCAAAAGAGCTCAAATGTAAAAATATCTTAGGCTGCTATCACATGGGAAGGAAGCCTCCTGCAGAAGCAGCTGTGAGTGGCATGGGTTGGAATGACATCTCCCTGTCCTATCCCTGCTCCATTTGTTGCTGACACCCCCTTTCCTTCTGTTGAATTGGCACAGAAGCACCAGTCAGCCAACAATCACACACCCAGCCTCTGTGACCTCCAACCACTCCCCTCTTCCCAGCTGAATCACAGTATGAAACAACACTGAGGGGAGGAAACAAGAAAGCCCCTTAAATGGCTAATGAGGGAGAAGATGTGCAGAGCAGAGTTTTGCCATTTTAAAGGGGGAGCTTAGCTTCTTCCATTCTGTACTGGTGATGCAAATGGTGCCCTGCCTGCAGCTGCCTTGTTCTTTTCCCAGTGAGCGGGATCAAAGCCATCTTTGTTGAGGCTCAAAGAGGAAAATCTAGGACATCCATGAGCCGTGCTCAGAATGAGCACAAAGTCATGTGGATCCTCCCCCCCCCCCCAAATAACATAGGTATCCCAGCATCCATGTGTAGAAAAATCCTTGTGTAGAAGCAATCATCCTTATCCATGGGTCCTCTTAATATTATAGAAACTGGCCAGGGGGTGGAGCCTGTCTGGCCCCCAGCACGTATCCAAGCTCAAATCTCGCTGGCTGCACCCTGATTGGGTCAGCCCCTATGCAGGGTTGCTAGCACCGCCGCACACAATCCGGAGCCACCGCCCATGAAGGGCCCTCAGAGGGGCTGCCACCGCCAAGGACACACCGGGCAGGCTGCTGGGTTACAGATAAGGTGGCAGCTGCCCATGTTTCCTGCCAGCACCAACACTGACAAACCTCTGCACCACCACCTTCAAGGCTCGAAGGTGGGTGAGGGGGCAGGAGGCCACTCTACGCCTCCAGTGGCCTCCTACCACCCCCTTTTCAGCTGCTAGCGCCCACTGCATTTAAGACTTAAGTGGGCTTCGAGGCTAGTTTTATACATATTATAACAATTAAAAAAGGAAGGGGAAAAAAAGATAGTTCCCAATACTGGAATGGAATAATAGCACATTTTAATGTATGTCAAACACTTATTTAAGAAACGGGGAGAAATTTATTAACAGACATTAGGACTGCCAAGCCTGTCCTGTGGATGGGAGATTCCCTGTTCCCAGCTCCTGTTTCCTGCTCTCTCTCTGAGGGCAGCAGGACACAAATAAGCAACAAATAGGTATCAGCCCCGCCCTGTGACATCACTTCTGGGAAATACCTAGAAATAACATCAGCCCTTTCTAGGAGCTGGACACTCTATGATTCTACTAGAGACAATGGATGTCACTTCCAGATTGGAATCACAATGCCACCAATGAAAGTACCCCCATATTCCTGTCCTCCCCATCTGCTGATTGCCATGCCATGCCTGGTAACCCTAACTGACATTAAAGATGACACCTCAGTTTTAAATTCTAGTTAGATGGTTGATTATGAAAATAATCAAGGTAAATTTGTTTAAATATTATTGTAGAAGCTTGGCATTTGATAATCTTCCAAAGCTTTGTGCACTGCGATTGTCTCATGTTCAGGGTTAGAACTGAGGATTAATTTGGAAAGTTAATTAGCCAGCATCCTGTTGTTCCCTGGAGATCCTCCTGAACAATCAATTTTGGCATTTGTAGGTTTTAAATTGTCTCCTCACTTTGGGGTGCTATTGGAGTGCATTTATCTGCCATCCTTCCCTTCAAAAGCTGTGTAGAATTAAGTGATAAATTCAGAGCCAAGTAATTTTTTTTATACTCCTCCCAAATTGTCACCTGTTTCATGCTGCAGTTGTTGGGGGGGGGCTATTTTCTAGCCCTAGGGTTGCTAGCTCTGGATTGAGAAATGCATGGGGGTGGAGCCTGGAGAGGGTGAGGTTTGGGGAGGGGAGGGACCTCAGCCGGGTACAGTGCTATCAATGCTTCAGGCATTTTCTTCTGGGGAACTGATCTTGGTCATCTGAAGATGAATTATAACAGTGGGAGGTCCCCAGGTACCACCTGGAGGTTGGCAACCCTATTTAGGCCAGGTTTATTTAGATTAGGCTCTAGCAAAGAGGGAGGCAGGATTAATGTGATCTCAGTATTTTTCAGTTGACTGAGGTGCACCATAACCTAATCTCCATATAGGAAACTGATCAAATCAGACACCATGCACTATTTCACGTGCCTCATGAGGTAACACTCTTGAACATCATAATTTGAATACATATGCTGACCTACATAAGGAAGTGGTGTTGACAAGCATTTCTTGGCACATTTCTTGGTGTGCAGGCAAGGAAAAGGGAGGTACATTAATGGCATGCAGTCAAGCTTTGGGCCAGTGTAGTTCTTCTCAAACATTGGTGGATGTGTGAGTCCAACTCCATTTTTTCACAAGAACTCCCTTTGTGTCAAACTGTCCCGCTGCTACTGCTGTGTCATAACTCTACCTCACTGCCTCAACACTGCCTCCTGCATATTGTCCTTCCTGGTGCTGCCTCCTGTCAGGGCTGGATGTCCCAGACACTAAAATACCTTTTTGGGTCATATATTCTAAAAGTGGCCTAAACGTACAGCATAAGCCATAACAATTCTCCATATAATGGAAGGTGAGTCAGCTACAGCCTCTATAACTGTTTTTGTACAACACAAAATTTGTACAACAGAATTACATTATCTCTACAAATAGTAAATAGAGACTAACAGGGAATGTCTTCAAGGACATTCTGGGGAGCCTAAGGCAGTGGTCCCCAACCTTTTTATCACCGGGGACCGGTCAACGCTTGACAATTTTACTGAGGCCCGGAGGTGGGGTAGTCTTTTACCAAGAGACGTCGCCGCCTGAGCCCCTGCTCCACTTGCTTTCCCGCTGGTGCCCCTGACTTCCCACTGCCCGCTGGGGGGTGCTGCCAGCATCAGCTGTGCAGTGCGATGCTGACGGGGAGCCCCAGCCATGGTGGCCGCTGGAAAGCACCAAAGGTGAGCCGGCGGCAGAGTGGCAGGGCAGCCCCCAAGGCAGTAGCCGGGGAGGAGGACGAGGAGGATCCGTGGCCTGGTACCAACTGATCCACGGACTGGTCCCGGTCCCCGGACCAGGGATTTGGGACCACTAGCCTAAGGGATGCAGTTGTTTGACCTGTACTGAAGAATCCTTTACAAGATCCATGAGACTCCACCAGCTACTGCCCTGTCTTACATCTGATGTTTCTGGGGAAGATGGTCTGAACAGGTAGCTGCAGATTAACTACAAACATACCTAGATGAAGCATCAGTCCTGGATCCATTCCAGCCCAGTCTGGCCAGGAAATGGATACAACTCTGATTGTCCTGACGGATGACCTCCAGAGACAGCTGGACCATGGTGGGTCAGCACTGCTTATGTTGTTAGACCTCGCAGCAGTGTTTGACCTAGCAGACACTAATCTGTTAGTTCACCACCTCATTGACATGAGGATATAGGGACTAGCCTTACTGCTGCTATCCTTCCTTCAAAGTCAAGGACAGAGAGTAGCGGTTGGGAAGAAGCAATCATATTGCTTTGAGTTCCTTTGCAGTGTTTTCCAGGATGCAGTTCTCTCCCCAGTGTTATTCAACATCTTCATGCACCTTCTTGCATAGCAGGCCTGGAGGTATGAGCTTGGGTGCCACCAGTATGCAGATGACATCCAGCTCTATCTGCTAATGAGCAGCCAGCCAGATACACCCCTGGATTCATTAGCCTGGTGTCTGGAGGCTGTGACAGAATCACTCCAGCAGAGCTGTCTGGAACTTAACCCCAAGAAGATGGAGGTCCCGGGATTAGGGAGGAAAAGGCCAGAAGAGGAAGTGTATCTTCCCCAACTTTATAGAGTGCAGTTGACAAGTTCACACTCCATCAGGAATTTGGGAGTGGTCTTCAATGCCTCCCTTACAATGGAGGCTGATATCATGAATGTAGCATGCCAGGCATTTTTCCACCCCTAGAGCCAGAAAATAAAATAAACCAAGCTGACAATAGCTGTGTCTTCAAAGAGTTCTATGGTATTTATTAAAGGCAAAGCTGAGTCAAAACGAGCCCCGGCTTCTTTTAAGCTTGTTTTCAACAATATAATCTGTATTCCTCAGTGACTCTGAATCTTAGTTAATCATATCATTCAATTACAAATTGATTTCAAACAATATTTTTACCAAATAGTCTTAAAGGAGTGCAGAGATTCCAATATTTAGCCAAGTATGGGGATCAATTGGCACACAGCCTACACCAGCGTCCCCTTAGACTTGACCTGGAAAGTGCAGCTGGTACAAAATGCAACTATTCAGGTCCTCAAAAGGACACCATGGAGAGCCCATATACTATTTACCCTCCAGGAGCCTAATTAGTTGCTGGTTTAATTCCAGATCAAATTTAAGGTTTTGCACTTAACCTTCAAGGTTATATACAGTCTGGGACCAGAGAGTCTCTCAGTACGCCCCCAAAGAACTTAAAGATCTTCTGGTACCAAGATGTTGGTGGTTCCTGGTTTGATGGAAGTGCATCTGACCTTTTTGGCTGTGACCCCAGCCTTGTGGAATGAGCTGCCAATTGAGACCCAGGCTCTGATGGAACTACCTCTGCTATGCAGGGCCTGCAAAATGGTGCTTGGTTGAGGCCTGTTCTAGCTAATCCAGCCAATAAAATCTACAGACCTCCCTCCATTTTTCTCCAGGTTATTTCCAGTAAACTAGAAACTGAATACTAAGGAGGAAAAAAGGAGGAGCAATTTGACTATAAAAATATTTTCAGAGCAAATATACTAACAAATATATATTAGGTTTTGTAAAGGTCTACTTAAAGGTGCTACTGGACTCTGATTTTATTGTAGAGGTCTAGAAATTCTGATCAAACTCCATTTAATTTGATTTCAGCATTACATCAATTGAATTATATTATTCTTTTATATGTCAGATCTATGAATCCCTCTCTCTAGGCTTTTGTGTGTGCTGGCAGTAAAGCTTCACCATGTTGAAACAGATGCCATTTGGCAGTCTCTGCAATCCTTAAGTCATATTCGCACTCCAGCACTGAAAAGGAAGACTGCACTGTTTGGAAACAGTTAACTTTTTTTTTTTTTTTTGTAAGAACTGATAGAATGGAAAACCTTCCACAAGTATTGCTTTCTTTAAGTGACACTGTCTGGAGCTTCTTAGCTTCTAATATTTTAAAACATACAGCTTAAAAATCTCAGAAAATGACATGGGATCATTCAACATGCTTTGCTAATTTCTGGTGATATTACAGATAAGATAGCAAGAAAGCCCATTGCAACCAGGAATGCAATGGATGCTAGGACCCAGGGGACACCGGCAGGTGCAGATTTCTCTCTCTTGCAGCAGTAGCCATGGGAGGTAATCAGGGCTCCTAGCAGGGAAGCAAGGGTTGTTCTCTCTCAACTTGTGCATGTTTCTAAATACTCTTAAAGGTAAAGGTATCCCCTGTGCAAGCACCGAGTCATGTCTGACCCTTGGGGTGACGCTCTCCAGCGTTTTCATGGCAGACTCAATACGGGATGGTTTGCCAGTGCCTTCCCCAGTCATTACCATTTACCCCCCAGCAGCAAGCTGGGTACTCATTTTACCGACCTCGGAAGGATGGAAGGCTGAGTCAACCTTGAGCCGGCTGCTGGGATTGAACTCCCAGCCTCATGGGCAAAGCTTTCAGATGGCTGCCTTACCACTCTGCGCCACAAGAGGCTCTAAATACTTTTACAAATATGTTATGATTGCATTTCCCTATTAATTTCTGTAGCTCATGTATTAAAACTCTTTATTCAATGACTATGTTGACAAACAGAGGAGTATGAAAATGTATTTTTTCAAACACTATGATACGAAATCACATGCTGTAAATTACCTATATATCATGAGGGATACCAATATGTAATCTGATTTTATAATCTTAAGCACTGGTGAAATGACTAATCTGTCTGTCATGAAGCATGGCATTTTCTTGTAGGTTTCATGCTCTTATGACATTCACAGTACTTAATGGCACTTTAATTGAGCAAAAAGTGATAACAGTAATCATGTGTATGCATTTGGGGTAGGTTGGCTATTAAGGCTACCAGGAAAAATGCTATGAGGCTGCCCCCACTGGGGCCACTAACATAAGCCAGTGCTTTTTTCAGCTCCTGGTGGCCCTTTCCCCATGTGGGGTGGAATAGCTGCTGCCATGGGCAACTGGGCTATCCAGGCCTGGGATGGGACAGGTGAGCTGAGGTGAGTGAGCCAGCTGCTCCCAGACTGTGCAAGATGGGTGAGCCACCACCACTACAAGCAAAACGACTGCTCCATACAAAGTTGGGCCTAGGGTAGCAGGCTCACTTTGGTGATGGCGAGAGAATAATCTTTTGCTTCTTTCCCCTTCTGTTGGGTAGGCATGGTTAGGGGGATGGAGCCCTTTCCAGGGCCCTCATTGGTTTCCAGGCTTTTACTTGTATGCATCTCTAGAAATGCCTCTTTCTTGGCATCTTGCTGTCTGAATGGTTACTGCACAGGTATAGGATCTTATTTTTTTATGTTCCATACAGAAATAAGTTTATGCGGAAAGCAGGGTTTGATTTGTAGTACAGCTGAGTATAATAAGCTGGCCGTTTTATATACTGAAGCAGGTAATAATTGTGAATGTTGGTGACATCATTAGTATAGATTTTCCTTAATAAATCATAGAACCCTGCAAGTCCTTATTTAAGGACTTATTTAAGGATTTGCAGCTTATTTAACCATCCCACAGTGTTTTGTCTTTGATTTCCCTGGCTGCAGACATTGCTTCTGTCATGTTGGAGGGTTACACCCCTAAGTGTTTTTTGGTGGTTGTGACTTAAAAAAAAGAAAAGAAAAGTTTTCCAATCCAGATTTAAGTAGACACAGTGTTGGCCACATTGAGAATCAGATACATTGATATTGTATTAGAAATGATTACCTGGAATAAGTAATCAGTGACATTTATTTCAAATGAAATGCAAGCCGGTGTACATCCTTATCAAGTGAGTTTGATGTTCTTTCAAGCACTCGCTGTTCATAAGTACAGGAGACTTGCGTTTGAACTGACTCTCCACTTTGTGTACTTTTGAAGGTCACAGTGCCATTTTGTCTTTGATTAACCTCAGCATGTATTCACTTCATACTCTAGCTTTTTTCTGATTGTTTCCATAACATTCTGTACATTTCCATGTGTGTTTTTGTCATAAACCAATGGATGTGTTTGTTTTATTGAGACAGAAGACAGTAGTGATGTGTAGCAGATGTGGAATTGGTTCTGAACTTTCTGTGTTCAATCCTGCTTTTTAAAAATTATTATTATTATCATTGTTATTATTATCATTATTATCATTATCATTATTATTAATTTTTCATGGGCCTATTAAACATGGAGCCCATCAAGCTGGTTCACTTGGCTGGGATGGTCCCCAAATATATGAATGCATGTGTGGTAAATGTTTCTGATATTCATTAATGTTTTGTCCATCACGGTGTAATAAGCACCAAGGAATAGCTGTTTATAACAGCTGCTTTCTTCAACAGCAGACAAAGTAGTTCTTTATACCTCTGAATGGTCCTATGATGTATACAGGATAAAGCAAGCAACACTTGAACTTTGTCCTGGTACAGAGGCCCGCTTGTACTGTCTTTTTCAACAAGGGCAATGTCTATTAGTGTGCAGGAGAATTACTGTGCAGCATGTATATAATGTATTATATTCCATGATATTATAAAATGATTACTTTCAAGTTCTGTCAAACTTCTCCTTTAATGTTCTGTCATTCTCCTTTTATGTTGCTGCTGAGTCAGTGTATGTGGAAGAAGGATAGAGTTATCTGGCCATATATGGTGGGCTCACCATTGTGGGCATACATGATATATAATTAGGATTCTATTCAGCTAATATAGCTGCCATCAAATCACATGACACAAACTGGGCATTACTTCACTTGCCTTTTGTTTTTCAGGAATATAACACACCTTTATTTTAGGTTGCTACAATGGCCGAATACCTAGGGGAAGGGAGATAGCAATGAAGACAAGGGACCCCTCCTGCAGCAGTAGTTCAGTAACACACACAACTCAGTTTTGAAATTAATTTTGCCATAACTTTATTGGTTACTGCTATAAAAAGCCTTGGTACAGTAAGGGGCAAACAAATCCTGGTATTGACTAACTTGATTGCCAGTTGATGAACCCCAGCTCCTTGCCAAGGGTGCTGCTCCAGCCAATCAGACCAGAAGATGGCTGTTGCTGGAGTCTCCCCCCTTAACACTCACAGATTTACCTTGACCTGGCATGCCAAGCCAATACCCATGTGGACTCCTAAGTAATTTCTGCTCAGTTGTATCACCAGCAAGTCCAGGGGTTGGTGGTGCCACATATGAGGCCATATAATAGTTAGTAGGATGTCCCATCTCATTCCTCTGGAGCTGAACCAAATGATCTGCAACACATCTTCCAGGCCAAAGTTCCTGCTGCATCCAGATGCAACTGTGCAGATTCTGCCCAGTGCACAGTACTATGCCTGCAGATCCAAACTGACTTGTCCTAGCACCCTACATTGAATAGGTCACAATTAAAAATCAGTAGCCAGGTAAAACCAGATGTATGTTCTGTATGTTTCAGAGCACCATCACCCAATGGCCTGAATGCATGATGGCTGCAATCCCCTAATTTGGTAGCCGTGATCACTGTCCCAATTCAAAAGGAATGGGCTTGCAGTCTCTTAGAAGAAGGCCAAATACTGTTATGCCACACCACAGAACACCAGCAAATGGATATCTTGTGAGGGGTAGGCCTGGCCTGTGGAGCAACACTTGTAGAAAAGCCTTTGTGGCCTGCATTGGGCACAGGACTCCCCACCTATGGGCTTAGCTGAAATTGAGTCCCTCATGCCTGCTGGTTGGTCTTAGACCTCCTGATGGTCAGGGGAATTCCTTCCCTCCTGGATGAAACTTCTTGCGTCCCAGGGCAATGGTCGACTGTGCCCCTTTTAGAGTTTACCACTAGTTCCCTGATGCTCAGGGCCTCCAAAAGGTTAGCGTGAATGCTGCTTCAATGAGAACAGCCTTGTATAGAAAGCAGCACAATTTCTGCACAAGCCATGTCAGAGGCCTCTGTGAGTATGGTGCTCTGGGGGAGAGTCTCCTCAACCTTTCCACTGCCTTTTAAGCTGTGAAGCTGCTGCATAGGTCAGCAAAGTTATAGACCTTGCTAAAGAATGAACTGGTGGCCATGTGACCCTTGATGGTTCTGAGTGCAAGGCTCTGCTCTTGCAAGTGGGCCATATACTGGAAGACCAGCTCCTTTGATATTGACCAGGCATCTGGACCCCCCACACCTGCGAAGAAGGCCAAGGTTGCTGAAGAGTAGGAATGAAAGGTAGAAAGGACAACTGATTGAAATACACCCTGCATCGTGGCATATTCCCAAGTTCCCAGAGCTCCTTGGAAAATTGGTATGGATAGCTGTTCACCTGTGGTGCCAGTATATAAAACCTGCCCTCCTGAAGGCTAGACAAGGCATCTACAGTGCTGTTATTAATGCCTGCTATGGGGTGAGCTGAAAATGTTATATTATCAAACAGGTATACAAGAACAAACCTGCATACAAGGTGCATAACCAACTCTACTCATGACATCTGCTTATTTACTACCCTTACAACCACCTGGTTGTCTCACCAGAACCTGAACCTCTTGTTCCTGGACTGATCCTGCCAGATAACAGTCACCATGAGCATTGGAAATAATTCTAGGAAAGTAAGGTTCTACTCTTCTGCCCCAGAAGCAGGTCACTGTCTAGAACACCAACTGCTGTTGTAATACACCCCAAATCCTGCTGTATCAGATTGAATTTGGATGCTGTTGCTCAAAGTGGTTTTTGTCAAATGGTGAACCCATTACACTCTGAAAGAAAGGCAGCCATACCTTGAGGTCTTCTTTTATTCCCTTGGTTATTCACTTGTGATGTTGGGCATGGAGGTGCGCACCATGGCTCATGCCAGGTGCATACAGAAGGCAATGCTCAGTGTGACCACAATGCAGACTTCAGTTTACATTTGGTGCATGCCAAGGTCAGTGTGATAAGAGACTGCAGTGCTAAAAGCTTGTACTCTGGCAAGTAGGAAGTCCCATCCATAGAATTCAGTTGGATGCCCAAATAAGTTATCTGGGACCCTTGGTCAGACTCAGACTCATAAACCTCAGTCTTATGATGGACCAGAAGAACCCTCAACTCCCCTATCAGGGCCTGAAATACTGCCAGGTGTTCCCAATGGGCAAAGCTACCAGCTGGTCTGACTAAAATGATATAGTTCAAGTAGTGTGTGCTATGGGGGGTGTTAGCCCTGACTTTCATGGGAAATTCCTGAAAGGTAAAGGTCTCAAAGGCTGTGCATTCCATAGGCTTAGCCTTGTCCACATACCAAGAATCCTGGCATTTAAAACCCAATAGACAGAAATCCTTGGAGTGGACTGGGAGCAGGAGGAAAGCTGACTGTATATCACATGTGGCAATGAGTGTCCTAGGGCTGCAGGCCTTGACCAAGCCCACCACATGATCAAAGGTATATTTAACTGAGCAGTATTTGTGGCATAATTGGAATGGCATAATTAACTGGCGACCCTTTTAGGTAAGACAAATGGTGAATATG
The DNA here is from genome assembly GCF_049243985.1 of Paroedura picta. Lineage (NCBI taxonomy): Eukaryota > Metazoa > Chordata > Lepidosauria > Squamata > Gekkonidae > Paroedura > Paroedura picta. Next base: position 53,581,324 of record NC_135371.1, on the reverse strand, counting down.
CCTGAAGTCTCCAGAGCCTTTTGGGGAACAACTCCCTTCTATACCACATTTCGACTGAAAGTAAACAACAGCAATTTGAAATTCCCATCTTGCATTATGGATGATAACAACATTTTTATAAATCCTCATTTTTTGATAACTGGAACTTCTAAAATATTTCCCGTGTTTGTGGATAGGATGGATTTTTAGAACAATATTCACATGTTCTTCTTTTAAGCACCACAATATAAAATTTCTATTTCCTGAAAGTAGAGAATGGGCACATTAAATAAAATTAATATAATCATTTTATGCTAGTTTTTGATTTTGATTTCTATTTATAATATCTTTGTTGCATTAAAGAGCTGTTTAACTGCAGAGCTTATAGGAAGAATATTGCTGCAGTTTTAGCTACAGCTATGTTTATGGAAACTGTGACTTTATTTAACATCATGGTTGCAAGTATTCAATTGTACAGATGTTAAGAGCTGTATTAAAATGGAATTCAGTTGCTTATTTCAATGATAGATGCTCTTTCATACTGTGATGGGGTAAACACAGTACATACCCATTAAAACATAATTACTTTTACTGTGATAACATTAGTGTAATTAAACTGCTGCTTTGGAAACTTTTTCTCTCTATTGTAGTTCACAATCTAAACTGGTTGCATGCATGTTTCATGTGCATATATGAATTTTTCAGATATTTCTACGGTTTTGCAACTACTCTTTAAAATAATATGAACAGGAATAAGTAATTTGGGAATTTGATGCAAACTATTTGCAAAAGAGAAAATTAGGGAATCAATAGCATATTTTCAATGGTGGGATATGTGTCAACTTTCAAAACTACTTAAAATTAGGATTGACTATAGTGCAATATGGAGGTTCTCTTGAAATGTCACTGCTGCAAAATAGTTACAATATATATGAAGGATGTATGCATAGTCCTTTTGATTGCATCAATATATTAAATACTTCTAGGGATGCAAAATGTTTATGAGTGAAATGCAGCACTCCTCTGGGAGCAGAAACAAGGGAGATATTTTCTTCTGTTGACTGCACACCTCATACCTGAGGGAGATGAGGGGATACAGCTAGAAAGTTCCATTGTGTTAAGGATCTGAGACTGCCAGTGGCAATTAGGCTGCAACTATAGTAAATTATTCTTATTGTCTACTTACTTCAGGACTCAGCTGTGACCCTACCACTCCTTTAAAAAAATCACTATTAGAAGACTGGTATACATTGAAAATGTTATGCTTAAACAAAAATTCCTTTCAGAACTTGAAGTTTAGGTTCATCCATGCATTTTGTTTTCATCCTCTGATGTCGCTTCCATGAGATTTCTAGTATTTCTAAAGTTCTGTAGTTTTGTCTCCCTCTTACCACAAGTTTTTAAAATTGCCTCCTATGAAGATGAACTTTAAATTTCTTGTAAAGTAGAGTTAACCCATTTCCCCTCCTCCCCCTACCATAATTAGGTTCTGGAGCTTGGCCAATAATTAAAATTCTGTTTTTGACAAGTTACTAATGAACACAAAACTACTTCTGGGGTTTCTAGGTTTCTTGTTTTAAAACCCAATCTATGTCTAATCCACGCTCACGGGAAGACATAAATGTTCATAATGAATAGGGTTCTTTTATGAAAGCAATGAAGCTTTATTAGATGAATGGTGCAGAAAATAGAGGTTACAGTTATTTAACTTTTTCAAATGTGTTGTTGAAATTGCCAAGTCATCCTGATAAAAAGAAGCTTTGAAATTTTTTACTATATAGGCATACTAAAAACAGAGTGCCCCCCCTGATAAAGAGTATGCCTAATCCTGCATATCACAAGACTGTACAAATGTACAACTAATAGAATCCTCAGATGCTATAAGGAGCTTGAGCTGTTATACAGTAAGCATCCTGTTTTTGAGAAATGGATGGAAAGGTAGCTTAAGCCATTCAGCTTATTGGGTGGAACAAGACGGGGCCCCATGAGGGCTAATAGTTTGCGTTTGTCCAGTGGTGATGAGGGGCCAAGTGAACGTGCACATTGTCATCAGAGTACTGTGAAACACCTAAAAGAGGTATGAAGATATAGTGACAATAGTTTGTGCAGGCTCCTAAGAGCTTATAATATCATGTTAGGAGAGAGTTGTATCAGTGAAGGCATTACTCCCCCCACCATACAGTTTCTCATAGTGTACCATGAAAATTGATAAAATCAATCTGCTGTCTTCCTGGGAATGCCAGCATGTGAGAATGTTTCTGTAAGTAAACATACACGATTGAAGCAGTTTTACAATTTGTTGAATGGGATTGCAAATTGGGAGGGGGGCAGGTCTAGTGTAATTACAAAGAGGAAATTGAGTTAACAGCTTGTGGAGCTACCTATTCAGTTTATGCAAAAGATTATGTTAACATATGGTTATGTAAGAAGTAAGAATGCCTTCTGTATTATAAAAGAATACCCTTGTACACAGTGATAATTATGTATTACAATACTAATTAAAACTATTACACCACTGGGCATGATTAAAAAATTCCATGCGTCCAAATTAGTCCCAACAATTTCACAGTAAATATGAAATATCAAACAGCTTCCTTGTCTGGGGCTGTTATTCCCTGGAATGATTCTCATATAGGCACGTCACCACATGCGATAATACTGTGCTGAGTGGGTTTGGCATATAGGCCTTGCATTAGCCAGATATAGAAGCAATATTTACATGTGCCTCATCACCAGGTTCTGCAGGGGCACATGTAAATAACTTCTTTGCATGCATATGGAAGCAGCTGACGTCTTTGCATTTTCTCTTTCATGCTAAATTAAATGCCACTCCAGAAAGTCCTCAAATCTGGAGGGTGGTGGTATTGGGTGGGTGTGGGCGAGCAAAATGGTTTGCATTAAGAAGAGTGGCCCTGAAAAGTCTCAGAGCATGTGTTATTTTTTGGATTCTGGCCCATGCCTTGGGAAGCAAATCTCTGGTTTGTCTTCTGTGATTTTTCACAAATATGTCTGGGATCACTGGCTGGTAAAAATACCTCTATGCTTTTTTTCTATTCATTAAATAGTAACAGGTTTTATTTAGGTTGCTTGAATAGTCAGGCTTAGCTTGAACTCATCAGAGTTTGAGAGTTAAGCGGGGTTGGCCATAGTCACTACTTACATGGGAGGCCACCAAGGAAGACTGAGGTTGCTATGCAGAGGATGCAATGACAAGCCACCTCTGTTCATCACTTGCCTGGAGTTGGCTCCAACATGGCAGCATGTTCTTGTTCATAGCATCCTTGACTGGGTAGATTCTTTTGTTATATATGATGAGGCCGAAACTATTGAGTCAATGGCATTTTCCCAAGGGAGTAGACTTCTGCGAAACGTTTACAGGAGCACCTTCTAAATATTTCTAATTTGTTCTCCATTTCATTATATTCTTCAGAATTATAGTGTGGCCTTTTAACCTATGTAGTCTGAATTCAGAGGGTCCCACAGCTACAGCAAAGACTGTGCTCACCTTAATGAGATGTTCATCTTACGGAGCATCACAGAAGGGTCCCAGTGTTTCCTGCATTGGGTAGTCCAGTGTTGTACCATACATACTGTAGCTGCTAAAGATTATGCAAACTGTCTAGATTTGAGAGCATAAGAGACCTGGAGTGCAGAAAAAAGGAAAGAAAGACATCTCACTGAGCCAGCCACACACTATGTATCCAGAAATATTTTTCTCTGTATCTTACATCAAGAAAAATTCCTTTGTTTCTGTGTGCTGCTGCTTCACTGCCTACCTTTTGTTCTCGGGGCAGTGAACAGTTAAAAAAAATTAGAAGGGGTGGAGATAAAGCTCTCTTGTTCCAAATAAGTAAAGGTGTGCCTCATAACACAGAAAGTATCTCTGCCTTTGGAAGATACATTTGGAGGTAAGTCACTGCTGTGATTTAAAGAATCCATGTTGTTCATCTGTCTCAACTGATTTCACAAATGATCTGTTGCTTCAGTAACCATCTGGTCACTTTGTGGTCTACAGTTTTTAGGGCAGGATTTCAGGCTCACCTGAGAAAAGAGAATTGGTAACATGTTAGGGTAACTGTGATGTCTAGCCAAAGAAAGAACACCAAAGGAAGTGAAGTACAACTGCATCTTAAGTAGCTTTAAGTTTAAGCAATGACCCTATATATTGTTGTGTATATGTGTAACTGGTGCCCAGGTTGAGGGATGCTTGGAGTGTAGACAGTGTTCAAAGATTTCCTTGAATCTGCATTTTAAGGAATAAATTATAGAACAGAAGAATGTCATTTCTACTAGACTATACTAGGACTATTATATACTGTTTAAATTAATTAAAGTTACCTGTAGAGAGCCTAGTGCCTGTTACTGCAGATTGAAAACGGGAACAGAAAGGGTTAAAATAAATTTATATTCCACTTTCAAAACAAGAAGCATCCTCAAAATCCATATTTTGAATACATACAATTTAAAAACAAAAATCCTTCTGTGAACTTTTAAGTAGCGCTACATTTTTAAAAACAAGATTCTTACTGTTTTAATAGAAGTCAGTGTTTTCTTGTTTGTCTTTTGGTGAGTTTCCCTAAAAGTGATCACAATATGGACCATGCTACTGTTGGTGTATAAAGAGATATTAGGACCGGCGACTGGCCTGTAGGAAAATGTCCAGTCCCTCTAACAGAGATTTAATGTGAAGCTTTTTATGGCATCGAAGTAAACAACAGCCTGTTAAGCTTCGATTAAAGAGGCAGGACATCTTTTACCAGGCCAGTTGGCAAAAGTTTTTTATTCAGTTTAAAAGTTTGCCTTTTCCAGAATTTAAAGTAGCTAATTGTCTTTCATTGCTGTTTCTGTCCTCTACAAAATGAGAACAAATACAAACAAACTATTTATAAAATCTACTTCTCAAGCCTTAGCAAGGTTGGTTTTTAATGCATTCATTTTATATTAAATTCCACTAAAACATTGGAATCTGTTTCAATGTAAATATGTTTAGAATTTCAGGTTTTAAAAAATTCAGTTAAATACTAGAACACAATCTTCTTTCAAGTTCATAATCATGGAGTATATTAATTGTCATTAATTGTAATGACCCAGTATTACTGTGTAATCCAGTGTTCAAGACAATTAGTTTGAATCCCCAGGTGTATGTATGATAGTTTTCAAGGTCAGATAGAGAAGAACTTGTATAAGAAAGATCACAGCTAACTTGTAGGTATGATGATTTTATGTTTTGAGATGTCTGGCACTAATCATATAGGATCACAAACCCTTGTTTTTGAGATTGAGTACACAGTGGATTTTCATAAGACCTGCAATTTCTTGGGCTGCCATGATGTTCCAGGGCTAACACATTTTCTTCCTTTCCCCCTCATGCACCAAGCTCAGATTGTGCTTCTTGGTCTAGCATGAACTGCAGTTTATCAAAATACATGAATTGGGTTATTTAACAGCTTGCCTATATATCAGGATTTTAAAATATAGAACTAGACTGACAGCACAATCTTAAACTTCTAAACCTGTTAACTTTCATAGATATTGGTTCAGAAGTCAGTCCTAAGTCACAGGTGAGTGCATGCAAAATAATACCCCTGGAAATATGTAACGGGGGACCCACATATGTTGGCTTTATTAAAATAATGTTGCTTAAAATGGTTTCTTTTATTCTGAGCACAGACTAGCCCTGAAAGAGGAAGGATCCTTTCAACCCCACTGATTTCCAAAAGAAGGGTTAACATTTGAATTATTTGCCACTGGGAAGGAAACAGAAACTATACAGATAATGCCTCTTGATTAAAATTTCTGAGCAGGAGAAAGTATTTCTTAACACTTGACATAAAGGAACGCATTGTAGTTGATTAAAAATAAATAAATGAAACTGCCACTTAAAAGCAAATAGGAAAGTTAGGAGAATTGCTTGAACTTGGAGTTAGGAGGGAAAAGAATTCAGAGCCAGTTGAAGCAGGGCTCCCTGAACAATTAGAGAAACACACCTCATTCCTGTGATTTGTTATCAGTTAACAGGCTGGTAATCAATTTACTTTAAGGTGACCAGATTTTAACCTTGGTAAAGCGGGACACCATTGACTGGGGTGGGGGTTCTTGATTTAAAATTTGGTCTATATGGAACAACAAAAAGTTTCATAGAACGCATAGAATGCAAAAATAGTATTGTAATATATATTTTTTAATTTCAACATAAGTACAATTTGCCAGATACCCCCAGATGTCCCTCCAAAACTGGGACCATCTGGTCATCTTAATTTACTTGCTACCACTGAGAGTAATTCTGAGCAGTTCTACTTAGAAAGAAGTCTTATCATGTACTTGGGTTTACTCTGAGCAGTTCTACTTAGAAAGAAGTCTTATCATGTACTTGGGTTTACTCCCAGCTACATATTTATTTATCCTGTCAATTTTTCTGTATAATTCAAGACAGCTTTCACCCATAAAATAATAGAATTAAAAAGCCACCCATTAAACAGGAGATAATGATAACACAGATAAAATACGAAACAAACTCATAACTAGATCAGCTTTAAGAACAATTGTTTTGGAAAGAAATACGTTGTAGGAAACATCTGAGAGACCTACTATACTCACCTTCAAATTTAGCCTCTTTAATGGAAGTTTTCTAAACTGGGCTCCTCAAGCAGCAGGTAGGCTCATTTGTTTGTTGCTCCCATTACTTCAAACAGAGAGCAGGAGTTTCAGGGTGAAGGGAGGCAGTCACAGAAGGCTACTTGAAAGTAAGCTTTTGCAAAGCTGAAACCATCTGGGTCAGCATAGTTACAACCTTATGAACCTGCTCTGGTCTCTTGTGGCTTTCCTTATGCAAACTATATGTTTCTCCCTGGTTTAGGAAAGCAACAATAATCCTGTCCCTTTAAATAGAGCTTTTCAGTTGAAGCTTTTCATGGCATGGGAGGAAATAACATCTAATTAAGTCTCTATTCAAGGGACAGTGATATCTTTCTCCAGGCAACCTTACCTGCATGTAAAGTTGTAGCTTTCAGATTCATTAGAGAATATGTGTCATTAGAGAAGACTCTAGGGGGCCTGATTTTTGAAGCATCTCAGTAACACATTGTTCTATGCTCTCTACTTGCTCAGATTGTCCAAGAGACGGTTTTTGTGTCAGACTTTCCAGGATCATTTTCGTGGTCCTAAGGGTAGAATGGAGCGAGTGGTTGAAAAGGAGAGGAAAGTTAACCCAGAAACCAGTTGGATTAATACAGGCCACTGCTTTATTGTTTATGACCATTGGCATGGGACATGGATCCAGGCATCGGGTGACTGACTGTTGGGGAAAACCTGGAATAGCAAGTCCCATATGGCAGCGGTCCCCAACCGCCGGTCCGGTGACTTATACTGATCCGTGGATCAGTCGGTACCGGGCCACTGCTCTTCCTCGTCCTCCTCCCCGGCTGCTGCCTCAGGGGCTGCGCTGCCACTCTGCCGCCGGCTCACCTTTGGTGCTCTCCGGCAGCCACCATGGCTGGGGCTCCCCCTCGGCATGGCACTGCGCAGCTGCTGCTGGGAGCACCCACCAGCAGGTGGCGGGAAGTCAGGGGCACCAGCGGGAAAGCAAGTGGAGCAGGGGCTCAGGCGGCGACATCCCTTGGCAAAAGACTACCCCCCCAGGCCTCAGTAAAATTGTCAAGTGTTAATCGGTTCCCAGTGATAAAAAGGTTGGGGACCACTGCCATATGGGCTCAAGCTTCTACATGGCTCTGTTGCGAACTAGAACAGAGTGATAGCCCTCAAGCTGGGCATGCTGCTACATGGATGTATCCCCCAACCTCTCTAAGGGGATCTCTAAAATGGGAGAGGCAGCACACAAGGAGGCCTCCCTTCCCAATGGATCTGGTCCAATGTCCCAAACTGCCTGAAAATATAAAGTAAATCAAAGTAGAACAGAATATCATGGGAACCTGTGCTACAAGACTCCAAACTGCAAGTAGAACTGACTGAATGTCCGTACAGCAGAAGCACAGGTTTAAAAAGGAGAGGTGGACCAAAGGGAAGACTTTACTCCCAGATCAACCAAAACTCCACTGCTTCCAGCCAACCCCCCAGTGATTGGCTGGCTGAAGCTGCAGCCATACCTGTCCAAGAGGTATAAGGCACTACCATCCCTACAGCACAAGAGGAAAGAGCCTCACTTTCTAGCTCAAGTCACTGACCAGTGCCCCCAAAGCAACCTAAAACACCGTGGCATTTTGTCCCATTTATTTATCACTTCACAGGTGGAAGTGGACAAACATGTGTTGGTTCTAAAGGTGTATGTATCTTAGAAATCGAGTGTTATTTCTGCCAAAATTCAAACATCCTCCCTCCTTCTAATCTTAGATTAGTCTCACTTTAGCTCCAGCACATGGCTGTGATAGTCCTAGCTAGGAAACTATTAGCATTCATTGTTGGTCACCAAGCAGTGCCAGTGATAAAAGGGTTTGTTTTATTAGCAAGAAAGTGTCAATTTGTAACATATCATTTTTTATTTACAGAAACATGCCAATGCAGTCTAGATCAGTGGTTTTCAACCTGGGGGTTGGTACCCCTTTGGGGGTCAAATGACCCTTTCACAGGGGTTGCGGCAGGGTGAGCAGCTTGGGTGGGGGCTGCCACTGTTGCTGCTCCTCCTGCAGGCACCCGTGTTTGGCTGTCAGCCGCTCCAGCAGTGCCTCCAGCGCAGCGCAGTCCCCTACCAGGTGTTCCAGGTGGCAGCGCAGCTTGGCAGGACAAGAGGCAGAACTGAACTGAGAAACCCCAGAAAAAAACCAATTTACATACAATCATGAACAATGGATCTTTACGCCATTGGTCAGTTTTAGTTTAATTTCTGTGAAAGAACACTTGCATAATTTTACGGCTGGGGGTCACCACTGGTTAAAGGGTTGCAGCATTGAGAATGTTGAGAACCACTGGTCTAGATAGACTTGAATCTCTGTGTTGTTAGTGATCTTTTTGTACTGTTATTCAGTGTAGATTAGGCAGAATATTTTTGTGTGTTTTTGTAAGCGTATTTGCATGTGTTGCTTCTTCCAAAATTTGAAATTTAACGATGAAATATTTGGTAGTGTTTGAGCAATTAGGTCAATTGTTTATGATAAATCTGCTCACTCAACTCAATATCATTGTTCTCCCATTTGTTCCCAGAATATCACTTTTAGAGTAGTACCCTTTATAAAGAAACAATAGTTGAGGAGAAAGACAAGAATATTATTTATTTATTCAATTTATGAAAACCACTGTGAATCTTCTCAAAACTTAGGGGAGTTTCAATTGTTTTTAGTTTGTTGTTTACAACTAGTGATCCAGCACTAAGATCTAAGTGACTTCGTTGGAATTTAATTGGTAATTTTGTAGCATGAAATGTCATGCATGTGGCATCTCAGTTCCCTCTCTGGGAGCCTCGGTGATTCCCATATGTTGTCATTATAGCAAATAGCTGCAGATAATGTTGAGATCATTATTGAGCAATTTATGGGCTACAGCAACAAAGGCAAGCTCAATGCAGACATCAGTGCTGTTCCAAGAACAAAGCTGAAAGGACTTCAGCATGCATTTGGCAGGAGTTATAAAATATAATGAGGAAATACAACACAGTAGTCGTGAGCAAACAGTGTTGAATGATGTGATTATTAGAAGGTGATTAGTAGAAGGTAGTCCTGATGGAACAAAGACATGACAGCTAAAGTGTATTAGTTAATGACTACAAAACCATTTCTGTTTTATGACTAAAAGGGCAAGCCAGAGAGACGACTGATGGCCTATGGTTGGCAGTATAGTATTGTGTGGTATATGGGCTTGCCACCATACATAGGGCATGCCATAGGGTCAACTGCCAGTATATACATCATTACTTGAGATTCCTGTTAGATTTCTGTGTAGTTTAACATATGGAAAATTACTGGGATTAAGTGCATATTACCTACGTTCCTTGTTAGTCTATAAGCATAGTAACAAGCCCATACATTGGTTGGTGTTCCATTGTATTTCAGGTTCTATCAACGGGATGAACAAATCCTAGGTCTGTATCACAGGAAGCATGGAAAAGTAATAAATCTGTTTAAAAAAACAAAAGAGGCTCTTCCTATAATATATACGGTGCATGTGGAAATTACTGCAACTTTATGCCCAGATCGCACAAGTCATTACGTTTTATTTTAAATCTTAAAATTAACCTCAGTGGTAGATTGGCTGGCCTTGTGTGGATGATGAGAGCAGCTATGACAGTGCTTACTCAAGGGGCTTCTTAGGTAAGCAAAAAAATATGGCTTGTAAATTAAGAAAAAAAGCCTGGCCTGCTGTGAGTGATATGAGCTCCAGAATGGGCAGAATGTAAAGAACAAGAGGTCAAAGGTTGGGAGGAGTAGGGAAGAGAATTGGGGTAGTTCCAGCTCCTAAGAACATTGGTTCAAGCAGGGGACAGTTTGAACAGCGGTATGGGATTTCCCCATTGTTTTTCCCTGCTGTAATTTCTTAGTGGCCTGAGGCTGGGTTTTTCTGAGATACCTTGGCAAATTATTCAAAAGACTTAAACACATCAGAAATTATGAGTATTAAATTATTCTCCAGTAGATGTTGGATTTTTGTTGCTCCCCTATTCTGCTGCCTTCATGATATGTGTAAATAACATTTAGGACAACATTTATGCCACTTAATAGCATATTAATATAAAGTGCACTGTAGTATAAAGTGGAATTGCTTTAACAGAATACAGTTTTAATTTTGTATGAAAAATGCATAAATAATTTGACTTATAGATGGTTTCATTCTTGCTTTTCATTAAAGATTGGTTGATAGAAGCCTGATTAAACAGGGACTTGGGGGCACTGTGGCCTATGGCACTATGTCACTTCTGCAGATAACCTGGAAGGGACCTCAGTCTGCTCTAGAATCACCAGAAACTCTATGGTTATACTGTAGAGTTCCCACAATTCTTGGAGCACACTGACATCACTTACAGAGCATATCCTACCCCAAATGGGAACCTGGCATCCATATTTCTTAGTAACTTCCTATAGAAAGTTATATTGTTGTTAAACATATTTTTCCTGATGGTTCATCAAGTTAGCATTTGTCTCTCTAAGTCAAGTGATATTCTTTCTACCTTGAACTAATGGAGTGTCATTACCTTAAAGTCTTTATGGAATAGCAGGCTAAAATACATGCAACATTTAGGTGATGCTTTTTGAAATCAATGAGTCCAACATTTCTTTGTATGTAAATGATAGGAAAAAATCTCCTGTTGAATTTCTGCCTGTCACAGTCCTGTTCATGGCACAGCAGTTCTGTCAGAATAAATCTGGCACACCTAGAATGTAAAGGTCTGTCTGTATAGCATGTTTGTCAAACACAATGAACACGTCTTGCTGAAGCGCATTCAAAGTACTGGGGCACAATCAACCCAAAGTCAGATACTTTCAAGTACCATTATTTTCATTCACGTTGAGAATATGCTTAATATGTTTAGCTTTGGCTTCATTGGACCTGTATTGTTTTATATGTGGTGTGACTTCTAAGATTAGCTACTCTTTAAAGATTTATGTTTTATCATTTTGTTTTAAATCTCCATCACTGTTAGGCATTATGACTTTACAGAGTTAGTCTTTGCTGTAAAAAACAGTATGTAATATGCTAGGATGTTTTATGTTCCTGAAGTCGTTACATTCCAGTAAAGGGGAGAATTCCACAACTGTGGTTAAAAAAATTAGATGTTGATGCTCATTCTGTTAGATAACAAGAAAGGGAACTGTTTGCCTTTAGTGTTGTAATACCTATGGGATAATATTGATGAATGTGGTGCTGCATGTGTTAACTCTGATGTGTTACACAAGAACCTAATTACAGCGTGCGTTCACTGATCATGCTAATATTTTCTTGACATTTCCAGGCATCCATTGAAGAAGTTACTAAACCCGCAGCATAAGTTTTAATAGAACATAGTTTCCATCCAAACAGTATTTCTTGGCCATTCTACTTGCTATCCTAGTGATTGCTGATCTTACCGTTTTAGCCCAATTAGTGATGTAGCTGATTTTGGTGGGTGGGGCAATAAAGAGGCAAGGGAAACAAATGCATGTTAAAGGTAGTAATGCCAAAGTGCCTGTAAGGAAAATGCTTCCCAAACATTCCCCCAGTTAGGGTGGATGGGAGAGGTAGGGTTTGCTGGCGGCTTGCAGAAAGAGCCTGTTAGGCATTACAACACCAGTGCATAGAAACACACTACATGAGAGTAGGTAGGTGCAGGCTTATTTAAATAATCAGCCTGCTGCCCTTCATCTCTTTGAGATGGCAATATCAGTGCATGAAAAGTTGTATACAAGGTTTAGATGTAGTCACCCTGAGGCAATAGTTGAGATAAGAAGGGGCAATTCCTTAGGCCAGAAGTGGGCTATGGTGCCTTCATGGGACTGGAACAGGAACTCGTTGAGGGATTGCTATTGTCCTTGACCCAAAGGATCTCATGGACATCACATCCTTTCCTCAAGCATCAGTAAATGCTTGGCAAGGATGATCCTGGGTGGTATACAATTCGACCGTTCAGAGACAGGGTGACCTTAGCTGGAATACAAAGATGTATAGAGGAGGCCTGAATCAGTTGCCTGCACTATGATTTAGTGTGAGCTTTGCCCCTGGACACTATCAGTCTGTTACTATAAAATAAATAACACTATTCCTTGATTATTCCAGCTGCTGGTATAGGCTCCACTTATTCCCTGTCTGTCTGCAGTGGGTTAATAGCCTATAAGTAGGGTTGTGTAGTCTGGCCAGACAACCCATGAAGATGTGGGGGCAGGGAGAGGGAGTGGCAACTGCTGGCTGGTAGTGTCACTTCTAGATACAGTTGGATGATTTCATGCCTATTTAGGAAGTGTCTGAAAAGCTACGGTAAAGCCATAGAGTTTTGGCAATTCCTCTGTAGGAATTGCTGAACTCTATGACTATCATAGATTTTTCAGCCAGTTCCTAGAGACTGCTGGGTTTTCCATCACAGCATCAGCCGATGGGATATTTTATTTAATGTACGTATAATGTGTAATGTGAACTGCCTTTAGCTTCCTTGAGAGTAGGGGCAGTTTATAAAACCAATGATAAATAAGAGCAGTGGTTGGAAATGCTGGCTGAGGGCAGGGAATCACTTACCCTCAATGGGATGATGTCCATCCACCAAAGCATGCCTTTTCTCCAGGGAATTGGACTCTATCATCTGGAATGAGCTGTAATTCCAGGAGATCCCCAGGTTCCATTTGGAAGCTAGCATCTGTGCAACCCACAAGTCCAAATTTTCTTGGTTTGCCCAGGATTGGCCCATGTTTTTTTATCACCCTAGGCAAACTACAAGCTTTGTCCGAGATTAACATTCTATTTTCTACAATGGCTAACTATCATACAAAGGGTACAGCTTCCCCCAACTCCATGAACCCCATCAATGGCATTCTGACATTCACAGCCTGTCCACATGGAGAGTACATTCCAGCCTTTGACCACCCTCTCCTTTTCCCTTGCTCATTCAATACTCTCTTATATTCTAAGAAACACATTCTAATAACCATCAGGATATATTTTTCTTAGCCAAATATACATACAATACAGAAAAATATCGATGTATGACATGGAAGATACTGTTTCCAGGGTTAGAGCTTGACTGGCCCACATTCAGAGGCTTTGGAACCAACTTTTGGGACCTGACCAACAAGATGGTAAACACTGATCTCAATGTACAGTAGACATCCAGCAAAGTGGAAGTATGGGCTGAGACTTGAAGATAGTTTCCCTGGTATTTAATTATTCTGCTGTTCTTCAAATGATGATTTAGTCTTCCGTCAACTTTAATATAATGCTACTGGCAGTGATTGTTTTTTTTACATCAGGGCCCTGACAGAACTAAAACAGTTCCACATGGCCTGCAAAAGGGAGCTCTTCCACCAGGCAATTGGTTGAGACCAGGGCCCATTCCGCACACATAGGATAATGCACTTTCAATGTGCTTTGGCAGCTGGATTTTCCTGTGCGGAACAGGAAAATCTACTTCTACAGTGCATTATCTATTGTGTGCAGAATAGGCCCAGGTGACCAGCAACATCAACAGGGCCCCTGCTGCCTCCCTCCCAGTGATCCACCTTTGCGTTCAGCTCTGGACCTGTTTGCAGCATTATATTCTGTTATCTCTGTTATAGTTTAATATTATTGTTATTGATATGTGAGAAGCTGAGTTCCATGTACAGTTTTCTGTGTTTTCATGAAAACCCCCCCGAGCCTCAGGGGAGGGCGATATAAATACAATAAATAAATAAATAAATGAGTTTTGAGAAAATAAACATTTTTATTGAACATTGAAGTAGAATAATGGATATGGTCTGAAATTATATCAAAATCATTTGGGGGGGGGCGGTAAACATTAACCATTTCTGAATATGCCTAGTTTGTGACATGTGTATAATGCATCAACCTTTTTGGCAAATGACAATATCTCAGGTTATAGAAACTGTTTTGAAAATGGAGGTGAGGTGAAGCTCTGTTTGTGCCTAGTATAAAGATTATGCCTCTGCAAACTTGTTTGAAAAATCCTTCTGAGTGCCATCCATGGGAGATCACTGGAAAATCAATTGTGAAGTTGGATTATTTTACTGAAGCAGAGATAAGATTGGATGACCTAATGTTTGCCATCACAGAAACCTCTGAGTTTTATGACAGATTTAATTCCAGTAGCCCCTTAGCGACCAACAAGAGTTTCAAGGCATAAGATTGTTACAGCTCTCTTTGTCAGGAATCTGAGTTTTACGGTTTCCCAGTTGAGTCTAATATTGCTTTCTTTGAGGTCAGCTGCAGCCTAAGTCAGCATGCTTAAACAAGTTAGTGTGGTTTGCCAACAATGGAAAATACCACCTATGTAAATGCATTTGCTGCGCCTGTGTTACTTTCTCCATAGCCACATTCCCTTGGAGTGATGAATGTTGCATTACACATGCAAATAGACTTCAGAAGGCATCCACAAGAATTTAAACCTGTAATTTCAACAATGTGCTGCCATCAGCATTCACTGAGAACTATGTGCTAAAAATATTGTGATGTAATATCTGTCAGTTATCAAGATTTAAATCTTGATCTGGTTTGATTAATGAGTTTGAAACTATGTCACAGAAAACAATCAACCCAGTTGGGAAAACAGGAAATTAATTAAATACGATTGCTTGCTTGGTTCTTAGAATATTGGACTGAGCTATAGGGAACCCAGCTTCACATCCCCTTCCCCTTCCCCCGCCATGAAACTTGTTCCCACACACCTTGGGGCAGATACTCCCAGCCAAAACTCTCTCACAGATGTGTTCTGAAGATAAAATGGAAGAGATAATATTTGCTGCTTTGAATCCCTACTGGGGGGACAAATGGAATCAAAATACTGAATGGTAGCTGTAGAAAAAACAAAAAAGTGCCAATTTCTCATGTTGCTGGATTTTTAGTGAGCATGATACAACCAAGGTAAATAGGGATGCCAGTCCCCAGGTAGGACGTGGGGAACTCCTGAAATTAGAACTCATCTCCAGATTAAAGAGAAATGTCAAAGCAAGAATAGTTATATTTCAAGCAAGAAAAAGAATAGGGACACCATAGGACCACTGCGAGGACAAGAAAATGAAATTATAACAGATGATGAAGACAGGGCTGAACTCCTTAACTCTTATTTCTCCTTGGTCTTCTCTTGTGAGGGAAATAGTGATCAATGTGGCAAAAACGTAACACAACATGGGGGACGGGAATCTCTTTTTTCGAGAAAGTGACTACCTTGCTGGATCAGGGAAGTGCCGTGGGCATAGTTTATCTGGATTTCAGTAAAGCTTTTGATAAGGTTCCACATGATATTCTTGTTGACAAGTTGGAAAAATGTAGTATGGATCCTAATTCTGTCAGGTGGATCAATAACTGGTTGACAAATTGTACCCAGAGGGTACTTGTTAATGGTTCAGCATCTTCTTGGAAAAGAGTGACAAGTGGAGTACCCCAAGGATCTGTCCTGGGGCCTGTGTTGTTCAACATATTTATAAATGACTAGATGTAAAGCCCATTTATAAAAATGGGCGGAAGATGGGCATGGACCGGGCTGGTGGTGCTGCGGACCTGGGGCAGTTTAGTGAGGTCGTACTTACGTGGGCAGGCTTGTTGGATGTCTTCGGCAGGGTACCGGCGGCATGAAGGAGGCGAGGTGTGCATCGGGTAGCCATGTGGTCCGCTGCAGCCGGCGAGGCCTCGGCGCGGCACTGGCGGCGGAGTGGCTGCACGGCAGTCTCCTTGCATGCACGGCCATTTTGAGGCCGCCCGGTGAGGTCTCGAGGCGCTACTTGCTGCAGAGCGCTTCTGAGGCGGGCTCGTTGTCTCGGTGGCCATCTTGCAGCTTGGTGGCACGGCGGCACCGCCGAAGGTTGGGGAGAGCATGGCGAGTGTGGAGGCTGGGCGCGGCGGCGGCGAAGGTCGGGGAGAGGCTGGGAAGCGTGGAAGCGGTGAGCGTGGTGGCTGGCCACGGCGGCAGTGCCGAAGGTCGCGGAGAGGACGGCGAGCACGGGTGCTGGTCGCGGTGGCGGCGCCGACGGTCGGTGAGAGTCCGGCAAGGGGGGAAGTGGTCCGTGGAAAGGCAGTCACTGGGCGGAGGGAAAGTAAATTTCCCCGAGTCCAGCTGCATGGGGCGAGCCTCCTCCCTGGCAGCCATCCGGCTAGGATGGCGGCTCGGGAGGACTGGAGAGTCGTCGGGCCAAGTGGCCAATAGGGAGGCCACTTGGCCCTGGAGTGCCACTCAGAGGAGCGAATCAGGAGCCGCTTCGCGACTCCTGATTCGCTCCTCCGAGTTTTTATCCTGGACAGGGCCTAACTCCTCCCCAACAGCCCTTACCCTTTTATTTAATCCACTCGGCAGGAGCGGTTTAAAGATTTGGATGAGGGATTAGAGGGGATATTTATTAAATTTGCAGAGGCTACTAAACTGGGAGGGGTAGCAAACACAACTAAATACAGCAACAGAATACAGGATAATCTTGAGGCTCGAGAAGTGGGCTAAACTGAATAAATGAAGTTCAATAGGGACAAATGTAAAGTTCTACATTTATGTAGGAAAAACCAAATATACCAATATAAGATGGGGGAGACTTGTCTTGGCAGTAGCGTGTGCGAAAAAGATCTAGGAGTCTTTGTAGGCCATACATTGAACATGAGTCAGCAGTGAGTGGCTAAAATGGCAAATGGGATTTTGGGCTGTATCAAACGGAGTTTCGTGTCCAGATCACGGGAGGTGAAGGTACCGTTTTACTCTGCTCTGGTTCAGCCTCACTTGGAGTACTGTGTTTTGGCCACCTCAATTGAAGCGGGATGTTGACAAACTGGAATGTGTCCAGGGCAGGGTAACAAAGACAGGGTAACAAAGAGGGGTTTGGGGAACAAGACATATGAAGAAAGGTTGGGGGAGCTTGGTCTGTTTAGCCTAGAGAGAAGACGACTGAGAGGAGCTCTGATAACCATCATCAAGTATTTAAAAGGGTGCCATATGGAGGATGGAACAGAATTGTTCTCTCTTGCCCCAGAGGGACAGACCAGAAAGAATAGGATGAAATTAATTCAAAAGAAATTCCATCTAAACATCCAGAAGAAGTTCTTGATAGTTAGAGCGGTTTCTCAGGCTTCCTTGGGAGGTGGTGAGTTCTCCATCTTTGGAAATTTTTAAACAGAGGTTAGATAGCCATCTGACGGAGAGGCTGATTTTGTGAAGGCAAGGGGGTGGCAGGTTTCGATAGATGAGCTGTTGGGATGTGAGTGTTCTGCATAGTGCCGGGGGTAGGATTAGATGACCCTTGAGGTACCTTCCAACTCTATTATTCTATGATTCTATGAAGGCTTCTTATTCTTTGTATGCCCTTGGTGCCTGCTGCCATTTTGGAATCTCCCCTTGCTCAAGTGCTCACTCAGCCTCAGATGTCTATGGAGGAGGTGTTAACTTGGCCCATTGTCTCCTTTCCCAGTCACAGATTGACCATTGCCTCTTTCTCTCTGTTTCATAGTTGCTCTTTCTCTGACAGCTGTGCATTCCTTCCTGGCCTGGGGTTTTGAGCCTCTTTATGCCTCCCCAAACCCTCCCTCTGTGGCTCCATACTGCATCTATCACTCCATTCTTTCAATCTTTCTCCTGTGAGGCCACTGTGTGTCCTCCCACCTCCCTCAGTGGATATATGATGTACCACAACTGAGGTCTTCCTGGCCCATAACAAGAAGGCTTCCAGGCACTGCCCCAGCATCCACTGGATATCTCACCTCTGCTTCTCCATCAGCTGTTCATCCAAGATCAGCATTTTCCCTTCTGGGCCTTGATCATCTAAGGCAGTGGTCCCCAACCTTTTTATCACCAGGGACCGGTCAACATTTGACAGTTTTACTGAGGCCTGGAGGGGGGGTAGTCTTTTGCAGAGGGACATCGCTGCCGCCTGAGCTCCTGCTCTGCTTGTTTTCTCTCTGGCGCCCCTAACTTCCCACCGCCCACTGGGGGGCGCCACTAGCAGGAGCTGCGCAGTGCCATGCCGAGGGGGAGCCTCAGCCACTGCGGCCGCCGGAGAACACCAAAGAGTGGCAAGGCAGCCCCCAAGGCAGCAGCCTTGGAGGAGGACGAGGAGGAGTTGCGGCCCGGTACCAATTGATCCACGGACCGATCCCAGTCCCCAGGACCGGGGGTTTGGGACCACTGATTTAAGGCAAGTTATGGCCAACAATGATCTTCTGTCTCCTGAGTCTGGTGTTCTTTGAGATCATTGACATGTAGTTGTCTCTTTCCTTTCCTCCCGTAGTGACCTCTTACCTTGTAAGCCAGGGGCCCAAGTATCTGACAGTAGGAAGAGGTCCCCATCCGGTCCCTCTTGTTTGGGCTAGTGCCTGCTTGCCAACAAGGACCAAATATTCACCATGGAAAGCCCTTTTTAAAATCCCTATATCATATTGGCATTTCTCGGCCACTTGTGCCTTTTCTAGATTAGCCTGAGCTTCCTGTCATACCTTGGCAAGTTGCTTCCATAGATTCTTAGGTAGATTGCTGGTTGATGCCCTGGCTGGGATAATGAATCCACTCTCTGATCACCCATATAGTCTAATTTACCTTTAGGTTTCCACCCGTAGACCAGTCCGAAAGGGAAGTATCCAGTTGAGGATTGTGGTGTCTTGTGTAGGGCAAGCAGCAGGGTGTCTAGATAGAAGTTCCACACATTTGATCTGTTCTGGACCACCTTCCTCAATATAGTATTTATTATCTGGTTAACTCTCCAGCAAACCATCCATATCGGCTTCCAAATCAGCTTCAAGGGTAGCTTTGCATGGAGTGAGTTATAGCACTCTAGTCTGGAGGTAACCCATGCATGGATCATCATGTCTAGGTCAGTTGCCAACAGATATGGTGCAAGTTATCATGCCTGGCAGAAGTGGTAGAATGCCTGATAGGCATCATTTGTGACCTGGACTTCCATAGGAATGCATCCAGGACCACACTAAGGCTTCTGATGGTGGTTGTAGATCTCCATCAAGAGCTGGAAGTTGCACTGTATCTCAGCATGCTGTCCCAGCCAGAGAACCTCTGTCTTAGCTGGATTTAACTTTAGCCCACTCTCTTGAGCCAGTCCACCATGGCCTCCAAGCACCTCTTCAAGGTGATAGATGGATGGTCTCTCATCAATTGAAATAACTGGGTGTCATCAGTGTACAGATGATAACCCAAACTGAAATCACGGATCAGTTGGGCAAGGGGGTGCATGTAGATATTAAATAACATTGGGGAGAGAATCGCTCTCAGCAGAACTCCACATGCAAGAGCTTGTTGCTGGGGTACTCCCTTCCCTTTGTCCCCAGCCTTGGGGAAATGATAGTTGCCATTTAAGGCTGTCTTGAATTCCCACATTGGCTAGAGTTAATAGTCCATGGAGTATGTCAAGTCTAGGAAGAACAGCAGTGTTGACTGGCCTCGATCTAACTATCTTTGAAGATCTGTTTGATGGCGACCTTGGAAATACCATGTCTTTGATGGCAGAGAGTGGGAAAATATCGTACATTTTGAAAATAGCTAGATGTTCTTCTTGGCATTAATAAAATTCATGCCTGATTATTTGCAGAATCATAGGATACTATTTTCTGCAACCATGAAAACCTTTTTGGGGCCAGCTACTGTACAGACACTTAAGTGATGAATGTTGTAATGCCTAGGGTTTTGGACTAATTTTAGGGAATCCCAGTCTCACATCCCTTCTTGGCATTACATTCACTGGAGGTAGCCTTGGGCCATTGTATTCAGTGGAAATGTTTTGCAACTGGGTTCAGTTAAACTATCCAACAGATGTTAAATATGTAATTTCTTAGGGTAGAGTCCAATTTAAAACAAGTATTGAGACATCTAATGACATAATTAGGTCCAGTCAAGTTATTCCAACAGGAGCATATCAACCTCCTTAAGTTTACAGCAGTCAACTTCATATGGAGTGTTTAGGATGAAGCTTGCTTTCAGTGGTTTCAGCATGCCCACACAAAGTCGGGCAGGTTTGTATCCTGCTTCTTTATCTGAACAGTGATATCCACATTTCTTCATGCTTACATCACAAGTTTGGGAATTTGTAAATGCAAAAGTGGATATATGACTTTTACAAAGTAGATCTTTATGTGGAGTTTTAGATATCGTAATTGCTCATAACCTTTTGCTTTGAAAACATAGAATCAGGAGAGAAGCTTAAAAAATTAAGGTCCTAATTGCAAATGTAACCTGATTTCATGATCCAGTAGACCCTGTTGAAATGATACTTGGTATAAAATAGTTCAGTTAAATGAACCTGATTTCAAGCATAAAGTGGAGTCTTATCTTATTTAGGGCATACCCTCTTTTTTCGTGTCTGTCTTCTTTTAGGCTCTTTAAAAATAACTCTTTTTGGGTTGTAAGGTTAGGAATATTCCTAGTAGAGTTATCCTAGAGTTAACTCCTACTAGAGTTATCACAGCTTAAATAGCAAGGGTATTTAAAATGGAGTATTGTCATAGTGATCACTTGTTCAAAGTAGTTTGTTGGGAAATATGTCCCTTTTTTGCTTTTCAAAATGTGGCAACCCTGTAAAAATGGCCTTCCATCTTTCTTAACCACCGCATAGGGTTTGTTTTTTAATGGTCCCAACTCTTGGAGAGTGAGACAAAATGAGACTGTTGTGTACAAACTATTTATGTACAAACCATTCACACTGCGATGAAATATGGAAAAAGACTAATTGTAATAGATGTGTGGCAAACCATATATTTTAAAAATCAGCTTCAGCTCAGTAACTTAATTGCTTCATTAAGGGATATAAGCTAAACAACCAGAAGGAAGAGTGTCATCTGAGAAGAGTGTGTAAGCCAACAGCCATCTTATTTTTCATGCATGCATATAGTTTTTGATAGAGACATTTGTATTGATGATTTCATAACTTAATGGATCATGGTGAGGTTTTCCAGGACTGGACTGTCTGTTCGTCTCACCAGCTGAGGTATGTTGCTGTCTCTTGTTCTTCAGAGATAATGGTTAAAATAATGTGCTTGAGGGAAAATTATACCTTACATCAGTGGGCTTGTAACAGCATTTTGTTATATGCTATTGGTAATTTGAATGCACCCAAATAAAAATAGAAAGCTTCAGAAGTTTGTCAAAGGTTGCTTAAAAAATACAACTACCACCCGTTTCCTGAAAAATACTGACAAACTCAGTATATTATACAGGCTGCTGTTCCTGGGTATTTTTTTAGAAAGCAACCAGTACCTCAGTAAAGTGATTTTTTTTCTTTTAAAAATTCTTTTAGATTATTTTAGCATTCATGAAAGAGGTTTGAGGGATAGACTTGTAGAAATAGGGGACCTGCAACGTTTTATGAGGCATTACATAACTGCCCCCATTTCGTGGTGTACCCATTGCTCATGCAGCACTTAAATATAGTTAGAAAACACTCTCTCTAAAAGAGCAGCCACCTGCCTACAACCAGCAATATGACGGAACACAAGGCTCATAGGTCAGTCTCCTTTCCACCACCCCCCCACAGAAATACTGCTGCTGGGGGGGGGAGCTAATAGCATTATCTAGCTTGAAGGTGAAAGGCTGCTGCCTGGTTGTGCTAATTAAATTCGAGGCCTCAAGCTGAGAGCCCTTGGTATGCACTGTAGGGCAAGCCTTGGCTTAAATAGATATCTGAAGTAGAGAGGTAAACCAGGTGACTTGCTGGGTAGTAGTGACTCCAAGCCTCAGGCAAATGTTGGTATCATTAGTGTTCTTGTAAGGGCAGAACACTTGTGCTGAGCAGAGAAAGGTAGCTAGAATATCTTAATTTCCTGAAGTATTGCATGCTGATCACTTGATTGCCTAAATTGTTACCCACAGGGAAGTCCCATAATGTGCAAAGACATCTCCATGCTGGCACATGTTATTTCAGGGGTATTAAATATATGTATCTGAGATCATAACCCAATATATACTGAGATCCAGATTCAGACAATACTGAAAAGACCAAGGGGGATACATTTTCTTATACAAAATAGTTTTTATTTAATATACTTTTAAGACTATTTATTTTCTGTTAAAGTGGTTTACAAGGTAAAATAGAAATATATAGAAAGGAAAAATGCATTAGAAAACAGTCAAAACTGTTTCCTAATAAACTACATGCCTACAGGGAAAAACCAAAGTATACAAGCCTGGTCTAGGAGAGAAGGGGGGAATGCCAGCCTGGTGAAGAGGCAGCTTTGGAGGCTTGAAATTAATCAGGTGGGAAGAAGTTGCAGCCAGAGTTGCTTTGGGGGCAGTAGAAGGAACAGAAAGTAAATCATGAGGAGTCCATAAGGTAATTGGAGGAGTCCAAATGGACTGCAAAAACTGTGACTGAGGGGTAACATTTTATATACTTCTTCTAAGAGTGAGGTGGGGAAAGGATATCAGCATTACAATGTGAGATTGAATCAATCTCTCTGGAAATGAGCTAGTTTGAAAACTAATTTATTGTAGAGGAAAATCTTCTCTTTTTGCATTGAAGGTATAAAAAATGTTCTCTTGGGGAGAGCTGAACATTAAATAGATAAGTATCTATAGTTGGACACTTGAGATGATAATGGAAAGACAGAAAACCTTTAAGTCTGTGGGTTACAAAGAAAATTGTTGGAATTGGTCCATTGCTTATTGTCTTGGAGATCTGGGTCATTTGTTAAAATCAAATTATCAGGAAGGTCCATGGGGAAATTGACACTCTAATTGACTCCCTCCTAAGATGAGCTTTGCATTACTGATGGGGGAGCTGCCCTACATTCCTTATGCTCATTCAACCTTGAATCAATAATGGCTGCTGTTCAGTGATTTTTTAATATTTCTATACCACCCTCCCATGAGGCTCAGGGTGGTTTACATAAAATATGAAGAATATGCATAGAATCATCATTCTTTGGTTCTTTCCTCACCTACCAGGATTTTCAGCCTGGCCCAGCTAGGGATGCACACCTGAAAAATGTTATATGTCAAACTTGTATTTCAGAAAGGGGAATTCAATGGTATCCAGTTCTCTCAGGACTGATTTGAGTTGAGGTTTTCCCAAGATATTGGATTGATGTGGATTTCATGATTGCCTATGCAGACTTTGAGGAGCTGGAGTGGCTGTTCCAGACTAATGACATTACAATTGCAGGAGAGTTAGTGCTGCCTATCTACTAAAGAACTTCAAGCTTTCAAGCAAATTGGACCAAGGAGACCAATTCTTCAGGCCCCTTAACAAGGTCCCTCCAGACATCCTATTTGCATCCTTCTCTTCTTTCCTGTTGCCTGGGAAAACTGTTAAGCGGGAGGATAGCTAAGAGATTCTTAAATGCCAACCCTAAATATTCCAACCCCTTTCAAGGATCGCTGCCTTGCTGTGGCAAGGGAGCTTGCGTAGCTCAGTGAAGCTATGAGCTATGCCATGCAGGGCCACCCAAGATGGACAGATCATAGCAGAGAGCTCTGACAAAAGGTGATCCACTGGAGAAGGAAATGGCAAACCACTCCAGTATTTTTGTCATGAAAACCCAATGGACAGTTCCAGAAGGCAAAACGATATGACGCCGGAAGATGAGCCCCTCAGGTCGGAAGGTGTCCAATATGCTACTGGGGATGAGCAGACGGCTAGTACGAGTAGCTCCAGAATGAATGAAGCGACTGGGCCAAAGCCAAAAGGACGATAAGTTGTGGAGGTAACAGGTGGCAGAAAAACAGTCCGATGCTGTAAAGATTTTTATTCCATAGGAACCTGGAACGTCAGATCCATGAATCAAGGCAAGCTGGACGTAGTTAAACAAGAAATGACAAGACTGAACATCGACATGTTAGGAATCAGTGAACTAAAATGGACAGGAATGGGTGAATTTAATTCAGATGACCATCAGGTATACTACTGTGGACAAGAATCGCGCAGAAGAAATGGAGTAGCCATCATAATCAATAAGAGTGTAGGAAAAGCAGTCTTAGGATACAATTCCCAAAATGACAGAATGATATCAGTTCAAACCATTCAACATCACAGTAATCCAGGTCTATGCCCCAACCATTGCTGCTGAAGAGGATGAAGTTGACCAGTTCTATGAAGCCCTACAACACCTTCTAGAAGCAACACCAAAAAATGATGTGCTATTATCATGGGGGATTGGAATGCTAAAGTAGGAAGCCAAAAGATAACCGGGATAACAGGCAAGTTTGGCCTTGGAGTACAAAATGAAGCAGGGTACAGGCTGGTAGAATTTTGTCAAGAGAATACAATGGTCATAGCAAACACTCTTTTCCAACAACCCAAGAGATGACTATACACATGGACATCACCAGGCGGTCAGCACAGAAATCAGATTGACTATGTGCTCTGCAGCCAAAGATGGAGAAGTTCTATACAGTCAGTAAAAACAAGACCAGGAGCTGATTGTGGTTCAGATCATCAGCTTCTTGTTGCAAAATTTAGGCTTAAATTGAAGAAAGCAGGGGAAAGCACTAGGCCACTCAGGTATGAACTAAACCATATCCCCGACAAATATACAGTAGAAGTAACAAATAGATTTAAGGAATAATATCTGATAGAGTGCCTGAAGAACTATGGACGGAGGTTCGCAACATTGTACAAGAGGTAGCAACTAAAACCATCCCAAAGAAAAAGGAATGCAAGAAATCAAAATGGCTGTCTGAGGAAGCTTTACAAATAGCTAAGGAGAGAAGGGAAGACGAAAGAGAAAGGGAAAGATACACCCAATTGAACGCAGAATTCAAGAGAAAAGCTAGAAGAGATAAGAATGCCTTCTTAAATGAACAGTATAAACAAATAGAAGAAAACAATAGAATGAGGAGGACCAGAGATCTTTTCAAGAAAATTGGAGATATGAAGATAACGTTGCATGCAAAGATGGGTATGATAAGGGACCAAAATGGTAGGGACCTCACAGAAGCAGAAGAGATTTTAAAAAGGTGGCAAAATTATACAGAGGAACTATACAAGAGCAAGCTTAACATCCCTGATAAACATGATGGGGTAGTTACTGACCTGGAGCCAGACATCCTGGACTGTGAAGTCAAATGGGCCTTAGAAAGTCTGAGCAACAATAAAGCTAGTGGTGGTGACAGCATTCCAATTGAACTATTCAAAATCTTAAAAGACGATGCAGTAAAAGTGCTACACTCAATATGCCAGCAAATTTGGAAAACTCAGCAATGGCCACAGGATTGGAAAAGTTCAGTTTACTTTCCAATCCCAAAGAAGGGCAATGCTAAAGAATGTTCAAACTCATTTCTCATGTTAGCAAAATTATGCTCAAAATCCTACAAGCTAGGCTCCAGCAATATGTGGACTGAGAACTTCCAGAAGTACAGGCAGGATTTCGAAGAGGCAGAGGAACTAGTTATCAAATTGCCAACATATGCTGGATCATGAAGAAAGCTAGGGATTTCCAGAAGAACATCTATTTCTGCTTCATTGACTATGCTAAAGCCTTTGATTGTGTGGAGCACAACAAATTGTGGCAAGTTCTTAAAGAGATGGGAATACCAGAGCATCTTATTTGACTCTTGAGAAACCTATATGCAGGCCAAGAAGCAACAGTGAGAACCGAGCATGGAATCACTGATTGGTTCAAAATTGTGAAAGGAATTCGGCAAGGCTGTATATTGTCGCCTTGCCTATTTAACTTGTATGCGGAGCACATCATGAGAAAGGCGGGATTAGAGGAGTCACAAATTGGGATCAAGATTGCAGGGAGAAATATCAATAACCTCAGATATGCAGATGATACCACTCTAATGGCAGAAAGTGAAGAGGAACTAAAGAGCCTGTTGATGCGGGTGAAGGAGTAGAGTGCAAAAGTTGGCATCAAGAAAACAAAGATCATGTCATCCGTCCCTCTGAATTCTTGGCAAATAGATGGGGAAGAAATGGAGATAGTGACAGATATTATTTTCCTGGGCTCCAAGATCATTTCAGATGGGGACTGCAGCCAAGAAATTAAAAGACGCTTCCTCCTGGGGAGGAAAGCTATGGCAAATCTAGACAGCATCCTAGACAAAAGTGCATTTAGTCAAGGCTATGGTATTCCCCGTTGCAATGTATGGCTGTGAAAGTTGGACCATAAGGAAGGCGGAGCATCAAAGAATTGAGGCTTTTGAACTCTGGTGAGTCCCTTGAACTCCAAGGCGAACAAACCGGTCAGTCCTAGAGGAGATCAGCCCTGCCTGCTCTTAGAAGGCCAGATCCTGAAGATGAAACTCAAATAGTTTGGCCACCTCATGAGAAGGAAGGACTCCCTGGAGAAGAGCCTAATGCTGGGAGCGATTGAGAGCAAAAGAAGAAGGGGACGACAGAGAATGATGTGGCTGGATGGAGTCACTGAAGCAATATGTGCAAACTTAAATGGACTCCGGGGAATGGTAGAGGACAGGAAGGCCTGGAGGATCATTTTCCATGGGGTTGCGATGGGTCGGACACGACTTCGTACCTAACAACAACAACAAAAACATTCTGAAATACCTCAAGAAATATATAGGACCTGGGTACTAGTGTTCCTCAAAATCCCAAATACTGCTTCAGGTACCAGAATTTTTGTTGTTGTTAAGTGTGAAGTCGTGACTTTAGATTACCTCAGCGCTAATTTATATCAATCAATATTTATTTACGATCATTCAGACCAAAATTCAAATACATGGAATTAAAAATTAAGACAATTTAAAAAGAGAAAAAACAGTAATGGTATTATAATTTTTTAAAAAGATCTTTAAGATGTTAGATTGAATCTTTAAGACAGTTTGCCAGTGACTATTGGCTCTTTGTACTTCTGAAGTTGGATCAGAGTGAAATTTTCTGATCCACATACATATATATAATTTATTTACTTATTTGTTTGTATGTTCTAATCAACCTTACACCTATGCGCCAAACTTGATGAAAGTGATGGTATCACTTTCCGATATATTGATTTCATGCAGCCTAGCATATGCTCTTATAACACAGTCAATTTTATTTCATTCCCATTTTTATTTTAGGGATTTTTCACATATTGTTGATCCGAGTTTTTCCACATTGATTATAATTTTTTTTCTGTCTCAGTTTCCCCATCTGGTCTGCCCATTCAATCATTTTATCCTTGGCCTGTGCCGGTTCAAATGATCAGCTGCAACATCTCTAGCATTTTCAGCATTAGGGAGGAATGTATCTAGTATACCAAAATCATTGGCTTAGGCTTTGTATCTATAATTTGTTATGTATTCCTAAACATATTGTTCTAAATGTATTGGGCTAGTTGCATTGTAAAACTATAGAATTGCTTTAATTTGTGCCAGGATCTCGAAGTGTTGAAAGAGTAAGCAAATAAGATGTTCCAAAACCATCTAACTTCTCAAAACGCAAGAGAATTGTACTTGGCAGTGCTGATTTTGTATTTCCATATTTCTCTCCTGAGATTTACACGATACTGTGCTGGTTAATAGCTCTAATTGAAAAAAAGAATTCCATTGAAAGTTCTGCCAAAAGAATGCCATGCCTTTCTGGGCCTTGTGCCTGCCAAGAGTTTTTGTAGCTTTCAGCTTCTACAGTACATTCTCTTGGCTTTGGCAGTTTGTATTTGTGCCTCTGGCCCACCTGATGCAACGTTTCTGAATAGGTTGCCAGCTCTGTGTTAGAAAATACCTGGAGATCTTGGGAGTGGAGTTGGGAGTGGGTAGGATTTGGGGCGAGGAGGAGTATAATGCTATGGAGTCCATCTACCAAAGCAGCTATTTTCTGCTGGGGAACTGATATATCACCTGGTAATGAGCTGTAAATTTCCCAGTGATTCCTAGGGTTCCTAGGGTGTAGGTTCACTTCCATTTTTCATCAGGTGGCATCATGACATTACTTCGATAGAGGCTGACCATGTTCCCCACCCCCATTTTTGCCTGAGTACTAGAAGAAGAGTTGGTTCTTATATGCCGCTCTTCTCTACCCAAAGGAGTCTCTCAAAGCGGCTTACAATCATCTTCCCTTTCCTCTCCCCACAACAGACACCCGGTGAGGTGGGTGAGGCTGACAGAGCCCTGATATCACTGCTTGGTCAGAACAGCTTTATCAGTGCCGTGGCGAGCCCAAAGTCCACACTCCTAACCACTACACGAAGCTGGCTCTCCACTTTGAAATGTTAGGTCAAATCAGAGTTCTTTTTAGGATCTTACAGTCTTCAGCCCCCCCACATTTTTATTTATTTCCAATTTATGTTTATTAGCATCCCTTCTAGGAATTCTTTATTACCTGAGAATTAAAAAGATGTACAGCTACAAATGTCCTAATATGATAAATATGCATAGCTATGCATACGGGGAGCCAAAAAGACATTCAGTACTTTTAACTGAGATTAAATTGAATCATCATTCAGTGATAACTTTGAGATATATTTATATAGTTGTGGAATTTCTTTTTTCTTCACTTAAAACCATAACTGCAATTAAAAACAAGTCACATAGACCTGATGTTCTTTGGTATAAAGGTTGGAAGCTCTTCCCCCCTCTATTCTGTAGCCATCCAAAAACTTACATCTGCAGGCTCTGCATTCAACTCGCTTTACTTATTAGCCTACTGTGAGCAGTTTCAGTTTCTGACAGAGATTCAAAAGGCCTTTTAGCATGGCAGGAGGACCTTGTTCTCTTGGTGTATGTTTTTATTACTTTGTCTCTTTGCTGAAAAGCTCAGCCAGTAATCTATCATTTTGAATTGCCAAGGTTATTCTCAGGGAAAGGAGGACTGGAAACCTTCTCAGGCAACAACTGAGAGGCAACCATCTGAAAGACATCAGTCTGTAATAATCACTAATAAAGAAATACTTTCATTCCATGTGCTGTATATACTCGCATATAAACCGACCCGCATATAAGCCAAGGCACTTAAAATCTGGGCAAACTTATTGACTCGCATATAAGCCGAGGGTGGGAAATGCAGCAGGCTACTGGTAAATTTACAGGGTAGCTTAAGCACTTAATCCATGCTCCATCATCACAGGCTCTCCCATCCAGTCTCCCAACAAATACAGAAAAGTCAAGCGGATGAATAGCTGCTGGTTTTTGTACCCTGCTTTTCACTAAGCAAAGGAGTCTCAAAGCGGCTTACAATTGCCTTCCCTTCCTCTCTTTTTGCCAGACACCCTGAGAGAGCACTGACAGAACTGCTGTGTGAGAATAGCTCTGGCAGAAGAACCAAACAGTGCCCCCCAGGCCAGC
Organism: Paroedura picta; assembly: GCF_049243985.1. Lineage (NCBI taxonomy): Eukaryota > Metazoa > Chordata > Lepidosauria > Squamata > Gekkonidae > Paroedura > Paroedura picta. The sequence continues at coordinate 53,551,593 of NC_135371.1, read as the reverse complement.
AAACCAGAGCAGAACAATAGTACCCAAAGTTGGCAACCTACTACAACAAGTAGAACAGCTACCAAACTGTGGGCTACAGTGCCCCCCAGAACAAAACACAGAAAGAAAGAACTGTAAAACTGAAAACTGAAAGAAAGAACTATAAAAATCAACTTTTAAAAGAAGCACAACCCCAAGAAGAAAAGGCAAACAATACTGCCCCTCAGATAAAAGAAGAAACACTGAAAAAACAGTAAATCCCAAAGCACCCCCACAACCCACCTTACCCAGAGTAACCAAAAGAATAGTTTGGAAGAAGTGATTAGGAAAAGAAGGGGGAAAATATCAGTATCCCTCAGTTAAACCTTTGATATCCTACAAGCTGCCAGAGTAAGCTTTCAAGATATTTGCAGAAGGCAATGGTTAGCTGGAAGCAATTAGCTCACTTGCAAAGTGCTTGGTTTTTAAGATCTTTGCAGAAGGCAAAGGTTAACTGGAGACCACTAGCTCACTTGCAAAGAGCTTAGGTTGCAGATTCAATGCTGCAATTGGCTGGCTGGGGGCAGGTTGTTAATCAATTACCCGCATATAAGCCAAGGAGGTTTTTAAAGTGCTAAAAACTGTGCTGGAAAACTCGGCTTATATGCAAGTATATACGGTACATTGGCTTGGATAAATCTATATACTTATAGCCAAGTTGACCAGATCTGAAGATACTTATATTCTGTGACTGGAGCTGTGAATGGGTATGACAGAGTTATGATTTATTCATTTCATTTATAGCCCACCACTTTCACGCAAGGACTCTTGGCAGGTAAAAACCCACAACAGAATGCCCTTACAATCTGTTAAAATAACCAATTCAGCCACCTACGGCGGCAACAGTAACCCTCCCCCCGCTCCACAGGCTTCTGACTGGTGCCTCAGGGTAGCAATCCCCAACCTGTGGGCCGTGGACCACATGTGGTCCTTCGACTAATTGGAGGTGGGCCCCGAAGGACGCCTTCTCTCCCCCCCCCCCCGGTCCTTTACTTCATCCCCCCCAGCCCTTTACAACACACTTCATTGTTGTGGCATGTCTGTATCTTATTTTGAAGGGATGTTTAAACATTACCATAGCGATCAGAGAGCGCTAGGGCAGTGGTTGAGAGTAGAGGAGTAAACTACCCCCCCACCGGGCCTCAGTAAAAGGCGTTGAGTGGTCCCCGGTGATAAAAAGGTTGGGGACCATTGCCTCAGAGCACACAGTGAGCCTGATGACCGGGCTTTGCGGAAGGACCCAGATCTAACACAGGGCCCCTCCCCCTATAAGGAGTCGTCACTGTCACTGAACCCTGCCTAGCCCATGTATGTCCAGGGCTGTTGTCTCTGTACAAGGTAGCAGGAGTGAGAATGTTGGCATTGCCTACTACCTTGCAGATTTATTACACATGGCCACATCACATGCACAGGCTTTACATATGAAGACTTTGTTCCCATGACCAGGACCATTCTGAATATGTGTGTGTGTGATGGGGATAGCATGTTCAGTTGTGAAGGAGGAGGGAACGATGTGGTCTTTTATGATCCCTCTCTATGTGCATTGTGTCTTGTGGGAGGGTGGGCAGTGGCGCCACCCTTTTAAAATCGTGAGCAGCTAAGCATATTGTTACTTGATGGTCTTGAAGGTTCAGTCCAGCACAGCAACAGGCTGCCTCATGGAAGGCAAACTGCCATTGTGACCCCCCCCCCTTCACCATCTGAGTAAGAGTCAGATGAGTCCTTAAAGGACCCACTTGCTGGACCCTAAGACTAGTGTTAGCACCTCCCTTCTCCCAGACCAGGCATCAGCGGGACAGGCAGAGTCAGCATTCCCTGACAGCTCTTTATGCAGTTATGTCCTATATACAAGGCTTGTCTGGAGGCACCTTTAAAATAAGAACATAAGGAAAGTTTTTCTGGATTAGACTACTGGTCCAGTTAGTCCAGGATTCTGTTTTCCAGTCAGCTTCATTGCCACAAGGTATGTAAGCAAAGTATGGAGTCCAAAGTCTTTCCCATCAACTTGCACTGAGAAGTACATTGTCTCTAAATATGGACTTACTTAGCCATTGTGCCCTAAGAATTATCTATGAATTAGTTTAACCTACTTCCAAAGCACCTGCGATAGTAGCCACCACTACACCTTGTTGAACTGAATCCTGCATTAAGAATAGTACAGTATTTACTAGGGTTGTGCGCGGCAGCATCCAAATTGGCCGTTCCAGGCTGGGGCAGCCATTGCCACACCGTGTGTGTGTGGGGGGGAAGGTGTGGGTGCTGGTGCATAATTCAGCACGCCACCCGTGCCTCCCCTCTGCGTCAGCCTGGAACGACTGATTCGGACGCCGCCCCGCACAGCCTTAGATGTACTGTGTGAAGATGTATGAAAATTGTTGCTCATCAGTGTCACTGGGTTCCTGTTGAGTTACACTTTTATGGAAGAAGGAGAAAAAGTCCTCTTTATCCAACTTTTCCAACAGTATAACTAATTTATAAATCTTTATCATGTCATCATGCCTTTTTTTTTCCTAAAAAAAAAAGTTCTTTAGCCTTTTATTTTAGGGAAGATGGGTCAACCTCATGATCATTTGGGTTCCTCTTTTCTGTTTTTTTTTTTTTGCATATCTACATTTGAAATAATCTCTTAAAAGTTAAATAAAAGCTTTGGTATTTGTGAAGTTTTTTCCCCACTGTCAACGTGTGTAATCACATCTATGTACTTCTCAGAATTGGTGTGTTTTGTCCATTTGAGGCAGGCCAGTTCTGATTTACAGGTAGTGATGCTAAGAACTTAATGATGAGCATACTAAATGCAGCAGTCATGGGACAATCCTTGGATCATCTTGTCCTGCATCTTTATAGCTCTTAAAAGCGTGTCAAAAATTTTTTGTGGATGCATAGTAGGTGCAGTGATGGAGTGTCAATTCCAGTCAAAAGCTTTTGGCAGCTTTTGACTGGATCAGGTAATTAAATAACTAGAGAGTGGGCAACTTTGACTGGCCTGGAACTGTGTGAAAATGTGCATGGGCAAATGGCTGCAAATAAGTTAATATAAAGAAAAATAGCACTGTTTTTATATTACTTGTTTTATTCTTTAAAAAATTGGTGGTAGAATGTGGTGAGGTGGTGATGACAGGAGGGGCTTATGTGCTCTGTGTATTTCTAGAAGGCAATCCAACAAAAGATTCGAGCTCAAAAACCCAATCCCTGCTTGTGACAGGAAAGGTGCTTACTCAAGCATCCCTATGTGCAGGTGCTTACTCAAGCATCCCTATGTGCAGAATCCCCATAGATTTTAAGCATACACAACCAAATTGTTTACTGTAGGTGAAAAAAATGTGCTGCTTACCTATTGCTAGAAACTGTCAGATCTATCTTTCTAGAATAGTATTTAAACGAAGGATGATGTGCTAAATTACAGTTAGTCCTTGGAAAACTGTTTTAAATTTCAGATCAGGGAGTCTTGAAATAAAATGTTAAACAGCTGATCAGATACTTCATCGAAACCAAAGTGGTTTGGCTGTTACATACCTAGTTTGTGCCCAAATATTCTGAAATGGATGCTGCAAGAATATTATAGTGCTTTTCCAGAAATCATATGTTACAAATTGGTAAAATACAATGGGGCACATGAAGAAATTCTCAGTGTGGCTTCTTTAAAGAACATTCAGTACTTTCTGGAGCCAGAACACTGACTGTTCAGGAAACAGCATAAACTGTAATGTAATGATCTTTAAACCGCTCCTGCGGAGCGGATTAAATAATCGGCTAAGGGCACCTAAGGAGGGCCCCGTCCGTGATGAGGAAGGGTGCTGATAGGCCCTTTCCTCATGACTGACAATTGGAGGGCCCAATCGGCAGGCGCTTTGCGCCTGCCGATTCGCCCCTCCGATTGTCAGTCCGGCGGCAAGGGACCAATCGTGAGCCACCCGCAGCACGGCTCGTGATTGGTCCCTTGCCGCCGGACTGACGAATTGGGAGCCGCAAAGCGCCTCCCGATCTGCCCCCCCTTGCCTGCGCTTGCCGCACCCTCACCGCCGCCATTCTTCCGCCCACCACACAACAGCACGCTCCCCGCCGCCCTCACCAGGCCGCTCACCCACCGTCCGCGCCTGTCGCCCCGCGGCCCCCTGCCACTGCCCTGTACTTCCCGCCGGCTTCCAGAGCCTGGCCACGCCCGCCGCGCCACGACAAGAAGCCCGCTGCCGGCCCATGCGACGCCTAACCCGCCCACACGCCGCCCGAACCTTGGCCGCAAGCCCTGGCCCACCTGCGCCAAGCCCGCTGCCTGCCTCCTCGCCTCCCACGACGCCACCAGATGGCCCGCGCCGTCTTCCCCCGGACGTCCCCAACTCAGGTAGGCCACCACCACTCACCCCGTCGCTGCCTGCACCCCGCCTGCCCTCCGAGCCCTCCATGCAACAATCCCGCACCCCCCTAGCGCCCGCTGTCTTAGTTACAGCGAGCTCTATTTCTAGTAACATATAAAACTTCTCTGAGCTTCATATACTAACGGATTCAAAGCATTCTGGACTAGTCTTTTGTTATTTATTTGACTTTTATTTCCATGGATGAAGGAAAGTATAAGCAAAACAAAATTATAAATATGACTCTATTCAAAAGAGCAGCTTAGCCTTGCATTAGTAAAGTTGAATGCTCATCATTTTTTCAATTAAATCCCACACTACAAAACATAGTGCAAACTGCTTTTAAAACTCCCTGTAGTTTTAAAATTAATTACACTGCAACATGGAAAGCTGCTGTTTGGAAAACAACTACAACAACAGGAAGTTTCAACAAATCTATTTTATTTTTGTTTGGATGCTAGCCTACAAATTTAGCAAGCTGAAAACATATGCAGTCCAAATAAGATTTTAATTAGCCAAATTACACTTCCCAGTCCTCAGTTTAACATGTCTACTCGTGCCAACCCAAAGTAAAGATGTTCTAACACTTCAATAATGGATCCAAGCTTCAAAGCTCACTTAGGCAATCAGAAATAATTCTAGTCCTTATGTATATGAAGTAAATGAGGGTAATTATGTTTTAATTTCTTTAAAAATTGTATTCTATGATGCCATTGCTCTGTTGGAGTTTTGAGATTCTGGCCCCTTGTTTTAAATTCCCTTTCTTATATGAAGCAATTGTACTAATCACTGAGCAAGAGTCTAGGATAGTGTTTGTTTCAGTCACAGCAAACTGCTAGGCACCTTGGCAGGGTTCCTAGTCTTTTCATAAAAGAGATTTCAGGATCGAATGAAACTTGCATATCTTGTTCCATGGGATTATAAGGCTACATTATCAGTGGATAATGCTAGTCATGCTCATTGCTTTCTGTATTTTACAATCTGTCTTCCAAAAACACAAGAGATGTTATTTCCTTGGGGTTTGCCATTAAGTGATTCCCAATAAGTCTTATATAGTTTTGCAATTAGACAATCTGCTTTTGTGTTAATATTTAATTTAAGGTTGAACACAATCTTAAAGAGGCAAATTATTTAGTTGCATTGGTTGACGAGCAACGCCGGTATTTACAAGAGCTGGAACAAATACTCCAAATAATGGAAGTGTGAGTCAAAGAAAGAGGTCTTGCTTGAGAATGCTGTACGTGTCAAGATTCTGCAGAAAAATATTCTATAAGAAATTTATAGCTTTGAGTCTTTACATGGTTTGTTGACATTAGCAGATTTAAGAAAATCAGGAATGCATTTAAAGAAACTACTCAGATTCCAAATGGCTGCTGGAGGCTTCATATCTCAATAGATCCTTATTGGTGAAAGGAATAGACTTTTGTTTCTCCTCTCAACCCATAATATAGCAATATTCCAGTTTCGCACTGACATTTGTGGTAGAAACAAATAATAGAACAACTTCAAAGCATTGTGAATGCTACTATCTGAGGAGATGATTCCTGTCATAGTCCTTCTAGGGCTGGAGCTGAACTGGTCACTAGTCAGCTTGAAATCTGAAATTGTTCTGAAATTGCAGACAGCTTTACCAACAACTGTATCCAAATCTACTTAATTTTGAAGTATTAATTACTCTGGCAACAAAAATATTCTAGATTCTCATGCTATTTTAAACACCTGCTCCATTATAGTTCATACAGTCTTGTCCATTCCTACATTTTAACTTTCCATGCAAAAATACCCATTAAAATAATAAACTATTATTTATTTATTTCTTAAAATTATATTCTGCTCTTCATGACAAGTTAAGACAGCCATGGTGCTGTTTATAGCTAAAGCATCCACAGTCAATCAAACAAAATAATAAAATATCTAAAACCTTACTCCAGTAGTCCCCAACCTTTTCATCACCGGGAATCACTCAACGCTTGACAATTTTACTGAGGCCCACTGGCCTAACGCTCTCTGACTCTGGTCGCTATGGTAATATTTAAACATCCCTTCAAAATAAGATACAGACACGCCACAACAATGAACATAAGGAACATTTTATTTTCATGGACATTTTAACTCATGACAATGACAAATCAATGGGAACCCTGACCTTGTTTCTCTGCAACAAGATAGTCCCATGTGCGCCTGCCGGATTGTGGATGAAGTAAAGGGCCGGGTGGGGGGAGAAGGCATCCTTCGCGGCCCACCTCCAGTTAGTCAAAGGACCACATGTGGTCCGCAGCCCATAGGTTGGGGATCGCTACCTTACTCAACATTCCATTTTTTACAGATGGCTCCAACTCCATGGGACTAGCAATTAAGTTTTAAAGGAAAGGAGTGGAGTTAGCCATGGGAGGGTGGTAACAGCATTTTGGCCCCCATTGTCAACCAAATTCCTGGTTGAACAGCTTCGTTTTACAGGCCTGTAAGAAAAATATTCTTTTTATTGCACCAACTCAGAGCAGAAAAGGTCCTGGTCTTGATTGGCAATAAGTGCAACTACCTCGGGCCATGGACTACTAGCATATTCCCATTTGGGGAGCACAACTCCCTCCTGGGGGTATAATAATTAGAAACAATCACTCAAATATATAAATATAATAAATAAATAAGTAAATAATAAAATAAATATGGTGGTCCCAGACTGTTAAGGGCTTCAAAGGTCAATGTCCAAACTTTGAACTGGATCTAGTGATCCACTGGCAATCAGTGTAAATGGTAAGAGCACAGGAAGGATGTGTGTATAATAAGATAAAGACCCTCAGTACTGTCAGCAGTTTGAAGGGAGTTTGAAAGTGAAGCTGCTTAATTAGAAAACTCATTAGACAGTGCAATAACATTCAGGTATCAGTGAAAGTAAACCAGTGCATGTGTACAGTTTTTCTGTTCAACCAGTAAAATTTCTACAGAAATCTGTTTAATTGGGCCAGGATGCCAATATTAGTTACAGAAATTAACCCAGTGGGCTGTGACACGTCCCTAGATGCTTTCTTTAACCAAGATGCCCTGATGTCTGATGCTTTGATTTTATCCTTCATTATCTAGGAGTCTGGGTCAGCATTTGAACTATGTAAAATGGGAAAACTGTTGAAAGGTTTATGGGGTTATCAAGCTAACCCGCTCTAAGCAAAACTGAACCACTTGATCTCAGTTAAACTCTCAGTAGAAATTATAATAGCTGGCTTCAGCAGATTTATAGAAAGCTCATTGGTGTCTCTGTCTAAGAAACAGAATTTTAAAATAGGTTATGTAATTTTTTTCTTTCTCTCATGATTTATGTTTTTGTCTGAATCTTGCATGTTAAAGCCCTGTCAAGGGATACATTTCTTTGGCTATTTGGAATTTGCAATGAATATTCTGCTCTCACACTGAGGGTATCGAATGTGCTAGTGAGTCAGATAACAGGTGGTGCTGAAGGAGAGCAACTTTTCCGGTTTCTATGACACAGAGGATGCACTGTTTAACCTAAAGCATTCAGGCGTTTTTAGATTTCTACCTAAGTTTGTAGTTATTGTCATAGGATGTCAAAGCTGCAAAACTTAGTTTTTTTAAAAATATATATTCAAAATTGGAAATGAAAATGCCTCCCTTTTTCAATTTCACTTTTCTTGTACTGAAAAATAGTGTCTATCATGGATGAAAGCATAAGTAATAGCATTCAATTTTTTATTACATTATAGCCTTTATGGGGTATTTTTTGTGTTCCTGTCAGTTGAAAGATTGATAGAGCAGTATGCACAAGAGCCCTACCAGAGTCACACGGAGGCTGTTGGACTAATGGGTTACTTATTCATATTCATGAGCCATCTCATTTAGCCGGTGCTCTTGGGGCTTGATTAAAGTAAGGGTTGCTGCAGTTGCTACTGAAGCTGGAAGGAGCCTCGTGGGTGACACAGCTAGCTGGGTGACAATTTCTGGAGCCAGCTCAGGCTAGTACTTTGCAACACCTTTTCTGGGTTGCTGTGAAACCTTCTCTGTTAAGGCTCCTGTAAGAAAGCTCCACTGACTGTAGACATGGGGATAAATGGTGAACCCTTAGTCTTCTAATACATCCTTTGTATTTGTTCCTTAAGGTCTGAAGGGAAAGATGACCATGTAGATGCCAACAGCTGGGGTGCAACATAATGGGAAACAGTGAATGGACTGGAACTGGCCTACAACCTTGAAGGCATCCACCCTGTGGAATACGACGTGGTTAGAGACGCTTCAGCCATTAGCTGTTTTCTCAGCTTTGATTTCTGGAGGCATAAAGTGGATTCCTTTTACAGTCTAGGCTGGACCTTGTGCTTCCACCCTCACACATTTTCAAGTGAGCTGAGCAATACCATCGGCAGCAATGGGTGACATGACAAATAGCGATTTTTATTCAAAGAACCAAAGAAATGAGGCCAACCATGCAGGAGAGTTTGGGTGCACACTTGAAGACCTGCGTTCTCTCATGGAACTTCGAGGAACAGAAGCAGTGGTCAAAATTAAAGAGACCTATGGAGACACAGAGAGCCTCTGCAGACACTTGAAGACATCGCCAACAGAAGGTATGCCTTTCCTTTGTATAGGCTTCAGTGCTGGGATCCCACGTGAAGCAAAGTTCATACAATGTTGTTGTTTTTTTAAATGTCCAGAGAGCTATGAAAAGCCCTTTCAAGAAAGATAGAGAAGTAGAATGAGACAAAGATGGAAGCTGTGAAAGCTTGTGCAGAGTGAGAGTACAAAAATAGTGCTGCTCTTATAAAGTTGTTAAATATGCTAATTTGATTGTTAAAGCACATTTATTTTGAGAGGAATGTATGAGAAACAACTCATGCAGAGATTCTATTAAATTATCTCATAGTTTATTATTTTGTTCAGTGTTTTCTTGTTTTCTTGTTACTCTCCAGCCATCATGGTTTGTTTGTTTGGTTTTTTGCCTGTCACCTCTATCTCGGTAGCTGAATTTGCTTTAGATACTTGAAACACTGCACTGTAGTTTGAGATGTGAAGCCCAACAAGAACCATTCTCTATAAACACCTTTGGACACTCTATCTGGAGTGTCCCATTTAAAGGCAAGGCGCACAATGTAAGTTATATTTTATTTAAGGTCAGCACAAAAAACATAATTATGACCTTTTCATTTTAGTTTTTTGATACTGAATCCATCAATTTGTTTTATTGATGTTAAATTACTTTGTTATTCATTTGACAAACTGCTTGACTGACAAAGTAGAAAAGCAGAACAAATAATAATGCTGCCTCTATACACTGTGATCTTCAAACAATTTTTGTTTTGTTTTGTAACCCTTTATTCAGACATCATAGAGATTATATTATATTTTTGTGGTGTTAATGACGCTGTTGGTAATTTGGCAATTCTAGCAAGAGTTATGACTGAGAACATGTATATCTAGTTGTAGTGAAACTTCATTCCACTTACATGTGTTTAGGAAAGCAATATAAGAGGAATAAAAAGGAAATGTGCATGAATCAATGTCATTTGCTTAGAGGGTAGGCTGTGAAACTGTAGAAGTTATTGGTTTTCTGAAGTACTATAGAAATGGCAACTTTAATAATAATGCACAATGTGAATTGAATTGATATAAATCTCCTTATTTTATGTACATCCACTTAAAACAAAAATCTTATTAAATTTATTCTTCAGCTATAAATAGAATTGAAGCCTTAAAAAGAATATTTTTAATAATATATCATTAAGATTTTTGTGAGTAATGCTACTGACTAAATCATTATTAAAATGTAATTAATATCTTAAACTTTCAAAACTGAAGTACCTATTTTGTATATTATATTGACGTCATCACTGTAAATAACAGTGCATGACTTGAGTATAAGGGAAATCTATGTGTTACATATGAATTTTATGCAATGGCAGAGATGCAGGATTGTACTATAAAATATATTTTTATACTCATACCAGCAGGGATTTTAACTCAAATCTCAGTCTTCTTCCAAAAAGCTCAAAAGTGGCAAACTTGGTTCTCCTTTCCCTATTTTACACTCACTATAATCCCATGAGGGAGATTAGATTGAGAAAGTGTAAGTGGCCTAAGATCACCCAATGACCTTAATGGTCAAGTGGACATTTGAACCCAGATCTTCCAGATTCCAGTTCAGCATCTTACCACTACACCACAACATGCTGTGTACTGAGTATAATGTTCAGTGCTACATGAAAATATCCAGTGTTGATGTATGTAGGAAATCCACTGCTACAGATTTTCAGTTGCATAATATTATGGCAGTTAACACAGTTGTAGCCCAGTTTTAGAAGAATTCTGTATTGCATTATTTACAGTCGAGGCAACAATGAAGAAACATAAATGTTCTATATGTTTTATGTAAACCACCTAGAGCCGTAGGGAAGGCTCTATAAAACATAAACAAACAAACAAACCTGCTTAACATAACAGGCTATTCAGATTCAAGTTAGTCTGCTATAGCAAGTAGTTAAAATGATCTTCATTGGAAGTTAGGGTATTGAATCTCGTATGTACTATTAATCTTTGTGGCATAACAGTGTTGTAAATCAAATTCTGAATGTGCCTTAAATAATTATGAGTGCCTCAGACTTTGTGGTAAACAAATTTGATAATCTAGCATACTCTGTTGAACATCCATGTTCTCCCATATGCCAGACTTCCTTTGATTCCCACATTACTCACCCTACCACCTTCCACAGCCTTTGTCACACATGTTCAATGTTGTAGGTAAGTCAGGCAGTCATAGTTCAGCACCCATCTTGAACCTTGTATCTGGATCCTTTCACATATTGAGTAATGCTACCAGACAAGGTAGTCAGTCCTCTATAACAGTCTGCCCTCAATCAGATACTTCACAGAGTTATTGGGATTGGGACTGAAATGCTGTTTTAGACACACATGTCACAATTCACTCATATCCTAATGTATATTCATATAGGCTGAGATCTTACTCAACAGATCTCAGCCAAATACTCAAACAGTATTTGTTTTCCCTTAGACCATATACATGCAGCCCACAGCATTAAATGCACAAAGAGTTAACTTTTATTTATGGCTTAAAAACAGCATTATAGTGACGCAGATGATTTCTCTGCACTTAAACTTTTGAACCACAGCTCTTTGTTACATCCAATCAGCAGCAGGCTGCTGTTCTGCTACACACTGGCTCAAACAAAACACTTCATCCCTCAGCCAGTTCTGACTCTAACTGAATGAACGATTTTTCAACTGTCAGTCTCTTACCAACATTCCATCAGAAATCATTGGTCGCTATTAGGGAAAGATGGAACCTAACCTGTCCATCACACTTCCAATCTGATTGCCCACTGTTCACCTCAAAGAGATGAAAGGCTTATTTCCTTTCCTTGTTATTGGCTTTGCATCTGCTTTCCCCCTTAGACCAGTGGTTGTCAACCTGGGGGTCAGGTCCCCTTTGGGAGTCGAATGATCCTTTCACAGGGGTTGCGGCAGTGCAAGCAGCTTGGCTGGGGGGCGCCATTCACACAACAGCTTTGCAGGGTAGATCAAGATAGAGCATTTGTCTGTCTGGAGCAGTGGAAAAGAGCAAGATCAACATGGTGGGACAAGAAGCAGAATGGAACTGAGAAACCCCAGGGGGGGCAACAATTTATCATGAACAATGGATCTTCATGCCATTGCTTATGGTTGGGGGGTCGTGGCATTAGGAAGGTTGAGAATCACTGCCTTAGACCATACACATACAGTTCATAGTATGGGAGAGGGAAACTATGCCCGTAAGGCTGTGTAAAAATGCTCATGTGGGAAATAATTTTGATTATGCTGACTTACATCAGTTTATTAATAACACTGACTAAAGAATATACTCTCTTACTGTTTGTTTCAACAATTGGCTACCATGCATAGTGGCTATAGGTCTTTGTGGAAGAGGAAAAGTAAGATAACCATTGAGCTACGTGAGAATGTCCTGTCCTGAAAATCCACTGTCCTAAAAAGTAGCCTGATCAAGAGAATCTAACAGTTCGTGAACAGCAAAACTGATAGGTGAATTCTTGGTTCTCTTTTGGCAGCCAATGAGCATATTGTGAATAGAACTGGCACATATTCAAGCACTACTATATATAAGAAAGACTGATGTAATCCAAGTAATAAATCAAACAGTATAATAACAATGTATGCACAGAGATCATATTAAACGTTGAAGTATAGATCACAAGAAAATAGAATAATGCTGCAAGATTTTTTAAATTGTTTTTAGTTCCTCAATGCCTTATATAATAGACAAATAAAATGTTAATTATAACCATTAAATACAAGGTACAAATCCAGGTGCCCTTTTCCAACATTTACAAGAAGAAAACAAGGCTGAAGAAGGCAGAAAACGATAAGGACTACAAATTCCAGTGGGGAATGGTAGATAATTGTAAAGTCTATGTATTTTAAAAATCTGAATGAGATTTATTTATAATTCATTTAGTGCATTTCTACCTCATTTTTGATGTGGGAAACATCTTCTGATGCGGCCCCTGGGATCGAAATGGATACAGATCTGATGTCCATAGGCCTGCCCCAGGGAGTATGCCAGAAGAGTCTGGGGCAATGCGGGCCATTTGGGGAAGAAGCCGGGCCACGGCTGCACTGCCTGGGGAGGCCTAGGCCTTCATGGAGCAGTGCAGTGGATGGGCGTGGCCACACAGAGGGTGGGCGGGCCACCAGCACCCCACCCAGCAATAGGACTTGGTGAGGCAGCACAAAAGCTGAGCTGGTCACTGCCACTGCAAAGCTGAGGAGAGGGGGGGAGGAAGCATGGAGTTTGGGTGGTAGGCAGGTCTCTGGAGGCTGGGCCAGAGGCTGTGTGGCTTGCCAAGGCAGAGGCGCTACCCTGGGGGCCTCTGGGGGCCTGGGCAGAGGCCTCGGGGCTTGCCAAGGCTAAGGCGCCGCCCCAGAGGATATGTGGCTCCCGGGATGTGGCAGATGCCCTCCAGACCTTTGGAGACCAGCATGCAGGCCGCAACACCAACGCAGGCCAAAGTACTGTTCTCCAGGCCGAAGGAGGCCAGGGCCCCGCTGGGAGAAGAGGTAAGGAGGGAGGGGGGAGGACTCTTTGTGTATGTTTGTGTGTGTGTGATGTGTATGTATGTCTGGAGGGGAGGGACCAGGGAGTAGGTCGGGGAAGAAGAGAGAGGGGAGAAGGAAGGGGTTTGTATGTGTGTGCTTGTGTGTGTTTGTGAGAGGGAGGGAGGGATAAGGGGACATGAAGGAGGGATGGATTAAAGAGCTCTGGAGCAGGTATGTGTTCCACATACCTGTAAGAGCCTGGCAATCAATCTAGCTACTTTAATATAGACAAGATATGTTTTCTTCAGCTAACCCAGCCTTTCTCAACTTTTTTACCATTGAGAAACCCCTGAAACATTCTTCAGGCTTCAAGAAACCCTACAAGTGGCACAATTGTGTAGAATATGGTTGGGAAGCATAGCTACATACATGCCCATCCAGGACACCCTCCCATCCCTTCCAGGCCCATCATTGGCCATTTTTTGGGGGAAGGGGGGAACCAGGTAAACATATATGTATATGTATATGTATATGTATATGTATATGTATACACACACACACACACACACACACACACACACACATATATATATATATATATATATATATATGAACTCCCACCCATTTAGGAAACCCTTCCAGTAGTGGTTGTTTTAAATGCTTTTCCAGATAGTACCCATCCTGGAATTTGGCTTTCTTACTGTAATTACACACCAAGTCAACATTTTTATTGAACTACTATATTCCCACAATTTATTTCCCTTGGAGTGTCTACAAGTTGAGATATTTTTGATCTAAAGTGCATCACCTTGCACTTTGCTGAATTGAACATGAACATCATTTGTCACATGAGGACAAATGTGCCTCGGCACAGAGTGGGCGGCAGCGGTCCCCTGGCGGCTCTGGCGCTGATAGCGGTGGGCGAGAGCTGGCCCCTGTGATCACAGGCTTCTGGGGCCACGTGTCTGCGCTGGCGCAGGCTGTCACTTGGGGAGGCCGCCGCTCGTCTTGGCAGCGAGGGAAGAAATGGCGGAGTTCGGCTGAACGCGGCGGATGTGCGAAGCGCCTCCCGATTCGTCAGGCCGGCGGCAAGGGCTGCGCGCAGCTCGCGATTGGTCCCTTGCCACCAGACTGACAATCGGAGGGCCCGATCGGCAGGCACAAAGCCCCTGCCGATTGGGCCATCCGATTGTCAGTCATGAGGAAGGGGTCTATTGGCACCCTTCCTCATCACGGATAGGGCCCTCCTTAGGTGCCCTTAACCGATTATTTAATCCACTCCAGAGGAGCGGTTTAAAGATTCTGGGCTATATATTCTTAGTTTATACAATATTCAGCCTCATCACTTCCAACTGTGGTTGTAGAGGATACCAAATATCCACCTTTACAAGGAGATACTAGTGGGCAAAGTCTCCAGTGGTACATTTATTGGGGTGATTTCCTAATACGTTTCCAGGGGGTTCCTAGGAGGATTAAAAACTCCTCAAGAAGAAGAGTTGGTTCTTATATGCCACTTTTCTCTACCTGAGGGAGTCTCAAAGCGACTTACAGTTGCCTTCCCTTTCCTTTCCCCACAACAGACACCCTGTGAGGTACTTGAGGCTGAGAAAGCCCTGATATTACTGGTATGTCATATTTCAAAATATGTGATCATTGACATGCAATAGTATACAGCATTTGACAGTTGGCAGGCAGTATTATTTTTCTTATATCATTTGATATACCCCTTGTAATTTGATAGATAACATACAATTATATAATTTACAGTAATTATGAGCCCATAATGGAAGACTAAAAGCCTCTTGTGGCGCAGTGTGGTAAGGCAGCAGACATGCAGTCTGAAGATCTGCCCATGAGGCTGGGAATTTAATCCCAGCAGCCAGCTCAAGGTTGACTCAGCCTTCCATCTTTCCGAGGTCAATAAAATGAGTACCCAGCTCGCTGGGGGGTAAACGGTAATGACTCGGGAAGGCACTGGCAAACCACCCCGTATTGAGTCTGCCATGAAAACGCGAGAGGGCATCAGCCCAAGGGTCAGACATGACCCGGTGCTTGCACAAGGGATACCTTACCTTTACCTTTACCTTTAATGGAAGACTATGAGAATAAATGCGTTACAAACAAGCCAACCTTAAATCATTCAAATTTGGGGATAAAAAGGATTTCACAATCAAAATGTTAACTTCAATTCTGAAATTTCTTAGAAGTTATTTATTTATTAGTTGGATTTCTCCCCCACCACTATCAGCAAGCCATCTCCCGACAGGTTACATAAAAGATAAAACCCTGCATAAAAATTAAAACATTATCATGGCAAATTTGCTGAATTCTGTATATTTGCAATTAGTATATTTACATTAGTAAAGGAGATTATTCTTCTATTTTAACAGGAGAATTCCTTTTTGGTCCTGGCATATGGAGGTGACATCTGCCAAATTTCTATTGTTTGTTTTATGGGCAAGAATATCCTTTAAAAGGAAACCAAGCTCCATATGAATTGGAGGCCTTAGGTGTTTTTTTCTCTTTCATATTCTTATATCTGTTACCCCTGACTTTCTTGTGGACACACTGTTGTAGTACAGCCTAGTACTACATTCAGAATTTCTTCATTGGGCTTTTAAATATAATCTGGCTCATCTTTTCTTTGACAATAGTAGACTGTACACCAATTAGTTTTCTTTAATAAACTTGTTTTTCTTTCCAGAACAGAAATGGGAATGTAGGAAAGGAAAAACTACCAAGAGCCTCTTACCTTGTTACATGAGACAGTCAGAAGTTCTAATGAGAATGTTGATTTATTTATGTGATGATGTGGAATGGTTTCTTCCTGCTCAGTTATTACCTTACTTGCTTCTGCGTGTGTAATGTTTTAAAAATGGAAAGCTTTTAAAAAGCAGACTTCTGGTGCCATTTAGGTGGGCGGCATGTTTCATATTCAGTGAGTATTGGATTGTGCTTATCTTTGGATTTCTCATCTTGCTCGGAAATCTTAAAACACAATAATGCTTACTATTAATACAGCATTTGGGACTCACAGTGCTTCATACATATTGTCACAGTATCTGATACGTCAGGACACTGTAGTAAGATAGCATATTTGATTCTTATGCAGACGTTGTCATTCTACTAGTGTAGGCAAGTATCATTAACCCTCAGTTCTACCAGATCTATTTTTCGTTGAGGAGAAAAAAGTGTTAGCTGCTGGTTTTGTAAAACTTTGACCAAGCTGCATATGGGAAAAAAATGGTTACACATTGCATAAGGCTTGAGTAAAAGACAAAAACAATTGCATAAAACTCCCAAGGCTTCTCCCCATCTCAGCAGTGAGTCAGGAGAATTCTGTTCATGTAGAAGTTAAATTGATCGGGTTTGAAACCTCTTGTCAGTTTTACCTCTTTATTTACACATCAACCAGAATGACTAGCCAATCAGCTACTGTTCACTTATCCAGAGCTGACTGGGCTCTCTCTATGTCCACTGCTCTTTTCTAGCACTTGCTGGTAGGAAAGGGAATTCCTTTCCCCTTTGGTAATCCTGCACTGGAGACAGAGAGTTATGAACAGTTAATTGCTCTAGTAGCCACTGCAGGGCTTAATGGAAGAGGAAACTGTTTGTGTTGCATTTTTGTCCCAAGCATGTGCTTCACTAGTAAGCAGCACAGCGATGGTGAGGATCTCTGCTGGTTCAGACAGCATACTGCATCACTACCACTGGCACAAAGGAAAATAGCAGCCATTGCATGAAATCCCTGAATTCATCAGTACTTTGTAATTGTCGTTTCTTCTCCTTCCATTTGTGCTAGAGACCAATTGCCTGTGGTGGAAGCTGCTTTCTGAACAGGCCCAAATAGTCATCTCAGCAAAATTGGGCTGGAAGTAACATTTAACCAGGATTTCTGATGTACTGTGGAACACACATTTCTTGACTTTTATTAAATTCCCTACTGAGTATAAATTGGGATGTTTTTGAAAGGGAGGAAAATAGAACCAGCTCTAGCCATAAAATAGAAAGGCTGTTTCAAAAACTGGCACCGTGAAAATCCATAATTTTCAGTGCCTAGAAATCATGCATGTCTTTTCTCTTACCTTCCCCCCACCCCCAAGAATAGTCACAGTTAGTGCACTATGTACTGCGTTGTTTCATATGTGTTGGTCTTGATATATGCCTTGAATGCTGAAAGTGAAGTACAGAGACGAGTTGTCCTTTTGTTCCATTGTTTTATTAACCTCCTGAGTTTGCAAGTTATCCATGTACAAACATATTCTGAGAGAGGTGACCTGCTCTTTGATTTAATTGTTTACATTTGAAGCAGACTAAAGAACAGCGTGCCTTGCTACACAGTTCAGACCAAAATACTCTGGCTCTAGGGGCAGGGGAACTAGCATGGGAGGAAAGAATAAGAAAAACACAGGCATGCAGTGTTTGGGATGAAATATATTTGTTTCAAGGGACTGTAGATTTCCCAAGACCCACCCACACATTTTTCTTCAAAAGGCTAATGACTCTGGGGAAAGACTCTGAGCAGAGTCAATTAAGGGAAGTTTGGCTTTGTATGAATCATTTCTCTTTTTGAGAAAGACTAAATGCAAGGTAGTCATTGGGAGAGTAGACAGGTATGGCTGTAGTCCAAAACAATAAAGCATCCATACCACAAAAATAATATTTTATCTCATAGGTTTTCAGTTGCTGACCTGGAAGGGAACTTTTAGAACTTCTGATTAATCTCTCTACATGAAACTCAAGTATAGTGTTTAAGCCATGTTGGCGTGTACTTAAAAATGAACAAAATGGCAGCTTTCCTATGTATCCAGGACGTTCATTAGATTAATGTAATGTCCACTGAAAAAGGCAATGGGCACCACGGACTCACCCGTGCTGTCTTTTAGCAGCATGGAGGGAGGGAGGAGGCGATGTTGGCAGCGTCAGCGCGGGTTCCTCGGGTGCGCACGGCTTCAGCGCACGGATCTGAGGAGGTGGGGCTGGGAATGTCCGTTTAGGACGCTGCTTGGTTCCCTTCTCGCCTCTTCGCCTGAGAGCGGGCAAGCAACCCACCCACCCTCCCAGTTTTTTCGTTGGGTTCTATTGTTGATGTTGTATTTGTGCACAAGAGTATGAACCTATTTTGATGGGAGCCGGTGTGCGATTGGCCTCCCTGCGGGAAGTAGGGGCCTCCTTAAGGGGATGGTGTTAACGAGCCGCATGCAGATCCAGCGGGGTAGGCTTGTGAGCTCGTTTCATGACCAAATGGCTCTGGACGTAACCAAGGAGGTTCACGCCCTTTGGCCCTCCACAGGGATCATCTCCCTAGTTTTAGGATAACCCAAGGAGGAGATCCGTATCCCAGCAGGGTAATCAATGGGCTCCTTCTTTTGGGTGATACGTATCGTGCAGTCAGCGAACTGCCTAGTTTTAGGCTCATACCCTTGTTGCCTCAACCCTATGTTCATGGTTGTGTAACAATAAAGCTCTGGCCATTTTACGCCAACTAATTGTGTTGCATCTTCCTTCGCCCAAATTGGCCTCCTACCCGCCAATAATGTTAAATAGCATGATTGACACAGAAGCACAAGTGAGGCTGGATGTAGTTATGCAACAGTTCATCCTAAGAAAGTTCCCTTGTTGATGATTATATTGAACTCCCAGTATGGATTTATTAGTATGTGTTTTTAAACAATCATATACTATACATACCATACACTCAGGCAACTAAATGGTACCTATCCAAATGAATGATGCTATATAACTGTGCTCTCATAAGATATTGCATGAGGAAGAAAGTACACGGTTGTAACTTTGTCCTTTCTTAAGTATAGCTGTGTTGACTTTAATGAGTCTGTGTACAGAGAGATTAGCTGTTTGTATTTTGTTTGAATGGTCTATTCATGCCTTTGGCTCTCATGTGTCTGGAATGTCCTGTTTACCTGTGAAATATCAGATAGCAGAACTGGAAAAAAACACTATCTTATCCTGCATTAGTGGATTAGAAAGCATTCATATATTTTACTTTCACACACAGGCTTTCACATACCCAGTTATGGTTAAATGCTGCAATAAAAGATGGAAAGTGGCATAAGGGTCTAACAACACCTATGGCATAGGAATGTTAAAAAGCCATTTTATGAGACTGTAAGCTTCTCTGATTCAGCCTCAGATCTGTAAAGTAATGCCTGCAAGTGTTTGAAATGATTAAAAATAGCTTTTCTTAGCATGGACAACTGTTTTAGAATTAGCGACACGCAGAGGCCTCTTAAGGGCAAATCAGGTTTCCCTCCCCTCTGAACAGAGATGTTATTTTTAATTCCTGATGTTAATCCTGTTTAACGGTGACATCAAAGTGTGGCATGTTTTATGATGAGATGCTGACAGTTCTGCACATTGTTCCAGTTTTCCAGAAGACCTGCTGCTGCTGCTATCAGTACTGATGTGTCTAACAGTGTTAAATGACTGAAAAGACAAATCTATTTCTGTTTGTAGCACAATAGTAGCAACATTTCTCTTGCATTTTCTTATTTAGCTCCCCCCTCCACTCCTGTGCATTCCATGCTTAGCAGCTGCGATGGTTAAAATGGAGAAGTAATGAGATACAGACAGTATGCTAATGCAATGTTTGAAAGTGTGGCTACTTGATTATTAAATTACCTGCTTAGAGCAAAAGCCCTCTGTTGCCAGTAGCAATTGCATGTAAAGAGTTATGACCGAAGGATGGCTATGTGAGGGCCAGATATCCTCTCTGTTCTTCTCAAGCATCCCATTCAATCGGAAAGCAAAGGTTCTATCTCAGTTAAGATAAATAAAATGAAAAGGGCTCATGTTTGTTGAAACACTGAATCCTGCCTACTCAGCATACCCAAGACCCACGTTATTCCAAAGTTTTCATATGCTTGGCTGGACAGCTAACCTGAGTCTGTTTCCAACCGTCATGAGTGCTCCCACTGAAATTACAGAGTAGATACAGCAGCAAAACCCAGACATCTCAAGAGTAGGAATGTTGCCAACCTCCAGGTGGTGGCTGGAGATCTGCTATTACAACTGGTCTCCAGGAGCAGGTCAGTTAACCCGGAGAAAATAATTTCTTTTGATGGTGGACTATATGGCATTATACCCCACGAAAGACCCTCCCCAAACCACGCCCTCCTCAGGCTCCACCCCAAAATCTCCAGGTATTTCCCAACGTGCAGTTGACAACCTTATATTGGAAAGAACAGATTACATAAAGGCTAACACCTAGCTCCTCAATTAGGTGAGGAAAGGAATCCTGTAATCCTGTAAATAATCAGAGGAATCCCTTCCTTTGGAACATCACAGACCTGAACATCTTTAACTTGTTTCATCTGATCCACCCACCTTCTGAATTATCATGTCTCTGATTGACAAGAATTCTTTACAGAACCTTTAATTACTGCTTCCTGGCATCTCCGTATCTTTGTCCAGTTATGTTGTCATTCGCAGCAAGACTGATAACATAGCTGAGGAAATGTTTGGTGTGTTACCTTTTATATTGTAGCATAAGTTTTGTAAACTATACATTATTATAATTATAATCATAAATAATAATAATAATAATAGGGAGGGAGCGGAGAAATTGGGACAAAGTGAGGCCTGAACCTGATTTCAAAGTGATGCAAGGGTCTCTCAATATATGGCATATAAATGAATTCAAAATATGATCAGCATGGAGATGAAACACAGTTAACAGTCTTAGCAAAATGAATAATGTTTGTAAAAACCCTTAAAATATACCATTATTTTTTTTAATCCAGAGAGATAGATTTTATCATTTCTGGCATTCTGGGGGTGGTAAAGGCAGCTGTGAATCCACCCATCTGTAGTTACTTGAGGGCAGGTAGCACTAAGCTCTGCTTTTGAAATGATATGTGGCAGCTCACTAGCATGTGCTAATTCCCTCTTTAACCCTTTAAGGAATTCCCCCCCCCCCCCAATTCCCTGCTGTGCTGCAGCATTACAGAACAAAATAGAGAAATTGAAAAGATAGGGGGCATTTGCAGCCTGCAGGGGGTTTCTACAAATGCTTATTTTTGTATCTGAGCTTATGTAATGGTGTGATAGTAAACAGGGAAAGAACTGGATCATAGGGATGGGGCAACAGCCGTGAGTGGCATGGGAACATGGATATGTAGATGCTGTACCTGTCTGTCCCCATGTTGCTTGCTGCTGTAGCTGTGGCAGAGGCAAAGTTGTGGGAGTTTTTTTGCCCCTCTATGAAAGCAGCTGTAGAAAGCACAAGTCATTCGCTAATGATTTCTTACTTAGCAGCATTACATGAGGTATCCTTGGATACCCCTTTCTGTATGTTATTTAATTGAAGTTAGGATTCTCTGGATTATGGACTCTATGCTAATAGGATATTGAAAGTCCAATCCTGTTATTTATGATAAGTTCATAACTATATAATTGAGAGGGGACATGATAGCCCTCTTTAAGTATTTGAAAGGTTGCCACTTGGAGGAGGGCAGGATGCTGTTTCTGTTGGCTGCAGAGGAGAGGACACGCAGTAATGGGTTTAAACTTCAAGTACAACGATATAGGCTAGATATCAGGAAAAAAAATGTTCACAGTCAGAGTAGTTCAACAGTGGAATAGGCTGCCTAAGGAGGTGGTGAGCTCCCCTCACTGGCAGTCTTCAAGCAAAGGTTGGATGCACACTTTTCTTGGATGCTTTAGGATGCTTAGGGCTGATCCTGCGTTGAGCAGGAGGTTGGACTAGATGGCCTGTATGGCCCCTTCCAACTCTATGATTCTATGATTCTATGATTCTATAATATCACTCGCTTTTGGGTTTTTTCTTGCAGGTTTAAGGCCACTCAGGGTTTTTTTAGTAACAGTTGAGAATGTAGGCAAATTATTCTATTCAGGAATGGAGGAAGTGTATTGAATGCCAAAAATTCCTAGCATTATAGGCCAAGTAAACCTTCCCATGAGTTACACTATGAGCAGCACTTAACAGTTATTAATTGTTGTCATCTTGGACTATTGATAAACATCATTTCTTGGCAGCTAATAATTTTGCACATAAGGTATGAAACTAATGCTCCAAAAGTGGTTTTCTTTTTAATTGCAGGCATTTGTCTCATTCTTGCCCATGCCAGATGTATTAGTAACAAAAACTACTACTAATTAATGAGTAAATTATTTCGGCAGTTTAGCTCTGGAAAAAAAATACTTTGGTTAAGAATGAGAATATTTATATTAATAAAGTAATCTAAGAAATATATTCTATAATGTAAGTTTCATCACCAGAATACGGAATTGCATAATAAGGCTGTTGAACAGCTATTGGCTGTCCAGCCAGCAGTGTCCATGCAATCATGAAAGTGTTGACAAACTGTATTCACACACCCTCCACCTTCTTATTCCTTTTAAGGAAAATAAGAAACCTTTGCTATCTGCTCCCAAATGTCTGCAGACATTACAAAATGTGTTTGCAGAGGGAGGTGATAGATTTTCCTCCTTTTTGGTTTTTCACATATTTGTGAGCAGTTGTCATTATTCTTTCCAACACATATACAATGAAACAAAAACTTTGATTATAAAATTAGAGAAATTGTGCAACAGTATAAACATGTCTCTATTTTCTCTAGTTCCATGTTCTTAACAATTCTTAACATTACTAGAAAAATCCCTTGCAAAAATTACCATGCAAAAATGTAGTAGTCTTCAGTCCATGCATTTTAAAAATATTTCTTACAGGGGCGTAGTTGACAATAGTTAGAGATGTGTCTGTCATTTATTAAGTAGGTCCTCTTCTATAAATGTAATCCCAGTGTTTGCTTCTTCTCTCTCCAAATAAGAACATGACGGAACAGCGTAGGATTAACTAGTTTTATCTAAATAACAGATCTACATAATTATTAAATATGCTAACTTATTTTAAAGGGTTGCCTGCTCTAGGCAGTCTAATGATTTCTGTATTTGCTGTGCAGACTTGGCCAGCAACTTCCACTGGTCTTGTTTACCTTCCTCTGCACAAAATGTGCCAAGAGGTGCCGATCCCTTTCTCCCTCCCCCTCCCCATAAGGCTACCACTGGATTTCAAAAGCTATTTACTCAGCACTAAAGTATTTCTTCCCAAACCCACGTCATCATAAGGTTAGTGATGGGCTGTTCTGGCTGCATCCTCCATCATGCCTGGGGCCTTAGAATTGTTGTAGATCATCATTTACCTGTTGTGATCTATCTGCTGTATCTTTGGCAGAACTAGATATGGCCTAAACAGTGAATGACCTTTTTAATTTAAATGCTTTCCTAGTCATATTGTGAGACTGACACCCCCCCCCCCCGCCCATCATGAAAATCCTGCTTGGCCCAATAATAGGTGACTGATCCTGCAATATTCACAGGGTGTGGGCGTGGGTCAGCAGTGGGCCTGGGTGGAAAGGGTGCAGCAAGCTTTTATGCCCCTCCCATTGTGCTTCCCTTTTGGCTGACTCATTTCACCAATCCTACTTCATGCTTTATTTAAACAGAAAGGGCTGGGGCAAACAGATCCCTGCTGTAGTGTCATGCTGTAGTGCAGTGGTTCTCAACCTTCCTAATGCTGCAACCCTTTAATACAGTTCCTCATGTTGTGGTAACCCCCAAACATCAAATTATGCAAGTGTTCTTTCACAGAAATTAAACTGAAACTGACCGATGGCATGAAGATCCAATGTTCCTGATTGTATATAAATTGGTTTTTTCCCAGGGTTTCTCAGTTCAGATCTGCCTCTTGTCCCACCATGCTGATCTCGCTCTTTTCCGCTGCTCCAGATAGATGAACGCTGTATCTCGATCTACCCCACAAGTCTGTTGTGTAGATGGTGCCCTCCCGGCCAAGCTGCTTGCCCTGCCGCAACCCCTGTGAAAGGGTCATTCGATCCCCAAAGGGGTCCCCACCCCCACCTTGAGAACCACTGCTGTAGTGTATTTCTCAAAAACATAATAACAGTTTCATTAAGAAATACATTTGTTTATGCACCTTTGAATTCATCAGTATCCATGTTTTATAATCAATCAAGAGATTTCTAAAAAACATTAAATTTCTTGTGATCATATCTTTGAATGTTACAAGTTAAATTCCTTATCTGTAGGTACTGAGCATATCAAGAAGCCAGTTGGTCTGGATTCCACCCCACTTTCAGGATTTCAAATAAATACTATACAAATCTCAATATTATATAGTCTCATCTACTTGCCAGCTTGCTGCAGTGGTTAGGAGGGCAGACTTCTAATTTTGCGAGCTGGGTTTGATTCCCCGCTCCCCCACATGCAGCCAGCTGGGTGACTTTGGGCTCATCACAGTCCTGATCAAGCTGTTCTGACCAAGCAGTAATATCAGGGCTCTCTCAGCCTCACCTACCTCACAGGATGTCTGTTTTGGGAAAAGGGAAGGGAAGGCGATCGTAAACCGCTTTGAGACTCCTTTGGGTAGTGAAAAGTGGGGTATAAAAACCAACTCGTCTTCATTTTATTTATTTATTTATTTATTTATTTATTTTTATATTTATATACCGCCCTCCCCGGGGGCTCATATCATATCACAGACTTGTGATAAATCTCAGAAGTTTTGTGAAGCCATTTTGTATATTAATATCATCTTAATGATTATGCTGTAACTTGTTTCAAACCAATATTTACTCCCACCCATAGCAATAGTGTGTAAGGGGTGGGAGCGTTGCATCAATCTCAGATGGACTGGAGGGCTAGAGTCCTGCAGCAAGAAAAGGATGAAGTCACCCATTTTTCTATTTGCGTAAGTGTAGTTCTGCCTAGAGGTTGATTCCCCACTCCCCACAATCCATGTGAAAGTACATCTACAAGCATCCTGTGACCCCCACCCCCCCGCCACTATCTTTTCAATATCTGAAATTGAAGTTGGCAGGAAATGCTTCATTTGAGAAAGTTCAGTAAGCTTATATGCACCCCCTACACTTCCCTCTCTCAGAGGTGAGATTTTTCTTTCCCTTTTGTGACTCTTTTTATGCCCACTGCAGGGCTCTTTGCTCTGTGGGTTTGAATAAACTGGTGATCCGGGGCCCACAGGAGGATTGTCTGGCCTCGACCAGGGCCAGGGCCTTTTCTGCCCTGGCTACTGACTAGTGGAATGAGATCCTGGAAGAGCTAAGGACCTGCAAGATGGAGCTCTTCTGCCAGGGTTTTAGTTGAGGCCAGGCAGATAGACGATCTTGCCCCTCCTCAGAGACTTCCCTATAACATCATTTCTGAAGGCTGGGTACACTGAGGGAAGCAGGGGGGAGGTTTTTGGCTTTGATTATAAACTGCAGGTGAGTGGAGTTTTTATGTTTTTATTGTTGCTGTTTTACTCTTGTTAGCCACTGCGAGCTGGCAATCCAGGAACAGTGGCCTAAAAATGTAATATTAAATTAAAATATTTGATTATATTTATTATTTGAAAATATTTATTATTTGAAAGTGATGTGTCTTCCATTTTATTTGCTGATGAATGATAAGGATTACTCAGTTTTATTAACTGAGATTTACCATAACCAGCTACTTCCCATCCTACCTTTGATGTGAGTGGTTTCTGAAGCAGAAAGCACGTGAGGCTGATAGCACATATTGAGTGTTTTATTTTCTTGAGCTACACGATGAACAGTAGCCCTTTCATCCCTTTAACAAATTGATTTGGGCATTTGAGTTGAGAGATTGTCTATACATGCTATTCAGGTAGACCTTCTCTTTATTATCTGCACTAGCAGATAATGGAAATTTATGTTTTAGTGAGATTTTATAGCCTAAAAGCTGAATATACGTAGGGTTATGCCACACATTATGGAAAATGTTTCCTAAACATCTCCACCAAGTGCAGGTTCCAGATGAATATCCATTATAATTGCATATTTATATCTGTCTGGGAAGCAGGAAGGAAAAGGTGTGATGGACATAAAGTGGAAAAAGACCTTTACTTTTCAGTACAAACTTTATTACAGTCGTTCAGACCAAGTTGCATGAAGTTTATGCTACTTTAGAGCATCGGATTTTTATGGTGGCAGCACAAAACTTAGCAAGCTGAGTTGTCACCTGGGGGGACTCATCACTTAGCAGCCTCTTTGCTCGATCTACATCATGATGTTCTGGCAACTTTTTAAGGAGTGGTTCAATCAAGTTGCTACAAATATCTACATAAGCAGTGCAGTGGAACAATAAATGCTCTCTTGTGTCAATTTCGCCACTCCCACAAAAACATTGTCTTAGTGTAAGGGGAATGTTCTTATAGCGACCCTCTACAAGAGCGAAAGGCAAGACGAAGCATCTTGCAAGGGTAAATGTTCTTCTTTGCTTACTTATTACCAGCTGAGACAGATAAGTGGCAGGGGCCAAAACATATCTTGTTTTAACTGGGGCCAAAAAAGTTGGAGCTTTACTCAGGTCCAGTTGACGTCGATTGTCTTGTATCCGCTACTTAACTAATGATGCAGCTTGATCATGAGCTAATTTGGATAACAACTGTATGGAGAAGCCCAGACTTTGGATTCCTCTGTGAACGGCCTTACTCCAAGAAGATTGGAAGTTGTCATTCAGGGTTAAAGAAACTATACTCTGTGGGTTATGTATTAATTTCAGCCACATTCCTGTTGCTGACAGGCAGATTTTGTCTTGGACCATTAACATTCCTGTTTCCAGACGCACCATGGAGTTGGTTACACAGCATGGAAGTTGGAGGAGTACTCAAAGGAATTCAAGCTTGATAGTATCTGATATTGGAGCACCCAAAAATGCACCGTGAGTTGGGCTAGAGATTTAGCAGAGTATAGTTTCAGGGCTGCTAGTATAAAGAATACCGGTAGGTATTGAATATATTGAAATTTGATATTTGCTGATCGTTGCCATAGTTCTGATGTATATGAATAATGGATGCTCTTTGCTCCAGAGGCTTGAATATATACACCTAAATATTTAAATTTGGTTACTTGTTCAATTTTGTACCCATTGAGCATCCCTGTTCTAGATTTTGGATGTTTGCCAAATGCCATGGCCTTGGTCTTCTGGTAGTTAATTTCAAGGTGTTCTTTTTTACAATGTTGGGCAAGTTTTTTGAGCATTCACCTAATCCCTATGGGGGTTCTTGAAAGAAGAACTACATCATTGGCATAAAGCAGTATAGGGATTGGGCAACCAGCTAATATTGGGGGATGCAAGTCTGAATCTCGAAACACTTGGATCAAATCATTTATATAGAAGTTGAAAAGTGCAAGAGCTAAGACACAGTCTTGCTTGACATTTTGAAGGTATTAATTGGGTCAGTTAAATGTCCTTGTTTGCTACATCTTACTCTAAGAGCCGTGTTCTGGTATAAAGATCTAATGAGAATCAGAAGCCTTCGATCAATTGAAGTGGACTCTAGCTTTTCCCAGAGACGAGCTCTGGAAATAGAGTCAAATGCTGCTTTGAAGTCTACAAAGACAGCATATAGTGAGGCAGAACTAGTAGAGGTATATTTCTCTATTAGATGCTGGATAGTTAAACAATGATAGTTAAACTATGTGAATTTCTAAGAAAAGGCCCCAGAAATTCATACAGTTTTTTTTTCTGAGGACTGCAATTATTACAGACCTTTACTGTAATAATTGCAGTCCTCAGAAAAAGAAAAAACTGCATGGATTTCTGAGGCCTTTTCTTAGATAGTCACATAGTTAGGGAAGTCATTCCCAAACAGGATTACCAGTAACCCCAAGGTTACTCCAGAGCCCCAGAAGGGTTACTCCAGTTGCTGGGATTTAATTTTTAAAAAATATATTTATTTTTTTTAACTGACCCTGGAGGACAAAGTGGCTTTCTGCTCATTTGTCTGATCTGTGGTGGCCTTGTTGAATTCAACGGAAAAGGAATGAAGGGAAGAGCTGAATCTGCTGCACTCCCTCATTGGTTCCTCCCATTTCAACTCACAGAATTTCTTCTTAAAGCTCTGCTGACAGAAGATGACTGGAGGAAAGCTGTTTAAACAAAGGATTCAGATATTCAAGCAGGAGAGAACTGGGTCCAATGCCACAAAATCTACCCTCCAAAGCAGCCGTTTTCTTCAGGTAAACTGATTTCTGTAGTCTGAGCTGGAATTCCAGGGGATCCCCAGGTCCCACCTGGAGGCTGACATCCCTAGCTGAGATCTACTGTACCTGGATCCAGTGTAAGAACTATGCACAGCCTGGATGAGGATTCTTTTCTTCCCAGGTTTCCTCTTACCCTGGTAGCTGTTTCTTACCCTGGGACAATATATTCTCAGGTCTTGCTAGGATTGCCAATCTACTGGTGGTGCCTGGAGATCTCCCAAAGTTACAAGTGATCTCCAAATAACAGATCATTTCCCCTGAGGATAATTGCTGCTTTGCATGGTGGGTTTTATGACAGCTGAGATGAATGTTTCCTTGTTTTTGAAACTAACTTCTTCTATTTTATTAGTGACTAGAAAATAAGCCCGCTGTAATCGGAATACAGCGGGCCCTAGCAGGGCTGTCGAGGTTGGAGTTGCTGCAGGGCGAGAGAATGTATTGGAGGATGGGTGGCGGGCATCCTGTGAGGTGGCGGCGCGTCGTGGGCCCCCCGCCCCGCGGCCTACCATATTTAGTGGCCGTGAGGCAGGAACTGTCGGCAGGCGGCCTATAGTGAGGAGACTGCTATTGGCTGTAGGCGCGGCTGGGCGAGCTTCGGGCGTCAAGTGCGCGGGGTGGGTGGTGGCGGTGGTGCAGCACAGAGGCTGCGCCGATGCGGGAGCGTCATGCGGCAGCGGGTGGGGCCACGGGGCGCTCCCAGCTGTGGGTCCCGGTGGCGAGTTTCGGGCGTCGGGTAGGTGTGTTGGATTGCACCGCCGCTCCAGCACAGGGGTCAGCCGGCCGCTCGTGGCAGCTTGGGCCAGCGGGCCAGCTGAGCTGTGCGCGGGTGGGGCACGGTGATGGGAGGGCGTCTGGCGGTGGCGGTTTGCAGTATGGGCCGCTCCCAGCTGTGCAGGCCGGGGGCGAGCCATTGCATGTGAAGGCGCGGCTGCCGACGGTGCCGGCGCCACGGGCGCAGCAGCTGAGCCCTCGTTGTGTGGCTGGGCGGGCGGCAGCGACGGCGATAGGAGGCCGTTTGGCAGCGGCGGGTCGCGCTGCGGCCCACTCCCGGCTGTACAGGCCGGCAGCAAGCCATTCTGTGTGGAGGCGTGGCCGCAGGCGGAGCTGGTGCCACGGCTGCAGGGGCTGGGCCCTCACTTTGTGGCGGGCAGGCGGCGACCTGCCCTGGCGATGGCGAGGCAGGTAATGGCGGCGGGCAGCCGCAATCGAGCGAAGTTGGAGGGGGCAGTTTGGGAGGCGGTTTGTGCCATGAGGGCGGTGCGTACCTTTTTTTCCAGAACTTGGTTTTCCGGAACTTGGCGGCGGCGACTTCTGGGTTGCTCCGTCGGGGCTGCGGTCGCAAAGCTTGTATTCCTGTCATCTTGTGGCTGGCTGCACTGGGGGGGGGGGATATGTAGTTGTGGCATTGGCAGTTGGCGGCGCCGGGGGCATCAGGCCGCCGGCAAAGAAGCAACTGCGAGCCGCACTGCGCGCGTCTCGCAGTTGCTCGGGGCTAGGAATTGGAGGGACCAATCGGCAGGCGCTTTGCGCCTGCCGGTTGGTCCCCCCGATTGTCTGTCCGGAGGAAGGGTCCAATATGGACCCTTCCTCATCCCGGACACATCCCGCCTCAGAACGCCTTACTGTTTTATTTAGTCCGTGGCGCCGCAGTGTTAAGATGCTATGCCACTATAAACATGTGACAAAAAGCTAATCTCTGTTCCTCACATAAATAAACTTTGTACTTCTACTGAGAATTACCAAGAGGCATTTACAATAAATGGCTGGTGAATGAAATACCTTTTTTGTCACATATGACATCATTAACTGCTAGCAAGTTTGACCTTCATCAAGGGAAAGAAAAAGAAATCATGTAATCTGTTCCTTTGTGTAGGTTTAAATTAATGCATTTGGGGGGGATGAATGCGCATGCTTCTCTTAGTTGAATGTTCTAGAAATCCGTCACGTGTATATATAAGACAAAGTACGTTGAGTATTGTTACTAGTTCACCTTAGCTTAGGTCTTTTTTTAAAGCCTAGCTCATTGTGAAAGTGGCCGGTCCACTGCAGGGGGCCTGGAACCTGAGAAGAGCTCCTAAAAGGGCTGTGGCAAAAGAGAGAGAGAGATTGGCTGCTCTAGACCATACTCAGAACTCTTTTGTGGCAGCCTGTTGAAGAGAGACTATCCTTCAAGGTGGATGGTCCACTGTTACTCATTGGGGCATGTAAATTATATTGAGTTGATTACTTACGTAGTTCATGTGATATTTTCGGTGATGGGTCTTTCCATACCCTCATGCCAAGAAATCTGTTTGCTGTGTCATCAGCCCAAGGTCTATTTAATCTTAGTCTTTTTACATTCAAACCTAATCTTGTACCACAGAGTCACAGCCTCTTCTAATTGAAGAGTCCATGCTAAGTTCCCTCCAACACAGTTTAAACCCTTTGAACTATCTCGTGTTCCATGAGAGCCAGTTTGGTGTAGTGGTTAGGAGTGTGGACTTCTAATCTGGCATGCCGGGTTCGATTCTGCACTCCCCCACATGCAGCCAGATGGGTGAGCTTGGGCTCGCCACAGCACTGATAAAACTGTTCTGACCGAGCAGTGATATCAAGGCTCTCTCAGCCTCACCCACCTCACAGGGTGTCTGTTGTGGGGAGAGGAAAGGGAAGGTGACTGTAAGCCGCTTTGAGCCTCCTTCGGGTAGAGAAAAGTGGCATATAAGAACCAACTTTTCTTCTTCTTCTTCTTCTTCTCGCAAGAAATGAGATATTTTGTTTTATTCACTCAACAAGTATTCATAAGCTGTGCACAAATAGTCAATGAACTTCCATGGTAGGGTAGACTCCCCCATGAGATAATCTCAAAATTTATCTTGAGAGCCAGTGTGCATGGCATGCTAAACCTGAGAAACTTGAAACAGTCTTGTTATTTGAAAGAATCTGATTTCAAATAAAATAACATCAATGTTGACTTGATTTAAAGTAATGCCAAAATTCCAAATCTACCATCAGTTTTGCAAATTCAAGATGTATGGGGACACAGAAACACATATTACATTTTGCACTAATCTGTTTAAATAATGCATTTGATGTCATCCTTTTTATAGTGCTTCTATTTTTACAACAGCCACGAGGCAGAGTCTGATATTATCTCCACTTAGTATTTTTAATTTAGTAGCATGGTGAGTTACCAAATGACCTGGCCATGGGCACACATGGAGTCTATGTCAGAGCTGGTAATTTAACTCTCTTCTTCTAAATTCTAGTACACAGCTTTAACACAAAGGCATTACCAAATGTGTTTATCTGATTTAGTACTTTGTTTCTTGGTTTGGTACAGGGTTTCACAACTTTAGAGTAAAGACCTAGGAAGGCAGCAAAGAAACAGACAGGTAAAGCTGCTTCTGTGTTTCTGGAAAATATTTTCTGAGCTACACACTTGAATTATTCAATCTGATAATTCAGTCCTAGCCACACATATTCAGAAGTTAGTGGTATTGTATACAATGGAAAATTGGCAATTCATCCTGAACCATGAACTTACCACTATCTATTCAAGACAAGACTGGCCCGAACACCACACTGGGAAGGGGGCCAAATTAAAATGGTCAGCCCACAGTGGCTTATGGATCTACTGGATTCCAGGATGCTCCAGGGGATTTTAGGATTTCAAACTATGTTCTATTGAAGTTGTGGTGAGGGTTTGGAATGTGAAACTCCTTGAAGTTATCATCAGAGTTGCTTCTTGTTGAAATCTTCTGTCTTGCTGCTGTAACTTAGCACTCTCTTTTAATATGAAGCTGGACATCCTGAAGAGAGCCAGGACTCAGGAGATATCTAAAACTACACACTTACAGAGCACTCATAGTGAACCTGACAGAACATGCGGTAGAGCAGCCATTCTCAATAGGGGCCATATGGTCTCCTGGGCGGCCCCGGCAAATTTGAAGGAGGGCACAGACTGAAAAATATGAGAAAGAAAGCCAAAGGATTTATGGGGGGCTCTGGTAACTGAGCCGATTAAATATCCTTTTTGTCACATATGATGTCATTAATTGTTAGAAAGTTTGACCTTCATCAAGGTGGGGAAAAAGAAGCCATAACATTCCTTTGTGTGTGCTTGAATTAACATAGTCAAGAAAAAAAAAATGAACGCACATGCTTTTTTTGATCAAATGCTCTAGAAATTTGGCTCACGTATATATAAGACAAGGCACATTGAGTATAATTATTTCACACTTAACTTAGGCTTTGTAAAGCCTTGCTCATTGCATGAGACCCTGGAAACTGAGAAGAGCTCCTAAAAGGGCCATGGCCCCAAAAAGATTGTGAATGACTACTCTAGGGCCCATTGTAAGACCTATGAAGCACTGATGGCAACAGAAATGTTGCTTCTCTACTAACAGTGCCAGAAATGTTGCTTCTCTACTATCATGACCCATTCTGATTGTTTAAGGCAGTGGTCCCCAAGCCCTGGATCTGTGGCCCGGTGCCGGGCCACGAGAGCTTCGCACCGGGCCGCAGCTCCCTCTCCCCTGTAGCGAGAAGCTCACCAGGCCGCGAGCAAAGCGGTCGCCAAAGCGGCCGATTAGCTTGTGGCCTGGCAAGCTTCTTGCTGCAGGAGGCGGGGAGAGGGAAGCGCGGCCGCTGGCATGCCAGCGGCGCAAACGCATATGTGCGGACCTGCTGCGCATACGTGTTTCTGCCCCACTGGGCGGCAAACGCACGCATGTATCAGTTTCACGCATGTGCTCATGCACAGAGCCGCCGCACACGTGCATTTGCGCCCTGCTGGAAGCGCAAATGCACATGTGCAGAGGCCCCCGCGCATGCACACATGCGCGAAACTGCCGCATGTGTGCACTTGCGGCCCCGTCAGGTGCAAACACACATGGATGGCAGGTCTGCACATGCGCGTTTGCGTGGGGCTGCCGCGCATGCACGGGGCCTCGGGTCGCCCTCTCCTCTCATCCATTGGCAGTGGTCCACAACCTGAAAAAGGTTGTGGGTCACTGGTTTAAGGCATTTTGGCACCTGTTATATCAGAGCCTGGTTCAGAAATAATTAGTTGTGATATAATTTGATAAAATTTTGCAAATACATGCTAATCCAGATCCTCGTTGTAAGATAGGTCAGTCAGAAGGAATGGATAATAAAATGTCTGGTCTGTTTAAGGAATATATTTATCCAGTTACGATGGTGAATATTGACAGAATCCTAGGATCTGTGAAGGCAACTCTTTGTGCTCTGTACCCTTGCCCATCCTGACTGCTTAAATCATATAAGGACCACATCAGCATCTTAAATGTCTAGCTCAGAGCATCTTCCCTCAGCCACTCAAAGAGGTGGCTGTCCATCCACTTCTTTAGAACCCATCCATACAGAAAAATGCTGTGGCCAATTATCACCTATTCTCCAGTCTACCATTTCTGGGAGAAGAGACTGAAAGAGCAGTTAGCTGACCAGCTCCAAGTCTTTCTTGGGTAGCTCAGTCTGGCTTCAGGCCAGGATATCAGACAGAACAGCTCTATTGGCTTTGATTGGTGACCTCCATCTGAATGCCGACAAAGGCTATGTTTCTTTGTTTCCCCTACTGGACTAATCGGGACCATACCATATTGTTTTTGGAGGCAGAAGTAGGTATCAGTATGTGCATTGAACTGGTTCAAATAATTTCTCATGGATTGGACTCAAAGGGTTCTGTGGATCAGTAGTCCCCAACCTTTTTATCACCGGGGACCACTGAGGCCCGGTGGGGGGGGGGTAGTTTATTCCTCTACTCTCAACCACTGCCCTAACGCTCTCTGATAGCTATGGTAATGTTTAAACATCCCTTCAAAATAATACAGACACGCCACAACAATGAAGTGTGTTGTAAAGGGCTGGGGGGGATGAAGTAAAGGGCCGGGGCGGGGGGGAGAAGGTGTCCTTCGGGGTCCACCTCCAATTAGTCGAAGGACCACATGTGGTCCGCGGCCCACAGGTTGGGGATCGCTACTGTGGAGCTCAGTCCTATCCTCATTCTATTCACCCTATTTCTATTCTATTCAATCTGTTTATAAAGCCTTTAGGACAAGTCTTATGCCATTTGTGGGTTGGCTGTGATAAATATGATGACATCCAGCTTTATATCTCCTTAGTCAAAGCTCCTAGTGATGCACTATAGGTCCTGAATCACTGCCTGTCTGCTGTTGTTAAATGGCTGAGTGAATAAATTGAAATAAAATCCTGACAAGGCAGAGGGAATACTATTTAGGAAGGCAGAAACTATGAAGGCCATTATGCTTTTCCACCTTCAGTAGGGTTGAGCTGACCTTCACTGACTCAGTTCAGAGCTTAGGGTTTAGACTGGAATCGACATTACTTCTGGAGAAGCACGATAATGCATATGCAAAAAAGTTTTTTACCAAATTGGTTTAGTATGGAAGATGTTCCCCTACCTTGTCTTATTCACTTGGATCAATGCCCCAGTAACATCAAGACTAGGCTACTATTGTGACCTCTACATTGGTCTCCCCCCCTAGTTAGCTTGGAGACTCCAGCTAGTGAAGAATGATGCAGCAGGGTTATTATCAGGAACTAGGCATAATATGCATCTTAGCCCCATCTTGTAGTCACTTCACCATCAGCCCATCAGTTACTGGGTTCAATTGATGGCATTAGCTATAACATACAAAATTGGATCCTCATATCTGTAAGACTGCCTCTCCAGACAGCTTCCCTCATCTGGACAGGACCTTCTGTAGGCAGAACCACCAGCCTGTATGAACTCTAGGAAGACTCAGTAATCAAGAAGACTCAATTATTGACACCTCAGGTGACACCTCAGGTAAAAGAAGGACCTACTGAGACCTGGGAGAATGGGTGTTCCTCCAAGTTTACAATAGTAGACTAGATCAGTGGTCCCCAACCTTTTTATCACCGAGGACCGGTCAACGCTTGACAATTTTACTGAGGCCCGGGGGGGTAGTCTTTTGCCAAGGGACGTCACCGTTGCTATCTGAACCCCTGCTCCACTTGCTTTCCTGCCGGCACCCCTGACTTCCCGCCGCCTGCTGGGGGCCGCTGCCAGCAGCAGCTGTGCAGTGCCATGCTGAGGGGGAGCCCCAGCCATGGCAGCTGCTGGAGAGCACCAAAGGTGAGCCGGCGGCAGAGTGGTAGGTCAGCCCCCAAGGCAGCAGCCGGGGAGGACGACAAGCCGCGGCCCGGTACCAACTGATCCACGGACCGGTACCTGTCCCCGGCCCGGGTTGGGGACCACTGGACTAGATGGAGCTCTCCCTCTCTCCCTTACCATTGATCACCAGTCACCAATTGCTGCTTATTTGGGTTTTTACCCCAATTTTCCCCACTTTTCTTTGTAGCTGCTTAGGCTCATCTGCAAATAATGATGGAGGAAGCAGGTGCTCTAAGTCTAAGAGACTATATGAGACTAGTCCTTGCACATAAGAGGTAGTAACTGACAACTTTTGGAATTGGGTAGGAGGAAATTCTGGTACTGTTATTTTCCCAGGTTAATGAAGGCAGTGTGGCTGCTGCTGTCTACAGCACTGTCTGTTTGAAAGGTTCCTACTACATTTTGTAAGATCAGTTGCTTTAATTCTTTAACTGCCAACTCTGCAAATGACCCAAAGTACTTGTAGTTTCTGTAACAAGCTGTATTTCCAAAACTCACTGTTAAAACTGTTCTCTAGTTTTCAGCATGTTAGCCAAAGAATAGGAAACAGTGGAACACGCAGATGCTTAGAGTTTCAACTATAGCAATAATCTGTAATCCAAGAAAGGGCTCTTAAACACACAAACACACATCTGGGCTAAAACATCAATGTGATGTTCTGGCATTGTTAGGACATGACAGAACCATACCCCGTTATGAAGGTGCAAAAATTTAAATGTTAAAAACCATCATGTAAGAATAAATACTCAGGATCAAATGTAAGGTGTATGAACAGCTTAGATAATTATACAGTAATTTAAATTACAAGAAAGTGACTAGGAAAGTGTTGTTTAGAATGTTCAGTTTTTCAAAGTCCTCCGTGCATCTCACAAGAAAAGCCTACTAGGGATACACCAAAATGCTGATGCTCTGAGAAATGTAAGCTGTTCTTCCAGAAAATAAGGATGTTCACATAGGGTGGTTCAGAATACATAACAAGAAGCTCTTAGGCTTGAAATGAATGCAAATATTAGGATGCAGAGTTTACATTTCTGAAGGCCAAAGGAAATGAGTGTATGGAAACAAACCCCAACTGGTTGAAGAGCACGAAGACAAGGAATGCTGAAAATGCTGTGCCTGGTTTAACAGCTGTAGTTTTTAAGCATTCTGTCTATACAGAAATGGCCTAGAAAAACCTTTGATGTGTCAATTTAGAGGCCAGCTGTTTACAGTTTCTTCACATTTCCATTTTATAGCCTCAATTGTCGTGATTAATTGATAATATAGTAAACCATACATCCATACAGTAGTGTTAGAATGAGCTAGAACTGGATTTGATTGAATGACCCTCACAGACAGGGCCGGTTCCAGGCATTGGGGGCCCCTAGGAGGAGGATGCATATAGGTCCCCATCCGCCCACCACCAGGCCCTGCTCTTCTTTCTCCCCCAACATCTGCATCTCCCCTCTTCTCATGTGTCCTCCTCCTGCTTGTAGATCGCATGGCCTATTCTCAGTTGCCTTCACCACCTGGACATGCTTTTTTCAAAAGTATTGTTCAGTGTTTGCTGCTTGGAGTGCTGCCAGCATTGCCACCAGAATGCCATCACTGTGCACCCATGTGTCCTTCCTCAATGATCCTGGGCCTTTGGGAGTACAAGTACAGATAGGGGGTGAGGAACTGTGTAGGTGGGGATAGTGGCAATGGGCTTCATCAGATGTTTGGGGTCCTGGCAGCTGACCCACCTCCGAATATGCCAATTCTGTGAGGAACAGATTAATGTGCCTGTTGTATTTCCTGAATTGTTATAAAGGGTAATGCCACGTTGCAAGCATGGTAGCTGCAAAAGGAGCAGTGCAGCCAGGTAGGACCGGCTGCAGCTTATTTCATTTATTTATTTACTTATTTATTGTATTTTAATTACTTATTTATTTCTTTAAATTATTCCCTGCCCCTCCCAGAACCGGCTCATGGTGGGTGATAATCAGTCTGTTAAAAACCCTATAAAACCCCATTAAAACCCTCTGGACATAAAACATGCAGTAACAAACCCCACAAAAGGTTAGAACATGGCAGAATTTAATCTATAACCACCACTACCCCACTAACAACTAACTGAGGGGTAGGAAGAGGGATCATAGGTGGTACAATGCTATCTTGCTTACACCTCTAAACACTGGGGAGCCCAACAGATCTTTTGCCATGCCGGCTTCAAGTATAAACCTGGCTGAAGAACTCCATTTTGCTGGCCCTGAGGAATGCCAAAAGCTCTCGCAGGGCCCGCAGCTTCTTTGGGAGCTAATTCCATCAAGGCTCACTCCAAGTCCCAAAGCCATATTGAAACGGGAGGGAGGGAGAGAGGATGGCAGTGCTGGTGGCTACCTGTTCTTCCTACCTCCATCCTTCATGGGGACAGAGCAGAGGAAGGAATGTTGTGCTCCAATTTGTGACAAAATAGGAGGGAGGAACTGCCATGGAGCTGCCAGTTTCTTAGTCTTCTTCCCGCTGTTCTGTGGTGGGGGTGTAGCAGGTTTGGGGGAAAGCAGGATGGGCAAACCTCCATATCTTGAGCTTCTACAAAGCCAAAGGGAAAGAGTGGGGTGATGTTGGAAGCCACCTGCTGTCTCCCCCCCCCTTCTTTCTGTTGGTGAGGTGGGGGAAGGAAGGCCAGGCACGGTGCTGCTCCCACTGCAGAACTGGAGAGAAGGAGAAGATCCTGGTGCAGTGGATCTAACAATCACCTGCTTTTCTTCCCTCCCTCTTTCATGGGGGAAGGCAGGTGAGGTGATCAAGGTGACCTGGATGGTGGTGCTGGGGCCACTCCTTGGGGCTGTTACCTGTCCTGGCAAGCATCTTTTAAAAATGTCTCCAAATTCTTAGGGGAATTCTGCAACCAGCTCCAACTCGCGTTATTCCCACTGAATGGGCTACCGCTAAAAAAAAAAAAAGCGTCCTACCTTTGTTTTGCATGCAGCCTTTCCCCCCCGCTATTCTTCAGCTTCCGGTTTGGCCGGTGGGTAGAGCAAGGCACCTGTTTTATATAGCGATTAATCCCACCTTTCTCTATCAAAGCTGGCGAACCAACCAAATGTCATGATGTTCTGGAGCCTCCAACTTAACCCTTTCATTTATTTTTTTTAAAAAATTTACACGTATAAATGCATAAACAAGGATTCAAATGTGCATAGGGCTCTTCAAGCCCTATTTATGCTAGTGATCGCGCCTATGCTTATGCATTTACACATATGTAAAAAGTAAATTTTTAAATTAAAATCACAGTTCAAGCACAGGACATTTGGAGGGGAATGCTTTCAGCCACTATGAAAGGGGGAGTGGTTTTTCAGCAAGATTGCTAGGGCAAGCTGCATAAATGCCTCCGTGTTGCCTCCGTTTTTTTAAAATTAGGCAGTCCCGTCTCCCGGAAGTAGGGAAGGAGGCGGGACTGAAGTTGTGTTGAATTGGAGGGCAACTAGCGCTGTTTTTACAACGCACGTGTGTTTGGCGGGTGTGCTGCTGCTTGCTCGCAGCAGGCACACGCTTTTTTTGGAGATAATCCACTTTTCTGAATTTCCCAGCTCCTGCTACAAACAGAACGATGTAGCAGGAGCTTGGCGAGGAGTTGGCGAATTGTGCACGATGTCGTGCATAATTTTTTTTAAAAGCATCCATGAAAGGTAAGACAATCGCTAATTAAACTTGTGCTGAATGGACCTTATGGATTGATTGATATTTATTTATTTTGAGATTTTTATACATGTGCATGGTCACCTCGGGGCAGTTCTCAAGAACTCATAAATATACATCCTTTCAGTAATCAATAAAAGTTAAAACATTAAAAACAATGATTAAAATTCTTATGGCTTGATTTCAGAACCAGGGTATGGTGTTCACTATAAGTTCCTGACAGTACATAGAATAGCTAGATTTAGTCTACTAGCACCTTTTAGACCAACAAAATTTGTGGGACAGCTAGTTCAATTCATTACCTGCTTGGTAACAGCACGTCCTCCTAAGCAGAATTTCACCTTTCTAAGCCCACTGATTAAGAGCCTCTTGTGGCGCAGAGTGGTAAAACAGCAGATTTGCAGTCTGAAGCTCTGCCCATGAGGCTGGGAGTTCAATCCCAGCAGCCGGCTCAAGGTTGACTCAGCCTTCCATCCTTCCGAGGTCGGTAAAATGAGTACCCAGCTTGCTGGGGGGTAAACGGTAATGACTGGGGAAGGCACTGGCAAACCACCCTGTATTGAGTCTGCCAGGAAAACGCTAGAGGGCATCACCCCAAGGGTCAGACATAACCCGGTGCTTGCACAGGGGATACCTTTACCTTTTAAGCCCACTGATTACTCTTAGAAAGGTGGAGGCCTACTTAGGACAGCCCTGTAACTCTGTATGTGGTCACCTATTGTAGTAACCAGAGGTCGCTATGTATTCTGAAGAGATAGCGAAGCTCATTTGCCCTAAACAGCAATGGTCTTTAATTCCATACTTTTAAAAAGCTCACCATTTTTTAATACTGAGTGCACTGAGCACCTTTTGCTCTCAGTATATGGGTGGTCAGGTATGCGGAGACACAAGATGTGTGTGTTTGTGTGTGCTCTTTCTGCCTAGTGCTTTTGTTCAAGACGAGGAAGTTGATAAATGCTCCTCATTGTCAGTGTAAATCTGCAGTCAACCGAAAGTCTAAATGATAAATTATAGATGAGTGTACCTGAGGGGGCTGAGATGACTGCTATCAGATCTGTGCGATGTTAGACTTTGAAAAGGATGCCTGGAGAAAAGGAAGTCTTGAATAATTAACAGCCTTGTATATGGGTTGGGGAGGCAGCTTTGGCCTACATACTGCAAGCATTTTCCTTTATGTTAAAGGGAGAGGAGAGACTCTGGTACTTGCAAGCCATACACACCAGAGGAGGCTGCGGTGCGCTTGTGTTAATGTTCAAGCATTGTTCTGGGCATTCTTCTAATAAGACTTTCAGTCGGCTCAAACTGTGTTGATGCAGGGTTCTGACAAGATGAACAAGGAATTAAACAGTTTCACTAGTCCATTATGTTTTATGGAAGTTGTATCCCTTATCTGCAGTAAATATATTGATAATGAAATGAAATCTCAGTTACTTGTTAGAAACTATCACTCAGAGGAAGTTTACAATGTGTAGTATGGCTTTGTGCAATTGAAGTAATCAGTGATAAAGTCTTTGATATTTTTATTGACATCTTTATAAGTACTATTAATTTTTTATTGTGAGATGACAGATTTGCTTTTACACATTTACTGCATGAATTGTTACAGAGGTTACAATATATATGCGATCTACATATTTCTTGCTTGGATCCACAATATGATTTCTGTGGATGGGTTTTCTGTATGTGGGAGAGGAGCATCATTGAAAATTGCCCCGCCATTTCTATGGAAAGGCTTCTGTAGATCTAAGCCTCTGCCTAAGGAATATTCAATAAATTTTTAGTTCCCCCACATACAGACCTTCTTATAAATTACTGTAAGTATGTGTGTCTTCTTAGAATCAGAAATATGGTTGCCAGCTTTGAGTTGCAAAGTCCCTGGGATTTTGGGGGTTGATCCTGGGAAGGGCTTGGGGGCTTCAATGGGATATCATGCTAGTGGCATTGAGTCCATCTTTCAGAGCAGCCATTTTATCCAGGGGAACTGATCTTGATCGTCTGTAGATCAATTGTCAGTCAGTCAGTCAGTCAGTCAGTCAGTCAGTCAGTCAGTCAGTGTGTTTATTCGGTCAATTGACCCATATAAAAGATACATCTGCAGAAACTGCAACAATCAATGATAGAAGTAAATAAATATGATGGTACATAAAAATATTAAGGTAATAAAACAATGTTTAAAACAATGCACTGTTGGAATCAAATATAATGATATTGTAGGTAGGGGGGGAAGAGCTATAACATGTAAAGAAGAAGGGGAAATAAAGCTCAAATCCATGACCCAAGTGGTAAGGTGGCATTTACCTATCCATTATTATAGTTTGGACATTCTTTTTGATCTTATTCTAGTAGAGATGTAAAGAAATGTTGCTACCATGTTGGAAATAAGTGAGTCTTTATCCCTTAGCAAAAATTTAACTAGAGTGTCACTATTATGAGAGGACAAAGGTGAATATCTGATGTAATGGGATAGTAAGGGTAGGATTAAATATTTTTGGATGCCTTCAAAAAGATCTGTTTCGTAGAACCCCTACCTCATCTACTATGTAATTAGTTGGGGGAAATTAGACAATAATGTGTTTTAACTTGTCATTATTTTTAATGATGTTGTTTCCTGTCCTGAGCTGTATTAGAAGTGCGGGCTAGGAAAATATTTATTTATTTAGAGGGCAATGATATAATGTTGGTTTCTTCTATCTATCTATCTATCTATCTATCTATCTATCTATCTATCTATCTATCTATCTATCTATCTATCTATCTATCTATCTATCTATCTATCTATCTATCTATCTATCTATCTATCTATCTATCTATCATCTATCCATCTATCCATCTATCCATCTATCCATCTATCCATCTATCCATCCATCCATCCATCCATCCATCCATCCATCCATCCATCCATTAGATTTTTATACTGCCCTTTCATACGGCTCAGAGCAATTCACAGAAAACATTGCAAGAGTAGTACATAGAACAGTCTAAATGCATAACACAGTCATAAATAACATATCAACAATAAACTAACAGTGGCTTCAACTAGAACAACAACTCAAGTAGAACAACAACCCCCAGGGAGATCAGGATGTTTCTGGACATGGAGGGAGTGTCTGAGGGGGGGACCAGCAGATGTTGTTGGGTCGGTCGGATTCAAGTGAATACCTGGTGGAGGAGCTCAGCAAAATTATGGGAGTTCAGGCAGGGCCCTGATCTCTTCAGGCAGCTTGTTCCACCAGGTGGGGGCCTGGACAGAGAAAGTTCTGTCCCTTGTTGAGGACCAACGTGCTTCTTTGGGGCCAGGGATCACTAGCCAGTTGGTTTTGGCGGAGCGTAGTGCTCTTTTGATGGTGTAGGCAGAGAGACAGTCTCTCAGGCACACTGGGCCCAGACCACGTATGACCTTGAAGGTGAGAACCAAAACCTTAAGCCTGATCTGGAATTCAGTTGGGAGCCAGCTGAGCTGTTTGAGTAAAGGCCGAATATGA
This sequence comes from Paroedura picta, assembly GCF_049243985.1. Classification (NCBI taxonomy): domain Eukaryota; kingdom Metazoa; phylum Chordata; class Lepidosauria; order Squamata; family Gekkonidae; genus Paroedura; species Paroedura picta. The sequence continues at coordinate 53,508,809 of NC_135371.1, read as the reverse complement.
GATCTCCAAGGTATATTAGTGAGAATCCTGGCTGCATCGTTCTGCACCAGTTGTAGTTTCCAGATCAAGGATAAGGGTAGGCCTGCATAGAGTGAGTTGCAGTAGTCCAGTTTAGAGGTGACTATCACATGGATCACTGTGGCTAGGTGTTCTGGTGCCAAGTAGAGCGCTAGTAGCTTGGCTTTGTGTAGGTGGTAGAAAGCCTGCCATGCTACTCTCGTGACCTGTGCCTCCATGGAGAGGAAGGCGTTAAGGATCAGACCTAGATTTCTGCTGGAATGGGATGCTGCTAGCCACACTCCATCCAGGTAGGACAAGCACGCTTCCTCACTTGGTCCCTTCCTACTCAGCCACAAGACCTCCATCTTTGAAGAGTTGAGCTTCAGATGACTCTGCTTGAGCCACATTGTCACTGCTTCCAGGCATCTGGCTAAGCATTCTGGGGGGGGGGGATCAGTGTGGTCATCCATCAGGAGGAAGAGCTGGGTGTCATCTGTGTATTGGTGCCCAAGCCTCCACACCAGCTGAGCAAGAAGGCGCATCAAGATGTTAAATAAAATAGGAGAGAGGACTGCTCCTTGTAGGACTGTAGGAGCTGATGGTGGTTGGAAACTCTCCTATTACTACCCTCTGTCCACGACCCTGGAGGAAGGAGATCAGCCATTCGACGGCTCCCACCTCCCATGCCTGTAGGGTTATTAGGTCCCCCCTTACAAAAACCTTTTGAGCTAGGTTGGACTAAGAGTGTGACTGGGTGTCCATATCCAGATTGGAAAACTCCTGGAGGTTCCATGTCTTGGGATGGATGGGGACCTCAGTGGGATACAATGTCCGCCAACCAAACCACCCATTTTCTCCAGGGGAACTGATCCCTGTAGTCTGAAAATGATCCATAAAAGAAAGAGCAACAATGTAGATGTGGTGCTAGGATGCTGCTAGCAATACAGGAAAGAAGACAAAGAAGAACAAGAAGAAGAAGAGTTGGTTTTTGTACCTGAATTTTCACTGCCTTAAGGAGTCTCAAAGCAGCTAACAATAACCTTCTTCTTCCTCTCCCCACAACAGGCGCCCTGTGAGGTAGGTGAGGCTGAGAGAGCTCTGTGAGAAACCACTCTGTGAAAACAGCTTCTAACAGTGACTAGTCCAAGGTCACCCAGCTGGCTGCCTGTGGAGGAGTGGGGAATCAAACCAGGCTAGTCAGATTAGAACCTGCCACTCTTAACCACTACACCAAGCTGGCTGTCATAATAAACCTACTGCAATAAACCTAGTACGAAAAGAAGAGGAAAATTAAAGCCTATATATTTATAGTTACAAAAACAAAACTTGGACATGAAAACTTCTTCAGATGAATCTTGCTCCTCCAAGCAACAGGATCTTCTGGTGTGAAATCATTTTTTTTTGTTTAGTGCCCCAAATGTCCAGGTATTTCTTGAGACCTCTAGGCATTGCTCCGTAGGCTCCAATGACAATGGGCACACTGGTAACCTTCTTCTCTGGGAGGCGCTCTAATTCTGAGGGTTCTTATGGTCTTCTCCTTTCTTTTCTATTCTACTGTCTCCTGGAATTGCAGTGTCAATGATCCAAAGTCTATTTCTTATTGTTTCTACAATTAGGATACTAGGGCTGTTATGCACTTAGCGTTTATCTGTTTGCAATTGGCATCATTGTTCTCAAAGCATCAACCTGAATGGGGAACCAAAGTGGCTTACATTGTTCTCCTCTCCTCCATTTAGTTTTTACACAAACCCTGTGAAGTAGATTAGGCTGAGGGTGTGACTGGCCCAAGGTGTCCATGGCAGGGTAAATAAAATAGGAGAGAGGACTGCTCCTTGTGGGACTCCACATGTGAGCTGATGGTGGTTGGAAACTCTCCTATTACTACCCTCTGTCCACGACCCTGGAGGAAGGAGATCAGCGATTCGACGGCTCCCACCTCCCATGCCTGTAGGGTTATTAGGTCCCCCCTTACAAAAACCTTTTGAGCTAGGTTGGACTAAGAGTGGGGCAGGGTAGGAATTCAAACGATCCTACTGTAATGCTGAAACCGTTATGCCACACATGATTGGACATGATTTCTTTGGAGAAATACATATGGAGAAACTTGTTAAAAACTGAACATATGTATTGATTTTGCATCAGGAAGCATTTCTAAGAGATCCTACTAGGAGTCTTCTGTCCTATTCACAGACCTTTCTTGTGTTTTCATTTCCAGCCCTGTGTTTTCCATGTATATAATCTTTGTAGGAATTATTCCAAAACCATTCCTGAGTAGAAAAATATTGTGTTTATATAAAACACCACCTGTTTAGAGCACCTGTTATATAGTATAGCCAAGATAGCCAAGATGAAAAGAAAGAGTTTATGCAGAACTTCATTCTTACTCGTTTTATAACAGTGCAGAATAAAATTTCATTTCATTTGAGTCTTCTTTGTACTCATTATAGTAATATTAAACATCAAAAATAAATGATCAGGAAGAATCTTAACTATTCCAATTTTGTCACACCTTTTTTCTTAATTTTGTTAAATTAAATTTCTGCCATATAGAGGATGGAGCAGAGTTGTTTTCTCTTGCCCTGGAGGGACGGACCAGAACCAATGGGATGAAATTAATTCAAAAGAAATTCCATCTCAACATCCGGAAGAAGTTCCTGACAGAGTGGTTTCTCAGTGGAACAGGCTTCCTCGGGAGGTAGTGGGTTTTCCGTCTTTGGAAATTTTTAAACAGAGAGTGTATAGTCATCTGACGGAGAGGCTGATTCTGTGAAGGCTTAAGGGGGTGGCAGGTTACAGTGGATGAGTGATAGGGTTCAGATTCAGATTCAGATTACCTTTATTGGCATAAATTTATTTATTATTTATTTATTTATTTAGATTTATATACCGCCCTCCCTGAAGTAAGTGATGGGTTGTGAGTGTCCTGCATAGTGAGGGGGGTTGGACTAGATCAGGGGCAGTCAATGTGTGGTCCTCCAGATGTTCATGGAGTACAATTCCCATTAGTCCCTGCCAGTAAACCCCATGAACATCTGGAGGGCCACAGGTTGACTACCCCTGGACTAGATGACCCATGAGGTCCCTTCCAACTCTGTTATTCTATTATTCTGTTTCCAGTATGAATACTGAGACAGAAACGGTTCCAGGGTTTTAACGGAGCTCCAAGCCAGTGTTTAAATCCATTGAAAAAACATATATATTGATTGTTAGTTGTATTCTTTATTCTTTGCTTTTTGCATCAACTCATTAACAATTTGTATTGTTGTACTTGAGGAAGGCAGAGAGTTGGCATGAGAAAGTATGCTGATGACTATGCCAAGCGCTTGGCTCATGATTTGTTTATAACAATCTATTTCTAATTTATACTGTTCAAACCTGGCAAGTGAACAAATATGGGGTGAAAGGAATACAGACAGCTATTTACCAAATGTTAATTTACTACTGAAAGCTGAAAATCTTAATATCCCAACAAATTGATTCAGAGAGCTGTGATCAGAATAATTTTCTATATGTATCTAATTTATGCTTTTAGTAGGTTTATGGTCTAAACTATTTTATATTATTTTATATGATTAACAAATTGATGCTTTTAGCTGTATTATGTTTTGTAACTGATTGATGGCTAACTTTCACTCTGTTGGTCTATGGCCATAATAAAGATCCGTACTGTACTGTACCAAATGTTAATTTACCACTGAAAGCTGAACATCTTAATATCCCAACAAATTGTACAGAGATTTTTACCACAAGGAAATTAGCAGAAGCAAGGAAAGATTTATAGTCTGCTTCTTAAAATGTCATCTAAGAAGTGTATAAGTAAAACCAAACAAGTTCAAAATATTTTAATTGTTGTGAACAATCAGTAAAATCAATTCCCTAATTTGTATTTTCTTTGGTGAATTTCTTGTTTTCATTTTTTTCCTTTTATACAAATATTCAGTATATGCTATTTTTATACAGTTTATATATCATTTAAATGCAACATGCAAAAGCAAGCATTGTTTTCTATCAGGTTTTGATACTGTGATTTTCTGTATAATTTTATTTCTGGGGGTGCATATTACCTTGAGCACTTAATTTACTGTAAGATATTGCTGATTTGGGATTCAAATTTGTTTGGGATGTAAAAAGGTAAAGGTAAAGGTATCCCCTGTGCAAGCACCGAGTCATGTCTGACCCTTGGGGTGACGCCCCCTCTAGCGTTTTCATGGCAGACTCAATACGGGGTGGTTTGCCAGTGCCTTCCCCAGTCATGACCGTTTACCCCCCAGCAGCAAGCTGGGTACTCATTTTACCGACCTCGGAAGGATGGAAGGCTGAGTCAACCTTGAGCCGGCTGCTGGGATCGAACTCCCAACCTCATGAGCAAAGCTTTCAGGCGGCTGCCTTACCACTCTGCGCCACAAGAGGCTCTGTTTGGGATGTAGATGTCCATTATTTTCAATGGGCAATCTATTGAAGGGTCTGGGGCAACTACCAATAGAAAGAATGGTGCCAAATTTGTGTAGACCATAGTCCTTCCTCTCTCTAAGGATCTCCCAAGTTTCAAATGAATTGAAACAAGGGGTTTGATTTTTCATACCCCTCTCAAAGCAGACACACTTTTCTCTACTAATTCTTTTTGGCAGAAAATGGCACTAGAATTTACTCCCCAAAAATCCTCTCTGCATTTCCCTACTCTTACAATGACCAATGGACAATAATTTTATGCATAGTTTTGGTTTGTTTTTTGATTTATTTTACCAAATTGGGATTAAGAGGGATGAAGTAGCCTTGACATTATTATATTATAGTATAGTATAGTATAGTATAGTATAGTATAGTATAGTATAGTATAGTATAGTATAGTATAGTATAGTATAGACTCGAGAGAGAAGGCTGGATTGTCTGATTTTCAACAAAATGATATGAAAATTCCCAAGTAGCTAATCCTGCCAGTCCACTAAAGAATCCCAAGTTTTCAACTGTATGGGATCAAGGGGTCCAATGAGCCCCTGAACAAGGTGGTTCCAGCCTTCATAGCAGAAGAAAAAAGGACTTTGCCTCTACAAAGGGGGGAATGCAAGGTGTGTTGACACTCTTTGTGGCTTTGTGTCTCCAGAGGTGATTATCTGAGAGCATTCTCTCTTGCTCCTATGCAAGTGTCCAGTTGTTAGGGAGAAATGACATTGCTGAGAAATGAGTAGAATCAAAGAAAAACATGAGCATATACTGCATTGCTGTTCAGAATAAAATAGATTGTTCCAGGGATTCATAATTCCCAAGAATTCCAGATTTGTTTTTCTGTTCTGAAAAATCACTGTAACAACCCAAACCAGTGATTTTTCATGTATATATTGGCTTGTAAGGTTTGTAATACACACCCCTATTTTCCAGCAATTTCATCTTGAGTGTGGAGAAACTATAAAAGAAATCTGAATTTTCAAAGCAAATTAGCATTGTGACAGAATTTGGTAACATCCTTTAGAGTAGCGATCCCCAACCTGTGGGCTGCGGACCACATGTGGTCCGCAGACTAACTGCAGGTGGGCCGCAGAGGATGCCTTCTCTCCCCCCCCCCCCCCGGCCCTTTACTTCATCCACGATCTGGCAGAGCTCCGCGCCTGCGCTCACTTGCTTGGCGATGGCTGCCTCCCTTCCCGGCCCCAGCAAGCTAGTCTGGCTGAGCAGAAGCGCCACCTCAGCTTCCCCGCCCACCTGGAGTCCCAGCAATTAAGGAGCGCTCGTTTGCTTGCCGGCTACCTCCCTTCCCGGCCCCTCCCTGAGGAGAAGCCCTGAACTCAAAGGCAATTGGAACTGGGTGAGGATGTGTCTGAAAAGCATGTTAGTTCCTTGATGACTATAATCCTTATTGTACCTTTGGCATTTTTAAAAGATCGTCAACAGCAGAAGCAATACCATTACAGCCTTTGCATTTCACTTTGGGAAACAGCAATTACCATACCATCACACATTGACACATTGTGGTTTATGGAGACAAAATCAAAGATTCTTAGTACATTGAGCTGCTACATGTACCACATTAGCTGCTACATGTACCACTGGGGTGGTTTATCCTGGCTTTAAATGCAAGCCTTTGGGGTCAGATGAATAGTTTGCTTTTGAGATTTTTCTGTGCCTTTCATCATGCATAGACTCTGATGTTATCATTGTGGATTTTATAAAATGTAGGAAAATGACACGATAATAAAGGGGCTTTATTGTTGTTGTATGGGATTTGATCCAGACCAAAGTTCTCCATCAGCATAATGAAACGTCCCCGCTTCATCTTCACATTGCAGCCCACCTCCACAAAATGATGGTGGATCAGGGAAATTGGTAGAGATTGCCAATTTAGGGCCAAACAAGGTTTTACAGCATCCACAGGTCTGACCCATGGATACTGAAGCCATTCTAGAGATTTATTCAGCCATTCCAAAATGTCACAAGGCTGGATCCTGATCAAGCCCATGGTGCATTTCCCCTCTCCATGCACCATTTCACATGCTGAAAGAGCCCCACCCCCAGCAGTTTCAGATACTTCATTAGTCCTAAAGGTTCCACTGGATTCAAACTGTCTTGTTGCAGAGAAACAAGGTCAGGGTTCCCATTGACTTGTCATTGTTATGAGTTAAAATTTCCATGAAAATAAAATGTTCCTTATGTTTATTGTTGTGGCGTGTCTGTATCTTATTTTGAAGGGATGTTTAAACATTACCAATAGCGATCAGAGAGCGTTAGGGCAGTGGTTGAGAATAGAGGAGTAAACTACCCCCCCACCCGCCGGGCCTCAGTAAAAGGCGTTGAGTGGTCCCCGGTGAGTGGTCCCTGGCATTGAGTGGTCCCCAGTGATAAAAAGGTTGGGGACCACTGCTTTAGAGTGCATGTGTGTGCACGAACACACACACTAATTGAAGTAATTTCTGCCAAGCATCCAGATAGCATGTCGTATACCATGAGCAAAATATGCGCAATGTTCAAGGCAGGGGTTCTCAAATGCCATCTCTGCAATCTCTGTTTTGTTCTTTGTCTTCTTGGGAGTGCCAAATGCCAGTTGTTTCCATTCAATCATTTAGCATTCTGTGTTCCTAGTATCCCTTTGTGTCCCCTTTTTAATTCTGCCTGGCTGCCCACTGGTGGTGTATAATACTGCTGCTTGCTTTCTTGGCATGCCAGATATCTTTCTCTGGCCAAATGCTGCCCAGTGTGTAACATTGCCTACTTCTGGGAGTGCCAAATATCTTTGTCTGCCTCCTGAGCAACTCTGCCTGTCTACTTACAGTGATAGAGGGGTCGGAGTGAGATATTTGGCAACCAATAGGCAAGCATGTAGGGAGGTTCTTAGAGTTGGCACTATGGATTACAGTCCCTAAAAACTTCTATCTTAGTTAGAAGCTGGAAATCGTAAAATTGGAAATGTTTCCTATTGAAACAGGAGATAAAAATTGAACAAAACAAGTAAAATTTTTGAAATGAATTTGAAATGACCATATGAGCAGTTAGATCATTGTGAATAATGGCTCCCATGGTTTGCCCATGAGTGATTGTCAAGGCTATCAACTTCATTTTTTTTTGGTAATCACCCAGTAGTACCATATACTATAGTATAGTATAGTAGATAGGTCAATGAAACTGTCAACCCAATGTGCTGCAGCAGTAAAAAAGAAAAGGCAAACTCTGTGTTAGGAAAGTGATTAAAAAGAAAATGGACAATATTATAATATCTTTGTATAGATCTATGCTTTAGTCTTATCTGAAACTAGGGGCAAAGCCCATTGTATCTGAGAATACAATGGGGGCTAGAGCTTGGCAGTGGGAAGAGGAAGGGGAGGAGTTGTCCAGTCTGTAAGGGCATGGGGTTGAATGTGTGTGTTGTGGGGGAGGTTGTGGTAGCAAATGAGGGCATGGGTGTTGAGATACAGGTGTCAAGAACCTGTGGTTTGTAATGTTTCTGGAGTGTGGCAGAGGACTGACCTTTGGGAATTGTGGCATAGTGGTTACAGATGGGCTTTCCACAGCCATGTCTTCAGATGTGTGAAGGGAAAATCAGACTGGAGATGCTTCTTAGGGGGAGATTACATGGAAACCAATTCCTCCCAGTTCTGCATCATTTCCCTTCTTGTGTGAATTAGGCCACAAACACCGAAATGCCCCCTGCCCTAATACACATTGGGTAGTCACAGTACACAGTCCACCCTGTTCCTTCTTTTCCATTTTTTCATTTTCGTTGATAAAATGTTATGTGGCCACATGCTTCTTTCATGGTTGCTCCTTAGAAGAAGAACTGGATTTTTGTACCCTGTTGTTTACTACCCAAAGGAGTCTCAAAGCTGTTTGCAAACATCTTTTCCCTTCGTCTCCACACAATACACAACCTGTGATGGATGTGGGGCTGCGAGGGGTTTGAGAGAATTGGGAATGGGCCACAGTGACCCAGCAGGCCTCAGGTGTCTCAAAGCATTTTCCAATCCTCTTCCCTTCCTCTCCCCATAGCAGACTCCCCATGAGGGAGGTGGGGGTAGAGAGCCTCACATGGAAGCTGGCAACTCTAAGAGGAAGTATCTCTGTGCACAGCAGTCTTGACCTTTTTTTTTTTTTTTTTATACTGGTTTTTATACTGGCTTTTTATTTGCCAGGCCATGGTTTTAAAAAGTCACTTTAGTTTCCATGTCTCTCCAGCCATTTACTTGTTCATGATTTACAGTTTCAGGCTGTAAATATTTATTTAGATCTTCCTGCACTTTCCAGACTCACGGCACTGATGCTGGTCTGTCTGTCTGCACCCCAGAATACAAACAGTTACTGGTAAGGGCTGGTCATAGCCCAGGAGGGACACACCTGAACCACTCCCTCCCAACTGCAGGCAAAAATGGCTCCTTTGAGACACTGTACGATTTTGAAGTCCCACCTCCAAACCTCCAGGAATATTTCCAACTCAGGGGTAGCCAACCTGCAGCTTATCTGCAGAGTATAAAGATCAGCTCCCCAGGCAGAAGGGGCTTTGGACAGGGTTGTGGTAGAGAAGAAACATTTAAGGCCTCCCACACAGGTTGTTGTTGAATTGAAAGACTTGAGGCCTACTGCACAGGGTTGTTGTGCAGATGAAACAGAAGACAAAGGAACCTCCTCAACAGCATCCAGTTTTGTCTGCAGAATAACACTGTGTAGTAGCCTCAAATCTGCAGAGAGTTGCAAAGAAGAAATACACATGGCTTGGCTGTGTCTAACGCCCGGCCAGAGCAGTATTTTAAGTGAGAAGGGGCTTTTCTTTGGCCTCCCTGTCAACCAACTGTTTGGCAGAAGGGGAACGTCCCCCCTCCCCTTCAAAAGGAATGTCCACCCCCATGTCCTCAGACTTCCCTGCATTGTTCTCGGAAAAGCCTCCCTCCCCTCAGTCAGGGGCTGTCTGAGGTTCCTTCACAGCAGGCCTGAAGAGAGGGCGGAGGGAAGGGTGGAGAGTACTCACCAGCCTCCTGCCAACTTTGTCAGGGTTCTAAGGCAAAGTGAAGGAAGTTACAGTTGGGCATGACAGTTAGGGCAGCCTTGGGGCGAAAAGGGCTGGCATAGCCTGTCCAAGCCTCTGTTCTGAGCCCTCTTGGCAGCCATACTGACCTCCTCTCCCTGTGGTCGTCAGGGGCAGATTGGCAGCAATGTCCCCAGATTGCCCCTGGCCTGGTTGGTTGGGTGGTCCCTGTCAAAACTTTGGCCCTGTCAGAACTTTGGCTTTGTGCCTCCTGACTGGCTGGAACTCTGGTCTGTCCTGGTGAAGGCCCAATTGGAAGGCTCTTAACGCCTTCCGATTGGGCCCTCACCCGGACCGGCCCCACCCACTCTCCGCCCACTTAGGCCTTAGCCTTTAATGTTTATACACTAACAGCTGTATAAAGATACTGTTTGTATAATATCTCAAAAAGGACATCACAGAGCTAGAAACAATACAGAAGAAAGCATCTAAGATGACATCATGCTAACAAGCAGTCAAATACCTGCTGGTATCCCTCAGATGATGTATGAAACCTTACACCAGTGGCCCCCAACCTTTTAACAGCTGGGGACCGGTCTGTGAGGGAGAGGGAAGAGGGAGGCCCAGGCACCACGCATGCACGGAGCTGCAGCGCAAATGCGCATGCGCAGAGCTTCCGTGCATGCACATTTGCGCACCGTCTGCCATGCCTCCGTCCCTCGCCTTCCCCACCCCCCCAAAAAGGCCTCGCAGCTCTCCTCTGCCGTCTCCCCACTGCCCAGCCATTGCATTGCTGCCTCCTCTCACCTTCATGAGACTGGTGTGCGGCGGCTGGCTTGCCTGGGGCACATCCTCCCTCCCCTCCCGTCCCTTCCCCTCCCCTCCCCTCCCCTCCCCCCTTGAAGGACCTACAGCGGGAAGCGGCTGCAGATTGCAAAGTTTCACGGAGTCAGCTCTGCTGAAGTGTAGCAGGAGGCAGGAAGCAAAGCAGGGAACTGATGGCTCTTCCTCTTCCAAGCCCAGCTAAAAAAATAAACCACCCCAAAATCCCCTGCACTCTTTTGGCTTCTGCCACTGCACAATTATTATGGGCTCCTCTCTCGCCTTCCTGCTTCTCCCCCCCCCCCCCCCCGCAATCCTGGCTGTGAATCAACCTCGGCGTTGAGGCACATCATCCCCCCTCCCTTCCTCTCCCCTCCTCCCCCCTCCTCCCTCCCTCCCCCCTTGAAAAAAAGAACCCAAAATCTTCTGCACTCTTTTGGCTTCTGCCGCTGCCAGAGAAAGTGACGCTTGGCTATCCGGCGGGATTAAAAGCGCTTCACTCCCTCTTTGAAACCTGCTTCGCGATTGTTATGGGCTCCTCTCTCTCCTTCCTGCTCCCCCTCCCCCGCAGTCCTGGCTGTGAATCAACCTCGGGAAGGTTTAATTACAGCAATTCTGCTCCTGCTGCTGCAAAGCATGAAGGCTGGGGTGAGCTCCTCCCCCCCTCCTTATAAAGCACCACTTTCCCAGTTTGTGAATCCTGGAAGGAAATCGCTCCCAGTTGTTTTATAAATGGCTTCAGCATGGTGGGAGGGAACTCCAGACAACCCAACTGATTGTATTTTAAGCAGCTTTGGCGGCCGAGGCACCTCCCCCCCCCCCCCCCGTGGCCCGGTAACGAGGCTTTCACGGCCTGGTACCGGGCCGCAACCCGGGGGTTGGCGATCCCTGCCTTAGACTGAAGAATCTGCTTTCTACCTTTCTGTCTTTGTAAATTTTGCAAAATCCAGCCTGATGAAGAATTATAGTGAATTCAAAAGTTTACCTAATCTTTTTTGTCCATGTGATTGGTCCTAATATGAAAGGCATTATTCAGATTCCAATCCTTTTTTCGATTTTGGATAGACCAGTAAAGCTGTAGATGCTTGTTTTAGTTTTCTCCTCTGTCTTACCAGAATAGATGAAGAAGTAAATAATAAGTTGTCTTGTTTTCTTTGGCAGATAGCAGTCACAGTTACCACATACATTTATAGTGATCTGTGAATAACATAAGAGATCAAACGAGGGATTATGGAAAAATCATTATGAATTTTCTTGTGTTATGCAGGTCACATAGAACATGGAACCCTGGAGTAGCAAGGAGGATTAGCTACTTTGTCTTTGGGCAGGGCGCAGGGGGCACAGATGGGAGTTGTGTGAGCAAGGGTAGTTTCAGGCCAGTGGGCCTCTGAGGTCACTTGCTGGTACTGTGTACAATGGAATTTGTAACCCAGAATAACACAACCTGTTAACCCTGTTCTATAAAGGACCAGTTCAAAAACCAAGCAATTTAAAAAAAGATGTACTATAGCTGCTTTTGGCTTTTTTGTTTGAGATGTAATTTGTGAAGATAATCACAGCAAAGGCAGTAAATGGAAAATGGCATACAAATAGTAAAGCTGGTGACTTAACAATACTCCTCCCGCCTTCTAAAATTGCCTTTTATTTAATTAAGGCTCCCCAGGAGGTTGATGCTTTTCTCTGGCTGAGAAAACAGCTGTACTGTGGTGATGAATTCTCAAATGAGCTAAATGTATCTGTGACTGCTGTGAATCTTGGCAGAAAAATGGCAAAGATTCTCTTTGTATGGGTAGTAAGACAGCCTTATTACTTTTTGAACAATTTCCCCAGTCATCATCATAATACCTTCAATGAAATCTTTATTTTAAACACGCAATTATCTATGTTTCCCTAATGCTGCATACTGCTTTTTATAAGACTATCTAATGCTGCCTTGGGGCAATGTGGCCAAAAATGGCCTTGTGGACATTTAATGCTACATTTGTGGTCCTTAAGCGTGTGCTACTTAGAATACAGAATGTCATGATCATGCTTGGGCTCTTTTCAACCAGGCCACTTCCTTGCCAGACAGGCTGCTTGCCCTCTCATTTTATGTCAGTAACTCAAAAAAAGGAGATGGGGTTCAGTGTTCACCCCCAGCATCCTGTTTTCCACTGCCCAGGTCCTTACCTGCCTGGACCCAAGACCAGTCTATCCTCAGCCTAAAGAGGGGGTGGATCCCTCTACAACTTCCCATCTCTTGTGGTAGGCTAGTTCTTCCCCCTGCCGAGAGTTGGAGGGACAATTGGCTACAGCATATTCCCCACAGCTGCCAAGCTCAGAGAGAAAAAATGCAGAATGCAGCAGGTTTGTTGTTTATGCTGATTGCAAAAAAAATCTAGTCCTTCATTTAACCCATGAGGAACCAAGGTTTTCAATCTCTAAATCTATTCAGCTTCCTTTCTAAATAACAATTTATCGTTTTGACTATCTATTCTCTTTCCTTCGCTCCACAGCGGCCATTATTGGCTCCTCCGCTGGTCAGTCTACCCCCAAGCTGCCGATTGGCTGCTTGCCCGGCCAACAACCAATTGGTTGGCCAACTGCTTCCCCTCCCCCCCATGTAGCAAAACACTCCTCAAGCCCCAGGGAAGGCGATCCGCGCGGATCGCCTTCCCCGGGGCTTGGAGAGCATTTTAAAACCTGTACGCCGCCTTAAAACGCTCTCCAAGCCCCGGGGCCTGGAGAGCGTTTTGCTACATGGGGGGGAGGGGAAGTAAACCCTCCCCTAGGGCCCACTGTATTTTTTAGACAGTGGGCTCTACTGCTAGTACTATTATAAAATGATTGACTAGAGGAGCACCTCGTTTTCAAAGGCAGATTTTAAAGGCAGTTTTAAAGGCAGTTATGTTAAACAATATATACTTTCCTCAATGTTTTCTTAATCTACTACTTATAGCATGGACCCTTGATAATAAAAATTATCAGATTTGGAGGTGTATGTAGTAAAATTCAAAATATACCAGCCGCACTGCTCTACCAGTCACCAGCTAAAAGATACGAAAAAGACAAAATTATTGAGTTTTTTTTTGTTATCTATAGGTTTTATAAAAACGTTCATACTAAAGGTATACTTACAATACATGCAAATTCCACAGGAAAAAATGGAGGGCAAGACTAGTTCCTGATAAAGTCACAGTTAGAAAAGGTATTACTCTGTGTCAGTTGATATCTCAGATTAAATGTTCTCTTAAAAGAGAGAACTGGTATTTTTTCATCCATAGGTTCCTATAGTTGCTTTTCTGAAGACTGACACTAACATGGTTAAAAGGCTGTAAATGTTTCTTGAAGTTATCTCTAAGATGGCTTTGGAATAGACTGATTGCAGAACTTGCGGAGATCCCCACAATTAAATTGTCAACTAGAAATGAAACCTCTTCTATAAAAATCATCAAATTCAGCACAGTTTCACCTCAGTCTGATCATCTACCTGTAAGCCTAAATGGTCTTCAAATGGTTTGGAATTTTAGCTGTCATGCTTTAGGAGAGATTTTTCATCTGCAGATTTCTTTTATAGACTTGTGTGTCACTTACCATTGTCCTTGTTCACCATCACATCAAGGAAACCAGTCTCTGTGTTATGTACATGTAGTACAGATTTAATATTTTTGTCCTGTAGGTCAATTTGTTTATGAAAGTCAATCACTTCAAATTACCCTGCCACATCAAGAGACTGCCATCATTTGAGACTATATGATTTAAAATAGGACCGTAAGTCCCTGGACTTAACCCTAAGCAGCCAGAGGCCTCTATATGCCTCATGGCTGACCACCATGGTGCTTTCTCAAATTAGGGACATAGGACAACAAGCATGGGGTGGGGGGGACAACAGTACAGAGTTAGAGTTGAGATGCATCTTCTTGGTAGTTGTGGTAGTGGCAAACACTGAAGACTCCATTCCAACACACGTGATTTTGGTTTCCCCAACTGGCAGGGAGAGTTGTGGGTGGTTCAGATGTTCCTCCTGCTGGCTGTGGCTCACCAATGAAAACAGGAATAGGAAGTCTTCAGTTAGGGTAGATGGAGTTTTCCCTCACAAAGGAATTTCTTATAGGGAGCCCAGGGAGGGGTAGTCTCACTCCAGAGCTATCTCCATGAGAGTTCCCAAGGCAACCAAGGAGGAGGCAGGCAGTTTGATGTCCTCTGGAGGCCCTTGCCATAAGATGGATAAATAAGTTCTTTGGTGCCTGAATCCAGCTAGCATTGTTCCCCTCACTGAGACTCATTCTTCTCTGTCGGTGTAAGATCCTGATGGTTGCTGCAGAAATGGAGGGGAATCTGAGTTCTTTGTTCCCTCACAAAGGGCATTGAGGGCCCTATGCTATGGTGTTCCTGGTGTCTGGTTGATCAGTATGACTGTTACCATATGGAAGACATTATGCTGCACTGTCCCCTGTTTTTTGGCCCATGGCTAGTTGCCCTGAGGTGTGCTCGGTGGCCACGGGTAAGCCATCCCGGCTTCTTGCCCCCTGCCAAGGCCCCGGCTTCCCCGTGGCCCACAGAGCACATCCGCTGCCTCTAGGCACCAAAGTGATGGCAGCGCCTCACAACACTTCCAGCCTCACAACGCTTTGCACCTCCCGATTGGCTAGAACTCTGGCCTGTCCAGGTGAGGGCGCCTTCCGATTGGGCCCTCACCTGTACCAGCCCCACCCACTCTCCGCCCACAAGAGCCTTAACCAAATATGATATCACTCCCCAAGTGGTTTAAAGATAGGTATCTTAATATTTGCCATGTGAGATAAAGGAAAAAACAGAAGTTGAAAACAAATTATTTAGTAAACAAAAATAGTGCATTATTTGTACAGAAACACAATAGACACACCAATAGCATTTTGCAAGATAACTTTAGGACATTGATCTCTTTTCTCTGCACACTGCAGGGGTAGTGCAGGGACCAGGGAGCCAGCCAGCACCTCTCCTGATCTGCACAAAAATCTGTATTGTTTCCAGATACAATTCAGAGTACTGATAATTGATGACCAGTAAGGCCACAAATGGCTTGAGAAGGACCATCTCTTCCCATTTGTCTAGCCAGCAGATATTCTTTCTCAAGCTTTGCTATCAGTGCCCCCACCTGTAAGGTGTGTAGTGACCAAAAACAGGGATTTTTGGGTGGTGACATATTGCCTTTGGAAGACCTTCCTCCTTGAGGCTTGCCTAGCATCTTCTTTTAGGTTCTGGGCCAAAATATCCCTCTTCATCCAGTCTCTTTACTAAGGGGTTCCATCTTTTAGATATCGTATGGTATGTTCCTAATCTGAGATTGGTACACTGTTGTTGTTGTTTTTTTAAATGATTAGATGCATAGTACTTTTTGAAAGCCATCCATTATGGAATCATAAGTCTTGAATATTTTTAAAATTAATCTAATTATTCATTTTTTTGGGGGGGGGACATTAGAGAGGCATGCTTTGTGTTTAAACTGTGGGAAAAAATTATTTTTGGCTTTGCCTACACGATTGAATGCCTATTCATTGCTGCAGGCAAGTCAGGTGGCCATGCCTCTCTTTGCCATACCACCCAGAGGTGACGTGTCACCATAAGTGACATCACTGCCCACATTAACAGGCAGACTCAAGGAGGACTGAAGAAGGAGAGACAGCAAGTGGTTTAAGATGAAAGTAGGAACCACAGGAGAACTCACATTTGGCAGAGGGAAGGGGAAGCAATGTCAGTGGATGGTTCCCTAGCTTGTGGCTGAATCCATTAATGCAGAAGGGGAAAGGCTGCTAAACACCTCCTGAACCCCTGGCTTAGGCTGAGATAGAATGACTGGCCCATTTGCAGGGCAAGTGGCGATTTGAGTCCAGGTGTCACTGGCCCTATTCCAGCAACTGCACCACCATTTTCTACAAGTGTCCTGTGACATGGAGAACAATTGGGGAGCTCCTGATTACACAGATTACACAGAAGGGTTGGTGTTGATCAGCCTACATGGGTGTGAACTGGAGATGCTGTTAAACAAATACACAAGCATCCCAGGTACTACACATGGTACTGGAAAGGACTCACCTCTCTGAAACGCTTTAGTTAAAGATGGATATCTGCTGAGTTGAAAGACAGGCCCCCAAATTTCCATATAATAGAACAAATCTCCTGAAGTAACGGTTACTTAAGCTGTAAATTCTGTCTAGTTCACCAGCATACCTGTTTACAAAAATTAACCCAACAGCATCCTATTATATACTCTGCATAATTAGTCTCTCCTCTCAGGAGGTTTATATCATTACCTCAGAACACATTCAGTTTATATTAATGATAGGACAGGTATGTGGTAAATAAGTACAAATTGTCTTAATGTTGCTGTAATTGTCTTTTAATTACTGGTGCTCAAATTATTATCGAAGAATGCCATTGAATTCTGCCAGAGGTTTGAATCCCTCATCTTTACTTTAGGCACCAATTTTAATGAGGAGTGCTTTGGTTATACATCCTATCATTGTTTTGTCATATGCTTTTTGAAGTACAGAAGTACTTTCTGTGCTTTGCATAAAACAGTATTTTTTTTAAGTGTTATGGCTTCAAAGATCATGGCTTATTTATAGAGAAATCTTTTAGATCTGCAGTGAGACACTGCATTTTATAAAGATGGCTAGGTGTCAGAAACTAAATAATTAAGCTCAATTGCCTCTTCAGCATTTTATTTCAAATATTTAATATTGAATAGCATATGTTTCCCAGAAGAAATCAAACGTTTAAAGTGAGAGAGGATTTCCACCAGAAAAATTAATTATGATGTATGATAAAAATTTTAATTTGAACACAAAAATATGGTAGGTAGAAATTTAGAATTCGATCTGTGAGAATCAAATACAGATTAAATAAGCACTTAATTGCATTCAGATATAGCAAAATATGGATTCCTGTTGTGAAAATGAGCCATTAAGTTCATCATATGTGGAATTTGCTACCAGAGGCAGTACTGTCCACAGGCATAGACAACTTTTAAAGGAGATTGGACATATTCATGGATATATCTGTGTCCATTGGGAAATGTCCACTGACCCAAGGGGTGGGTGAATTTTGCCAGTTCCTGCCTCTTGTTGCAGACCTTTGACTGTTCCTATGTGCTGTTCTTGGTGCTCTGATTTCCCTCGGGAGCAATATTTTGAGGGGCATTTTAGGCTGCTGTAGAGGAGGTGAAATCATGCTTTCTGAAGGAAAGTACTGGACAGAGGAGGAGGGAGTTTGAGAACTGACCTTTGGGGAAAAGAGCTTATTTTCCCACTTGCAAATAACTATTAAACCAATTTTGAGGTGAATTTGGGAGGATTTGCCTGTCTCTAATCCAAGATCTTAATGTAAGACTTTATAAAATCCACAAGCTTTGATGCCCAAGTACTTCTGCTGTAGCCTGAAGGAAGAGCCTATAGGCTGAAGGATGTAGTCTAAGATAATATGGCAGAACTATCTTGAGCCGTTTACAGGATTCAGGTCTAGTAGGCTGCCCAGCAATTTAAAGAAAGCGGTTTGTCACTTACATTGAATTTGCCTTGTTACTTAGGGAATCTAATGCTGACAAGCAGTTTCATTATGGAAAAATCAGGTAAGCTTCTTCTTGCCAGCCAAGAAAAACATGTATAGCATTATGTTTGACCTTAAAGCCAGACAGTTAGGTTTGCTGCTGCTGAAAAAAATGAATCATTTGATTATTTGACCTCTCCAATTAGATTAATTGTACTCTCCACCACAGTGTGCTATGCCCTAAGGGAAGTCTACTTAAAGGCTCATGACACTCTCCAAGGGCCTGTTCACCGACACCAGGGAGAGTGTAGTTTGGGAACTGCATACTGCCCTTTGGTAAGTAAAATGCATCTTGTAGGCAACCATATATTGTAGGTCCCATAGCACTGAGGTGGCTTTTCTTGCCCCTCATGCAATTATTGGCTTTTTTTCTATCCTCTGCAGTAGCCATTCATTCTTGTGCTGTCCCATCTTTTTACAAACCATGATTTGGTATGTCCCATGAAGAAAAGAAGAGTTGGTTCTTATATGCTGCTTTTCTCTACCTGAAGGGGGCTCAAAGTGGCTTACAGTCGCCTTCCCTTTCCTCTCCCCACAACAGACACCCTGTGAGGTGGGTGAGGCTAAAAGAGCTGTGATATCACTGCTCAGTCAGAACGGTTTTATCAGTGCCGTGGTGAGCCCAAGGTCACCCAAGCTGGGGGAGTGCAGAATCGAACCTGGCATGCCAGATTAGAAGTCCGCACTCCTAACCACTACACTAAACTGGGTAGGCCACAATCCCACATAGTTCTCCCTCCTTTTAGCTATCACTAGGCTGAAGTGGGAAGGGTGTGGTGAGGTGAATAGAGAAGCCAGATCAATGATAGTGTGCTTTTGCTTGGTACTGCTTCCCTTTATTAGTCTTGTACAGTCAACACTTCCACAAATAGGACAGAATTCCCTACCATGTTTGCCCTCTTCACTCAGTTCTGCTTGCTTAACCTTCTTTCCTGGCTTCTTCTCAAGGGCCAAGCTTGCTCTAAATCCCATGTTTGCTCCTTGCAAAGCAGATCAGCTCTGCTAAGAGAGGAAATAGATGGACATTGTCTGATCATATGCATATTTATTCAAGCAGTGAAATCTTTTATTATTTCAGCAGCTCTTATAATTCTAACATTAACCTATGCATGTACACTTAGAGTTAGGATTACAGTCCTCTCTTGTACACATATACTGAGAAGTTAGGCCAACTGTGCACAATGGCCTTTACTCCTAACAAGATTGTATAGGAATGCAGCTTCAGGAAGGGAACCAAGTGCTATAGAATAGATCATAAAAATTTTATTGGTCAATCCAGTTGATCCATTGTTACTTCCCCAGGAGTATGTAAGCAGTAGCAGGTTGCTCTCCTGCTTGGCTACCAAACATCCAGGAAAAGGGTCATTTAGTCTTATTCATTCAGATTTGCATTACTTAATTTTTCACAGTCTGTTTCATAACTGGAAGTTCTGCTGTGTTTCTTTATACCTCCATCTCCCCTCATGAATTAAATCAACTCTCCAGTTTTCCTCTTTCTCCAACCCTTTCAGTTTATCTAAAATCATTATTTCTAAAATTTGGTGCATTGTGGATTTGCTGAGAGGAGACACTGAGTTATTTTAACAACAAAAACATGCCATCTGTAAATCTTGTGATTATGAGACCTCTGAAGATTTTTATTTGTGGCTCAGAAGTTTTTTAAAATGTGGCTGCCTGTGACCTAAACTGGTAAGAACTAACAATAAAGCCTACATACCATAGACAGAATGAGACTATGTAACCGCAAGACCTACCAAAGAGTAAATAAGTTTTGACCCAGAAATTATGCAAATAAAAACCATAAAAGGCAATGGAGGGAACCTTTGAAAAGCACAATGTAAACAGCTTCTTCGTTGCTCATTGTTCAGCTCTAGTGCAGGTCAGCTTGACCTTGACTGCTGTGGTGAGTTTTTTTTATTGTGTGTCTGAAATTACTCCTAGAAAATGAACACCATTCATTGACACTACCAATGGTCACAGATATATCCTTGCATTATTAGGATGTTACGTCCTATATGGTTTCTTTTAGATGGATGAAATTACAACCGCTCAAGTATATTATGCTCTTGGAGGAATGTCTTTAGCTGTGATGTCAGTAGTTTTTGCAAAAGGACAGTTAATTTTCTCTTCTGGTTATTTCAGCCAATTGACTGTGTTGTATGGAAATCATCTGTGGTCAATGGCATGCCACAGTTGAAAAGATTCTGTTCTGTTTTTGCAACCCTGTACATGATAGCAGGAAAGCCTCACAGTAAAGGAGCCAGGAATAAGCCAAACAGATTATTTTCAGACCAGACTATGTTAAACTGAGCAACTAGGAAAAAAAACAAATGCAAGCATAACAACTTTTTGTCTTGCTAGTTTATAAAGACCAGTGTAGTCACAGAGGATACCATCTACAATGTTGTCTTCTAGTATTATGTTATATGCTTGCAGTAAGGGTGTAAGAATTTTAAGTGTAGTTTAGAGTAGCGATCCCCAACCTGTGGGCAACGGACCACATGTGGTCCTTCGACTAATTGGAGGTGGGCCCCGAAGGATGCCTTCTCCCCCCCCTGGCCCTTTACTTCATCCCCCCTGGCCCTTTACAACACAGTTCAGGTGTCATTGTCTCCCATCACTCCCAGATGGGACTATCTCATTGCAGAGAAACAAGCTCAGGGTTCCCATTGATTTGTCATTGTCATGAGATAAAATTTCCATGAAAATAAAATGTTCCTTATGTTCATTGTTGTGGCGTGTCTGTATCTTATTTTGAAGGGATGTTTAAACATTACCATAGCGATCAGAGAGCGTTAGGGCAGTGGTTGAGAGTAGAGGAGTAAACTACCCCCCCCACCCGCCGGGCCTCAGTAAAAGGAGTTGAGTGGTCCCCGGTGAGTGGTCCCTGGCGTTGAGTGGTCCCCGGTGATAAAAAGGTTGGGGACCACTGGTTTAGAGCATGTTTGTGCAGAAACTTCCTCATTCTGACACTTCGATGCTGTCATGGAAAGAGAGGAGTCACTGAATAGTTTAGCATGATGCAACAGTGGGGAAAGCCTGGATACTGAAATCTTGGAACCCAAATAGAATGAAATTTTATGGGTCAGGCAAGAAGCATGAAGATCAGACATAAAGCTGTGAGTTAGAGAGCTTTAGCACAGTAGCCAATTGGGGACAAGACAGAAATGATGGCCAAGGGAAAACAGGAATTCAGCTGAGCAGGAGGCTATTTTGAGGATAGAACAAGGGAGCTGAGTGATAAGAAGAACAGGAATGGGGAAAGAACAAAATGAGCAAGAAATTACGAAAGTACAAAGCCGTGTATTCTTTCAGTGCTTAAGTCTAAGATCTGGGAGACCTAAGTGCAAACCAACTCTGCCATGGTAGCAGGGTTGTTGTTATGAGAATAAAATGTAGAAAAGGAAAACAATGCAAGCCATTATGGGTCATTCAGGAGAAAGGCATGATATTAATAAAAGAAATAGCATCATAATGTTTCTGGCATTCTGATATTTAAAATTAAATGAAAATTCATTTCATGTTTGAGAAAAAAAATGGAACTCCCATAGTTTTTTGATTTATCAGTCCTTGCTTCACCCATCTTTTGTGGTTATTGTTGTCAGAATCCCCAAACTGCCCCTGACACAGAGAGTCCCCTGTATGATTATTTTTATGGCCTCAATTTTATGACTGCCAAATGAATGCTAGAAATGGATGAGTCACCACTGAACAGATCTTTCTCAAGGACAAGCTAAAGAGATGAGAAGCAGCCTGACATATGTAAGATTTAGGACCATGGGACATTTAAATAGTATTCTCTGTCAATCTTAAGGAGTTGTGTTTGTGAAGAAGAATGTCTAAGAGAGGTTAATTAAATGGAATAAAATTAACTTGTTTTATCCTTTCAGTGCTGGCTGATGTTATGTTTCCACCCAATTTTTATAATTTACAGTAAACTGTAAGTTTTAATTAATTCAATGAATGCTGATAATCAAAATGCAATAAAGTCCAGATACCCTGAGATCCTGGGAAATAACATGTGTGTGGCCATTGACACATGAACCTTTGTAATCACAGATTGCAGATCTGCCCTGAGCCTTATGGAAGGGTGGTATAAAAATCTAATAAACAAATAGTATGATATATTCCTTTAAATATTGACATTATTGTTATTGTTATATTTTTATTTCTAGATTGCCCCTCTCTAACAATAGTCCTAACAACAGTTAAAAGTTCATAGATAAAATAAACACATGCACATTTAAAAGAATCAATTAAAAACAAAAACAAGAGCATGCACCATCACTAAAACCTGGGGGCAGATTGACCAGAAGTTTCAACCCAGGCTTAGATGGAGAAGAGAGGGGGTGGGGGTGGGGTCCATTCAGATGTTGATGAGTGTTGGCCTTCGCCTCAACCATATCACTAGTGGAAGAGTGCCATTTTACAGGCCCTTCTGAACTTTGAGAGTTCCATAAAGGCCTAGATCTCGGCTGGCAATTCGTTCCATCAGGTTGAAACCAGGCACACTTCTCTGGGGCTGGGGATCACAAACAAGTTGGCATTAGCAGAGTGGTGTGTTCTTTGGGGGGTATACTCAGAGAGGCAGTCCTTAAGATAGCAGCTCACAGACCCCGTAAGGCCGTGAAAGTTAAAACCAATCAGCAACCAGTGTAGCTGCTGGAGAACAGGCAAAATGTGGGCTCTTGGCAGGGAAGCACATTCTGGACCAGTTTTAATTTCTGTGTCAGGGGCAACGATAGGCCCACATAAAATTTACAGTAATCTAGCCTGGAGGTGACTGTCATATAGATCACGGTGGCTAGGTCTTTTGGGTTCAGGTAGCTTAGACTGGCAAAAATGGAAAGATGCCTGCTGAGCTATTTTGTGTGGAGGTTAAGGCTTGGGTGCTATCAATATGTAGATGTGTGTATCCAACCTTTGTTTGAAGACTGCCAGTGAGGGGGAGTTCACCACCTCCTTAAGCAGCCTATTCCACTGCTGAACTACTCTTCCAGTCAAGTCTTTATTATTACGGTACTAGACCAGTAGTCAAATTACAAGGTACATAAAAACATCTGGCATTAACAAGATAAAAAAATCATTGATAACTAAAATATTATAAAAGATAAAAACATTCCAGCTATAAGAATCATTCTGGTTGTAAAACTCACAAGCATTATCTCAAGCAATTGAGACTATCTCTATCTAAGTTGCTCCGAATCCACCCAGGTCTTCCTTGTTTTGATTGCTCTCCAAGCAAATCTGGACACAACAGAAGTTATTTCTGTGCTTTTGTCTGACAACATGTCTGTGATTGCCTCTGAGTTGGGCTTCTTTTGTAGGGAATTCTGTAGACCAATCGTCATGCCTCTGCAATAGGCTAGCTCCTCCCCTCGTCATGGCAAGGAATGCGTTGTTGTTAGTTGCGAAGTCAATATGTAGATGGTACCCAGCTCTTCCTCCTGATGGATGGCCACCTGGAGTCATCTCCAGAATATTTAGCCAGATACCTGGAAGCAATGATGGGATGGCTCAAGCAAAATCATCTGAAGCTCAAACACTTGAAAGACAGAGGTCCTGTGGCTGGGGAGAAAAGATCGAAGCGAGAAAGCACAATTGTCCAACCTGGATGGGCACAGTGGCTCACTCTGTCAGAAATTTGGGTATGATCCTAGACAACTACCTCTCTATGGAGGCACAGGTGTCAAAAGTAGCACAGCTGTCATTCTTTTTCATACATTCAGTTCCTGATATTGACAGCATGGGAAGTGCCCTGAAGGAGTAATCTTCCTGGATTAAGATTCCTACCCCTCCTCCCTGCCCCGCAATCCATAACTGAAGGATGTAGAATCCAGCAGGGGCTAGTTCTTTAAGGGTGACAGGGAAGTTTCTCCTTCCCTGACACAGGTTTCTATCACACCTGCAAGGTCTACTTTGTGCTCTGCAAAGTACACTTGCAGAGTTGTGTTTTTGTTTTTGATAGACCTGACATTGCACAGCATCATTGTCAGAGGTAACTTTTTAACCCTAGCCTCCACCTCAGTCACCCAAGGGATGGGATGGAAGTTGGAAGGGGTTTGAGTGTGACCATATCTTGTGCCCCTTCTCTTGTACTTCATTGTACCTTAACCTCTTCAGGGGGTTAAGCTTCAGGCAGCTTTCCCATCTCCCAGACACTTGTTCAAGGAATTGGGCGGGGTATATGCCTGGCTGCTCATTAACAGGTAGAGCTGGCTGATATTTGCACATTGCTGACACCCAAGTCCGAACCGCTGGACAAACCAGACAAGAATGTATATAAAAATGTTGAATAGTATCAGGGAGAGAATCATGCCCTGTGATACTCCACACTGGAGTTGGCAGCTGTGTGATTGATTTTCCCCAGTAGTGACTCTCTGATTCTAAGGAAAGGAGACCAGCCACTGTAAGGCTGACCTTCATATCCCCATGTCAGTAAGGCTGTAAGCCAGAAGCTAATGAGCTATAAGAGCAAACATTGTTGTGAGATCTAGAAGCACTAGCAGCACCAGTCTGCCTGGATCCAGCTGTCTTTGGAGATCATCTGTCAGAGCAACAAAAGCTGTTACCAACCCATGGCCTAGTCGGAAACTGGACTGGAATGGATCCAGAACTCTTTTTATAGGGGTCCTATATAAGGTGATAGATTGAAAGCAAGACAGAAAGCAGATTTGCAAGACAGTTGGTAATCAAAACTTTTGTTAAGTTAAAATACTTCAGATATCTATTTTGGGAAGTCCTAATTCAGCAATTGCTAAAATCTTTGATAATTAAGATGCTCCATTATGTCTTACCCATAGCTAGTCCATGAGAGAGTTGTACAGATTTGTGCATGTATCAGAAGAACATGACCAAAAGAAAGCTAAATGAGAGAGGGAAAGATAAGACAGATACTGTTCAGAAGAAGACTTGGGGATCTAAGGAAGAATTATGCTGCAGACATTGAGAAATAGAATGCGGAAAACAGGATCCAGGGAAGCAGGGGATATAGAAAAGGGCTTTGGGAAAGACAAAGGGAGAATCATGCTACTTTCTGACCTGCCTGGCTGAAAATTCAGTCATGCAACTTTCTGACCTGCCTGGCTGAAAATTTCGTTTATCAAATGGTAGATGAACCCACAAGAGATTCAGCCATACTGGACTTAATACTGACCAACAGGCAAGAGTTGGTAGATGGGGTGAAGGAGGTGGGGACCCTAGGGGGAAGTGACCAATTCCTTTTGAGATGGGGGGGGCAAGGAAGCTTGTAGCCAGACGCGGATGTTGGATTTTCGTAGGGCAAACTTTAATAAACTCAGAGACATGCTGAGTGTCATACCATGGATGAGAATGTTGGAAGGGAAGGGAGCATGTTAAGGGTGGGTGCTACTCAAACAAGAGCTATTGCATGCTCAATCCATGATTATCCCAGAAAGATGAAAACACTACAGGAGCTCTAAGAAGCCTATTTGGATGAACGGAGAACTTCAAGAGGAAAGAAAGGGAGATGTTCAGGAAATGGAGGGAAGGACAGAGCTCTAAAGAAGAGTACCTACAGGTTACTAAGCACTGTAGATCAATCATCAGAAAGGCCAAAGCTGAGAGTGAGCTAAGATTGGCCAGGGAAGCCCATTGTAACAAGAAAAGATTTTTCAGTTATGTGAGGAGCAAACGTAAAGTAAAGGAGGCAATGGGCCCACTGTTGGGTGCAAATGGACAAACTCTAACGGAGGATGCAGAGAAAGCAGAAAGGCTCAGTGCCTATTTTACATCTGTTTTTTTCCCACCGGTCAAAGGGTTTAGGCACATCTAGAGATGGCAGTAGCCAAGGGATAGTGTCTGGGTGGCAGGTTGACATGGACAGGGAGGTTGTTGAAAGGCATTTAGCTGCACTGGATGAGTTCAAATCCCCTGGGCTGGGTGAAATGCACCCGAGAGTGCTCAAAGAACTTTCTGAAGAACTTGCAGAACCCTTGTCCATCATCTTCGGGACCTCTTTAAGGACTGGAGATATCCTGGAGGACTGGAAGAGACCAAACGTTATTCCGATCTTCAAAAAAAGGAGGAAGGATGACCCGGGAAACTACAGACCAGTGAGTCTGACCTCTGTTGGGGGGAAGATAATGGAGCAGATATTAAAGGGAGCGATCTGCAAACATCTGGAGCAGTGGTCCCCAACCTTTTTATGACTGGGGACCACTCAACGCCGGGGACCACTCAACGCCTTTTACTGAGGCCCGGTGGGGTGGGTAGTTTACTCCTCTACTCTCAACTACTGCCCTAACGCTCTCTGATCGCTATGGTAATGTTTAAACATCCCTTCAAAATAAGATACAGACACGCCACAACAATGAACATAAGGAACATTTTATTTTCATGGAAATTTTATCTCATGACAATGACAAATCAATGGGAACCCTGAGCTTGTTTCTCTGCAACGAGATAGTCCCATCTGGGAGTGATGGGAAACAATGACACCCGAAGTGTGTTGTAAAGGGCCGGGGGGGATGAAGTAAAGGGCCGGAGGGGGGAAGGTGTCCTTTGGGGCCCACCTCCAATTAGTCGGAGCACATGTGGTCCGGAGCCCACAGGTTGGGGATCACTAATCTGGAGGACAATTTGGTGATCCAAGGAAGTCAACATGGATTTGTCTCCAACAGGTCCTGTCAGACCAACCTGGTCTCCTTTTTTGACCAAGGAAATTTGGTTGATGTTGTTTACTTGGATTTTAGTAAAGCTTTTGATAAGGTTCCCCATGATGTTCTTATGGATAAATTGAAGAACTGCAATCTGGATTTTCAGATAGTTAGGTGGATAGGGAATTGGTTAGAGAACTGCACTCAAAGAGTTATTGTCAATGGTGTTTCATCAGACTGGAGGGAGTTGAGTAGCAGGGTACCTCAGGGCTCGGGGCTCAGTCCGGTACTTTTTAACATATTTATTAATGATCTAGATGAGGGGGTGGAGGGACTACTCATCAAGTTTGCAGATGACACCAAATTGGGAGGACTGGCAAATACTTCGGAAGATAGAGTTCAACGAGATCTGAACACAATGGAAAAATGGGCAAATGAGAACAAGATGCAATTTAATAAAGATAAGTGTAAAGTTCTGCATCTGGGTCAGAAAAATGAAAAGCATGCCTACTGGATGGGGGATACGCTTCTAGGTAACACTGTGTGTGAACGAGACCTTGGGGTACTTGTGGATTGTAAACTAAACATGAGCAGGCAGTGTGATGCAGCGGTAAAAAAAGGCGAATGCCATTTTGGGCTGTATCAACAGGGGCATCACATCAAAATCACAAGATGTCATAGTATACGGCACTGGTCCAGACCACACCTGGAGTACTGTGTGCAGTTCTGGAGGCCTCACTTCAAGAAGGACATAGATAAAATTGAAAGGGTATAGAGGAGAGCGATGAGGATGATCTGGGGCCAAGGGACCAAGCCCTATGAAGATAGGTTGAGGGACTTGGGTATGTTCAGCCTGGAGAAAAGGAAGTTGAGAGGGGACATGATAGCCCTCTTTAAATAGTTGAAAGGTTGTCACTTGGAGGAGGGCAGGATGCTGTTTCCGTTGACTGCAGAGGAAAAGACGCACAGTAATGGGTTTAAACTACAAGTACAATGATATATATGCTAGATATCAGGAAAAAATTTTCACAGTCAGAGTAGTTCAGCAGTGGATTAGGCTGCCTAAGGAGGTGGTGAGCTCCCCCTCACTGGCAGTCTTCAAACAAAGGTTGGATACACACTTTTCTTGGATGCTTTAGGATGCTTTGGGATGATCCTGCGTTGAGCAGGGGATTAGACTAGATGGCCTCTATGGCCCCTTCCAACTCTATGATTCTGTGCGTATCCGGGAGCAGTGTCAGACCGATGGGGTGAAAGAATGTGAGGACTATGCACTATAGTGGGAGAAAGACAGAGATTAGATAGATGACCGAGGAGGAGGAGGAGAAGGAGGAATTAGTTCTTATATGCCACTTTTTTCTACCAGGAGGAGTCTCAAAGTGGCTTACGATCACGTTCCCTTTCCTCTCCAGTGCTGTTGCAAGCCCAAGGTCACCCAGCTGGCTGCATGTGGAGGAGTGGGTAATCAAACCCGACTCACCAGATTAGAAGTCTGCGCTCCTAACCGCTACATCAAGCTGGCTCTCCCAAACAGGGATTAATTGCACCATAGCTACCATCTTGACGAATGTGTGCTGTCATTTCAATGGTGAGGGTAGGTTAAATGGAAAAGCCTGATATGGAGTGGGTGGCTGAAGAACGAAGTTTGAGGCTAGTGGTACTTTTAAAGTATCAGCTTTTGTGTGCCTGTACACTTCTTCGGATATCTGAAGTATGCTTGTACCCAAAACCTTATACCTTGAATAAAATTTTGTTGGTCTTAAATGTGCCACTGGACTCAAACTTTGTATATACAATATTTCCTATTTATAAGGGGGACGGCAGGTCCTATGGAGTGAAACAATTGTTTTATCTGCTATTTTCTGGATAGAAGAAACATTTATGTCTTTGACTGATGTTTTTCTGAGACAAAGCTTATTGTAACCTATGATTGTATCAGTACTCCAATTGACTATTGGCTTACAGATGCGTTGGAATTCAGGGGATGAATTTTTTGTCCATATAATGAATTCAGGAAAGAGACTAGCTTGTTCTCTTGGAATTGTTAGACATTTAGTTTAAGAAAATCCCTTTATGTCTTCAATAATTTTTTTTTGTTACCACAAAGGCTGACAATTTCTTGTGGCTGAAATCTGAAGTGATCTTAGGTAGCCAAAATTATTTGCTTTTAGGCTAAGCTTTTTGGAAACCTCATTTCGCATTATAATAAATTTTAGCAGTAGTTTCCTCCTTCAAGCTGATTCTTTCCTTCTCTTGGCCTTATGGCATCTCTTCTCTGAGTATGAAAGAGATGTGCATACATGTGTGTGTGTGTGTGTGTGTGTGTGTGTGGGGAGGGTGCTTTTATTTGCCCTTTTTTCTATTTTCTGAGGTGGCCTGAGGCCTAAATTACTTTAGGAGTGCTAACAACTTTTTATATGTTAAAAATAAGAGTTGGTTTCAATAAGACCACCTTCCAAGTGAGGGCAAATCTAAAGATGCGCAAAGAAAAATGTCACAGCTGTGTTTATAGACAACTCTGGGTTGATGGATCAGAGAATGTGTTTCCCATGACAATAGTAAACTGACAATTTGTCTGACTTGACAACTGAAAATGAACACACTAGGTATCAGAGCAATTAAAACATAAAAGCACTTCCACTTTATTAACAATTATTATGTCTGCAATCCAACACTCAGTTACACAGACATGTCATTGATTTCAGTGAGATTTACAACCTGCTGTGGTAGTCAAGCACCAGGGGCTATTATCTCAGACCAGAGATCAGTGTGTGTCAAGAGGTGCAGAAGACTGCCAGCCATGCATTGAGTGTTCTATTAAATAATA
Source organism: Paroedura picta (assembly GCF_049243985.1). Classification (NCBI taxonomy): domain Eukaryota; kingdom Metazoa; phylum Chordata; class Lepidosauria; order Squamata; family Gekkonidae; genus Paroedura; species Paroedura picta. The sequence continues at coordinate 53,479,534 of NC_135371.1, read as the reverse complement.
AAGTGTGTGTGTGTGCGTGTGTGTGCGCGCACGCAAAGGATAGCACATGTGAATTTGCTTCTTATATTGAAGTTACTTAGAAAACTTTCTGGGTGTGAGGGAAGGTTTCCATCATTAACAAAATGAGCCCAGGAATGTGGGATCAGACTAATGATCCATCTCATCCTGTGTCCTATTTTATAGTGTGTCAGTCAGATGATATCAGAAGTTGTCCCAGAAGAGAAGGCCTGGAGATCCTCCAGTACGGATATTCCAAAGGCTGTAGTCTCTCAGCATAGAGGTTCCATTTAATCATTGGGGCTTAGACATGAATGGACCTATTCCCCATAAATGTGTTTAATCCCAAGGGCTGTAATCAGTCTGGGGCAGAATATCTGCAATATTCTCTAAATGTTTATGAATTTGTATTCAGGCATCGGCTTCTTTATAGATGATGCTGAGTTAGGCTTAAAGGACTGCATTAATAAATAATGTTTATCCCTCAGTGACACTGAAGCTGTAAATGAATAATGACGGTTCATGTTAAGAGATGTTGTCACTGTATCCCTGAGCTCAGGAGAATCTCTGGGCAGCCTGTTGCATTGCACCAGCAATTTTTAAAAGTTGTCTGTATTTGCTGTTACTTGAAAGATTGTGCCACAGAATAATAGAAGGAGAAAGAAGGGGTGGGATGACAGTGAATTGCAAAAGAAGGCAATGCCTTAAATGAATGTGATTAAATGAATGTGACTGGTAACTAAGAAAAGAAAGACGGCACCTAATAGGTTCATCCAACACTATGCTGTTATCACATCACACCTTAACGCCCCACCCTTTGCTCAGTATGATGCATTTGGTTTCCTTAAGTTCCATTCTGCTCTCAGAGCAGCCCTCTGGTTCACTGGGGAGAGGGAGAGAATGCTTATCTACAGGTGACTTTTTCAGCACCTTTGGCTCCATACGGCTTTGGTATATCTCCTGATTTCTACACACATTTTTGGGCTTGAAGATTTCACTTCTTTTGTGTGTTTTCCTCCGGGTTATTTTCTGTTCCTTTTGAGGCCACTTTTACCCCCATCTTTTTCTGATAGAGTTGTTTCCCCCCCCCCCTTGTGCATAATGTTTCTGTCAGTGTTATTTGTCCTGCACACGCCCAACCACCTCCAGACTACTTTTTAATTATTGAATTGTGGCAGTCAGACCACTCCCTCTCCTCCCTCCTCTGTAAAGATGAATGGTAATTTTACTTTTTAAAATAAAAACACACCAGAATATTGTTGTATCACTGGAGTGTTGTAACAATAGACTTAGCAGGTTCCCTGCTTTCATTGGGGGGGGGATACCCTTGAGTGTTGTAACAGTTAAAAACTAACAGATGTATTGGGACAGAAGCTTTCATTATCCACAGTTAATTTCATTGGATGCATTAAGTGTTAAATAAAGAGATTTATACCCCAAGCTACAGAGCAGGAGGATAAAGAGGGTGAGCATTATTAGAAAGGAAGAAAGCCTAGTAAAAAAGAGTGGATGTGGACTACTCCCACTTAATGGTGAACTGGCAAAGTAAAGAGCGTACAGAAATTGTAAGGAATAACAATTTATTTCCCCCTGTGAGGTAGGTGAGGCTGAGATAGCCCTGATATCACTCCAGGACAGCTCTATCAGTGCTGTGGTGAGTCCAAGGTTACTCAGCAGGCTGCATGTGGATGAGTGCACCACAGGAGAATCTGTCTTTAGGATCTATGTGCAACAGTGAAGTCCCACTGCCCCAGCTGACTGGTAGAGCTGATTATCCTCCAATAAAAATTGGAACAAATTATTTTATTCAGGTTCAGCTATGCTGGTATTTCATCAGATGAGAGAACCTTTAATTCACTTAAATAATACCATCAACATACAAGTACAGTATTAACTTTACTAGTAAGGTATTTTGGGGTTTTCTTTGGCTTGGTTTAGGAAAAGAAGAAAAGCTGTTTTTTTATACACCACTTTTCACTACATGAAGGAGTCCCAAAGCGGCTTACAAATATATTTCCCTTCCTCTCCCCACAACAGACATCCTGTGAGGTAGGTGGGGTTGAAAGAGCCCTAACAGAACTGCTCTGTGAAAATAATTTGAAGAGAATTGTAACTAGCCCAAGGTCACCCAGCTAGCTGTAATAAAACCCAGCTCTCCAGAACAGAAGCCCTCATTCTTAAGGACCACACCATGCTGAATTCACACCCCTCGTTACTACTTTTGATGGGGATGAATAACAGATGTATGGTCACTTGTAAAATCTGATGATTTTGAAGGGATGAATATTGATGCACAGGAGCTCTGCATCAGTCTCTGTTTATAGTATCTTAGTTAGACTGTGGTGACTGCTCTCTTCTTGCGCTGTTATAATGTACTCTTTGTCTCAGTGACAGTCACCACTCTTCCATTTTCACTGAACGTATCTATGCATTCCTGTAAGCCCCACCATTCTTTTATTACCTTCGAGGGGTCATGACCTCATGTCAGTGCTGCAGAATAACCCATTCTGTTGTTTAGTGCTCTGCAGTGTCTTTTAGTTAAGATTGATGATATAAGCATTTCCTTAAAAAAAAATAACAGCATATATTTACTCAGTTATGCTTTCGGGCAAAAATCCATACACATCATTTTCAAATCATGTTCCTAAACAGCTTTAAAACACATTGTGCTTTCTAGCAGCTGCTCGTGTTTTTCCATCTATGAGGGAAGAGGAATGCTGTCTTAACGCATTGAATATAATGCCACAAGAAGTCACTGCTGTTTGGGTTTACCCAGATTTGCTAGTATGGAGTTGTCTCTGATTGTTCTCTCCCTCCCCACCTTGTGTAGCATGGAAAATGAAGCTGATTCAGAGGGCTTATTTGTTCACTATGCCATGAACGGTTTGTGACAGATACTTAATTATGTTATGGCTTTTGTTTCTGGACTAAAACGACAGTATGGGGGAGAGTGCAGTAGCAGAACTGAAAGGGGCAATTCCAGTGCACTCCCTGGCATCAAAGACTAAAGGAACTGCTTTAAATCATTAGAGTAATCATGATATTTCAAATTCATATGTATGTTTAATACATCTGTATTAGGATACGTTGGGATTGTCAGCTTCCAGGTGAGGTCATTTAGAATTACAACTGATCTCCATACCACAGGTGTTAAACTGCTGTGGAGAAAATGTATTATTATATTTTATTATATTTATTAACCACACACACCCAGCCAGCTGACTGAAAATGGCTGCTTTGGCAGGTGGACTCTATCCATCATATCAGGTCTTGCTTTTTGTGAGCAGATGTTGTTATCTTGGAAGTTCAATATTAATAAAAGAGATATTAAAACCAACTCTTTTATCATTTAATATCATTGTTAAATGGTCACCACTTCTTTTGCCTCCTTTTGACTAGGGAGTTGTATTTGAAGTACAGGATGGGCTTGAGAGTCTGAGTCTAGGCACAATGTGATGGTAAGGTATGGGCAAGTAGTGCTAAATGTCTATGTAATGTGAGAGGAAAGTGCATTCGTGTTTGGGAGAGGAGCATGGAAATATCTCACAAGGTTATGTGGCAATGATACCTTCTCTGCCCTACTACCTCCATTACTTATTAAACTGCTCTCAGGAAAGGCTGGCATATGCAAGAGGGACCACCAGAGAAGTTAAGAAACATACAGTTTTTGAATGCTGCAGTAATTTTATTCTCTTAATCTATTTTATACCTTCACTGCTGCATAATTTGGCATTCGGAAGATTAGAAGGGAGTTTAACAAGATGGGCTAGCTGTGCAGGGAGAGGCAGTATTTCTGCTGTTATCAGAATGTACCACTGACTTACGGTTGCCAATTCAGAGCTTGGAAAATCCTGGAGATTTGAGGCTGGAGTCTGGGGAGTGCAAGGTTTTTTTGGGGTGGGGTAAGAGACTTCAGCAGGTTATAATGCCACGTAGTCCATTCTCCAAAGCAGGCATTTTCTGGAGGGGAACTGATATTTATCACCTGAGATTAGTTGTGATTCTGACGTTTTCTGGGCCTCATCTGAAAATTGGCAACCCTTCCTATACAGTAGGAAAATTGGAAAAGGTTGATGAGATTCAACAAAGCTGGAGATGAAAGATTTCATACATGGAAGAGCATGCTGACATAGCCAGGGGAGAATCTTGTAGACTGGAAGTTAGATTTTAAAAAAATATCTTGCATAAGAAATCTGTGCAAAACAAATAATACCGCTTCACACAGTCCTCGGTTGTTATTTCCCCCCTTCTGGTCTGATAAAAATCAGGTGCTGGGGATTTTGATTGCCAAAACTGTAAGGAGGGGGAATTGTATCCCCCTACATTGTAAATTTAACTGAAGCAGGCCCTGAACTGTTATTTTTCTGCACCATGGGCTGTATAGAGATCTTATTCTGGGGCAAACAGTGTTCACTTAGGCCCTTTTCCAGTCAAAAATGTTCTGAATATTTTTTGGTACAGAACATTTTTAGTCAGTTCCTCATCTGTCAGTGAGATAATAACAATGTATTTCACAGTGTGATATGTGAGAATGAATCATTTTGAATGTTTAAAAAGAGCATGTCAAATAAGGATAGCCTTTTTGCTATTTAACATACCCAGTGACTTTGTCTCCTTCATCATGTAGATTGATTTCATTTTTATGGCATAAACCTGCTTGCTTAATCAGTGTTTTGTTGTTGTCATTGTTGTTTCAGCATTTTCCAATGCTAAACAATTTTATTTTCTATTTATAGTTGTATTACTCTTTCTGTAAGATCATTGTATAATTCAGTAAAAGTAATCTTTTAGAAAAATATGGAATCAGTCATAGCCAGTGTTTCAATAAACATACAAAAAGTCTCTTTTTTAATAGGTTGCCCACATCTGGTTTTCCCAAGAAGAAAAGTCCAACACACTAGAAATGAAATTTGAAGTTTTGTTTTGAAAATGCAGTAATGTTGAGGCTAATATGCTTGGCAGTCACTATTAAACCATTTATGTTTCCTTATTTCTAGGATTACCTGGCACTGATGCTGACTTAGATAAAAGAAAGCTAATTTTTGGGAAAAACTTTATACCTCCAAAGAAGCCAAAAACTTTCCTACAGTTAGTCTGGGAAGCATTACAGGATGTGACTCTTATCATCTTGGAAATCGCAGCCATCATATCTCTTGGGCTCTCATTTTATCATCCTCCTGGAGAGGGAGGTGAAGGTAAAACTATTTCTATTTATTGAATCCTATTAATTTCAGCCTTGGTTCCCTGGCCTCGATCAGGGTCAGGGCCTTTCTGGTCCTGACCCCCACCTGGTGGATGAGCTTCCGGAGGATCTCAGGACCCTGATAGAGTTGTACGATGAAGCTCTTCCTCCAGATGTATGGTTGAGGCTGGGTGGGGCCAGGAACACCTAGGGATTCCCCTCGCCAAATTGCAGCACCCAAATGGTAAATCAGCTATCTGAGCTATAGAAGTATGGGGTTGCTGCTGACTGTTAACAGGCTTTTATTATGTATTTTATAATGTTTTAACTGGTTGAATTATATTTTATTGTATTTGTAATGAATATTGGAAGTTGTCACAAGCCGGTAACCTCGGGAGAAGCAGCATAAACATTCAAATAAATAAATAAATATTCCAGGAAGCAATGTAATATTTATGTGCTGTTCTGATGTCTCTAATTTTGTATGTTTTCCCCTAAATGTTTGAGGAAATTGTCTCAGTGTAACATTTTGTTTTTCAGTTCAACTTATATTTCAGTGGAAATGTTGGGTGCTTACATGATGTACCCACCCCTATTCATATGTGTTCTGTGCTTACTGGCAAGAGTTACACAATGCGGGAAGCATATTAGCAGTGTATCAGCTGAAGCTAGTGTAACCACAATTTGTGGGTCCTGTGGGACAGAACTTGGAATGCAACAATTCAAAGAGTATAAAATATTTTGGCTTTTCACTGAACATCCTATCATATAACAAAATTCTAGAATACAACACAACAATGATCTTTTAAAGTCCCAATAATTTGTTTTACTCTCCTTCACAGCTTTCCACCCCCAAAATCCATCTCTTTTCTCTTATTGGTGACTCAGGAAGTCTCCTGTTAAACACTCTGAGCACGAGCTTCAAAGATGAGGGTCCAAAATGAATTCCCCATTTGATAACACAGCCCTGAAATAATTCTTATACAAGAATATGTGTTAAAAGCCTATGATTAAGGTTCAAGCTTCCTGGAAGGGCACTATTTCTTTCCTCTTCTGCTTTCCACATATACTGCACCCTTCTGCATCTAAAGGCTCCTCCCCTTCCTGGCTTATTCCATTCCTAGCTAGCGATAACATTAGTAAATTCTGAAATAATATATTATTGTCTCTTCCACAAACCTTATTTTCTTTGTGTATAATCCCAATTTTTATTGTGTATGTTTCCACCTGCTTAGTATTTTTATTCTACTCTTTGTCCAAGGATCTCAGACAAGTACACTTGGTTCTCCTTTCCCTTTTGGCCGGTATAGGGCCACTTCGGCGTGAATAATACGCGACTCAGCATCTTTGGCAAATAACTGGCCACGGCGTTTATTGAAACAACTCCCGCTGGAGGGTTGGCGCAGCACCCAGTATGAGCCTGACCTAAGCAGTGAACGCACTGCCTCCCCAGAGTCCACACCCATCAGAGTTCATCAACACACCCCCGCTGGGGATTACGTTACTCCGTCTATTGGACTCCTACTAGGGAGATGGTCCAGATGGGGGGGCCATAGGGCGCGAACCTCCTTGGTTACCCCCAGGACCATCTGGTCATCAAACAAGCTACAGAGGCATACCCCGCTGGGCATGCCCTAGCTTTTTACTGACCGCCCCCATTTATGGGGGCCCCGACCCCCTTGGGGAGGCCGATCGCACACCGGCTCCCCATAACAGGCTTATTGCTGTATGCCTACCCCGCCACAGAATGAGTTAATGTTCCCGTCAACTCTAAATCCTGCAGAGCAGAAATGATGGCCCACCTGACATCTTGTAGCCAAAGATCGTGACCCCAGTCAGACAGGTGCACCCCATCTGGGCTGTATAACGCCGCCACCTGCCAGTCTATATCGGGGTGATGTATGATCCCACCTCCCAAATTCTCAACCACTTTAATAACAGAACAATTAACTTTGTTCTTTGCTCAATTTACGATCTAAGCCTTCTTAACACTTCGCCAACTTCACCGACTCAACAATGTCGACCAAAGAATAAACGTTTTAGGCAGCCGATAACGTAGCGTATGCAAATTGTCAGGCATCAGCTGAATCAAACGGCATCCTGATGTTTCTGGAATGTCATTTTCGTCGAGCTCAATAACCATGATAACGGGTGGACCCCACCGATGCACCGCCTTGGATGTTATGTTGAACAAGGAGCACCATTTCATGCCACGATGACCCCTCCAGATGCATGGGATATGCTCTTCCAGACCAAGATGTACATTCCAGCCGGATTCTGCCGCGTATTTGCCGGCCCAGTAAACGACGCTGTGCCCCACAATGAACACCATCTTTTCCGGCAAGCATAACCCTAAGACAGGGGACAAGTTAGTCAGTCATATCAGGGCGGATGTACCGTCGAAACCCCCCCGAACGCAACCTCCCCAAATGCATGATCTGGGATTGCCCGGCTCCATCCTGATGTGCCTGTGTGGCTGCCCCAATGCGGAAGGAGTGGGTGCCAAACAATTCGGCTTTCATTCCCACTGCGCTTATGCAAGTTTTTAAAATGCATGACAACTGACACCTAGAGAGGCACTCCTGATTCTTGTGGATAAAGAAGGCCCCCTCCCCATCAGGCCGGAGCATTAAATACCTGGAAACCCATATCACCGGGCATATCTCCCGTTCAGGCAATGGAGGGATGAACACAGCTGTGCCGCGTCCCGCCTGATCCATTTTGGATCTGCAAAGCATGACCTGCAGGCCCGCCGAGGTGACGTGGATGTCACCCATCATGAAATGTGCCTTACCTACACCTTTTTTAGAAGGAGCCACCAATTCGCTTCAGCGAAAGGCTCCAAAGAAAGCCATGGTGAAAGCGGCCCCAGCCAGAAACACCTCTTAAGTATCAAAACATACCCTAGGCAGGGATTGCAAAAGCCGGGCCAGTAATGCTTTCGTAATGGGCCGCCTGGCATCTGAGACTGCTGGAGAGGCCCTCCCACAGCCTTGTATGGCCCTGCGTGCCAAAATAGAGGACCCAGGTCCCAGCCCCCTCTCAACTGGCTGTGAAAAGATAGCCCGGCTAGCGTAACTCTCATGGTTTTGGGGGATAAACCTCGAACCCGCAGATGGGCCAAAAATTGAAGCAAAAGTCTTTCATTCATGGGCCACTGATGGCCCAACGTCGCCGCAAATGACGTGAAACTTTGGGCTGCTCCCTCATATGCTTACATAGTGGAGGGACCACGAAAAGAAAGGGACGGTTCAAAATTATTATAACAGAAGAAGAAGAACCTATCCCGGGCTATATTAAACAATTTAACAATAAATACAAATAAACGTTTCTTATCTCTTCTTATATTTTTATGTGTATAAGCACAACCAGAACGGCCTCTAGATTAAACCGTTTTCAATTTTGTTTTCCTCAGTGGTTGTCCTTCTTTAAATTATATTATATATATGTGGCCTTTGGCTCTCAGGTTTGGGGAGGTCTGTTCAAAAGAGTCTTTTGAACAGACCTCCCCAAACCTGAGAGCCAAAGGCCACATATATATAATATAATTTAAAGAAGGACAACCACTGAGGAATGCATAGTGGAGGGAGCCAGGGATCCTATCACGCCTTGCAGGATCAAGCGCCACCAAGTTCCCAGAGGTCTTCCGGAAATTCGTCCGGGTCCTGGTTCGCTCTGGGGGCCAACTGCCGAAACGTCTCATCCTGAAAATGAGAGAGGGCATCGGCCACCTCGTAGTGAATGCCGGAAACATGAGATGCCCTGAACGTAACGTTTAAACGGAGGCATATAAGGACAAACTTACGCACTAGGTTCATGACTTGCGGCGAGCGAGACGTCTGCTTATTTACCACATGAATCACCCCCTGGTTGTCACACCAGAAGGTGACCCTTTTGTTGGCAAACAAACTGGCCCAAATTGATACTGCGATCACGATGGGGAACAACTCCAAAAATGTGAGATCCCGCCAGACCTCCTCCCCCCATGCCTTTGGCCACCGCTTTGCACACCAGCGTTTCTCATAAAACACCTTGAAGCCCAAGGCTCCAGAGGCATCGGAATGAACCTGCAGACAGTCAGCTAAGGACAGCGGTGATTGCCATATCTCCACGCCGTTAAAAGACTCCAAAAAGTCTAACCACACTTGCAGGTCACTTTTTATGTGCCTTGAGACGCAGATGTGTTGGTGCGGAAGCTTAACACCTGACATGGCGTGTGCGAGGCGGGCACAGAATGCTCGGCCTGGCGTGATAACCTTACATGCGAAGTTGAGATGCCCCAGCAACCGCTGCATCTCTTTCAATGTGCATTTTGAGCGCCCGACCATGTCTGACAATAACCGCTGCAGAGCTCGTATCTTGTCAGCGGGTAACCTGGACATCCCCTGTATGGAGTCCATTTCTATCCCCAAATATGATAAACATGTGACGGGCCCCTCGGTCTTGTTGGCAGCTAGAGGAACCCCCAAAGTGGCTGCCAGGGCTTGAAAAGTGGCTAAGCGAGATGCTCAGGCTTCCGAATTACGTAGCCCCGTGAAAAAAAGTCATCGAAATAATGAGTGACCTCCGTGAAGCCCCCCTGCTGCTGAACTGCCCATTCCAGAAACTTGCTGAACGTCTCGAATGCTGCGCAAGCTATGGAGCATCCCATGGGCATGGCCTTGTCCACGTACCATTGATCTTGAAATTGCAAGCCTAGCAGTTCAAAGTCTCCCGGGTACATGGGCAACAACCGAAACGCAGACTGTATGTCGCATTTGGCCATGAGGGCCCCCTGCCCGCACTCACCAATGCAACCGCGTGGTCGAAGGGGGCGTAGCGCATGGTGCAAAGTTCATGATTGATGCCGTCATTAACCGATGACCCTCTGGGATATGATAAGTGGTGAATTAATCGAAACTCACCATGCTCCTTTTTTGGCACCACCCTCAGCGGGGACACCCGGAGATGTGGCAGGGGCTGCCTGTCGAATGGACCGGCCATCCTTCCCTCCCTGCACTCTTTCTCAAGTTTCTTGGCCACTACTTCCGGCATGGCACGTGACGATTTCAAATTGTCGCACTGGGTGGCAACCCGCGGCCCCATATACGGGATCCAAAAACCATCTGAAAAACCCTGCATAATGTATTCTGCTGCTGCCCTATCTGGGTAGTGTAACAACCATTTAGCCAATTCTGGCGAACTTACCAGTGTCAGGGCCAAGCAGCGGAGTGGGTCAGTTCCTGCCTTATGCAGCTTTGTTATAGTTGGAAATGGCTGTCCCCAACCCTCCGTCTTTCTTCCCGGTAGGCCGGGCCCCTCGAAAGGGCGCCTGTGAGCTTGGTTTTGTGCAAGAAGGGAGGGGATGACCCCCGCCACACGACTTGTACTTATGTTCGAATCTGCAACGTCTGCGTCAGCAGCCTTCATTATTAAACTCCCAGCAAGGCAGTCCTACTGAACGCCTCCCGGAACCCCCTGAGCGACTTCTGTCTGAGGGTCTGTGCACACTGGGCCCCACGTAAACCATCCATAGGTCCGTGTCCTTTAGGTCCCACCTGGTATCAGGGTTCTGGGATGCCATTTCCCTGAAAACCCTTTCGTAAGCCATAGCGGCGTCATTGCCTGCTTGGTTACGCGCCTCCAGAATGTGGGCCTCATAGCGAACTAGATGCCAGGCCCTCTCTGGATAGGAACCCACGATGAGGGCTAGATATTCAGTAAAGCCTCTCATCCAGTTCTCGAAAGTTCTTTCGGATGTGGTGGATTCTTTTTGCCTTTTCTTATCTCTATGGCTGCCCGTGTCACCGCCATCACCCCGTCCCCGGATCAATGCAAATAGATCCACGAAATAGCCCTCCAAGGCCCTCTCATGGATCTTTGGCCTGAGGTGCACCCCAGGTGGCGCTTTGGGCGCCTTAAATTTTATAGGTGGACGCCTATCCTTTTCACGGATCCCAGCCTCATCTAGAAGGTGTTTTGATTTGGAACGCCTAGCGTCCATCCATGCCGGTATCCCTAGCACATATGACCCCTCCAACCAATACCAGCCCTCATGCCGGATGTCTGTCTCCTCTTCCCCAGAAGAGGTCTCACCCGACAAAAGGCTGTTACTCGCGCAGCATCTGCGTTTGTGGCTGGAAGCTCCCTGGTGCTTCGAGCGCCCGGCTCCGTGCTTTCGTCCCCTTTGTTTTGAGACTCAAACAGATAAGTTATCACTTGTGCTGGACCCTTATGAGGAGTTGGATCGAGAAGGCTCCTGGCATCTGGTCTTAGACTCCGAAAAATGCTCCAAGGTCTGCACATAACCCTGCCAGTAGGATGCGCTGTCCCGAGGAGACCTGTCTTGTGCCTCCATCCTGTCCCCCTCCCGTGATGATGAGCAGTTAGACCCCCGAGTATTGGAGCAGTCAGCACTGCCGGAGGAAGAATGGCTGTGCTCTGCATTGCCCCAGCTGGCCCTGCGTCGAACCCTGCTGGGTCCCGGTTCTGTAGACCTGGCTGATGACCTGGATGGAGGCTACCTAGATCTATGGTGCCCTCTAGGCGCTGGCCGCTCGACAGGAGAAATATCTCCGCCATTGGATTCCTCTTCAGAACTACTAATTAGCGCCCGCATCCTGGAGCTCCATTGCATGCTGAAGCTGGCCCGGCGCCGTCCGACCGGCTCTGCCTCGCGGGGCCTGACGCCTGCTGGAGGCTGTTTAACCCCAAGGGACCGAGACCTTCTACTTTCCTTACCCCCGCCAGGGCTTGCATCCCTCCTTTGCCTGGTAGGAGCTATTTTGTCCCTGGATGTGCCTGGCCTAATGCTGCCGGGGTCGCTATTCCCCACCCCCCGAGGAGTGGGCACGACCAGCAACCAGGCCTCCCGGCCCTTAGATGCACTGGCCCGGCGTTGTGGTCGACGGCCCTCTGAGGGCATGCCGCTTTGCCCTTCTGTGGGCCCAATACCCCCGGCCGTTCTGGTGCACCCAGCCGCAGACTTCCTGGTGGCCTTGCCACCCCAGGGCCTGCTCTTAGGGGCCATATACCTGACCCCACGCTGTTCTTATGCGCGGCTGGTCTGCCCCATTGGAAGCCCTAATTTTTTTTTAATGTGTGTGCGCGCTCGCTAGGCCCGGCCCGCTCCCGGATCCCCGCTGCGCTGGCGAGCAACTGAGTGATGGCAGCCACTCCTATTCCTAACCCCCCCCCACGGATCGCTTCCCGCCGCCCAAGGCCTACCGCCTGTTCTACTTGCTCCGGAGCAAGGCTGCAACCGTCCAGCCACTTGCCTGTCCCAGCTGCGAGTGGAGGGAAGCAGGAGGGCGGAGCCTAGCTAGGCTAAACCGCCCTCCCTCGTCACACTGCTTGTGCTGCCGGCACCACAGGAGCGAGCCGCTCCGTTCACGCCGGCCCCTTCCCGGCCAACGGGTGGCTGGGGTAAGTCCCGCCACCACTTGTCTTCACAAGAGCCCTGTGGAATATTTTGCTAAGAGACTGAGAAACAGAAGTCACCCCAGAAGTTTCCATGGAAAATTGGATCATGGGAGGAGCAGCGTCTCCCAGTTCCTACTTCATATTAGCACACACCTTACTATATTGTCCTTCAAAAAGTCAAAAGTCATATATGTCTGTTTGATATAACCCCCAGTGGATGGGCTTATTGCTAGCTATTTTTTAAATCTTTAACACAATATGTTAATCTTATTGATATTTGAGCCTCGAAAAATCTAGCAATATCTACAGTGACTGTGCTCTAGAATTTCTAAGGACAGTTTAATTAATTAATTAATTAATTATTTCTTATATTTATATACCACTCTTCCCTTGAGGCTCAGGGTGCTTACAAAGAACATGGAAACCATAAAAAACATGTACAGTATAGCTCCAAATAACTGCATCAAGTAATAATATTAGCAATAGCAGGAACAGTAATAATATCCGGAGATAATGAGTGGCTGCGTCTCACCAGGGACCGCTGCTTGACACTGTGGGAGGCCAGCCAGAAGAAATGTGGTGCATCTGGGCCTTGGCAGGAATGTGCGCAGTGCCTGGGGTGAGAGGTGGGCCCACAGGCATGTATAAAAACTGTCATGTGGTCCGGGCCCAGCCTCTCTGTCCAGGAGAGCTGGAGCAGCTTCCCTCCTTCCCACACTTGTTGTTATCAGTTAATGTGGGATTGTATTATTACCTAGTTTGGATGTTGAATAGGTTTATATTGTTTTAAGTTCATAATTACAGTTTGCAAGTTCATATCACAGCTGCAGTGTAGGGCACGAGAGGGAGCCAATTGGCAAGGAGTCCAGTTTGCTTACTGGACTCCCTGAGGAGGGGGTTTCATTAAGAGACTGGCAACAAGCGTGGCTGGCTGGCTTGGAGGCCAGGGGCTCGCTATCAAGCAACCCATGGGATAGCCAAATGAGATAAGTGCCTGTTGGCCCCCCAAGTGGATCACTTCTCTGGGAAGGGACTCCAGGGGCAAGGGACCTGCTCTCACGGCTGGGAACGGTGCGGTCCCAGGGCACCCTTGTATTTTAGCATTGAGCAGCCAGACACCTGAGGGTTTGAGGGCTCCCATCTTGTGCTGGGACAGCCCTACTTGTGGAGGGCAACAATAAAGCTGTGGCCATGTTTTACTGCTCCCCTGCCAGTCAACAATAATATTAATGGCTGAAACGTTAACATATCAACTGTAACCCTTAGGTTAGTCAATGTAGGATTGCCCTTTCACAAGGCAAGCTCCAACAGAGCCCAGACTTCTTGGAAATCATTCCCCCAGGTGGGGGCCAGAACAGAGAATGATCTGGCCCTGGTTGAAGTCAGACATGCTTCCCTGGGTCCAGTTGTGATTCCTGGACTACAGGACATATGGGTGTGATAGTATGATTCCTTGTGGAAAAGGAGGGGGGCGTTTACATTTATTTATCTTTCCCATGGCTCTCAAATCTGACAGTGTTGCCAATCTATTTACAGATCTATGCATTTATCCTCCATGGTATGTCAGACACCTCTCTTCTTCCCTTCTTCCATTACATGCAAAACTCAATCAAAACAATCCATGATTTGTTGAAAGAGGCTGTTATTTTAACAGGGTACAATCCTAAAATGTTTACTTGTGAATAAATCGTAGTTTCAGTGGGACATTTGATTTGAGATTTTAGAATATTATACTTCTATGTTTAAACTGACTGTTATGTTTCTCCAATTCATCTCAGGGGGAATAGATCTTCTTAAAATACGTTATATGAAATAACATTAACTCCCTTGTAGATACATAAATAAATACAGCTCAGAGATTATGTTCCATATTTTAACGTCTTGGCTATGTTTTTACAGGTCATTTATTCTCTGGTCCCCTTCCCATCTGTGAAATAACTCCTTTCCTAATACCTTTGTATACATACTAATAAGATTCATTATCCATTTTCCTTCATAATGAGAGTGGAATTTATTTTGTGTGCTAATGACCTGCTCAGTACTCTGTGTGAAGAAAAACATCCCTCAGGAGAATATGCATGCCATTCCCAATCTCTCTCCCATCTGATAACAAACTGCTGAAATATATTATAAAGTATTCATTTCCCCACATTTTACATAAACATTTTAAGTTACCTTTTACAGCAGGCACTATTATGCCTATTCTGACAAAAATGTTGCACTAGAATTCATTTGCATCTATTTCAATTGACTATTTGCATAGATTTAAAAACCATTTTTCCCCTTCATCTATTTGAATATAAAGAGTTATAGAATTTTATGAAGTGAAAATTGTGGGCATTTGTTTGAAATTAGAGAGACGTCTAATGATGCTTAGTTGGGCATTATTACATTAGAAATTGGTGATTTCTAGAAGTCAACATAATTAATATATTAAACTACTTATGACAATCTACAGACCAGTATAAAGTATAGTTACAGAGCTATTCTCAGCCAGAGTGACACACTTTGTTGAAGTCAATGGGCTTAGAATGAAATAACTCTGCTTGTTTGTTTATTTGCTTGTTCGTTCATTCATTCATTCATTCATTCATTCATTCATTCATTCATTCATTCATTCATTCATTCATTCATTCATTCTATACCATCACTTCAGAATGATAATTTCAACAGAAATTCCACTTAGGTGCTTTGAGAATTTCAGTTCTGCATTCCAATCAAGGTTAGTTAGAAGTTAAAGTTGCTAACCTACAGATAGGGCCAGGAAATATCCTGAAATTACAACTTCTCCCCAGACTAAAGAGAATACCAGCATTAGAAGATGGACTCTGGTATTATACCCTGCTGACATCCTCTCCTCCCCAAATCTCCAGTAAGTCCCATTGTGCTTTTCAGAATAATTTCAGTTTAGGACAGGGAAACCACTTTTTAAATAAAAAGATGCTATCGTTATGACACTATGAACATCAACTACTCAATTGTAACCATGCTTCCAATGACCTGCCTGACCTCTGATTATCCTTTGGGAGGAGGGTCTTCCCCCCACTGAGGGTCACTCAGAGAAGCTGGAATGCCATCAAGAAGCATCGAGGGGCTCTGATTGACTGTCACTGGGAGGGCCCTCTCTCACCGAGAGCCAGTCAGAGACTCTTCCCCACACCCCCACCTCCCACTGTTGTTTCTACAGTGGGGACACTGTGTGACTGGCTGCCTTCTCCATGGAGCCCACACTAGTGTCCACTGCCTCCTCCCTGCTTGTGGCTGATGAAAATGCCAGCTGTCTCTTCTGTGGAGAGCCTGTGGACCTGCCCTGCCTCCTCACCACTTGCAGGGGCTGAGAGGCATGTCTGCCTCCTCCACAGATACCTGACCACCCTTACCAGCCCCTGCTGAGGAGGCGTCCAAGGAACGTGGCCTCATGCGCAGAATGCGGCAGCCCTTCCCATCCCCCAGCGAAGGTGAACATTTGCATTTGCACCTCCCCACAAACAGTGGAGAGAAACCACATTCACACAAAACCTAAGAGGGGATTCAGAAGAAGGATTTAAAAATAGAGAGAGGAAACTCGAAAAAGGGAATCTCTCTTGTGCAAAGGAATCATGGGTTTTCCCCCATGTCAGATGGGGTGGAAAGGTAATAGTTAAGGCAGGCACCAGCTTATGTCATGATTGCCTGTGCACTGACTGCTGCTGAAATTGATTTTGAAGCATCAGTATAGCATTGGTCTGTGGGGAAGACTGATGGGAAATTGCCCTTAATTTCTAAGAACTCAGGGTGGGTGGGTGGCAGGCACCATGCTGGAGAACCCTGCTCTAAAAAAGGCAAATGTCTAGTTTAGCTTTTAGTGTAGAAAGAAAAAGTGGATGATGCTGTACATTAGTGGATGATGCTGTACATATGTAGCCCATCTGGTGCTTTTTGTGATAGCCAACATGCTTGCGCATTGCATTGTGGCCATATGTGTGATTTATCCAACACAATCATTGCTGATATTGCCCATGCACATGAGAGTTCCATTTCCCGCACTGGAAGCAGTGAGTGATCCATTGAGACAGATGTACAGATGCTGTCCTTGTGTGGATCCATCCACTGTTGTTTCTACAGTGGGGGCAGCTTTTTCTGTCACTGTCTGGATCTTGAAAATATCTTGTCCTCAAAATGGGTAATATTTCCTAGATTGCAGTCCTATTTATGTTTTTACCTACCTGCATTCAAAAGAGTTGGTAACAGTTAAAAGCAATTTACATGTAACTTTATAAATCATATTAAAAGCTATTTTTAACATAGTGATAGAAACAATTCTGGATTTATGATATCCATTTAGCAGCCGTAAGTGCTGAAGGACACCATATACACAGAAAAACCCAGTTCTGTTTAGTGGAAGGTGGCACGCATTATGCTGACTACATTGCAGACTGATTTTAATTTTCATCCCTAAATATATGCTTTTTCCTCATGAAGTTTTTCCTTCAGTTCCAGCCCAATACTGCTTTAGTTTATCCACCAGTTTCCTCGCTCATCTTTTGTCTCTTTGTTACTTCAGGTTTTTTTTCTTTCCCTCCCTCTTTCGGTGAGGTGGGGGATTCTTTTGCAACCTCTTTTACCCTGACTATTTTATGGAAATCAGTTTTGAGTCAGCTTTCCCCTCATACATAATGTTTCTGGTGGTTTTATTTGTCCTGCACACTCTCATCCCCTTCCAGCCCACTTTTTGATGATTGGACTGTAGCATCCTCCCTGCAGACAAGTGATTTCTTTGTCCTTTTAAAAAATGGTACTAAAATTTCAATAGACCGCTAGAGCATTGTAACAATAGACTTAACAGGTTCTCTGAATTCCCAATTTGCCTTTTCCTCATGAAGAAATGCCTGCAGGAAAATTTTAATTGTTAAATTTTTTTCAATGACATTAATTTTATTAATTTTCAAAAAACCCAACAAAATCTGGGAATTCAGAGAACCTACTAAGTCTTGTTACAATGCTCCAGAGATATAATATTTTAGTGTCTTTTTTTTAAATGGGAAGGTTGTGTGATGCCACTAATGACATCACTGATGACAGAACCATTCCATGAAAATCCTTATTATCGAAGGGATAAACAGAAGAAAAAAAACTGACTCCACAACTATGAAATTAGAGATGGAGAGCAGACATATGGAAGAACCCAGCCCAGAGCAGTAACAATGTTTATAGGCCGAGTCCCAAGAAAAGCGGGAGTGCATCAAATGTGTGGAAAAGTCCTAAATTTGTTAGTAATCCACTTGCAATCAGTGTATCACTCCACTCCTGGGTGTAAACTGCACGGAGCTTTTATTCCAACCCCAGATCGATTCAGTCCCTGCCCTCTACACAGAATGCGATTTCCGTTTGGATTTTGGGCGACTTAAATTTTCCTTCTGCAGCAAGAAGGATTGATCCGGAGTGACACTACCTTTATTGTGCGATATCTCAGAGTGCTGTTAATCCTCAATATCCAGATGGGAAAGAAAGCTCCGTGGTAGAGAACCTCTGATAGGCTAAACCTGGTCATGTGACACACTTGCCTTAAAGGAGAAGCCCCTAATTTCTCTCAATTTCTCTGGGTCCTGGATTTTTCCTCCCTTCTCTGCCTTTTTCGATCCTCTCCCCCACCCCTCCAAGAAAAGAAAGAGACTCCCTGCCTGGCTCCTCTCTCCCACCCCCCCTTCAAGAAAAGAAAGAAAGAGGCTTGGCCCCCCCCCCCACCTTCTGAGCCTCCCTAACCACGTGCAGAAGACTTTCCTGTTTCAATGGGGAGGACGGGGGGAGAAGAAGACCCGAGTTCAAAGCGATCTGAATTCAACAGGATTGACAATGGAATAAAGAAAGTGCAGACTCTGCCCTGGATAAAATTTAGTTATTCAAAATACTCCTCAGTATGGATGAATTCCAAAATTAGTGTTAACTCAAGTTTTGCCTGTGTTCTTCTATAAAAATACCAGGCATGCTCATTGTCTCAATGGCAAATAGTTAATATGCATGTGGAGGTGACATACTGAATGAAACTTTTAACCTGTCTAATCAGTGCTGCCTTCTTGTGCTGGCTGAATGTTCCGAGGTTAATGGACCTTAACTAGAGAGCCTAGAGTTTGCACTTAAGACTTTCAGCTTGCAAAGCACACATTCAGATACCTGGCTGTGCTCCATTTGTGTATCTCCAAGTAGGGGCAACAATCACATGCAAAGTAAAATATTACACTCTACATAAAAATGGTAACTCATATTCAAAAGTGAAAGTGATACTAGTGAGGCCTACTGTGCTGATATGTATACTACAGTAATGTTGGCCTTGATTCCCAGTTAAAGTAACGTCCAACATGTCACTTGTCAAATTGGGACAGTGGCATCTCCTGAGCTTCTTTGATGTAACTGTTCCTGTGGAACGAGACCAGTAGGGAGAGCTTTTATGTAGTGGCTGGATGCTGAAGATGTGACACTTCAAACACTTGCAGGCTTAATAGCCTTGCTTTTATTAGGACTGGGTGAATGTGCTGTGAATTTTCATTCACTTCTGTGTCTATGCTGAAGCAGAGCACTTGAAAAAGTGATCGCTTATTACCTCCTCCAACCTCCAGTTCTGCCTTTCATGCTGTTGCTGCTTCTGGAGTAAAGAGGCTGCAAGAGAAACGAGGCTGAGCTTCAGTGAATGTGAAGTCCATTATTGTGCCGTCGTGATAGTGTACTGTGTCTTTCAACTTCTCTGAGCATTTGGGATGTGCAGCCATTCTTTTGTTATGTTTGAGTAACTGAAGGGTGATCCTTGATTCTTTCAGAATATTTCTGTAACTGTGACCTTTTCCATACCCTTTTTTATGTTTGCTGAACTCATATACCAGAGTTTTAGTTACATCTTTTGCAATGATATTTGACATCTTGCCAAAGAGTAATTTGCAGAAGAGAGTTTCACTCTCAGGCCCTTTCACTTTAGCAGTTACTCCTAGGACTAGGTTAAATGTGATGCTGGAGATCTGCGTATGGAACTCCTGGAATATGACTCTGTGTTTACCTTTTGTATATGATAAAAACATAAGAATTCTGCTGGATAAAAACATTGCTGCATCTAATCCAGCATCCAGTCTGTTCACGCGGGTTATGGATTGTAGTTATGGTGTAGTTAAGGGCTATTTTATCAGTGAATGAAGAATTTCTATTGAGTGAATTAAGAGCCTCTTGTGACGCAGGGTGGTAAGGCAGCGATATGCTGTCTGAAGCTTTCTGCCCATAAGGTTGGGAGTTCGATCCCAACAGTTGGCTCAAGGTTGACTCAGCCTTCCATCCTTCCAAGGTCGGTAAAATGAGTACCCAGCTTGCTGGGGGGTAAAATGGTAATGACTGGGGAAGGGAATGGCAAACCACCCTGTATTGAGTCTGCCAAGAAAACGCTAGAGGGCGTCACCCCAAAGGTCAGACATGACTCGGTGCTTGCACTTTACTTTTACCTCATTAAGTGAATTGGTGAATTAAGTGCATTTAGAATGTCTGTTCTTAATTTCTATTCTTAATAGAAATGGTAGAGAATAAGTGAGGGACCTGTGAGAACTGGCTGTGGTGAAGACATCCCATTTCCTTTTCCATCCCTTGCTTTATTCTTCCATCTTGTGGCTTCTCCCACTTGCTACCCTCCCTCCAAAGTGGTCTAATGTCTGTTTTCAGCCCCTCTCCCCAATTCACCTAGTTGGCCAATGTATGCCCAGCCTATCAGTTAATCCCTATCTTTAAAACAAACATACACCTTTTCAGTGGCATGCTCTATTGCTAGACAAGACTACGGTAAAGGTTTTTAAAGGGTTTTTTCAGCAGCATCTGGTTTGGAGTTTATTTTAATACCTAACTTTTATATATATTTTTGTGCAAATCTCGGGCTATTCTGCGGAACTTGCAGATTTCTTGGTCCAAAGGGTGTGGGTCATTCAAAGGAATTAATTATATGGTACTGGCTAGGGAGAGTCTTACATGCTCTATAAGCAAACATATTTCACCCAGGAAACAAATGCTTAAAATTGATAAGATCAAATGTGAAATTAATTTTTGAATTTTTCCTGCTAAACTGATGGACATTACTAGTTATCAAACAATTAGATTAATTTACACCAAATATTGAATTATATTATGTTCAATATGCATGCAGGCCAAATCACATATGTGAGATTTCGTTATATCTATACACACAAAGAAAGACAGGCAGATAGGCAGGCTGACTAAGAAATATTAAAAAAAACATTTAATATCTACTTCTCTTTCTCAATTGTAATCAAAGGAAAAAATTATTTTTAAGTAACACCAAACTGTTATAGTTACATGTGAGAATTAAACAGTGTTATTTTTCCCCCTGAAGCAATAGTGTTCAGTCCTAGCACTCATGATTTTCATGTTGCTAAATTGGTCACATGACCGATCAATCACTCAACAGTATTAAGACACTTTGAATGGCTTGAAATGTATTTAAAGCAATATGTTTAAAATGCGTGTTTGCTCAGTCCAGTCCAGTAGCCTTTTCTGAAATGTATTTAAATGCTGTAGTGAAGTGGACAATTTTACAGTACAATCCTAAACGGCGCCACTCTTCTAAAACCATTAACTGTGTTTAGGATTGTGCTGTTAGTGACTATCACTGTGGTAAGAAGTATACAAGACAGAAGATGCAGGCAGATAAGATACAGTTGTTCTGTGGCTGAGATATATCTGGAATTAGAAGCATCTTTGACTACACAGCTTTTGCCGTGTGTTGCTGTATGTTTTCACATCTTATGTATTCCTTTTTTCAAATATATTCTGCAATACCTACCCTCTAGAAATCTTCTCTTAAGGCATTTTTTTGTAACAATGCTGTTTGGAGGGTGGGGGGTGGCAGTTAACTATGTCTTCAGCCGCAGGCAGTGAGTGGCAAGCAGCAGGAAGGTTCAGGGATAATAACTAACATATCTGTGCGAATATTATCTGCAGGATCTCCTGGATCTCACTGTCCTTTCACTTTTTAAATTCTGAAGCAGCAGTAATATAATGGAAACAAAAGGCTTGGATAGTTCTGTGATTCCTCCTTATATCCTGGTCTGCTCCCTTATATTGAGTTCCCCCTCCAATACACAGCATAGTGTTGAAAGACAAACTATGCCTCAAGCCTTTTTACATTCACTAGAATATTGTCTCTCTTTACCATCAGTCTCTGTTGCAGCACTGCAAACCACAGGAACACAAAGAAAACCTCATGGTAACTAGGAGAGCAACAGCAGGAGGGAGCTCTTGCCTTGATAACCTGTTTGTGGGCTTCCTAGGGCACCTGGCTGGTGACTGGGCCAAATAGAATACACGGTCATAAATTAAATGCATCCAGTAGGGTTCATCTTGTGTTCTCCTGTGCAGATGTAATACAGTCTTGTCAGAATTAAGGTATTGAGTTCTAGTATTCACTCTTTCCAGAGGAGCCTTGTGTGGCTGGAGGAGCCTGATCCCAGGTGTGGTTGCCAACAAAGTGCTTTGCAGCTTGATTCTTAACATGTAAGCCTTTACCTGGATAGGTAATAAACAGGTCGCAATGTTCGAAAACTTTCCTATTGAATCGCCAAGGGTCGGACACGACTGAATGGATAATATCATCATCGTCCATTGCAACAAAAATAAACAAGACTTGTTTTCATTACCCTCTTGAGATGCTAGTGATGATGCATTCATAGATCGTTTATGCACTGGGAACTTCATTGCCCCAGCTCCCATGCAGGAGCACAAATCGGGGGCGGATGAGGAGCACTAGGCCAAATTCTCCCCCGTGTGGGTGCAGGAAGAGGTGGGGCAACCTGCCATGACTAAAACTCCAGCCTGCAGCCCTGCATGAAACCTCCAGTATGTAAATGGTCATAGAATCTAAAGAAGCATGATCTGGATTAGGTTATGCTACAATAAAATGTTATGACTCTGTAAGGTAATGCAAGGCTCCTGGATATTTTAACTGCAAAATATTGGTTCATGGAACAAGATTCCAGTCCAAATCCTGGAAGGCCACAGCTTGAATCCATTTGTAGCTGATGACTATGGCTCCTTTGTTATGAAATTGGTTAGATTAAATATGCCTAGTCATCAGTGTCAATACAGTGTCAATACAGCAGTATATGGAATCTGTAAATTATCATTTTGAGTTTGATAGTATCAGGATATATATTATGAAATTCACCGACATCATTGGCACCATTCAAAATCTTTTTTTTAAGTGAAGCAGTCTCAAGGTTGTACCAATATATTAGGCAGCACCATGGAAATATTTAGTCAGTTTAATATGATTTGTTCTTAATTATGTCAGTTTGGCCTCATTCCATTCATTTCACAGTGGTTTTAACTCTTTAAAGGGAGATCAGTTTATGTTTCACTGGCAGATGTTGGACTATGTGCGTGGCAGTGAGGTAGGAAGACGCGACGCACACCGGTTATGCACGGGGCGGGGTGCGACGGCGGCAAAACCCAGGGTAACCGATTATGCACGCGGCGATCCGGGCGCCGCTTCTGGTTGCGCCCCGGTCATCCGGAAGCTGCGCTTTCTTCCGCGTTTCACTGACGCGGCTTTTTCGGCGGCATGCACCGAAGCTGCGGCCGGTTGCATCCGGCTCCGTGCGTTATCGGTGATTTTAGTCGCCGCCATTCCACCCCGAATGTGCGCTAAAATCCCCGTGCATAATGGGTCTTAGGGATGCAAGCAGTGGATCATGCTGATCTGCCTCTGTGTACCAGCAGTGCCCCGGATTGGTGGATGGATCCATCCTCTTCAGCAGCCCTCCATTCTTCTTTGTAGTCTCAGCACTTTCATCCCAGCATCTAAGTGGGTGTTGGAAAGAAAGCAAACTAGCTGCAGTTAAGGAAGAGTACACCACCACCACCAGCACAGCAGCCAACGTAGAAAACAGTAAGCTGGATAATATAAAGAACAATCACAAGTTAGTGTTGGATGGGAACAGGATATGCTACTGTGGGAATAAATTTGTTTTAAGTGAAAGCCCTGGTGAATTGTTCCTTGGAAGTACAGTAGATTATATTTCAGCCCAGTGAACAAGCCATATTAGTGTTAGTTTGGGATGGGATCTGATCTATAGAATTCATTCATGTTCCTGTACACCAAAAGTCTCATCTGAACCATCCTTGGCATGGAGGTCTTCAGTTTCCTACATCAATTATTTTTCAACCATGATAGAGCCTTTTTCAATCCAATCTTTATTTACGGTCATTTAGACCAAAATTTTAGATGCACTACTATACAATAGCAGTTTGTAAAAGGGAAGGTAATACATTAAAAGGTTAAAAATGCATCAACAATAAAACTTAAAACTTCTCCGCCATAAATGTCAAAATTTAAAAGCATTAACTGTTGTTGACTATTTTATAAGGATAAAATGAGCCATAAAAGCAATAAAGCCATAAAAGCAATAAAGCTGTTAAAATATAAAACAAAAGACAAGATTAAGAGATGTACAATAATAACTACTAACCAAAAAACATAAGAAGTTTTGTGGAGCTATTATGGCTATACATGAGTAACCCAATCTTTCCTAGTTCTTAAAGCCTTTTTGCTTTCTTTAAACCTCATTCCTTCATCTGAAACTCAAAACTCTTGACAATGAAGAAAGGAATAGCTGCAAATGGTTAGGTCTTGGGGCAACTGTAATGTTCCATCACCACAAAATATACATTTTAAATGAAATTTTTTGTTTAAACCTTCAGCCCAATCATTAAATTGGAGGGACCTTTGAAAATCTCCACTGTACCAGATAAATGTTGCACCCGCTGAAAGCTTTGGAGATTGTATCTTCAATTTTATTTCATTGGCCACACACTATGAATGTGTACTTGAGTGGATATTAGCCTTTCTGTTTTTCACATTAAATAGTTCAAAAGTAGTTTTTGTAATTATTTTTAAACAATGTTGGAAATGTAGCTTTTAAGTAGTTTAATGGAAATGGAAAAGGATTTGAATCCTACTCAAATTCAGGACCGCTTGGTTGCAACTACTTGTGCAGTAAACAGGAATCATGTATGACTCAGAAGCCTCTTGCCTTCCTGTTCATGATACAGTTATTCATTAGCAAAGCCACTCTCCTTATCATTAGCAAATGGTTGTTGCTTATGTGAAGGGGAGGGAAATGTTTTTGTTTTGGGGTTTTTTGATAAGTGATCTTTGGGGTAGAAGAGTCTATGTGTTGAAAGACTATTTACTTGTGGTGAAGGCACTTTCCACACAGCCTGTGTAAATAGTTTTGGCTGCTGGCTGCTACTTAAAAAAAAGAAAACATTAGTCACAACTGTTTTGTCTGCCGAGTGTAAACAGATTTTTTTTTTTACCATTCACAAAAAGGTGTTAAATTGAGGGGTTAAATAATTCCCTCCAATTCTTAAGTGTTCTCTTCATTTCTCATTGTCTGCAGCAGCCTTTTTCAGCCATGGGGCTGAATTTTCAGACTTTGAGGACCTCCAGAAGTGATGTCAGCTGGCCATGCCTCCCTGCAATGCCCCCAGAAGTGATGTTATAATAACCCGCACCCTTTGCCCCCCTTGCACTCCCCCCCCGCCTTTACTACTACTATCATCACTGCCTCATGTAGGCCAGAATTAAGGGCAGGTGCTGAGAAGACAACCCGGACCCCGCATAACACACCACTTTGATTTTTACTTTGAGCCCCCTAGGCAAAGGCAGCCAATTCCCTAGCTTGTTTCCAAGTTCATTAAGGCAGGAGGAGAAAAACCTCAGGCCCTCTCTGGAGCTCCCGCGGACCCTTGGTTGGGAATCCCTGGTCTGGAGAGTATGGTTTCAAATGTCTGTGACTAGTCTGTATATGCAACCATTTTTGTTTTCCTGCCCATTTCCAGTTGGTTCTTCTCCCTCCTTTAAAAAAAAAACCTGATACATATTTCTGCTATATTTTACTGTCTCACAAAAGTTGGACCAATTTTTTAATATGTGCGGTACTAGAAAAAGGAGCCCATCTTGAAACAGAAAAGGCATTTCAGAGATGACTCATGAGTGTAAAGTGCCACCAAATCACAGCTGACATGATGGATTTTCAAGTCAAAAGACAAATGAAAGTGGTTTGCCATTGTCTTCCTCTGTATAGCAGCCCTGGATTCTTTGGTGATCTCCTATCAAAATGCTAATCAGGGCCAACTATGCTTAGCCTGGGCCATCAAGAGCACAAATGGATATAAAATGCTGTAGAAAACCACCATTTTTATATTGCTTCACACAGAGTGAAAACAGCTATAGATAAAAACTGGATTAAAATAAAAATATTAGGTACCAAAGAGGTTATGTAAACAGGCACCACAAATATAGAAAAAAGGAAAACCAAACAAAAGATTAATTTGAATTATGACAATGAAATGTGTTCACTAATAGGTAGCACAATCCACTAGAAATAGGACTTCCAGTACTGAATAACCAGTAATCTACTGTATATTGAGAATATATTAATTTGACATTATGGCACATATATTCCCTAACTAGTTAACACAGAGCAAATGAAAACGTGAAAATACCCTTAGACAGGTGTATGATTTGATCTTTCTTTCAGTAACAAGGAAAAAAATATGACTAACCTTGTAGCCTCAGGGCACAACTTGACAGTAGGAATTCCAGAGACAACTAGGAATGCTGTAGCCATTTTATCTCAGTATTTTTATTACTTATAAATGCTATGGGACCTGCTCAGGACCACAGCACAAGAGAAAGGAAGGGCTCCTGATTCACTACATGCCATTTTTCCAGAACCTCCCCTCCCCCATGCCTTGTTCTTAAGCAGAATCAGGCTCCCACAACATTTTTAAAGTAATAGTAATCCTAAGATTAAATGGCTGCAGCATTCTTGAGTTGTCCCTGGGGACCTTGTCTACTTGTTCCTTCAGGCACTGATTTTGAATTTAAGGAGTTTTGTTTTGTTCTTTTTTTGCATTGTGCTATCTTGCATACTACCAGATCCAAATTCTCCAAAACAAATAGTGTGTGTTTAGTTTTTTCATGTGTCAGAATATCTTACCTGGTACAAGGCTTACACAATTCAGGGAGAATATATTTTTGAAATAACAGAATATTATATACTTAAACAAAATGTTAATAAGATAACTTAGTATGTGGCTTTCCATCTATCAGTCTTCTGAATACCATTTTAATCCATTCCCTATGTTCCAGAACTGGGGAAGGTGGTTGCCCAGCAGGACTTGTGGTTAGCTGGTTTTTCATGCCTTGAAATTGATGCTGGAGTTGTATTTTTTGGGATAGCACACAGATAGTCATGGAGCTTTCTTAGTTGATAGTAATTGACAACATGGCTCCTGGAAGTGAGTTGCAGTATCATAAAATCATAGAATTGGAAGTGACCTCCAGGCTCATATAGTCCAATCCCCTACAAAATGCAGGAAACTCACAGCTACCTGCCCACTCCCTGTGACTCCCAGCTCCATGCCCAGATGATGATGCTTCAAAAAAAACAAAACAAAAAACAAAACAACAACACAGAATCCCTGGCCAGTCTGTCCTGGAAGAAATTTGCCTCCTCACTCCAAAGTGGTGATCGGCATTTCCCTGGGCATGCAAGAAAGGACTACAAGAGCCAAGCACCAACACAATCCCTTCTGGCCACCCACCCCCAATCTACCTAAATTCACAGAATCAGCATTTCTGCCAGATGTCTATAGAGCCTCTGCTTAAATTTTCTAAAGAAGGAATACCCACCACCTCCCAAGGAAGCCTGTTTCACTGAGGAACCGCTTTAACTGGCAGATATTAGCTAGTCAAAGGCTGCTCACTATATAGAAATGATGATGGTTGACAGTAATTAGAAATCTTCTGATTGGTCTTTTTGTTGTCACTTGACTGTCAGAGTTTCATTAACTCAGAGGGAAGAGGAAGTGTGAAGAGACAATGAATTAGAAGTCATATAAATGACAGTGCTTCCTTGCCGGCGCCCTGACGCGTCGGGAGGCGCAAAGCGCCTCCGACGCGTCAGGCCGTCGGCCGAGGCAGCCCCCAGCAGCCGCACTCCACGCGAATGCCGGGGCTGCCTGCCCTAGCGGCCGCTGCATTAGTCGCAGCAGGCTTGATTACTAGTCTCACATATTGTACTCTTCATTCTGAGAGGGGGAGGGGTATCTGGAGGTAGGCAACAGCTCTACTGGAATAATTGGGCCAACCAAAGGGACTTCCAAATGGTGTAAGCAAACTTCCACTGGTCAAGATCAGGCTAAGTAGTGATACTGCTCCTTGTCAATGGACCCCTGCCATCCTGGCGGTCAGCTTTCTTAGCTGTATGATTAAAAGCCTGCCCCTCATGTGCATCCCACAAACTAGACCTTGTTGTTGAATAAGAACACAAGGGGGAGGGGAGGCATCCTGAAGGCTAAAAGCAGAACTGCAACTTTCAAGTGGGAAGGGATTTCAGAACCAGTCCATACTTTTGGATTTAAGCACTAGCAAGGGGAAGTAATGCAACATGATTGTTTCCTACAGCGCCATTTTAAACAGCAGGAACATATTCACAGCAATGTAGCAGGTATTGTGTTATGTTGTTTTTAACTAAATAAAAATGTATAAAAACAAAAATTAAAATCAATCTACTTTTTTGTCCCAAAGATTGTGCTGCCTCATCAGCAGGAGGTGAAGATGAGGGGGAGGCAGAGGCTGGCTGGATTGAAGGTGCTGCCATCCTGCTCTCTGTTATTTGCGTGGTACTGGTCACTGCCTTTAATGACTGGAGCAAAGAGAAGCAATTTCGTGGACTTCAAAGTCGTATTGAGCAAGAACAGAAGTTTACTGTCATCCGGGGTGGACAGGTTATTCAGATCCCAGTAGCAGAAATAGTAGTTGGTGACATTGCACAGATAAAATATGGTAAGTTTTTTTGTTTGCCTGCATACATTCTTGAAAATATGTCTCTGCATCCCCAGACCTGCTTTAGTGGCTTGTTGAATAATGCAACAGGGAATAACCATTATAGCAGTGAAGAAGTGACAATGTAATCTGAAATAGTGAAGGACAACACTGAGAAAAAGAATACATACTAGCTAATTTATTTGTGATGACATTCCAGTGATTCAGTTCCATTGTGTAAAAAGATAGGTAGTACTGATGTAGGGATGTAGGATTACGTTTTACTTTATTTTAGTTATGTATATGTAAATAACTCACAGACATTGTCTAGCATTGTTAAAACTAATACAAAGAGTTCACAGAGTTTATAGATGGTTGATTGTCTGATGAAGACACAGTACACTTCAACAATTGGAGCAGTTTCCTATTTGTATCAATAGTTAGAGCTGTTCTATACAGATTACTTTTCTTGCTTAGACTGACCTCCACCAGCAATGACCCCATATGACCTCACACAAATCTTGATTAGGGCACATGACTGCATTCCAAATAGGGTTGCCAGCTCCAGGTTGAGAAATAATTGGAGATTTTTGGGATGGAACCTGGTGAGTGTGAAGTCTTGGAAGAGGAGGGATTTCAATAGGATATAATAGGATATAGTCCACCTTCCAAATGAGCCATTTCTCCTGGCAAACCGATCTCTGTCATCTGGATATCAGTTGCAATAGCAGGAGATCTCCAGCCATGATTGGAGGTTGGCAACTCTAATTCCAAATCATGGATAAAACCATTGGAATTGGATCATGTATCACCAGTATTGTAGCAATAATATATGGAATAAAGATGTTAGAAAACTAAACCTGGAACATTTTGTGGAAATCCTTAGGAGGATTTGTAATAGGTAAAATGTCATACTTGTCTAATTTACTGAGGAGTGGCTCATAAAATATATTTTTCTGCTTATGAACATAAGCTTATAAAGCTTATGAACAGCTTTAATTTTCCTTGAGTATAAGTTTACATACTCAAGTATATGTTTACTAAAGTGCAAGCTGGCAGATGATTGATATTGCAGGACCCTGGGAAGGTTAGGATTGCTTCTTTGGGTCAAATGTGTTAAATGGATCTAATTTTATATTAATTATTATAATACTAGTAAAAAAGCCCATTGTATCCAGAAGACAATGGGCGCTAGCAGGCAGGGACCAGAGGGAGGGGCAGGCGAGGGACAGAGCAAGGGACAGGGTACCTGAAAGAGGAGGCGGGTGGCGGCTCCTCGGCGTCTCCTGGTTTTTGGTGGGGAGTCCCAGGCGTGGTGTGCTGGGCTGCGGCGGGTCCTGTGCGTTTATTTGATCTTCTGCGGCTGGGGGGGGGGTTGGTTCTTTCCGCTGCTTCCAGGAGGCCACGGCCGCGGATCAGGCCGCGCCCGGCCGCGCCCGCGGGGCCACGCCCGGCCGCGCCCGCGGGGCCGCGCCCGGCCGCGCCCGCGGATCGGGCCGCGCCCGGCCGCGCCCGCGGATCGGACCGCCCGGCCGCGCCCGCGGATCGGGCCGCACCCGTGAGCCGCGCCCGCGGATCGGGCTGCGTGGGCGCGGCCCGGCCGTGGTTCCCTCTCGGCGGCTGGAGTCTCGGCGGCTGGAGTCTTGCCGGGGGCTCCCTCAGGGGCCGGCCTGACTCGTCAGGCCGGGAGCAACTGCGAGCCGCGCTGCGCGCGGCTCGCAGTTACTGAGGCTGGGAATCAGAGGGACCAATCGGCAGGCGCTTCGCGCCTGCCGATTGGTCCCTCTGATTGTCTGTCATGAGGAAGGGTCCAATCCGGACCCTTCCTCATCCCGGACACATCCCGCCCCAGAACCCCTTACTATTTTATTTAGTCCGTGGCGCCCGCGGCGCCACGGGCGGTGTACAGATGTTTTGAGATTTATATGTTCATGATTACTGTAAAAATTAAAATTCTTGCATTGTGGCTTAAATCCATATTATTTTTTCACAATTTGATTTTTTTTAAATAGGTGACCTTCTACCTGCTGATGGGATATTTATTCAAGGAAATGACCTTAAGATAGATGAAAGCTCATTAACTGGAGAGTCAGATCAAGTCCGCAAATCTGTTGACAAAGATCCAATGTTGCTTTCTGGTAAGGTGAATTCAATTCAATATTTTGTCTCCTAAAGAGATTTTCTCTGTTTTATTATCAATTGCTTAATTTCTTTCATGGTGAAGTAAAGAGTGAAGTTATGACTGTTTTCAGATTGAAAGTTTCCTTGTTTATCAAGCTTCCAGTTTATTACAATAGAGGTGGTTTGTGGGCAAATTGGTTTGTCCTCAAAGCTATAATTACAGACCAGGAGAAACAAAAATCACATGTGCTGCTTTGGGCTTCTTGGAGAATAAGAAGAGTAAAAATGTGAACAATAGCCTGAAATTATTTCAATAAGTTGGTAGATCACCAATATAAAATGTGTCATTAATCTTTAAAGTCAGGGCCTTTTTGTGATGCTCCAATATCCCATATTCACTCAGAAAAGAATGGATGCTTGTTGCAAAATAAAGCAATGAGAATCTTTAGTATATATATAAAATTTTTAAATTCCAAAGTCTGTCAGTGGCGAATGATCATTCCAGCTAAATACAAACTCCATGTTATCATAATAATATAATTCTTTCCTTCTTCCTTCCCTCACTAGTATAGCTTTATTTAAGTCTAAGCAGTATTTTAAATATGGAGTACTGACTAAACTCTTCATGCAGGATTGCCTGAAACATTCCAGGAGTTGACACTAATGGCAAAAAGAATATTTTTTTGTCTGTACCTTTTTCTCTGAGTGAATGATCACTGAACAGGAATTTGTAGAATAATATGACATAGTATGACATTTTTTATCAGCCTAAGTGACAATTCAAAAATGAAACAGAACTAATTCTAGGAAAGCAGATTCAGGTGGGCAGCCTGAATTCAGACCTGCCAAAGTTGCTGTAAATTTGTGCTGATAATGTGGAAGGATATAGATTATAATAGATAACAGCTGCAAGATATGTTGTTGTCTTGTTGCAGAAATTTCTGGTGTTACATCTACTTTTTTTGACCATAGATATTTTAAGGCAACATAAATTGGGAAATTCAGGCTTACTGATTTTTTAAACCTACAGTTTCATATGCCTGTCAGAGGCAGGTGCATTGAGATGTATTAGGTTGCTTTTTTATTTTCATATTCTTCCTGTTGTGATCTGTTTCTTGGCACAAATCATTAGGATGGATGAAATGCCCTCTTTAGCTGCTCTCCTGGTTTGGTGATTTCTGGCTCATATACTGGAGATGAAAAGCAAGTTTGTAATTTAATACTTCGATAGCTAAGAATAGTTACAAAGTGATACAAATGGAGTCCCTAATAGTCCCTAAAAAAAAACTCTTTTGTTGGGGCAGGGGGGTATGCAGGATAAATGTACTCCAGGAGAAAACCATCTCCATAGCTAGTTGTTTTGTTAGACTTAATAGAAAGTAGAAAATGTAAATTAATGATAAGTAACACTGCTGATGTTTTTAATAGTATTTTTGCGACACCATCTGTGCATTTAATAACCTGACAAAAGGATATGTTTTGTTTCCATATGTATCAAACTCCATATGTATGAAACTTTAGAAAATAAAATAGGGGGAGGGCTATATGGTTATAGCAGGCTTTCTCAACCAGGATTTCATGAAACCATGAGGTTTCTTGATGACCTTGAAAGGGTTTCCTGAATGAGTGGGAGTTAATTATTTATATATATATGGTCATGTCAACCTGCCCCCCCCCCTCTTAAAATGGCTCTGGGGGTGGGAAGGGAAGGGGCCCTGGGTGGGTGTGTACACAGAGATGCTTCCCAACTATATTCTGTATGATCCACTACTTCTGGGGTTTCTCAAAGCCTGAAGAATGTTTGAGGAGTTTTTCGATGGTAAAAAAGAGAGAGGCTGGGTTGTAGACTTGATACTGAAGTATTAGCAAAATGAGAATGACTTGTCAGTGGAGCATGCAACCAAGAAGCGAAGAAATTGATTGACAGGCTTGTATAGTGCAAATCTTGTACCTTTACTTCTGGGTATATACTTCTTACAGGGTAAACAATTGTCAATAACAGGTGGAAAAGTAAAAAATTGTCAAAGCATGTACTGATTATATATCAATGCTTTCCTCAGTGGCAGTTATAAAAATAAACTACACAATATCTTACAAGGATAATACAAAAAAGGCATATGTATATACAAAAACCTTTATGAATGTGTCATTACTTACTCTTCACAAATCTTTCCAAATCATCAGATATCTATGGCTGTTGCAAGGTTGCTAGTAGCACTGTATAAATAAAAATATAAGTAAATAATTTCACAATATTATCATCCAAAATTTTATATACACAATATCAACAAATCAATAGGGAACCAGAATTGCAGTACTTCATATCTCTGATAAAGTGGACTCTGTACCATAAGAAAGATCTAGAATTTGGTAGTCCCCACCAGCTGACCATCGCTGTGAGTGATGGGCTGTCACTCGTGGTTCCCCCTGAGACCGGACAATAACTAGCGCTATGGGATTTGGGACTGTCACTATCATAGGTTTTTTTTTTTTAATGAGGTAATATTGTATGTTTTATTGGGGTTTTTAGTGTGACTTGCAATTAGCCAGCTTGCTGGGACCAGTGGGATATAAAACGAAATATAAATAATAATAAAAAATCAAATCACAATGTTATTGTTAGCCTTTTATCAATTAATTAAGAGTACATTAAATAGGGCTTTAGTGTTTTTATGGAGTAATGTAATTTTATAGTTATATTAATTAATGTTTACATTTTATAAAGCATTTAATAACTAGTTTATTCTGTATTGTGATAACGAGGAGGAAAATAAAGAAGACTAATAATCATACCTTCCATTCTGTTCTTTATCTGATAAGGCTTACATCACAAGCCCAAACACATTTATTCCATTCATTTCAGAACAACTTGTTCCCAAGTAAATGTACTTACAATTGCTGCCTAAGGCACCATCCACAACCATTAGAATCAATTGAGTTTTTCCATTCACATCAGCATGTCAGGACTGCATTCATTCAAAGTGTTTTGGGCTACACTATCAATTTTATATTTTAAAAAATCCCCATACTGTTGGAGTGATCAGACATGGTGAGCATACGGAATCCAAAATTAGTGAGGAAGCGAGAGATTACTTGCATTAGAAACCAGGGTTGATCTCTGATGTTTCCAGCAAGTGAAACTCAGTTTACAGATACTGGGAAAGACCACTTTCTGCCTGAAATTACAGTTAGTGATTTATTTAGGGCTTTCTGGGCTTTCAACACAATTTACATCTTCTTCCCCATTTTGTCTTTGCAACAATCTCATGAGATAGGTTTGAGTTAAGAGTCTCGCCTAAGATTCCACAACAGTCCTCCCAGGTTCTAGTCTGATGCACTAACTGCTATATTATGCTGGAAAGCTGCAGCCATTAGTCTGGTTCAACATGAACTTTCTGTGTACAGTAACTCACCTATCACAAGAAGCTCTTGACAAACAGAATGGCTTCCTAGGCCTGCAAAATCAACAGCATGTGGTTGGCATGACAAATATTGTCCTTTTAATTTCCCCTACTTCATTCACAAAGACAAAAAATGCACTGTGTAGAAGTAGAATAGCCAGTAAGAGTGAGATGAACAAATCCTCTCTCTCAAGGCAGCCTCTCCTATGATAACAGTGGCTATCATAGTGGGCCTGCAAAACGGCACTCTTCCACCAGGTCTGTGGTTGAGGCCAGAGGCAGTGACTGGGCCCCCCTAGTGTCAAGCAGGAATCAGTGTTATCTTGACACTCTTTCCTTCCCTCCAGAGGTAGGGGTGGGGGATTGGGTAGTTGGAAATACTCTGCCATGTTGTCTGTTTTATTGTGATATGTTGTCCATTTTAATGGGGTTTTAATGGGATTTTTAAAATTGGATGTCTGTAACCCGCCATGAGCCAGTCTTGGGAGTGGTGGGGAATAAATAAAACAATAATGATGATGATGATTAATTGACTTTTTACCAGCAACTAATATTCTATACCAAAATTAAACCATGATTTAGCATCCTGGTTACTCAAAAGAAAGAACTTCTGAGGAAGGAATAATACAGAGGAATTTGGGGCTTTTGTGATTATAGGGTGAACGGAACATGGGCCTAGTGTTTGCCACCACTTACTAGAACAGTGAAATATAAATGGGGGGAGAAGCAGGCATTGTCCTGATATGATGACATGAATTCCATGTTTGTGCCATAAGAGACATCCCAGCATATTCATGACACCAATCTGCATGCCCCATCCACTAAACCTCTTGCCAATTGCCAGTGTTCAGCTGGCTACTCTACATAGATGGAGGGAATTGATAAAAATCCCTCTCCCATTTAACCTTTGGAAATTGTAGGTATAATCCAAGCATAGAAATAGATCAAAGGTTTCCCAAATCAGTATATCCTCAATCATGCCCTATGCAGTAGAGGAAGGAGAGGAAGAACAACTGAACCAGAAGTGATGTAACTTTTGAGCTAAGAACCCCTCTAATCTTTATGTTTCATTAACTATGAAAATGGGGGGGGGGTTGCCTAGGTGGTGTCTGGAAGTAACCTCACTTCCAGGTCACTTGTGACCTTTCCCAGGCCCTGCCCAAAAACCTCCTAGAGATGGTGGCTAGAGGCCCTGGCAACTCTAGATACAGCACAGTCCTAGGTTCACCACTTCTGAAACAGATTTAATGTATAGTTCTGGATTTAGTACTTCATTTAATCCAGACCTGTATAGCCACACCAGAACAAAGCATGGACCTGAAATAAAGACATAATAGTATGTTTAGAAGCAAAGAACCTTGTGGTTATACAGTCTTTATTAGTTTTCTAAAATAAAAAGGCAGCTATATTAAGGAATCAGGTCAGTCATTGCCTGGAGAAAAACAACTCAAACTCACTCTTGGTTCTCTGTCGGTGCACACTTTGTGCTAAACAAAAAGAGCATAAGAGCAAGCTTCCAGCCTAAGAGGCTCTGTGTTCTTTTGATTTCACAGAACATGAAGATAATATTTGCTTGAATACATCCTTGATTTTAATGTATTTTAGGTATTTGGTAGTGGTTTTGTCACAATGATTATTTTACCTGCACACATGTTCACATGTTTAGGTATATAATAATTCCTTCACATGTAGGAATTTATGTTTACTTGCTATTATGGCCTCTGCTTAGGGTCACAAAAAACAAGAACTATTACCCCACCCCCACCCCGTCACTTTGCATATACCTGCTCTCTATTTTAGGAAACTTAATTTTGGAAATCATAGTTTTTCTCTATGACATAATAAATATACATAAAATGACTCATCAGTAGAAGAAAGGTTGCAGTATGCCCGTGCCTTAAATGTGTAATCTTAGGTGATGTTCTGCAGCTAAACAAAAGTGTTCACATGGAGAGAGGACACTCTAAACTTCTGACTTGGTACAGAAGCTCATAGAATTAGATCCATGGAGAAAAAAATGGCTAGAACCTGATTCCCCCAAAATCTCTCAAAGATAACAAAGGTCTAGGACACCTAGCAAACCGTAACAAGGTATTTCAAAATGTGTGACATCTCTCTACCTGTTGCTGAGTTTAGTATGGTAATGGGACAACAAAGGTGACATACTAGGAAAAGAGCCTGAAGGATAAATTTAGATAGTAGCAGAGATTATAGCAGCAGGAGGTTAAATTATGCATAATTGACAAAAAGAGAGAATATTTATAGTGAGAAAACATTGGGGGTCATATGGTCTTTCCACTCCATATAGGTGATAAAGTAATTTTTCTGTATCTTTTCCTGTTTTCTGTAAACCGCCCTGAGCTCTCGGGGAGGGCGGTATATACATATAATAAATAAATAAATAAATAAATAAATAAATAAATAAATAAATAAATAAATAAATAAATAAACAAACAAATAATGTTTCTAATCCTCATGGTTAATTAATCTGAAGTAAATGATACTTTATGCTGCGGTTTTAGGCAAAAAAGAAAAAGAAAAAAGAAATTAAACCAGTGCAGAAGACAGGTCCATGCAAATTATGATGTAGCATTAATGAAAATTGAAAAGAGAACTATCATGATATATCTGGAGACAACCAAACAGTAGAGACTGATCACAACACCATGTCTTCTGTGTGAGTTTCTCAGGGATACCTGTCTGTTCCCTTTAGGAGTGACAGTGCTCTGCTATATAGATACAGTTTCAATCAAACATGGCAATTGGATGTTCATATAATGTCCAGTTTCTTACAAGCTATAGTATAGGAGGAGAGTTATTTTCTTGCACTTCTTTCTGTTTAGGTATATAATGTGTACTTTTTTATGGAATGAAAACTCACAATTGAAATAATTTAACTGACTGCCTTAATTGATACATGGATGTTCAGATCTAAATTTTAAGAAGGTGTTATTGATCTCTGGTATTTTAAAACATCTCAGCAGTTGGTTTCTCTTTCCTCACCCTCAGACATAATCTCTCAATCTGTTCCGGAACATCAGAGGTACAGGGAAGACCAGCCTGGAGCGCTGGTGAGAGGAGGTTTGGGTTCAGCAAGTGCAACGTGGTCAGAGTCTAGCTCTCAGGTTGAACACAGTGTAGGCAATTTGGCAACAGTATCAAGTTTGCATGCAAATTGTAGGTATAATCCAATTCCCCAGATCCTAATACTGATATGCAATTCAACGCTGGGTGTTTGTCTTTTTTGAAATCTAAATTTTTAAAAATTCAGTTGCATCACTGTTCCTGCTTCCCTTGCTTCTGACTAGAAGCAGTAAAAACCAGGATTTCCAAGCAGACTGTGTTTAATTATTATCATTCATCTTACTTTGGCTTATTCAATAATCTATCTATGGTTTATCATGGCCTCTGAATGCCTCCCATATGAATCCTTGTCTGAGATTATATTTGAAATGTGGATTTCTTGATTCACAGCTTGCGCTGTTAGCTACTATATCAGTTACCATTTTGAAAAGGTAGGCCACAAACTAGTGAACAGTTTGGCATGTTTAGGCATGTTGATTTCCATGATATTAAGCAATTTTTAACTGAAGATTAGGTCATAGCCTTAAAATACCAATTTGTCGCTCAACTATTCTTTTAAATCCTTTGTACCATTTGTACCAAATAAAATACTAATTACTAAAATGCAAATTACTGATGTCTGTATTTTACATTTTTTAGGTACCCATGTTATGGAAGGCTCAGGAAGAATGCTTGT
Source organism: Paroedura picta (assembly GCF_049243985.1). Taxonomy (NCBI): domain Eukaryota; kingdom Metazoa; phylum Chordata; class Lepidosauria; order Squamata; family Gekkonidae; genus Paroedura; species Paroedura picta. Next base: position 53,441,819 of record NC_135371.1, on the reverse strand, counting down.
TACTGCTGTGGGAGTTAATTCTCAGACAGGGATCATCTTCACTCTATTAGGTGCTGGTGGAGAAGAAGAGGAGAAGAAGGATAAGAAAGGTACAAGTTCAACCACAAGTCCTCAATCTTTCCTTACAAAGATCAGCATTGAGAATGTAGCTTTCAAAAAAGCACTTGAATTTACACGTTCTGACCTGGAAGAACCACAGACTCAAGAGTATATATATTTCCAACAGTTTACACCTTGTAATTTGTGAAGAAGGAAGAGAAAAGTTGTGCCTGACTCAGCTTCAGTCTAACCACTCAAGCAGATCTATTTTGTAGAATCACATTTTCATTATACACACACACACACACACACACACACACACACATCTTAAAATTATACCATTCTTTTCTTCCACCAGTTATATTTAAACAGGCATTCTACTTAAGGCTAGACAGCAAACAATATTTATTAAATGTTTGCTAATAATGTCTAATTTTGTAGTTGATGAGGAACTTGTACACACTGGGTTGGATCCCACAATGTCCTTATACTAGAATAGGAATCATGCTCCAGAGGAAAGAGTCTTTTTCAGAGGAAGATAGTCTTAGAGGAAGATAGTCTTAGGATCTAGCCCACTGCCTACAGGTGATCTGATTGAAGATAACCAAAGCCATGTTGAATCAGGCCCATCCAGTCCAAAACTCTGGGTTACACAGTGGTCAAAACCCAGATGCCATCAGGATGTCCATCAGCAGGGTCAGATGTTAACTATGAGAAATCTTTATTGGTTAGAAAGCCGCTCTGATCTCAGGTGGCTCCTACATGGTTTCCATGTGCGTAGTACTCAAGCCTTTTGAACTAGTAATAAATGACAAAGCCTGGAGAAAATAAAATCTTCCTAGATTACAAGTACTGGAGAATCAATAATAGACTTTGTCATATACATCCTTAAATCTTTCTTCACAATTCTTTCAAGCCGTCTTCCTGTATGTCTCATTTAAATAAATTAAAATGTTTGTTTCCTTTATAAAACATACTTCACTGGGACCAGTTATGCATGGGGGTAGAAAGTCCAGGCTGGTGGCAAAGGGGCAGTGGGGCCAATTCCCAATTATGCACATTGTCACCACCATCCTGGCCGCCTCCCAGCCCTGGCCCAGAGCCTCTGATGGCCCACAGTAAGGAAACACGGATACTTCTGTGTTCCCTGTGTTGCTATGGTCACCATCAGTGGCCCTACTGGGCTGGACCCATGCATAATGGAAGAGCAGGACTTGGCTCCTCCACCAACCTACAGTGTTTCTGCAGGGACACAGACCGCCACAGACAGCTTCATGGCACCGCAGAGCCAAATGGGGTGGTCTGTCATCCCACTCCCATTGTGTGATGGGACCCCAATGCTCCCCTTGCTGCTGCTGCATGGCACAATTGGCTCTTCCGGTCCTGGCATTGTGTGTGCGCACACACAACATTGGGGTGGTCAGCATGCACCAAAGGATTCCATCCCCCACGCGTACTTGGGATTCAGATTTGAATGAAGCCGATTTGGACTGATTCAGATTCGAATGAAGCTGATTCGGACCGATTCAGATTTGGATGAAGCCGATTTGGACCAATTCAGTTTCAGATTTGATCAATTCAGATCGATTTGTATTCAGCCAAATTGTCCAAATCGATTCAGAGCCAACGGAAGTCAATGGCACCATTGAGTTGCATTGGAAATCCTGCTTCCCCGCCTTTCCCAGAGGCTGGGGGGAGGAGTGTAAGTTACACCCTTCAAACTTATAGGGTAGCTCCAGGAGGGTCTTCTGTGACTCCCCTCACCTCCAATTTTCAAGAATATTGGACCAAGGTGTCTAATCCTAGGGGCTTCCAAAGAGGGTGCCCCCATCCTATTATATCCTATGGGACCGACTCTCTAGACTGATGTTGGTTCCCATCAAATTGATTCGGGCAATTCAGATGCTGATTGAAGTTGATTTGGACCGTCCTGAATTGATTGTGCTCAAATCGAGCTCGATTCGACCGATTTGGACACCATTCGGGCCAAATCGCTCAACCCTAATTGGGATTCTACTATATGTATACAATTGAACACAGGTTTGTTATAAAATCATGTATAGAGTAGAAAAACACATGGAATATTTCTTTCCTCACGTGAAATTATGTCAAACCTTTGCACATATTTCATTATTGTAGACAAGTTTAATATGTAGTGATTCATAGTGGAACTTTAAAAAACACATGTCCCATTTCTCTCCTAGCCAGATTCATTTTCAGAGGTTTTTAATATGGACAGTGTAAAAAGGGGATGTCTAGAATGTATGGTCAGTATAGTTTTTCTATAGGACATCGCACAGACACACACAATGCTGCCTTGTACTGAATCAGAGCCTTGATCCATCAGAGTCAGCACTGCCTACTCAAACTGGCAGCAGCTCCCCAGTGTCTTAGCCTGAGGCCTTACATATTACCTGATCCTTTTAACTGGAGATTCTGAGAACTGGATCTGGAGCCTTCCACATACCAAGTATATGCTCTGCCACTAAGCCACAGCCCATTTGATTTTAGACATGATGAATAGGTTTTTTACGATATTTTCTACATCCATCAATATATATTGAGCTCTGGGTTTGACTGAAGCTGTGGCGGTTGCATTCAGGCTACTTTTCTCTGTTTCTTGCTGAAAAATGACTCTGATATGATCACTGGGGATTAAAATCTATTGTACAGGGTATCAGCAATGGGTGACTCAAAGTGTTATAGTTACTGTTAATTTAATTTAGGCCAATATTGTGTGAATTTAAAAAAAAACACTGGCTGCCTACTTTTAGACAGCACATCACTGCCTACAGTTTGTGCCTGCTTTTCTGTTAGAAAATCATGCTCTTAACTCTGTAAATATATCTTGTTTCTTGAAAAAAAATATTTAGTTCATTCTTCCTCCATATTTTTGGTTTAAAAAGGGGCAACCTGCCTGTCTGAATTGTCAACTAAGTAAAAAGGGGTTGCATTTGTCATATAACTTCCATAAAATAACATTACACATCCAACTAAGCATCTAACAAAATGCTTTTTAAAATTTCTGCTACACAATCATTCTAGTAAGTCTCGTATGGTTTAAGACAGATTTCATGGAACTGCAGTTTCCCAAGTCCCATTCCTTGTGCCTTCTCTGTTCCCTCAAATAGGGCTTATATAGGATTCCATCATGAGGTTCAATGATGCAGCAACAAAGCTCACTGGATTATATCCCTGAGTTCTTGGCACTAGCAGCATACATTTATTGTATGTCTGCCTGAAGTTTTCTGAAACCCTAAAAGTTATACCTGTTTGCATGTTAGCCTTCTCTAGGTGTATACCTTTCTCCTTCATTAACATTTTGTAAAAATCATTGTACAGGTATGAAAAGGGAGGATGGACATCAGCTTCCAGGTAGAGTAAGAAAGAAAAGGTTGAAGCTTTTAACTGGAATTCTCCCGCAAATGGTTCTGCATATTAGACCTGAGTGAATGGTCAAAAAGCCAAAAACAAAAAAAAAGTGTATTCGGTATAATTGAAACTATAAGGGAAATTCTGATTGGGTTGTGTATGACCCCTATTATGTGAGGTCATTCTGTCTATACTGCTTTAAATTCTTCAGAACAGTGCATTTCAAGTTTGGTTGCAAAGTTACAGTATATCACATGTTTTAATACAATCTGCAATGATTACTGTGAATATCCAAATATATACTGAAAATCAGTTTCACCAAACAGAACAGTGTCATTATAATCTCTTTGGTGCTACAGGGAATTTTAAATGTACAATAAATTGAACTGGATTCAGAGAACTACTTTAAGCATGTCCAAGGGCCTGAGCAAATGCAGTGGGATTTTTCCTTTGAACATTTTCCTTTTAACTCCTCTGTGCTTCATAAATGATTTCTGATTCTGATATGGTGGTTGTGAAAATTCATATCTGAAGTCCCACTGAGCACATCAAAAAGAGCAAGAGTCCAATGGCACCTTAAAGACTAACAAAATTTGTGGCAGGTTATGAGCTTTTGTGAGTCCCTGCTCACTTCTTCAGATACAGCTAGAATATGAGTAATGTAAAGGTAAAGGTAGAGCCTCTTGTGGCGCAGAGTGATAAGGCAGCCGTCTGAAAGCTTTGCCCATGAGGCTGGGAGTTCAATCCCAGCAGCCGGCTCAAGGTTGACTCAGCCTTCCATCCTTCCGAGGTCGGTAAAATGAGTACCCAGCTTGCTGGGGGGTAAACGGTCATGACTGGGGAAGGCACTGGCAAACCACCCCGTATTGAGTCTGCCATGAAAACGCTGGAGGGCGTCACCCCAAGGGTCAGACATGACTCGGTGCTTGCACAGGGGATACCTTTACCTTTACCTTTACCTTTAAAGGTAAAGGTAAGAGCCTCTTGTGGCGCAGGGTGGTAAGGCAGCAGAAATGCTGTCTCAAGCTGTCTGCCCATGAGGCTGACAGCCTTCCATCCTTCCGAGGTCGGTAAAATGAGTATCCAGCTTGCTGGGGAGTAAACAGTAATGACTGGGGAAGGCACTGGCAAACCAAATTTTGTGGTACCTATAAAGGTAAAGGTATCCCCTGTGCAAGCACTGGATCATGTCTGTCCCTTGGAGTGACGCCCTCTAGCGTTTTCATGGCAGACTCAATACGGGGTGGTTTGCCAGTGCCTTCCGCAGTCATTACCGTTCTCAGTTCTCAGAATCTCCAGAATATGAGTACATCTGTCCTTATACCCTGGAGAGGGAAAATATTTTAATATTTTTATAAAACTTTTATCCAGAGTTTTTAAAAATACAACATAGGAAAGAAAAAAGTTACAAAAAACAAAGAAGTAAGAGATAAAAAGAAAAAACAGAAGAGATTTAGAGAGGCTTCCAATGCTATCAGTGATGATTATTGCTTTCAGTTACACTATGATAATATATATAAAAATTTAAGATAACTCTTTTTTCTATACTTTCATCGTTTTCCCCTTAGTCCCCAAACCATAGACGATCATTTCATTTTGGTTTGTGTCATGCAGAAAGTCCATAAAAGGCTTCCAACTGTCAAAATTGCTGCTGTTCTAGTTTCTTTAATTAAAGCAGTAAGTTTGGCCCCTTCAGCCAGTTCAACCATCTTTAGCAACCATTTTTCAGTCATAGGTAATAATGAGCTTTTCCATTTTTGAACATTGGTGGATCCCTTAATAGAGGCTAAATCCAGACCCTCACTCCCAATGAGAGTTTTTGGCCCCTAGTTGGACAGAGGGAGAGGGTGGGGGGTTAGAACACTGTATCGCCATCTTTTAATGTTTATTGTTCAAGTTTAACATTTTAAGGGGTTTTTTTTGGTTATACTGGTTTTTGTTGTTTTATTTAAAAAATGCTGTGAGTTTAATTGGTGAGCGGTGGTTATAAATATGACAAATAAATAAACAAACAAATATATAACAGTCTCATTGTTGTAGCTATATAGAGAATAAAAGTTCCCTTTTTCCAAATTCCATTAATCTCAAAATAAATGTTTGTGTATCTCAGTCTTTAATATCTTCTGGATTAAATCATGTATTTGTATATTTAAAAATTCCCTTCCTACATGTCCACCAAAGATGAAAAATGCCCCTTCGTGTTGATCACATTTTCAACAAGTAGTGGGTATATTTTTATACTTTGTTGATAACTTTTCAGGCAACTAGTATCATAGATACATAATTTTATAAAAGTTCTCCTTGAGATTAGGGTTTAATGTAAATATAATGAGACTCTTCATCCACATTTCCCCCCATTGTTCCATTGATATATCATATCCAACATTTTTGCCCATTTTACTATACATTCTTTCACAGATTCTTCTGTCTCAAATTTCAACCAAATTTTACATATCTTAGGTGTGATATGTTCATAATCTGTACATAATTGTATTTCCAAAACAATCTTATTGGTAAAAACCATGTGCTTTTTATCTGCCTTAAATCTTTCTAATAATTGTACATAAAGGAACCATTGACAAGAGTATTCTTCATCTATCAAGTTTTCTCGTGTCTTCATTTTAGTTTCCTTGTGAAAAGTCCAGTATAGCAACATATGTTAACAATTTATTTTTAAACATAATTTATCTCCTGCAGAAACCTTGTGTAGAAATTCATAATGGTGGTTTTGCCCATAACCTGCATTTATTTTTGTTCCATATTTTTTAAATGGCACATCTAAAAAATTATTTTTAAATTCTGTATTAATCTTTGTTTTGTCATACCAAAGACACATGTGCCATCCAAATATCAGATCAAATCTTTGAAGTCCAATAGCCATTTATTCTTCAATTCATCACAGTCTTTCATCCAAACTAAACAGCAGACCACAAAACATGTATGCTAGTAAAGGTTGTCTGAGGCTGACCACAAAATACAGTTAAGTAAACCCAAATCATCTCATTCCTTTGGATCTTGCAAAAATTTAAGTTTTACTTTTGGTTTTTTACTTTCCCAGACAAATTTAGATACACCTTTCTGCCTTTGTTTGAATGATACATCAAAGATCAAAACAGGTATTGTCTGAAATAAAAATAACATTTTGGAAAGCACATTCATTTTTATCACTGAAATTCTACCCAGCGGTGATTGGTGTATTTTTTTCTATTTCATCATGTCTTTTTTCAATTAATTCAAAACCTTTACATAATTATTCTGAAATAACATACAATTCATATTTGACAATGTAATACCCAGACATTTTACTTTCTTTCAAACCTTAAATCCCTCATCAGTTCCATCTGATTTTGTAAGTAAAACAAACTCAAACAAAATGCAACAAAATAGTTTCTTGTTAAAGAACAAGATTTCCCAGTAATCTCAAAAAACTGGACTTCTTCACTTTCCACAAGTTAGTCTATAAACATGTCTCCATTTAGAGTCAGAGAAAAAAGATTCACACCATAGCAATGTGTTATCCTTACAGATAAAATCTCTGTCCATCAATCAAGTCCATTCCTCATCAATCATTTTTGAGTATACAATTTTGAGTATGCAAACACAGAGTGGAGTTAAATTAAAATTCCCACCTCTGTCTCAGTTGCAAGAAACATCAATTTCTTGTCACCTGAATAGAGAAAGCAGTCATTAGAGGAATGCGTGAGCTATCTCTGTATCTCTCTTTTAACTAAATTTGTCTCAAAGAGCCCTTTGGCTGTTAATCTAGTCTGCATTGCTCTTTTCATGGAAGCAGGAAGCATTCAGTCTGCCATCCAGGTCATACTGTAAGCCCAAGAATCTCAAGAAGCCAAGAATCTTGATTTCAGATGCTGAATGACAATAGCAGGTAAATAAAAATAATAGGCTTGATTGGGTGTGTAGGTGTGGAGAAATCAACATTGGTAATGTATCACGAAACCTAGGTCTTAATACAGTCCCGGAGATTGCATTATCTTGAGCTTCATTATCAGTTGCAATTCAAAAATCTCCCTTTGAAATTCCTTAGCAAGAGAACCGCTACTCTTAGGTCAACAACTGAATGTCCTAGAAAGTTAAAAATCCCCCCCCCCCCCCCGGGTTTTAATGCTGTGGTTTCTAATGTCAGACTTGTGTGCATTTATTCTTTATTGTAGGGACTGGCCTGTTTTTCCTATATAGGAAGGGCATTGCTGAAACATGATGACATAAATCACATTAGAGGATGAGCAGGAGTATGAACCTGAGATGGTACTTCTGGTGTTGCTGGGTCCAGTTATGGTATTTCTAGAATCTATATGACCGATTATGGACGGGGCGGAATGCCTGGGCTGGTGGTGACAGGACTACATGGCTTATCCCAATTATGCCCAATGTCACTACCATCCCGGGCCCGACTACCAAGCCCTGGCCCGACTCATGCCCGCAGATGCCCTGTGGTAAGGGAATATGGAATATTCTTCATTCCCTGAGATGCCACAGGCTCCATTGGGGCCTAGGATCAGCCAGCCCTGTGCGTAATTGAAGAGCCAGGCCTTTGTGTCCCTGTCTTCCCCCAACTTATTGCATCCCCGCAGGGACCCCACTCACCCCTGCCAGGTTCGTGGAATCATGGAGCTGGATGGGGTATTCCCCACCCCCACCTAGGCGGGGGAGTGGCATGCCACTCCCCTGCCATAGTGTGGTGGGGGCCCCCTGCACCCCACTCCCCCCCACTGCCCCTACCACTGTCACAAAGCATACCCGACGCTTCTAGACCCACATTGTGCGCATGCAGCCGTTATGGCAGGGCAGGCCGCGTACACTGGGGGAAGCCCTCCCCCGTGCATACGTGGGGAACAATGGGGCATCCCACCCTGCTGCAATGGCACAGCGGCAGCCCAGCGTGACTGCTGCCATGCATAATAGGTCTATGAGAGCAAAGTTCGCTGTCTCATTATTAATGCTGATGTCTTTACCCCATTCCACCCCTCTGCACATTGCACCTAATCCAATCAAGCCTGCTATTGTCATTTGGCAACTGAAATCACTCTACTTTCCAACGCATTAGTACAGATAGACTCACATTCTAGCTGTATCTGACTAACCAAAGCTGTCACAAATGTTGATAGTCTATAAGGTGCTACCAAACTCTTTCTGTTTTCTACTGCTACAGACAAACTGGGCTATTCATCTTGATCCACTTCATTGGGCACATAGAATTATTTGTATAAATCTTTTGATTTGGATCAGTTTCCCAAACTGCAATGAACTCTATCCCCTATATTCTTTTGCTATAAACACATGGCTTTCAGACAGGTAGAAGAATCATATACATTTGCATGCTTTCTTACACATATTAAATTAAGGGTTTCAGTTAGTTATAACATACCATGTCAATTTATACCATCAATTAGCTATACCATATCATGTCAGTTTGGAACTGAGGTTAGTAAACTGAACTATTTTCTCCAAAACCTAAATTCCAAAATTTGAAGGGGGAAAAAAGCCCTCTAAAGTGTTTGGAATGTTCAGTTCAGAATCAGCTTGAAATGTTTTGTGCTGGATAAATTAATAAATGCCAAAATAGCAACAACAAAAAAAGACTTCAGATTTATTATTTGTTGTGGACTGTTCACTCAGCTCTGGCCCAGATGAGCTCAATCAACATAAAAATCTGCTGGGAATATTTGCTTCCTTCTGATTTTAAGGAACGCCTTGACTGACCTATTCCCTTTTATGAGGAAAACTGACAATTAACATTGTGATTTTCTTTTCTGTCACCATCCAAAGAAAAACAGCATATTGGTAACAAAAAATATTTTGTAGACCTTGAACTGAATTTATTGCAGAGCACCAGATGTGGAAAATGGTTATTAAATAGGCACTTTTTAGATGCATACATAAAGTAGTTTCATTCTAGAAATAGTGATATGTGGATTGTTTTTTTTTAAACTAAGATGGTTTTTGAAAGTGCAGTTACTTAATCCTAATTTTTTCTTCAATTAAAATGCCTACTTAAAAAAAAATTAAAATGCCTGCATAGAGGAGCACAGATTCAGAAGTACATAGTACTGTGTAAAATTAGTTCTCACCAACTCTGTTAACTCTGTTAAATGTCTTTCACATTTCCTTTTATAATATTTCATGTATGAGTTTTTTGTTTACCACTTTTGTAACATTCTTGTAATAACATTCATTTTTAGACATTCCGTTACTTAATTTAAAACAGTTGTTTCAGAGAAACCCCCACAAAAGCCATATTAGTCCATAAATGTTATTGTTTCTGTCATGTGAAATTGTTCATATTATTATGATTTATCCTTTTTTCTTTTATTCATTATTACTCAGTAGATTCTTCCCATCCTTCCTTCCACCCTCCTTCAACTACAGATGGGGCAGCAGGTGCAAATGCCACTGATAATGCAAATGCCAGCTTAGTCAATGGTACGTTAAGAACACCTAGCTTGTTTTTATTTGATGGATTTTTCTCCTGACTATATAAGCTTCCCTATTTCTCTTTTGAACTGCACAGATGTCGTATGTGCATGCGATTCTCTTGTGAGAGCTCTTATTTTACCGCAGCTTATAAGAGGCGCCACAAATTGTCTTACTAGCCAGTCAAATCTTCATTTCTCATTGAAGCAAAAATGGGGAGAAAACAAGCAGGATTAAGGATTTAAAAAACCACCTCATTGTTTAAAACGATCATAAGTGATTTACGAGTTCATTAAGTTAAATCCATTCCCTCTCTCTCACACACACATGCATACTCACAAGGTTTTCAGTGTCAAACTGTTGCTGCCATGCTTTTTCATGTATCTTTCAAAGAAAGCATGATTTTAAACGTTTTTCATTCTACTCTTCCAGTGTGGCACTCTCATAAGCATTCATGGTCTCCATGTAGCTTTGGGAAACAATTCTGCTGGGGTCAGGAATCTGGCTTAAAACCAACCAGTATCAGTGTAGTGCTGGTGTGCTGCTTTCCCACATCCTGTCCCCTTCCCAGTCAGTGCTGACCAAAGCAGCAGATTCACATTAAGCAGCAAAATGTTTCCATGTCCTCTTGTGCATGTGCTTGGATATGGATTCATCTATTTCCAAATTATAAGTTCTGTTTTGAAACATTGGATGTGTCTTAGGCCAGTTTCTTCACTCCATTTCTTGGCATGCCCATTCTATAAAATACCTCTTAAGGAGATACATTTGTAGTACATCTATGTGGGTGGTTCATGTCTGGATAGGACTCTTGTGTTGTAAAGTACTATAACAGCTGTTACATTAATTTTCATGCTTCTAGGATCTATATAATGATTTCTTGTGAGCACCATTAACAGTGATAAAATAGGGATGTTGTATTATGCTTATGTTATTACTTACAATATATTTATACACATACAACTTAGCCTCATCTCCCAACTCTGAAATATTGTATTTTCTGGAGTCATGGAGGCCGACATGCCTGTGGATGTTTCTTATTCAGCAGAATGAAAATGTTATCTGCCAGTCTGACACATTGATACATTGGGAGAGCTTTGCTGCATAAGCCCTGGCAGAATGAGCCAGGAACCCTATAAGAGTGTAACGTGTTCTTTCACAGCTTCTGTTTGTTGCAATGGGGCTTCTGCATGAGAACTCCCCAGTGAATGTGGTGCCTTTAAGCAGTGGTCCCCAACCCCCGGTCCGGGGACTGGGACCGGTCTGTGGATCAGTCGGTACTGGGCCACGGCTCCTCCTTGTCCTCCTCCCCGGCTGCTGCCTTGGGGGCTGCCCTGCCATTCTGCTGCTGGCTCACCTTTGATGCTCTCTAGTGGCCACCATGGCTGGGGCTCCCCCTCGGCATGGCACTGCGCAGCTCCTGCTGGCAGCGCCCCCCAGCGGGCAGCGGGAAGCCAGGGGCACCGGCAGGAAAGTGAGTGGAGCAGGGGCTCAGGCGTCAGCAGCAACATCCCTTGGCAAAAGACTACCCCCCCCCCCGGGCCTCAGTAAAATTGTCAAGCGTTGACCGGTCCTCAGTGATAAAAAGGTTGGGGACCACTGCCTTTGGGAATAAGGACAATGTAAACAGTACTCAAGGAGGTAAGAAAGAAACCTAACCAGGAATGTAAGCCAAGCTCAAATCTAGCCAGAAGCCAAATAACTGCTTAGTTTTATGCAAACAATTTACTGTGCGGTTTTTAAACTTTGCTTTTGAGCAGCTGTTGTGTTACAACTTCTGTGCTGGAAATTCATGTCAAGTTGCAAATTCCCATTAACTTCAAAAGGCAGTTTTACCATAGGCAAGACGGCTGCTTTTTGAGGCAAGCAAATCTAAACTGCTTTTAGGCTCACCAAACCTGGGCATATTCTGCATTCCCAAATAAAAACTGTTTTAAATTGCAATGTTTTAAATTTAAACGTTTTAAATATACTCCATTGTATTTTAAAATGTTTGTGGTTCTGCATTCTGCAGGAAATTATCAAATACAACGTCCAAAGCAGTTCTACATCACAGAAAATCTGAGTCGTTGTATCTGCCTAGCCCCTCCCAATGGGTCTTCCAGTGTCTCCATGGTTTCTCATTAGTTTTAGTACATCCCCCAATGTTGCCATCTTCAGCTCCCACCCCTCCCTCGCCCCTGCGACCATCCCGTGTGGTTCTCCCAGTGGCTGTCATTCCACCATGTGCCCTGCCATTCCAGAGTAGTTTATCTGAGTGTAATGGATAATCCTTTCCATGCTTTCTTTGCAACGGTTTTCCTACTATAATACATTTCAATGGAGCCCATGCAAGTCACTTGGCATTCTTGCTGCCCCTTATTTCAAACGGGTCTTCCAGCATCTCCCATGGTTTCCAATGGGCATTCTTGTTATTCAAGACACAGTCACCTTGTGAGTAAGGCACCTTTCTAGATCAGTGAAAACACAAATCCCCCCTCCAGCAGGCAGGAGGTATCAGGAAATTTGAGGGCACCTTAATGCCAAAGCACTGGGAGGGATACAGCAAACCAAGAACAAATCCCCCCCCCCCCCTCACCTTCCTAGGACAATAAGAGATGCTGAATGCGGTTGCAGATCCACTGTGTTTCCCATAGTTTTCACTGAGAATTCTTGACTCAGCACAAGGGAGGGAGCAGGTTTTGTCCCTTTAAATTTTGAGTTCGTCTGCTCTGCAGCTGTGCCGTGTGCCTTCCCTCCCCGTCCCCACCTTTTAAAATTGTGGCTGTGCTCTAAGCCTTCTCTTGCCTCCCCCTTGGAATTTGCGTTTTGGGGACTTGTGCCCCTGTCACTGATCAGAGGTATAGCTTTGTAGTCACTGCCATAAATACCACAGGGTAATTTCTACTAATTTACATATGGCTCAGTTGCCAGGGCAAATGGCATGTTCATGAGATCGCTGACAAAGGCAGAGCTCCCATTGGTAGATGAAGGACTGTGAACAGAAAAGGGGAGGAGACCAAAAACACGCTGACATCTCTGCATTACAAAGAAGTGTTTTCAGCACTGTGACATGGGAAAAATCGGTGTTTACCCTCTTTCAGAAACAATGCTTAAAAGACGCTGTTATCATTATACCACATCCCTAACCACTTCCCCTTCTGAATCATACGGCTATCAGAATGTTCTGAAATTTCAAAATTCACATATGAGCTACATGGATTGAAAATAGTCTGAGAGACCACAATGTTCTAATGTTCAAAAGATCTTGTATAAACAAAGAATGCTTGCTAAGGTGCTTTCATTGTCTATGGGGAAAAGACTGCTGTCGATCCAGAAAAGCTTCTCAATATGGCCTTAAAAAAAGCATTACTAAGACTTTAAAAGAGGTTTGCATCACAGAATTTATAACAATGTGTTTCATGAAGTATGTTTAGTTTTGGACAGTTTCTGATCAACTAATTTCTGTCTTGAAAGTCAGGACTCTGGGGGTGCTAAGTATACACTACAGCAGTGGTCCCCAACCCCCGGTCCAGGGACTGGGACCGGGACCGGACCGTGGATCAGTCGGTACTGGGCCGCGGCTCCTCCTCGTCCGCCTCCCTGGCTTCTGCCTCGGGGGCTGCCCTGCTACTCTGCCGCTGGCTCACCTTTGGTGCTCTCCAGCGGCTGCCATAGCTGGGGCTCCCCCTCAGCATGGCACTGCATAGCTGCTGCTGGCAGTGCCCCCAACAGGTGGTGGGAAGTCAGGGGTGCCGGCGGGAAAGCAAGTGGAGCAGGGGCTCAGGTGGAGGCAGCGACGTCCCTCGGCAAAAGACTACCCCCCCCCCCGGGCCTCAGTAAAATTGTCAAGCATTGACCAGTCCCCGGTGATAAAAAGTTTGGGGACAACTGCATTACAGCATAATTTCTGTCTTTACAGTTATTTGCATAAAGCATTATTTGAGTGTAGCTTGTCGTGTCCAGTACACCATTATAAAACACAGATCCCTTTGGCTGTTATCATCTTTCTTCTTCCTTTTATGTTTTGTTCTTTGTACTTAAATAAGTAGTAAACATGGATAGCAGAAAAATTCTAAGGTGAAAAGCAAGGTGAGCTCTGGAAGATTATATATATATTAATATAAGAGGTAAATGGACAGGTGTGATGTTAGGGCTCCTGCCACCATCCCCTGCAAAGGAGCCTACATATGAATTTTTCCTACTGTGTCAAAAGGGAATAGTAAAAGGGCTGTGTTTCTCCTGAATATTCAAAATTCAAAACCTCTTGTGACACAGCTTCATTCTCCTACCAGCTTCGGTGCTCAGTCTCATAGATCTAGCTGTGGCCACCTGGTCTTTTCCACAGCTTACATTGAAAGTGATAAAAGAGTGCTTAAGGGGGAAATCCCTTTAGCTTTGTCCTCATAATACTCCCAGACCTTTCCCCATATTAACTGTCACAGGAAATTATTCTTCAATGGCACCTTGCCTGAAAATCTTAGCAGGCATCATTTATTACTTGAACGGTTTCTCTGGTTCTGGATTCATTCTGTAAAGATAGGCTGCTTGGTCTGCCACAGAATCTTTCTCCTTCCAGCCTTCTATGTTACTTTTCTACTTATTATGAAGTCTGTAACTAGAGCTAATTGGCCTGAGCTACTCATAAATCAGTCTCACCACTCCTATCTGTATTGTGGCCCAGTTAGCAAGAAATATTTTATTTTACTATTATATGTTCAATAATATCCTCCAGAGCGGGGGTTGTTAACCCCCGGTCTTCAGCCTGCTACTGGGCCACAAAGGCCTTGGTGACGGGCTACCACGCCTGCCTCCCCCCCACACACAGCGAGAAGCTCACCAGGCCGCGAGAGAAGCGGCCACCAAAGCAGCTGCTTCACTCGCGGCCCGGCTAGCTTTTTGTTAGGGGGGAAGAGGTAGGCGCGGCCGCCGGCATGCCGGCGGGCACAAACGCGCATTCTCGGAGCTGCCGCGCATGCGCGTTTTCACCACCAGGGACGCTAACGCGCATGCGCGACACCTGGGCTGCCGGCTCTTCGCCACCCTTAAAAAGGTTGGGAACCGCTACTCCAGAGTACTCTATGACTCCTAGAATTAGATATAAGATGGGACATCCAGATAGAATGTTATTGTTTTATTGTTTATTACCATAGCTGTATAGTTAGATATGTCCATTGTCAAAACTGTATTACTCTTGGTGAAATGTATGTTGTATACCACCCTGAGTCTGGATGCAGAGAGGAGCAGTTAATAAATCTAATTAATTAAGTAGCTTTACAGGTGAGACATAGGTCTCTAGAGGCAAGCCAACCATATCCTTGTAGTCTCCTGAATATACATTTATACTCAGTATCTCTTAAGTTGGATCCAAGGAGTAAAAATCATTCATTTGCCTGTTCAGACTATATGTCAAATCATTGTTTTAAACTATCAAGCCTCAAATTAGTATCTATTGTGTAATCTTAAATTTTATTTATTATTTGGATTTCTGGGACCATCCCTCCCAACAAGGCGGCTCAGAGCTGCTAACAACATGGTGAGTAATACATGATGATTAAAATGAGAATAAAAAAGAAATAACAACAGTAGTTAAAAAAACAATTAAAACAAGATAAAACACCTTTCTCAAATTCCATTACTGTTTCCATGTCCAAAGCAACTGCCTGTAAATATGTGCCATTTATCTCAGGAGAGCTCATTTTTCATTATGCCAGTGAGTAAACTTCTATTGGCATAATTATGCTTAGAGATGGTACTAGTGAGTAAGAGAAAAGCTATTCTTATCAGCCCCTACATAAGAATTATTATCTTAGACAATAACACCCAATTTCTGCTTTAAGAAAAAGCTTAAATGCCTAAGAATTCTGGAGGCCAACTTGATGGGGGTTGAGGACAAGGGAAAATTGCCTAGAGATGCTTGAACTCCTGTGAGTTTTGTTTCCTTCTCTTTGCTCAGGCAGCCAATTAATTGATGAGCTGTTTAGCCTTCCCGTTCAGTCTATTCATGTTTCTTCACAGGAACAGACTACTTGCAATGATCAGAAGCTGATAACAGACTGATAAAGGATAATCTGGCTGCTGGCTTCTGATCTGGTACTGAGGAAGCTTTGCTTTTCTTATTTTTTTAGTGGGATGTTCAGAAGCATTGCTTCTCTGCACACCCGACATGGAAGAGAGAGAAGGAAGAAACTCTGTCTTTTGAAATGCAGAGATTAAAAACATTGCATTTGTCCTTGCCTAGCTTGAAGCAATAGTGGGGAAGAAATGAGCTCTCCTTTTAGCAATGCAGTGATTAAAAACACTGGATCTTTCCTTCCAGTCTGGATTAGAGAGAAGATATCTCCCATTTGCAACTTCTACTTTTGAGTCTGCTTCTTCTCATGTCCCCTGCTATTATGCTCAGTGGGTAGGGTGGACAAGAACCTGACTGACAGCTAATCCCCTATCAGCTGTGAGTCAGTTCTGACTACATTGACACCATGTTTGTTTGTTATATTTCCCATACACATAAACAGTTAATGATGCCATTTTTATAGTCTACTTCTTACACCAGGAAAAATGAGGATGCTGAAAGATGTCTGGCCTAAAAAAGAACTGTTTTTTTATGCTGGCTATGGCATTAATTCCTGGAGTACAATCCATATTGTGCCTGTTTTGAGGTCCAGTCTGGTCAAAGAACACCTGCACATTTTGGCAGATTTTCCCACTTCTGTACAGTTGCTTGGAGGACTGATAACAGGATGCATGGCTTCAAAATGGGAAAGGTTTGACTGAAAAATGCCACAAAGACCAAAGTAATCTTCTAGTGAAATATAGCAAAACTAATGTATGTGGAAACAAATAGATGTTAATACTACTCAAATACCATCCAGTAGGTGTTAAATATTTAAGGTGCATCAAGACTCAGTGAGCATTATAGACAAAAATCTCAAAATCTCTATGTTGTATGGAGTTGATATAAGATAGTATTGTGAAAGCTATAAAAATGTATCTAGTGCAAAAATCTCATGCTCTAAAACATGTACATGTGAAGATTTGTAAACTATAAGTGATCTGGGATGCTTTGAAAAAAATGCATAATTTAATGTTTTCAGAACAAAAGATCACCAGTGCTGCTGTATTTAAAGAGATTTAAGATTCTTCTGCTTTAGAATCGGAAAGGGAGGCATAGTGAGTCAGAGTATCCTATAGCAAAACAACACCTGCTTAATGGATGAACACTTTATGCATCAGAAGAAGTGAGTCTGAGTCATGGAAGCTTTTACTGGATTAAATTTTGGTTGTCCTTAAAATGCCGTTAGCAATCTGAATAGCCCAATTTGGCTGGAGCTCATCAGGACTCCTGAGTGAAGTAGGATTGATCAGTACTTGGATGGGAGACCACCAAGGAAGACTTGAATTGCTACAGGTAGGAAGACAATGGCAAACCATCTCTGCTCATCTCTCGCCCTGAATGGCCTTTGGCTAGAGTTGCCATGAGACTTGAAGGCACATTATTTTACTTCTTAAGCTGTCATTGGATTCCTGTTTTATTTTAGAAGAACATAGTGGTTCATTTTTTAAAAATCCAGTTAACTACAGTCTTCCAAGACCAAATATTATATGTCTAGTGCATGTTTTTTTAAAACACAACACAAATATAGGTTTGGGGAGTGTCAAGTCTCCTACTATGGCAGGAGACCTCTCACTGGCAACTTCCTCTTCCAGGCACCACTTAGGCCATGGCAGGAGAAAAAAAAATTTAAATCACCATCAGGCAAATGCCAGGCATCTCTAGGAATTGCCAGAAACAATATGGTTTTACCATAGCATTCCAGTGATTCCTAGAGTGGTGTGGTGTCACTTCTTGATTTTCCTCAGGTGACATCACCATATTGCTGATAGTGTCTTCCTTGTCTCCATCCTCTGACTCCTCCCATTTGCTAGGCTATACCTGGCAAAGCTAGTTTGAGAAAAAACAGCTATCCTGTGTCAAGGCACATTGCCCTATGGGAACAATAATATAACTGAATGAACTAGTATTTGTTTGTGAAAGTTCTGAATATTAACTCTTTTCGTGCATATACTTAGTCATTTAGAACATGCCACTATGGTGTTTAGTAAAGTGTCAGACTAGGACTAGTGACTGGATTCAAATTTACACTCCACCATGATGTTCACATGGTGGACCTTAGAGACCCATTATTCCTCAGCCTTGCTTACATCACAAGATTTAGTATAGAATCATAGAGTTGGAAGGGGCCATACAGGCCATCTAGTCCAACCCCCTGCTCAACGCAGGATTAGCCCTAAGCATCCTAAAGCATCCAAGAAAAGTGTGTATCCAACCTTTGCTTGAAGACTTCCAGTGAGGGGGAGCTCACCACCTCCTTAGGCAGCCTATTCCACTGCTGAACTACTCTGACTGTGAAAAACTTTTTCCTGATATCTAGCCTAAATCGTTGTACTTGAAGTTTAAACCCATTACTGCGTGTCCTCTCCTCTGCAGCCAGCAGAAACAGCATCCTGCCCTCCTCCAAGTGACAACCTTTCAAATACTTAAAGAGGGCTATCATGTCCCCTCTCAACCTCCTTTTCTCCAGGCTGAACATTCCCAAGTCCCTCAACCTATCTTCATAGGGCTTGGTCCCTTGGCCCCAGATCATCTTCATCGCTCTCCTCTGTACCCTTTCAATTTTATCTACGTCCTTCTTGAAGTGATGCCTCCAGAACTGCACACAGTACTCCAGGTGTGGTCTGACCAGTGCCGTATACAATTGGACTATGACATCTTGTGATTTTGATGTGATGCCTCTGTTGATACAGCCCAAAATGGCATTTGCCTTTTTTACCGCTGCATCACACTGCCTGCTCATGTTTAGTTTACAATCCACAAGTACCCCAAGGTCTCGTTCACACACAGTGCTACCTAGAAGCGTATCCCTTCTGTTAAAAAGTACCGGGCCGAGCACCGAACCCTGAGGTACCCCGCTACTCACCTCTCTCCAGTCTGATGAAACACCATTGACAACAACTCTTTGAGTGCGGTTCTCTAACCAATTCCCTATCCACCTGACTATCTGAAAATCCAGATTGCAGTCCTTCAATTTATCCATCAGAACATCATGGGGAACCTTGTCAAAAGCTTTACTAAATTCCAAGTAAATGACATCAACCGAATTTCCACGATCCAGCAAACCTGTTACTTGGTCAAAAAAGGAAACCAGGTTGGTCTGGCAGGACCTGTTGGAGACAAATCCATGCTGACTTCCTTGGATCACCAAATTGTCCTCCAGATGTTTGCAGATCGCTCCCTTTAATATCTGTTCCATTATCTTCCCCACAACAGAGGTCAGACTCACTGGTCTGTAGTTTCCCGGGTCATCCTTCCTCCCTTTTTTGAAAATCGGAATAACATTCTCTGCATCTTCCGTTAGAGTTTGTCCATCCGCACCCAACAGTGGGCCTATTGCCTCCTTTACTTTACGTTTGCTCCTCACATAACTGAAAAATCTTTTCTTGTTACAATGGGCTTCCCTGACCAATCTTAGCTCACTCTCAGCTTTGGCCTTTCTTATGATTGATCTACAGTGCCTAGTAACCTGTAGGTACTCTTCTTTAGAGCTCTGTCCTTCCCTCAATGTACAATGTACTATAGGGTGATGAATGATGAATATTTATTTATTTATTTATTTATTTATTTATTTATCATACTTATATATGATGCAATCCAGGGCTGATTATGCACTTACTTTTTTTTCTGCTGTTGATCCTACTGAATTCAGATCGATTTGAACCCAGGTCTTTCTCCTTCCTCACCCCACCTCCCAAATTGAAACAAAAAGCCATCTGCACTTGATTGGGGAAGCTCAGAGTGGGGAGGGGAGTGGTGGTCATGAAGCTGAACTACCTTTCTTGAACTGGTTGGGGGGGGGGGGGTCAGATGAAGTCCAGCCAGCACTAGTGCTTTATTTCTTCTCCTTTAATGCACAAGCCAGCAGCAGCCTCCCCGAGAACGAGGCAAATATCTGCTGAGAGAAGTGTGGGCTTTTGGAGCACAGTCACTTTAAAACAGGGAGAGAAGCCTTGCAAATGGGAACCAGGAAGTTTTTGAACTGACACCCTGGCCAATGAGGGAAGACTGCTTTGCTACATCAGCATTGCAGGTACAGAGCAGTAAGTTAGTTCACATAAAGTAGAAATCTTAACTTACTGGTGGTGGTTTTTCAAATATCAAGGCTTATATTCACTACTGGATACCGAGGGGGAAATGTAGGGTCACATTTAAGGCCTACCATGCAGGTTGTTGTGGAGTTGAAACACTTGAGGCCTACTGCACAGGGTTGTTGTGCAGATGAAACAGGAGACAAAAGGACCTCTGCAGCGGCATCCAGTTTTGTCTGCACAACAACCCTGTGCAGTAGGCCTCAAATCTGCATAGAGTCACAAATAAGAAATACACATGGCTTGGCTGTTTCTTCCTTCCAGCAGCGAGGCCAGCCACAGCAGTACTTTAAGTGAGAAGGGGCTTTTCTATGGTCTCCCTGTCTACCAACTATATGGCAGAAGGGGAAAGCTTCCCCCCTCAAAAGGAAAGTACAAGTACCCTCCACAGACTCTTCTGCATTGCTCTTAGAACGCCTCCCTCCCCTCAGTCAGGAACTGTTAGAGGCTTCCTTCACAACAGGTCTGAAGGGAAGGAGGAGGAGAAGACTCACCAGCCACCTGCCAGCTCTGTCAGTGGTCTGTGGTAAAGTAAGGGAAGTTGTTGGACACGACAGTTAAGACAGTCCTCGGGCGAAAGGGGCTAGCATGGCCTGTCCAAGCCTTCATCCCCCCCCCCTTGGCACCCCTACTGACCTCTCCCAGGAGCAGTCAGGGGCAGACGCTCTGTGATTGTCCCCTTCCCTCACCCAGGAGGCCCATGTACTTCTGTCTCCCTCAGCGGCTTGGGCAATGTCACCAGATTGCCTTTGGCTGGGCTGGGGGGGGGGGAGCCTGTCTAGATGTTGTGCCAATTGGAATGTAGTGCGTGCATCCCAATTGGCCCAAAGTCCGGACAGACCCTGCCCAGTCTCCACCCACCTATCCCTTACCCTTTTATTTATACAGCATAAACTGTTACAGATATGCTCAAGTATCCTCTCAAAACTAATACATAATTACATTATGTGCCTATGATATGTTGATACTCTATGTTCTCATCAATACAAATCCACCAAACAACTTTTAATTGTCATTGACCGGATTTCTGAGAGCCTGATTCAGAATTTCTATGTTTATTTGGTGAATTTTGCAACAGCATGTTTAGCGATAGATTTTTCTAGGCAGATGTGTTAAAATTCAACATTTGGTATACTATTTTTTAGATTCTGTTAAAACATTTGAGTGGCTTTACACAGACAGAAATAAATAGAAATATGTTTCTCATTTGATGGGCTGATATAGTTTGAAAATGCTCTAACAATAATTGTTTTTAATACTCCTTAGTCCGATTTGATATTTCAGTCCTGATCCAGAGTGAGATACATTAAATTTCAACTGCCACAATGGCTATGGGTTCTGTGCATCTTGTACACCACAACTGGTTGTGCTAGGCTTGTAAAAATACTCCATTCCCCCTGCAGTTTATACTGCACATATCCTGTTAAGCTTGACCAGCCATGTGGCTCTGGTTTTGCTGGGCATTCTGTACACTATAGTAGGTTGTTCTGGCCTTGAAAAAAAATGTCCTGCTCTTCAGTTTGTACCGCAGAGATTCTTTGCTTTGACATTAGTCCTCCTGAGGTTGAATTTTGACAGTGGCATTCTGTGCACTACAACTGACTGTGCTAGGCTTGTAAAAATGTCCCCATTTCAGTTTGTATTGCAGAGATTCTTTCGTTTGACATTAGTCATCTCTTGCTTGCATTAACAGAGTGTTCCTCATTCTTCTGGGTATTCTGTACATTGAAACTGGTTCTGCTGAAAAAATGCTCTCCTTCACTTCAGCTTCCACTTCAGAGTTTCTCTAGTTTGATTTTGGTTCTGTTTGGATTGACACATTGGCTTGTGTTTGTGTTGGGACTGTCAATCCATACAGTGGTTTAATTGGACCTGCTGCTTGTTCTCAATGATTGCTACTTACAGGCATGGCTTTTTGCCAGGGAAGCAGCTTGCAGGTCTCTTTCCCCAAGAAATAATGGAGAACAGTGTTGTCGTTCATGGCCAAGGCAACAGGCCCAGTGCCAGTAAGTCCCAGTAAGGCCCCTGACACCTGGGTTTGGAGGGCAATCCCAACTGTGGTCAAGTCCCAAGGCACCAATGCCAAGAATCAATGTTCCAAGAGTTATTGTCTGTTCAGATTAAAAGGTCAAAGCACGAGGAGTCAGGATATAAGATGAGCCCAATAAACATAGCTAAGGCGAGAACAAGTCATAGCACAAGGTGCCAGAATTTAGAGTGAGTCCAAGAGGTGATGTAAGGTCTGGAATGAACATGGAAGCACAAGGAGTCAGGAAGAAAGGCTGATCCATGGAGTCACAGAGAAAACCAGGGAGTTGGAATTAAAGCTGTTGCCAATGAAGAGCAGGCTGTAACCACTCAGTATTTATGAGACTGTAGCAGCCCATCCCTATCCACTTGTTTCTTGTCCTTTAAAAGGAGCCAGCAGTTTTTCCAGGTGTGAGCACTTAATGTTGCATTCTCTTCTGCCTTTGCCTCTTTTTCCTTTGATGCTCTAGCAATGTTGGTGTAGATATTCCTTCCTCCTCAGAGGCGGATTTAATTCCTGAGAAAAGTTTGTGCTTCTTGACAGCTTCAGCTGTAAGCTCCGGGCAGGGTTTGCAACCCAGGCATTCTCTCAGTCAATGGGTCAAGGCATTCCTCATCTGCTTCTGAGTCATCACCAAACTCATCATTGGCTTGATGTGTCTTGAGGCACTGGAGAGGCTGACTGAGCTGAATGGTGAGTCATGACAAATGGCTCAGGGCACCCTGTTCATGAGCCCATAAAATTGGACCTCTTGGTCCATCAACTTGAAACTTGAGGGTTATTTAAAGAACTGACACCAGAAGCTCCACTGCAGTTTTGGTGCCTGTTTCTTCTAAAAACAACTCCCCCAACCTGAAATCCTTTAAAAACAACCATATATTCAAAAGCAACACCCTCAGTCTTTCCCATAAGGAATAATGGCCCTGAAAAAGATCAGAAATCTGGAAAAAAAACTCTAGATCCAGAATCCCCCCCCCACCACACACACACACACACCATGCTACTGAAGCCACACGCAACTTTGGACCATCTATCATGCCGTTCCTATGGACCTCTGCTATATTCTGTAGCTGAATAAATCCAAAGTGTAGTGATATTGGAAAGACCGACAACAGATATCCCAGCATGGGTGTCCCTGACTAAGAGCCCATACTGTTGGATGTGTGAAGGGGCAGCCCTAAGGGGCACTCATAGTTGGGAGAACAGATAGGGCAAGAAAGGGTGTGAGCACTACTTCCAGGGGCCATAGGGAAACAGGGTGCTCCAGGATGCTCCAGGAACTGGGCTGGAACTGGAGACTAAGCAGAAGTACTGGAATTCCACTATCATGCACCTAGGTCTCCCTGCTGACTCATCACATGCACAGATGCTAAACAAAAACACCTGCAATTATGGCAAATAGCACAGATGCCATGCCAGCCACTGGGGACCTGGCATGACATAGAACATAGTGCTGGGTGGGCCTGTCTCAGGTCCTTTCATGTGCCGATATCGCTGACCTTGGGTGTGGGACTTAGAATTGTTGAAGCCCCACCTGGGTTCAAGTGAAGGGATGGAGCAGGCATATATAGAATCCTGAGCTGGGGCAGCTAGATTCCCATCTCTGCCTACTTTGTCAATATGTGGTTGCCCCTTCAGGTTGAGCCTCCAAAGATGAAGAGGAAGAAGAAGAGTTGGTTCTTATATGCCGCTTTTCCCTACCCGAAGGAGGCTCAAAGCGGCTTACAGTCACCTTCCCATTCCTCTCCCCACAACAGACACCCTGTGGGGTGGGTGAGGCTGAGAGAGCGCTGATATCACTGTCCGGTCAGAACAGTTTGTGGTACCTGATACCACATGATACACATTGTCCCCATGGCATGGACTTTGCTCTCTCCTATGCTTCCTGTAGAGCATCCTGTGTGAGGTTTTAGTGCTGAAGGGCTGTGATTTGGTAGGAACTAGCTGGTTTAGCTACTGCTGGGGAGGGGGTGATTGCTTGTGGCTGTAATCAGCATCCTGTGCTCTGGCTTTGGGGCAGATTCCTGGTTTTGCTTGCCATCGGCAATGACTTGGAACTATTTCAGGAATAGCCCAATTTAGGTCCTCTGTTGCCTGAGTCAGGCTATGCCTCGCTTTTGGCCCTGTGTAGCAAAGGGACCTATACCAGGCCTGGGCCGTGGAGTCGGGCCATCCAAGCCTGGCTCCTCCCTTACTACGGCATCCCGGAAGGGATGTAAAATGCCCCAGGCAGCTCCGTGGTGCTGTGCATTTTTAAAAATTATTTAGGCAAATTTTTGTTTAGGAACATTATATCGAATCCCCACCCAATACCACGTTCATAAACCAACAAACCAAAGCTTTCCCCATTGCCCCATAGTGTGGCGGAACCTCATTGCCCCACCTATTCTTGTGGGAGCACAAAGCCTGGGCAGACTGGGTCCAGCTGCCAAAAGGCTCCCCTGTGTTGGAACAGAAATAGCTGGGGCAAGCTGCCCTGGCTCAAACAGGAGGCTGCAGCCTGGCACACTGACCTCCATGCGGTAAACATCCAAAATATTCCCTGCACAGAATCAAAATTCAACTCAATAGAACAATTGACATGGAGCGTTTATGCTTCTAGGATCTTGGTTTTAGCTAGCTGAACTCTCAGTCTGGAACTTAGCATTTTATAGTATTAAATTATGATAGGGTGCGATACTTTGAATTTATGAGTTCCAAAAGTAAATTTCTATTCACTTAATCCTATATTTCTATAGCTCAGTTTCCTGGTTGATTATTCCTTCATTACCACCATGACTCCTCATCCCCCACCTCCATTTATTGTAACAGAAAATGAAAAATATTGCTTATCTTTAACTGAGTAATGTTTTAAAAATAGTATAGCCATAGAAGAGTGGCTTGAATTAATTTGGCTTGAATTGACTTGAATTAATTGATTTGAATTGATGTCCAGATTTTATAGATTGGTTATATCTTTTTATTTTTAGATAACTCTCTGATTGCTCTATTTTGTTTTGTCAGTTGCTTCTATTTGCTTCCCTTCTTGTTTGTTTACTGTTATATTTGGTTTCAACCAATTTTATTGTGTACTGCTTGGGATACTTTGAAAATAGCTAATAAATTCTTACATAAGCGTGTTGATAAAGAAGGGTGTGCACTTTGACTCATTGAAGGATCTTAAGCAATAACCAGGTATTTCATAGCAGGCAAGTCTATATAGGATGTATTTATTTGAAGTTCAATATTTGCAAACTATTGGCCCTATCAAAGCCCCGTCCATTCATCTGAGACTGTTAAAATCTCTCTGCCCTCTCCCTCTCCCACCACCGAAAGAGAAGAAGTAGACACTGAAGGGAAAAACTGTTTTAGCTGTTATGATTTTAATTATTTATTCTAAACTATATTTTTGTAAATTTTGTATTTTTTATTGTGTCGTGTTGTTTGATGTAATCCACCCTGAGTCTATAGAGAAAGGGTTGGTAACAAGTATAATAAATTATTATTATTATTATTTGTGTAACAGAGTAGACTTCAGTAGTAAACTGATAAACTGGGTTGTGAATTTATGATCAGGAATTGTTTTCATGCATATAAATACTCCATAATGATTTGCCATTAACTTTATTTAGAACATGCTCATGACATTTTGGCCCTTTTTATTTTATTTAACACCCCCCTCCCCCTGTCACATTCTGTCTCTTTGTACTGATTTTTTACTGTCTGTTCTTTGTTGTCTGCTACACTTTTTATCATATAGGCAAAATGCAGGATGGAAATATGGAGAACAGCCAGAACAAAGGTAATCTTCTTTCCTATTAGGCAGATTTTTAAAATGTGCTTGAATTTAGTTCAACAGATAATAACTTTGGAGTCTGTGGAATATGTTGCTTGAAAACAACAGTAAGTGCTGTACATTTCTATAGTAGAAGAAACAGTCCAATAGAGAGCATCATTTCCCATTGGAATCTGTTTTGTTGTTCCATATCATTGATATATTTAATTCACGTGAACAAATCTGTGGATACTTGAATCTAGAGACTGGAGCTATGAACAGACATGACAGTTCTGTCTACAAACTGAAAAAATATTCCAGGTTTGCAGAAAAATCTAAAATCTTTTTTTTTAATAGAGGGGGGTGCATGGGTTTAAAATCCCGGAACAGAAGCAGCACCTGTCTTCAATGAATGTTATTAGGCAACCGCAAAAGTAGTGTGAACCTTCAAAATTTCGTTTGTGTGAGTAAAAGATAGGGAGAGGGGGCAAAGTTCTTTTCAGGACTGATTTGGTCTTCAAGAGAGGACTCATCAGGTCCAGGGCCAGCAACAGACACCATACAATTTGCTACCACAGGTTCAATGGCTCATCTAGGTAGCTTGGTTGATGGATGTGAAGAAGAAAAGGAATCAGGAAAAGCGGATAGGTTATGTAGGCTCTGAGGGAAGCAAAGAGGAAATTTCCCCCATTCCGAGTCCTTGCAGATCATCTGTTTCTGTGTATATACATATATATTTGTATGGAATATAAATATATTCCCCTGAGAGAGATGTTATGTGCATACATTGTCTATCTTGCTAAAACTGGAGTATCAGGCCATAATGGTTTCAACATATGGTTTCACCATGTTTTCCAACATGTTTCAACCCATTACACCATCATGAAAATTTCAGGACATTGATTGTGTTTACAGACCTGCTTCTCATCTTCTGTATTATGCCTTCTCTGAGGACCATAGCAACCCAATGCCAGCGTAGGAGTTGCAACTTGCCCTGTGTTTTCCATTCTCTACCACTTTGTCTTCCACGATCCACCATTTTATGATTATGAAGGCATTTTTTAAAATGCAGTTTACTGTGCAACTTTAACCTACATAAGTTGAAATATAGGAAGTTATGTGAACATGCAGAGGAGAAATGAACACCTAGCCGGAGATTTTTTCAAAGTCTGTGGTGCAGCTATGGCACAATGGAACATACACAATGATTTTTCATTTGCAGCCATCTTGACTATTATCAGCGCCTTGTGAGGATGGCTGCAGTAAAAGCGGCAAGTGTGGTTCTCTCCCACAGAGACACAATATTTGGACTACAATTGGGGATTAGCTACTAAACATATTTCTGTCTTCTGTTAAATATAACTATATTTATTTCCTCTGCAAATTATAGATCAGGATGGATTCTTTATTCTCCTAAATAATATCAGTCTTCCCCCCCCCCTATTTTCCCTTTTTGTGTGTGTGTGTGTTAACTTCAGTTGTCTAATGGCAGTGTTTTGACATGTTTTGCTTTGCAGAAAGAATGTGAGTGCTATTGAAAATCTGAACACATCTTCATTTATTTCTGAAATACATAGATACATGAACAGCAGAGAATACAAAAAATAAGCACTTACGCTTTCAGTTAGATGGCACAATATTGGAAATAACACTTTCAGTTCTGCTTGGGAAAAGTGAAATTGATTGGTTTTTAAGTAGCCTTCAGGGAACAGCTATAATAGTGCACTTTTGAACTTGTCCAGTAAACTCCGTAATATACTGTGAGCAGAGTTCACTGAACATGTCTCCTGAGCAACCCCATTAACATGAGTTGTGCAGCACCATACTCCCATCCATTACAATGGAGATTACACAGGGGAAGTTTGCAATACATTGTGTTCTTGTAGAATCTTTCTTATTATTAGTACATCATCATTTTGCTAAGGAGTATGTGAGAGAGGGGTGTGGAAAATGTGAGGAACTCGTAGTATTGAACGCAGCCAGTATTTCAACACTGGCCTTTCCCTTGCCTCAGTGCTTTGTCAGTTCTTTTGATCATAGCAACAGGGATACTTTTGAGTGCTATTTTTCTACTATCACATAATTTATAAATTGATTAGCAGTGTCAACCTAACTCTTTTGGAGGTATAGATGGCTATGTATCTGTTTAGGACAGCATTGTGGATGGATTACAGGGTCTACGAAAGTGAATTACTGAAGTGCAATTGGGGCCTGAACCCAGTCCGGGTGGGCAGAGTATGAAGGAACAGGAGGGCATAACTCCTCCACAACCTTCCCAGACTAATTTTAATTAGCCATTTTCCTCGTAGACAGACTTGCTTCAATTGAATAGGTCCAATCTGGGTAGTAGGGGGCAGGATCAGAAAGCGCGCTTACCCACCTTGGCAGGAGTGCAACGTACCATCGCGCCCCAAGCCAGGAATTTGGGGGTGACTATGATACCCCCCTGACTATGGAGGCACAAGTCAAAAGAGTAGCGGGCCAGGCATTCTTCCATCTTCAGCAGGCCCAGCTACTAGCGCCCTAACTGTCCCCCTGAACACTTGGCCACAGTGATCCAGTGATCACCTCCAGAATAGATTACTGTAACTCTCTCTACGTGGGCCTACCCTTGTCCTTGATCCGGAAATTTTAGCTAGTGCAGAATGCGGCTGCTAGGGTCCTCACTGGGACACCTTGGAAGGCCCACATCCAGCCTGTGCTGAGGCAGCTGCATTGGTTGCCCATTGCTGCCTGGATTCAGTTCAAGGTGCTGGTTCTAACCTTCAAGGTTATACGTGGGTTGGGCTCCACATACCTGCGGGACCGCCTACCGCCCTATGTTCCCCGCAGGGCCTTACGCTCTGTGGGGGAAAACCTATTGGTCATTCCCGGCCCAAGGGAAGCACGCCTAGCCTCGACCAGGGCCAGGGCCTTTTCGGTCCTGGCCCCTACCTGGTGGAATGAGCTCCCAGGTGAGCTGCGGGCCCTGCGGGATTCGACATCTTTCCGCAGGGCCTGCAAAATGGAGCTCTTCCGCCAGGTTTATGGTTGAGGCTGGGACCAATGGAGGAGATTGGCTACCCCCCCAGCGAAGGGAGGTTGTGGGCCTGTGGACATGCCGCCCCATGCTCTCAGCGCCTCTAGTTGGGATGGGGAAGTAGGTTGGAAGATTATCCGCCATGTTATGGGTTTTTAAGTCTTTTAATGGGGGTGTTTTAATGGGGTTTTAAGACCATGTTACCCACCACGAGCCCATTGGGGAGTGGTGGGATACAAATTGAAGAAATAAATAAATAAATAAATCTAAAAACGAAATCCAATGGCAATTGTAATGTCCTCTCAATGGTTTTATTATTATTAACTGTGGTCCTCCTTATTCAATATATCAACAGTAACTTGCCCAATGTATCAGCAACTAAAACAGAGCCCCAGGTATTATTTATCCCACTTTCCTAATCTTCATCAGTGGTTGCAAATTACAAACCTGAAGCAAGGCAGTATTTATGAATATTAGAATTACAACACGGTAATAAATTGGGCTTTTCATAAATTAATAATGTCTAATTAATGAGCAGAATCTCATCAGCAGCTGACCTTATTCAATGTATTAAATATCAAAAATATAATTTTATGGCAAATTCCCCATAACTTTGGAGCTGATGCCAAAGTGATATGCCTTACTGACTTTGGAGATTGGGAGCTTTGCCATACAAATTATAATATTGTTGATATTTAATACATTGAATAAGGTAAGCTGCTGATAAGTTTATGTTCATTAATTAGACATGATTTGCCATTGCCATTGGATTTCATTTTCAGATTGGACTTTATTTACAAGAAATCCATGTTTTTTTCTTCTTGATTGCATAGGTCTGCTGGCAGCAGAAATGGTTAAAACTGGTCGTAGGCAGAGGCGAGTTTATTTCTTGCCTTCTGTTTCTTCTCTGTTCTGCTTTAAGCATTTTACTTCATTTATACCATATCTTTCTCCCCAATGGAGAGCCTTGTATGGTAGGTTAGGCTGAGAGTGTTTGACTGGCCCTGGGTCACCCGCAAAGCTACCATGGCAGAGTGGAAATTGAAACCTTACTTGTAAAAAAACAAAACAAAACAATAACTACTACAAACTATTACCTTGCAAATGGAGACACCAACGCTGGTCTTTCTGTGCTATTTCCTGAGTCCTTTCTGCTGTGAAGACTCTGCAGGTGTTTAGAATCCTGTCCAAAATAATCCATGTTATTGTTTCAAAGGATTACAAGACCTCAAAAAAAAAGTACCAATGAAATTAAGACTGTAATTATCCAGAAATCCCGTTTTCTAAATTCTAAATTTTAAAGTGACAGCAAATTAAAGTTCTTAAATAACATTTTTCCCCCTGCTCTGCCAGCCAAACAACAGGATGGTGCGGCTGCAATGGAGATGCAGCCACTGAAGAGTGCAGAAGGGGGAGAAGGAGATGACAAAGACAAGAGGAAAGCTAACATGCACAAGAAAGAGAAATCGGTCCTCCAGGGAAAGCTGACAAAATTGGCTGTCCAGATTGGCAAAGCAGGTATGGTTTACATGTGGCATAAAAGCCTAGGAGAAGCACACTTGAGAGAGTTCACCTTTATTGGCAATGAGATCTGTATAACTTAGACAAATGTGCTTAACAATGGATGTGTTCCATACAGTATTTATTATATATGATATGATACGGTGAAATACAGGAGAAAAATGCACCAGAACCCCTCAAAGTAATGCCTATGACTTGTGATACAGAGACACATGCTGTGTCTTGATTCAATTAGAGGCAGAGATGCAGGGGAGACGATTTTAACCATAGCTGATCAAAACCTTTCACATTGTTATGATCCCTGGAAGTCATCCTCCTTTTCCCCTTCCAGGACTAATAGTATTGTTGGGATAGAGGGACAGTGACAGTGAACTTGTGTATATATATATACAAGAACATAAGAAGAGCCTGCTGAATCAGACTAGTGGTCCAGGATCTAGTCCAGCATCCTGATTCACACAGCAGTCAACCAATTGCCCTCATAGTCAAAGGGGGAATAGAGGCCATAGCCCTCCCCAGCTGCTGCCTCCCCCCATTGGTATTCAGAGATCTTTGGACATGGAAGTCCCTTCAGACATCATGCCTAGGATCCACTGATGGACCTCTCTTCCATGATTCTGTCTAACCCCTTTTAAAACTATCTGTGCCCATAGCCATTACTCTCTCCTCTGGCAGTGAATTCCCATTGAATTACTCATTACATAAAGAAGTATTCCCTTTTGTTGTGAATCTGCTTCCTTGCGTTCTAGTATTATGGGAAAGAGAGGAAAAGCTCCTTCTATAAACTTTCTCCACCCCGTTTATAAGTTTATAAACCTCTATCATATATTCCCTCAGCCCTAGACTAACGTGTCCCTGTCTCTACAGCCTTCCTTTATAGGAAAGATGCTCCAACCCCCTAATCGTCTTGGTTGCCCTCCTTTGTTTTTGTTTTTTTACAGTTCTGCAGTGACATTTTTGAGAAATACTAACCAAGTCTACACACATTTTTTCAAATTAGGATACAAGATAGCTTTACACAAGGGTGCTATAATATTGGCCACTTGATTTTCATTCCTAATCATTCCTGGGCTGATTCTGCACTTACTTTGTTTATTCCGTTGCAGATCCTGCTGAATTCAGATCGATTTGAACTCAGGTCTTCCTCTCCCTCCCACTCCCCATTGAAACAGAAAAGTGTTCTGCATGTGGTTAGGGAAGCTCAGAAGGGGAGGGGAGAGCCAAGTGCAGCAGGAGCCTCTTTCTTTCTTTTCTTGAAGGGGGGTTGGGGAAAGGATTGGAGACAAGAGAGGAGGGAGAAAAAAACCAAGAGGCAAATCTCTGCTGAGGGAAGTTAGGGCTTCCCCTTTACGGCAAACTTTAAACCTCAGAATGAGGAAGCCTTTGAATGGAAGCCCTGGCAAATCAGGGCTTTTCTACAACATCAGAGGCTCAGCAGCAAGCAAAGAACTGAATGCTTTCTCATGCTGCTTTTTCAAATATTGAGGGTTATATCCACTCTAGGATATTGCAGGGGAAAGGTATAGTCACTCCAGATCAGTTATGCTTGTTGCAGAGGAAAAATTTAAATCAGAAAATCAAAGTAGAATTCGTATTCAGTGGAGACGGCAGGGACGGAATCGACCTGGGATTGGAATAAAAACTCCGTGCAGATTCAGCCCTAGTGTGGAGTTTGCCTTTTCACTGCCACTGTGCACTGTGCTCTCCACAGCCTTCTCATACCACTCCAGCATATATTTTAAATTTTTGGTTCCAATATGCATTCTCTTACAATTATGCACATTAATTGTAATTTGCTTTGGGATGCTTTGGCCTGATCCTGCATAGAGCAGGGGGTTGGACTAGATGGCCCGTATGGCCCCTTCCAACTCTATGATTCTATGATTTAAACATTTTTGCCACATAGTTGGCCACTTACTAAATTTAGAAAGCTACTCCTTACCCAATTTAGAAAGAAAAAGAGCTGGATTTGTACCTTGCTGGATTTGTATCTTGCTGTTTCCACACTGGAGGCTTCACAGTCGGCTGCAAGCTGGAGTTTGACCTGGGGCAGATTGCCCTGCATCTTCCTGCTCCTGTACGGGGAGCATTTGTTCCAGTGTATCTTGTCTGCCCCAGATTTGTGTTCCCGCACAGGAGCCAGGGCAGTGAAGTTCCCAGTGCAGAAATGGTCTCAAAGTAGCTTACAATCACCTTCCCTTCCTCTGCCCACAACAGGCACACTGTGAGGTAGGTGGGGCTTAGAGTGCCCTGATATCACTCCTTTTTGAGAACAGCAGTATCAGGGATGTGACTAGCCACCCAGCTGGCTGTATGTGGAAGAGCAGGGAATCAAACCCAGCTCGCTGGATTAGAAGCTGCCGCTCTTAACCACTACACAACACTAGCTCCTGTACAATTTGCTGTGGTTTCTACCATTCTGAATAATTTAGTATCATCTGCCAGTTTGGTTGCTGCACTGCTCAGCCCCTCCAGATCATTAATGGAGACATTAAATATCACCAGTTTTACTTTTTGTAAAAAAGTAATTGTTTTTGCCTCACAATATCTTTTTAATTTGCTCTCAACAACAGATTTTTTTCTGTTTCAGGTTTGGTGATGTCTGCCATCACAGTCATTATTTTAGTACTATACTTTTGTATTGACAACTTTGTAGTCCAGGATAAGCAATGGCTGCCTGAATGCACTCCAGTCTATGTTCAGTATTTTGTGAAATTCTTCATCATTGGTGTGACTGTGCTTGTAGTTGCTGTCCCAGAAGGACTTCCTCTTGCTGTCACTATTTCCCTTGCTTACTCTGTAAAGGTAAGTCAAAAAGAAACACTTCTTTAATATAATTTAGTTTGCCAGTGGATGAGTCAGTGTAATTTTTCTTTAAATCTTGAAATCCTTCACATGCCTAATATTGCTGAAAAGAAAGGTGAGAATATCCCCCCCCCCTCATATAGTACATCTCCCCAGGGTCTGACAAAGAATCAGGCACACTTGGAGACAGTCGGTGGTTTCCGGCAGTAATTTAAACAAAAAAAGTAATAACCTCTTCTTCCAAAAAGTGGTCTGATAGTGATTGAGTGTGCTTTGTTGCTCTTCAGAAACCATAGAGTGTTGAGCAGCTGGCCATCAGTTAAATAAAATTTGGGATTAACCTGTTCAAGCTTCTATGAGCTTATCATATTCTGGAAATACAAATTGCCCTGAATTTTCCTGTGGAAAGGTAAAATATTCCTGTTCTGCACTGTACCACTCTGGTCTACATGCTCACTTTTGTTGTCATCTAGCCAAGAACTATAGTAATCATTTCCAGTAGCACTTTATCCCAGTAGCACTTGTAGCACATGCTATGGGCCCCACAGTTCCAGGGCCTCCACAGTGCTGTACGGTTAGGAAGCATTCACACTGTGATAGCTAGGGAGTAGAGGGAAAAAACGGGAAAAAAAATGATATTCATGTGCATTGCATTCATATCGCTCATTGACCATGTGTGTGGACCACAAGCCACATAAATGTGAAGGACCCCTTAGATATTGGGGCATTGCACTTGTACATCTCACCAAGGCCCTGTGAACCCATAAACTGGCTCTTGTGCTATGGGCCCCATGAATACTATCACTTGTGCTACAGTGCTGGATTGCTAATGTTCAAGAATATATGAACAGGAAGCAACTAATGTTTTACCAGAGCTGAGTTGATATGACCTATTCAAGGCAGGGAATTATTACCCTCCCACAACCCCAATTCATCATAGTTGGGGTTTGTTTTATAGAATAGTAACATACAATATTAACAGTAGAATATTATTAATCTGTAGCTATAGGCAGGGGTTCCTTATTTGTTGTTGTTAGGTGCGAAGTCGTGTCCGACCCATCGCGACCCCATGGACAATGATCCTCCAGGCCTTCCTGTCCTATAACATTCCCTGGAGTTCATTTAAGTTTGCACCTACTGCTTCAGTTACTCCATCCAGCCACCTCACTCTCTGTCGTCCCCTTCTTTTGCCCTCGATCGCTCCCAGTATTAGGCTCTTCTCCAGGGAGTCCTTACTTCTCATGAGGTGGCCAAAGTATTTGAGTTTCATCTTCAGGATCTGGCCTTCTAAGGAGCAGTCAGGGCTGATCTCCTCTAGGACTGACCGGTTTGTTCGCCTTGCAGTCCAAGGGACTCGCAAGAGTCTTCTCCAGCACCAGAGTTCAAAAGCCTCAATTCTTTGATGCTCGGCCTTCCTTATGATCCAACTTTCATAGCCATACATTGCAACTGGGAATACCATAGCCTTGACTAAACGCACTTTTGTTGGCAGGGTGATGTCTCTGCTTTTTAGGATGCTGTCTAGATTTGTCATAGCTTTCCTCCCCAGGAGCAAGCGTCTTTTCATTTCTTTGCTGCAGTCCCCATCTGCAGTGATCTTGGAATCCAGGAAAATAAAATCTGTCACTATCTCCATTTCTTCCCCATCTATTTGCCAGGAATTGAGAGGGCCGGATGCCATGATCTTAGTTTTCTTGATGTTGAGTTTCAAGCCAACTTTTGCACTCTCCTCCTTCACCCGCATCAAGAGGCTCTTTCGTTCCTCTTCACTTTCTGCCATTAGAGTGGTATCATCTGCATATCTGAGGTTGTTGATATTTCTCCCTGCAATCTTGATCCCAATTTGTGACTCCTCTAATCCTGCCTTTCTCATGATGTGCTCCGCGTACAAGTTAAATAGGCAAGGCGACAGTATACAGCCTTGCCGAACTCCTTTCTCAATTTTGAACCCATCAGTGATTCCATGTTCAGTTCTCACTGTTGCTTCTTGACCTGCATATAAATTTCTCAAGAGACAAATAAGATGCTTTGGTATTCCCATCTCTTTAAGAACTAGCCACAATTTGTTGTGCTCCACACAATCAAAGGCTTTAGCATAATCAATGAAGCAGAAGTAAATGTTCTTCTGGAACTCCCTAGCTTTCTCCGTGATCCAGCGTATGTTGGCAATTTGATATCTAGTTCCTCTGCCTCTTCGAAATCCTGCCTGTACTTCTGGAAGTTCTCGGTCCACATATTGCTGGAGCCTAGCTTGTAAAATTTTGAGCATAACTTTGCTAGCATGAGAATGAGTGCAATGGTGTGGTAGTTTGAACATTCTTTGGCATTGCCCTTCTTTGGGATTGGAATATAAACTGACCTTTTCCAATCCTGTGGCCATTGTTGAGTCTTCCAAATTTGCTGGCATATTGAGTGTAGCACTTGTACTGCATCGTCTTTTAAGATTTTGAATAGTTCAACTGGAATGCTGTCACTACCACTAGCTTTATTGTTGCTCAGACTTCCTAAGGCCCATTTGACTTCACATTCTAGGATGTCTGGCTCCAGGTCAGTAACTGCCCCATTGTGGTTATCAGGGATGTTAAGATCGCTCTTGTATAGTTCTGTATAATTTTGCCACCTTTTAAAAATCTCTTCTGCTTCTGTGAGGTCCTTACCATTTTGGTCCCTTATCATACCCATCTTTGCATGAAACGTTCTCTTCATATCTCCAATTTTCCTGAAAAGATCTCTGGTCCTTCCCATTTTATTGTTTTCTTCTATTTGTTTGCACTGTTCATTTAAGAAGGCATTCTTATCTCTTCTGGCTTTTCTCTGGAATTCTGCATTCAATTGGGTGTATCTTTCTCTTTCTCCCTTGCCTTTCACTTCCCTTCTCTCCTTAGCTATTTGTAAAGCTTCCTCAGACAGCCATTTTGATTTCATGCATTTCTTTTTCTTTGGGATGGTTTTAGTTCCTACCTCTTGTACAATGTTGCGAACCTCCATCCATAGTTCTTCAGGCACTCTGTCTATCAGATCTAATTCCTTAAATCTATTTGTCACCTCTACTGTATATTTGTCGGGGATATGATTTAGTTCATACCTGACTGGCCTAGTGCTTTTCCTACTTTCTTCAATTTAAGCCTAAATTTTGCAACAAGAAGCTGATAATCTGAACCACAATCAGCTCCTGGTCTTGTTTTTACTGACTGTATAGAACTTCTCCATCTTTGGCTGCAGAGCACATAGTCTGATTTCTGTGTTGACCATCTGGTGATGTCCATGTGTAGAGTCGTTTCTTCGGTTTTTGGAAAAGAGTGTTTGCTATGA
Source organism: Paroedura picta (assembly GCF_049243985.1). Classification (NCBI taxonomy): domain Eukaryota; kingdom Metazoa; phylum Chordata; class Lepidosauria; order Squamata; family Gekkonidae; genus Paroedura; species Paroedura picta. The sequence continues at coordinate 53,405,354 of NC_135371.1, read as the reverse complement.
ACATTGTATTCTCTTGACAAAATTCTACCAGCCTGTGCCCTGCTTCATTTTGTACTCCAAAGCCAAACTTGCCTGTTATCCCAGTTATCTTTTGGCTTCGTACTTCCAATCCCCCATGATGATATGCACATCATTTTTGGCATTTGTTCTAGAAGGTGTTGTAGGGCTTCATTGAACTGATCAACTTCATCCTCTTCAGCAGCAGTGGTTGGGGCATAGACCTGGATTACTGTGATGTTGAATGATTTTCCTTGGATTCGAACTGAGATCATTCTGTCATTTTGGGGATTGTATCCTAAGACTGCTTTTCCTACTCTCTTATTGATTATGAAGACTACTCCATTTCTTCAGCAAGATTCTTGTCCACAGTAGTATACCTGATGGTCATCTGAATTAAATTCACCCTTTCCTCTCCATTTTAGTTTACTGATTCCTAAAATGTTGATGTTCAGTCTTGTCATCTCTTGTTTAACCACTTCCCGCTTGCCTTGATTCATGGATCTGACATTCCAGGTTCCTATGGAATAAAAATCTTCACAGCATCGGACTGTCTTTCCGCCACCAATTACTTCCACAACTAAGCGTCCTTTCGGCTTTGGCCCAGTCGCTTCATTCATTCTGGCGCTACTCGTACTATCCGTCTGCTCATCCCCAGTAGAATATTGGACACCTTCCGACCTGAGGGGCTCATCTTCCAGCATCATATCGTTTCGCCTTTTGAACTTTTTCATTGGGTTTTCATGGCAAAGATACCGGAGTGGGTTGCCATTTCCTTCTCCAGTGGATCACCTTTTGTCAGAGCTCTCTGCTATGACCTGTCCATCTTGGGTGTCCCTGCACGGCATAGCTCATAGCTTCACTGAGCTACGCAAGCCCCCTTGCCACAGCAAGGCAGCGATCCTTGAAGGGGGGGGGGGTCCTTATAGCTTCTGTCAAAATAGCTCAGATTGTGTGAAATCTGTGTTCCAGCAGAGGGCAGCAAGGTAACTTATTTAACCTGCAAACTAACTTTTAGATCTTTCCATTTGTCATTTCATATTGTTATTTCAATTTTTTTTTACATTGGTGTCAAGTAAAAACTGTTATATAGTTAAATTAGTTGATTGTCTCTTCTCTGAATCCTCATCTAATTGTGTTCCTTTTAAATAGTGCATAATAGCTTTCTTTGAGGAAGTATGTAGAAATGTATGTCTGATGTGATTGAATATGTTTTAGAAAGCCAAATGTGATTTAGCGGAATTGCTAATGGATATCACATTTAAAATCAAGCAGTCATTATGTGCCTACCACAATGCCTTCTTTACTATAATAAGATTTGATATTTCTTTCCTTCAGAAAATGATGAAAGACAACAATTTGGTCCGTCATTTAGACGCATGTGAGACTATGGGTAATGCTACAGCTATCTGCTCTGACAAGACAGGGACATTAACAACTAATCGAATGACTGTAGTGCAAGCCTATGTTGCAGATGTCCACTACAAAGAGATCCCTGGTCCAGATTCCATTCCAGCCAAAACTCTGGAATTGCTGGTTAATGCCATTGCTCTCAACAGTGCTTATACTACAAAGATTCTGGTAAGTGGGTTTTGCTCCCTGACCATTGAAAGGAGAAGAATTGTACCCATTTTGATTATCTTTGTTTATATATATTATGTTTATATGTTCTTAAAAAAAATAAAAAACTCAATGGTGATCACCATGGGAGCCAAAATAAGAACAAAAGTTTGATGAAAATACATTTGTGTATCTGAATATTTTTAAAGTCAGTTATTTTATGTTTCCAATCACTAGCACTATGAAAATGCCATTTCCAGCAACAACAAAAGCCTTTCACCCCACCTAACCTCATCTAATTTTCTTGCATTTTTGCCTTGTAAATAGCTTGATTATGTGCTACTGATGTGTCATTGTTATAGCTCTTTTCTCTTCACTACCTGCATTCAGTCACTATACCTGACGTAATAATACTAATTGGATTTCCCTGCATAATAAAATCATTCTGGGCAGAGGAAGACCCTTGCTCTACTCTGAAGTGCAGGTGGGGAGATAGGATCTGTACCTACTAACTAGGCTCTGCTCGCTTGGAGGTTTTACTGCCTACAAGTTCTTCATGCTAAAACTGTAGCCCTGGTCCAGCTCAAAATTGGGATATGGAATGCTGTCCCAGTTCCTTTCACAGTGGGGGTACAATATCTGTTTTCTGTAATAGTCCCTTTCTCAGAGTTTTTCAGTCCTCTGCAAAGAGGTGTGAAAAATTACCGATAAAAGAGCACATAATGAAAAAGCCAAAAAATGTTTTGTGAAAAACAATATCCCCCTTCTCCCAACACCCAATTTCAGCTCAGCACTATAAACTGCATGTAGAATGTTATCTTTAGTATTATGTAAGAAGCTATGAATAAATTATATTGCTGTGAAATAGGTTATACACTTGAGGTTTTCTTGTATCAAATGCTTTTTTCCCCTTCTTTCTGTGGCAGGGAGACAGAGCATAGACTGAAATAGCGGTTTGGTGCAGACTGAAAATGATGTATACATAGTTGCTAATTAAGATTAGAATTTTATTGTGAAACAAGCAATTGTGTCTGCATGAGACAGAAACCCTCCATCACTTTTTCTACTTAAGAGAGATGTGTTAAATTGTAGTCTAGGTATGTGTGATCTCACAGTATTTTCAAATGTATATATTCATAGATTTTCATGCCCTTTCTGCTATACTTAAGGTGGCTTGCAGTAATTAAAACCACTGTGATGCTCCCCTAGATCAAAACCACATTGTCCTTGCTCTGCCATGATCTTCCCTGCAGTGGAGAACCTGCAAGGCCTCAGATCAGGGAGGGGAGGGGGTTGAGCCAGCTTGTTTCTCTGCCTTTCCATATCTCTACTCTTCCATGCTGCCTGAACAGGGATACTGTCACACCCCCGTTGACTTTTCCACTGAATACACTTGGCATATTAGCAAAAGCAGTTTATAGAAGCTGTGATACAAAGCTCATGATTATTTTTGCTGAAACTGAATTGATAGAAGATTGAAGACTCTACAGAAGTCTGTTTTGGTCATTCTGTGAGAGGCTGCTGCTAGCTCAGCTCGCCTGCCCACCTGCTTCCTTTCTCCTTTAGGAAGAGCAGCCTTGTGTTCAAGTGCAGATGGGTTTCTGTTTCAAGTCGTAGGTGGGGGGGGATGGAGAAGCACAAAGACTCGGGTTCAAAACGATCTAAATTCAACAGGAACAACAGCAGAAAAAAAAGAGTAAATAAAGAATCAGCCAAGGATAGGGCAGTAGGACACTTGTAAAAGTCTCAGCAAGTTGTGTGCTTAACAAAGCAAAACTGGTTTCTGTTTCTTTCCCTCTCAGACTGTCTCTCCTTCAGCATTATTGTTACCTCAGCAAATGTGGGGAGGTTCCATTTTTCTGGATAAGAAACTCTGTATAGGATTGTTACCTGTCTAAACAGCTAACTCAGAAACTGCAGTTACATTGCCATTGATTATCATTTCTCCCCCCACCCCCAGGACAAATGTAGTTGAAATGATATCCATTGTACTTCACAGTAATAATACCACCTATTTATGTGCTTTCTGCATATTCTATAGACGTTAGGCCAAGGAACATAAATTGCTGTAGAATGACCATCAAGCACTAAATCCCAGAACCATGCAATAACAGTGTGTAGTTCTACAGAACTAACTTCTAATGCTAAATTTTCAATCTTATCCTAATGTGTAATATAAAAGTCAGAATACATGAACAACTGCTGGTTCTACTCACTTCCTGTTTGCTAATTGTTTTTGATGGACTGTTTTTGATGGACTGCTTTAAGATTCCTTTGTGGTTGTTCAGGGAGAAACGACTATACATATTCCTTCTTAACAGGACAGGGCAGTGCAAGGAGTTTTTCATATGTACATGTTCTCACGTAGCCTGATGGAGTTCTGCTTCACTTCCTCAATGCTGCACTTTATGCCACTCAATAGTAACATGACCAGATTTCCGGGGCCACAAGGCAGGTGGACCCTCCCCCCCTCCCCCCTCCCCGACTGGCCTCAGAAGGGCGGCAGTGGCAGCAGCAGGCGGGCCCTCCCCCCCCCCCCCGGCTGGCCTCAGAAGGATGGTGATGGCGACGGCAGCACCAGAGGTGGCAACAGCGGCAGGCAGGCCCTCCCCCCCTGACTGGCCTCAGAGTGGCAGCGGCCCGGGAAAAGCTGCCCGAGCAGGTGGCAGCAGAGCCGGCCCAGAAGCACTGTCCCGGAACCCAGACACCTGCGCAGGGGCCTCCTGAGCCTGGCTTGCCTGCTGGGCTGCCTGCTGGGCGTGCGGCCAAAAAAATTAAAAAATAATAAAAACAAAATTTTAAAAAATTGGAGAACGCTGCGGGACAATTAGAAAATGCTGCGGGACACGGGGCAAATGCCCAAAAGGCAGGACTGGCCACCTTACTCAATAGGCAATGGTTTAAATAGGCAATGAAACAAGTCACAGATCCAATAAATAATTCATTAAAATGTTATTTTTATATTTAAAAATCATATATTTCACTGTTCATCGAAGTAGACTTAAAGACATTGAAGACTGCTGATCTCATTGATTGGCAGTGCTTTTGTATATGTACAGTGCTTGCCAAGCTGAAGGCACACCTATTCAGCAGGAATTTGGGTTGTTCAGTGAATTTGCAGTCTTTGTTTGACTGCCACAGTTGAAAATGGTATGTTTTGATGCCAAACATGCATGCCACAAAATGTATGCCCTTAGCTGTTCATTCTGTGATATTTAATAGTCATTAAGATTAATGCTTCACTTTTTGGTTACATTTTCATACGCCCGTATTATCAGGAAACTCTTGCATCCAAAGATATGTTATGACTACTTGTAAGGTAGCTATCCATATTCTACTCTATATTACTTTTTGTTCTGAAAATTTCAAAATTTATTCAAAACACCAACAATTGGAGTTTGTAACCAAGGATCTAGTATTGTTTGACTGTGTTATTTTGTCTCTCTCTCTGTGTTTAACCATTATATAAGAGATTTCAGATTTTCAGATATTATTTATACTATTTATACTATTTAGTATGCCTTTTTTTGTTGAGACTCAAGATGGATTCAACTGTAAATCAAAGTGATCAACAGGATGGGGCATTCAAGAAGCAGTGTAATAGGGTTTGGATTGCAGAAATCTGAAAACATGCAGAAATATGAAACAGCTAAAACCAAGCATAAACAGTTAAACCTGATATGTAAAAATATGCAGAAATTACATAGTTGAAACAAATATACAGCAACTGTCAGTACTCAGTGATATAGTTCACAGTCCCTGTCCCTTTGCCAAAGCATCTGAACCATTTCATTACAATACAACCATGTATAAAAAAGCCCTCCTAAATGTTGCAGTTTCGCATAGTATACAGAAGGCCAGAAGAGTGGGAGCCTTCCTAACCTCCTGAGGCAAGCCATCACATGAGGTGTATTCCACAACAAGGAACGTACAGGCATTGGTTGATCTTTCCTATTTGCAAGTTGACACCTGCAGAAGGCCCTGCTTAGATGAACGATGCTGCCATTGTGTAGTATAGGGAGAGAAGTGGTCTTGCAGATATGACAAATCAAAACTATAAAAGGATTTGAATGTGATAGCCAGTAACTGATGGGCAGCCAATTCACTGGCATTCTGCATCAACTGAAGTCTGAGATGACTTCAAGGGAGAGTCTAATCTTGTTACTATGGCATGGATCCAGATGGCCATATTGGCCATGTCAAGGTAAGGGGATGTCTTGTGGGTCAGACTGAATTGGAAGAAAGCTTTTTTTGCTGTTGCAATAACTTGCTTCTCCAGCAGCAATAACCTTTGGCTCTTAACTGATTCAGCTAGGGTCAGCTGAACCCCATCAAGAGCACTGGCTTCCCGGACAGCATCACTTCCATCTTGTTCAGTTTCAGTTTGTTCATTTTGGGTCATTTGACCACAGCTGTTAGGCATTGTCTCAAGACCTCTTTCATATCACCAGGATATTTGGATAGCAAGATATAGATCTGAGCATCATATACGAATAGATAGCATCCAGTTCCAAAACTATAAATGCTTTTTCTTAAAGGCTTTACATAGAGGATGAATAGCATACAGCATAATATTGGGCCCTGTGGAATCCTACAAGGGAACTCCCACACTGAACACAGGTGGTCCCCAATAGCAACTCATTAAATCTGATCCATGAGAACAATTAAAACCACTCAAAGGCACATCCTCTGATACCTGCTTCAGTCTCAAAATATCTCTACAGAATGACATGATACACTGTAGTTTCATGCCAGTAGATCTAGTAAGAACAAAGTAAGGCCTTTGTCTACATTCAGATAGAGGTCACCAGCTCCATCCTATAGCCTTGCCTGAAACCAAATTGTAAAGTGTCCAGAGCACATGAGTTATCCAAGAAAGCCTGGAGTTGGTCTGTTACTATTCTTTCTTTGTCTGGAAAGGGCAGATTAGAGACTGGGTCATTATTGGCGAGATGATTTTTGTGTTGGAATGATTTTAAGTAGTGGATAACTGCCTCATCAAGTAGCTAGGGGAAGTGGCCCTGAGTGTGTGACTGATTTATGAGAGTCCTGAGGAGCTTGCTAGTATGGTCTTTACATAATTTTAGCAGCTAGGATGAGGAAGGGTCTAGGGCACAAGTGATAGCCTTTATGAGTCCCAGCATCCTGTCAAGATTCATCATAGTAACTGGGTCAAAATGTTCCATATGCAAACCAGATGATATATTAAGCATTCTTTCTGTCTGGCCCGTATTACAGCTGGCATCCAGAGCACAGTCATGTTATTTTATCCGCACACACACACACATAAAAAAAAAATTCAAAAGTGTCACAGCTAATTGTTTCTGAATAAAGACTCAGGTTTAGGAGTCAGCAGATGCCAAAATATCTTGAACAACTGAGATTAGTTATTGACTAGCTGACACAATATTTTCAGACAAATAATATTCTTTGCCATTATCACTACCACTTCAAAGGTCTTCCCATCGGCATATAGCATGCAGTATCAAATTCATTATGAATTTCCCATCAGCATCTTTCTAGCCATCGTCTGGTCCACCCAGTTCTGTGGTAAACCATATGTCTGCTTTCTGCCCCAGGGTGGGAAATATTGACAAGGAGCAATCTGGGCAACAGCTTCAAGAAACTTTCCATTTCAAACTCCTACTGCAGCCTCAACTGAGAATGTGTTTGGTTCCTAAAATTCACAAGAACATTTTGGAGTCCAGAAGGATTATTTAGCTTTTGTGAGCAACCTCCCCTTTTTTTGTGCCAGGTGTCATATTCACCCTTGATTTCAGTAAATAATGGCACTGAGCATCCTTGCCAGATGTTGACTCTCTGAAAAATTCCACCCCCATATCGACCAGCTCCCATCTATACTGAAACAGGGCATTTATCAAATATGGCCGTCTCTGAAAAATTCTACCCCTATATCAACCATCTGCACTGAAATAGGTCATTTATCAAATATTCTAGAACAGGTAAAGATTGGCCCCAGGATCACTAAGACACCCACAAAAATACCCTGTATTCAGCATATCAGTTGTCCACTGGTTATCACGCAACAATTCAGGGCTACAGTTGTAATTTGCAGATATTAGATTTGCTCAGCAGGTATTGTTATTAGTATTGCTTCTGTTTTCCGGGTCTGCTAGTGTGCTCCAGGCCAAGATTTCTTTTGCTAAACAAGGTACCATGACTCTTTCATATTCTGGTGATAACTCATAGCCATGATTCACAGTTTTATCTGTCTATGGGTTGAGGAAGTTTTAATGTATGCTTGCTTTCCAGGATTTATGATTGCATTCAGATGTAGCATCAAATGCTCATTATTGCATTGGCAAATGCTACAGATAAAGCAGGAGAGAAGGATGCCATCTGATTCATCTTTTGAAAAATCTGTTTCTTTTTAAGTAAGGAGACTTGGACTGTACATGCAGTTGGTGGAGGTCTTGAGGTGATTGAACAGATTGTCTATACCAAATGCCACAAAAGGGATATCATTTTCCCACATAAAAGCCACCCTGAGATAGCACATCAAAAAGAAAGGCTCTCACTTGGACAGTAGTACTGGTGTGTTTCTTCTAGTAAAGATTACAGAAGTTTTTTTTTTAATTCAAAATATAATATCCCGTGTATAGTCTGACATATCACAATCCATTCTGCCACCACAGTCCCATCTCTTTTTATTGTGCATGTAAAAATAGGTTGCAGCAGTGCACAGAACTTTAATTTTGGTGCAGAATTAAATAGGGCTTCCTTTGAGAATTATCTGCAGCTTAAGTAGGCCCATTTGTTATCACACATGGTTGAGAAGAGACATGTCTGTAGCACAGAGGCCCATTTTCCACTCTGGACCAAATACACTCTAGGTAATCATAAGAATGAAACCTAGCTTTCTGCTTTGGTAAAAGAAACTGAAAGCTTAACACCTAGCTAAAGAAGTAAAACACACTAGTAACCATGAGATAATTGTGTATTACATTGCTAAAAGAAGGTGAAATAAGAGGCCAAAAGGGCAGGAGAAAATGGAAGCTTATAGCCAAGAAGAGGTTCAGATTGTCAGGTACAGATCTCAAATGTTGGAGCAGCTAGTAATCCACAAGGGAAACCTCTCAGCTACATAAATTTGGAAGCATGTGGAGTGTAGAACTAGGTTTTCTTGAGTCAGAGAGTCTTTTACACAAGGCATGACTGAGCACAACAAAGGATTACATTCAGGATATATGTCAAGATCAAAGAGGTATAACAACACATGTGTTTTTTTTGGGGGGGGGAAGAATCCCTTCAGTTACAGGGCTTCAGCTATAATGGGATACAGAAGAAGGACAGGTCTGAAAATTTATGCTGCTAGGTCTTCCATCATTCATTACTTGTTCACTCATTCAAATTAATTAGTTGGGGGAGGAGAAATCCCCAAATCTATTAAAATGTAAATAGGTTAATTTAAATGGATACTTTCCCCATATATAGATTATAAGCTTCATGCCCTCATAAACTATTTGGAAAAAGATCCCCATGCTTTGCTAGTTCTTTTTTTATTAACTTCAAATAAATATTTGCTGTTAGATCAGTTTGGAATCTTACTGCTAGTATATAGAGCATGTTAAAATGTCTGTTGCCTAAATATATGAATCAGTGTTTTAGAATTCTGGCTTTCTTTGAATAAAGTTATTTACTCTGGAAATCAGCTGCCTGGAGAGAGACAATTTTCTGGTTCAGATAATGCTTGAAATTCTTTCAATCGGTAGCTTAATTCAAAAGATAAAAATATTTTAAATGCAACGCACGGCGAGACATGCATGGGTATGTGTACTGAATATAGGCCTAAGTGTTTGTACCTGAGCTGCATCTGGAAATATATTACACATTGCTTGAGTTTTTTTCTAGGAGATTCCCATGATTTTAATATCCCTAAACCAAAACTGAAAAAAATAAAGATACTTACTTCATTGGCTTAAAGAACACTGCAGAACTAATTAGAATTTGCTTAATGTTTTAGTTCAGAAGACTATATTTTAAAATAGATATTAATATATAAGTGCAAATTCTTGCAGAGAATTCTCCTAAAGGGAGAAGAGAAAATTGTTATCAATATAATTAATAGATATTATAGAAATACTTAACATTTAAATATCAGCTTTTGAGACTCTTCGAGTGCCTTAAAAATAATATCACCGTATCATCCCCCCTCCAGTGATTACTTGCATAAATTATAAACTAATTCACAATTATCTTAATAGTATAAGATTTGAGTTTAATGGCACCTTAAATGCCTAAAAAAATCCTGTGGAGTAAGGGAGGAGGCAACGGATGAGGCTTGCAATCATTATTATGTGCAGATCTGCCTGCCATTGTGCTTCCAAGAAGGAAAGCATATAAAAGCCACTGATTAATCACCTGTCTTACAATTTCTGGCCACGTGTTTTCTCCCATATTGCCCAGGAGGAACACAATCTGCTGTAGGTTCACCTTCTACCTTGCCACAGGCAGCATACTTCATCTCAGGTACTGAAGGGTTGTCACATAGAGCAGGGGTAGTCAACCTGTGGTCCTCCAGATGTCCATGGACTATAATTCCCATGAGCCCCTGCCAGCGTTTGCTCATGGGAATTGTAGTCCATGAACATCTGAAGGACCACAGGTTGACTACCCCTGACATAGAGGATGGAGCAGAGTTATTTTCTGTTGTCCCAGAGAGTCGGACCAGAACCAATCGAAGCAGACATTTTAACTTGCACTATATACTGGCAGTAAGATAAGATTCTAAACTGATGTAACAGCAAATATTTATTTGAAGTTAATAAAAAAGAACTAACAAAGCATGGAAATCTTTTTTTTTCTAAATAGAGAGAGTGGCTGCTCCTAGGGCTTTAAGAAATTTGAATAACTTAATATTTAAAATATTTTAGTAACATATTTTAATCTATTGTATTTAATAATGTTGTGAGCTGCCCTGAGCCTTCATGGGGAGGGGGAGCAACATATAAATGTGACAGATAGATAAATAAATAAATACTGGGACAATAATGGTGAGGCCTCAAAAAAAATTGTCCTGACTCAGAGGGTATGTGAGACACATACCTTCTTTGGAGCGACTTTGTCAGCTCCCTCCCTCCATCACAAACACATGCACACAGAGACATACAGAGACACTTTTCCCTCCCCTCCCCACTGGTTTCCCCCTTACCTGTTGGTTTCCCAACCTCCTTCTGCTCCCTCTGCACCCTCTCATGTGCAAAGGCATAGAGAGACTCTTCCCTTCACCCGTCCCATTTCCCCGTTTACCTATGGGTTTCCCAACTCCTTCCAAGCAATCAAACACACACTCATTCACTCCCTTCCCCCTCCCGCTGACCTGCTCCTCCTTCCCCGTGAGTCACACACACACATGAACAACCGCGAGTACGCATGCACACGTGCGAGTATACACACACATGTCAATATGCGCATGCACACTCATTCATTCCCTTTCCCCTCCCTCTTACCTGCTCCTCTTTTGCTGCCTTGGTCCCGCGGGCTGCACAGCAGTTGCCCAGGGGCTGGCACAAACACTTTATATGCCCTGGGGGTGGGGCAGCCGCTGTCTTAGCTCCTTGCAGTTGGTACAGAGGCTGCCCTGGCCCCAGTGGGTCACTCTACGGCTGCCCAGGCCCCAGGGTCTAGTGAAGCCGCTGGCTGGGCCCTCCATCTTCTGGCATGCTTTGTGGGCAAGATATCGGACATCACATCCGTCTACATTTCTGTTTGATGAGGTATACCAGAAGATGTGTCCAACATGCAAATTGGAAAGCAGGGCAATTTACTATCTCAAGCAGTTTGGGTGGCAAACCTCCAGAATCATAGAATCATACAGTTGGAAGGGACTCCAGGGTCATCTAGTCCAACCCGCTGCAGAATGCAGGAAATTCACAACTACCTGCCCACCCATAGTGACCAAATTCCATGTCCAGATGATGCCCCCCCCCAAAAAAAACCCAGAATCCCTGGTCAGTCTGTTCTGGGGAAATTCGTTTTTTGGCCCCAAAGTAGTAATCAGCATTTTCCTGGACATGCAAGAAAGGGTCACAAGAGCCAAGCCCTTCTGCCCCCACCCACTTACCATCTGCCTGAGTTCACACAATCAGCATTTCTGTCAGATGGCTATCTAGCCTCTGCTTAGAAACTTCCAAAGAAGGAGAACCCACCTGAGGAAGCCTGTTCCACTGAGAAATCACTGTACTGTCAGGAATTTCTTTTGGATGTTAAGCCAAAAATTTTGAATTAATTTTGATTCACTTGAGCAAAAGAGTCCTCAAAACACTTATATCAGAACACTGCAAAATGTTGCTGAGCTAAGGAAAGGAATAAAAATAACATTGACATTTTCCTCAGTGGAATTGACACAAGCCCACTGGCACTTTGAAATAGAAGCAGACATCACTGTATTTTCCAGATGTTTCCTGGTTCTTAGTTCACAACTGTTTCTCACAATGTGTCAGACCCTCCCTAGCTGGGAAGGTTTCACATTGACCTAGCCTGAAATTGGTTTTAAGCCCCCACGTGTGCTGCCTTTCATCTCTCTCCAATCAAATAAAGGCACATTACCCCAAAACTTTTATAATCCATCTCAGGAAATGCAAATAGCCATCTATCTTGTGCCTATCTTGCAGGTTGCCAAATGGTCATCTTGCCTCTGTGACTTGATAAAGGAAAACTCATATCTGTCCTGAAATTTGTGGCATTTCATTCCCAGGAAATAATGTTTTCTCTGAGATCAGGACTTTTTAATCAAGGTTTCCTGGATGATATACTTAGCCATTGGTAAATGATACTCTGATTCATTGTTCAAGTCTTTTGTAGTGGTTCATCAGAGAAGATCACGGAAACATTGTTTTGGGTTTTAGAGAATGCTGCAAGTAGTTGTGGTGTGTTGGTGTATTTAAGGATATAATGACATTCACTGTTTGGCAGGCAAACATACCGTTTTCTACAACCCAGTTAGACAAAAGCTGAACTTCAGAACTCCTTACATTCCTTCTCTTTGCATTCTGGGCAATTTTGCACAGTAAATAAATTCTTTTTTTTATATATAATTTTATTATTTATTATTATATAAAGCATTTACAGAGAAATTGAGAAGAAAAAATGACCAGCTGATATGGTTTGCCTTCTCTTTTAACATACATATTCAGTTCCCATCACATATTATTCCTAATCTAGAGGTTTTTACCATTTTTCTTAGCCGAGTGATTGTTAATACATATGAGAGTATGATCTGTTATAAGAATACATTCTGTTATTATCTTAAATGATATTAGGTCAGTCTCCTTCATGAATTGGCCCTGACCCAAGAGTTACTACTGCCGTCTTGTTAATGCCTATGAAGTATGGTTTGTCATCCTCTTTTAGCATACATATTGACATACATATTCAATTCCCATCGCATATTAATCCTGATCTAGGAGTTATTACCATCTTTCTTAGCAAAGTAGTTGTTGATACATATGAGAGTATAATCTATTATAAGGATATATTCTATTATTGTCTTAGATGATATAAAGTCAGTTCCCTTCATATATTGGTCCTGTCCTAAAAGTTACTGCTGCTGTCTTTCCCACAGGAAGCCAGGAGAATACTCCATTGTTCAACTCATCCTTCAGGTGGTCGCAGAAAATGAAATTGTGTTTTTTCCATAGTAGAGTGTTTCTGATTGTCCTTCTGTCAGGGCCAAAGAAATCTCTTACTTGATTCTTGCTTGCAGTCGCCTTTGAGTAGGCTCTGAATACTTTATCAATCTGGATCTCTTCCTCTGGTCGCACAGGAATATCTCCTGATAGCTTCCTGGTTGCTGTTGCTTTTGAATAGACTCTTTTTATTTTGCTGATCCAAATCATTTCCTGCTCTGAATAGACTTCCAGGTTTTCGGTGCTTTCCTTCCTTGAATCTGTTTTCCCAGGTTCTTCAAAGGTACTTTGGGTTTTTACATCTCTGGCTCTCTCCCCCTCCTGTTGATTAACTTCCAAACATTGAGTTTTCGTTTGATTTATTATTGGCAAAGCTGTATCAGCTGCTCTCTCCGGGCCGTCAGCTCCGTCCAAAAGCTCCCCCTTAATCCCACGGATTTCCTTTTCCAGCTTATTGACTGCTTTCAGTATCTTTGAGTTCCCTTCGAATAACAAATGGAAAAGCTGTGCCTTAGTTAATTTCTCCATAGTTCCAGGCAGTCACAAATTAAAAACAGAAAGTCTCGTGAGGTCTCGTGGGAGCACGGGCGATCCCAAATTATCAGTTTGTCGATCTCCGTATCAAGTCAGCTACCCCCACTGAACTCTCTCTTTGTTTGGTTAGTGGGTATAATTAGCTGGGAGTCTCTCAGTCGGCGAAAGAGGGAATTCACTTGTAAATTGGTTGAGGAGGGGGGGGGAAGAGCTTGTGGAAAAAGAAAGGGAAGAGCCAGAAAGCTTTCAATCCTTACTGTTGTAGACTTTCAGCTTCTGTCAACGCTCCTGTCAATCTGGTAAAAGATGGTCTGGGAAGAATGTAGGGTCAGCTGGTCGTTTCAAGCTTGTAAAGTTGTTTGCGACAAGGACACCATCGTGACCTTGAGCACACGCCGCTATTAATCCGGGGAGTTTGGTCCCCCTACCTCCCCACGGATCTGTAGGACCCTCAGGATGCCATTCCCGGTTCCTGGGGCGACCGGCGAGCAGATTTGCGTATCTGCTCAGGTCAGCCAGGTGCAGAAGCTCCTGACCCTCAGCATGGCTTAAGAGCTGAACAGAAGTCCAGCTTTTTATGGCGCCATCTTCAGTCGACTCCCCACAGTAAATAAATTCTGTTTTCTAACACAGTTGTGGTTTAGGTCCCCAAATTAAATATTTGTTTTTGCCGTCATTGCAACCAATTTATGGTTACCTCATAGAATTCCAAAGTTTTTCCTTCAAGGAGTCCTCACTAACAGGACCTGAGCTCACAACATCTCCCCATGGCCCTGCAGCCAACAATCAGAACGTTCTTTGCTTCCCCCCACCATCCCTCTACTCAGAGGGGCTTCCTCTGAGTAGCCTTCCCCTCCCAGCCTGGCCTTCCCCTCTCAGCTTGGCCCTTGGGAGTTGTGGATGGGTGGGTGGGAAAGAGGCAACCTGCCCACAACTTTCCCTGGGAGATATGGGGGGGCAGGAAGGAGGGAGCCCCCTCACAGCCTTCCCTTTGGGAGATGGGAAGGTGGGAAGGAAGCAGCCCACTCCCATGGCCTTCCCCACGCAGCTTGGCCATTGGCAGATGTGGGTTTTTTTGGGGGGGGGAAGGTAGCCCCCATGGGGGCCATTGGGAGGTGTGGGGGAGTGAGATGTGTGGGAGGGGGTGTGAAAGAGGCCTTCCCTGCCTGCCCCAGCGTTTGGGAGATGTGGGAGCAGGAAGGTGGCAGCCCACCTCTCCATGGCCTGCCCACCCTGACCTTTGGAAGATATGGTGTTGGATAGGTAGGTGGGGACAATTGGTGACACTGCTGTATGGGAAGGGGGGTTTGGGGGAGCCAGCTGTTTTCTCCAGGAGAACTGATGCCTTCCTTCCCTCCCCACTCTTCCTTTCTCACTTTCTGTTTCTCTTGCTTTCTCTGTTTCGGCCTGTCTTTCTCTCTTTTATATTCTCTTTGATCCTTCCTTTCTCCCTTCCCTCCTAACTTTCTTCTTCCTTCTTCCATATCTCTCTTTCTCCTTTGTTCCCTCCTTTATTCCTTTCTCACTCCTTCCCTTCATCCCCTCTTTTTCTTTCTCATTCTATATTTCTTTCTCTTTCATCCTTCCTTTTACCATCTTTTCCCTTCATTTCTCTTTCCTCTCCCCTTCCCTTCTTCCCCTCTTTCTTTCTTTCTACCTTCCCTTCTTTTTCTGTCTCCTTTCCATTCCTTCTTTTTTCTATCTTTCCTTACTTCCACTCTTGCTTTCTCTTTCTCCCTTTCTGTTTCTCTTTCTCTCTTTCTCTCTTTTTCTGCTTTTTCTCTGTGTCTCTCTTTCATTCCTTCCTTCAGTCTTTTCTTCCTCTTTCTTTCTCACTCCATCTCTCCCTCCGCTTCCTCCCTCCCTTCATTCCTTCCATCAGTCTGTTTCTCTTCGTCTTTCTCCCTCTCTCTCCTTCACTCCCTCACTTTCTTTCCTTTATTCCTCTCTCTCTCTCTCTCTCTCCTTTTTCTTTCTCTATCTTTTTCCTCCCTTTCTTCCATCCTCTCTTTCTTTTCCTTCCTGATCAGTTCTTCTTCTTCCTTGGTAATCAGTTATTATTCCTGAAGGTTTCCAGGCATTCAGTTGGCTGTATATGGAGGAGTCAGGAAATAAACCCAGCTCTTGAGATTAGAATTTAACCACACAAGGGGGGGGGGGCTAAAACCTAAGAAGGTCACAGTGCAGGTGTCTGTACTATTGCCCATTGTATTCCTGGGTGCAATGGGCTTTGCCTCTAGCTTTATATATTTTTATGTTTTGCAATGGTTATTTCATCACCAACTTTGGTTGGTGTCACCTGGTAACAGGGCTTTGAGTCATTGAGGAGTATATATTTTATATTGTTACCGCCATGTAGAATGTTATATTTTGGGGATTTAATAGTATGATGTTTTTAGGATTGAACTGTGTTTTATGTTATGTTTTATTGTGAACTGCTGCAAACCAGCTTGCTGGGAGCGGTGGTATATTAATTTAATAAATAAATATAATGTAAGCTGCCTTAAATTCCTTTTTAGTGGGAAAAATAATATAACGATTTTTTTTAAAAAGTGAGGCTAGAAGCCGCATAGAATACTTCTGAAATTTCTGCAAAGAGAATAACCTATTTAGTATTCAAGGTTGTAGAAAGTTGTGGATCAGTGCACACTGAGGGGGCAGCTGCATGAAATGCAAGCACATGATCTTTTGCATACATGGAAGCCCATTTTTCCTCCATTGACAGCGAGTTTGAACTTCATTCAACATTTGTTTTTGAAATACCTTGAAAACTTCTTAGATTTGATTTCTATAGGATACCAATAAGAGATTTTAGTGGTTTTAAAAACATTTGATTAAATAACCTTTTTGGTTTTGAACTTGAACGGTGAATTATTGTAGTGCAGCATTTGAGAGGCTGCAACCATTATCACCAGTTTGTTCTTCATATGGCTTTTTACTCTTGAAGAATTAGATACTTCAGGTTAGGAGTCCTCTAGTCCAGGGGTAGTCAATCTGTGGTCCTCCAGATGTTCATGGACTACAATTCCCATTAGCCCCTGCCAGGTTGACTACGCCTGCTCTAGTCAATCCAGGACATAGCACCAAAGGAGATTTCTCAAAGAAGAGTAAATCATCACTTAGTAAATCATCTAATTGCTTGACATGGTACTGACTAGAGGTAGTGAGTATCCTATTCTAAAGAATAAATAATAGATATTTATGGAGAATTTAGTCTCTTATTTTATTAACTGAGAGAGTTAACACACATGCATTAAAGCAGCCGTTGTTTAAAATGCAAACAAGAGTATCTCAAACTACAGACCATAACTAAAGGAAGTTTTAGCACACAGTTTGCATGTACTAAAACACTGCAAGACCAGTAGGGTCACGGCTAATTTTCACCTCTGTATTCTTCACTTTAATGCACTGTGCAAAGGTTACAGTACTGTGCCAGTACTGTGAAAGGGGCTCGCAGACTTTAAGGCCTATTTCAAAACTTCCATGTTCATATTTCTCCATGTGCTGTCAGCCATTCAATTAAATAAAAGGACTATTTTAAGCCAGAACTAAATAGTCTAGCATAACATAATACAGAGTTTCCTTGTAATGTCTATGTGGGGATATGAGGAGATTTTGTACTGATCAAGGCTATGTCAGAACCATGTTTAGTGGCTCAGTTTTTATTATCCCCTGCCAGAGTTTAGGCTTTTGCATGTTTTGAATTGGAGGAAGTTGCTGTTGCAAATTGCTCAAGAGCAGCCACCCCATGAACACCAACGTGGTACAGTTTAGGACCATGATCTGTGGAATTCAGGCTCAAATCCTCATTGTGATGTGGGAACTCACTGGGTGTCTTGGAGCCAGTCGCACGAATCTCAACCTGACATACCTCACAGGGTTTTTGTGAGAATAAAATGGAGAAGAGAATGAGGTGAGCTCTTTGGGTTCCCACTGTGGAAAAAAAAATGATATAAATGGAGTAAAAGTAAATCTATATAGCTGGAAATGGGGAGGGAAGGGCAGAAATTAGAAGAGTTGGGAACATAAAGGTAAGTTAATTTTAGGATGCTGTCTAGATTTGCCATAGCTTTACTCCCCAGGAGCAAGTGTCTTTGAATTTCTTTGCTGCAGTCCCCATCTGCAATGATCTTGGAGCCCAGGAAAATAAAATCTGTCACTATCTCCATTTCTTCCCCATCTATTTGCCAGGAATTGAGAGGGCCGGATGCCATGATCTTTGTTTTCTTGATGCTGAGTTTCAAGCCAACTTTTGCACTCTCCTCCTTCACCCTCATCAAGAGGCTCTTTAGTTCCTCTTCACTTTTTGCCATTAGAGTGGTATCATCTGCATATCTGAGGTTGTTGATATTTCTCCCTGCAATCTTGATCCTAATTTGTGACTCCTCTAATCCCACCTTTCTCATGATGTGCTCCGCATACAAGTTAAATAGGCAAGGCGACAGTATACAGCCTTGCCGAATCCTTTCTCAATTTTGAACCCATCAGTGATTCCATGTTCAGTTCTCACTGTTGCTTCTTGACCTGCATATAAATTTCTCAAGAGACAAATAAGATGCTCTGGTATTCCCATCTCTTTAAGAACTCCCTAGCTTTCTCCATGATCCAGCATATGTTGGCAATTTGATCTCTAGTTCCTCTGCCTCTTCGAAATCCTGCCTGTACTTCTGGAAGTTCTCAGTCCACATATTGCTGGAGCCTAGCTTGTAAAATTTTGAGCATCACTTTGCTAGCATGAGAAATGAGTGCAATGGTGCGGTAGTTTGAACATTCTTTGGCATTGCCCTTCTTTTGGATTGGAATGTAAACTGACCTTTTCCAATCCTGTGGCCATTGTTGAGTTTTCCAGATTTGCTGTACAGTAGTTACTTGCTAACAGAAAATGATGAATAACTTCACCTGCTGGTTTGAAACATGTTGGGATTATTACCTACAGGGTTATGCATATTAAGGTTTTCCTGCATTGTGGTTTGCCATATTTGCATGTTTTGAATGTTTCCTTAACAGCAATCAGAGCTTCAATTATTTTTTCTAAATCCAAAGTGAGATAAGTTGTCAGCAACTTTCCTTATCATAAGAACAAAAATAAATTGCTGTCTCAAGCTGCTGCAGTATTTCCCATCCTCTTTTTAAATATCATCCCCTCCCATGTGAAATCTAGTGAAGGTCTGATCTAGCACAATTGGTTCTGCATTCATTCTTCCTTCTCCGGCAGCATTTTTCAGAAGAAACTATCAAGGATAATTGACCTATAATTTAAGAAGGTAGCCATGTTGATCTGCAGTGGAACTGCTGGATTCCAGTCCAGTAGAATCTTAGAGATGAACAGGATTTTGGGGGTATAAACTTTGAAAAGTCAAAACTCCCTTTGTTAGATATAAGTCAGAATGGAAATTGCTGAGACCTTATATCCTAGTCAGAAGGTAGGAGCGGTGTTCCAAAGAAGGAACTCAGGATTCATTTTAATCTTCGGTGTTATTCCATTACTAACATAAGAGTGACAGTTCCCAAACAGAGAGATTTCAAGGGTTGACTGCAATGTGAGACTGCTGAACTTCATTCACAAGTTGAGAATGATAGACTACCACCCCCCTCCCTGGCTGAATAGAAATATAGGATTCTTATCTCATTGCAGATGCTAGTTTTCTGCTTCCAAGTATTTCCCCTCTGGTTTACCTCTGCATCCCGAGTTTCCTCTTTGAAGAAGAAGAGTTGGTTCTTATATACCGCTTTTCTCTACCCGAAGGAAACTCAAAGCCGCTTACAGTTGCCTTCCCTTTCCTCTCCCCACAACAGACGCCCTGTGAGGTGGGTGAGGCTGAGAGAGCCCTGATATCACTGCTCGGTCAGAGCAATTTTATCAGTGCCGTGGCGAGCCCAAGGTCACCCAGCTGACTGCATGTGGGAGAGTGCAGAATCGAACCCAGCATGCCAGATTAGAAGTCCACACTCCTAACCACTACACCAAACACGTGTTCTACTTTCTGACTGCAATATAAGGACTCAGAGACCTCCATTCCAACTCAAAGCTGATAAATGGAGCTTTATTCTTGAAAGCTATCCTTCTTGGTCTCCAGAATGCTACTGGATTCAATTTTAGCTGACCTGTAGTCAGATAGGTGCTACACTGATTAAATCAAAGCACTCTCCCCTATATCTGTCTTCACATTTTCTCAGGTAAACTATCTCCCTTAAACACTGTAAGATAAATACATTGATTTAAATTAACTCTTAACTTGCTGAAGGTCACAAAAGGAGAGAAATAATGAGGTTTGGCTTTCAGCAGTATTCTAGCACGTTTGATATGTTATCTCAGTAATCCATAAAACAATCCTCCAGAATGGTAATTTATTGCATTGTTTATTATATGCATTTCTTGCCTTTCTGTGTTCTTTCCCATTTTTCCAATCCAGTATTTCTATGTATTATGTCATTTCTCACACTGTTTTTATTGCAGTGCTTGTTTGCAGCCATTCTTATTACAATGTTAATATGTTTTATCATGCTTCTGTTGTATTGCTAAATTTTATTTGCCTTGAATCTCAGTGTGAAAGTTGCACTATCAATGAAACAAAGAAATCAATGGGCCATTATTGCTGTCCCCATGTTACAGATGGGGAACTGAGTCTGAGAAATCATGGCTTACCCTAAATGGTCCAATGACTCACTTGCAAGCTTTGAACTGGATTGCATTTGTTCTAGAACATAGCTGCCTAGCAAAATTCTGAGTAACCTCTAGGCATGTCTTCAAGATGAATAACAGCATTTGGGTACAAAAGTTTTTAATTCAAGCTGTGATGGCTTAAGAACTTTACAGCACTCTAAGACATAAGCTACACGTATAATATCTTTCCGTGCAGTCTTGAGTAACAATCTCATAGGAAAGGGATTATTGAACCCTTTCACAATTTTTCATACACACACACACACACACACAGGATTTTCTCTGTGTATAGGAAAGGGCAGAGGTTCCAATATTTTATCTCCATCAAGGTGAAAAACAATTGGAGAAAGCAATTTTGAATGGTGGGGTAAAACAGTACAGGAGGAAAAGGTCATATGTCCCTCCTTGCCAGTGCTTCATTCAGTTCTAGGCTTTCATAACAAAACTGTTTCTACTTAACCCCCCAAAATAAAACTCGGGAAAAGGAATATAAAATAAAACTGCATGTAACAATTTACATCAGTATGCTGTACTGCTGGACATAAGAAAAGTTTTGAAATCCAGTTTTCTTTTTTCTTAGCCACCAGAAAAGGAAGGTGGTCTACCTCGTCAGGTTGGCAACAAGACAGAATGTGGCTTATTGGGGTTTGTCTTGGACCTAAAGCAGGATTATCAGCCTATCCGGACTCAGATCCCTGAAGAGAAGCTGTACAAAGTATACACATTTAACTCTGTGAGAAAGTCAATGAGCACTGTCATTAAATTGCCAGATGGTAGCTTCCGAATGTACAGCAAAGGAGCTTCAGAAATTGTCCTAAAGAAGTATGTACACTTCTACACTAAATGCTGTTACTTACTAAATTCCAGTTCTTATTATTACACTAATAAAACTCAAATACTAAGGTCTTCAAATGTTCAGCAAGAAAATAGCATAAAACCTTCATATGTTCTCCAAGGACAAATCCATCTTCTCCAGAAGTTCATGTGAATCGAGTGGTAGCTCTTGACAGTTTTATTGTGCCTTTAAAAAGGTACCATTCATTTAAGTGGTCCTGTGTAGGAGAACTTCTTCGTAGATAATGGGCAAGTTTGTTTTTTAGTTCTCTGTTAACCTTGCTCAGAACTGAATTATTATGAATAATATTTAAAGCACTTTTAATATTCTAAATATTCAATAGTACTTACATTGGTTGTTATGTGAGTAAGAATGCCATAATTGTTCACAGTTTTATTGACTGACACCTTCATAGGGTCAATGGATAAGTCTTGGGGCTCTGCAAAAATCTGAGCCCAGCCCTTCAAATCCAACCGTTGCACCTTGAAGTCTTTGAAGGGCTAGGCTGCTTTAGCACACATTCAGAAAGCAGTTCTTCCTCCAAATTCTTCTTTGTAAATAGATGACAAATAGCTTTTTAAAAAATTAATAAATGCCAAGTGATATTCCATTAATCATTTGGCCTAAAGGGGTAATCAATTTTCAAGTTAATCTTTTCATACCACATATAGCATATATTCCTCACATTTGATCTGTATTTTTTATTTATAGCCATCCAGTTGTTGATTATATATTTTCTTTCCAGGTGTTCTAAGATTCTTAATGGAGCAGGTGAGCTTCGCATCTTTAGACCCCGTGACAGGGATGAGATGGTAAAGAAGGTGATTGAACCAATGGCTTGTGATGGACTGAGAACCATATGTATTGCATATCGAGACTTCTCCAACAATCCTGAGCCAGAATGGGACAACGAAAATGATATTTTAACTGACCTGACCTGCATTTGTGTGGTTGGCATAGAAGATCCTGTAAGACCCGAGGTATACTATATTTAAGCCCTGATCCTAAGTAATTTCACCACTAAGTATAAAATCAATTTTAGTCTAATTGAGAATTAATTTGCAATAACTTTCCCTGGAGTAATTTCATTGTAACATGAATTTTACCTTCAGCAACCACTATTCTGTCAGCCCTTTCAAAATTATTTTCGTTTTGTTATATGCAAAACAGTCTTCAACATGTTTGCTCAGCAATTAATGAAATGAAATGGAAGTCAGGTTCCTAGTTTAGGATTACAGCTTTATTTATTGGTTGTGTACACCTCAATTACAATCCTTGCCTCAAAAAAAGAGAATAAAAGAACATAGAAAGGTTCTTAAATGACTGTGCATTGGAACAATTTGTTGTGTAAACATTTAGAAGAGACATAACCCTACTCCTGAGTCGTACTCACCACTTGGTATAAGACATAATGGGTGACATTCCCTTGAATATCTTAAGGAATTTAAATTGTTGATTTCCTAGCAATGATGGAGGGCCACTAAAGTCAGTATCAAAGAACATAAGGGAAAGCAGAGTATTTTTGACAACATATGGAATACCTTTATAACTGCTAAAAAGGTAAAATTTCTAGAAATTTTGAAACCATGAGAATATATATTTTTAGTTAGAGAGGTTTGGAAGAAATGTGAATTTTGAGAAGAAATGAATTTTGCGCAGTATTTGGTTTTTTACATCAAACATAAACCTATTTGACTGCACAGACAACACAAATAAAAAGGATCATTAATTATTTACATAGAATATAAAATTGTACTATGTATCATATTTATGAGATTGATAAATATAAATGCATTAATTTTCTATAAGGAAAATTATGAATACAGAAAAGAGAATAAGAAGAGATCTGCTGGTCCATTGACTCCAACATCCTGCCTCTCAGAGTGGCCAGTTGGTTCCTGAGTAGGGCCAACAGCGGAATATGGAAGCTGAAACCATCCACCACTGTTTTTTTGAGAAGCTGGTATTCAGAGGTTTACTGCCTCTGAATGTAGATGTTCCTTTTAGTCACCATGGCTAGTAGCCCACGTAGATCTATTCTCTATGAATCTATGGATTCCCCTTTTGAAGCTGTTTGTTCTTGTGGCAGTCATAACATCCTCTGGCAGCAAATTCCACATTTTAATTACTCATTGTGTACAGGAGTATTTCCTTTTGTCCATTTTGAATTACTGCCAAATAAGCATCAATGAATGTCCTTGAGTTCTACTACTGTCAGTCCTCTTCCTAAGAATCCGCAACATAGAGTTTGCGTTTTTTACTTGTACAGCAGACTGGGTCGACACATTGATTGAACTATCCACTATGACCCAAAGAGCATTTTCCCTCTCAGTCTCAGTCAGTTCAGACCCCCATCATCATAATATGAAGATTTTTTGTTCCCGAAAATTTGTTCCCATTACCAGCATTCATTTGCCACCCACACACCCGATTTGTAGAAATCCTCCTTGTGCTTTTCACAGTCATCCTTGTTTTTCACAATTCTGAATAATTTTCTGTCAACTGCAGACCTGTCCACTGTGTTGCACATTCCTAGTTCCATATAATTTATGAATAAATTAAATTGTAGTGGTCCCAATACGATCGAGTTTTTGCTTACTTCCCTGTAACGGTGCATTGATTCCTGCTCTTTGCTTTTTGCTATTTAATCAATTTTTAATGCATAAAGAACCTGTCCTCTTATCCCGTGAATGCTAAGTTCACTCAGGAGCCTTTGGTAAGGTACCTTGTAAAAAATCTTTTGAAAGCCCAGATATGTAATGTCTACTTTGTCACTGTTGTCTTCATGCATGTTCACTTTGTCAAAGAACTCCAAACAATTGGTGAGGCAGGACTTCCCTTTGCAGAAGCCTTAGCTGATTTTCCCTCAGCGGACTTTGTTCTTCTGTGTGCCTAATCATCTTTGATTACAGTTTCTACACATTTGCTTGGGACAGATGTTAGGCTAACTTGGGACAGATGTTAGGCATGTAATGTCCTGGTTTTCTTCTGGCCTCCTTTTAAAAATTTGTATAGTATTTACTATTCCTAGTATTCTAGTAAAATGGCTGAATTTAGTGAGATGTTGCACATATAGGTCGGTAGATCACATGTCTCACATTAGAGTTCCTTAAGAACTCTTGGGTTTTATACCATCTGGACCTGGAAATTTACTGGTTTATAATTTTTAATAGGTCTTGTTGTGTATGTGGATCTGCTGAGGACTGAGCTTGAGGTCCGAGGCAGGATCTAAGCAGACATGTAATTGACCATTCAGTTTAAACAAATTAATGCTAATTTGGCCAATTGCATGCATGGGCAGGGAGACCTATTGTCTGCTTTGTGTATATAAATTGGGGTTTTCTGAAGGGTTTCTCAGTCTTGTCTCCTGCTACATGTACTCACTGCTGAGATCGTTTGCCCAGTAGCCTGGCATTCTACCTACAAACCAACATATTTTACAAGTTTCTCATTAGAATTTGTCCTGTCTGCATATCAGGGCCATTTACACAGAAGTAAGATTTAACGAGAAACTTGGGAACTCTCCTGGCTTGTAGAAAATTCTTAAGACTTTAAAAAAATGGAGGAGGGGTTAAATCCCTCACAAAATATACTGCAGGGGAGCAGTCACCATTGTGGTGACAATGCAGGTGGACAGAAGAGTAGATGAAGTAACTACCAAGTACATGCTTCCATTGCTATTGAGGTGACAAAGCTGCTGGTTAGGTATCCAGACTCCCAATTAGTAAACTCTGTTCTGCCCCACTATTGAGATGGAAAAGTAGCTGGGTAGGTGGAACCCAAAATGATAAGATGAGCACCTGTTACTTTAAGAAATGTATCCCCTTGGTAGCTGTTGCTTGGCAACCATGACTGCATTATCAAGCTTGTTTTCTGTAAATAAAAACCAGAGTGAGGGAAAAGAGCCCTTTCTAGAGCTTTGACATAGGATTTATTAGAACAAGGTCTGGCAGCAATTGATATCATATAATTTGTACGATTCACCCAAGCCCAGCTCCTCAGTACTGTTCAGTGGCAGCCACCCTACAAAAAACAGTGCAATTAGAGTTTAGAGTGTCAGACTAGGATCTGACTCAGGTCAAATCCCCATTCTGTCACTCTAACTCTAAACTACTTCCCAGGTTTGCTGTGAGGATAAAATGAATAAGAAATGAATGAGGGCTTGGGTCCTATTGTGGGAAATGATGGAAATGAAGTCAATGAAAAATAAAAGATGGCAGCAGATAAAAGTTGGTTGGTGGGTAGATGGAAAGGAGAGGAAGATTTAAGGAAAGGTGAAGATCATAAGGAGGTGGAAAATAGAGAATACTGTGGTGAGGGTAAACAGGGGAAAGTGAGGTACCACTGCAGGTACTTGCAGGTTTCCTTTTGCACATTTGGACCTGCCATAGCTAGAACCATGCAGTTGGGCCTGGCCTGGTAACAGTCACTGATCAACTCAGCCAGAAGTTATCCAGGGATAGGCTGCTAGGTTAGGGAAAGAAAGAAAGAAAGAAAGAAAGAGAGAAAGAAAGAAAGAAAGAAAGAAAGAAAGAAAGAAAGAAAGAAAGAAAGAAAGAAAGAAAGAAAGAAAGAAAGAAAGAAAGAAAGAGGAATATGGGGGAGAACAGTTATAAGTAGGTTGGCTGGTGGGTGAGAAGAAGAGACATAAGAAGAGGGGAGAAACTACAGGGTCTTCCAGGGAGGGAAAGAGGAAATAGTGGGAAAAGAGGAACTGAGATGCCCCTCTACAAATCTTTTTGGAGACCCACTTCCATTGCAGGATACAGGCATGAGCCTAAGCATTTTAGTCAGAAATAAGTCTGAGTTCAGCAGGATTTACTCCTCTGTAAGTGTGTTTAGCTGCTTTTGATCTTCGTCCTAATAATTTCTAGTACCTAATCATTTCTAATACATGACCCTTTTTTTACTATTGCAATTTGCTTTCAGTGACTGGAACTATAGCTCATGTAGTTCCATAGGGCTTAAAAATCTGTGCTTGCACTTTGAATCAATTATATCTCTCTAATTCCTCCTTCAAATACGTACACAGTTCATTTAATACTTTCATGCAATCTGTGTCACTCATATGTCGAACCATTCAAAATATATTACTGTTCATTATTTACTTATCTCTTGGCCCTTTGTTTCCTCCCTCAGTTAAAAATAGAATGTGAAGCAAGAAGTCGCAACATAACATGTAGAAGGTCTTCTTTGCAATTCAGAGAACACTAAGCTGCAATGTGGCCTTAAATACATTGAATAGTTACTGATGAATAGTCCCCACTCTGTATTTCTTCAAGCCCCAGTGTCAAACAACTTGCTTTGATACATTGTTTATTGATATTCCCCCGAGAACCTTGTTTATTGCAAGACATGAATGGGTACACTTGCTATGATGATGCGAGACCTCATTACTGGTAATAGTCTATAAAGAAACACTAGGTAATTATAAAAGGCCTGTCTGACATATTTTTTCCATTCCATTATGTGTCTGGCATGTCAGGATGAAATAGAGCCTCATCAACTTTAAGCATCCTGCATCAGTCACAGATTGATCCGGCTGCTATTTGAAATGTTGTATGGTAATTTCAGATGTAAACATAAATTCTTCTTTGGTTAAACTATATTTTGGTAATTTAAATTGCTTTAAAAATAATTACTGAGATTACAAACCTTCATTTAAATGTTTTAATTATTATTATTTATTAAATTTCTATACCACCCCCTTGGAATTGGATGTGTATTTGCTTGAAGGTACGCTCAATTTTTTTTAGTTTTCTGAAATGTTACCTTTGGGCCAATCCACATGGTGGTGGCTGTGCAAGTCATGCTGCTTTGCTGCTTCTTTGTTGCCCATGGGGGACACAGTTGCAGCGGAAAGGTTCTGCTGTCCAGGGGTGATGGTGGGGTTACTTTCCTGCAAAAAACAACAACAAAAACAAAAAACAACCATTTGGCCCTGTAGTGCCAGAAAGCACCACAGAGCCAAGTGGAGCATTTTTTGCCCTCTTTGGGTCTCCATAGGATGGGGAGACCCGGCTCCTTCCCATCCACACAGGCCTCCACCAGGCTAGGAACAATTGGCCAATGGAGTGCTTAAGGGAATGCAGAAAATATCCACATTCCCTTAAAATGGGGCAACAGTGACCTAACACACACCAGGCTCAGGAGGTGGCCAGCTCGGTGGCAACATTATGTGGAAGCGGGGATTAGCCCTGCTTCTATATGGGCGTCCTCTCAGCCTTTTCCACCTATGCAGAATTGGCCTTTGTGACATTCCATTATAGTAAGTAGTATGCATTAAGTAAAACTGGCCTCAACAAGAGCCAGGGCTTACTCAGTCCTGGCTCCAACCTGGTGGAACGCTTTCCCTGAAGACCTTGAACAGTTGTTCTACCAGGCCCACAGCTGAGGCCAGGAAATTAGTACCAAGAAAGCTGGCCTCCCTACCTACAATAAAGAAAAGACACCATCCAAAACCTACCAGCCACCCAAAAAATTGAGCTCCCTCCATAAGGTTAAGAAGGCAGTTTTGATTATAAATTCTAATGTGATTTAATAATAATAATAAACCTGTATTGGCATAAAACAATAAGAGGCAAATATAGCCAAGCAGGGTAAAAATATAATAGGGTAAAATAGTCTAATATTATAAACTAAAACAGAGTAAAATCGGCTGATTAAAATGTCTTAGTTCTGACGCGATAAACAACCATTAAAAATTCAGCTACACACAATGTGGTCTGTGCAGAGAGATCATTGAGCAGGAACTAGCTTCATCATTTACTAAACCCCTGGGACAAAGTAGAGGATTGCAAAATTTTCTGCGAAGATTCACATGAAGTTCACAATCTAAGTTGTGTGCTGGTATCTGCTGGTATCTTGTTGCTAGGATGTTCAAGGGATGACAGCTCATTCTTGCCAGCATGAAAGCTCTACGGAGGGATGGATTAATAAAATTATAAAAATAATTCACCATTTTCCCATGATTTGATCAGACCCCAGGGCAGCGGGAGAACATACACAGGGTTGTGCTGGAAACATTTTGGACCGTTCGGTCCAAATCTTTGTTTCAGAATATTGAAGATTTCAGACTCATTAAACATAAGGAAAAAATTCATTGAAAATCCAAGTTCTACAATTTTAGATTCAATACTGAGAAACCATGAGCTGCATTGTGTAAATAAAAGAGATAGCTTTGCAACTCCACTCTAAAAAGTACTTTAAGCCAAAATTTAAAAATTATCAGCCAAGCCTTGGTTTCTAAAAAATGTTGGCCAAACTCAGCACACAACACACTATAGGGCACACACATGGGAGCACCAAGAATTTTATGGGCTAAGCCTTTTTCCTCCCCATCTTCTAGACCTTCATCTTGG
Source organism: Paroedura picta (assembly GCF_049243985.1). NCBI lineage: Eukaryota > Metazoa > Chordata > Lepidosauria > Squamata > Gekkonidae > Paroedura > Paroedura picta. The sequence continues at coordinate 53,376,755 of NC_135371.1, read as the reverse complement.
TTTGACCTTGAGTGTCATAAGGAGAAGAAAAGATTAAGGTCTGTTTTTAGAGAATCTCACATCTCTAATGATTCAGACTTGATGAAAAATTATTTTGCATAGAAAAAGTCTTTTCAAGTTATTACTGAGACCAAAAAAAATGTATTTTCAAAAAAAAAATGGGAAAACCCATACTAGCCCTAAAATCCAATAACACTAATATTTTTTGTCATTCGATTGCTGGTTGGTTTGGCTTTAAGTCTGATTGCCCCTCTTCTAATATCACACCCCAAATCTGGACCAATTATTATTGTGCTATCTTTATGTCCCAACCACAGCCCTAACTAAGAACTCTGATACAGTACCATCTAATATCCCCAACTGGCCTCCGGTGAGTTCCAATGAAATTATGGAGTTAGTCGATGAATTAAAAGCACATAAATCCCCTAGACCAGGTGGCCTTCCTGCTGAGATCATGAAAAATGTATCTTCCTGGTGGTCCCTCCCCCTTGCCAACCTGTTTCCTCTCATAGATCACTTTGGAATAATTCCAGATTCATGGCTCAATTAATTCATCATCCAATTTTTTTAAAAAGGTAATCCGAACCTTCCTGAATTTTTTTGCCCAATTAGTCTACTTTCTGTAGTGGGCAAACTTTATCCAAAACATCTTGAATGGCAACTTAGTGCATGGGTGCATTCCTCAGGAATTATTGGCACAGAACAAATTGGTTTTTCCAAGGGAAAATCCACTTTAGATCATGTTTGCTTTTAGCTTCTTTAGTCACAAAATACATGAATCTTGGAACAAAAAAAAACTATTTGTTGCATTCATGGATCTGAAAAATGTCTTTGACTCAGTCCCAAAGGAGGCCCTTTGGGAAAAACTGAAGCATTTAAATATTGATCCACGCTTACTGTTTCTACTCAGGAAACTCCATACTGGCACTGCATGTCAAGTTAAATATTCTGCTCAGGGCCACTTAACTGACAAAGTGCCTGTTGCTAAAGGAGTGAAACAAGGCAGCGTTTTTGCCCCACATCTTTTTAATTTGTATTTGTCTGAATTGCTCCAGAATTTTGATCAGATCAACAGGCACCCTCCAAAGGCTGGCTCCCGTGCAATACCCCTGTTTTTGTATGCGGATGATACAGCCATCCTCTCCTATTGAAGAGTTGGTCTTTTAAGATTTCTCAGTTGTTTTTACTCATATTGTCAATACAACGCTTTACTGATCAATTACTTGAAATCTAAAGTTCTGATTTTTTCTAGGAGTTGGACACCAAGGAAATGCATGTTGGATAGCCCCATCAACCTTACGGGGTATCTGTTGTGAGGAGAGGGAGGGAAAGGTGTTTGTAAACTGTTTGGGACTCCTTTGAGTAGTGAAAAATGGGGCATAAAAAGAACCCCAGGACTGGGCCTTTGCTTAATAGTGCCTTCCTGTAGGCAATATTAATCTCCCTATTTCCCATTTGTATTAGAGTACAAATTCTTTCAAGTCTTATAAATCACATGTCAATGCCATTTTGTTTTTGCTTTGTTTTAATATCAGTGATTTATGTTGTTAATAGGTACTTTAAGCAGCCCATTAAGGGAAACTCACTAAAATGAAAGTTTAAATTTGAAGTTTTCTTATTGTATTTTAATGATTACTTCTGCCAGCCCTGCACTTAGACAGCATGTTATAATGGTTAGAATGTTTGTCTAGGATCTGAGAGACCCAGGTTCAAATCACAGCTATGCCATGGAAGCTCACTGGATGACCCTGGGCCAGCCATTCTTGGAAGGGGTGGGTGGGTTATGAAGATAAATGCAGCAGGAGAAGACATACTGTAAAGCCAAGCTGGGTGAACCGTAGGGGAAAAGCAGAAATAAAACAAAGAGTCTCTTTTTAAAAACCTAAATTATAGTTACCGTATTTGCTGGTGTATAAGACGACTGGGCGTATAAGACCACCCCCCAACATTTCCACTCAACATATAGAGTTTGTTATATACTTGACATATAAGACTATCCCCTCTTCCACACACCAAATAAAACGTAAAAGAGCATCAGAAGGGGGGTGGGGTGGGGGAGGAGAGAAGGAGAATGAGAGAGAGCCATAAAAAAAGAAAAGAAAGCAAGAAACTATGCTCGGATTAGTGATTACCCCCCTTCCCCAAAAAAAGGCGAGAGGAGAGGTGTAACTCTCTCTCTATCTCTCAGAGGCATTGAACTGAAACAGCTTCCTCTGCTTATTTAACTGCAAACAAAGAGGGAGCGAGCAAGCGAGCGGAGGGCAGATCAAGAAGTAGCATTCCCTGCGTGCCAGGCTGGCCGCGTGTGCTCTCTTCCTGAATGGGGGCGGCTTCAAAACACCAAGGGAAGGGAGGGGAGCGGAGGCTGGCACCTCCCCCCCCAGCATCCTCCTCCTTTCCACTCCTTTGCCACTGGCTCACCCGGCCGGCCCATCGGCAGCTCTCTCTCCCCCCTCCCGCTTCAGAGTCTTATGTGTGAGAGAGGGCCCATCGCTGCCGTGGCGAGGTGGGGCGTGCACGCAGGCACAAGTTTGGCGGGCCCTGCAAGTTCCGAGCCGGGAGGAGTATACAAGACAGCAGCAGAGTTGGTGAGCCCAGTGGGGGGGGGGACGCCGCCACCGCCACCTCAGTGTCCCTTAATTCTGGTCACCTTAAACTATGGGCACTGGGCGAGCATCGGGAGGCCACTATGGGCAGCTATGTCTATCCCAACTGAAGTGCACCCGGCATATAAGACGACCCCCCCACTTGGAGGCATGTTTTTCAGGGCGAAAAAGTTGTCTTATATGCCGGCAAATACGGTATAAATTTTTTCTGGATGCATGAAAGACCTGAGATTTGAAGATAAACGAGTATGCCCTGGAATGACCTATTGCTTACATAGAATTATTATCCTTTTTGAATAGAAAATTGCTAATACGTTATTTCAAATGATTCACAGTATCATTTCGTTAGATTTTTAGTTGGAGAGCCCTATGGTTCAAGTGAAAATTAGATTTTTATTTTATTATAAAGTGGTAATTTGCAGTTTGAATTATTTGGCTCAGTCAGTAGGATACCTCTGAAAACCATTTGAGAGTTAATGAAGGCATCTATTTTCAGAGCCAGTGTGATATAATGGTTATAGTAATGAACTACAAGTAGAAGACCCACAGTGCAATTCTAAGCAGAGTTGCATTCTTACATTTAGGGTTTCAGTGCCAGGCTCAAATCTAAACTCTGCTATGATGCTTTCTGGTTAATCTTTAATCAGTTTCTATTTCTCAGCCTAGCCCACCTCTCAGACTTGTGAAGTTAAAAGGGAAGAGGAGAGAGCCCTATATGCCACCCTGAGAGGATAGGCTGGCATCAAATATCATAGATAGGTAGTGATAACTCAGCCTTTTGAGCATCATGCTGTTTGTTGGAAAAACGTAATTTGTTAATCAAGAATATATATTATCGATACATTAGATGTAGAATTAAAAGTATTGATTCTAGTATAACCTTATTAATATAAAAATTGTTTTGTTTCCAGACATTTAAACGTTTAATTACTTAAAAGATGGGCTTGTAAGTGGGGAAGGATATTCAGTTTCCATCTAAATGATTATGCTGTTTGTGGTCCTGGATGTTTTCTTCCTGCATCCTTCCTCTTCTCCTCTGATAACTTATTAAAAAGGAACTGAAAATATTATTTGCTGATGTTACCAGAAATGCACACACATGTCCAAGACATGTGTCTATGAGCAGTGGGGAATTGTTTTGCAAGAGGTTGATAACATAGCGAATGGTTCATTTGCCAACATTTACAAGGTGATTATACCTGTTAGACCTCAAGGCAGACAACAACAGATAGTTATAGTAAAATAATGAACAACCTTTATTAGAAAGAAAATAATAAAGAGAAATAGACAAACATATCTGACATGCTAACAGGCAAGCAGATAGGAAAATAAAAAAGGGGGAAAGGATTGCAATCATATTTACCAGTCCTGAAGAGGGTATAGGCAGAGAGCAACATGACCAGAGCATAGAATTATCTGAATGGATCTGAATCAGAAGCACACTTTGGCTTGGCAAAGCCAGAGTTTTTATGTGTGTTTGGGAGGAAAGCTGGAAGTGCTAGAGCATAAGGCTCTTTCGGGGGTGTAGACAGAGAGGCAATCCCTCAGGTACACTGTGCCCAGACCATGTAGTCCTTAAAGGTGATAACCAAAACCTTAAGCCTGAACAGGAATTGGACCAGAAGCCAGCACAGCTGCTGGAGGATGGTTTTAGGTGCTGTGAGGACCCTGACAGCTCCTTTAAGGACCAGTTGCAGTTTCCAGATCAAGGATAAGGGTATGCCAGCATAGAGCGAGTTGCAGAAGTCCAATCTAGAGGTGACTGTCATGTGGATCACTATGGCTAGGTGTTCCAGGGCCAAGTAGGGCTCCAGTAGTTTGGCTTGGGTAGTAAAATGCCAGCTGCACTACCAATGTGAGCTGAGCCTCCAAAGGGAGGGAAGCATCAAGAATCACTCCCAGGTTCCTGGCGGAGTGTGCCGCTGATAGCCATACTCTATCCAGGTTGGGTAGGCACTCTTCTTCGCTAGGACATATCCTACTCAGCCATAGGACCTCCGTCACTGAAGGGTTGAGCTTAAGACAAATTTGCTTGAGCCACCTCTTCACTGCTTCCAGGCAGCTGGCTAATGTTTCTGGGGGAGAGTCAGGGCAGCCATCCATCAGGAGGAAGAGCTGGGTGTCATTGGCATATTGATGGCAACCTAGCCCAAATCTCCACACCAGCAAGAGGGCACATAATGATATTGAATAAGATTGGAGAGAGAACTGATCCCTGAGGGACTCCACAAGCAAATTGGTGGTGGCTTAATGAGCTCTCTCCTAGTGCTATCCTCTTTCTGTGATTCTGGACAGCCACTGAAGGGCAATCCCTCTGGTCCTGGCATCGGTGAGGAAGCTCATGGTCGACTGTGTTGAATGCTGCTGAAAAGTCTAGTAATATAAACAGCACCGACCTGCCCCAATCCAACTGGTGATGGAGGTTATCCATCAGTGTGACCCACGCTGTGTCTACCCCATGGCCAAGCTGGAAACGTGACTAAGATGGGTCCAGGACCAAAGTTTCTTCCAAGTATGCTGCTAGTTGGTCCGCAACAGCCTTGTCAAACATCTTCCCCAGAAACGCTAAGTGCAAGACGGGCAGTAGTTGGAAAGCTGTCGTGGGTCCAGAGATGTTTTTTTAAGTAGCGGGCGAACCACTGCCTTTTTTAGCAAGTCTATAGAGCAGGGTCCTGCTATACATAACACTGAAATACATCGGTCCTTTCAACAAAGACACATGGACTTGTACAATGGTCAGATTCCTCTGTTTTTAAAATATGCTTGTTCAAGGCTACACCTGGTGTTTGACAAAACAGTCTTTGGAACACACACAAGCAATGATTCCTCCATGGGTGCAGCCAGCTGGCTGGCTCATGACAACCTATTAGCAGGCAGGGCAAGGCAGAAGTTACAATAACCCATAGTGACATCCATGCAGTAAGATTTTCCCCACTACTGGACCCATCTGAGCTATTTCTGATACAGATGACTTTTGTGCCAGATATTTGTTTCCTGTGATTGCTACATGCAAGAAGAATAAAAGCCAAACTGGAATGTAATTAAGTATGTGTGTGTGTGACATAAACGATGGCTTTTCTCCCTCACACTATAGAAGGAATAAAAAGTAGCCCTGGTGGACCTGAACATGAACACAATTTATTGTTTTAAAATAAAAGCTAGTAATGTATAAAATAGTTTTCGATATTTCTCCTTGATATTTGTCTTCAGACAGGGTAAGTTAATTTAAATAACAAATATCTCTTGTTTCCTTTGTAAATAACTGATTTTTCACTATAATGCTAGCAATAAATCTGTCTGGAGCAGGGAGGGAAATGGCATTAAGTTATAAGTAATGAAATGCTCCATTCTGTCTATTAAAGTGCATTTCCTGAGAAGCTCCAGTCCTTTGGGCCTCTATGTAGATGTCAGTGCCATTTGTTAGGAATACTTGTCGTGTATACATATCTAGTCTCTCAGGTCTCTTAAACCAAGGGGAGTCAACCTGTGGTCCTCCAGATGTCCATGGACTACAATTCCCATGAGCCCCCTGCCAGCATTTGCTGGCAGGGGGCTCATGGGAATTGTAGTCCATGGACATCTGGAGGACCACAGGTTGACTACCCCTTTCCTAAACTACTACAGAGTACTCAGGTGGAGTCCCAGATAGCAGTCATACAAAGTTTGCAAGTTGTCCTCAGTTCCCATGCCCACATTAACCAATTAGCATCATGAACAATTAGCAAAATGTGTTCACAGGAAAAGGGCTTGGCCTTTTCCCCACTCCATTTTCTGAACCTTTGGTGGAGGTATGCTAGTTGTCCTGTTGAGAAATGCAAGATACAGACCTGTTTGCATCCTCAGCAAGCCAAATAGTGGTCTCCCATTTGGGGTAAAGAAGATGGTATTGACTTGCAGTGGGGCATGTGGGCTGTAATGAGATGCAACACGGATGTACTGGCTTTTAAATGGCCACAGGTTTTATTTTCAACACTTAACCAAGGTTGGCACCAATGAGAAGAGAGCCTGACCTGCCAGTCAGCTGACTGGTTCCCAACCCCAGGCTCTGAGAGGCACCCTGGAGCTCCTGCATGTTCCCAGCCAGAAAGTCAGATCTCTCTGCCTCTCAGCAGCCTGCTTTACCAGGGAGAAGACCTTTTTGTGGAGGAGCCAAAGGGTACCAAACTCAGTGGGCTACCTCCAGGTCCCCCACCCAACGGGTCTGTTTAAGCCTACCCAGCCGAGTGGCTTCCTTGTTGCTGTGCCGCCTCTCAGAAAGTCCCGCCAACCTCCAGGGACTCCTGTACACAGACAGGGCCCCTGCCAACAAGTTCTCTCTCATGGCACACCCCTGCAGCTGTGACAGGAACTTCAATGATCAACCCAACACTAACATCATAAAACAGAGTGAGAGGGAGGGAAATTATTCACCAAAGAACCAGGGCAAAGAGGCGGTGGCTGAGCACATGGTGCATTAAGTAGGCACTTCGGCCCCACCCCTTGCAGAGTCGTGGCAGCGTGCTGCCACTGTGCTCGCCCATTCTTCTGCATGTGCTGGTGACACGCCTCTCTGCATCCACCCCCACGATGTGTCAACATGCGGCCTCAGTGAGTCTTGGCTGCACTATTGTGGGGAGGCTAAAGCTTTTCTCCATGAGTGTTACAGTCACAATTTGAATCAGGTATTGGTTGCATGGGAATTGAGATGAGCCTGCAGGTGACCATTATACAGGGGACTGTTAAGCAGACTGCAGGGTGAGAATCTAATGAGACCTAATCAAGTACTCCATAATGTATTCTTAGACTGTTTCTCCATGGAGAGGTTAAACAAGTGGCTTCTTGCTGGCAAAAAAGCCCGTCTAGGCTTTTTTCCTCCTGACACGGCTGCAAGGGAAAACAAGCTGAACTTCTCCCTACCCTCATTGGCTTATCAATCACAGCAAGCCACCAATCACAGCACAGCAGTTCTCTTATGAACTGAAGCTTTCTCCCCCCCCCCCATTCTCTAAATTAATTATTGTGTTTTTAAAGGCACTTCTAGAGTCTCATGTGGTGCAGAGTGATAAGGCAGCAGACATGCAGTCTGAAAGCTCTGCCCATGAGACTGGGAGTTCGATCCCAGCAGCCAGCTCAAGGTTGACTCAGCCTTCCATCCTTCCGAGGTCGGTAAAATGAGTACCCAGCTTGCTGGGGGGTAAAATGGTAATGACTGGGGAAGGCACTGGCAAACCACCCTGTATTGAGTCTGCCATGAAAATGCTAGAGGGCGTCACCCCAAGGGTCAGACATGACTCGGTGCTTGCACATGGGGATACCTTTACCTTTTTTTTTAAAGGCACTTCTGCATTGCTATGTGGTAATGCCATGACACAGATGCATCTTTAATAAAATCAACACTGCCCCATTGCCAGAACAATACAACATCCCTCCCCCCTTTGGGGAGGAATTTGTAATTTTTTGTACTTTATTTCTATCTGGGTGGGTTCTGAGATGCTGCATATTGTCCCTGGTGCTCAAGAAGACCTTTTGTGCTAATGGTGGGCTCAAAAACAAAGTGCATAAATGGCTAAATGATCGAGAGAGAGCTGCTCGATCACCCACTGCCTGCCTCCCCCTTTCCCAGTTCATTTCCCACCTCCAGAAAACAAAAATGGGGCTGTATTTTGCCTGCCTGATCCCAAGAAGACCGTGGACATTTTAAAGAAGATTTTATTTCACCTTGGATAATGTAGGATTGTGGTCCTGCTGCAACATGGACTGTGCCATTTAAAAAAAAGAAAAATTACTCAAAGCAGGAAATGGGGAGGGCAGGGGGGAGGGTGGGAAAGGCTGCTGAGACTATTGTGCGTTTCCTCCTCCGTACAATCTTATCCCAGGTGGCTCACTGGTGGCTCACCAGTGGTTCACCCGATTTAGGATAGTAAATCCAGTTTTCTGGATTCCCAAAATTGCGATTTAAAAATGGCCAGATTGTGACCTGACTACTTGACAGCGTTGGGATGTTGGCGACATCATGTGGAAGGAGCTATATATGCTGCTAACATGCCAAGGCCTACGTTTTAAATAGTTTAAGAGATTTAGAAACTGAGAATAAAAACATGTTGTGTTAAAACAAGATGTGCAGTGTATTACCATAGAACTCTGTGTCAATATGTCATCCATTCTGTCTTGTATGTTCCCACACTGAATTCCAGAACTTGGTGACCAATTGTTATATGTGAGCTACATTTACTTGCCTTAGTTCCCAATCCTGCTTTCAATATAGCAATTTGATCCTAGTCTGTTCAATATAATAATGCAGCTAATACTTCTGAGCAGGGTTGGTAAAATTTCCAGATTGTGCTTTTTATGGGGCATATCAAACCAGGCAAGGTGTGTATATGCACCTTTGTTCTGACATTGTGTTAATTTTTGGATTTTGTATCAAAAGTGGGTGAAAAGATAACATAAACATATCAGTAAATAATAAGGACCTTTTCAGTCTGACATGTGATATAATCTTACATGGCTAGTAGGCTTTGCTGGTTAAAATTTGTTGTTTTCTGGCATGACATCATACCATTCTGTCTGCAAATCTATGATGTTGTTCCGAAAGAATGACTGTACTAATTGTACTGCCTCTGTTGTTGCTATAAGATCACAATGGAGAAGTTAGAAACTGGTTTTATTTTTACCATTTCAAAATACTAGTTTGGAAATATTATAATAAGAATGTGATCAGCTTGTTTTAATTTGTATTTCTTTCCCTCTCCACTCCAACTCACTGTTTTATTAGGTGCCAGAAGCTATAAGAAAGTGCCAGCGAGCTGGAATTACAGTCCGCATGGTCACAGGAGACAACATCAATACAGCTCGTGCCATTGCCATAAAGTGTGGAATCATACATCCTGGAGAAGACTTCCTCTGTATCGAGGGAAAGGAATTCAACCGAAGGATCCGAAATGAGAAGGGAGAGGTAAGCTAAACACAAAACCGTGGACTGTAAATGATGCCATTATATGATGTATACTGTACAGTTGTGCAGTGGAGAATGAAATCCAGTGTGTTTATCTTGTATAGTGGCCTCGTTCTGATTGCCATTTCTACAATGGCAACTCTGTGGTGTCAAGTGCTGCCCTAGAAGAGTACTTCTGCATGCCTGGGAAGTTCTTGCAAGGCCATTGGACTTTGTGGGTTTTTAATCTTGTTAGTTTACAATATGTTATGTTGTGTTTGCTTTAATGTTATCTGTCTTGGGTTCCAGTTATTTGGATGAAAAGTGGATCCACAGATATTTTAGGTAAATAATTAAAAGAAAGTAGCAAAATGGTTTTAAATCTTACGTATAGTGAAGCTCCCAGATCTGGATAGCCCAGCCCTCAGAAGCTTAGCAGGGTCAGCCATGGATAGTATTTGGATGGGAGACCACCAAGGAAATCCCACTTCATGGTATAGGAGCAGGCAATGGCAAACCACCTCTGAACATCCCTTGCCTTGAAAAGCCTGTGAAGTAGACATAAGTCAACTCTGACTTGATTGCACTTTCTACCACTACTATATTAAAGTCACCACTACTGTTACTTGGTAAACAAGTTATTTCTTTTTGAGTTGGGTTATTAAAGGCAAATTGGAAAATGAAAAACTGCTGTAAAGAAACTAAGCTTCTTACAACCTTCAGTTTTGGCCCAAAAGCAAAGCAAAGTTCAGGGTATTGGTATTAACCTTCAAGGCCATTCGCAGCTTGGCCCCCACTTATCTGAGGGACTGCTTAGCTCTTTATGCCCCACCTAGAGTGCTTCACTCTGTGGGAGCTAATATTGTTGGTCCCCAGCCTGAGAAAGGTTTGCCTGGTCTCAATCTGGGCCAGGGCCTTTTCGGTCCTGGCCCCAACCTGGGGGAATGAGCTGGCCTACCTGTCTTTCTTTTAGGGATTATGTTAAAACATCATATTTTTTATTAAAGCTTTTATCTAAAGAGTTTTTTGGCTTAAGGCTAAGGCCAAAAAGCCGTAGCATTAAAGGAGACGGAAAGAACTAAGGAGGTTTCTCTTTCTAAGATTTTATGGTCCGCTTGTTGCTCAAAGATAATTTAATCTACATCATTTTAGGCTGCTTAGTATGTATTTTATGTTGTTGTTATCTTCTGGCTTGGTTTAATGGTATTGGCCTTTAAAGTGGGTGTGTTGTAACACCATAAGCCTGTTTTTAATGGATATATTTTAGTGGAGTTTCAGTGGATGTATTTTAATGGCTTTGTTTTATTAGTTGAAAGCAGGTCTCGGGAGATGCACAATAAAAACACTTCTAAATAAATAAATAAACAGTTTCTTTTGAAGGCCAGAGCAGGAGCCTGTTGAACAAAAATGCCATTTGCCATATAGGACTGCAAGATGTAAGGAGAAATTGCCCCTCTTTGCTAGTGGCTCTTTGTTCATGTGGTCCCTTGATTTGTGACAGAGGGTTTTGAGTGCATCCAAAATGCTGCTTGAGAAGGAAGGGGAAAGAAAGACCTGTCTGCACAGTCTCCTCCCTCTAGTGCATGGTGTAATCCAGCTCAGTACTCCTAAGGAACTATCACCTAATATCTAAAACATGGGAATGGAAAAGTTGTCCTGTCTTCCAAAAATGGTTCCTTCACTTTAGCCTTCACATGAGAGTGTTTAATGATGAAAGTTTTATGTGCACAAGTGCAAAAGCTAGTTAACAAATATTCATTATACAATATTTGGTAAGGATTTGGGGGGAATTAATGTTTTATATAATATCAGTTTTGAATCTGTGCCACAACGTGTGTGTGTACACATGTGTGCACATGTTTATATGTATTTGGTCTGAAAAAAAAAATGTTACTTAAGCAATAATGCCTGAGAATGAGTGACAAGGGGAGAGAAAGATAGTTGTGAACAGGTAAAGCAAAGATCCTTGGGTATTATTGGATGTTAAATACTGGAGGAAAAGGGGGGACTATCAGGATCAATATTTTAATTTATAAAAAGCCACTGAAATATACAGCTGTTTCTGAAAGGCTGACAAATGTATCACCATTATTGTTTTCAGATTGAGCAGGAACGAATTGACAAGATCTGGCCAAAACTTCGTGTCCTTGCTCGTTCGTCTCCCACTGATAAGCACACTTTGGTAAAAGGTAAATTTAGATTATTCATATGCATATAGTTCTCTTGTGACTTCATATACATACTACCTTCCAGGGTCATTTAACTTCATATTTATAGGGCTGATTCACATCATCCGTCAACTGGCTGATTACTGTATGGATGATGGGACCTCAACAATAGGGCCACACACAGACTAGAAGAGGGGTTCTACATACTTTGGAAACTTCCCAGGTATGCAGAAAAATTGACATTATAACATTGGAAAAATATTATTTTGAGAAAGAGCCTGATGAGAACACAAGGTGCTTCAAAGGGAAGGAAATGCTGACAGCAGCTGAGTGTCAGGTAAAGAATGAAAAAATGAGGAAGGATAAATCAGGCTCTCTCAGAAAATCCTAGACAGGCTGATATGGGGTGCTTGAAAAGCAGCCACAACCAATCAATAACCCATGTTCCTAGTTCCCCCATGTTCCATGTAAACTCCCCTGAGCTACAGGGGAGGGCGGTATATAAATATGAGAAGTAAATAAATAAATGTCAATCTGTCATAAGAGTTTAAGAAATTCTGTATGTAAGGTCCATAGTCATTGATCTAGACATTAACAATTATAATATAGCACTTCATAAAATTTTCCACAGATACAATATCTGGCCTCCCTTCCCGTACGTTGTACAATACTATGAGTCCAACTTGTCATTTTTCTACCATTCGAAAGCTTGCTTAAGTGTTCATGGAGTTAAAGCATCTTTCAGATTGGGCTACATATTCCCTCAGTTAACTCTGGAAAATTCGTTCCAGGAGTTAAACATTTGGTAGCTTCTAAACCAAAGTAACTAAATCCTCTGGGGCTGCTCATTCAAAGGATAGACATTATGATGAAAATCTTTGTAGAGAAGACAAAGTCAGTAGAGTTAAAGAACAGCAAACCCTGGAATTTAAAGAAGATTGATTGTGCAGCGTACAATTGTGACAAAAATAATGCAGCCTTGAATGCCTTATATAACTACAGTTTAAGTTGCGGTAAGGACATGGTGCAGGGAACTGAAATGCCTGAGTACTGGAAGTAGAACTTCTTATTGCTCTCTGGCTTTTGTATTCCAAGTGTCCTTGAAAGTTACACAAAACTATTTGAAACATTAAATTGTTTTGACCGAATGTACTGTTTGTAGGACAAACTGGGCTCTTATCTTTGATGCATAAGATGTGCTTTAGGCATAAAACACACATACAGTCATAAGACAACCTTTTGAGATTTGTATGTTTTTACTGATTTTATGCATTATTTTAAGTGATGTGTGATTTTGAAATGTTTTAATGTTTTTATGTCTGTCTGCTTAGTGGGAAAGAGACTTTCCAATTTCATCTTTCTTTTGTGCTAATGGGTGCTTTCTATATGCACACATCTGTATGTAACCATTTTGCAAGCAAGGTTTAACATCTGCAGCTGAACACTAATGTAGTGCTGAAGTGAAATGATTGAATGGGAAAGGGAGTAAAGGTATCTCAGATGAACAGAGAAAATAGAATTGCGAATGAATTAAACTGGCCCGTGCATGCTGTGTGCCCAAGCAGGATCTAGGCAAAGTCAGGTTTCTGAATCTTTTTTAATAATTTGGTTTTCTGCAATTAAGTTATATCTACTTTGATTCTGCAGACTCCAGCCAGGGTGAGAAGAGAAGGAAGTTTTGATCTCAAGAGCCCTTTCTCTTTCCCTATCATCCTACATAGGATGTAATGAGTCAAACATGAGCTCTTAAAAGTTAGTTGAATGATCTCCTTGACCCTGTGTGAGAGAATTTGTGACTGTGTTCTGTGAAAGTGGCACAGAAATAATAGTTTGAAACCAAAGCAGGGTGGTTACACTCTGATAATTTTTCCCAACCACCTACCTGCACATAAAAATACACATACATGCTCCCACCTTCACTGAGAAAATTGCTATTTAGACATAACTTTATGTGCTACTCTTTGTGATGATATATAATTATTATAATGCAAAGCACAGGAAACATTTTGAAAGGTATATATTTCTGACTATCACTGAAAATACCTAGTGCTCCCTTTCATCTACCTTGCTGAAAATGCCAGTCCGTTTGTGATCCTAACCTCATTGGCACATTGATACCCTCTGGTGGGCATTGTATGAATTAGTGGACAGGAAGTTCTTTGAAAGAGAGAAAAATCAAGAAAATAAGTAATACCTCTATATATAATATCAAAGCTACAGATCTAATTATTGATATCTGGACAACTTCCTACATTTTTGAAAACTCACAGGATTGTCTCCTGTGGTTCCATATTTACTAACTTACAGAAGAACCTCTTGTATCAGCTGAAGGTTGCTTGCACTACAGGAAAATGCCACTTTTACGGAATGGATCTGAAGGATCCAGCTCATGGTAACTCACTTCTTAGGACAACATGTTTGTAGAGAATAGAGCTGAAAGCATGGAAATGAAACCCGAAGGATGAGCTTCCACCTGTTTCATCAGCGGTTGCTACTGTGGAAATTTTTGTGTATGCTACTGTATGTTTGTGACCAAGAAACTGACTGGAAGGGCAAGACTGAACAAGAAAAGCATGTCTTGAGGACTACCCATTTATCTGAATAGTAGAAACAATGAGTTCAGTCCACAGGAGACCAGTTGCAGAGAACCAGTGCTCCTAACACCAGATTGTAGGTCATGCCATGCCTATATATATATCACTTTAGGGATTGCGAACAATTTGTCTACCTGTGGTAATGCTTACATCCCTTTGAATTAGCAAGTAGCAGCACCAGCTTGTGAAATCCTATTTAAACCACACAATAACTTAAAATGTGTTGCTATATTTTGCAGGTATTATTGACAGTACACAAGTGGAGCAGAGGCAGGTTGTAGCAGTAACTGGCGACGGAACTAATGATGGACCAGCACTTAAGAAAGCGGATGTTGGCTTTGCGATGGTACATCTGAGAGCATGCTCATCTTTGGGATTAAGAGGAATAGTCCCCTACTTTTACTTTAAAGTTGAATGTGATGCTTTGTTGGGGGCAAATAAAAATGTCCAATTTTTTTGCAAGGCTATTCCATTGTCCCTCAACCTGCTGCTGTTTCAGGCCTACTTTTTCTTATTATTACACAGTTAGCTGGGGCTTTGGGAGAAGAGACGCAAGGGTGATCACAAGCAGTTGGGCACAGGTGGTGTTATTCTTTGGTCTCAATAGATTTAAATATCTTTCTCTTTCTGTACTAAAAAGTTTTCCTTGCCATCACTTCCACATTTTTCAGGGTATTGCAGGAACTGACGTGGCGAAAGAAGCGTCTGATATTATCCTAACAGATGACAATTTCAGTAGTATTGTGAAAGCTGTCATGTGGGGCCGTAATGTTTATGACAGTATCTCCAAGTTCCTGCAGTTCCAGCTCACAGTCAATGTGGTGGCCGTGATCGTTGCTTTCACTGGTGCTTGCATTACCCAGGTAAGGCTAAATATGTGTGTTGCTAAACAAATGAGAATCAACTGTGGGTACCTAGAGGCCAATCCTGTGAACAATGGCCGTGTAGTCATTGGCACTGGGAGGCTCTTGCGGCTGCTACCAAATATAAGGAGCCCTTTCTGGTCGGGCTTGAACAAGAATTCTGAAGGGATGAATTGGAAGAAACCATTGCATTGGCTACCATGGTGCGTTGCAGGCAAAAATGTCAAAGCTTATTTCTAGTATATTCTCCCACCTCATTCCAATTCATTTGCATTAATTGTTTGTTTGATAGTAGGTAACTCTGCTCTGCAGTGCCAAAACAAGAGACTTCTAGGGCACCTAATGTCACGACTCATCCTTGTGTTGCATGTTATTTATTTGTTTGTTTGTTTATCTATTTATCTGTTTATCTGTTTGGTTGCTTAGAGTCCACCCTTCTTACTGAGACTCAAGGCAGTTGTTACCTGAAATGCATGTCAGGAGGCGAGTGTATGTGCGGAATAGCTTTGCAAGAAGTGGGTAACTATTAGAAAATCGAAAATGCCTATATTAGGCAAGATTATTGTCTCCTTAAGAACTTGAGGCAGACAACATGTAGCTAATAAAAATAAGCAAGCTTTGTGATAGACAAAAAGTAAATCAAATGGACTTTAGACTTACATACAACAAGCTCACTAACACACTAACAGAAGAAAATAAGCAGTGGAAGTGAATAGAGTCAGGGAAGTGGGCTAATAGAAAAATATTTACTGATCTTGAAGAGGCAGAGACAGAGAAAGGACAAAACAACAGACCAGTGGATGGATGGGTCTGAAGGTCCAGAGTGGCAATTTGGCTTGCCAACACTGGGTGGTACATTCTGGAAACTTCATGTACACATGATGAGTTTGCCTGGGACAAGACAAAAGGGAGATGGCTCTTAATAGGTTTAGGTGATGTCTCAGGATGGGTGATATCGGTTCAGGAGAAAAGGGGCCATTGTGGCATAATAGGAATCTTCCAGAGGCTGCTAGAGACTATCTAGAATAGCAGTGGCTAAACTGTGGCTCTTCAGATGTTAATGGACTACAATTCCCATGAGCCCCTGCCAGCATGGCCAATTGGCCAATGCTTATGGGAATTGTAGTCCATTAACATCTGAAGAGCCACAGTGTGGCCACCCCTGATCTAGAGTAAACTTCCTCCTGACAGAGTGTCATGGATGAATCATAGGTAAAGACAATGAACCTGGGCAAGGAAGCCTTTAAACAAACAGGCTCTCTTGACCACTAATCAGCAATACAATGGAACTAGGGTGGGGGAGAGCCGAGTTCAAGTCAAGGTCACTGCAGACATTCAGGTTTCACCCAGTGGTTTCTGGCAGGCTGAAATGCACAGAAAATGGTGGTCTGGCCAGGCCTGGTTCCTGGCTGACAAGAGAGCCTGGTGTCTGGCTTGGCTAAGCCTAGACCAAGGTTGGACACCATGGGTACTTGGCCACTGTGTGGCAGTCCAGCGATGAGGAATGCCATTATACACAACACAAATTACACAGAATAAGTCAAGCATTATCAGCAGGATGGGACATCCAATGAACAATATAATAGGGTTTAGACTATCGAAGTCAGCAAACAAGAAGGCATTTCAAACAAAGCTGAAACAAAGCATGAGCTTTTAAACATGATACTTGAAGTGGTATAAAAGGTAAAGGTAAAGGTATCCCCTGTGCAAGCACCGAGTCATGTCTGACCCTTGGGGTGACGCCCTCTAGTGTTTTCATGGCAGACTCAATACGGGGTGGTTTGCCAGTGCCTTCCCCAGTCATTACCGTTTACCCCCCAACAAGCTGGGTTCTCATTTTACCGACCTCGGAAGGATGGAAGGCTGAGTCAACCTTGAGCTCTGGAGCATGTTTACAGTGATAGGTAGCAATATGGTAGTGTAGGCCACAATTTCAACCATTTTGTTACAATACAGCCATATTTGCCTGTGCAGAACAAAACAGTCAAAATCATCTGTCATTGCCGTATTCTCAGATCCTAGTGCCCCCCCCAACTTCCCTAAACATAGAAAAAAAAATTTTTTTAATCAAGATCTGCATAGCAGTGCAGAGCCGCAACAACATGTAATGATTTAAAGTTAGCCAAACATTATTATCGTGTCTCTCCCCCATTTGCAGGCAAGCTCAATTTGCGAGCAGCGCAGCGAAGCAAAGGAGAAAGCGGCCACTTTTCCTTAGCTCTGCAGAGTGGCTCCATACAGAGTAGTGCAGTGGGGTGAAGGAAAAAGCAGCAAAGCAAGCCACCTCTCTGCCTTGGCTCCCTCCCACATGGTCAGGCTACAGTCCCTAAAAAAATAATGGAAGAAAGAAAGAAAGAAAGAAAGAAAGAAAGAAAGAAAGAAAGAAAGAAAGAAAGAAAGAAAGAAAGAAAGAAAGAAAGAAAGAAAGAAAGAAAGAAAGAAAGAAAGAAAGAAAGAAAGAAAGAAAGAAAGAATGTGTCTGTCTCCCTCAGCTCCAGTTACCCCTCCAGCTAAACATGATTTAGGCAATGCACACATTAAGTGGACTGGGTGTAATTTTATTATACTAGAACTGTCAAATGTTCTTTGAAAAAGGCAGGGGGAGAAGGACAGGGGTGTGGATAGTTAGGAGGGTTGGGAAAGGGACAGCCCGAGTTCTCCCTTCCTGACATCCCTGCTGTGACTTGCTGCTCATTGTCTCCCACAATAAGAAAGGGACTGTGGATTTATCCACGTTCCCTTATCGCAGGACAACGAGTAGGCAGAGTCACTCCAGCCCCAGGAAAGCTCAGGGAGGGAGGTGACATCGTCTGGAAGCATGAATAAACCCCACGAGCAAAGAGAGGGTGAGCCAAGGAAATTGGCTTGTGTAGAAATGGTCTCAGTCTGTTTAATAATTCCATTTTGGGTAACATATGGAAAGTCAGGAGAGCTTTCCTGCCCTCATCAGGGAGGTCATTCCACAAAGTGGCACCCACATTGGAGATTTTTTGTTTAGTTTTAATTGTATAGAAATTACAGAAAATGGCAACCCCTGGAGTGACATTATCAGAGGTCATTGTATCGGCCATGACTACATACCGCAGCTCTTGAACCTTTATGTCTTTGCCCTGAATCAGAACTCTAAAAAAATATATCTGATAATATTACAGGGAAACAGGAATAACTTTTCAAGATGAGTTTGGGAATTGCTGATGAACTCAGTTGCCCTCACATTTCTGAAACATAGTGCCAGCATTTCAACATTCAGTAACTGGCTTATCCGAAGAAATATGCATGCACACAAAAGTTTACACTTTTAATAAAAATGTTGGTCTTAAAGGGGCCTCTCGAATCTGGCTATCTAATGCAAATCAGATTTAAAATGTGACCAGAAACAGATTCTATTATAAATCATTATTTATCATATCAATTATTTATTGTCATCTGATAGTTGGATGGACTGTCTAAATTATTAAGTAATAGGAAAGATGGGAAAATGGATTTGACAAAGTATATATATGAACAGTTTGGGATGCGACATGCTAAAACAGGAGGTGGAACTTCTGTGAACAGTGCTGCTATTCCCATAAAGCATTCACCCTGGAGCAACAGGAAAATTCAGTCTATGAGGAAAATAATGAATAAGTCATTAAGTATACTGTAAAGAATACGTTTACCTTGTCATCATGATATGGTCAAGTGAAACTTGAGGCTGTCTGTATCAGAAGCCACACAACTGGAACTCCTCCCAAATTACTCTTCTAAATTTTTCAAACTGTTCAAAGGTTAGAACTATTTATTTCTTCTTGGGGCCTGGGTTCAGTTGCGGTCTGTGGTTCTTCTGAACTGGGAAAATTCAAGCTGCTTGTGTGAATTGTTGCAGGAAAATACAACCAGATACAAGGGGAAACCTGTTCACTGCCCTAATGTGTTTAACCAGCCACAGATAGAAACAAGGCAGCCACAGTTCTGGGCATTCTGGGAAGCTTATTCACATGTGATCTATGCTTTGCTAAACTGATGCCCTGTTATCTATAATTTCGGAGTAGTTATTGGTAGGGAAAGATCACAGAAAACACAGGATTTTGCCTTTACCCTTTGGAAAGGTCCAAGATACACTGGCAGCGTGCTTGTAATTATATATGTGAACAGATCTGCCTGGCTCGGCATTGGTTGCAGACGGGCTACAGCGCATAGTCTGTAACATTTCCAAAGGTAGAAGGCATGCAGGCATTTAGTTCTCCCTAGAGCTTGCCAATCAAGACCATGAGAGAGGGGGAGGAAGCAAGAGCACACTGAGCCTGTGATGATCTTCTCACGCACACCGTTGTCACTACTACTGACAAGCAAACGACTGGAAGAATCAGATATGGAAGGGTAGATTTGTAACAGATCTTGCTTGTCTCTTGATTAATAGTTCTGTGCTTCATGTTCACAAAATTCCGTCAGAGAAGCCATATACTTTTATTGATGGGATTCATTTTCTGTTGTGTCATTTGCTTAAACATAGGGTTTAGGTATATAGAGGTTAGGTATGTTGTGGCACAGAGTGGTAAGGCAGCAGACATGCAGTCTGAAAGCTCTGCCAATGAGGCTGGGAGTTCAATCCCAGCAGCCGGCTCAAGGTTGACTCAGCCTTCCATCCTTCCAAGGTCGGTAAAATGAGTACCCAGCTTGCTGGGGGGTAAACGGTAATGACTGGGGAAGGCACTGGCAAACCACCCCATATTGAGTCTGCCAAGAAAACACTAGAGGGCGTCACCCCAAGGGTCAGGCATGACCCGGTGCTTGCACAGGGGATTCCTTTACCTTTACCTTTTATATAATACAATGCTATTATTTTAATAAAACAGTATGTTGAAATAAAAATTAATAACATTTAAAATATGTACAGGCTAGTCAAGTATTAAATTAAGAATCCTTGCAGACCTATGGGGATTATAAATGTTTAGCTGCATTTCTGCGTAACACTATATATTGCACTTACATATGCACTTCCCATAATCCTATTGTTGGTTAATTGCCATTGCAGTCAGAGAAATTTGTGCATGTAGAGTCTGCATCCTAGTGTACGCCTAAGAAATACAGTATGTGGAATCCTAAGTCTCCTTTCTAATGTAAAGAATTTTCCAAGTATGGACTGTGACTATGCATCAGGAGAACAACGATGCCCTCACAGCCTTTGGTAACTAACACTTCAATGTGCTTTCCAAGGTAAAGTTTAGATAATCTTTTAAAAACAGGATCCCTGTCTTTGATAACATCTTCCAAGGTTTGGCTTTAAAAAACAAATCTGTGAAAAGTTGACTCTAGGAGGATCACAACATCAACACCTTACCTTGGAGGCCACATTTAAAAAAATTCCCATTAGCTGCCAAAACAAAAAAATAGATCCTTCTTTGATTAGTGAGTCACAGACTGTGAGAATAGCCTAAAGTAGCATCTCACCTTTTACTTGTGCAATGTAACTGACTTGCATCTTTAACAGGTGACGAAATTCATATTCAGACACATGTTTGCTAACTTCTTAGGAACTAATCAGAATGAGAGACAAGCAGCAGTGGAAATTCCATTCTGCCAGGTGCCAAAACTAATGTGTGTTTAATGCTTAGGGTTGGTTTTAGAATGAGATTTTACACTTGACTGCACTGTGTATTGCAGTAGATGATGGATAATTATTAGAGGCACCTTAGCAACGTGGGGCCATTGGCACTGTGAGACAGTGAGACTGCATTGCTGTGCCAAAAGTGATGGCTGCCAATTATAGACTGTAATTTAGAAGATGATCAGAGTAAGGAACTGGCTTTTCATCATATACTGGAGGTCCCTTGGGTTTCACTGACACTTGTACAACAGATAACTTTTTTATAACTACAAATACAGATTTTGCTCGGGAAGAGAACAGAGGGAAAGGATGAACACTTAAGCTATCAGTTTGGGGAGGAAAAACCACTACATACAGCCCTAGTTAGAGTTACATCATGCTAAGATGATAACTACAAGTGATTTAGGATGTAATTGTGTTTATGGTCATATTGTTTCAACACATTTCCTTCAATCTCCCATGAAAAATTTTAAATTTCCATTTGCTTTCAAGGCAAGAAATATTCTTCAGTCAGTCAGTCAGTATGCATGTGAGCTCTTTCTTTGCAAGACTGTATAGATGTCGAGTTGCTCACTGAAAGGGCAAAAATGTTTGGAAGTTTTGTAATTCAGGAGAAGCAACAAACAATAGCCTCACAGGTCATAGTCAAACTCCAGGCATGTTGGTGCAGTACCTAATATCTGCCTAGAGCTTAGCCTTCATTCTCAATATCTCTTTGTCCTTCAGGCCCATTTATCATGTGCTCAGTTGCACTGTTTCTGAAAGATGATGCCGCTGTTCCTGTTAAACAGCTATCTCAAGCACAGGAGTCATTTGTGGTAGTCACTAACATTATAATAAATAGCCTTTTGTGTGGCAGAATTAAGCTGAATGGGAAAGTTGTCACAGGACTGCTGAACTGATCTTCTCAACCTGTGAAGAAGTAAACAGTCTCTTATGCTGCTTCAGGAGCATCAGCATCTTGTGCTGAGCTAACAAGAGGAAAGCAGCACAAATTCTGTGCTTAGGATTGCCGCCTGGCAAAAATCCAGCTAGCTTCAAGGCCTGTTTAACACATGCAAGACAATGATGTGGGAGTGATGTGTCAGAGGCCTGAGGTGTTGGAATAGGCTGCACCTGTTTAGACAGCAAGTTATACATTCCGGCTTTGAGTGTTTCTTCCCATTAAAACACCATGTCACATGAGGCTGCCTTCAGAACGACTTACTGAGGGAACATTTATTGCCTGCAGTATGGATGTACAATGGGATGTAAGTTATGGTTTGGATGCAAGACACAACTTTATTTCAAGCCGCAACAACATTATTTGTCAGCATTCAATGTTGTGCTTCACTACTGATGTAACTTTCACTACTTAAATTAGTATTTGTGTTTAAATAAGGAACATTGTGGTTAGTATTACCTGTGGTTAGCATTACCAAGGCAAAGAAACAGGTGAATTTTAAAATGTACTTTAGGATGGTTTGTATGCAAGTCTGCTGACTCATTTTATTTATTATTGAAATGAAATATTTTAACTTGAATTTCCTCCTACACGCAATACTTAAAGCAGTTTATAAATTAAGCGCACAAACATATACAAAACAAAATACAATTTAACTACAAGCATCCATCATGGGCTCCCATTATGCCGTGGCAATGAAGAGAAGCCGCAAGATCATCCCAGACTAGTGCTGGTTATACCTTTATGGCTGCAAATTTTACTCTTTCCCTTCATTTTGTGTCTTTGACCATGCCTACTTTTAAATACAAATGCAATCTTATTCAGCTGATAAATCATTATAACCTTTGGCAAGGAGATATTGAAAATAAGCAATTATTTAAATAAATTGATAAATGTATTTTAATAAGATTCATTTCCTTGTCTTCAATGTTAGAATGTACTCAACTGGTCAATGCACTAACTGCAAGAAAAGCACCAGGAGAGGAGTTTATCCCATCTGATTTATATAAATCAAATTCTCAACTTAGATCGGAATTAGGTTCTTTTTTTCTTCTTTTTTAAAGAAAGCATGGCCCATTCTGAAGCAGTGCATGACTTCAGCCTTCTTTCTCTCAGATTCAGTGAGCAAATAGCTCCTTCTAGTGGTTGTCTCAAATTCTGATTAGCAAAACAGTATCTTCCAGCTTGCCCAGGATGCTGGGTTTTAGATTTTGTAGAAGGTCTGTTGTGCTGTAACAAGCTTGTTTCTCTTTACTGCTCAGAGCCAACGTAGTAATACATTAAGAGTCAGATGGAGCGCATCACCAGGCAGTGCCTTCATATCTGACTGCTGTCAGGGATGTGCGGTGCCAGCATGGAGATGCTAGCTGATAAGACTCTCAGCCGTTATACCCAGCACATGATGTGACAAGAAAAATATTTTTTTCTGATTTCTCTGAGTGAAGGTTGTAATGTATCAATTAGACATCATTTTCTGCTAATAATATAGTAAAGCCTGTTTTAAGTTGTGAGGGAGGGCACTTAATATGGTCAAATAAATAGAGGGTTGGCTTTGGATGTGGCAGGCCCAGGATTGTGTGTCATGCTTTTCTCCCTGGCGGGGACCAAAGGAAGCTTATAACATTGTTCTTCTCTCCTTTTCACAACAAATGCCCTATGGGAGCAGGCTAAGAGAGAGTGACTTACCCAAAGTGACCCTGTGAGTTTTGTGAGAGAACTGAAGATCTAAACATGGTCCTAACCACTTTGCCATGCTGACATGGAGATTTTTCTTTCTGTATTCTCTCTCTTAAGGATTCTCCATTGAAAGCTGTACAAATGCTCTGGGTCAATTTGATTATGGACACCTTTGCCTCTCTGGCTCTGGCAACAGAACCTCCCACAGAATCCCTGTTGCTCAGGAAACCATATGGCAGAAACAAGGCTCTTATCTCACGCACTATGATGAAGAACATTCTGGGCCATGCTGTATACCAGCTCATTCTCATTTTTACCCTCCTCTTTGTTGGTAAGCTCAGTTAACTTTCATCTCCCAACACTCCTGGAGTAGATCATATTAGATTAGAGTTACGATCTCTCTTCAGAAGAAATTGTGTTTAGTGTCCTAAATATGAGCGTAATCTAGAGAGCTACTATACATGTGTCTTGGGAGTTTTTGAAAATGAAGTGTAACTTTCAATAGCTTATTGCATATCCCAAACTGCTTTTGGTATGAGCTTTGAAATATGAATTTTAATTGCTAATAATACTCACTGCAATTGATTAATAATGAGAGTATTCCAAGCAGGTCCCATGTTTGCATAGTCTGCATTCCATAGACCAGGCAGCTGAGGCTTGTAGGCACTGTTGGTACATACTTAGAAATTTATTAGCTTAAGCATTTACTTGTTCTAATAAACTGTCTTTCCTTACTGATAGCTAAAATTGACTTGAGTTAGGTTTGGAATTTTTCATTGGGCACTGTAATTTCCAGAACAGTGGCCTGGCTCCCTCTGCTGACCAGTCATCTGTAGCACGAGGCAGCTACATATGCCCAAGGGAGAGGAGAAACGAAGCATTTTGTACAACCAGCTGGAGAAAAAACTTTCTGAATAATAAGCCAGCCATGTTTGAGCAGACTATTCAGCATGTTAAGACCCATGCTATAAATGAAAGGCCAGAAAAGGGAGCACAGCACAGTGGCTTGGGCAATTAGGAAATGCTGTATTACAAGTTGAAGTGATATTTAAAGCACATGCATGTGACAAAACATTATTACCCAATTTAGGACTCTCAAATCTCTTCCTATTTTTTGTGGCAAAAGCTTGGAATTAGAGGCAGGATTTTAGCAAAGAGGGCTTTCCCCTAAATAGTTGTTTTTAAAATTTGTTGTTAATCATCAGAATCATTATTTGTTGACATGGTGCTGTTATTTGTGCTCTGGAAAGAATGTATGGCTATAGACAGATTGCAAATTGAAACACAAGTTGTGCTTAATGTTCTGTTTCCTATTTCTTATAAGGTGAAAAAATATTCAAGATTGACAGTGGCAGGAATGCCCCACTCCACTCTCCGCCTTCTGAGCATTACACCATCATCTTCAATACCTTTGTAATGATGCAGCTGTTCAATGAAATCAATGCACGCAAGATCCATGGCGAAAGGAATGTTTTTGATGGCATCTTTAGAAATCCTATATTTTGCACTATTGTACTGGGAACATTTGGTGTGCAGGTAATAATTACACATGCCAACACAGCAATGTATTATGTAAGGTCTTTTTCTCCTAGAACTATTCTATGGATATCTAAATTAATTGTGATTTTTTAAAAAATTGCCATCAAGTCGCAGCCCTTCAGGGCATTCAAGGCATGAGGTTTTCGGAGGTGACTTACCATTTATTTATTTATTTTCACATGTATATGCTGCCCTTCCCCAGGGGTTCAGGGTGAGTTACAATACATCCTATATGAAAACAATGGTTAAAAATTTTTAAACATTTTAAAATAATCATTACATTAAAAATACTCAACAGAGCACTCCAGTATGAGGGAGGGGGTGGTAAAGCACTTCAGTAACCGATTATGCACAGGCCAGAATGCCCGTGATGGTGGCGACCAGGCTTTTGAGAAAATCGAGGCCTGGCCTGACCCAGGCCCTTGGAAGACCTGCGTTATGAAAATGCAGATTCTTCCGTAGGCCGGGAACCACTGTGGGTGCAAGCGAGGGCTAGCCCTGTGCATAATTGGAGGACACCTCTTGCCCCTGCCAGCTCCGCGGCTCTGCGGAGATGACAGAGGCGTTCCCCACCCCGACCATGGTGGGAGAGCAGCATGCTGCTCCCCACCATCGTGCAGTGGGGGACCAATGCCCCCGATCCCTCCTGCCACCGCTGCCACAGCAGCAGAGCACTCCCGGCACTTCCGGCCCCACATAGTATGCATGGGGCCATTGTGTCAGCGTAAGCAGCATGCACTGGGGGAGACTCTCCCCCTGGCATACACAGGGAATATTGGGGCAAAACCGCGTCAGCCCAGCGTAGCTGCCACCGTGCATAATGGGTCAGTGTTGGTTACTGCGTGTATGTACAGATGTTTGTTATTTATATCAAGAGGCCAGTTGATATAGGCCTCAACCATAACCCTGTTGGAATAGCTCAGTCTTGCAGGCCCTGCAGAACTGTTTTAAGGCCCACAGGACCCTGATCTCACTTGGGAGAGCATTCCCCCAGACTAGTTGAGGCCAATTTGTCTTCTTTGGAGTCTGGTATCTTAAGCAGATTTTGCACAAGCATAACATGAGGGGGGGGGGCATTGCCTACTATTGTGTAATGACCCTGGTATTCTGTAGTGATTTCCCAACAAAATACTGATCAAGTTCAACCTCATTTAGCTTCCACAGTGTGATGCAAATGGAGCAGCCTGGGCTATCCAGGCCAGGAATTGTGATACAAGTATTTTAAAAAAATTGATCATATGCCCACTATTAAAGGCACCTACCGTATTTGCCGGCGTATAAGATGACTTTTTACCCCTAAAAAACATGCCTCTAAGTGGGGGGTCGTCTTATACGCCGGGTGCACTTCAATTGGGATAGACATAGCTGCCCATAATGGCCTCCCGATGCTTGCCCGGTGCCCATAGTTTAAGGTGACCAGAATTAAGGGACGCCGAGGCGGCAGCGGCTGCGCTCCCCCCCCCCCCCACTGGGCTCACCAACTCTGCTGCTGTCTTGTGAACTCCTCTCGGCTCAGAACTCGCTGGGCCCGCCAAACTTGTGCCTGCGTGCACGCCCCACCTCACTGCGGCAGCGACGAACCCTCCCTCCCACAAAATACTCTGAAGCGGGAGGGGGGAGAGAGAGAGAGCTCCCGATGGGCCAGCCGGGTGAGCCAGTGGCAAAGGAGTGGAAAGGAGGAGGATGTTGGGGGGGGAGTGCCAGCCTCTGCTCCCCTCCCGCGGTTTCTGGTGTTTTGAAGCCGCCCCCATTCAGGAAGAGAGCATATGCAGCCAGCCCGGCATGCAGCCCTCCGCTCGCTTGCTCGCTCCCTCTCTGTTTGCAGTTAAGCTGTTTCAGTTCAATGCACAGAGGTGCCGCCTCTGAGAGAGAGAGATGACCCTCGCCTTTTTGGGGGGAAGGGAGGTAATCACTAATCCGAGCATAGTTTCTTGCTTTCTTTTATTTTTTTATGGCTCTCTCTCTTTCTCCCTCTCTCCTCCCCTCCCCCCTTCCGATGCTCTTTTACATTTTATTTGGTGTGTGGAAGAGGGGGTAGTCTTATACGTCGAGGTAACAAACTCTATATTTTGAGTGGAAATGTTGGGGGGTGGCCCAGTCGTCTTATACGCCGACAAATATGGTATTTTGATTTTTTGCTTCACTGTTTGGTTTCTTGATCATTTCCATTTGATCTATCTGTATCCTCCCTTACATGATCTCTTCTTTTCATGTATTTGTATTATGGAGAGACCTTTATTTTGCTATCATGTGCACCACCTTGAGTCATATGGGAAGAGTGGTATAGAGATTTAATAAATAATAAAATAATAATAATAGTAGCCTTTCTTCTTCAGTTTAGCAGATATCTGAGCCAGGGTGCTGCCACCTATCATATCCTTTATGAAATTCTTGTTATTGACCCAACAGTACTAAAGATAGATCTAGATATGTGAGGCAGCATAACATAAAGTATATTATTAATAAGTAAGCTTGGAATTCTATACCATTATCAAGGACAGAATGGGAATATGCAGCTTTTCTGTGCTCTCTGTGCATGGTCATTTTTGAAGGTGCATTGAGGGACTGGAATGATTATCCCAGTGATTTCTCAGCATTGTCAAGCTAATTTCTCTCCTCTTGCACTCCTGATCTCATCTAGGCTTCCTCCAGCCTCAATTTATAGGCTTATGAATCTCATACCAGAGAGAGAGAGAGAGAGAGAGAGAGAGAGAGAGAGAGAGAGAGAGAGAAGATGATGTTAGGAGGACAGATTCTAGCCAAGTTTTCTCTGTGATCTGCTGTTTTTCTACAGAAAGGATTTTTTTCCTTTTGGCATGGGGAAACATTTAATCATGTGAGCTCCCAGATGCATCCTGTACAGTTGTACAGCCCAGAAACAGATTAGCCTTCTCTCCTGCTGCTGAAAAGAACTAGCCTTTGGCACATTCATGCTGGGAGAATCAGGATGAGCTTTTGTGTTTCCCTTCTCCCACTGATCACAGCATACACATTGAGGTTCCTTTCATCTTGATCATAGAGATGAGCCATGCGTTATTCTGTCACTTAGGAAGAAAAGCAAAGACAACGGCAACTGTTCATTGACTTTAAAAATATTATGCAGGACTTTTATCTTCGTATAGTTTCATTTGCAATATATTACAATAGAGTGGGGGAAATGGCTTCTTGTGGATTTAGTGTCTCTTTGTTGGAAAATTTGTGTGTCAAAATTATGGTTCTGAACCTCTTTGGGGTTTGTTTGTTTGTTTGTTAGATTGTTATTGATATTCTTGCTGATTCCCATGGTAGTTCACAGCCCAATATCTATAGCATTGGAGCTACTCATAGAAAAGGTAGATTCCGCATTCAAGGAAAGCAGCAGAATGTAAGGAATACAGAAAGAAATTGCCTTTGGAAAAATGCCAATCCTACCAAAAATGGGAAGACTGAGGATTGTTATATATATGTCTTGCCCTGACTCTGCTGGCATTGAACTGGAATTAAGAAAGTTGGGCACAGGGACAAGTCTTCTTTATGCCAGGTGGCTATTTGAAACAAAAGAGGCAAATGATGGGTTGCTTGTTTTGCCCTTTTTCCTACCTAAGGATCTTTTGAAAATGACGTTTCCTCCAG
The DNA here is from genome assembly GCF_049243985.1 of Paroedura picta. Lineage (NCBI taxonomy): Eukaryota > Metazoa > Chordata > Lepidosauria > Squamata > Gekkonidae > Paroedura > Paroedura picta. The sequence goes on along the minus strand of NC_135371.1, from coordinate 53,348,253 downwards.
TCCAAAAGAGGACTGTTTTGGCCTCCAAATCCATACTCCCATGGCCTTGCTTTATAGAATGCCTTAGAACAGTGGTTCTCACCCTTCCTAATGCTGCGACCCTTTAATAAAGTTCCTCATGTTACGGTGACCTCCCAACCATAAAATTATGCAAGTGTTCTTCTACAGAAATTAAACCGAAACTGACCAATGGCGTAAAGATCCATTGTTCATGATCTTTATACAGCTGTCGCTGTATAAACATAAAAGGCTAAGGCCTAAGTGGGCGGAGAGTGGGCAGGGCCAGCCCAGGTGAGGGCCCAATTGGAAGGCGCTATTCGGCCCTCACCAGGACAGACCAGTTCCAGCCAGTCAGAAGGCACAAAGCCAAAGTTCTGACAGGGCCTGCCCACCCAGCCCAGTCCGGGGCAATCTGGAGACATCGTTGTCAATCTGCCCCTGATCACCACAGGGAGAGGAGGAGTGCTGCCAAGGGGGATGAGAACGGAGGCTTCGACAGGCTATGCCAGCCCTTTTCACCCCAAGGCTGTCCTAACTGTTGTGTCCAACTGTAACTTCTTTTACTTTGCTTCAGAACCCTGAAAGAGCTGGCAGGAGGCTGATGAGTGCTCTCCCCCCCCCTCCCTTCAGGCCTGCTGCGAAGGAACCTCTGACAACCCCTGACTGAGGGGAGGGAGGCATTACTGAGAGCAATGCAGGGGAGTCTGAGGACATGGGGGTGGGCATTCCTTTTGAGGGGGGACTTTCCCCTTCTGCCAAAGAGTTGGCTGAACGGGAGGCCACAGAAAAGCCCCTTCTCAAAATACTGCTCTGGCCGGGGGTTAGACATGGCCGAGGCATGTGTATTTCTTCTTTGCAACTATCTGCAGATTTGAGGCCACTGCACAGCGTTATTCTGCAGACGAAACTGCGGAGGTTCTTTTGTCTCCTGTTTCATCTGCACAACAACCCTGAGCAGTAGGCCTCAAGTTTTTCAATTCAACAACCTGTGTGGGAGGCCTTAAATGTTTCTTTTTTACCACAACCCCGTCCAAAGTAGCCCTTTCTGCCTGGGGAGCTGATCTTTATACTCTGCAGATGAGCTGTAATTCCAGGAGCTCTCCAGGCCCCACCTGGAGGTTGGCTACCCCTGGTTTGGAAATATTCCTAGAGGTTTGGAGGTGGGACTTCAAAATCGTACAATGCCTCAGAATCCAGCCTTCAAAGGAGCCATTTTTGCCTGCAGTTGGGAGGGAGTGGTGCAGGTTTATTCCTCCTGGGCTATGGCCAGCCCTCACCAGCAACTGTTTGTATTCTGGGGTGCAGACAGACAGACCAGCATCAGTCCTGTGAGTCTGGAAAGTGCAGGAAGATCTAAATAAATATTTACAGCCTGAAACTGTAAATAGTGAACAAGTAAATGGCTGGAGAGACATGGGAACTGTTTTGACTTTCTTCAACCTTGGCCTGGCAAATAAAAAAACAGTATAAAAAACCTTACTAAGGTCAAGACTGCTGTGCACAGAGAGACTTCCTCTTAGGGTTGCCAGCTTCCCTCTGAGGCTCTCTACCCCACCTCCCTCATGGGGAATCTGCTATGGGGAGAGGAAGGGAAGATGATTGGAAAATGCTTTGAGACACCTGAGGCCTGCCGGGTCACTGTGGCCCATTCCCAGTTCTCTCAGACCTCTCACAGCCCCACATCCCTCACAGGTTGTCTATTGTGGGGAGACGAAGGGAAAAGGTGTTTCTTTGAGTGTTTGTATGCTCCACTCCCCACCGCCAACTGTTCAACTTGATGATAGCACTAAGGTTCTGGAACTTATACCTAAGGCTCTTCAGGTCTCTGCTCCTAATTCTATTATCCACTCTACCCCCTTCCATGTGCCATAAACAGACTTGTATTCTGTTTTTCATTCTTTCCACCCAGATTAGTTTCCTGATGCATTTTACATTTTTCTCCCATTTCTTTTTGTCACTCTGTTCTCTGTGATGAAGCAGCGCCCCGTACTGCATCTTTAACCCCTTCTTCTCCTTCCTCAGAAGGTGTATTTCCTTAACAAAGCATTTCCTGAATATTTTGGTTATTTCCATTGTTCTGTATCCTCAGATCTGGTCTGTCTGTCCCATCCTTACTTTACAGTCTTATCAGTTCCCATAGTCTCCTTGTTAACCCATGATTTGTCCCAGGTCGGAGAGAATAAACTCTCTGAGCAGATTAATTATGTCACTTCTAATTTTAGAGTGACAACTATTATGTGGTCAGAAAAAAAAAACAATTGTAGTATTATCAGCTACAGTACATTCAAAACCAGAATATAGTAAGTAAAATATGGCTGGGCTTTATTCAGAGCTTTTATGCTGACATTTTTCTTTAGCACACTATAGTTGCAGAGTAGATATGGAATTGTCCTTAGGAAGGAAGGCCTCATTCAGCTAATTTTGTTGATGGCTAAGTAACACTGAAAGAAGCTGGAAATAATTTTGTCATGACTAACTTCCATCATTAGTTTATTTGGAATTTAGATACAAGTTACTTCAGCCAAATGAAAACTATCAGGATATATAGGCCATTTGTCCATAACTCATTACACAATTTTCATACTAATCTCTTGCAGAGATCAGGGTAAAATAATTAAGGAAAATATTAATGTTTAAGAAAAAGTGCTAACACCCACAGAATGTTTTAAAAATCTTAGACAAGCCTCTTTTTCTTTCTTTTGCTAAGTAATGGCATATTTTCTCTCTTGCTGTTTTCCTTCCACAGATAGTAATTGTACAGTTTGGTGGAAAACCTTTTAGCTGTTCTCCGTTACAACTTGACCAGTGGATGTGGTGTGTATTTATTGGACTGGGTGAACTTGTGTGGGGGCAGGTAAGTGTCAGACACCTCCTTAAATTACAAAGGTAATGATAGATTTCTAAATTAAGGATTTATGCTCTTATATTAGAGATTTTTTGTAACTGCTTATAACTTTAAACGCTGACCTATTTTATTATCGATATTAAATGAAATAATGTAAACTAAGCACATATCTGAAAATGTTACAGGTTTGAAATCTACATGAGGGAGGCATCCCAAATCCCTTATTGTAACCCAAACTGGACCCAGAGAAGGGGAAATTAGCTATAAAAGGGTTCCAGAAAGGAATAATGTGAAACCTTTGGTCTATGTGTACCAGTAGGGGTACCCCAGAGTACAATGACAAAGAAAGAGAGTAAAGAGAGATTCCCATCTTTCTGTGTCTTACCTCTGAGGATGCCAACCACAGTTACTGGCAAAACTACCAGACCATGGGCACACAGCCTGGAAAACTCACAACAGCCAAAAGAGGGTAAATTTTGGATCCAGTGGCACCTTTAAGACCCACAAAGTTTTATTCAAGGTATAAGCTTTTGTATGCATGCACACTTCTTCATATACAACAGAACAAAATTTCCTCAGCCATTACATATAGGTAGGGGAGAGGGTTAATTTCCAGGAAGAGCTAATCATATGTGTAAGAAACTGAGTGATTAAAGCTGAGACTGGATTAAGGCAGTTAAGACCTGTGAATGGCACTAAATTAGCATACAGATACAAATAGTTGGCTGTAAATTAGCATGCAGATCTGTTGAGAATAAAGTTTGAGTCCAGGGGCACTTGCAAGTCCCATGTAGTTTAATTCTGGGTTTAAGCAGGAACTGAGAGACTTAACATGACTAGATGTACACTCCTTCAGTTGCATTGAAACAGATTTCTATAAATGTTACATATAGGTGAGAGGGGCGGGGGTTAGTTGTCAGGAAGGGCTCAATAGCGTTAAGATGCACAAGTAACGAAGCAATAAATACAGCTAAAATTGGGATAACACATTTAATATAGTAAGTAAATAGCAGCAAATTGGCAGGCAGATAAAAAAGGAATAACCAAGAGATGTGAGAACTGAGCTTGAGTTCAGTGGCCCCTTTAAGACTAACAACATTCAGTTTCTAGGTATAAATGAGAAATGAGTGACTTGGCATGTGCACTGAGATGAGAAGCCAATATTTCTGTTCCCAGGGAGTATTGTAACAACTTCCTATTCTACCTGATGATGTCTAGAAACAGATGAAGAAAGCCAAAATGGTACCCAGAAAAGCTGCTGCAAGACAGACCCAAAAGAGACAATAACAGAACACCACTAGTGGTCACCTGCAGCTCTCAACTCAAAACAATTAAATGCATCATTGATGCTTTACAACCTCTATTGAATAATGACATTTCTCTTTCACAAGTAGTATGGGGCAGACCTTTTCTTGGTTAACAAAAGGGAAATATCTGTAGGCCCGATGAGGAACTGTAGAGTGGGGTTGTGCGCAGCAGAGTATGAATCGGCCGTTTCAGGCCGACGCAGCCAGGGCCGCGCCATGAAGGGGGGGGGGGGGTTGGGAAGGCACGGACACCAGTGCGTCAGATGGAGTCTGCGTCTCCCCCCCGCAGAGTGGCACTGGCTGCATCAGCTTAGAATGGCTAATTTGGCCATGCACAACCCTACTGTAGAGTGTCTAAAATGATGTAGGCATAAAAAATAACATTATATGTAACCGCTCCGTGGAGCAGTATAAATAAAACAGTAAGGGGTGGGGGGGGTGCTGTCCGGGATGGGGGAGCAACGATTGGCCCCTGGCCCGGGACTGACAAGTGGAGGGCCCAATTGGGAGGCGTTTCACTTGGCGCCTCCTGATTGGGCCCTCTGCTTGTCAGTCCGGGATCAAGGGGCCAATCAGCAGCCACGCACAGCATGGCTGTTGATTGGCCCCTTGCTCCAGGACTGACCAGTTGGGAAGCGCAAAGCGCCAACCAACCCACCCACCCCCACATGCCCCACCTTTGCCCTACAGCGGCCATTCCTGTGCTGGCCGCTGAGAGGTGAGGTAGGCCCACAGGAAACTGGCCCGGGAGGGGAGGAAAAAAGGCCTTCACAGCCCACCCAAGAGCTGGGCTGCCATGTCCCAGATGCACCAGCCCAGCTCCTTCCCCAGCCACGAAGCCAGGAAGCTGGCCTGGGAGGGGGCGGGGACAGCCTGGCCTGGGAGGGGGGGAGATGGCTTCATTGCCTGGGAAGGAGCTGGGTCGGGAGGGGTTGGGGAGAGCCTGGGCAGGGAAGTGGGGAGACCGCTTCGCGGCCAGGGAATAAGCTGGGTCGGTGTGCCGCGAAGCCAGGAAGCTGGGCCAGTTGGGGGCAGGGAGAGCCTGGGCAGGGATGGGGGGGGAGACGGCTTCACAGCAGGAGAAGGAGCTAGAATAGGAGGGGGCGGGGAGAGCCCTCGTAGCGCCCGCTGTATTTCAGGTATAGCGGGCTTAACTACTATATTAATAATACAATGTAAGTTTAAACACCTCAAGTCTTTATACATAGCCTCAGATAATATTGAATCTGATGAACATATTAGTGCCTCAACGCCACTGACCAAATGTGTTTCAGTGTTTCCACCTTTGACAATTGTCGGCAATTTTTTAATACATCATATAATAAATATATAATGTGACTAGTAATTTTTGCTTCTTTACATAGACAGAACCTTAACAGACATAGAAATGGATTCTGTGTGGACTATTAGTCACATGTATGGACCAGTGAGCCAAATGAATGGTGGCCTCTAAATTGTCAAAAACAGGCCCTAGTCAAAGCAAGCATTAATCGTGTCCCAGTTTGCATTTTTAGCATCCACGTTAGTGTTCTCCAATCAAGTAGGGAGCCATATACATGAGGGCTGACTTTGGCTGATCACACCCTGATGAGGTGGAAGAGACTGTTCTTCCTTTGTTCACTAGTCAATGTGAAAGGATTCCTTGGCTACAGTCATCCATGCAACGGTCACCTCCAGATTGGACTTCTGTAACTTGCTGTATGCAGGCCTACCCTGGTCCCTGACCTAAAAATTACAGCTAGTTTAGAATGCAGCTGCTAGGGTCCCCTTGGAAGACCCATATCCAGCCTGTTTTGGCTGCCAGTTGCAGCCCAGATCAAATTCAAGGTTTTGGCGTTAACCTTTAAGGCCATCCACAATCTGGGCCCATCATATCTGCAGGACAACCTATCTTGTTCTCGCCCCCGCAGGGCACTTCACTCTGTGGGTGCAAATCTGTTGGAGTTAACTGGCCCGAGGGAAGCACCCCTGGCCTTAACCAGGGCCAGGGCTTTTTCAGTCCTGGCTCTGACCTGGTGGACTGAGCTCCCGGGAGAGATGAGGGCCCTGACAGTCAGTTCCTGCAAGGCCTGTAAAACGGAGCTCTTCCACCAGGTCTTTGGTGGAGTCCAGTGCAATTAAGATCTGGGCCCCTCCCTGAGCCAGCCAGGTCATTGGGCTATCCCTACTGATATGCCCCCTAAGGCACAGCAATGAAGCCTGTAGAGTTGGGGAAGGATTTTATTTATCACCGCCAATGGTGGGTTTTATTGGGCTTTATTGTTTTAGGGGGATTTTATTGTGGGCTATTGTGGTTACTCACCCTGTGTGGGAGTGGCAGGCTATAAATGCAATTCTAAATAAATAAACATCATATACCTGTTCTGTTAACAGAACAGTGGATTACACTCTATTTTTAGAGCAATATAAAATTATCCTCAGGTGCCAACTCAGATACCAATATAATGTGATTTGTTTATGACTAATTTGATCTGCTTCATGGAGTGATGTTACTGTTCTTATAAGTGGAGCACAAGAAAGCTTAAATGAAAATATTTTTAGAGCGGTACCAATAATATCTTGGTTTCTCCTGGAGACATCTGCTAATCAAGATCAAGGATCCTTGAAGTTAAGGACTATGCAGGTCCTGGAGACCAGTACTGCATCTGTAAACAATTCCTGGCCTACACTTGAAATCTAAATTTTAGTACATCAGAAATCTCTTATTTAGAATATCTGATGGATCATCTGTCCATGCAGAATCCTTCAGATTTTAAGGGAATTTGGGCTGGTAGGACTTACTCAACAAATGACTGTATATGCCTTAAATAAAATTAAACTCATGATTTATTGGTTCTACAGCAAGAATTTGATTTTCATATTCCTTCTATGCATTCAATGTCCATTTTCTTAATTTTTAAAATGTTTACTTCTTTTTCAGGTTATTGCAACCATCCCAACAAGTAGGCTAAAGTTTCTAAAGGAAGCAGGAGGGCTCACAGAAAAGCCAGAGGTGCCTGAAGAGGAGCTGAATGAAGACGTGGAAGAAATTGATCATGCAGAGCGAGAACTTCGACGTGGACAAATCCTCTGGTTCAGAGGGCTTAATAGAATCCAAACCCAGGTATGTTGTACCAAAGAGATGGGGATAAATTTGCTAGTAGATTGTTTCTGGCAATTTGTTCTACATTTTGGAAAGACAATAATACGAAGTATAAGCAAAAACCACATGCAAAGTTCTGTGTGGCTTAGATATGATAGATAAGAGCAAGAGTTGTTCCATTTAGATCCTGAGGAGGTAATGTTCTGCATGGTCAGGCTATTGCACATGTGGAGAATTCTATAATGCTGATATGAATAGAACAGCCCCTGTCTGTGGACCTCAGTGGAGGATGCACTGAAGCTACTGTGGTTATTGGGCTTGGGAGAAACATCATAAAGGACCAAACACAGAATGGATTAGTACTGGACTTCTAGGAATTTGAAATAAATATATTAAAAACTGTTCATATACTGTTAGAGCTATCATTTTGTTCCTTCAAAACTTTAAGTACTGTGATATACTGTGATATAAGTGTTTTCATAGTACATTATAAAATGCGTAGAAACAGAGTAATCTTGTATTACTGTCTACAGCAAAATGAAAATGAAACTGTTTTGTATCAAAACATCTTTCAAAAAACCCTAACATTATTTTTTTTTAAATAACAGATTAGATTTCTACATTGCCAAAAAAACGGAGCTTTGGTATTTAATGTCTGTAACCAACTTTACATTGTTTTAATCTCTCTCTTTACTTTGTCAGCAAAATGTTTGAGAGTTAAAGACTAAGAAAAAATTGCTCAAGTGTTGTAGTATGGATATATTCAGTTTAAATGAATAGGACTTGGGTATCAGTTTGATATCAGAATTCCAGTGGATATTTTGGCATTTATTATAAATCTAGTCTGTAGTTGTTTTTCTAATGAATGTAGATAAAAATTATGCATGAGATATATTTGTGAGTATGTAAAAGAATATGGAAGTAAGTTTAAGATGCACAAGTGATGTATTACTGAGCAACATTGTCACATGAAAATATATGTTTAATACCAATTATTTTTTTGTGTTCTGTGCAAGCATATATGGAAAATTTCTTCAGGGAACCTGCCTGAGTAGCTCACAAAAAACATGCAATATCATAAAGGAATAACATTTATGACCCACCATTCAAAACACAGGAGAGCATAAAGCAAAAAGTCAACTCAAGTTTATTGATATGGTCACAGACCAGAATGAAGATAACATTTTAACATTTTTAAGTAATATAAAATTTTCAATATTCAATGAAATAAACTAAAAGGATGTGATGACAGTGGTTGTATAAAGCAACAGATATATCATGAAGGAGCTTTAAATGGGTCTTTTCTCAGACCAACAGAGTATTTAATGATGTTAAAAGTTCAGTCCCTTTAGTTTAAAAAACAGGGTAAACATTTTGGCCTGGTGTCTTAAAAAAGGAGTGTGGATGTTACGTGAGCCTCAGGGGGAATAACATTTCACAGGCAAGGTAAAAAAAAAAACCTGCCTCTGCTCACCACCTGTCTCACTTCTGAAGGCCCGAATACAAGGCTTGTGGGAAAGGTTTTAGCTGGAAGGCTGGACAAAATGGGAGGAGATGATCCTTCAAGCACCCTGGATCCAAGCTATTTAGGGCATTGAAGAAGAACTATCTCTTTGACCGTTTATGCACTGGAGGTTTCATGCTGTTCTGCAGGCTGGAGTTTTAGTCATGGCAGATTGCCCCACCTCTTCCTACACCCACACGGGGGAGCATTTGGCCTAGTGCACCTAATCCATCCCCGATTTGTGCTCCTGCATGAGAGCTGGGGCAGTGAAGTTCCCAGTGCATAAATGGTTTTTGAAGAGCTTATAAACAAATGGGCAGCTAGTGCTAGATCTTTCAGTGCTGGGATGCTACAATCCTGTCCCTGATGGTAGTCTAATTGCCACATTTTGGATGAGTTTTCAGTCAGTTTTCAAAAGCAGTCCCGTATAGAGCACATTACAGTAATCTAAATTAGATGTCATAAGAGCATGTGTCAGTGTGACTAGATCACAGTTTTCGAGGAGCAGTTAGAGTGGTATATCAGCTGCAAATGAGAAAAGGTGATAAATGCCACAGATGAGATCTAGGCCTCCAACTGTAGGCCAAGATCTAGCAGCACCTCCAAGCTATGAACACGCTTCTTTAAGGAGAGTGTGTAACCCATTCCAGGGCAGACTGATTCTTCAGTCAGTGAGCAGCATTGTCATTAACCCAACACTACCTCCATCTTGTCTGGAATGAGCTTCAGTTTATTGGATCTCAGTTTTACAATTAAAGAAACAGCCGGTTTTCATGTAAATGCTAGCCAATGCAAAAGGAATATATATATATAATCAATACTCAGTTCTGGAAATCATAAAATGAAATGTACAAAAGAAAATGGGGTAGATTGGGATCACTCTGCAAATCTGAATAAGTGTCCACTTTTTTGCTGGGTAAGTTATTCAATACTGAATTGCCTAACTTGGATCAGAACAGTGATTGAGGAGCACTCTCCAAAAGAGAAAATCTGTAATTGTATGCTCAGGTGGGAGTTATTACGATCCCTGAGTCATCCTCTAAATGTGAATTATTTTCTCCCTGGTGGCTATAGGAGGAGTGTTGTCTGTTGACATTTCTGTCAGGATGTCTTTCTGGTTGTGGTGAGTGTAAACAGCAAGGAGCACATATTGCTCTCGGTTCCTCTTGTAGACTGAGAAATAACCTTTAGTTCTTCTGTATACCTTTATCTTCATGATCCATAGAAAATTATTCCTCTTGTTCACTATTTAAAACAAAATAAACAATAATTATGTTTTCTTGCTAACCGATACTCTTCAATTTCCTTTCTACTTAGATGTAGAAGTATTGTGGTAGGAGTTGTTGGTACCTTCCCTACCAGTAAGTTTCTGTCATGTCCCATTCTGCTCCCATTTGTTACCTATCCCTTCTGTATTCATGTGGCATCAATAAGCTATCGATTCAGAAAGAGCTTTGACAGCAGTTTCAACTTGTCCATTGGGGTCTGGGGAGATGAAATTAACAAGAAGCAGTACAGGATAGTTACCATATATATGGAACATTTGGACTCACCAATGCTGATTAGGAGTGCACTGAAAATCCCTGTATGAATTCTGCAATTCATCAGATGAAGAAATTAAAATGTAAAATTAGAATGCTTAACATAGTTGTGAATTGAGTATTTACAGAAACCTCCCATTAGCTTAAACACTCCTGGAAAGACAGAAGAAGACGGTAGAGCAACTCTCCAGACCATTTGTATTTCTAATATATTTGATAAAGCCATTTATGAAGAATATGAAGTACAAATGATTGGACACTTCTGCCTCCACCTGTTTCTCCACCATAGGTGAAGGCAGTGGCTAAAAGAAATCAAGGTTCAACCTGAATTTCCAGTAGACAGGGAATTTTGTCTCCATCATCTTGTTTGTCCCTACAGCAGCTAAAATGACAAACATCCATCTCTTGCCAGGTCCCCAGAAAACTAGAAGTTCAGAGTCTTGTGAACAGAAGAAGAATGCCCCTCCATGGCAAATCTGCTACTTGACTCTGATTTATTCTATCTACACTATGTCCATATTTGCACATCCTGTGCACATCATTGCTTTAAACTTTCTTTGCAGAGATTTCTGAGGAACGGGATTGAATAAAATGATGGATAACAGAAAAAGTGGATTTTGAGACATTGGCTCATTATATTTTTGATAACTATGCCTTCCAAAGACAAATTTTAGACCTGTTTATGTAGACATAAGTAGTTATCAGTTCACTTTGTTTATAAAATATAGTTACTACTTGCTTCTTTTTACTAGCTAATTTATACAAGCGCATCTTATAGAATTATTAAAAATGCCAAGTAACTTTATTGTGTCCTTGTGATAGCAAACTTGTATTTTACTTGCTTCATAAATGTCTAAACCAATGTGAGAAACATAAGGGTCCTTGAGTTCTTTGCAAGGAAGTCACCGTTTCTGAGACAGTGAACATCTGTTTATAATTCTGTACTTCTAAATTTCTTAACAGTGAGGTTCTTTTCTTATTCTAATTCAGTGATGATAGAGAAGCACAGGTGACTCATTTTTCATATCGGTTTCTGTGTGTGTGTAGGAGGAGAAATGTACATTCTGTCTCCTCATGAGGAAAAATGTAGGGAGGAAGAGTGATTCTGTGCCCAAATATGGGATTAAAGAGCAGTTACTTCTTCGGAGGGATGTCTCCTATTTAAAGGGTTGTGGCCATACCTCCCATCCAACCCCACCCCCTGCATCCAATCTATAATAGGGATGTGTCTCTGCCCAGGAGTGGGTTAAGGATTCACAGGGCCCTAGCAGAGTACAATAGCAGCTCGAGCAATCAAACTGGGGGCAGAGGAGCCCCCCACAGTGGTAAGAGGTGTCACTCTATCCTTTGAGAGGAGAAAGGGGGGAAGAGAGACACTGTGACACTGATCCATGGGAGGAAGGCACCATGTGGAGCCAATAGGACATGCTACATGGATAAATCAACCCTGTCCCTGCCTTTTCTCCCCCCATTCCTATGACAATGGCTGATCAACTGGCAGTCTAGGTAGAGCCGGGTGAAGGCAGGATCTTTTCTAGGTGTTCCATCCTTTTCCTTGATGTGTCATTGGGCATTGGGCAGACTTTTGTGACATACCCCTGGCTTCAGACAAGGTCAGGAGTGCCAGAGGGCCCCATGCACACAGTCAAAAGTGACAGTGGGCCCCGTGCACACTGGGCTACACTGGCTGGCCTTCCTTTATGGAGCCGGGGATGTGCTTGCAGCTGAGCTGCCATGCAAGCTGCTGTGTCACTCTGGGGAGGAATAATTCATTTCCAGGCTGCTGCCAGTGTCTTCTCAGGTAGCGGCTAGCTGGTCAGCAGTGATGTGTTTTCCCCAAGAGGTGGGTATGTGCTCACCCTGTGCTTTCCTTGCAATATTTGCTCCATTACAACCTCTTCTGGGATTGTGATAGGCTGTGGCAGCCAAAGGATGTTCAGGGCCTTTACCAGCCCCATTCCTAGTCTACTAGAGTGCCACAGGCTGAGATTTATGGGCTTAGATACAAGGTCCAAGAGCCTTGTGACTTTTAGTGTCATGCTTCTGGCCTTGTCAAGGGTTAACCACTTGCAACAGATAGGGAAACAGCTGATCTTTATACTCTGCAGATGAGCTGTAATTCCAGGAGCTCTCCAGGCCCCACCTGGAGGTTGGCTACTCCTGGTTTGGAAATATTCCTAGAGGTTTGGAGGTGGGACTTCAGCCCAGCAGAGAATGGGATCCATCTTGTCCTCTAATCTTGTTGTAGGGTTGTCTACAAACAGCTGAGAGAGGAGAGTAATGTTCAGTGTTTTGTAATTAACAACAACCAGCAAGTATTCTGCTAATGATATAAGCTATGGATTTGGGAGAATAGGCATCTTCTTTGAACTTTTCCAAAAGGCTTCCAAAGAGGATTTTTCCATAAGAATCCCCCCTTGTTGCATTATGCATAATTTCTTTTGCCTGGGTGGGATATTGCTATAGCCTAGTAACTGTGGAACAGGGTAAGATTTTTTTTACTAATATATAACAGATAAATCTTGCAGAATGAGGGAGACATTTCCATCAAGTAGAGTTTGAGAATGGGTTCCTTTTCCTGTGCTTTTCTAAATGGGGTGCATTGTCCTTAAATCATCAGCTTTTGTTTGTGTCTTTAAAGGAATACTTATATGTTTGTATAAAGTGTTATTTTGTTTTATAGAATAGCCTCTCTGAGAGGGTAAAGAAGGCACCAACTTTGCTGGAATTCTGGTGGGATTTAAAAGGGAACCGTTCTAGTGTGGAATAGAAAAGGAGGGTTGATATAATTTTGGATGTTTGCTGGGAAGCTATCTTTTGAGAAGCACAAAATGTCTCTGTTTCTGCACTAGGACACATAACATCTCTTAGCTTCAATTTGTATTTTGATTGGATGCTGCAAGCTGAAATTTGCTTTCCGCATTTGGGCTTTCCTCCACTCATTTCCCAAGCTGAAATTCACCATATGTTTTCCACATGGAGAGGCAGCCTCCCATGATCCTTTGTTCCCCTTGCCCTTAACAAAAAATTTTTTTTGAAAAATGGTGTCTGCTCGCACCTTTCTTTTAAGGGCTTCATGAGAGCCAGTTTGGTGTAGTGGTTAGGAGTGCGGACTTCTAATCTGGCATGTCAGGTTCGATTCTGTGCTCCCCCACATGCAGCCAGCTGGGTGACCTTGGGCTCGCCACGGCACTGATAAAACTGTTCTGACCGGGCAGTGATATCAGCGCTCTCTCAGCCTCACCCACCCCACAGGGTGTCTGTTGTGGGGAGAGGAATGGGAAGGCGACTGTAAGCCGCTTTGAGCCTCCTTCGGGTAGGGAAAAGCGGCATATAAGAACCAACTCTTCTTCTTCTTCTTCTTCTTCTTCTTAATCGCACCCCTTCATTCCAGCATTCTGTGCTCGCAGTTGCCTCCGCCGAAACACTGTATGTTATCTTTTTAAAAAACCTAGATCATTGCATTACAATACTGCTGCATTGTAACATGCAAGACTGATTTTGGGCAGTCTGGGGATGCTGCCAGCCTGCCCTGCCCAAATCCACTTGGAAGCACACTGTCATGCCCCCAGCAGCAACCTCCCACCACTTTCTCTGTTTCTATTAAAAAAGCAGTCTTGTGCATTACAATGCAGCAGCGTTGTAACACAATAAACTCTGGTTTTTACAAAATAACATACAGTATCTTGTGGGGGAAGGTGGGGAGGTGACTGAGGACACAGAATGCTGGAATGAAGGGGCACAATTAAAAGAAAGGTGCATGCAGGCACCATTTTTTTCAAGCCATCTGTGAATTAGATGATGCTCCTGAGAAGGCTTGGGGGGAGGAGTTAGATGCACAGCTGATGGAAGAAGGCACTGCTTGGGCACCTTTCCCACAGGATGGGGAGAAGAAGAGAAGAAAATGACAAGGCAAGGGGCATGCCCAAACAACTCAAAATGGCAGGCATGAAGGAAATGTACACATTTCTGCATTGGGCAGCCCCAAATAAGATTCTGACTTGAATGATAAAATCACTGTAACCCTGAATTCTCAAAACATGTGGTAAGTCAGATGGCAATTCAAGACTGCACCTGAACCAGTGAATTTTAATGCAGAAATGGAAAGAAAAGCTGGCCATTTAAAAATGCAAATCTGAATGTTATTGCTAGTGCAGAAACAGTATATGTTGCATTTCTTTATGCTGGCTGATATGTTAAATACTGTTTTAGACATTAATGCTGTTCTGATTTCTGTTTCTATTTTTTACTGCGTAGGTTTATAAAACTGTTAGATAAACATGAAAAACATTCATTGTTTTAGATTTTCGATAATCAAAATGTGTATTCTAAGTACAATAAGTACAATAAGTAAAATAATTCTAAGTGTGCTCGACGTAATGCCAGAGAGCTATAACATCATGCCTTATCATGGCAGAAAGAGCTGTCATTGATTGCAGACTTAATTGCTATCCTAAACCATATGGTAGCTGTGTTAAGTATGGTAGGACTACTTTGGTTTTCACTTAATATTGAGTTCAATAGGAGAATGTATATCGTTGCCTGTGTTGCAACTGAGGTAATATTAACTGAGGTAATATTACACCAGCACCATAAGAGGCATGAGCGGAGGAATCCAGATTCTGACTAAAACCTGCTGTACCCTGGCATGTCCTTATCACTATCTTAGGATAGTAACTAAGTTACAAGCTGACATTGGGTTTACACTAACACGGAATGTCTAGATTTATCAGCATATGTCCCTGTTATGTTAGCATGGAACTTAATTACTATCTTAAGTAGTTTACAGACTAACAGAATTAAACAGTGTGTTTGTTTAGTAGATGCCTTAGGACTGCATTGATATTGCTGTCATAATATAGCTCAGCCTTTCTCAGCTTTTCTTCCATTGAGAAATCCCTGAAACATTCTTCAGGCTTTGAGAAAGCCCAGAAGTGGCATTATCATGCAGAATATGATTGGGAAACAAAGCTTTATACACACCCAACTGGAGCCCCTCCCATTCCCATCCCCTTCAGTCTCACTCATTGACCATTTTGGGATGGGAGGGCAAGTCAACATGGCCATATATGGTCATATCACCCAAAAGATGTTTAACAAATTTTAAAACGTAACTAATTCCCACCCATTCGGGAAGCCTTTGTAGGGCCATCAAGAACTCCCAGGGTTTCATGAAACTCTGGTTGAGAAAGCCTGATATAGATGAATGTAGCATTAATTAATTATTTTCTAGTTTAATTTGGTTTAATTTGTGCAGTCATTCTTGTAATCTCTTCTTATGTTGTACCTATTTACTTGAAAAAAACACAAAACCAAAGAAGATACTTTTGGCACTTTAAAAATGGATAGATTTAATGAAGTTTAAACTTTATCATATGTTCTATCCCATGAAATAATGTTAGGATTAATTATTTGTATCTTCTAAGAATGGCATGTCCATAGTCGGCTCTTAACCAGGAGTCATAAGTACTCTTTCATTGTCTCTATTGGAGAGTGTGCCACAATTCTACATTACTTAGAATTGATTCTGTATTAAAAACTATAATGTAAGAAGGCTTATTTCATAATGTTAAAAAGCGAGTATCCTGAATAACATGATTGCAATTTATTTGAACCAATACGGGTTCATCAAAATTAAGTTTTCATGGCCTTATGTATGGATTTGTCATACTATATAGCGGAAGTTTATGGCCTATTGATTACAGAGGGGTAGAAAGTCTTTTGCAGCCTAGATAAACAGGAGTCTTCTGGCACTTTAAAATACAACCTGCTGGAAATTTGTTGAAGAAGACTTGAAAATGTGGAGCTAACTTTGATTTGGAGCCAAGAGTCAATGCTTTTGGCATTCCTGTTCAAGGTCATTTTAGTAGGTCTACAACCTCAAGAGGGATCTCTGTGTTTCAGAAGAAAGTGTTGTCATCTATCCTGTTATATTTTAATACTCCTTGGGAATCCACCTACTTGTAGCTTCCTATACTTTGGTTTGGATATGCTAGCAGCTGTTATTTTGAGAAAGAGCATTTCTTCACTGTCTCACATCCCTGAGTTTTCCTGTAGGTTCCTAAATTGTTTATTTTTCTCTGAAAATTAACAAAAATTTACTTCAGCATAAACACTGAGGGAGTAGAGCTTTTGAAGATGTGCCACTTTAAGGTACTACAATACTCCTGTCTAGAAGCTGAGGCCCAAATTAAACATAAATAATTTTTTGTGATTCCTTGAATGCAGTTGATACTGGCAAGGATCCCAACTTAATTCATGCAGCTGGTTCCCAAGACCTTCCTCAGAGTAATCCACAGTATTGCTGTAACAAGCCACATAATCAACTTTCAATGGTACAACAAAATGGCTGTAGGTTCAATATTCAATTGATTAGAAGAAGAAGAGTTTGTTTTCTCTATCTTTTTTCTACTAGAAGGAGTCTCAAATCGGCTTACAGTCACTTCCCTTTCCTCTCCCCACAACAGACACCCTGTGAAGTAGGTGAGGCTGAGAGAGCCCTGATATTACTGCTCAGTCAGAACAGCTTTATCAGTGCTGTGGCGAGCCCAAGATCACCCAGCTTGGCTGCATGTGGGGGAACAGAGAATCAACCAGGCTCGCCAGATTAGAAGTCCACACTCCTAACCACTACATCAACATGAGCCTCAACGTTTGTTGAGTTTATGGTTTGTTTACATCCTCATTTTAAATAATGAGTGGAAAGACATGATACCACACTTGATTTACTCATATTTCTACTAATAGGGTTATTTATGTGTAGAGAGCCAGTGTGGTATCGTGGCTAAGAGTGGTAAACTCTGAGCTGGAAAACTGGATTTGATCCCCTACTCCTCAACATAAAACCTGCTGGGTGACCTTGGACCAGGCATAATCCTCTCAAAACTCTCTCAACATTACCTACCACACAAGGTGCCTGTTGTAGAGAGACAAAAGGAGATGGTAAACAACTTTGAGACCACTTGGAGAAAAGTGGATTATAAAACTCAGCTCATCTTCTTTTCTTGAGATTTCATAGACTAGTTGTATGAAGTAATTTTTTCTACAATATTAATATATTTATATTTATATTCACCTAATTCCTTCTAGATTGTTAAACAACTACCATTTGGCTCTATTCAAATTTATTTTACGTTTTTCTGTGATTGGCTTGCAGTCAGCATGCCATAGTGACTAGAATGACCCTTAACAACAAACAGAAAGATTTCTGAAAGATTTCTCTTATTCTTTCTCAACTGAACATATCTGATATTTCTAATAATAAAATTTGTGGCATGGTATTTACTGATCTTTGTATCCAAGAAACATGGCATGTAAGGATTAGTCCAAATAGTGAGTGCAAATCCCCCTCTCTGGGAGTAGAGGCAGGAGCCTCTGGTTGCAGACTTTGGATAGCAAATTGGCAGATTTTTAAAATATATATATTTTAAACATGGGGGAAATGAGATTTTGACTGGTGTTCCTGACAGACAAAGTTGTAAATTATTTGTAGATGAAACATATTTTAAAAAAAAAACTTCTAAGCTTTCACATTGTTCTATATAAGAAACTTAGAGGATCAAAATTTACTATTTTAATGCTGTTAAAAGCTAATATGAAGTCATGATTACAGATATTTATTAATCAAAAACTTTTGTTCTGTCAGTCTACTTTAATGTTTAATGATATATCTATAAAACTTTGCAAGTGAATGCATTTCCCCTTCCACTTTGAATAAAATCTACACAAAAGAAATAATATATGTACAAGGTTGGATTCTGTATTACTGTGAATGGAGCAAGCGAGTGGAAATGATCTTTACTGCCTCCCCCCTGCAGTCCCTAAGGCCACCTGATGAGTCAGGAGCATGTGACATGAATGAAAAACCCAGGAAAAAATCCATAGAAATTTCCATTCACAACTCAAGCTCAAATTCTTATGTGCCTTGCGCAAAAAGAAGCAAGGGAGCAGTTTCTGCCACCTGGCTTCAGTTTTGTAAACCACATCTCATGTTGTTCTCATGAACCCTTAAAAGTATCTTCTCAGTAGGTTTAGGGGGACTGCAGTATGGAGGGGGAAGTGGCAAAAATCATTTGCATGAATTCATTCTAGTTCTAGTATAGATCCAACCCTTTAGTCTGTAGGAATGTCTGGAACATAACAAGGCAGGGCCAGCCCAGCCCTTGAATGGCACAGTCCTGGCGACATTGTTCTCCTCACCATAACCATTTGGAATCTACTGTAATAAATTGGCACGGTTGTGATGGTGCTTCATAACTAGCCCTACACAGAAACTGCTTGTCTATGGTTCTCCATTTTTAAAGTAACTGTCATTAACTGAAATTTCATTTGTATGAGCAGCTGAAAATGACTAAAAATATTATTCCTGTCAGTTGCAAAGCTTGTATCCTTTCCTCAAGCAACTTGTCTCATTCTTTCCTCCATTGCAGATCGAAGTAGTCAATACTTTCAAGAGTGGCACTTCCTTTCAGGGAGCTCTCAGGAGACAATCCTCCGTCACCAGCCAGAACCAGGATGTAACCAATATTTCTAGCCCTAGCCACGTTTCGTTATCCAATGCTCTTTCCTCTCCTACCAGCACACCTGCTGCGGCAGCTGGGCGTGAGTGTGTATTCTTAATGCATCTGATTACAGAGATGCCAATTTACGAGGCAGTCATTCAGGAAGGATTGAGACACTGAATCCCTTTTTCTCACCCCTTACATTAAGTCACCTAGCTAGAATATTTGCAAAAGTTGGGGGATTTGGAAGCACTTTTCTTTACAGATCCTCATTCTTTCTAACATATTTGTCAATAGCTGCCCTTAAGGTCTGAATGGCAATCTCTTCACAAGTTAAACTGTCTCTCAATGACACATCTCTGAATTGTTTGTATGCTCATATTTCTCCTAAAACTTTTCAAACTACTTTTACTATTGTCTCAACTTTCTAAGGATGCTTTTCTCTATAGACCATCAAGATAAGACCTCTACTCATACATGTAGTAGGATGCAAAATGATTCACAAATACACCCAAGTGTGTATTTATTTACAAATATTTATTTACAAAATTATTTAGTTACAAAATCTTGTCCTTCAGCCCCCGTCAGGGACATCAAGACAGCTAATAGAGTTACAAAGTTTAATAAAGAGACATCCTAAGAACTATTAAAATCAAACAAACACCTCTTCTGAACAATTAAAACCAAGTTAATATACAGACAATATGTAAAATTTAAGTTCATAAAAAGAACAATTGAAAAGAGCAGGAAAAGAGGATCACTGAGGACATTGAAATGAAAAAGTCTTCACCACACTGGTGGAAGATGGCTACAAAAAGTCCCACTCCCTGGTTGCCACCCACCTAATCTCAGAGGATACCTAAAGCAAGACTTTGTAAGATGACCATAACAGTTAGGTTTCTAAGGGGATAGGCAGTCCTTCAGATTTATTTATTTATTACATTTGTATACCACTCTCTCCTAAGGCTCAGGGCAGTTCATATGGAATGTAAACAAGAACAACACATCAAATGTGGTAATTATAATGAATGAAACGTAACAACAATAATAATAACAATAAAAAGATAAAATAACATTCTGAGTAAACAATCTAACAGACCAATGGTTGGTCAGATCCATCGTATGGGTTCAAGGAATGGAGGTTTGGGAGTCGACCTCAACCAAATGCCTGGTGGAAAAGCTCCCTTCTGCAGGTCCTGCAGAACTGTTTTAGTTCTGTTAGGGCCCTGATCTCTCAGAGCTCGTTTCAACAGGTGGAGGCCAGGACAGAGAAGGCTCTGGCCTTGGCTGAGGTCAAATTGACTTCCTTGGGGACAGGGATCACTAGTCCCAAACCATATAGGACTTTAGAGGGAACATCAGCACCTTTAGTTGAAGCCAGAAACAAAACAGGAGCCAGTGTAGATGGGCCAAAGCTGGAATTCTTTAGTCCCTGTGGTCCACTCCAGTCAACATCCTGGCTGCTGCATGCTGCATCAGCTGAAATTCCTGAGCATTTTAAAAGGGCAGCCCTATGTAGACTGCACTGCAGAAATCTAGCTATAACCATGGCATGCACCCCAGTGCCCAGATCTTTAATACCCAGGAAAGGCTGCAGCTGGTTCACCAGGCAAAGCTGGTAAAAGGCACTCTGAGCAAGAGCTGCCACCTGTTTATCCAGCAGTAGACCTGGGTCCAAGAACACCCACCCACCCTGACTACCTGTTCCTTCAAAGTGAGTGCAGCCCTATCCAAAATAGGTATCTATATCCACTATGTTTGCAAGAGCAGGGTGGATACACTGATCTTCTTGTATAAATATTCCAGCTCTGGAAAAATTGATTTCTAGAAATGCAGACCCATGTGGGCCAATAGATGTGCACTGGATACCTGCCATGGGGGATAAGGGTAAATTTACTCTCTCCTCCCTCTTTCATTAGCACAGCTCTAGTAACAACAAGATGTAAGGAGGGCTATTTCATAGCCTCACCACTCTTCACTGCAGTTTGCCAACTGTATGGCTACTATACAGTAAGGATCCTGCAACCCCAGGGAATCAGTTTCCCCAAGTTTGGAATGGGCTGCTAAATGTAAATAAAAGTAATAAAGACCCAAGCTTATCAGTCCTTTCGATTAACAGATTGGTAGCTCACGCCCCGTGCCCTAGTATATTCTTTCTCCAAACGGGGGGGGGGGCTAAAAAATTACTGGAATAATGGAAATGATTTTCCTATGCATCATCCCTAAATTATTCCAACAGTTGAGTGTCAACAGATACCAGTCTAGTGTTTTTATTACTTGCTTCAATAGGGAAAACGTGGACATGTTCATGTTTTCTCTATCAGAATAACTATCAGCTGTAAGGATGATTCACAGAGAAAACGGCACAAGGGAAAAGCTTAAGATTCCTCTCCCAGCAACGCTATCCCATTGAAATTCATACTTTTCTGTATCTGTTCTTAGAAGAAGAAGAAGAAGAGTTGGTTCTTATATGCTGCTTTTCCCTACCCGAAGGAGGCTCAAAGCGGCTTACAGTCACCTTCCCTTTCCTCTCCCCACAACAGACACCCTGTGTGGTGGGTGAGGCTGAGAGAGCCCTGATATCACTGCTCGGTCAGAACAGTTTTATCAGTGCCGTGGCAAGCCCAAGGTCACCCAGCTGGCTGCATGTGGGGGAGTGCAGAATCGAACCTGGCATGCCAGATTAGAAGTCCGCACTCCTAACCACTACACCAAACTGGCTCTCTTAGTAGAACTGTAAAGACACAAAAGGTCCATGCACAGAATTCCAGTATTTTGTCTTGTTATGATGGCAGGGAAAACGTGGAAGCTTGCAAAATCTTCTGCTTTTGATACCTGAACTTTTCCTGTCCTTCACATATATTAAGATCACAGTGCCTAGGATGTTTCATGAAGCACCTTGGGACCTGAGTAATCACTGGACTTTTTTGTACTATTAAGATTTTGTTTTTGAGGGATAAGATTACTGGTGTCTCAAAGTGGGTGTCCCTATTCTAACCCAAAGCTTCTATAAAATTCCAAAGCATTAGTCTCCCCCCCCCCCCCGCCCCACAGAATACTTCCAGCCAATCTCCTTTGGAGACAGACCACAGACAGCTGAAGTTCTCTTTTCCTCTTCCTTTATGGTGGTGGTCGAACCCTTCTGTTCTCTGCAAGTACTATGCTGGGAAAATAGAGCGCAGTGGCACCTTATTCAGGGGACTGTAGAATGCACCCTTTGGGTTCTTTAGTGGCCAGGTCACACCCTGAGTTACCTTTGGTGTCAATTGTTGAAAAACAGGCGCCCCAGATCCTCCAAAACATTCCCCATAGGAAATAAAAGTCTGTGAAGGTACCTACTTACACATTATGAAAGGAAACAGACCACAACGCTAAAGTATAACGAAGGCAGAGTTTTCAGTGGAAATTTAAAAAAATATATTGTCGCTGTTGCTGCAAGAATAAGAAAACGAAGTGAGCGTAGACTGCTCCCCCCCCCCCCCCATACTGTGGCCTGCTGGAGCTCTCCTGCTGACAGCTGCTTGACTCTCACTTTAGGAAGCAGTAGAGAGAAGTGCAGCTGCAGAGAGAGAGAGAGAGAGAGAGAGACCAGCTTTAGGGGGTCTGTAAAACTGAAGCCTTTTGTTCATTCTGCTTGAGACTTGGATGAGGGGTCTTTAGTCTAGAGGGAGGACTGTGGCATGTGCAAATTTGATGCCATTGCTTTCACAAACAGCAGCCTCAGACCCTGATACATATTTCCCATTGAAAACAATGTTCCTGAATTCTGAAACCTGACAATCTACATGGATTTGAATTTCCAATCCTATTGAAAAATAAGCAATCACATTGGAATCTCAAATTCTAGTGAAAAATAAGCAATCACAATAGCACCCCCCCCCCCCAGAAAAAAAAAGCCTGGCTCAAAATTATAAGACATTTTTCTTTATAATGTATACCCCTACAAGCTAAGTCACTGTCAGGTGGCCAATTTGTTTGCCTTGGCACCCGTATTGCTTTTACAATTTCTATGAAGGACAGTTGTTGCATTCATCATTATGTGATTCCTATCACTGCAATCCTAAGCAGGGGTATCCTCTTCTAAGGCCATTGAAATGAATGGTTTTAAAAGTAGATTCAAATGAGTAGCTGTGTTAGTCTGAAGTAGCGCAATAAAATCAGAGTCCAGTAGCACCTTTAAGACCAACAAAGATTTATTCAAGGCGTGAGCTTTCGAGTGCAAGCACCATTCGTCAGACTATGATCTTCTTACACGACAGGGAATATATAGCAAAAATCAATTCTGTTACATCAGTATACTGTGTCACAACCAAATACAGCCAATGATAATCCTTTGTCAAAACAGCCAATCAATCCCCTAGAATTCAGTGTACTTTACAAAGAGAACCCAAAATGCTGCTATTAGAGATCAAAGGCTATCACCTCCACATATGTTGCTTGCTCCATACTTTTAAAAGTGTGTGACTATGCATGCACAAGAAAGCTGAAACCCAGAATTAAACTTAGTTGATCTTAACTTAAACTTTGTTTATGACTGTAGATTCAGGTTGATAGCCATGTTGGTCTGAAGCAACAGAACAAAATTTGAATCCAGTGGCACCTTTAATGCCAACAAGGTTTTATTCAAGGTAGAAGCTCTCATGTACAGGCACTGTACCTGAAGAAGTATATATACCTCAAATAAAACATTTTTGGTCTTAATGGTGCCACTGGACTCAAATTTTGTTTAGGATTGTTCTGTTAATTACACTAAACTTTACAAAATAATTACACATCAGAGATTTTTATTCTGTTTTGACTTATTTACCTCGTTAAAATCAATGAATGAAGGTTGGATCTTTTCCAAGCTACACCAAATCAGATGCTCCAGAATTTTTTTCCAGAAGGCAGGCAGGGACCAGCATACAAGAAATTGAATAATGAAAGCTACATACACTGTCCCCTTGAACTAACATCACTGCGATTGTTATGTGTGCTGTGGCTGGCATTGGAGGCTAACTCTACTTACACGCTCAGAATTGTTAATATATACTTCTACCCACATGTCTTTTTTCTACCAATCCCATCATCTCTTTTATCATTCTATCACATTAAAAACTGAGAAACCTGTATGTTGTTCTCAAAAATCCAATTAAATAGGTATTAGTTTACATTTGAACATTTTAAGAGCTAAATTTTAAAAAATGTGGCACTTCTGTAAAGCTTTTTGGTTAAGGGTTTGGTTATACAAAGATATATATATATATATGTATGAGAAGTGGAAATGAACAGCTGAGTAAAATTTATTTTGTTTTGTTTTTTTATTAAACTGGTTTTGAATATATTGCTCTCTCTGCAGCCTGCGTTCCAAGTGGGCATATAACTGGAATAATACCCATACATATCAATGTTTACTTGACTCTGACAATCCCTTTTTGAAGAATTGTGCTTGTTCTGCTGTGGTATGCAATCAAGCAAAAAGGAAGCCACTACAACAAAAAAGCAAAGCTCAAAAAGAGAATTGTGGAGAATCAGTACCATAATTAAATACAAAAATTCTGAAGTATAATGTAAAAAGACTCTTGACATTCATTCTTAACAGAAATATTTCAAGCCTGTGTGTTGCTATTTATTTTATGACCACTGAGGAAGACAATTGTTTAAATGTGTTTGGTCTTTTATCTAAGCTTCATAGATAAAAGGGGCATTTGGCATTTAGTTAAACTTGCACATTATTTTTAGTGTTCTTGTATTTGAAATGTATATGGATTAATCCATAAGGTTAGAATTAATTTCAGAGTATATTTATATTATACTTCAGGAATTCTATATTTTTGTATGGTATTGTTTCTCTGCTTTTTGTAACATGTATGCTTAAGACATAATATATGCAAATAGTGTGAGCATGCATCATCCCAGAATCCCCACCAAATGTAGAGGAACTACAGTAAGTTTGGAAGAATATGAACTTGTCCTTATGTCATAAGTCTAAACACAACACATTATCCTTTGTCTGCCATGCTGTCACGTTAACAGTACTTCAATTCCTGCATTTGCTTTATTTTCCTTTTAAAATAGGTTCAGATAATTGAAAAATACTGAAGGCCATACAGACGCCTCAAGGTTACCTAAAGGCTACCAGCTTGTCCCACTTCAAGTTTCTAACTCCCATCACTGCTCAGAAGGCCAGTGGGAGGAAAAAAATAGAAAAATCACTGCAATATATAATTTCCGGTACAAACCTGCAAATAGACATCACATGTCAATTCTATCGGCTTGCAGCCTGCATAAATTCATTTGTCTGTAGAGAGGACATGTGTTTCCATGGATTGAGGGGGTTCTGGTGTGGTAACACAGTTGAAAGCCGTGGGTTTGCAAGCTTCCTGCAAGAGACTCTTCCCACGTTTGCCTGCTGTCTCTTCATGGCTTTTTGCCTCACAATGGCCCATTATGCACGGAGGGGAAGGTCCGCATTTGGGGTGGAATGGCATCGCCTAAAATCACTGATAACACACGGCACCGGCTGCAACTGGCCGCAGATTCGGTGCATGTTGCTGAAAAAGCCGGGTTAGCGAAACACGGAAGAAAGCGGAGCTTCCGGGCGACCAGGGCGCAACCAGAAGCAGCATAATCAGTTACTCTGGGTTTTGCCGCCGTTGCATCCCGTGCGTAAGCAGTTTGCTTCGCGTCTTCCCCCTCTGCGCTTTTCATGTGACCCGAAATCGCTGTTTCGGCGGCCGTGCATAATAGGCCAATGAGGCAGCAAGGGTGAACAACCCGCATTTCTCCCCCTGCTCTTTAGCTTGTCAATCACCACAAGCTATTGATCCCATCATAATGGTTGTTTTGAGGACTCAAACTCCCCCCTCCTAAGCCCTGAAATTAATTGCTATGGGGAAACACTAGAATATTTTTTTTAAACTAACACATTCGCATAACCACAGGATCATGCCACAACAATGAAACATTCCCCCCTTAGATCTCTTTTCAGGATTCTCATAATAGTCTCTCTATTTCCCAGTACATTTTTGATAGGCTGGCCATGGGAACTGGACCCCAATTGTGCATTCACAGTAATGATTTAAAACACAGAGCATGGATGCCAAGCTAATAGGAAGAGAGCAGCTTCATTAAATGCCTCTCCCCCTCTTTCCCCATTCGTACCCCGCCACAAGAAAACACATGCAGAAATGTGTTTTGGCTGCCCAATAACAAAATTACCCAGCACAGTGAGGATAATATTTTGTTTTTATGGAGGGCACATAGCTTTGCAGTCCTGCAGCAATGTGGACCACATCATTTAAAAAAAAAACTCAATCCAGAAATGGAGAGGGGAGGGCAGGTGCAAGGGTGAGCAAAATGCTACAGGGACTATTGTACATTTGTCCCTTCACAAAGGCTTGCCCCTGTTTGCTTTCTGGATCACAGTGCAGCAAGAAGTGGCAAATCATGATTTTGCAATTTTCCTCATCTTGAAGCAAATCTGGGGAAAACTCATGCCAGCCTCTTGAGAGCTCCGGTCTGCTGCTGATGTCATGTGGAAGCTGCACTAAAAACCACAAGCAACAAGAGGATATCTAGGAGCAAATTCCTCATGCAGAATCAGTCCAGGTGTCACTAATCACAGAAACTGCGGTGGCTATACATATTGTGATCTCATTTCAGGAGTTGTATGCTAATGCTCCTAAGATATTCATATAAGGACATCAGAAAACATGATGTCCTTCAATTTTTTCAGTATTCTGAACATACTTCTGAATGGGGAAAACCAGGACCCAGTAATTCAGCATCAGACTTGCCTTTGTATAACCACAACCCTAATCAAAAACAGCATCAGTTAACTCTAAGAGTTGGCATCTCTTGGCAAAGCTTTGTTTTATAAACTAATCTCCTTACTGTCATTTCTATAGAATTGAATTATTTGCTTTTGCAGTGCCCTACTCTTTACTTTCTGAATATTAAATGTGTTTGTTTTCCCAGAGGGCTAGAGATCACTGGACAAAAGGGTTCAGCAGGAGAGAGTGAAATAAAAAGAGGTTGTGAGTCTTTAACCTTGAGCCTGACATGAATGTGAACCAAACTCCAGATACTTGGCTTATATGAAGCCAGGTAAACATTCGAGTATAAGCCCATATGCTACCTACTATCTAACATCTGTTGACCTGAAAACTACGTATTTAAGTGGCGCTATTGTACTTAAGAGTGGTATTCTAGACATCATCAGATTTCTTTTTTTTTTTCCAATGGTGATCCAAATCTGCAGTATCTAAAAACTAGATTTTTCTTTTTTTGCCTGATGCAAATATCTTTATGAAATATGAAATAACTTTCAGGGTGGGGCAAATGGAAATACTTTTTATTACAGCTACAGAGAAGAAAGAAGTGGAAACTTATAAGTTATGTCAAAATGTCTTGAAGTGTTGTCCCCTACCCTACCCAAAGTCCTTTGTTAAGAACAGTTCATTCTTTCTGTTGCATCCATTACTGTGAGAAAAGGGAGCTGTACCTCATTGTTTGTCACACCTTGGCATTGTCCATTCATAAACACAATCCATTACACGATTGCCATGTAGTTGCAGTATATTTCTGGTCTGTCCACCATATATACATATGATAAGAGTAAAATTAACACTTGAACAATAATGTAGATTCCTTTTAAACTTTAGGTCAGAAATGTATAGTCTAGTACTTTTACTCAAACAAGTCTCAGTTCAGTGCTCTTGTTAATTTGCATAATTTATATATTTCCTTTAAAACAGTGCTAGGGGGTCTTAATGTTGATGATTTCTGAGCAAAACATAAAGACAGAGACAGCTAAAAATATATATATAAACTGTAACGCAGAATGGCATGTGCTTGTTCACTTTCTCAGAAGGCTTACCCATAGAATCCCCAAATTGTAGCTTAACCTCCACAGGTAAACTGCATGTGCATCATCCTGTTGCTGGTTTGAGCAGGAACATTGTTTTCCACACTCTAAGTGTAGTTATGGTTCTAAAACTATAACAAATTGTCAAATATATTTTCTTTGAAAAGAAGAAGAAGAGTTGGTTCTTATATGCCGCTTTTCCCTACCCGAAGGAGGCTCAAAGCAGCTTACAGTCGCCTTCCCATTCCTCTCCCCACAACAGACACCCTGTGGGGTGGGTGAGGCTGAGAGAGCCCTGATATCACTGCCCGGTCAGAACAGTTTTATCAGTGCCGTGGCGAGCCCAAGGTCACCCAGCTGGTTGCATGTGGGGGAGTGCAGAATCGAACCCAGCATGCCAGATTAGAAGTCCGCACTCCTAACCACTACACCAAACTGGCTCTCAAAGGGGAGGGGAGGTCTACAGCTGCCTCTTCCTGGCATTCTTGACCTGTTCCTGCTCCGAAGGGGGAAACAGTGACATCAGTGGTGATCATAGTTACTTCTGGGGCAAACCTGTTAGTTACGTAGGGTATTTCTAAGAATGGCTGGAAACTATGGTTTTCCTCGAACACAGATTCCTACATCACAGATTTCCCCATGAAGTGGTGTTGAGATACCGCCAATGCCTCCATCCCCAACATTCCCACTGGTTTCCAAGCTCAGCCCAGCAACCCTAGGAAGACCCTATTATCTTTTTCTGATTTCTTGGTTGATTATCCATGAGAAGAAACACTGATATGAATGGAGGACACATCCTTCCTGATAAACTATATAATCCTAAACATAGGATTTTATAGGTTAATGATAGAGAGCTGATAGGCTCTATGGTTAAACTTATGGAACTGGGCCTAACCTGCCAGAGAGGAAAATCATTGGATTGTTTTCAGCAAACTCCAGCCCAGTCAGAATCTCAGAATATAAATACTTTTATAACAAATAAAGTCAAAGTATTAATGCTTTAAATTTCCTATGAAATGCATGTAGGAGATCTATGCTTCTAAAACACAGTTTTATGCACAGAGTTTTCACAGTTGCCTTCTCTCACATACAATCTCACTCTGAGTTGGGATGTTAGTTTTTGGACTGTGCTTTGTCTCTTTAAGAACTAAAATTGACAGATTCACTTGGCAAAACTTAATTCAAGATGCAGGCTTGTAAAACCAGGATTAAGGTTAGACTTAACCGCTGAATGTTTTAGATATTCAGAGCAATGAATTCATAAGGCCATGAACATTCCTTCTGAAGCATGCTTTTCTTTCTCTCTGTCCTTTTCTGAGCTCTCTAACTACCTGTTCAAGGCATTCTTTACTGCTGCATGTCAGCAATGGGGTGGTCAAAGCAAAAAGACAGATTGGATTTTTTAATCATAAATATTTCACAAAGCAGAGCCTACTGGAGTGTATACTGAGTAGGGCAAACAAATCTTGTTGCAGGAAAGGGGCTTTGAGAGAGAAAGTGAAAACTTTACATACACACCCTTTGTTTTTGTTTTGTTTGCACTGTTTCAGTGCTGCTTACAATTCTAATGGACAGCTACTTTGACATCTTTTTTTGTTTTGTTTAGATAACTATCCCTGATTCCTAGTAACAATGCCCTCATCATGCACAGTTGGGGTTGACTACATGCTGAAATCATTTAAGGCAGTTGAAACTAAGCTAGGTCAGCGTGTGAAGATATGACCCTCGCTGCTGTTTCAGCCTGTCAAAACTGTCTGCCCATTTGATACCACAGCTATTACAAAGAAGTGCTTCATAAATAATAATAATAGTAGTAGATTTTTTAAATAAAATGGCACAATTGTTGTAGCTGATTTGGTTTGTGAAGAGACTCACCTGGTTGCAAAGCACAGGGTGAGAGAGGTGAACCACTTACGTATGTGTCAGGGAATACATTGCCTCTACTTTGTAAACCCCAGTTCCTAACAATAATTAACCCCAAGAGATTATCAAATGAGGGCTGCATTTTATGGCAGAGGAAGAAATGTTTGCTAAAGTGCAATACTCTTGTTTCAGTTCTGCAATAATAACTTCTGTCCGAATAACGATATTGCCATTCTGGCTGCTAAGAAGCTGTCCCTAACTACTTGATTCTAAGCATGTTTGAGCAGTAGGAAATGCCAATATTTAGTGGGACTCACGTTCAAGTAGGCATGTTTAGGATTTCAGCCTAAGAGTGATACCTAATCACCTGGAACTGGATGCTAAGAGCCACTTAAGAGCTTACTGCATGATGACTCCTAACAACATGAAGCAGTCACCACTAATGCCTTGGAAACCCAAAGAGGTGGGGACATAACACTAGGTATATCATAGTGCAAGGGGTTAAAAGCTAATGTCTTCTCCATTTAATACAGCTGCCATATGGCAAAGTTGTCAAAAGTTTCAAAGTCATTTGTTATCACTTTCTCCATTATGGTGGTAGGAAGTGCCATCCAGCCATGCTGAATTAAGATGACCTCTTAAGAGTTTTCAAGGCAAGAGAGGTTTAGAGGTGATTTGCCATTGCTTATCTCTGTGTTGCAACCCTTTATTTCCTTGGTGGCCTCCCATCGACTGCTTCTGCATTGGAGGCTTCACACCAGACTGCAGGCTGGAGTCTTAGACAGGGCAGGTTGCCCTGCCTCTTTCTGCTTCCACACAGGGGAGCATTTGGCCTGGTGTACCTTGTTCGCTCTGGATTTGTATTCCTATATGGGAGCCAGGGCAGCAAAGTTCCCAGTGCAAAAATGGTCATCAAAATATTAATCAGGGCCAACTCTGCTTAGCTTCTGAGATCTGATGAATTTGGTCTAGCTTGGCCATTAAGGGCAGAGCTCCATTGTGCCATCTTAAAAAAAAATCTAATTGAATCTACTTTTGCCGAGGTAGAAATGGATTCACAGAGACTTCTTTCAGAATTTTTAGCAATTCTCTTGCAGATTTTTCTAATATACCTTGGAGTTTGGGGGTTCAGGATCTTGTTTTGAGGAGGATTTACAAATTTTGGACATGTTAGGCATGACAGTTTCCATCCAATGAGGCCTAACCAGCACACATGCTAGCCAGTGGAATACTTGCAACAGTTCTGCCACAAGCATGCACTAGTGGTATCTCATTCTGATTAGCATTAATCATTCATTATTAAGGAACCAAACAAAAGATCAACAACCCCAGAATTCATTCTGAGTCACAATACATCTCCCAAGAGTTGACATATTTGCCATTCTGTTTATTTCTCTATGGATCTCCTCTTCAGAAATTCTGTCTTTTCTCACTAGTAACATTTAAGAGAAACTCTTAAGAATATACTCAGGATGCTCTCCTATTTCAGTGCTGGTGAAATTAACAGCCCTTTCCTGACCCAGCAGCCCCTTCTTCAGCTCTTGCACCTAATGGCAGGGCAGAGTAAATTAGTATGATGTCATAACATCTTACTGAAGAGCTCCTTTGGTTGGCTTTCCCTCTTGTTCTGTGGTTCAAAGAGCAAAGGATACAAATATCTTGGTGTAATCAAATGGACATAATTCAAGTACTGCAGAAGAGGCATAAAATGTTCACAATTTTGAGACACAGAAAATTAAGGAGTTTTATTTGTAACTCATTTATATGAAACCCAGTAACCACTGTATGATTTTCTAGTGTTACTTGCTTATTAATAAGGTTTTCTGTTTATTTTTTTAATGGCTAGAACAGTGGGTCTATACTCGAGTGTTTACCTCACATATGCATGAAGGCAAAATAAAAACAAAAGTTTGATCAACAAATACATGTTCACATTATCCAGGCTTCCAAGTGTAGTTGTTGTGTGCCAGTTAGCTGTGTTTGTGATAGTTGTGACTTTTTTCTAAATAGCATGTTTTTTGCTTAAATATTTTGTTTGCTTGGCTTTTTGTGTGCTCCTGGCTGCTTCATTTAGGACTTGCTTTTAAAAAACAGACACATTTTCTGTTCTTCCATTTGGCTCCTGTGTCTGTCTCTCATACCTATCCATCCAACTGTGTCTGTTTTATGCTTTCTTGTTTGAGATGTGTGATTTGTTTTGTGTTTTTTTTCCTCCCTATACAAATAAGGCTTTTCAAATAAGACATAATAAGCTTTCTAACTTATTCACGGCAAAACTATCAACATGCATGGTTCTACATTTGCATTGGAATTAACATGGCTTGTCTTTTACTAGGATGTCTTTCATGAGCTGATGTTCGCTTTCTTTAAACAATGCTTCCCATCAGTTTTCTGATGGCCTTAAACTCATACGGTTTTAACATTGCAGTTGATTCAGACACTCAAAATGCACAAAACTGGGCCATTTGTTTATGCATTTAGCATCCAGAGACTATGGACTACAGCTGCCTGCTCTGCCGTAACCATACGCAACATTTTCTCACCCCCTTCCCCAAGAATCACTGTATGAGAGTTTGCAAGGACAGCTCGCACTGACATTTCTCCTGTTGTTTCTCCCCCCCCCGCCCCCCACTTCAGATCCGCGTCGTGAAGGCATTCCGTAGCTCTCTCTATGAAGGTTTAGAAAAACCAGAATCTAGAACATCCATTCACAACTTTATGACTCATCCTGAATTTAGGATAGAAGATTCCCAGCCCCATATTCCTCTCATTGATGACACAGAACTAGAAGACCCTGCGCTCAAGCAAAACCCAAGTCCACCGTCTTCGCTGAACAAGAACAACAGTGCTATCGACAGTGGAATAAACCTTACAACTGACACAAGTAAATCAGCTACCTCTTCGAGTCCAGGAAGCCCGATTCATAGCCTGGAGACATCACTTTAGCTGAAAACGTCACTGCAAAAATATTATATAAATATTAATATATACATAGAAAATATGTATAAACAATGCTGGCTGAGAAGCTGTTTGAACTCCTATCTGCTTTGAAAAAAAGGAACGAAAACTAATCATTGATCATGGTGATTTGGGGGAAAGAATGAATGGCTGATTTATATATTCCTTTCTTGTGGCCCTGCAGAAAACAAAACAAAATGAAAACAATACCAATGCCCTCCTGCATGAATGTACTGTCCACTTCCAGCTCTCCCTTCTTTTTATTCCTTAAGCAGGAAATGCAAAGGACTTCTTTGAGGCTATTTATCCAATTCACTGGTCTGTGAGTTTTTTTATTTTAATGCTTGTGTGGCATGGACTCAGTTGTATAGATTAATTTAAATAACTTTTTGAAGTTGCAAAGCTTAACTTGCACAGTAGATTTGCACCAGTTGGACAGAGGAACCTAATAAGCATTTATGAGACTATATAGAGAGATATATACATATAAATATATACATGATTATAACTATACATGTGTATATATCCATTATATATATATATATATATATATATATATATATATATATATATATATATATATATATATATATATATATATATATATATTTCTTTGTTGGCATGTTGCCTTTTCTGCTCAAATTGCTCTATTTTAACTTATTTATGTCCTAAAAATAAAGAATGTAATTTGTTTACAGACCTGTAGATAATATCCTTAACTATTTGTAGGATTAAGACAGCACTTCCTGCCGAGATAATATACAAATTGCTCAATTCCATGAAAATTTCTGTAATATGGCACCCTGGATGTTTTATTACAACTGTGATCTGATTTTGCCTGTTAGGTTTTCGGGGTTTTTTTAAATGTAGATAATGCTAGCAGATAACAAAAGAAGCCAAAATATAACATACTGGATGTAGCATTGTGATCCCATAGAGAAGGCAATGAAACAGAATGGCTTCCTTTGTTTTAAATACAAATTTAAATGATCAGGTTTTTTGCTCTCTCTTTCTCTCTTTTTTAACAAATTGTTTGACCTTGTTTTGATGCAATACTCAATGACTAGGCCATTTCCTTATTTAAGTGTACTGCAATGGCTTCTTAAACATATATTTTTTAAAAAAATAAAGCTCAGTGAAGTTACTGAATATCAGCTCAAAAATAAGTTATATTTGGCTATGTATGAAGATGAAACTAGTATTGAAATACAGTGTGCTGATTCTTTTCTAATAGAATGTTAGGAATTTATTTCTTGCAATATATGGGCTGTTAGCATTTTGGATGAGAACCACTACGGTTTGTTGCTTTGACTTTTTTTTTTAAAGATATCATTTTCTGCACTATGTAGAACTGAATGAAACTTTACGAAATGTATACTGAAATGTGCTTTGTGTGATTATTTTTAAACCAAGCTTGTCTTCCTATAGTCACATTAGTATATATTAGACAAATTGCCTATTTTGCCTTTCCCCCCGATGTATTGTACTTTTGATAAGAAAAGCCATTGTGAACATCTGTAAATCTGTTGGATGAGTGCTTTTTTAAAAAAAAGAAAAATTTCAAGATGGTAACAGCCCTGGTAACTTAAAAGCATCTATAACTCTTAGGTCAACCACTTGAATGCTAAGCACTTTGTGGGTCACAGATTTTTTCATAAATGACTTTTGTATTTAATACAAGGTTTGCTTCAAGACTTTTCAGCTTACAATCTTTTCCATAAACTTGTACAGTACAAAAGGACATTTTGATTAATAGTATCAATGATGCCAGAAAATTTTGAGGTGGGGGAGTCTGGGTCCTTTTAATTAGCTCAAAAACTTCACTTGCTGTTCTATTATCTACTGTTTTAAAGTTGGTTAATAAGATGGAACAACTCTGCAGCCTGAAGAATTATTCCAAGCCAGAAACTCTTCCTACAAGATGAGATTCCTGGCCAAACTGCAATTTGAAATGACTAATGTTCATCATGACTATTCAACCAGGTAATGCTCTAGCCAGCTTGAATTGCCAGCTTCTGGACTTTTAAAAGATGCTTTAAGTGTCTTTTGGCTCCACATGGCTCACTCTGATCCAGACGTCTGGCTGAACAGTAAACCTTCCCAGGCTTGCACAATCCTCTGTTCTACAAACAGTGTTAGGCGTTTCTTAGCTCTGAAAGCTAGCATGAAAACCCCACTGAGCTGAGTTCAGCTTATTCGTAGAATGTTAGTAAGGGCCCACTTTGCATTGCAAATGACTAACTTTTGTGTAATACTGAGGTTCTATATTTTACTTGAGATTCCACATTTCAGGAAGAAGAAGAAAAAAAGCCTGTATACTGGGGAAGCATGTAGCTTTGGACTCAAGCAACTATAACATTCTTAGTACTGGAAGCTTTTTTTGTTTTTGACATCTTATTATGGATGGTTTGCTTTTTATTTATTTTTTCACAAAGACTTTTCTTGCTTTCATTTCATTTATGTGTGTGTGCAGTGCACATTGTAAGACAGTTTCTTAATGACCAGTAAGGAACATTTTGCAAACTTGAAAAAAACTGTTTAAAAGGAACAAACACTTTATTCTGTGTATATATAGAAAAAGAAAATGAAATAGTATATACACAAACTGTGATGCCTAGGAAACGTCGGCTTCTGTCAATAGAAACCGTGCATTATGTACATGATAAATGACTATTTTTTAAGAAAGAAAGAAATGACATATAATGACCTTTCAACTTCAGGTTGTTCATCATATTTCCTTTCTTTATTGCCTGGCCTCTCTATGACAGAAATAATGGATCAAAAAACCAAAATGATCTATATGTTGAGATTCACTGCAATTACATACAATGCTTGCTTCCTACGTGCTGTACCTAAAAGCATGAGGTTTGTGGGGAACAATATAGCAGTACATTTGGCAATCCATTCATTAGGGGTTATTATTCATCTGTTTTTATGAATTTTTTAAAATCTAGAAAATAATTGTAAATAAAGAACCTACTGTCTCTGTTCATTTAATACTATGCAAAAGGTTATGCTTTCTATTGTTCCTACAGTGTGATGCTGGAATGTTTGTGGTTTCAAAAACAAGAACACACAAAAGTAAAACATGTGATGTACATTATTTTATAGTTT
This sequence comes from Paroedura picta, assembly GCF_049243985.1. NCBI lineage: Eukaryota > Metazoa > Chordata > Lepidosauria > Squamata > Gekkonidae > Paroedura > Paroedura picta. The sequence continues at coordinate 53,312,690 of NC_135371.1, read as the reverse complement.
GAAACAAATGATACCGCTTTACTCTTGCTGCTTACTGTCTGATAAATACCTCCTGGCAGGAGCACAAGTGGAATTGAAAAAAAAATAAATTCACAAAGCAGCATGAACAAAATAAAAGCTTGAATATAACATCCTTCATTATTTCCATTTTCAGTCAATACAACACGCTATCCACTAGTATACTTGATAGAAGACAGTCATAAATATTGTTGGGAGTTGACACACTGAAGGTTTGGGGTCAATATTTTATTAAAAACTTTTCATATATTGATTATATTACAGTGGTGGTGCTCTGAGTTTGACACAGACTATCTCAAGAAAAAGATACTTGTGGGGAGGCATATGAGGGTTTGGGGGGGGGCGTATTTGGTTGAGTGTGGACAAGTGGATTTTCCAAGTGGTGACTAATCACAACATGTGTATCAGCTGAGGAAGGTCTTTGATTTAATTCATGTGAGACCACACGGATGACTAAACTTCATTGGGCTTGCCAAGGGGTGGGGGTTAGTATAAGTCAGAGGTGATAAAATGTATGGGGAAAGAGACATCTGTAAGCAGCCTCTGCTCAGTTATGAGAGGCCACTTATTTCGTTTTCCCTAAACTGGCACAATTTGCTCTTCCTCCCTTGATAAAATAGATGCAGTCTCTCATATTCTTTTTGAATGACTCTCATACTCCAGCCTAAGATGTCACTTCATTTTATCATGGATGGTGGATTTCTACGATTCTACTCCTAGCAGGTCTTGTTCCTACTCTCAGATCAAAATCCTCTTTGGATGTTGTAATTTTTTTGTACTCCTTTTGTTCTTTGGGAAACAAATATAGATTACAAAAGAAATTTCCAATTGTCATATAGCTCAAGGCATTGAGCCATTAAAGCTTTTGTTAGACAAAAGAAAGGGAGGGAGGAATTGTAATACACCTGATCACAAAACTTGAAGAAGGAATGTAGCAAAATTATCCATTCCATTTGGGAAGATAATACATGAAATAAATCTACATTGAACCATTAGGCACAGTGAAAGTTTTTTTTTCTGAGTGACAGAATTGATGGGAAAATCATTCTCATTAATAACTGCAATGAATTTGTATTCATACATCCACAGTAGCTGTAATACTGATATTGAGCTAACATGACAGTTATCTGTCCATTTTGATTTTACCTTTTTGGACTTAGCCCATCATAATTATTATAAATAAATACATAAATTCAAATTCTTAGCAGATAGTTGCATTTTCACTTTTCAAAATGTGAAATTATTATTGGGGGAAGGAGGTCAAATTGTATATTAAGTCACAATCCCTGTGGGAAACTAGACACAATAGCTAGAGTCTTTTAAGCCCTATGTTTTTCAGATATCCAAAGTAGCTTAACAGTCAAACTCTAAAAAAGGCATCTATTATTATTTAAATTCTTACTTTTACAGACCTTATTTGGTAATAGAATATATAGAATGAAAGTTGCTGAAAATCTACATGGTGTATTTTAATCCAGTTATTCCCACCCAGCAACCGTGCCAGTCTATAAGACCTTTCAGAGAATTTTTCCACAAATAAAATTTGCTTTCTGGAGGTCCTTACTAATTAGTTATGACAATGTCTTTGGAGAACAAATCCAGTTGCAAATGAAGGAACCAACCTATAATAAAATTAAAAAATATATATGTATATATGAAGATGATGTATATTGAATCAGACTCTTCATCTCATCAGAGTAAGTATTGTTTATTTGGGTTGACAGCAGCTCTTCAGGATCTCAGGTGTTTATCCTCACCTATTAACTGAATCCTTGTATATAAATGCTGGGGATTGCACCTGGAAGTTTCTTAATGCCAAGCAGATGCTCTGTCACTAAGCCACAGCCCCTGCTTGGGGCTGTGGCTTAGTGGTAGAACATTTTGTCATTCATTTCTGTATTGGTTAATAAGAATTATCTCCTGCTACTTTCTATTTTAGAGTGTGAACAGGTCTGAAGAAAGGTGTTCAGCTTACAAAAGGAGAACATACTTATATCTTTTCGCTGTAACAGTTAAGTTCATTGAAATCAGCATAATCCCTTTCAGAAGTCTAGTACTTATTTTGTCCCTTTTCAAGAATGAAGCTAGAAAGCCAGTTTGGTGTAGTGGTTAGGAGCGCAGACTTCTAATCTGGTGAGCTGGGTTTGATTCCCTGCTCACCCACATGCAGCCAGCTGGGTGACCTTGGGATCACAACAGCACTGATAAAGCTGTTCTGACTGAGCAGTAATATCAGGGCTCTCTCAGCCTCACCCACCTCACAGGGTGTCTGTTGTGGGGAGAGGGAAGAGAAGGCAATTGTAACTCACTTTGAGACTCCTGGTAGAGAAAAGTAGAATATAAGAACCAACTCTTCTTATTTCATAAATATTGCTATTCATTTAGAAAATGTGCCACCTCTCTGGAAAATATGCACAAGCTGGTTTAAAAAGTAAAATATAAAATCATAGACCAGCACAAATATACTTAAAATTAAGAAATTATTGAAAGCCTAGAAAGAATAGCCATGCAGTATTGAAATGAAGCAATTACTCTGTCATTTGGTATTCAGTTGATATTTATTGTTTTACCAATATAATTTATCTTCTGTTTTAATTCTGTTAATTTCATTCAAATTGTCAAATGCTTTATTAAAAACATACTTGGCAATACCTGAAAATGAAAAATTGATTTCTGATTTGCAAAAGCAAATCATTATACTTAAACCCAAGTTCACATACACATATGCAAACATCCAGATAGAAAACAATGCCCAATCCTACACTTGAAATCCCATGAAAAATTTAAATCATATTCCAAGTTTCAGAAATTGATTTTGATAAAATGTGTTTTGGAAGAGTAGTAAAAGGCATCCCTGTTGTGCTCATGCAACACACAGAATTATTTGCAGGAAGTCCCTATGGCTGTGAAGATTTCAGTTGTTTAGACATAGCTGACATAATTGTATTCTGAATTGGAACACAGACTTAGGTATTTAACTTTGCCTTAAAAGGTAAAGGTACAGGTATCCCCTGTGCAAGCACCGAGTCATGTCTGACCCTTGGGGTGACGTCCTCTAGCGTTTTCATGGCAGACTCAATACGGGGTGGTTTGCCAGTGCCTTCCCCACTTTGCCTTACCATTCTTTTATCAGAAATTATATTATGTTCATGATCACTTGAAAGCCAGCAGCTGATTGAGTTCAGGGCTGATGAAAATGTCTCCATCACTTGTTGACCAAGGTTAGTACACATAATTTCTGCCATTTTCTTGACTCCTGTTTCCTGGTTTCTCTGGCCTTCTTGAGCTGTGTGGAACTTTAAGATAATGAAGTATATTATTTCTTTGTCTTTTTGCAGTTTGTCACAGCTTGAACAGGTGTCAAGTACAGGATTCTGGGACTTGAACACTCATCTTTTCCCAGGTAATTAGGCTTAATAATGACCATCTGAAAGTATGTCATTGGGAGATTACCACTTTGAAAGCTTGGGTGTCCTAAAAGCGTTTTTGTAACTTCTCCATTTATTTCTGTGGAGCTTTCTACATTGTGTCTTTTGCTCTTGGATACTTCCAGAAAATTTGTTAAGAAACTTGGGTATTCCTTCTTTTCCAAGCAGGTTCTGAGCATGACAGATTTGGATATTTGCACTCCACATTGTAGTAGTGGGTCAGCACATGTGTTTTATCACACTAGAGAAACACAAATATGCATAATATTAATGGTTGCACTGCAACTTCTATTTTGTTATCGTGCTTTGATTCAAAAGCATACATATAATATGGGGAGGAAACAGAAGCTGGATTTCTAAGCACATGAATATGAACCATCTCAGAAACTGCCAGCTTATATACTCAAAAATTAATGTTTTTCTCCTTACCATTGCATATTGGGCTTTGCTGATAATTTAATGATTACAGTGTAATTTTGGATTATGCCGCTAGATGAGGAACTAAAACTGGATAAGCATATAGTCGTAATCCTAAACTATAGACCTCTATGTCTTTTGACCTCAAAGATACTAGAAGTATGTAACTATTTAGGAATGCATAATGAATATGGATGGGAACTTAAACATTACTGTAAAAATAGTGACAGACATTTGCAACCTAATTTGATTTTTGATATCCATGTGATACCTGTTTCTTACTTTCCCCTTACCTTGCACAGAACTTTGCTTATTTGAGTGACTATTTGCCTTTTTTCCCAGTAGAAAATAAATGTGATAGAATAAGGAAGATCTAGAATAGTCTGTAGCAATATCCACTTAGGAAATTATACCTAGAAGATTAATAATGGTATCCTCAATGCTGGATGATTTCCCCTAAGGAAAAGAATTGTAGTAGGGAATAGCAACCATTCAGCATGGAATTAAACATGTTGAGCATTTTGTTGGTTATGATGTTTTGTTACAATGGAGACCAGTCATTTTAACTGTTCTCCAAATAATTGATTGTCCAGTGGAAAGGAAATACCGCAGGATCAAATACTTAATTTCAGTTCTCTTAGATACATGGGGTTCGTGTGATAATATGCTGAAATACAATCTAATTTCAAATCTAATAAATTTTGAGTGATTCAAACTCATTTAATAAAATTGTAGCCCTTTATAACCCCAAATTGTTTCATGGTTTTTCTTGTTTTTGTCTGGTCATGTCAAGTCCTAATATTGTGAATCTCTGGATCAGGACTATCGCTGTAAGTCAGTCTGATTGATTTCAGAAGCATATTACCTTAGAACATATATTGGAGTTTTTCTTCTAACTATGCAATCAATTATCCACATTTTGGACATTTGAAAACCTGGAGTACTGTGTGCGGTTCTGGAGGCCTCACTTCAAGAAGGATGTAGATAAAATTGAAAGGGTACAGAGGAGAGCGACGAGGATGATCTGGGGCCAAGGGACCAAGCCCTATGAAGATAGGTTGAGGGACTTGGGAATGTTCAGCCTGGAGAAAAGGAGGTTGAGAGGGGACATGATAGCCCTCTTTAAGTACTTGAAAGGTTGTCACTTGGAGGAGGGCAGGATGCTGTTTCTGTTGGCTGCAGAGGAAAGGATGCGCAGTAATGGTTTTAAACTACAAGTACAACGATCAGGAAAAACATTTTCACAGTCAGAGTAGTTCAGCAGTGGAATAGGCTGCCTAAGGAGGTGGTGAGCTCCCCCTCACTGGCAGTCTTCAAGCAAAGGCTGGATACACACTTTTCTTGGATGCTTTAGGATGCATTGGGCTGATCCTGTGTTGAGCAGGGGGTTGGACTAGATGGCCTGTATGGCCCCTTCCAACTCTATGATAACGTGATTCTGTGATTTTGAGAACTCTCTACTAGGCAGAGGAAGGGCTCACTAAGAAAAAAGATCAGCAGTCTGGGAATTCTATGCACAGAATATTATGCTTTGTGTTACCCAAACTGGATCTGGAGAAGGGGAAACAGTTCCGCAGGGCCTGCAAAAAGGAGCTCTTCCACCAGGCATTTGGTTGAGACCAGACGTAACCAACGGTGACTGAAAGACCCCTGCTCCCCCCCTGCCCACCCTCAGAATTCCACCAACATGCTCTGGACCTGTTTGTATTGTTGCATTGTTGTATTGTCTTAAACTGTTACATTGTTATACGGTTACAACCATTAGTTATTAAAGTTATTCACATGTTTATAGATTGTTTTATGTATTGTTGCTTGTCCTTATGTAAACCGCCCTGAGCCCCGAGGAGGGCGGTAAATAAATAAATAAATAAATAAATAAATAAGTAAGTAAATAAATAAATAAATAAATAAATAAGCAAGCTTTAAAAAGGATTCCAGAAAGGAATAATATGGGACCTTGGCCTATATATACTGGGGAGGGGGATCACAATAATGGTGCCCTAAAATAAAAATACTGAGAAAGAAAGTGAGAGAGAATGAGTAAAAGAAATAAAAATAAGTAAAGAACCTACACTGGGCACATAAGAACTAATTTCCTCAATACCCACACATGCACACATCAATAGCATTCTCATAAAAGATTGGAGAGAGGAAATGGGAATTTTTTTCAGGGAATGGACATATGAACTGAAATCCTGGGCTTGTGTTCTGGAGAGGTCCAAGGGCAAACACAGCTGAGGTCCAAAGAGCAGAGCAAGGAGCCATCCTGCACAGGAGAAAAAGCTTCTGAGGAGACAAAGCCTGCACAGTGCAGCAGGAATTCTCAGCAAGAAACCAGTGTTCTGATAGCAGAGTTCTGGATCAGGGATTTGAGGAGCATGGGATCCTTCTTTTATGGACAGATCCCCAAGGTAGGTGGGATTTCTGCAATCCTAGATCAAGATAAAAGATCTGAATCTCACTGGCTGTTGTAAAGTTGACGGCTGTCAAACTTTGGTGGGAAAAAGTGGGGAAACTACCTTGATTAGGTTATTGTCAGCTGAATCTTCATGGGCATAAAGAGTAACACGATTAATATACTTTAATTAGGTTGAAATGAGCCAAATCTACACTGATACAAAGTGTGGGTAAGTCAAAATAGATCCTGAAACAGGATGGAATGTAAATTAATAATATGTGTGCACTTCTTGTTTGAGTAACAGAAGGAAAAAGTAGAAGTGGACATTGGTTAGTGCACCAGCAATTTCCTTGGGCTGGGAAGACACCTCTACTGATATAAGTTCTTTGTGAGCTGGGGGAGACTAATCAGTTTGGGATGCCAGCACACTCTTCATCTCCTGTCACTGGGAACTCCCAAAGTCATGACAGAACCCAGGTGCTTTTATGAGATGGGTTTTTGTCTCTAGTTGCCTGAATTAAGACTCTCCACTGCATCCCTGTGAACTCTTTTTTCTTTCGGATAACTAATTTTTATAGCTTTTTTAATGAGTTAGCAAGCTGTCCCGGACTTCCTGACTTGGGTTCCCTAGAGCTTTAACAAAGTTTGTATAAGCCTTAGTAAGGTTTTTTTTTTTTTTTTGCAGTCATACATTCACTATCGAACCAAGGTTTAGAGATCTTGGAGCCCTTTTTTTGCTATCCCTTTCCTGAGCTGGTTTAAACAAAATGGACCCCAACTTTAAGATGAGATCTTCAAGGTCTGTTACTGGATCGTGACTTTCTGCAGGATTGGCACAGGCCGATCTAAACAGCTGCAGATCATAGTTTTCCAGAACTTCCTTTACCGAAGACTGTAGATGAGGGGACCACTTCACTCTACACCTTGTCCTAGAGAACACGTCGAGTTCTATTGGCCACCGTGTTTCTAGGTGAGGTGGTGTTGAGGGGCTAGAAATCTGCAGAAAAAAAGGGAAATGATCACCTTCTAAATAGGGAAGAATTTGAAAGTTCTTAACTTGTACTAATAGGGATGAGCAGACTAGCAGATATAATCTATGGTGCTACATCTGGAGCCTGCCACGTACGTATAGGCCCCTGGATAGTCAGCTTGTACCGAGCCATTGAGTATGTATAGATTTTGTTTTAAAGCAAAACTCATAAGGCAAGACCCTGCAAAATTCGAATGTTGATCCCTAGAAATTCTTGATAGGGGAAAACAGACTAATGCATCTTCGGGATCTTCAAGCAACACTGGAAACTTTTTTCCAAGAGAAGGATCATCAGGTCCTAAGCGTGCATTTAAGTCTCCTGCCAGCACTATTCTAGCCATGGGATGCTCCAATAACAAATAGGATATGTAACGCTCTAGTTTGACCCAGACCTCCTTCACTTCTTTCTTCTTCCTCCCCGGGGGCAAGTAAACATTTATAAAAAGAATAGACCCTCTCTCCCAACCAAGATGAACTGCCATCGCAAAAGGCTTGAGCGGCGCAACTTCTGTGCATTTAACATTTAATTGTGTTGAAATTAAAATACCTAACCCTCCCTTCAATCTACCTGGCCCTAAGCCAGGCAGAGCTGCTAATTCGAAGGCCTGATAACCATTCAGGATTAGGGGCACATCAGTCCAGGTCTCCTGTAAGGCAATAATGTCATACTTTCTCCTAAAAAAAGGAATACTCGAGCCCTCAGCAAGGCAACGGAACCACCCTGCAACATTCCATGATAAGATGTCTAAGGTGTTGTTTGTAGTTTTGGTATGTTTTCTCTCAACTAGTCATGCAGAGAAGGCTGTTTCTGGTGGGGGAAGGTTCACTACTGACTCAATTCCATTGTTCTCGCCATCATCTGTATTTTTGGGGTCTTCCACCTGTGCTGTGATCCCCTCTGAGATCGCCAAGGTAATATGTGGTCCAATGCAATCTGAAGTGTGATAAGTGGTGGAGATTAGAGACATATCTGTCGGCGGTTTCAATTCCTCTGCCCTCATGTGATGTTTTTTAAATAGAGGACAAGTGGGAGCTCTAGCTGTACCATTTGAGGGGCCTTGCATTTCTCCTGATTTTGAAACCTCATAATCCATAATTGAAACCTCATAATCCATACTTCCCATCTCTAATAATTCCTGGGCCAGAGATTTGGCATTGAGTTGATTTTGGAGCTTTTGGCTGGGAAATATGTTATGGAGGACCCGTGAGTCCAGTTCGTAATCATCCCATTGCTAATCATCCCATCATCATTGCTGTGGTGAAGTTAGGGGTTCCATAGTTTTCACTTCTTGAATTTTTATTTCACAGTCTTTTCCTTCCATTCTCATCTTGTTTGCCCCTGCCTTCACCTCTCCAAGATGTTGGGCTATCTCTGGTTTCTTCAAACTCACATTCATTAGTGAGCAGGAGGTTGATTCCAAGGGGGGCATTGAACTAAAATAAATTGATCTTTCTCCCTTGGAAGCATAGGAGGAGTCTGGATTTATTAGGTTCTCTCCATGATTAACATTGTTTGTTTCTGGGATCTGAATAGGGGATGTATTTAGGTTTCTGGAGCATTTCCTTGAGTTTAAAGTTGAAATCCACTGGTTAGTTGTTAAGCATTGTCTAATCACCTTCTGTTCCTGCCCCTGTTACTGCCCCTTTCTTGTTGTAATTGCTACTTCCAGGTAGCATTTTATGAACAGTTGACACCTTCTCTCTTTTTCCTTGTGCCGCTGGCCCTTTAATTATACCTCTTGGCTTAGTTCGGGGGGTTCTTAGCTTGCAGAGAGGAGGACATTCACTATCCACGAAGACTCTAGTGAGGAAGATATGAAAGTTCCTTAAATACCTTTGTCGACTCAGGAGTAGAGAGGAAAGACTGTCAGAGGCAAAGGTGATGATTACTCTCTTAAGTAAAGGCTTGCTTGGTAACCATTGCATATTCTCAATCCCCAAACCAGCATGATTTTTATGCAAAATCTGAGAGCCTTTACGCACGGGGATCTTTGTTGCAAATTGTTTGCGGAATGAAAAATCGCCATTTAAAATAGTGGAATTCGTCGTTATGCATACCTGCCTTTGTAGTGGAATCAGTTGCGTTTTTTAGCGTTTCCCACAGGCTTCCGGTCTCGGCAGAAATCGCTAGAAAGGAAGCGCTATTGCCAAGCTCGTCCCGCCCCTTGCCGTCAAGCAGCCAATGGGCAGCCATTAGCATGCTCCCAAACAGCCCCTTTCCCTTTAAGAAAGGTTTAAAAAAAAAAAAAACAGACCCATAGCAACGAATCTAGGTAGATTCGTTGCAACGGAGAGACCCATCCAGCTGCCTAATGTGAGCTGTCGTTTGATTGTATGATCGTTGGCACGCTGCCTCGAGTGATAAAAAAAAAATCCCCCCCCCTCTCACGGGCCCGATTTTCGGCTGAATTAATGTGTAAAAAATAAAGGGACTTTATTTCAGCAAACGGGCTTTTATGTGGTTTGTGCTTAGTGACTAAAGGTGAAGGACTGAAGCCAGGGAAGCCTCTAAACAGAAAGAGGCTCGCTGGTGCGTTTATCCCCGCTCGCTCGGAGAAAAAAAAATGGCGATCGCTTTGCCGGAAGTTTGGAGGACAGGCTCAGGAGGAGGGACTTTGAAGAACCCGCAACAATGGTAACGCACAGGTCTTTAGCGCTAGTGTTGCAGATTGGTTGCAGGAGTGTATCGCTATCCGGAGGGTGAATCCACTTTTCTGGATTCCCCTAAAAGCGCTACAACGAAGCGCTTTTTGCTGATTGGTTTCAGGAGTGTTGCAGATTGTCTGCGACGTCGTGCGTTAAGGCAAATTAGTAGCGTTTTCAATTAGCAACCATTGTGCTATTTTGAAGCCGTGCGAAATGGCCCTGACTTAGGGAGCGTGCCACTTCTTCTCTGCAGCCCCATCTGCCTACATTTGCTTTTAAATTGCCAATAAGTAGTGCTATCATTCGAGGCTGAGGACGCCGAGTGTTTTTACTAGATGTTGGGTAAGGCATAGCTGGAAGTTGTTTGGAGTCAGAGGAGTGTTTTCCCATGATGGCATTTTCTTTTAAAGTTCTTGGAGCTTTATCAGGAGTTGCTTCTTCACTGTTGCCCCTAGCCTCGGCCGTCTTGCACAGTTTTTTGGGAGAGTATCTTACTAGTAACAGAGTTCAATGATGATTTTATCTTTTCCAAATTTAAATTTATTTGGTCTAATTTCATATAAAATTTATCACTGTCTCTGTGACCACAGCAGTTTGCTTAGCTAACAAATCCCAGCTACTTGAATTATTTCTCTTGTTATTGAATTCTGAGCTTTCAGGAATTCCTCCACAGGACCCTCTTGGCGTTGTAGAAGCTGGCTGCCTTCTATCATCGCCCTCTCTATGCCGAACCCCTTCTGTTTCATTTCCTTGTTCCGAGCTCAGTACTGAGTATCTACTGGATGTGGGGAACAAACATAAAAAGTCTTCAGAGTCCTTGTTTTTCAAATAAAAATCCATTTTCAGCTGTTTCCCTGACTTGGTCTCCTCTGATGGAGAGCGTTGGCGTTTCTTGCCTCCCATTGCCGATATAATCGTCTTATCCCTTTGCACTCCCTTCTTGGCTCAAGAAATTGAAAATATTTACAAAATTCCACCCTGTGCCAGCTATAAACAGATATTATGCTGAGCTCTGTCTGTGGAATAGAATAAGTAGAATAAAAAGATAAATTCAGCTTATCTTAAGATGCTTGCCGGAAGAAGCAACATGCTGCCGCCATCTTCGCAAGATGCTTCTAAATGCCAGTTGCTGGAAGGGAATTTTTGACTCTGTGAGCCTTCCAGAGCATATTGGTGGTCAATGAGAAGGGTGTAATAAGAGCACAACACTTTGGGCTATGACCCCTTTCATGGGGGACATAGAAGGACTGGCAAAGACTAGAGACATGAAATGATTGTATGCACCTTGTTAATCTTACCTGTGGCATCCACACTTCACTCTTAGTATTATAAAGGATCCTCTTATTCTAAATTACTTGATATCACCTGCTGGGAGACCACCTGCTGTCTGGTGGTACAAAAGCTCTCTCCCAGAATGCTTTGTTGACCTGGGTATACAGGGCACAGTCTTGACATTGCTACAGTCCTTCCTCCAAGGTTGGGGACAGAGGCCTCCCCCTTCCTTAGTGCCCTGTAGTTCCTACACTTACCCTTTCCTTGAAGACCAAAAGGTTATTTTGGCTCCTTTGAACTGTGCCTGGGTCGAGTTCCCAAGGGAGGGGGGAAGATCCTGTAATTTTAAACACAGCTAGCTTTTCTACACATACAATACTGATCTATCACAGAGAGATGACATACAGTAGTTGCATATATGAGTTGCATATATTAGCACATGCAAGTCATTTAACCCCTGTGATGTGTAGGCACATGGATAGTGAGGTCTCCCACCCTTTCCTCCCTCATAGAGCTCTCTGAAGACATGCAATTCTTTCCAACCCAAGAATAAATTTCCCTGGGATCAAGGGGCTTGCAGTTGCTAATCTAGCAGCCTTTTCCAACCTTTTGACCATTGAGGTGCACCTGAAATATTTTTCAGACTTCGAGGTACCACAGGAGTGATGTCAGCTGGCCATGTCCCCTGTCACTTCCCATATACAAATACAATTTTAAAATAAAATAAAATATGCATATAAATTTAAGAAATAAATAAAATACACATAAAACCCAGTCTCCATTGTCTCACCCACCACATTTCGCCTGCAATGCTCCATGTGCAAATAAAAAAAACCATTAACATTAAAATTAACATTAACATTAAAATATGCCTCCCTCCACTAAAGACAGCCCTGACACCCAACAGAAGACCCATCAGATCAACTTGCTCCAGCCACAGGGGAAGAAGCGGCAGTGCTGCCGCAGGGGCTGCCAGTTCTGTATAGCCACCATCTTGGAATCCCCCATGCCATGATACATCTGAGTGGCTCTTGTGGTACACTGGTAGGGAAACCTTGTAATAGATGCACAGGCCAGGTGAATACAGTGGAGGGGATGGGAAGAAGAAAGCTCCTTTCTTTACCTTCTGTAAGAAGAGTTTCAGTCATGCAAGAAGCAGAAAGGCTGATCTTGTTCCTTTCTTCCTTACCACTTCAGCAGCCCAAGCCATGCAGCAATTAACACAGGTAAATCCTTTCCAGGAATAAATTTCCCCAGAGCTTGAAAAGTTAGAAGAGGAGGATAGAAATGCTATTGGATGAAGTAGATCAAGCTTTCTTAACCAGGCCTGAAGGCCCTGGAAGGATTTCCTGAATGGTTGGGAGTTCATTAGTTAAATATATAGTTTTAAAGGGAAGGTTAGATGAGTCACAAATTGGGATCAAGATTGCAGGGAGAAATATCAACAACCTCAGATATGCAGATGATACCAATCTAATGTCAGAAAGCGAAGAGGAACTAAAGAGCCTCTTGATGCGGGTGAAGGAGGAGAGTGCAAAAGTTGGTTTGAAACTCAACATAAGGAAAACGAAGATCATAGCATCTGGCCCTCTCAATTCCTGGCAAATAGATGGGGAAGAAATGGAGATAGTGACAGATTTTATTTTCCTGGGTTCCAAGATCCCAGGATCCCAAGATCACTGCAGATGGGGACTGCAGCAAAGAAATTAAAAGACGCTTGCTCCTAGGGAGGAAAGCTATGGCAAATCTAGACAGCATCCTAAAAAGCAGAGACATCATCCTGCCAACAAAAGTGTGTCTAGTCAAGGCTATGGTATTCCCAGTTGCATTATATGGCAGTGAAAGTTGGACCATAAGGAAGGCCGAGGGTCAAAGAATTGAGGCTTTTGAACTCTGGTGCTGGAGAAGACTCTTGCGAGTCCCTTGGACTGCAAGGCGAACAAACCGGTCAGTCCTAGAGATCAGCTGCTCCTTAGAAGGCCAGATCCTGAAGATGAAACTCAAATACTTTGGCCACCTCATGAGAGGAAAGGACTCCCTGGAGAAGGGCCTAATGCTGGGAGCAATTGAGGGCAAAAGAAGAAGGGGACAACAGAGAATGTGATGGCTGGATGGAGTCACTGAAGCAGTCGGTACAAACTTAAATGTATTCCAGGGAATGCTAGAGGACAGGAAGGCCTGGAGTATCATTGTCCATGGGGTCGCGATGGGTTGGACTCGACTTCACACCTAACAACAACAACAACAACAATATAGTTTTTAAAATTGTTAAATATTTATCAGGTTATAAGCCCATATGCTCATATTGATTCATCCGCCCTACACAAAATGGTTAATGATGGTCCTGGACGGGGTGGGGAGGGGAAGGGTCCTGGGAGGGCATGTACACAGTTATGCTTCCAAACCATATTCTGCACAATCATACCATTTCGGGAGGTTCTTGAGGCCTGATGAATGTTTCAGGGATTTCTTAATGGGGAAAAAATAAGAAAGGCTGGATTAGTTTGACTACTGAGTTTACCTGTTTAGTTGAAAACAGCTTTTGGAACTTTGTAAAAAAAATGTTATATATCAGCACAATCCTAAACAGAATTATGCCTTTCAGGCCTACTCATTTCAGTGGACATAAAAGGGTATATGTAATGCTCCTGCAGAAGGATGCAATGATTGTTTAATTTAGTAGTTTAATTTTGTTTAGTAGTTTAATTTAGTAGTTTAATTTTGTGAGTTGTTAATGTCTTGAGCCTACTGCTGGTTTTATAATGTGTGTTTTTAACATAGAAATAGTCTTTTTGAAAGAAACAAACATGCAATAATATAAACACACACCTACTAGTATGTTTTTAATTTTGGTGTTTAAGAGCAAGCTTGGTGGAATGGTTAAGATTCTTTCAGGTAACTGAAGAGCCAGTTGCTGTATATTTATTCTCCTTTATTTCCATCTTTTAAATATTATCACCTTTTTTTTCCTAGTTATTTTCCTGCAGATTATGGTGGGTGGAATGTGATGACTGTCATTTTGTGTTTGTGTCAAAAACAGATCATGTCCTTTTAAGAAGGTCTGGTAGATTAAAAGTTTGATCTAGCAGCTCTACAGTACAGTGTGCATGAGGTTCCTCTTTCAGTGCTTGAATTAACCACATAGTGGCACCCTAGACCATCAAACATGATCTGCTCAAGTAATGCCTTCTTGTTTTAAGAGGCTCTTCAATTTCCTAACCAATACAGGGTTTTTTGACAATAGACTTGACAGGAGCATCACAGTGTATCGGTAGAATACTGAGTAGTCTATGCAGTGACTTGCTCAGCCTGTTCTGTGATGCTTCAGTAAAGTTTGTAAAGTCAATGTGCCATCTTCCCAGATTCTTATTACAGTTTCTCTTTTTCGTGGTATTTTTATAACTGAAAAAGGTCCAATTGTGGTATGAGAGAAGCTCAAAGGTAAGTCAGACTGCATGGAGCTAAACAGCCTGTTTGCTGTTCCAGTTCAGCAGTTTGTAGTATCATTCTGAAGCTGCACAAAAAGAAACCCAAAATTGCACACTGGAAACCTCTGTGAGGTGCCTACTCAATGTGACGACAGTATTGTACGAACTACTTCTTAAGCATTCATCAAACAGGTTTGTTGTTAACATTTAAAAGACATTATACACACAAAAATCTGTACAATACCAAAATGACTGAGGCAAGGACTTCAAAACCTTCTGCAGCTTCAGGTCCATCTGTTCAATGAAGACAAAGCAAGTCTATGTCTTATGAGCTCTTTGGTCACGGATTCACTACTCCCCTCAGTCAGAATATGTGAATATCTTTGCACCTTTTGAACTAACCATGGTGAAAAAAAATCACATGGCTAAATTTTCAGCTTGCCAGACTTTTGGTTTTTGTTTTTTGCTTTTTGTTTGCCAACACTGAGGGGGTTTCCGCACCGGGATCAATGTTGCAAATTGTTTGCAGAACGAAAAATCGCCATTTTAAATAGTGGAATTTGTCGTTATGCATACCTGCCTTTGTAGTGGAATCCAGTTGTGTTTCTATCGTTTCCCACAGAGTTCCGGTCTCTGCAAAAATCGCTAGCCAGGAAGCGCTATTGCCGAGCTGTGTCCCGCCCCTGGCCGTCAAGCAGCCAATGAGCAGCCATTATCATGCTCCCAAACAGCCTGTTTCCCTTTAAGGAAGGTTTAAAAAAAAAAAACACCCGTTGCAACAAATATGCGTTGATTCGTTGCAACGGAGAGACCCATCCAGCTAGCAGGTGGTGTTTGAGCTGCCGTTTCATCGTTGCCACGCTCCCCCCGAGTGAAAAAAAATCCCCCCCCCTCACGGGTGCAATTTTCGGCCAAAAACAGTGTGAAAAATAAAGGGAAAATAAACCAGCAAACGGGCCTCTGTGTTGCTTGTGCTTGGTGACTTTAAACAGAGGAACTGCAGCCGGGGAAGCCTCACTGGGTAAACGAAGGCTTGTCGGTGCGTTGATCTCCGTTCGCTCGGAGAAAAAAAAATGGCGATCGCTTCGCCAGAAGATCAGAGGAGAGAGCTAGGGGGCGGGACTTTGCAGAAACTGCAACAATGGTAACGCACAGAACTTTCCCGCTAGTGTTGCAGATTGGTTGCAGGAGTGTAGCGCTTTCCGGAGGGTGAATCCACTTTTTGGGATTTCCCTGAAAGCGCTACAACGAAGCGCTTTTTGCGGATCGGTTTCAGGAGTGTTGCAGATTGTCAACGACGTGCATAACGGCAAAACTGTAGCGATTTCAATTAGTAACCATTGTGCTATTTTGGACGAATGCGGAACGGCCCTGATACTTTCTTAGCAGGAACCTAAAACATTGTAAATACCTAGACACATACATTCTCCCCACAAAAATCCTTGTGGGGCACTCCTTGTGGTCAGTTCCTGACAGATGTCATCTGAAATGGACTAACATTTGAGGAACCATGATAGGCTAACCTCCACTAAAACAGGAGGGACTGAGACTTCTTTCCATCTCCTATGAATAGTTTATTTGTAGAGACTTTGTTAAACTGCATTCTAACAGGGGCTCAGTTAGTATAGTTTTAAATGACTTCCAAGCTTTCTCTAAGGATTTGACGCTTCTGATTTTCTGTTTCAGTTTCCTTCTAACTAGTCTATTTATTTTTGTAAAGATCCACTGAAGTAAAATATACTTATTTTAGATGTTGGGAGCAATTTTCCATCAGGCCCATAGCCATGGCGGTACATAAAGGGGCGGGGCCCACCAATAATTTCTCATGCCCCTCCAATCATCACTATGGAGGCGCTGGTCAGAGTAGCCCAGCTGGCATTTTACCATCTAAGCCAGCAAGGCTACTAGTGCCCTATCGGATCCCAGAACACGTAGCCACAGTCATCTCGAGGCTAGACTTCTGTAAGTCACTCAACACTGGCTTGCCCTTGTCCCTAACCTAGAAATTGCAGCGGTGCAGAATATAGCTGCTAGCATCCTCACTAGAACACCCATATTCAGCCAGCACCCAGGCAGCTGCATTGGTTGCCAGTTGAATTCCAAATCCAGTTCAAGGTTCTGGTTCTGACTTTCAAGGCCATTTGTTGTCTGGACCCAGCATATCTGATGGACTGCCTAACTCCTTAAGCCCCCCCAGAGCTCTGCAAGTTCTAGTAAGTTGGTGATCCCTAGCCTGCCTGAAGTGTATCTGGCCTCGACCAGAACGGGACCTTTTTGGTACTACCCCCTGCCTGGTCTAATAAGTTTCCAGAAGAGCTAAGGGCCCTGATGGAACTCACTCAGTTCTGCAGGGCCTGCAAGATGGAGCTCTTCTGCCAGGCTTTTGGTTGTGGTCAGGGCAAGGAAAAATCTTGAGCCTTTCCTCTATGTACTAGCTCTAAGAAATATAGCTGGAGTGGGGGTGGGGATGGGATTGGATTGTTTTTAGTTGATTTTAGACTGTTGTATTTTTAATGTATTCATGTTGTTAACCACCAGTAGATGACTGGTCCAGGAGCAGCGGTCTACAAATGTGATTAATAAATAAAATAAAATAAAAAATACAAAGGGTAACAGTGTCCCATTTGATTTTCTCCTAAATGTTTCTGATACTCAACCATATATTGAATTGTCATTTAGTACCCAGACCTCCTTTGTCACTCTCAGCATTTCCATCATCATCCCTATGAGATGAGTCCCAAACCACAGCTCCTATGAGGTAAAATGGAGAAGAGAATGACATAAGCTGCTTTCGGTCTCCTCTGAGGAGAGATATAGGATATAACTGAAGAATGTGTGTAATAAATGCTGAGCCAGAAAGAACATTCTCATGTCAATTTTTATATCTTCATCACATGTCCCAGTATAGCCTCCTGTATAGCAGGAAGTATATCAGGATATGAGGAAGTTATATATCCTTTCCATTTAAAAGCAAACCTATGGTGATCCCTTTGGATATCTCAATCAGTAAGGTATTCCAATCTGTTCCCTCACATTTTCTTCTGCTAAATGTTGTGTAATTATTTTGAGAACCCCAGGATGGGTACACATGTCTATATACCAACCTACTGCATGCTGAAGGTGACCCAATTTCAGTATTTTCCCTAAAACTAAAATAACCCTGAAAGTTAAGCCATCTTCAAGGTAACAACCATCATGGTAATTTTTTGTGACAGCTAAGCCTTTTCAATCTTCTCTTTGAACATTATGTTTCATTTTCTGTCTTAAAAATTTATCATCAGTGCAGTAATATCCTTACCTTTTACCAAGTGAAGGTATGACCTCTTTAGCTGAGGCAAGAAAATAGGGTTTGGTGTTTTTATAGTACCCAGTGTGGTGATCCTCCTATATTTATAGAAGTGGCTTACCCCCCCTCTCCAAAATTTGCACCCAGTTTCCACCCAGTTCTGTTCTTACACTCTTAACTACACTGCACTACTGACACTACACACAGCATGGCCTTTAGAGACTTATATCCTTATCCATGGTTACTCTATATATTTGTGAAACAGCCTGGGGGGTGGAACGTGTCTGGCTGTCCGAGTTGAAATAGGGCCAATCAGGGTGCAGCCAGCAAAGCATTGCTGGCTGCACCCTGATTGGCCCTGCCCCTACAGCTCCCACCCTCCCTCCCTGGATGCTAGCCTCTCAGATGCACCAGAGACAGAGAGCGAGACACAGAGCCCTGCCAGACCGAACACAAGCCCTCATTTGCTCCTATTGCTCCTGCTGCGAGGGAGGCAGAGAGAGACACAGAGAAAGCTGCACCAAGCTGCTGACCAGCCCTGCTTCCCTCCTAAGTACGAGCCCTAATTACCTGCTATGGCTCCTGCTGCCATGGAGAGAGAGACACAGAGAGAGCTGCCCCTGCTGTGACAGAGGGAGAGAGAGACAGAGACAGAGAGCTGCCCCAAACTGCACACCAGCCTTGCTTACCTCCTAAGAACAAGTCCTAATTACTTGTGCTGCCTCCTGCTGCAAGGCACACGGAGAGACACGCAGGGAGAGGGAGAGGGAGAGGGAGAGGGAGAGGGAGAGAAAAAGACACAGAGAGAGATCTGCACCTCCCGGTGTCCCCTGGGTCCTAGCGCCCATTTCATGCCTGGTTGCAATGGGCTTTCTTGCTATGTATATATATAATTCCACAACATGTATGAAAAGGGCAAATCCAGAATGGTGTTCTCTTAATTTGTGGACGTAGTGAGTACTGTAATATTCAGCCAAACTGAGCAATTCACTTTCTGGAAAAAGGGCAGATCCACTCAGCTGTGACTTCATGTGCATAGCCTCCTGTTTGCTTATATCCCTTGCAATGAAAAGAACAGTGGTCCATCTTTCCCATCTTCTGCTGTGAATGCACAGAAAATGTCTGTGCCAATGAATTAACTAATGAATCCATCTGTACAAACATCCAAAGTGAATTTGGGCTGATAATGATTATCAGTCCTCCAACTTCTTTTACCTCATTTATCTCTGTTTTGCATTACTCTAATATTCAGACTTAGCTTTTTATTTATAAGGCAAGGGATGCAATTCTAAGAACCCTTTCCAGGAGTTGACTAAAATGGGTCTAACTTCAGAGTGAACTTTATTTTATTTATTTATTTTATTTTATTTATTTTATTTATTTAGATTTATATACCGCCCTCCCCAAAGGCTCAGGGCGGTTTACATTAAAACTAGTCAACGACACATGAAACAGTCTTCGTTAAAAACATACAGTAATTAATAACAGTGGTTGTAACCATATAACAGAATAATGTAACAGTATAACAATATAATAAAATAATATAACGATGGAACAGTGCAATACCACAACAGGTCCAGAGCGTTCTGGTGGAGTTCTGGGAGGAAGGGGGGGAGAGGAGGGGAGGGGGGAGGGGGGTGGGGGAGTGGAGGCCCTTCATTCGCTGTTGGTTGTACCTGGTCTCAACCAAATGCCTGGCGGAGGAGCTCCTTTTTGCAGGCCCTGCGGAACTGTTTAAGCTCCGTCAGGGCCCTGATCTCCTCCAGGAGCTCGTTCCACCAGGTGGGGGCCAGGACAGAGAATGCTCTGGCCCTGGTCGAGACCAGGCGGACTTCTTTAGGGCCAGGGACCATTAGCCAGTAATTACCAACTTGCTTGATATTGCTTGGTTAGAATGCTGTAATATCTCAAACTGGGCAGAATGTATACAAATGTATCAAATAAATGCTGGAAATGTGAACAATTGACAGGATTTTTTAACTATATGTATATAGTTAAGGCAAAGAAACTCTAGACACAAATCCATGCATGCAGAATATTTTTAGAGTAATTTACAAATTAGGATTGATAGCTAAAGATTCAGGAAACAACCTTGGGACTTTGTTTTTGTATAACAGCTGTGAGAGTCTTATAGTTGGAAAAATTACAAGAATACAAACAACTAGGATTGCCTGCTGAACATGATAGAATTTGCAAAAATGGCTAAACTTATGTCACTGTTTTGAGAAAAGGCAACAATTTCCTTTGTGACTAATTGGAAACCACTTATTGACTTCGTGCAGGAAAGAGAAAAAATAATTGGGTGATTCGCGATTTTAGAGATTAAAGGAAATAAGTATGGGAATAATTTTAATTTAAAGAAGTAGGAGTAATTTTGTCATAAATAACTGAATCTTAGTTATTTATTACCTCAAGACCACTATCCATCAGCCTAATAAACCTTTGTTGTGAAAGTGAAATGGAGGAGATGGGGTAACATGTTCGCCATCCTTAGCTCTTTGAAAGACATGAGATATAACAAACAAGATAATCTGAAGAAGTGGCAGAATTTGCCATTCAAGGTCTTCATCAGTTGAGCCCAGGCCATGATGTGGCATATGCAACAGTATATTTATTGGACAGGATGGGATGGGATGGTTGCCAAGGCTTAAGTCTTGGGCTGCATACTTGATGGGGGTACAATGGGCCTTGTCAAGCTGCCATAAGCATTGGGAGCCACATGCCCTGACTGATGACACCTACCCAGTAAAACTCACCCCAATAAGCAGAGGATGGCTCAGTGGTGCACACACTGGCTACAGGTGGCCAGCCCTGCTGTCACTGCCAGTTACCTTAAATGAAGCCAGGCAGGAGCAAGGCCACTGAGAAACCACCCTGAGTCAGCCTCAGGAGGGTGGTATAAAAATCTAATAAATTAATAATTATAATGATGATGATGAAGATGCCACCAGCAATTGCTGGGTTTCTGCACACCTCCATGTAGCTCCATGCCCCCACAACTACCCCTTTCTCCCACCCCATTTGTGGCAGAACAAAGGAAAGCAACCAGCAGTAGCATCCCCCTTGTGTAAAGACAATGGACCCCTAGATGGGGAGAGGAAGACCCAACCGAGCCCCCTGGGTGCCCTCCATTCTACAGCCTGCTGGCTGGGGAAAGGATAGCAAGCCACCAAAAGAGCCAGAGCCTGGTGGGGGAAACATTGGATGTGCCCAGCTACTGGGAGAGAGTCTGCTAGGTCCTAGTGCCACCCTTTCCCCAGCAGGCAAGCAGGTAGACAATGGGGGCCTGGCAGTGAGGTGAGGTAGAGACCTAGAACACTTGCTTTCCCTCTGCGTGGGTGCTAGGGAAGGGGCAGATACACTCAAGGCAAGAGTGCAAGCTGGTACACTGAAGCCCAGTCTAAGGTCCTTGACCATCTCCTCAAGGCCACCTATGAGTTACAAATTAGATCTTACCTGCTGCTTTAGCCTGACAGGCAGAGATGTCCAACTCAAGGCTTGGCACAGTGGTGGCTTGCAGCAGAAAGAGTGACACTTGACACATGGCCATGTCTCTGGTGCGGGCACTGGAGTGGGCCATCCCTTCAATGGCCACCAGTTCCCCATCCCACCTTCCTAATGGTGGGAATAAACTGAGGAACACCTAGCTGAAGGGCTCATGGCTGAAATGGCTGTCCCCTCTTCTTCTACACTTGGTGGTGTTCGCGGGATGACAGGCACTGGGGGAGGGGACCAGTTGATGAGCAGGCATTTCTCTGTGGAGGCTCTGCCTCCAGCCCCCACATCACCTGGCCCTGCTCACCTGCTTGCCCAGATGCAAAATAGGCTAGATATGCATTTGGACATGAGATTTTACTCCATTTAGCTTAGAGAGGACTCATTTGTGCACAAAGAAATGGAGCTACTATCACAGTAGGTGGTATAATTGCATGTATATGTGCCAACAAAGACTTAAATGGGTCAATGAGTTGAAATGTACTGACCATCAAATGTTAAAAGAATATTGGTATGAATTGTTTTCCGTATTATATATTGCTCCTGAAGTTATTGCAAAAATTAACAAGCTATATTGATAAATGTTGGAAATGTCAAAGTATAAATCTATCATTCTATTATCTTCTGTGGACCTGCTAGATCCATGATGAGATGCAAAAGATACTGAAAGTTAAATTTGCATTGGATCCAAAATATATTATTAAATATGGTACCAAATAATATTGAAACATATAATGAGCTTGTAGAATATATGGTAACAACTGCTAGGATCCTCTATGCATCAAGATGGAAAAAAGAATCAGCACCAGACTGGTTATATTAATATGGACTGGTTATATTAATATGGGACAATGGCAAAACTCACATATCTGACACGCAACAAATCAACACTGGAATTCAGAAGAAAGTGGAGGCCAATATTAGACTACTAGGGGCAAAGCCTGTTGTATCCAAGAATACAACAGGTGCTAGAACTTGGCAGTGGGAAGAGGAAGGGGAGGAGTTGTCCAGGCTGTAAGGGCATGGGGTTGAATGTGTGTGTTGTGTGGGAGGTTGTGGTGGCATGGTGGCAAATGAGGGCATGGGTGTGGATAGATGGGTGTCAAGAAATGTCAAGAGATGGTGTGGAATGTTCATTGAGTGTGGGAGAGGACTGACCTTTGGGAATTGTGGCATAGTGGTTACAGATGAGCTTTCCAGAGCCATGTCTTCAGATATGTGAAGGGAAAATCAGACTGCAGATTTTTCTTAGGGGAAGATTACATGGAAACCAATTCCCCCCAGTTCTGTGTCATTTCCCTTCTTGTGTGAATTAGGCCACAGACACTGAAATGCCCCTCTGCCCTAATACACATGGGGTAGTCACAGTACACAGATGTCCACCCTGTTCCTTCTTTTCCATTTTTTCACTGTGGATAAAATGTTATGTGCTCACATGCTTCGTTCATTAGAAGAACGGATTTTTGTACCCTGTTGTTTACTACCCAAAGGAGTCTCATAGCGGTTTACAAACACCTTTTCCGTTCGTCTCCCCACAATTGTCAACCTGTGAGTTATATGGGGCTGTGAGAGATCCGAGAGAACTGGGAAGGGGCCTCAGTGACCCAGCAGGCTTCAGGTGTCTTAAAGCATTTTCCAATTGTCTTCCCTTTCTCTCCCCATAGCAGACTCCCCACGAGGGAGATGGGGTAGAGAGCCTCACAGGGAAGCTGGCAACCCTAAGTGGAAGACTCTCTGTGCACAGCAGTCTTGACCTTAGTAAGGTTTTTTTATACTTTATTTTTATTTGCCAGGCCAAGGTTGGAAAAAGTTAAATCAGTTCCCATGTGTGTCCAGCCATTTACTTGTTCACTTTTTAGAGTTTCAGGCTGTAAATATTTATTCAGATCTTCCTGCACTTTCCAGACTCACAGGACTGATGCTGGTCTGCCTGTCTGTGCCCCAGAATACAAAAAGTTGCTGGTAAGGGCTGGCCATAACCCATAGCCCAGGAGGGACACACCTGCACCACTCCCTCCCAACTGCAGGCAAAAATGGCTTCTTTGAAGGCTGGACTCTGAGGCATTGTATGATTTTGAAGTCCCACCTCCAAACCTCCAGGAATATTTCCAACCCAGGAGTAGCCAACCTCCAGGTGAGGCCTGGAGAGTTCCTGGAATTACAGCTCACCTGCAGAGTATAAAGATCAGCTCCCCAGGCAGAAAGGGCTACTTTGGACAGAGTTGTGGTAGAGAAGAAACATTTAAGGCCTCCCACACAGGTTGTTGTTGAATTGAAAGACTTGAGGCCTACTGCACAGGGTTGTTGTGCAGATGAAGCAGGAGACAAAAGAACCAGTTTCGTCTACAGAATAACGCTGTGCAGTGGCCTCAAATCTGCAGAGAGTTGCAAAGAAAAAAGACACATGGCTTTCCTCTGTGTGAAGGGGCTTTTCTGTGGCCTCCCTGTCAGCCAACTGTTTGGCAGAAGGGGAAAGTTCCCCACCCTCAAAAGGAATGCCCTCAGGCTCCCCTGCGTTGCTCTTGGAAAGGCCTCCCTCCCCTCAGTCAGGGGCTGTCAGAGGTTCCTTCCCAGCATGCCTGAAGGGGGGGAGGTGGAGCACTCTGCAGCCTCCTGCCAGCTCTGTCAGGGTTCTGAGGCAATTTGCAGTTGGACATGACAGTTAGGGCAGCCTTGGGGCAAAAAGGGCTGGCGCAGCCTGTCCAAGCCTCTGTTCTCATCCCCCTTGGCAGCCCTGCTGACCTCCTTTCCCTGCAGTGGTCAGGAGCAGACTGGCAGCCATGTCTCCAGATTGCCCTGGAACTCTGGTCTGTCCTGGTGGGGGCCCAATCAAAAGGCATTTTGCGCCTTCCGATTGTCCCCTCCACTTGTCAGTCCAGGGCCAAGGGGCCAATCCGGGAGTTTTGATCACAGACACAGCCCACCCCAACACCCCTTACTGTTTTATTAAGAGGGAACAGATATCTGTACACAGCCCGTGGCGCCACGGGCGCCACGGACTGTATAAAGGAGTAAGGGGTGGTGGGGAGGAATTAGGGCGGGACTGGTCCGGGATAAAAACTCGGAGGGGTCCAATCAGGAGCCGCGAAGCGGCTCCTGATTGGCCCCTCCAAATGTCCATCCCGGCCCAAGCAGGCAATGGGGA
Source organism: Paroedura picta (assembly GCF_049243985.1). Taxonomy (NCBI): domain Eukaryota; kingdom Metazoa; phylum Chordata; class Lepidosauria; order Squamata; family Gekkonidae; genus Paroedura; species Paroedura picta. The sequence goes on along the minus strand of NC_135371.1, from coordinate 53,288,127 downwards.
GCCGCGCGAAGCGCGGCTCCCCATTCCCTGCTTCACTGGCAAGGGAGCACCCGCCAGCCGCGCATAGCGCGGCTGGCGGGTGCTCCCTGCCTGGCGGACTGACGCGGCTGCCGGGGACTCCCGTCCGTTCTTCCGACGGACCTCTCAAAATGGCCGCCGCCCCGACAGCCAGCAGCCGCCTCCGCCGCCGCCAGCTGGCCGCCGCCGAAAATGGCCGCCGCAGCCTTTCGCAGCTCCAAGCCGAGAGCCAGCAGAAAAAAAAACCTGTAGGAGCCTTTCGCAGCTCCAAGCCGAGAGCCAGCAGAAAAAAAAACCCTGTAGGAGCCTTTCGCAGCTCCAAGCCGAGAGCCAGCAGAAAAAAAACCCTGTAGGAGCCTTTCGCACCTCCAAGCCGAGAGCCAGCAGAAAAAAAACCCTGTAGGAGCCTTTCGCAGCTCCAAGCCGAGAGCCAGCAGAAAAAAAACCCTGTAGGAGCCTTTCGCAGCTCCAAGCCGAGAGCCAGCAGAAAAAAAAAACCCTGTAGGAGCCTTTCGCAGCTCCAAGCCGAGAGCCAGCAGAAAAAAAACCCTGTAGGAGCCTTTCGCACCTCCAAGCCGAGAGCCAGCAGAAAAAAAACCCTGTAGGAGCCTTTCGCACCTCCAAGCCGAGAGCCAGCAGAAAAAAAAACCCTGTAGGAGTCCTTCGCAGCTCCAAGCCGAGAGCCAGCAGAAAAAAAACCCTGTAGGAGCCTTTCGCAGCTCCAAGCCGAGAGCCAGCAGAAAGAAAAACCCTGTAGGAGCCTTTCGCACCTCCAAGCCGAGAGCCAGCAGAAAAAAAACCCTGTAGGAGCCTTTCGCACCTCCAAGCCGAGAGCCAGCAGAAAGAAAAACCCTGTAGGAGCCTTTCGCAGCTCCAAGCCGAGAGCCAGCAGAAAGAAAAACCCTGTAGGAGCCTTTCGCAGCTCCAAGCCGAGAGCCAGCAGAAAAAAAAACCCTGTAGGAGCCTTTCGCAGCTCCAAGCCGGCACGCCCACGAGAGCCAGCAGACAAACATTAACCCTGTAGGAGCCTTTCGCAGCTCCAAGCCGAGAGCCAGCAGAAAAAAAAACCCTGTAGGAGCCTTTCGCAGCTCCAAGCCGAGAGCCAGCAGAAAGAAAAACCCTGTAGGAGCCTTTCGCACCTCCAAGCCGAGAGCCAGCAGAAAAAAAAACCCTGTAGGAGTCTTTCGCAGCTCCAAGCCGAGAGCCAGCAGAAAGAAAAACCCTGTAGGAGCCTTTCGCACCTCCAAGCCGAGAGCCAGCAGAAAAAAAAACCCCGTAGGAGCCTTTCGCAGCTCCAAGCCGGCACGCCCACGAGAGCCAGCAGAAAAGCATTAACCCTGTAGGAGCCTTTCGCAGCTCGAAGCCGAGAGCCAGCAGAAAAAAAAACCCTGTAGGAGCCTTTCGCAGCTCCAAGCCGAGAGCCAGCAGAAATACATTAACCCTGTAGGAGCCTTTCGCAGCTCCAAGCCGAGAGGCAGCAGAAAAAAAAAAACCCTGGAGGAGCCTTTCGCCGCTTCAAGCCGGCGCCCTGGGAGCCCCGGCAGCCGCCCACAGCGCAGCTGCTGGGTGCTCCCTGCCCTCATGGCCCCAGAACACAATGGAGCCGCCGGGAAAGCCGCAGAAGAACAAAAAAATGCAGAGGAGCCGCCACAGCCCAGCGCACCACACCTGGGACTCCCGCCTCCTCTTTCAGGTAGCCTGTCCCTCGCTCTGTCCCTCGCCTGCCGCTCGCTCTGGTCCCCACCTGCTAGCGCCCATTGTCTTCTTCATACAATGGGCTTTTTTACTAGTTGAGCAATAATATCTAAGATGAAAAGAAAAAAAGTATTTTTAGACTGTATATGCTCTGAGGATAATACAGCACGTGGCTTGTAACTTCAAGCTGATGTATAAGAATAATATATGTTTTATTAAATATAAGTTTTATGAATATCTTATTTCTAAATAGTAGGGTGGTAGCATATAATAATAGGCCATATTTTCTCTTCTTTATATGTATCCTTTTAAATACAAAGACTTGAACAATTATTTACAAGCTCCATGGCAGTAAAATTCATAACCTATACAAAAGAAGCCTTTGGTCTTTTCTGATTTCCGCATTTGGGCTCCCCCCCCCCTCATTTTCAAGGCTGCAATTTACTACTTGTTTTCCTTATTGGGGTAGGAAGCCATAATGCTTTCATTGTGGGGTTTTGCGACACCCAACATTTTGAGTGTTTGGGCACACTCTTCCCCTCGTCACCGTACTTCCTTTCTCCCCCTCCCATGGGAAAGGTGTCCTAATGCTCAACTTTTCCATATGCCATGTATTCTTCCCCCTTCGTTCCACATTCCCTCAATTACGTCCCCACTGCCCACTCCACGGTGGGAAGTTGGAACAAGCAAGTGGTTTCTTTGGCCCTGGCGAAGGCAGGCATGAGCTCCACTGGCTGCCCTCTCCACAACCAAGGCTGCTCTGGGGCTGCTGTCATTGCATCGGGAAGGAGAGGCCCGTGGAGGCCCTTTCCCCTTCCTGATTCCAGGCTGCAGGCACCCTGTGCAGCAGCAAGGAACCTTTCTGCCATGCATGGAGCACCTGCAGCCCTAGGGCAGCTGTCATCACATTGGGAAGGAGAGGTGCACAGAGGCCACTTCCCCTGGCATGGCGGGAAAGCTGCCCCGAGGTAGCACAGGTCTTGGATCACATCACCTTGCTTTCCCACCCTGCTCTCAGCCCCGTGCTGTGGCGGAGAGGCTTCCTCCATAACCAATCCCTAACTCAATTTGAGGGCAAAAGGGGCAGGCAGGGGTTTGGGGAGGAAAGCAAAGTGGCCTCGGAACCTCTCTGAACCCTGTGCTACCTTGGGGCAGCTTCACATGCTTTCACATGCTATTGTGACACGAGGCAAATTGGGAGAACAAATGTGCCTATTAGTGTATATGTTTGCAATTAATTGTGGAATAAACAAGGTAAAGGGTCTGGATGTAGATCAGTAGTATCTTGTCTGTCTATCCGGGAAGGTCTCTATGGGAGTAAAAGCACTAGAAGCAGCAGAGGATTAATGAACTGCACTCCCGTGCTCAGAATCAGCACAAAGGATGTGGTGCATAGCCTTTTCAACGCATCAACAGCTGAGAGGAGGTGAGTGTGTATACTGACACCTATAAAGACTGTGGGAAAGGGGTCAGGAGGAGTGCGTGCAATTCCTGCATGATTCAGAACTTCCTTAGGTCAGGACACATCCCACATTTAGAGAACTGTTTATATAAAAAGTTATTCAACAATTACCATTTTCAGGAGTGAAATAATAGTTTAGAAACAAGCAGGGCCATATTATAAGCTGGTTGGCTTTCTTCAGAAAATGACCTAAATATTGTTTTTTTTCCCCATTCTGCATGCTTCTATAGCTTGGAGATCTTTGGATTTAATGATAACTCTTTGTGGTGTGTTCATCAGCAAATAAATGCTATGACTATATTAGTCTCCATTATTACATTACAGGATAAACCAGACCAATCATCCATCTAATCCAGTGTCCGGTCTCACACAGTGGCTAATCAGTTACTCTGTAGGGCCAACAACAGGGCATACAGGCAAAGGTCTTCCCTCATATTGACTCCTGCTGCTGATATTCTGAAATGTACAAGGTACCATTATGTAGTCTGTAGACATTTTTGTAAAACACTCTTCAATTCCCTGAAGTCCTTGCTCCAGTGTAGGACAGTGTGTACTTCGTATCATCATTGTTACCTTGGAAACTAGAAATCACATGATACACTATAGTAGTGGAGCATGCTCAGTGAATGAATAAATAAGGACCATTTTTCTTCCTTTGTTTTAAAGGCTTTTTGAGACTTCCTGTTGTCAGCTACAGCTGTGAGGAATGCTTAATTTGCATCGTATCGAGAAGCACGGTACAAACACTCTGTCAATGTTTGGTATTGTGACCACTTAAACCTAAATTAATGTAGGACAAAACAATTTGCACTTTGCTGCTGTGGGAAAGTTCAGACTCCCAGCACGGAAACTTTCCAAAATCTCTGTGCAGGGAAACTCTTCCGTTAAGTGTGCGGGGGGGGGGGGGGGGGTTGGCCAGTTAGAATTCTGAGCAGCAAATGCCCATCTATTAAAAATTGGAGTTGTGGCCACTTTGAAGACTTCTTGTGTTCCTTTCACCTTACAGTTGTTGCTTTTCCCGTTTGTTTTCTTTAAAGGGAAAAGATTATTTGAAGGCAAAAACCATACACAAATTTGTGTTCCCATCTTTGCTATTTAAACTAGGCTTGGCTGCCTTTGTTATTCTTTTCACTCCTCTCCCTCCCCCTCCCCACTTCTACTAAATGCTGGCATGCTATACTTGCTTCACATTTGCATGATGCTATGTGCCTAGAATGCCAGAATAGCCCTTTAAAGAGCCTTGCAACTTTGTGGAACTTGCAACTGAGTATGTTCCAGTCCAGACCCCAACTGATCTCCCTGAAGAATAGAATGCCTTTGGAAATTTACTTGAACCACTGTGCTTTCTCAATGCTAAATTAAGTGTACCTTAAAGGGAAAAAGTCAATTCTGAATGTTTCCTTTGCCCAGGAACCTCCAAAGACAACAAAGACATTTGGGTTAAACTAGTTTATTAATTATTAGTGTGGATTTATGTCACATCATTAATTATGCTAGCATATTTAAATAGATGGGCTGTACTAAGCAGCCTGGCAATGGGTGCCTTTGTTGGGCAGACCCACCCTGAATCCAAACTCTGCTTAAGTCTTCCATTGGTCTCGTTTATCATGCCTGCACACAATGCACCAAGAGGTGTCCAGTCCTATCCCCTTCCTTTGATGCACCACATTATTATTATTATTATTATTATTATTATTATTTCGATTTATTTCCCGCCACTCCCAAATGGCTCGCGGCGGGTTACAATATCTTAAAAAACCCATTAAAACTCCCATTAAAAGACTTTAAAATGTCACAACATGGCAGCACAATAATAAGATCCCCTTCCTACCCCCATTCCTAAAAAAGGGGGGGGTGGAGGAGAAGGAGGTCAACGGTGTTCAAGAAGAAGCCCAGGGGAGAGCAGTCGATGTACCCCGGCAGCCCCAGCCTCAACCATAGACCTGGCGGAAGAGCTCCGTCTTGCAGGCCCTGCGGAATGTTAAAGGGTCCCGCAGGGCCCGCAGCTCACCCGGGAGCTCATTCCACCAGGTGGGGGCCAGGACCGAAAAGGCCCTGGCCCTGGTCGAGGCTAGGCGTGCTTCCCTAGGGCCGGGAACGACCAGAAGATTCTCACTCGCAGAGCGCAGAGCCCTGCGGGGGGCATAGGGCACTAGGCGGTCCCTCAGGTATGTGGGTCCCAGCCCGCGTAAAGCCTTAAAGGTTAGAACCAGAACCTTGAACCGGATCCGGACAGCAATTGGTAACCAGTGCAGCTGCCTCAGCACAGGCTGGATGTGGGCCCTCCAAGGTGTGCCGGTGAGGACCCTAGCGGCTGCATTTTGTACCAGCTGGAGTTTCCGGATCAGAGACAGGGATAGGCCCGCGTAGAGCGAGTTACAGAAATCTAATCTGGAGGTGACCGTTGCATGGATCACAGTGGCCAGGTGTTCGGGGGACAGGTAGGGTGCTAGTAGCCGGGCTTGGCGAAGATGGAAAAATGCCTGGCCGGCTACTTTCCTGACCTGCGCCTCCATAGTCAGGGAGGCATCAATGGTCACACCCAAGTTTCTGGCCTGGGACGCGATGGTAAGATGCGCCCCTGCCAGGGTGGGTAAATGCGCTTCCTGTTCCCGCCCCCTACTTCCCAGCCACAGGACCTCCGTCTTGGAGGGGTTGAGTTTCAGGCGACTCTGCTCAAACCATTCTGTCACTGCTTCCAAACATCTGGCGAATGGTTCCGGGGGGGAGTCTGGGTGGCCGTCCATGAGGAGATAGAGCTGGGTGTCATCAGCGTACTGATGGCAGCCCAACCCAAAACTCCGTACCAGCTGGGCCAGAGGGCGCATGAAGATGTTAAATAGTGTGGGGGAGAGAACCGCGCCCTGTGGGACCCCACAAGGGAGTCCATAAGGGCGCGAGAGCTCATCCCCCACTGCAACCCTCTGGGTCCGGTTCTGGAGGAAGGAGCGTATCCAGCGCAAGGCTGTACCCCGTATCCCCGTACCGGCGAGGCGGTGGCCCAATATCTCATGGTCCACGGTGTCGAAAGCAGCCGACAGATCCAGAAGGACCAGCACGGCTGACCCGCCTCTATCCAGCTGGCGACGGAGATCATCCAGCAAAGCGACCAACACCGTCTCCACCCCGTGGCCAGGGCGGAAGCCAGACTGATATGGATCGAGTGCCGAAGTTTCATCCAAGAAAGCTAGGAGCTGGTCCGCCGCAGCCCTTTCCACCACCTTGCCCAGGAACGCTAGGTGCGACACCTGGCGGTAGTTGGCAGGGTCCTGCGGGTCCAGCGTTGATTTTTTCAGGAGAGGGCGAACCACTGCCTCCTTCAGCCGCTCGGGGAATTCCCCGGAACTCAGGGAAAGGTTGATAATATCCCTGAGTTGGCCTCCTATCCCCTCTCCGCTCCCCTTGAGAAGCCAAGAGGGACAGGGATCAAGGGGGCAGGTGGTCGCCCTGACCGACCCCAGCAACTTGTCCACTTCGGAAGAAGAGAGCCGTCTGAAGCCATCAAACCTCGCTGCCAAAGACGGCCAACAGGTCTCCAGTTCATTTACTGTATTAATTGTGACAGGAAGGTCATGGCGAAGCGACAAGACTTTATCCGCAAAAAAGCTCGCTAATGCCTCACAGCCAAGTGCCAATTGACTAATATTTTGGCGCCCCTGAAGGGCGGTAAGGGATCTAACTACCCTAAATAATTGGGCCGGGCGAGAGCTTGCGGACGCGATTTCCGTGGCGAAGAACTCTCGCTTCGCCACTTTCACCGCCATCTCATACGCCCTCATAAGCGTGCGATAAGATGTTCTTGCAGCTTCGTCGCGAGTCTTCCGCCACACTCGCTCTAGTCGTCTCACCTCCCTCTTCTTTTCCCGGAGCACCCCCGTGTACCAGGGGGCCCGTTTGAGTCGAGGGCAGAGAGGACGCTTAGGGGCAATCTCATCTATAGCGGCTGTCAGACGGGACTGCCAGTCCTCTACTAACGCCGCCAGTGAGTTGCCAGGAGGCATCGGGCCCCGCAGAGCATTCCGGAAACCAATTGGATCCATGAGTCTCCGCGGGCGGGCAAAAGTGCGCCCGCCGCCCAACTGGGGAGGGGGTGGCATCCCAAGCCGGGCCCGCAGGGCATAGTGGTCTGACCATGGCACGGCCAAAGCTGGCTCCAGAACCACCTCTATTCCGGCACCGAAAATCAAGTCAAGCGTGTGGCCGGCGTGATGAGTGGGACCGGCAACAAATTGCGAGAGCCCTAGTGTCGCCATGGATGACACCAGGTCCCCACCAAGTCCTGAAGTGGGCGAGTCCGCATGGACATTGAAGTCACCCAGGATTAAGAGCCTAGGGAACTGCAACGCCCAGGCGGCCGCCGCCTCCAGCAGGCGGGGCAGGGCATCTGGTGGCGCGTTGGGCGGACGGTATACCAGCCAGATGGCCGCGCTCTCGACCGAGCCCCACCCAATACCGACACACTCCACTCCACTGATTTCCGGCACCGGGAGAGCCCTGCAGGCAAGAGTCTCCCGGGCCAGGATTGCCACCCCCCCCTCCCCTCTTATGGGTCCGAGATTGGTGTAGGACCGAGAATCCTGGGGGGGCCAGTTCTTTCAAGGCCACCGACTCCCCCTCCCTCACCCAGGTCTCGGTCACGCAAGCAAGGTCCGCCCCCGACTCTGCAAAGAAGTGCTGCAGAGTGGAGGTCTTGTTCTTAATCGACCTTGCATTGCACAGGACCAAGATCGGACCCTCCCTAGCCTCCACCCTCACAGCCCTGGGGATGGGACGGAGGTTAGAAGGGGATCGAGCACACCCAGGGCGCCGGCCGTGTCTCCACCGCCAGGTCCTATGCGGGACACCAGTGCTCCCACCCCTTCTCTTGTCCAACCTCCTCCCCCAGCCATAGCGCCCCTGGCCCATGATCGTTTGGATCCCGGCCCCAGCATCTGCCATCTCTCCCAGGCGACCCTCCCTCTCCATGTGCCCCCCTTGAGAGAGGACGTCAATCCTAACTCCTATGCTAAGTCCCGCCTCCTCCCCAGCTGCACTAACCCTCCCTAACCCTCCCGACCCCACTAACTCTGTCACCACCCTCCCCCCCCTCCCCCACCCTAATCTAACAGCTGGAGAGGTGGGCAGCACTGTAGGGGTGAGATCCCGCCTATCTCAGGGGTTCTCTCTGCCCCCCAGCTCGTCCCCACCTAATTCAGCTGAACCTAGCTCCCAATTATCATTCCTCTCTCAATGATGGTCACTAACACCTTCCTATCACCTCAGGAGAGGGCCTAGGCCACAACAGCAAGAAAAGAGCAAAAAAAAAGAATTTGAGATGAAATTCGGCCTTCTGCCACCAGATGGTGCAAGGGAGGCGAGCACTAAAACTCAGAATCCCTGCTCTGGCCAATATCTCAGTCACCACTGGGTGGCGCCCAAGAGACACGATTCTCCACTCCTCCAGTTTCGGCTGAGTTCTTAAAGCAGCAGCACCCCAGTCCTCCTCGTCCTCTAGGTTACCATCCAACCGGGGAAGGAACCGCCCGGGACTCCAGCAGTCGAACCGCGCGCAGAGGGGCCGGCCCAAGTGGCCTCTCACTGTCCGCGGGATGAACCTCTGCCGCAACCACTGGACTCCAGCCCCAAGCGTTTGCCGCAGCCGTGATTTTTCAGCCCCACCAGCAAGCTTCAGCCTGGGGCCCGGGTAGGGGGATGATTCTGTTGCTGTGCCGCTAACTTCAACCTGGTAGGTGCTCAATCTTCTGCCCCTCCTCACCCTAAGCCAGGCGGGGGGGGACCCGCTGGGGAGCGCTGGGTCTGAAGCACGCTGAAAAATGCCGAGACACAGAGGAGGAGCAGGCAATCCAAAGGGGGGGCATAGGAACTCCCGCAGGGACCCTCGGCATTGGGGCCCCCGCCGCGGCCTGCGCAAATGCGCCCCCCGGCTCACGTTGGTCTCCTTCCCCTTGCAATGATGACTCTCGCCGGGGAGGCATCCAACGCAAGTCCGGTGCTGGAACTGGCGCGTGCGGCCGCCACAGCCCTTCTCCTTCAGGTCCCTTTTTCTTCCGTTCTGCTGCCGATAAGCATCAGGCTGCTCTCCCAAGAGAGGGGGGAAGGAAAAAACTAACCCCCAGCCCCCAAAAACAGCAAGGGGGAGAACGCTCCATAAGCCAGGAGCGCTCATAGTCCAATGACCAGGCGGAGCTCTAAGCCCCGGCGTCTGGTCGAGCCGCCATGTTTTACAATAGGCGGCCACTACCAGGTTCAGAAAGAACCAAGAATATTCCTTCCAAGCTGCACTCTCTCACATATCCAGTGATGCCTTGTTATAGACATGCCCTCCATTGCCGCTGTTATCTCAGTGCTTGCCAACTATCCCTACATATTATGATCAGTCTGCCCTATCCCTGACACACAAGGAGGTTAACTTAACATCCTTTGCCCCACCTGATGACTACACTGTCCTGCACACCCTGACATAGATGTGTCAAAAAGACATTGCATCCTTCTGGAGAAAGATATGGCCTAACATATGTAGTGGAGTCATGCAATACACACACCTCTCTGCTTTCCAAAGCTTTCCTGCACACAAAACTATTAATCTTGGCCTTTGTGTACTTGATCCCAAAAGGAATTGAATTGAGAACCAAAAGGGCCCAACAGTTCTGTGTCTTAAATGAAGCTTAAAGGTAAAGGTAATGGTATCCCCTGTGCAAGCACCGGGTCATGTCTGACCCTTGGGGTGACACCCTCTAGCGTTTTCATGGCAGACTCAATACGGGGTGGTTTGCCAGCGCCTTCCCCAGTCATTACCGTTTACAGCCCAGCGAGCTGAGTGCTCATTTTACCGACCTCAGTAGGATGGAAGGCTGAATGAACCTTGAGCCGGCTGCTGGGATTGAACTCCCAGCCTCATGGGCAGACAGCTTCAGACAGCATGTCGCTGCCTTACCACTCTGCGCCACAAGAGGCTCTTTAAATGAAGCATAAATGTGATAAAATATACAAAAATATACATGTATGTATTACAAATTCAATAAAAACAAATATAGGCCCAAGTAATAGCCTCAAGTCAGAATAAAATCATATAGTAGTCCCAAAGATTAATCTCATTATTGACCCCGATCAAACTCATTTCAGTCAATAGCCCTTCCTCAGTGGCCCAATAATGTTGTTACAGAATGGCTCCAGACATTACAGTAATACAATCAGTTCTTGAACTTAGACCAAGGTGAAATCATTCTGAAGAAGAAAAGAAAAAAATATAATTATTAATTATTATAATTAGTATGTTATGGAAAAATTCCAAAAACGTTTGTGCAAAAGATATATTTTGAGTTACTTATAGACAATATCTATGACCTATGCGAGATACATAAATCAAAGGCCTCATTTGCTGCCAAGGTCAGGTACACTTCCTTTGAATTATGGTTAATTTGTATTCTTAAGAAAGTATTCGAAGTTATTCTGATAATATGATTTTTTAAAAAAAGTCAAGTGACATGGAAAAATTTAAAACAATATTACACATCAATAGAAATTACCTTCTCTCCAGATCAAAAAAAGTATTTTCCACTTTTGTGCCATTGTTTTTTTCTGCATGTGGCCATTTTTCAAAACAAGACTATCAGAATTCCTCCCATCAAGATCTGGTGGAGGAACGGCATACCCCAAAGCCTCCACCACTAAATATTGGTGGTAGGATAGTGGACCAATTGTAGTCCCATTTCTTGCTCTCCCATAAGATGATGGAATGACTTACCAGCACCCTGATCAGGCATTGTGATATGCTCACACTTGCAAAAAAAAAAATCTGTAAGTTATTGAATGCTCAATCTACATTCTAGATTCTTTTTTAAAGGAAATGTTTAAGACTGCAGCCATTATCAGATTATCATATTAATTTCTCACATAAAGTGCTCAAAATCTTACCACAAAGTATGATACAGTTAGTTGGTTTATAAGAAATGGTTGTACCACAACATCTGATTGTTTTAATGCACAACCTTTACTCCAGACAAGGGGCTAAAGAAAACCTTCACTAAGGTTCAATCTTAGGTTCAATCTTGGACTCTGGGGAATGGTAGAGGACAGGAAGGCCTGGAGGATCATTGTCCATGGGGTCGCAATGGGTCGGACACGACTTCGCACCTAACAACAACAACAACAAAGGTTCAATCTGTATTTAACACATGCATGCCATGTGGAACTGTAGCCACAGAATAGTTGTGAGTTTCTTCAAGAAACAGGATATTTTCCCTGTCTGTTCAATCTGTATACAGAACATATAAGGAGAACTGGATTAGGTTTAGATGAAAACAGGGTAAAAATTGCTGGAAAGAACATTAACAATTTGAGATATGCAGATGATATCACATTACTGTGTGACAGTAGGATAAACACAGGATACCATATTACTGGCAGAAAATAGTAAAGACTTAAAATGATTATGAAAATTAAAGCAGAAAGTATGAAAACAGGGTTACCACAAAACTTTAAGAAGGATGAGGAAATTGAAATTGTTCAAGATTTTTTATTCCTTGGCTCCACTCATCAACCAAAAGGGAGACTGCAACCAAGAAATCAGAAGATTGACACTGGTAAGGGCAGCTGTGAATTAGCAAGAAGATCCTTTAAGTGTAAGGACGTGTCTCTGGTAACCAGGATCAAGTTAATTCATGCCTTAGTGTTCCCCATTAGTATGTATGGGAGTAAAAATTGAACAAGGAGGAAAATTGACAGGAAGAAAATAGATTCCTTTGAAATGTAGTGGTGGAGGAGTTTGACAAATATGGTGGACCACCAAAAAGACAAATGTGGGTTCTAGGTCAAATCAAGCCTGAACTCTTCCTAGAAGCTAAAATGACTAAACTGAAGCTATCATACTTTGGTCACATTATGAGAAGACAAGAGTCACTGAAAAAGACAAAGTTTGGACTAGTTGAATGTAGCAGGAAAAGAGAAAGACCCAGCAGAAGACAGACTTAAAGGAAACAAGAACCCACAGTTTGCAAGACCTGAACAAGTCTGTTAGTAATAGGATATTCTGGAAGTAATTAATTCATAAGGGTACCATAATTTGGAAGACACTTGATGACACATAACATGCACACACAGTTTTGATGTGACATGTATTCATGTGTCTTAGTAGGGAAGCTAGAAATGTGTTTTAAAACAAAATACAATATTTGCACATTTTATATCATTGTGAAAAAATTAGGGAAAAATCTATAATTCACAGACTTGTGATACATTTCAAGGACGGTTGCATTTTGCGGGTCAGCTTTAATTCTTTAAATACCTCTGCCAACCATTTCTTTTCAAAAATGTCAGAACTATTTCAGCAAATGTCTCTGATTTACCCCTGGGCCTATCTGCTTCATTTGTTCCTTAACAACTATTTTTATACTCATCACTATGAACAGAAAACCTTAACTAAGGTCCAAACTATAACTACATCTAACACATGAATGCCATGTGAAATTGTAGAACATGACAGTTGTGAGTTTCTCCAAAGGAATCCAAAGGAGATTTCTGTGAAAATGACAGGCACAGGTTCAGGACAGAGTGTATCCTGTGCATTCTAGAGACATCAAAGTCACAAAGGACCTCTCTTGGATTCTCTCTGCATGCCCTCCAAGCTTGGTCCCCTCCCCAAAGCTTGATAAATATTTAGATTGATAGGAGACAGACTGTCTGGAAATGTATCCATTCTTGAACTACTACAAACCACCAGAAACAGCCTGAAAGTTTATGAAAGGTTTGTGCCAGTTGATCTGCCATGAATTTCACTTTGCCAATCATGAACCTGCCAAAATTAATCAATTAATCATTAATTCATTCATTCAATCAATCAATCAATCAATTATTGCTTGTGAACCAATTCATACTCATACCTAGTCTGTAATAGACAAAAAGGCCAAGCCCAAGGACATTCATTCATAGATAAGACCCCAGGAACTCAAGGCAATAAGTACTGAGCAAGCCAGTGGGTACTAATGTTCTTGAGAAATAAAAGTGTTGGAAAAAAAGAATGGTGGATGAGAGGAAGAATCATTCTTCTCATAGCAAAAGAAAATATGCAAAAAAAGTGGTTTCTCAGTGGAACAGGCTTCCTCGGGAGGTGGTGGGTTCTCCATCTTTGGAAATTTTTAAACAGTGGCTAGATCTGACGGAGAGGCTGATTCTGTGAAGGCAAATAGGGGGCAGGTAACAGTAGATGAGCGATTGGGATGTGACTGTCAGGCATATTGCAGGGGGTTGGACTAGATGACCCAAGAGGTCCCTTCCAACTCTATTATTCTATGAATCTATGATTCTATGGGGGGAAAAGTGCATGTGTTGGAAGGGAGGGTATTAGATTTCAGAAAAGCTCAGGCAGAAAGGCTAGAGGGAGAATCCACTCAGGAAAAAATACAAGTACAAAAAGTCTCCTGATCTTGGACAACAGAGCAATAGGTGCAGCTTTTCTAAGACAGTTTCTTTCTTTTTCTTCTAACTCCAGGTGTGGCTTCCAGGTAGGACTACTAGGCTACTATCTTCTAGTCCAGAAGAGCATTCCAGGCAGGTCATCACACATGCACTTCCAAACCTAAAGAGCACACACAAACAACAAAAGCCACAGGTTTGTGCATCTGTGCATTCTGCAGATCCAGAATCCAAATGCTGCCTTATTCTTGTTCAGAGGGAGTTGGACAAGAATAAAAAATGGCAGGCCCAATCCTTGGTTGCTGCTCATTGCTTAGGTTTTCTAGGCCTCCTTCTGTGACAAGAAGCCTCTTGCCAATTGCCTCTGGTGCCTACTGCTGCTCTAAGCAGTAATGGGAGAAAAATATGTTTAAAAACCTGTTAATGTCCTCTGCCCTGGTATGTCACTTCTAGGTACATTTCTAGAGCTACCTGGATACATTGTTAGATCTATCAAGTGGAAAACGGAGTCTGTTTAGAAAAATAGATCAGGAAATGCAGGAAGCACTGAGACAGTGTGCGCTTACACACACACACACAGAGCAAACCTTAACCTTAGACAACCTAATACCTAAACAATAAAAGCACACAATAAAGGGGGCCTAATAAAATATACAAGCCTATATGATACAGTAAGGGGGGTCCTGGATGGAACCAGAGTGAAGAAGGAAGAAACAGTGCAGAAAATGAGTCAGTTCCAGATATCTGATGGTCCTGTGCTAAAGCTACACAAAGGCAGTGGATTCACCCTCAGAAAATCGCTACACTCCTGCCAACAACCTGCAACACTTGCGAAAAAGACATGTGCATTCTCAATGTTGCGGTTGCAACAAAGTCCCTCCCCCTGGCTCTCTCCTCTGAACTTCCGGCAAAGCGATCGCCATTTTTTTTTCCTCGGAACGAGCGGGGAAAGCAACGAACCAGCGAGGCTTGATTCTCCCAGCGAAGCTTCTCCGGCTACAGTCCCTCCACAGAAGTGCTTTAAAGCTCCCCTAAGTCCCCAAGCACAACACAGCCCCCTGTTTGCCAGTTCGGGCAAAAATCGCACCCGTGCAGGGGGGGGATTTTTTTTTCACTCGGGGGAGCATGGTAATGATGACACGCCAGGTAGATGGGTCTCTACGTTAGGAAGGATCAAGGCATATTCATTGAAACGTGTGTGTGGGTTTTTTTTTAAACCTGTGCTTAAAGGTAAAGGGGCTTTTCGGGAGCATGATAACAACGGCCCATTGGCTGTTCCATTTGATTGACGGCCAGGGGCGGGAACAAGCACAGAAAAAAATTGCTTCCTTTCTAGCAATTCCTGCGAGACCGGAAACCTGTGGGGAACACATGAAATACTACTGGATTCCACTATGAAGGTATCCGGAACGCCGAGATTCCACTATTTCAAATACCGTTATTGCTTTGTGAAAGCAATTGGCAACATAGGTCCTTGTGCGGAATGGGCCTGAGACTCATATCCTGAGGAAACAATAGGTATACGATAATTATTACCTCCGACTCAATCCTTCCATGTGTGAAGGGTGTGTTATCATAGCTAATCATTGAGACATTGCCAACATTTCTGAGTGGGAGAGGGATCACTGTGCTCCCCTTTTTGATGCTGGGAAATGCCTTCAGGCCAAGTGGAGTGTTAGACCTATGGAGGCAGGTCCCTTTGAATTTCCTTTACGTCTATGCCATGTGTTGATTTTTAGGGCTCTCAAACATGTTGGCTGCAATAGTTTAATACCGACAACCCTCTGTTACTAAACATATGAATAGATTTTGAGTCTGTGAAGAAAGAGGGAGAAAACAAAATAAAAAAATTGTTTTCTATAATGTATTGTGTACAATGCACATTTTATATAAATAGTATTAGTATTGACATTTTAAATATAAAGTGAAGTTCGACTTTGAATAGAGGCCTCAATCCACATTTATTAATTCAGAATAAACTAGAAATATGTCCACTGTTCTTCAGCAGATGGTTTATTATAATTGTGTTTTTACTACCATGGTACAGACTGTGTTGGAGTAGCTAAAATAATATATCACCAACATCAATATTCTATATTTGGCAGCTATGAGAGAGACATCTGTATTTCCCTAGTTATAAAGCCTCATAAAATAAAGTAGTAGAGACTGGTTTATGTAATGTCCTAATTGGCTTGTAGAATGGTGTTTAAACTGTTGCCAGATGTATGATGAGTGAAGCATGAGTAAAGCTATAGAGATGGTAGAAGTTTTACATGAATAAGGTCCCATCACCGTGGAAAGATAATTTTATGAGCTGCTGAACTGGAGCAATATAGGGCACTGTTTATCCTATAGGGAGGCCTCTATTCTTGTAATGTTCTATGGTTTTAGCTACCTGGCAGAGTTTGGTGTTTTCTGGATAGTCTTAATGTCTGGCAACAAAATGGACTTTTAAGAGCTTTTTCCCCTCTAAAGAAACAAGCCAGTTCCCCTCTCTTTTAAAAGTGTATTGTTTAGGCATTTTGTTCTTTCAGGCTCTTAGAAATTGCTTCCTACAAAGACTTTTTCTGGTTCTTAGTTCAGCTGAAAAGAATAGTCTCTATTAAAAACATCAATAAATACAGGGAAAGAACAAATTAGAATAGTAGGGGAAGTAGAATGTTTTGCAACAACTCCAAATGGATTGGCTGGCTCCTGAACTTGCTCCTGGAATATTTATCTCCATATTACAAATGTTGTATTTTTGTGATGTTATTTTATTTAATGGGTGTAAAAAGAAGATTCTTACTTGTAAGTGATGTTTTAGTGGGTTCACTCATTCAGTTCAATTCACTGCATTATAAATATACTAGTTTCAAAGCCCCTTTATAAAAAGGGGTTTTGAAAGGGGAGAAGGCGTCAGACCGGCAGGGAGGGAACCCCCAGCAGCCGCGCTTCGCGCGACTGCTGGGGGTTCCCTCGGGTGGCGGTCTGACGCTGCGAGAGGCGCTTCGCGCCTCTTGCCGCATCAGTCCGGGAGCAACTGCGAGCCGCGCACAGCGCGGCTCGCAGTTGCTCAGGCTGGGAATCGGAGGGACCAATCGGCAGGAGCTTCGCGCCTGCCGATTGGTCCCTCCGATTGTCTGTTGTGAGGAAGGGTCCAATCCGGACCCTTCCTCATCACGGACAAAGCCCACCTCTAGGGGGCTTAACGAATTATTTAGTCCGTGGCGCCCGTGGCGCCACGGGCTGTTTAAAGATAAACATGTTTGTTTCATTTTCACAAAATTAGCAAAAATTCAAGTTGTTTTAAAGTTAAAAATATCTAATTTGCTGTTAGAATCCACCAACCAGTTCAAATGGCCACCTTTATTATCCCCCCCCTTCCCTTGATAGAAAGAGCAGGCAATTCTTGTTTTAATATTTATGTTTTAATTTATTTATCTTAAATCTCTATTTCTGTACTACAATTGCATATGTTTTTACCTCTACTGCAATCCATTCTGAGTCTCATGAGATAAAGCAGAAAATAAATGCAATTATAATAAATTATGATTATGTTCTATTTTTACTTATCTGTTGTTTTATGGATTTTAAAGAAACTAATGTGCTATACACTGTCAGCTTTCTATGATGTGAGGATAAGTCAAAAAGTACTGCTATAAAATCATAGAAACCTTTGTTAAACAAAAATATCAAAATGTGACACTATTGCTTCTCAGCATATCTTCCATCTATGTCTATACACCTCTGGAGGTGGTACTTCCATCTCTCTAACCCAGTGGTTCTCAGCCTGGGGATGGGGACCCCTTTGGGGGTCGAATGACCCTTTCAGAGGGGTTGCAGCAGGGTGAGCAGCTTGGCTGGGGGGACACCGCCACTGTTGCCTCCCCCAAATCATGGGTTTTCTTGGCTTTTCTCCCACCCTTCTCTCCAACGGGAACCCAAAGTGGCCCACATCCCTTTACTGATATATCCAAATTACTGATATATCCAGAGGGAGGCTGCCTGCACATGAAAGCTCACACCTTGAATAAATCTTTGCTGGTCTTAAAGGTGCCCCTGGAATCAATTTTCATTCTTCCAAATCATTGGTTTTTGTTACTTGGTTTGTACCCCACCCTTCTCTCCAAGGGGGTCCCAAAGTGGCCGACATCGCTCCTCTTCTATTTCATCCACACATCCTTGCAGGGTAGATTGAGATAGAGTGTTCATCTATCTGGAGCAATGAAAAAGAGTGAAATCGGCATGGTGGGACAAGTGGCAAAACTGAACTGAGAAACCCCAGAAAAAAAACCAATTTATATACAATCATGAACCATGGATCTTCATGCCATTGGTCAGTTTCAGTTTAATTTCCATGAAAGAACACTTGCATAATTTTATGGTTGGGGATCACCACAACATGAGGAACTGTATTAAAGGGTCGTGGCACTAGGAAGGTTGAGAACCACTGCTCTAACCTTCCGCAAGGAATTCTGTGCTTTTTGATTTATACCACATCAAAATGGTAGTTTGGCATCCACGAGGGACTCAAATTGTGTTCCTTTTAAATGTTCTTTGAGTTTTAGGAACAGTTTAAAGGGGCAAGATCAGGGTTTATGGGGTAAGGTTTTCCAATGAAATTCTTGTAGTACAGTCCTTGCTAACCTTGAAGAATGATAAGGTGCATGGTCATGACGGGGAAAAAATTCCTTGGCACAACTTTCATGGCCTTTTCTCATCAATGCAATGTTAAATTTTCTTAAAACGTCTTCATGGTCAACCTGTGTCCTTTGAAAAAAATCATTTCATTTAGAATAAATGTTTTGTTGAATAAACTTGTGCACAAATGAACTGGAACTCTGGTAGCAATACTTTGACTTACTCTCATATTAGATGTTGCCAATAATTCTGTGAACTTAAAGAGATCACGACAGGGAAACTGGGAAGGGAAAAGCCAATGCTTGGCTCTTATGGCCCTTTCTTACATGCCCAGGGTAATCCCAATTGCCATTTTGGGTTCAGGAAAGAATTTTTCTCCAGACCTGCTGGTGGAATTATGACACTGATTAACTGCAGGCTTTTATATTCTCAGATGGGAGCAACCACTTTTTGCTTCTCATGCCATTGATGACACCACTGATGATGACAGCACCCTGCCTTCAAAATCCTCATCACATGCAGAAGACAATAAGCTGATTCCACAACTGTGAAAAACCATACAGGGAGGACAGACATACAAAAGAAACATGCCAAAAACAATTCCAGTGTTTGAGGATCAACTCCCAAGAAAATCAGGAGTAAGGCAAGCATGCAAAAAAAAGAAAAAGAAAAAGAAAGAAGCCCTTTATCTAAATACTTCTTACTCCATAGCTTTTATAGTAAAAACAGACTCAAAGGACACTTAGACATAGTTGCTAGGATACCAGCTAGAAGCTAAGCCAGCAACATTAAGCATAAAAGCAAATGATGGAAATTGCTTAACATTGACTTCCAGAATGTCTCATCAAGAATAAAAATAGATAAATGGTTCAAGAGTTGTGCTTTGTAGACATAAGATGATAAAAAGCAGGTACAATATTAAGTTTAGGAAAGTACTCCCCCTTTTAAAAAGGCACTAAAATATTAATATATTATTGGAGTATTGTAAATTAGCAGGTTCTCTGAATTATCATCTTGTTTTTTTAAAAAGCAAATCTCTCTTAATGAACGCTGGGAATTCCAAGAACCCACTAAGCCTATTGCTATAATGCTCTAGCAATAAACTGATATTTTAGTGTCATTTTTAAAAGAAAAAAACACTCCTCTTGGAAGTTGGAATAGATGAAGGAGTGGTTTGACCACAGCAATCCAATCACTGAACATTAGGCTGGAGGTGGGTGGGAGTGGACAGGACAAAGAAAATTGATAGAAACCTTGGAAACTGAAAGAAACAAGAAAAAACCTAACACAAAGTCAATTTCCAGAAAAAACATTGAGGTATAAGTGGTCTAAGACACACACACATATTGGGGGAGAGGCAAAGTGGATAGTATAGGCATGTGTAAATCAGAGGATAAACCAAAGCAGTATGGGACCAAAACCAATGGGGGGGGGGAACCCATGCAGAAAAGCCCATAGATCAGTTCAATTCAAAGAATTAAATATTATGACCAAAGAATATTTTCGAATGATGTTTGCTGATTAGACTTCTACCAGGTTCTGACAACACACTACAAAAAAAGATGTTAAGAACATGTATGAAGCTATACATTATTTGAGCAAATATAAATTCAACCTACAAAAAGAGTTTCTAGCATTTATTGTATTAATGGCTTCAGGCAAGGTGGATTAGATAAACTTGGCAAAAATCTAGTTCATTTCACATCTTGTTAATTTGTGTCATTTATTCATCACCTTTCTACCTGAAGTGCTGAAGTGCTGAACTAAAAATATCTAAGACCATATGATTACCTTTTCTAAGCCTGTGGTTCTCAAATGTAACCACAGGATGAAAAGATGTATGCATTGATCTCCATTAAGACCCTAGGACCCATTATGCTCTGTGCCTCAGAGCAGGAACGATGGTGGCAGAAATCCCCGATAATGCACGCCGCCGGCAGAGGCTGAGCGCAGGTTTGATGCAGGCTGCCGAAAAACCTGTCTTAGGGAAACGCGGAAGGAAGCAAAGCCTGCCGCCTGGCCAGGGCACAACCAGACGCAGCACCAGAGAGGGAGCGTGCATAATCAGGGAGGGCGGCTGCCACTACAGCTACCCTGCGCTCAATTCTGCGGTTTCCAGTTCCTCGACTGCTGCAGGCTGCTGTGCCCTCCCTTGCCCCCTGTGTCTGCTGGCTCGCCCCCTTCCGTTTCCAGTGGCCTGGACGCACCAAGCACAACCGGCATACGTGTCATCTGTGCCTGCGCGTGCCCTCGGCAGCCCAGCTGTCGGGCACTTTTGGTGCAGCGGCCTGCTTGACGGCTCGTGTCCTGTAAGCCCCGCACTGTGCTCCCATCCCATTTGCTCCACATTGCTGTCTCTTCGGCCATCACCCCTGGCTGCTCTGGATGCTGATGCTGTGCTGTTCAT
The DNA here is from genome assembly GCF_049243985.1 of Paroedura picta. Classification (NCBI taxonomy): domain Eukaryota; kingdom Metazoa; phylum Chordata; class Lepidosauria; order Squamata; family Gekkonidae; genus Paroedura; species Paroedura picta. The sequence goes on along the minus strand of NC_135371.1, from coordinate 53,267,512 downwards.
ACACGGATTGCCACGCAGCTTCCTCCTCCAGATATTCCATCTGACCCCCACCCGCCGTACCGGCAGCCGTGCATAATAGGTCTAGGTTAGTAATTCTCAAACTATGAGTCAAGAATCACAATTGGGTTATGAGTTTAACAGATGAGTTGTGAGGCCGGGTTGGATGAGAATGACCAGGCCCATGAATGTAGCCTGCTGCTCAAAAAGCTATATATTTCTATGCTTATTTGGAATTGTTTCCAGGACTCTGGATCATCTTTTTCATTCTCTTGCCAGTCAGATTCCACATTTGATTCCTTATATATGCTTTCTCCATTTTTCCTAAGCCCAGAGAAGAGGGGATTTTTTTTCCTGCCATGCTGACCTGTAACATGATCCTTAACCAGTCATTTCTGATTTTCACTAAACCTAGATCTTAGGGGGCCTTCCAAGCTCATAGTGGTGCGTCAAATAAAAATCCATTATTAACTTGCATTGGTCACTGCCATGTTTTGATTTTTATAAAACCCAGTATAAAACATACATAAGCAGCTCTCAGAGTGAGAAACAGTAGCCCCCCGATTGTATCTTGGTTATCTCAGTCTGGCTCTTTCTTGGATTAAAAAGTAGGCCACATACTCACTGAAATGTGTCTAGGGTCCTTGAGTCTTTTGATTCCACACAGGCCCTTTTAGTGGATGTTATCTGTTGTTGGTCCAGTTCCGAGTAAAGTGATATGGGGGGTTCGTACAGTACATTTCATCCCATTAAACAATTTGGCCATTTTGGATGTGCTGTGCTTTTCTCCTCACCATTTTTTTCCTGCATGATCTTCCTGACACTTTTTTTGAATGTTCTAAATTGAACACTATAGTGTTAGACCAGTACATTGGGGCCAAGGTGACCCAACATGGTGTAGTGGTTAACAGTAGACTAATGTGGAAAACCAAGTTTGATTTCCTACTTCTCCACATGCAGCTAACTGGGTGACCTTGGGTTAGTCACAGTTCTCTTGGGGCTATTGTCACAGAACAGTTCTGTTAGAGCTCTCTCCATCCCACCTACCTTACAGGGTGTCCCAGAAAGACGAAAACACTGCAGGAGCTCTAAGAAGCCTATTTGGATGAACAGATAACTTCAAGAGGAACTAAGCAGATATTAAAGGGGGCGATCTGCAATCATCTGGAGGACAATTTGGTGATCCAAGGAAGTCAGCATGGATTTGTCTCCAACAGGTCCTGTCAGATCAACCTGGTCTCCTTTTTTGGCCAAGTAACTGATTTGCTGGATCATGGAAATTTGGTTGATGTCATTTATTTGGATTTTAGTAAAGCTTTTGATAAGGTTCCCCATGATGTTCTGATGGATAAATTGAAGGACTGCAATCTAGATTTTCAGATAGGTTGATAGGGAATTGTTAGAGAACCGCGCTCAAAGAGTTGTTGTCAATCGTGTTTCAGCAGACTGGAGGGAGGTGAGTAGCGGGGTACCTCAGGTCTCGGTGCTCGGTCCGGTACTTTTTAACATATTTATTAATGATCTAGATGAGGGGGTGAAGGGACTACTAATCAAGTTTGCAGATGACACCAAATTGGGAGGACTGGCTAATACTCCAGAAGATAGAGACAGAGTTCAATGAGATCTGAACACAATGGAAAAATGGGCAAATGAGAACAAGACACAATTTAATAAAGATAAGTGTAAAGTTCTGCATCTGGGTCAGAAAAATGAAAAGCATGCCTACTGGATGTGGTATACACTTCTAGGTAACACTGTACATGAATGAGACCTTGGAGTACTTGTGGATAGTAAGCTAAACATGAGCAGGCAGTGATGCAGTGGTAAAAAAGGCAAATGCCATTTTGGGCTGTATCAACAGGGGCATCACATCAAAATCACAAGATGTCATAGTCCCGTTGTATACGGCACTGGTCAGAACACACCTGGAGTACTGTGTGCAGTTCTGGAGGCCTCATTTCAAGAAGGACGTAGATAAAATTGAAAGGGTACAGAGGAGAGCGACGAGGATGATCTAGGGCCAAGGGACCAGCCCTATGAAGATAGGTTGAGGGACTTGGGAATGTTCACCCTGGAGAAAAGGAGGTTGAGAAGGGACATGATAGCCCTCTTTAAGTATTTGAGGGCAGGATGCTGTTTCTGTTGGCTGCAAAGGAAAGGACGCACAGTAATGTGTTTAAACTCCAACGATATAGGCTAGATATCAGGAAAAAAAATTCACAGTCAGAGTAGTTCAGCAGTAGATTAGGCTGCCTAAGGAGGTGGTGAGCTCCCCCTCACTAGCAGTCTTCAAGCAAAGGTTGGATACACACTTTTCTTGGATGCTTTAGGATGATTTGGGCTGATCCCTGCGTTGAGCAGGGGGTTGGACTAGATGGCCTGTATGGCCCCTTTCAACTCTATGATTCTATGATTCTATGTGTAGAGAAAGGGAATACTGTTTGTAAGCCATTTTGGGACTCCTTTAGGTAGTGAAAAGTGGGATATAAAAACCCAGCTCTTCTCTTCTTCACTGTTTAGAATGTTCAAAAAATGTTTGAGGAAGATTGGACCAGGAAAAAAGAGTGGGGGGAAGAAAGTACAGCATTGTAGGAAGTACTATGGACATTTTAAACAAGATATGACGGTGATTCAGAAGGGCAATGAAGAAGTGAAAACAGAAAAACGAAGAAAGCAGTTTCTCTCAAAAACAGTTCAACCATGCTTTGCTTACTGGATGCAATCAGCATTGTATGAAAAGGTAAATAAAATCCATTAGCAGCCAGTTTCTAAACTGGATCTGTCTGAAATGACAAAAAAATCCATTAGCAATCAGCTATTAAAACGAAATACAAAGCCTGTTTGAAGGGGCCTCAGTAAGAGCACAAATGCAGAAGTATTCCTCAGGCCCAGCCAAGAACTACCATGGAATTGGGGGGGGGGGTCAAAATTATTACTTTATGTTATATTTTTAGCAAAAGGGTTCATAATGTATTATAGTAAACATAAGTTGAATGGCATTTTGCGTTTTATTGATCCACACAACCTTTGGGGGTGGGGGTGGTGCTGCTTAAACAGCATTACTATAAACTAGCAGATTATTCAAGAATATAGAAAGTGGTAGTTTTGTGTTTGGTACATCATGGCTTTAATATTTTTTTCACAGAAATAATTTGATGGAAGGTGGGGATCTGTGTAACTTTGTATGAGACATGGATCTGTCCAAAGTTTTACCCAAGGGTAGTCTCAGAACCTCTGAGCAGTCAGGACAAGGAAAGAGTTGGGATCAATTGAAATCCCGTCTAATTAAACTTTGCAATTATCCCTAATTAATTTCAACTTTCTTAGGTGTCTCAGAACGAGGCCTAGGTTGATGATGCTTCAATAACATATACTTTTATTTAAAATAGATAGTTTAATAGGGGTATGCAGTTTATATTTTATAATCTAATAAAATGTTCACTATTCCTAGGGTCAGACTGGCAATACACAATACCAGCCCTGAACCTCCCTTCCTCTCCTCCAGGCAATTATTGTGTCTGATATTACCAATCATAATTGGGAATCTCATTTGGAAGGCAGGTGTGGCCAGGGAGAAGGGAGTAATGCTCTGCTGGCTAGCAGCACATTAGGCCCATTCCATGGGAAGAAGACTTTGCCACCCAACTGCAGAAGCCAGGTTTAGGTTAATGCCCATTAAAAAAACAATGGCTATTTTAAGTTTAGAGCGTAGGTGAACCACCAAGCATCTGGTGTGTACATGTTTCTAGTAGAAGTAATAGGCAATAGATCTGGCCTTTGGACTCCAAACGCCAGTTCAACTGTCTGCAGAATACTATCCAGATGTGATTTTATTGTGCATTTTAATTTGTTAGCTGCCTTGGTGGCATATTATGAAGGCAGAATGGTGGGGTGTAGATTTTGTAAAAATGCAATAAAATAAATAAATTCTATAAGATATTTATTATTATTAAGTCAGCTAAAAATCAGCATGGGTAAAAGAAGGAATATACTGAATATTCACCAGTGTAAAATTCTAAGCAAAAAAAATTTGAGAAATGGAAACTTCCTGAAAAATTACCCAGTTTATGCAAATACACATTTAAAATCTGTTTCTCCTAGTTGCTACTATTGCTTCTATGCTACTTTGAAACTAGTTGTTCTTTTACTTAGTGTTTTCTTTTAAAAATCAATACTGGATCTAATGGATCAAACACTAAATGACATCATAATGGTATGCAGCCAATCAGATTCTGCTATGTGATGATGGAAACTGAGAATAGCTGTGGCTATGTAAATGGGAGGAGGGATCAAATAGTTTTTGCAACAGGTATGAAAATAAAATCACTAAGCTATTTTTAGCATTGCTGATGCCGTGCCATGCTCATGAACAACTGAGAGTGGTTACAACCTAGTTCTGTTTAGAAGTGTTGTTTGAAGATATTATTTTGCTGTGCATAATAGGTCCAAAAAACCTTGAACTGAATGCATGGTCCTAGGACAGGCTTTGTCAATTAAGGGGTTCCTAATGGCCCTTTAAGGGTTTCTTGAATGGGTGTGTTAATTAATTTTTAACATATTTTTAAATTTGTTAAACATTTATCAGGTGATATGAACATATATGGTCATGCTAACATGCTCATCCCTAAAATGGCCAGTGATGAGCCTGGAAGGGGAGGAGGGTGGGAAGGGGAGGAGCCCTGGGTGGGCATGTACCCAACCATGCTTCCCAACCATATTCTACATGATTGTGCCACTTCTGGTGCTTCTTGAAGCTCGAAGAATGTTTCAGGGGTTTCTGAATGGTAAAAAAATTGAGAAAGCCTGTCATAGGAGTTCAAGTAGTGGGAAATGAAGACACATTATAATCTGCAAAATACTTAATGTATGCCAACATCTAACCGCATAATAAAACACAATTACTTCCTTCCAGGTTATGTTTCTTGTAAACTGTGGCAAACACTGTAGAAATGTGTTACTTTGGGAATACAGCAGAGGTTGTACATGCTGGGCTATGAGTACTGCCTGTACTGAAGCTCAGCACACAAAGCTGCATGCATAGCAATGTGCCTCCCATTAAGTGTTTAGAGAATATTAATGACTTTTGGGCTCGTTTTTTGTAGCTCAGATCACACAGCCCCATTTAGCTACAAAACAATATACTGGTTTCTATTTTTATAACCAATTCTTCTTGATAAACTGATGTCATGGCACCTTTGGTGGTCCAGCTTTCCTGTCTGGCTTACACTGATACTTCTATCTTTCCTGTGAATCAGAAAGGTCAAACAGTTAATGAACTTATTTTTTTAGGGAATATATCCAGTCCTTTTTAAACTGGATACTCTACTCTGACAACATGTGCTTTCTGTGCCAAACGCCCATTCTGTTGCCATTTCTTTCCTGCTGAGAAACCCATTTGCTCAATAATAAAGTGAGCACTCAAGTGTAGAAAGAGGAGAAAAGCTTGAGTAGAAAGAGGCTTATGGGGGGGGGAGGAGTTATGCTAGTCATTTCTCTTGCAGTATTCTATCACAGCTCTTAGTATTCTAGTAAACTACATTCAGGGTAAAACAGAAGGGAGTGATCTGTTTTTACAGCTGTTAAGAAACAGTTGTATTTGACATCTAATTGTCTAAAAAAAACTTGCAAAAAAACCCTGGACAAGCAAATTTTTAAATGAATCCTGTCACCAAAGAAAAGACCTTAAGTCGAGGACAGATTAAGGGTGAGAGGGGCAAACAGTTGAAGGGAGGTGCGGTGACTGGAACTACATGTTACAAAAATTAGTCATCAGTCTCAGATTAACAAGTCTACTCCTATCATAGAGAATATTTTCACTTATTGCACTCATTCTCATAAATTATGGAGAATCAAGTGAAACAGAGAAAGCACTACCCTTTTGCTTCTCTGTCAGTGAAATTCCATTCATACAAGAGACAGAAAAATAAATTTAATTCTGTTCTCCTTCCACACACCAGCCTTCTGACACATGTTGGTATTATTCTACATAGGCCCTGTGTTCTGAGGAATAAATTGTTCCATGCTTAGAAATGGCTGTTAGGGGAGGTGTAGGCCTTGATCCAATGTGTAGGCCTTGATCCACACTCTTTAGTTTGTAAGTGGTTTTGATAAAGGTATCATCTCAGAAGGTTTCTTTGTTTCTGAGTATGTGGGAAGTTTCATCATCGTGCCTTCTGTCTTTCATAGTTACATTGCTCCAGGTTAAGCACACTGAAATTAAATTAGACTAATTCTCTCAAGTGCTTCAAGAATGTTGCAGTATTCTGGAATGTGTAAATGTATAGACTCAGAATCAGGCCTTCAAGTGATCCCAAGTGATTTGGGCACCAGGCACCTATTTGGAAATAAATCTCAAAGAAATTATCCAATTACTGATTGGCATACAAAATCACCTTCTTTGGTCAAAAATGAAATTGCTTTAATGCTAATATACTTGGGTGAGAGTGCAACACATGGTATATAACCAACCAAGGCATCATGCTGGTCTACCTTTGCCTGCATCCCTGAACACATGCTACACAGTACTATTGGTCCTGTCACAACTTTGGCCATGATATCTATCCCGTTTTTGGTGAAATGTTCAATGACTCAGCTGTATAGCATAGAACAGTGGTCCCCAACCTTTTTATCACCGGGGACCACACAACGCTTGACAATTTTACTGAGGCCCACTGCCCTAATGCTCTCTGACTCAGGTCGCTATGGTAATGTTTAAACATCCCTTCAAAATTAGATACAGGCATGCCACAACAATGAACATAAGGAACATTTTATTTTCATGGAAATTTTAACTCATGACAATGACAAATCAATGGGAACCCTGAGCTTGTTTCTCTGCAACGAGATAGTCCCATGTGTGCCTGCCGGATCGTGGATGAAGTAAAGGGCCGGGGGGGAGGGAGAAGGCATCCTTCGCAGCCCACCTCCAGTTAGTCGACGGACCACATGTGGTCCGTGGCCCACAGGTTGGGGATCACTAGCATAGAATATAAAATGACAGTCAGCTATCCTAAATGCCATGCATCCAGTGTTAAGCTAACTCTACTCTAAAGTAGCTAACTCTACTCTAAAAATACCTCACATTCTTGATTCCCATAGGAAGGGGTGATCCATAACACCTCCCTTCCTCTGGAGGCACAGGTCACAAGAGTAGCCCATCAGCCATTCTTCCATCTCCGCCAGGACACCTGGCCATGGTGATCCATGCAATGGTCACTTTCAGAGCTGAATTCTGTAACTTGCTTTAGAGGGATCTTCGCTTGTTTTGACCTGGAAATTGTAGCTCGTACAAAATGCAGCTGCCAGGATCCTCACTGGAACACCTTGGAGGATCCACATCCAGCCGGTGCTGAGGCAGGTACATTGGTTGCCAGTTGTAGCCTGAATCAAGTTCAAGGTTTCGTTTTTGACCTTCAAAGTCCTTCATGGTCTGGGACCCACATATCTGAGGGACTGCCTATCGCCTTATGCTCTCTACAGGGCCTTGTGCTCTGCAGGTACTAATCTGTTGGTGGATCCTGGCCCATGGGAGGTTTACTTGGCCTCAAATAGGGCCAGGGCCTTTTTGATTCTGGCCCCAAACTGGTGGAATGAGCTCCTAGAAGAGCAGAGGGCCCTGCAGGAGCTTTTGCGGTTCCACAGGGCCTACAAGATGGAGCTCTTCCACCAGGGCCTTGGTTGAGGTCATGGCACAGAAGATCGAGAGGCCCCTTTGGGCTAAATACCATATAGTACTGTAAAAGGACTGACAGGCACCCCTGGACTCTCCCCCTGAGGCATGGGGAGGGGGGAGCTAGAAATAGGGTTAGGAGACAGGGCTTTTATTTCTGCCACTGTGTAGTGTGGGGTCAAGATCAGTCTTTTAATCTTTTTATGTGGGTTTTTTATTTTTTATCTTTGTAACCCACTGTGAGATGGTTAGCCAATAGTGGTGGGAAATAAATTGAAACAATAAATAAATCATCTAAAGTGTCTCCTAGCTTCTTTATTGGTAAGGTAATACACTCAGAAATAGTATAAGTGATATGTTCGGCCTTTTTCCATAATATGCATGTTCACTGATGAGCTAAACTTGGTGATGATTTTCAGAATGACAAGATAATTGCCGTTTTATTTTTACCCAGACCAACAGTCTCACCTGAGACAAAGTATGCCGCAGCATGTTCATCATTGAAATTTTTGTTTCAACTACATGTCTGACTACAGTTGTCCAATAAGTATGAACTTATTGTGCTTTCTTTTGCTGCTATAGTAGTATTGATGGTCCAAAATAAGCCAACTGTGGATACACAAACTCCCCAAATAATATCATCTCAGCAGAATCCCAGAGCATTTCCACACATAAAATTTGCACCGCCTTCTGCTTGCAAAAGCACAATAGGAAACCATGTGTTTGCATGCTTCATGATGGGAGAATCCTCCTGCGTTATCCTGCCGCCTTACCACAGCTTTTTCCTTCTTGATGAGACAGCAGAGAAGCCTAAAGAATGGACAACCTGCATTTCTCTCCTCCCCCCCCCCCGGTGCCTTGGGTTGTCAATCAACGCAAGGCACCAATTCCTTCACAGTGGTTGTTTTGGGGACTCAAACTTCTGTCCCTCCTCAGTCCCAAAATTAATTTTTAAAAACCACTTCTACATTGCTATGGGAAAATGCCACCACAGTAAAACATTTTAAAAAAGAAAACTTTCACTTCTGCATTGCTATGTGATCATGCAACAACAATAAAACATTTTCTTAGTTCCCTTTTTGGGATACTTTGTATAATGGTCTCTCGTTATGTTTGAGTAGATTTGAGATAGGCTGCCCATGGTATTGCGTGTTCACAATAAAGATTTAAAACACGAAGCATGTACGCCAACCTAATAGGGTGATGGCTACTTTATCACATGCCACACATTCTTGCCCCGTTCATATCCCACCACCAGAAAACACAAATAGGAATGTGTTTTAGCTGCCCAATCCCAATATTACTGAGCACAACTCAGAGAACATTTTATTTCTACTGAGGGTATGTTGCTTTGTGGCCCTGTAGCAACGCAAGCTGCCGACACCTTGTGGAAGCAGCACTAAAACCTGTGAGCAATGAGAGGCTGTGCAGGGGCAAATTCCTCATGCAGAAATGGTCCCATTCAATAATGAGCCTCCTATGTCCCACCACTTTCCCCCAGCCTTTTACATTTAGATAATTCTTTATGCATTTTGATAATTCAAGTACATTCCCATTCTAAAAAAGTCAAGTAAAATCTGAGGATTGTCTAAAGCCATGACTGGTATCTCAATTGGCTTCACTGGAAACAAGTATGGCAGTTTTCTGCCCAGCATGGCAAATTCTATTTCTCTGTTTCATCCTCATGGTATTCTGCTGCTTGTCTAGTAATCTCTTATTAGCTGCTGTTTGTGGCAAATTCAGAATATGATGAGTCATTATTTCAACAAACCTACCTTATAATGCAGCACTTTGATGATCATAAACCCAGGAAGGGCCTTCAGCCCACTTCCCTGCTATTATCAGCACATCTCAGTAAAGACTGCCCTCATTTTACCTCAATCAAGTTCATTCACAGCCACCACTACCCCAGCATGATTCTTTATCCCTTTTTTATCACAGGACTGAGCTATCCTGTCATAGCCTGGATCCTGATGTCTTGGATGCCAAGGTTGAACCAATCAGAAAGTCCACCAATGAGCAGCCAAGAGCTCATTCCGCACACATAGGATAATGCACTTTCAATGTGCTTTGGCAGCTGGATTTCCCTGTGCAGAACAGCAAAATCTACTTCTAAAGTGCATTGAAAGTGCATTATCTATTGTGTGCAGAATGGGCCCAGGTCCACAGCTTTGTGTTGTGAATCTTAGTTCTCCCCAGTCTATGCCAATAGCAGGCAACCCCAGTTGGCACCCAGTTAAATATGGGCACATAACAAGGCTATTTCATGCTCTCCATATTGGTAGTTGGTTCTTCTCCACCACAATAATAAAATCACCAGACTCTTCCTCTTCAAAATTCTTCCTCTTTAATTTCTCATTTCTTATTCATGTTCAGTTATTCACTGTCTGAAAACTTGTAAATAAGCATTCCTTACCTAGATAAGTACTCTTTCCCTATTAATCACAAAATCCATCCCAGTTCATCCCACTACACCTACTCATGCCATTCAGGTTAGCCTTTATCATCCTATGACAGGAGCAAATTGTATAAGACACTGAGATATGTAAATAGATCTACCCACTAGTTTTTAAAAAAGGAAGGTTCATGGGGTCCCAGTTCTGATCAAGGTGCAATAGAGGGAGGAGTTTTTGACCTTTCCCACTGTATAATCTCATTGATTGGAAAGCACAAACAGATACCCCCCAGACATTAGCTTGGAATAATTAAAAAAAAAACCAAACTAAGAGAGGGTACCTGTCTGTTTATACTTCCCATTTTTGGCCAGTAACAGTATGGAAGTTTGGAAGCTAATTCTGAGGGGCTTTTCGCACGCCTTCAAAATCGCACAATGGTTGCCAATTGAAAACGCTACTGATTTGCCGTTATGCACAACGTCGTTGACAATCTGCCACACACCTGAAACCGATCTGCAAAAAGCGCTTCCTTGTAGCGCTTTCAGGGAAATCCCCAAAAGTGGATTCACCCTCCGGAAAGCGATACACTCCTGCAACCAATCTGCAACACTACCGAAAAAGACCTGTGCGTTAATATTGTTGCGGTTTCTACAAAGTCCCTCCCCCTGGCTCTCTCCTCTGGTCTTCCGGCGAAGCGATCGCCATTTTTTTTTCTCCGAGCGAGCGGGGATAAACGCACCAGCGAGCCTCTTTCTGTTTACAGGCTTCCCCGGCTTCAGTCCCTCCCCTTCAGTCACTAAGCACAAAGAACAGAAAAGCCCGTTTGCTGATGTATTTTCCCTTTATTTTTTACACATTCATTCAGCCGAAAATCGGGCCCGTGAGAGGGGGGGGGGGATTTTTTTTTCACTCGGAGGGAGCGTGGCAACGATGAAATGACAGCTCAAACACACCAGGCAGCTGGATGGGTCTCTCCGTTGCAACGAATCAACACAGATTCATTGCAATGGGTCTGTTTTTTTTTTTTTAAACTTTCTTAAAGGGAAAGGGGCTGTTTGGGAGCATGCTAACGGCTGCCCATTGGCTGCTTGACAGCCAGGGGCGGGACGAGCTTGGCAATAGCGCTTCCTTTCTAGCGATTTCTGCCGAGACCGGAAGCCTGTGGGAAATGCTACAAAACGCAACTGGATTCCACTACAAAGGCAGGTATGCATAACGACGAATTCCACTATTTTAAATGGCGATTTTTCATTCAGCAACCAATTTGCTACAAAGATCCCGGTGCGGAAAGCCCCTGATTGATGAAACCAAGCATGAGTGAAAGGGATAAGCTCTCCTATCCCTGTGTGGTAAAAACAGCATTGTGACCATAGCACTACTACTTATCCAAAGAAACAGGGAAGTGCTCCATGACACTTGCCACTTCAACATGATTGGACTAAGAGTCTTCACTGGATAAGATGAAGTTAGGAATGTTCCTTACTTAGAACTAAGGCAGTTGGTATATTTACTCTTGTATTTCACTTCCCACAAGTAAAGAAGAAGAAAGTAGAACCAATTAGGCCCAGATGGAGAAGCTCCTGATGCATAAAAAAGATCAAATACTTTCCTCTCAATGCTGATGAGAAGTAATTTAAATTGATGGTGCATACTATCTTCTGCTCTGAATAGTTTAGAGCTAGGGTTTAGATGAGTACAATGTGCCAAAGAGAGGCACTTTTTCCTATTCTGTTACTGTAGCTAGCATATTTCTGCTTTTAATATTCAAAAGGATCATCAACCATGTGGTGGTAGCTTTAATCATCAACCACGTGATGGTAGCTTTAATTTTAACTGAAAAGTTGACATAGTGAAGATTGGATATGAACAGACCTCCGCATGGATAACTTATTTTACTTTAGTACCCATGCATAGGTTAGAGACAGAGAACCTAGACCTTAGGTTAATGTAACCAGGGTGTAAACTGGACGGAGCTTTTATTCCAACCCCAGATCGATTCAGTCCCTGCCCTCTACACAGAATGCGATTTACGTTTGGATTTGGGGCGATTTAAAATTTCCTTCTGCAGCAAGAAGGATTGATCCGGAGTGACCCTACCTTTATTGTGCAATATCTTCGAGTGCTTTTAACGCTCAATATTTCAAGATTCGGATTAGAGAAACCAGGCTGTTTTGAATCTGGGCTCTCCTCCGTGGCAGAGGACCCGTGATTGGCCACAGGTGGTCATGTGACAGACTTGCCTTAAAGGAGAAGCTCCTAATTTCTCTCAATTTCTGTTGGTCCTGGATTTTTTCTCCCTTCTCTGCCTCAAGAAAGAGGCTTGGCTCCCCTCCCCCTTCTGAACTACCCTAACCACGTGCAGAAGACTTTCCTGTTTCAATGGGGGGGGGGAGAGGAAGAATTGAGTTCAAAGCGATCTGAATTCAACAGGATTGACAATGGAATAAAGAAAGTAAGTGCAGACTCTGCCCAGGTCTAGGTTTACCATGATGCAACATGAAGAACTACTTTACTTTGTTTGGTAGATTTCAGAGGACAACCTAGAACTAATCTCTGTGTGACTTTTAAAAATGAGTTTTAACCCTGTGCTAGAGAAGTCATGTTGTTTTACTTTTTCTGATGATGTTAAAATCTATAAGCTAGCAAGGATGTATCACAGGAGCACTTGGGCAACCGGTAATAACTCTCCTTGGACTGTTTTTGGACAGCTTACAATATTACTGCAATATCTACTATACTGCAACATTTTTCATAATGTTAAAATGTATAAACTTTCAATATAACATTATTCTGGTAAACTGAAATGTTAAAAATAATTCTTGCAGAAAAAATGTAGTGGGTTAGAATGCATTGTTTTGAACATAGATCTAAGACATAATAGCAGTGTTATACAGCATGCATGGTTGTGAACATCTCACACCTGTGAACATTTTATTTTTATGTACTGAAATCAGTCACAGTTTACCAAAAGATGACAGTATTGAAGCTCTATTATCTAACCTGACATAATGCAGAAATCTCAACATTAAATCAGGTAGATATTATCATTCTGGCTTCTTCCTTTGTGCAATTGTCTGGTCATGTGCAGAATGCGATTGCACAATGGAAATGCTCACACTCACACTCACACCCTCTCTTCACAGTCAGCAACATTCTGAAAACAGCAACACTGATCATGGGAAGAGGGTATGCATGTTCCAACTTTCTCCACAAAACTGCACTGTGCAGAAAACCAATCAATAATGTAGAGGAAGTGGTGGGGCATTGTGCTTATGCCTACTCTACCTACCTGCACAATTTGTCAACACTTGTGGGGGTGGGAGTGGTCAGTACCAGGCTAGATTCTGGACAGACAAAATGAAATTCTTCTTTACTCAAAGAGAAATTACATTATGGAATTCATTAACAGTGAACATAGTGAGCATACATGTCTTCAAAACGGAGTTAGAGGGAATTGTGGACAACTGTTCTATTGATTACTTGTAGCCATGATAGCTAAAGGAAATCTAATCTCCTTATCCAGAGGAAGTAAACCTCTGAATATCAGAACCAAGTAACAATATCTGAGGAAGGCTTTGTTCTCTATACCAAGTTTACTAGTCCTGCTGGACAACTGGTTGGTCACTGTTTGAAACTGGATACTGGACTAGATGGTCTGATCTGACAGGACTCCTCTTGTGTTAACTTTTGCATTTTGGAATGCATGATTTTCATATCACACACAATATTTTGTATGAATCAATGATATAATCCGTTTTTTCACATTATGTAAATCATATATCTAAATTAGGTATCTATGGACTATCACCTTATGCAATACTGTCAACAATCTGTAACTGCTTCCCAGAGCGGTATAAATAAAATGCTAAGGGGTGGGGGGGGCGCTGTCTGGGATGGGGGGGGCAACAATTGGCCCGTGGCCCTGGACTGACAAGAGCAGGGCCAAATCGGGAGGTGCAAAGCGCCTCCCAATTGGGCCCTCCGCTTGCCATTCTGGGGCCAGGGGCCCAATTAGCAGCCGCGCGCAGCACCTCCCAACCTACCCACCCCCCCACGTGGCCCACCTTCACCCCACGATGGCCATTCCTGTGCTGGCAAGATAGGTCCACAGGCCCCAGGAAGCTGGCACGGGAGGGGGGGGAGAGAGGCCTTTGCAGCTGGGGAAGGCCTGGAGCTTGGGGGTGTGGAAAGCCCTTCGCAGGCACACAACCAGCATGGTCGCCAGCTCTTAGAGCCGGCGGCCGCGTTGCCTGGGTGCCTGCAAAAGCCTGGAGATCAGAGGGGGAGAGCCCTTCGCAGGTGCCTGGGCAGCGCAGCTGCTAGCTCTAAGAGCTGGCGACTGCACTGCCAGAGCACCTGTGAAGGCCTGGAGCTCGGCTGGGTAGGGAGCCCTTTGTAGGCCTGCCTAACCCTAGGCCTGCCTGCCTGCCTGCCTGCCTGCCTGCCTTCCTTCCTTCCTTCCTTCCTTCCCTCCCAGGGGGGGGGCCCGCACCCACCCACTGCCTGCTAGCACCCGCTGTATTTTTCTTACAGCGGGCTTAATTTCTAGTCTCGTCATAATTCAGAAGGAAAAATGAAGTATTATTCCCATTACTTCTCACTTCCTCAGCTGAGTTACTTCCTTCTAAATCCAAGGAAGTCAATAGATTGAGGTCTCAAAACTATCCTTCCTATTGAATAGGTAAACAAATTCAGTAGAATGTTACTATCAGGAAATGCTAGACACTTGCCAAATACTGATGCCTTTGTAACTAGATGTGAGTTTAAAATGTTTAGTTTTTTTTCTATTGTATAAAACAAGAAAATAATTTTTGATGTGCTTTTGAGCACTTCTGGAAATTGTTTCTATTTTCCATGCATGTTCTAGCTCAGTGCTCAGTCCCTTGAGCTATTTCAGCCTTTTCTAACTTATTTTTACTGTTGACAAACCCCTGAAACATTCTGCAGGCTTTGAGAAACCCCACAAAACTCTCGTTGAGAAAGCCTGATCTATTCATTCGCATTACATGCTCTCCTAGTTCATGGACTAGAGGAGGTATTTATATTTTCAGAGAATATATAAGGAAATCCTTCCTGCTCTACTGTTTCAGCAGGTCAAGAAGTTTCCCAAAGTTTTGTAATCCAGACAATTTCTGAGATTGTACAGCTCCATTGCTTCCTAAAGTTAGAAGTTAACTTGGGTTATGCCCAGTGGGCTGACTTGTATCCCTCCTTGGAACTGGGGAACAAATCCTTTGTGACATTTGCACAGCTGCCTCTGAGCATTGGTTGGTGCCTAGAACCTGGGGGAAAATAGAGCAACACTTTGATTTTCATTCACTTTCCTTACCTATTTCAGAAGATGTTCTCCCATGTCAAAAGGGCAAATTTAGACATCACCATCCAAACATACAAATGTTCAGTTCAGTCCTTTTTGTAATTACAGCAAAAGGATGTACAGCTGCTTACAGACATCCATAGGAAAGTGACATAATTGTTGTCATAGAAAAAAAAAATTTTTCTGAAAGAACACAGAATTATAGGATGAGGCAAATTTAAGTATATGATAACCAGGAGCTCTGCTGAAAGACTGAATTTAAGACTAACCTTATCTCTCTCTTTTTTTTTTTGAGAAAGTTGTTACCTTGCTGGATCAGGGGAATGCTGTGGATATAGTTTATCTTGATTTCAGTAAGGCTTTTGGTAAGGTTCCACATTATATTCTTATTGACAAGTTGGTAAAATGTGGTATGGATCCTATTACTGTTAGGTGGTTCGAGAGCTGGTTAACAGATCTCACCCAAAGGGTGCTTGTAAATGGTTCATCATCCTCTTAGAAAGGAGTGCCTCAGGAATCTCTCCTAGGCCCTGTGTTATTCAACATACTTATAAATTATATGGATAAAGGAATAGTGGGGGTTCTTATTAAATTTGCAGATGACACTGGATTGGGAGGGGTAGCAAATGCACCAGAAGTTAGAATCAGAATATAAGGTGATCTTGACAGGACAGAAAACTGGGGTAAAATGAATTTCAAAAATGATAAATGTAAAGATATTAATTTAGGTACGAAAAATCATATGCATCACTATAGGATGGGTGAGACTTGTCTTGGCAGTAGTACATGTGAAAAAGATCTGGGGGTCTTAGTAGACCATACATTGAACATGAGTCAGCAGTGTGACTTGGTAGCTAAAAAGGCAAATGGGATTTTGGGCTGTGTTACATGAGGTAATGTTACTGCTTTACTCCACTCTGGTAAGACCTCACTTAGAGTACTGTGTTCAGTTTTGGGCACCAAAACTGAAGAAAGATATAGAGAAATTAGAGCATATCCAGAGGAGGCCTACAAAGGTGGCGAGTGGTTTGGAGACCAAGTTGTATGAGGAAAGGTTGGTCTGTTTGGCCTGGAGAGAAGACAACTAAGAGATGATATGATAACCAGTTTCAAATACTTGAAGGGCTGTCATACAGAAGATGGATCAGAGTTGTTTTCAGTTGCCCCAGAGAGTCAGACCAGAACCAATAGGTTAAAATTAATTCAAAAAAATATTTGGCTAAACATCCGGAAGAAGTTCCTGACAGAGTGGTTCCTCAATGGAATAGGCTTCCTCGGGAAATGTTTTCTCCTTTGGAAGTTTTTAAGCAGAGGCTAGAGAGTCATTTGACAGAAATGCTAATTTTATGAACTTAGGCAGATTGCGAGTGGATGGGCAGGAAGGGATGTGCCAGTGTTTCTCTCTTGTGGCCCTTCCTTGCATACCCAGGGAATTGCTGATCACCACTGTGGGATGGTAGGTGAATTTCTTCCAGGCCAAGCTGAAATCCAGAGATTTTTGGTGTGCGTGGGGGGATCATTTGTGTATGAAATTGGGGTCACTGTGGGTAGGCAGGTAGTTGTGAGTTCCTGCATTGTACAGTGGGTTGCACTAGATGATCCTGAAGGTCCCTTCCAATTCTATGATTCCATAACAAAGCATGCATGTCATTTAGTATAATTCTTTATTGCATATTCTACTTCTGGATGTATTGCAAGAGACATAACTTCCCTGTTTTAATTATGTGCAGTGGTAGAGAAGTTCTATCTGGAGGACAAACAGTCCCTAAATCAGTTTGTGGATAAAAGGCATACATTTCTTAATGGTGAGGAAATAGTATATGATCAATTCCCAGCTGGCTGCATGTGGAGGAGTGATGAATAAGATCTGGTTCTCCAGAATCAAATCCCATTCTCAAGTTGAAGGTGTAATGTTTACTAAATAATTTGTGGAGTTGAGCACATTAACAGTCATGCTTCTGGCAGAGAAACATTTGTTTCCTCTTTACCATTCCATAGCTGTAATATACTAAGCTTTAGCCTTGAATTCTCAAGCTTTTACAATGGGAGATATCCCCGGCCCTAGGGAATATCCCCGGCCCTAGAGATATCCCCGGCCCTAGGGAAGCACGCCTGGCCTCGACCAGGGCCAGGGCCTTCTCGGTCCTGGCCCCTGCCTGGTGGAATGAGCTCCCGGGAGAACTGCGGGCCCTGCGGGACCTTCCATCGTTCCGCAGGGCCTGCAAGACGGAGCTCTTCCGCCAGGTTTACGGTTGAGACCAGGCTTAACACCTACGCCCCCCCGGGACCTGAGGATTGGGATTAGACATGAGTACCATCAGTATCCCCTCTCCACTTGCTAAGGGGGAATGGGTAGTTGATTAGCCGCTCTTGCCAGGTAGTCATTAATATTGACATGTTATTTGGTTTTAATGTATTTTATGGGGTTTATACTGTTGTAACCCGCCACGAGCCGCAAGGGAGTGGCGGGAAATAAATTCAATAATAATAATAATAATAATAATAATAATATTTGAAGTGGTCTCTCATGCGGACTTTGGTGTCTATTGCTGAGATGGCTATCAAAGAAAACTATCATTACTCAACAAAACTCTTTGAAACGTGGGCTTTACACTTGTGTATCACAGGATTGCAGAAACTATATTTCAAAACAAACTCCTACATATAAGTGAGGCTCTCACACTGTGAATAGTGACAGATAAAAGCTTCATCTGTTTTCACAGAGCTCCATCTGCTATAGCTGACCATGTGTGTGCCTGCAAAAAATGTCTTATGTATATTACACAGGAAACAAGACAGTAAAAACCAACTTAACAGCTGGATTCTAAGATTACAGCTGGTGCACCTATCTGCAGTGCTATCATACTGCCCCTGCATTAATGGCATAAAGTCATGCTTTGTGTCTTTTCAAGAGGCAACACTTCACTTGCTCATATATCATGTATCTTAAAAACTGGACAATTAAATTTATATTAACTCCTGCTCCATAAATAACAGATTTCTTCTCTCTTTGCCCTGATTTTATGTTATTGCATTTGTGATGAAAAGTAGGATATTTATGCATTTTTTTGTTTAGTGTTTCAGTTTCTTTAAAGGAAAAAAAATCAACATAAACACCTAATGTCATAGATTAGATATTTGCCAGGGAAAAATCTTGTCTGATTTTGGTTTTGCTTGGTTCTACTTTACTATTGCTAGCATCCAGAATAGCTTTGAGAGTAATAGGACTGGATACATGGTTTCTAGTTTCTCTTTTTAAACTCATGCATATTTCAGTTTTTGCTGCTCAGTGACATTTACAGATCTGGTTTTTTTAAAAGAAGCATACAAAGAGAGATAACACAATGGTAATATTATTTAAGCCATATCTGACATTGAAGTCTGGATTTTTATTTAACAACAACATTTTATCTTACCTGATGTGGAGAGGCTTGCTCATTCGTTCGTTCGTTCGTTCGTTCGTTCGTTCGTTCATTCATTCATACCTTGCTTCTCTCCTCTGTTGGGACCCAGAGCTTACTACATAATTTTCTATATCTTTGATTTATTCGAACAGCAGTAATCCTGCAAGGTGGGTTAGACAGAGGAAGAGTGACTAAACCAAGGTCACCCGGGCCAATGAGCCTCAAACCTGGCATAATTCTGTGTGACAGCTATCACAGTTGTAATGCTGTAACTTGGCAGTTCCTTTCAAATTGTTCTTTGGTTTGAAAGTATGTGAACTAGCCAGATTTTCACAAGTATACAAAAATAGGACTGAAAAAACAACAGCATGCCTGTTTGTCTAAAAACATTGCATTTTATATCCAGAAATCATAATATGGGTCAGCGTTTTGTAGTACTGGTCCCTTATGAGATTTGGAATATGTTTCCAGTGCTGCTCTAAAACTCTTTTCATTTGACAGAAACTGTAAAGTTGTCCTGAATCAAACATACCCAAAACACCACAAGCTTTTCCTGAGTAAATAACAATAATGTAAAAACCATGTAAACATTCTTCAAGAGGCTTTACCCTGCCTGGAAGTTTTTCTACTTATATTGGAAAGATCATAAATATTATTCTGAATGTGTTTTGGAACATACACTGGACTCTGCATTTTAGATTTATCTTCTAGCCAGAAAGCCCGTTGCAGCCAGGAATGCAACAGGCACTAGGATGTGGACGCAGCTGGCCAACCTTCGGGTCATGCATGCAGCAATGGGACTGGTTGTTTCAAGGGCAGGAGGCCCGAGGGCATCTTGGATAGCCCCGCCATGCCCAGAGGGAGCCTCCACGGCAGCTAGGATAGCCACCTGTCCCTCGCTGGACAGGGTGGCCATGTTGGAGCATGGGCTTGGCCAGGCTGAGCAGCGGCAGGGCCAGCATACTGCAGGTACACCCCCCTCAGGCAGGCATGGGTGCGGCGAGCAGTGGCCGGACCAGCCCACTGAAGGTCTGCTCCCCTTGTGGGGGCAGGTGCTCTAGGGACTGGCCCAATCAGGGAGCGCACAGCTTCACTGGGCACATCCTGATTGGCGCGTGAAGCATGTCTGGCTGGAAATGGAGTGCTCCTTGGCTCTGCACAAATATATATAAGAGTCACTAAGTGTTAAGGATATGCATTTGTATGACTGCCCCTCCCAGATACTGGCTTGGGGCCATTTACAATACATAAGAATTGCATTGTAGAATCAAAGCAACTCAAAATTATAAAGTGCATAGGATTCTGAAACCACTGGTATAAACATATTTGCTGATTATAATTATTTTAATCCAAGGGGAAGACTCTTATGGGCTCTTGCAGGAAGTGGCCTGTTTGATGCTATTCCATAATTGATTGGCCCTAAACAAATGCCTGGCAGAAGAGCTCTATTTTGCAGGCCCTTCGGAACTGTGAAAGCTCACTGCATGCTAGAATGCTCCAGAATCGTCTCAAAAATGAGGTGATTTGGTAACACCACCAAATATGAAGAGCTCAATTTAAGTCTTTTTCTGCCTGAGATTCCTGGCTGAATTCTCTCTCTTATAAATTGATAGAGTATTTGTTTGTTGTTGTTGCTGTTAGGAGTGAAGTCGTGTCCTCCAGGCCTTCCTGTCCTCTGCCATTCCCCAGAGTCCATTTAAGTTTGCACCTACTGCTTCAATTACTCCATCCAGCCACCTCATTCTCTGTTGTCCCCTTCTTCTTTTGCCCACAATCGCTCCCAGCATTAGGCTCTTCTCCAGGGAATCCTTCCTTCTCATGAGGTAGCCAAAGTATTTCAGTTTCATCTTCAGGATCTGGCCTTCTAAGGAGCAGGCAGGGCTGATCTCCTCTAGGACTGACGGGTTTGTTCGCCTTGCAGACCAAGGGACTCGCAAGAGTCTTCTCCAGCACCAGAGTTCAATTCTTTGACGCTCGGCCTTCCTTATGGTCCAACTTTCACAGCCATACATTGCAACTGGGAATACCACAGCATTGAATAAACGCACTTTTGTTGGCAGGGTGATGTCTCTGCTTTTTAGGATGCTGCCTAGATTTGCCATAGCTTTCCTCCCCAGGAGCAAGCGTCTTTTAATTTCTTTGCTGCAGTCCCCATCTGCAGTGATCTTGGAGCCCACGAAAATAAAATCTGTCACTATCTCCATTTCTTCCCCATCTATTTGCCAGGAATTGAGAGGGCCGGATGCCATGATCTTTGTTTTCTTGATGTTGAGTTTCAAGCCAACTTTTGCACTCTCCTCCTTCACCCACATCAACAGGCTCTTTAGTTCCTCTTCACTTTTTGCCATTAGAGTGGTATCATCTGCATATCTGAGGTTGTTGATATTTCTCACTGCAATCTTGATCCAAATTTGTGCTTTTTCAAATTTATTTAATACAGCACTGTGGCCAGATAAAACAGATAGCGAGAAAAAACCTTTCAGAGTAGAAAATTGCAAAATCAGGGAGCTAGTACAAAATTTAAAATATATAAAAATGTATAATTGATGTGTACATTATTAAAAATGCATAGTAAAATACCTCTAAAAATCTTCACTTAAGCTTAAGTTGTCTTTTCCGTGTGCTAAGCACATGAGCACAAAATTTGGCAACCTGCTTAATAATATGGCCCCTACTATTCCACAGGAGGAATTTTACTTTTTCTTTCTTTGAGCTGGTGGAGGAATTTCTGAGTAATGGGAGGATGAATTTATTTCTTGCAGAGCTAAAAGTAGGGCACCTTAAGAGGACGTGTTCGATTGACTCTATCTCCCCGGAATTACAGGGGCAGAGTCTTTCAGCTAATGGGGTTTTCTTGAAGCGACCCACCAGCATGGCAGACGGTAATGCAGAGCATCTAGCTAGTGTGAATGCTCTCCTATAGTATTTTGTTTCCAAATAGGAGAGATAGTCTGCAGAGGCTTGAATATAGCTGGAAAACAGTTGTGCACCATACCTAGGGGAGCGAGAAAGGTCAGTTTGACGCTCTGTGTCCTCAGTCCTTTGTTTCACTACAATTTTCGCCTGATTGTACCCCAACCCGTGTAGTGAAAGTGAGGAAAAGCCTAATTTTATAATTTCCCTCTCGGTGGCCAACAGCCACTGGGATTTAAAATTGTCACAGAGGATTGAAGGAAGTAAACCAGCTGTGGCCCAGTGCGCCTTTAACCATAGGGAGATGGATGAAGTTACTGCTTTTGCTTTGAATTTTGGAAACCCTGTCTCTAGGCATATCCATGAGTTCGAAACACAGTTTGGAACCTGAAGTAACGCTCTAAGAAATTTTGTTTGAACCCGCTCAGGTGGGGCAAAGCAAGAGGTTGGTGGCCCTAAAAAGGTCCCGTAAGCCATTTGAGCAATTGTCTTAGCTTGGAAGAGTTTGAGTGCTGCTGGAACAAAATAGGCTCCATTGGAGCGATGGAATTTGAGTATATTGAGGGCACTTCTCTCCCCTATGTTTGCAAGCTGTCTACAGTGTCCGTGCCTTGATCCTGAAGCCTGAAAAGTAACTCCCAGGTATTTGAAGGACTTCACCTGTTCTAACCTCTTTCCGGCTAAGCGCCAGATCCTAACTCTGGGGCGATTGCTGAAGGCCATTACCTTAGTTTTTAATTCATTTATTACCAGGGCTTCTTTCTCACTGTATTTCTCCAGGCTTGCCAGGGCTCTGTTCAGACCGACAGGGCTTCTGGACAGTAAGACCACATCATCAGCATAAAGGAGGGCAGGAATGTGCTGCCCTGCTAATTTAGGTGGGTGACAATCTATGGACTCAAGGTGGCTCTCTAAGTCATTGATGTAAAAAATAAAGAGTAAAGGGGCCAATAAACAGCCTTGTCTGACCCCTTTATGAATTTTAATCTGCTCTGTTAGGTGACCTTTCCTACTGCATCTGACTCTGAGTGTGGTCTGCTCGTAGAGAGAGCGTATCAAAAAACTGAGTCTTTTATCAATTGTGGAAGCTTCCAGTTTCTCCCATAGTCTGGGTCTTGAGATGGAATCAAATGCAGCCTTGAAATCTACAAAGGCTGCACACTCCAGGAGGAATATTTTTTCAACCAGATGTTGTATTGTTAGACAGTGCTCTAGAGTACCTCTGCCCTCCCTGAACCCTGCTTGCGTGGGTACAATGATCCTTTCCTGTTCCAGCCATAAGATAAATTTATCCAGCAGATGTCTGGTGTACAGTTTGCTAACAACACTTAGTAAGCTTATTGGCCTATAATTGGCAGGGTCATCTCTCTTTCCTTTTTTAAAGAAAGGGATCACAACGGCCATTTCCCAGTCTCCAGGTATCTTTCCAGTGGAGTCAATGAATGTGAAAACAGATGCTAGTTAGGAGCCCACCAGTCCTTGAATTCTTTAAGAAGTTCTGAAGAGATGCCATCCCACCCGGGGGCTTTCCCTTTCCTTAGTCTCTCAATGTGGGCAGTTATCTCACTCGGGGAAACGGGGAGCCATTTGGGTAGGTCAGCAGGATCTGGAGTTAGCATAGGATGGAGGGGAACATCACCATACATGCTTTTAAAATAGGTAACCCATCTGTCCACTGGGATGATTGAGTCAAGTGGGGTAGGCTCTGTTCTATCACGTTTAGTTATCATCTTCCAAAATAAGGATGGGTTTTTGTCTCTAGTTGCCTGAATTAAGACTCTCCACTGCATCCCTGTGAACTCTTTTTTCTTTCGGATAACTAATTTTTTATAGCTTTTTTAATGGGTTATCAAGCTGTCCCGGACTTCCTGACTTGGGTTCCCTAGAGCTTTAACAAAGTTTGTATAAGCCTTAGTAAGGTTTTTTTTTTTTTTTTTTTTTTTGCAGTCATACTTTCACTATCGAACCAAGGTTTAGAGATCCTGGAGCCCTTTTTTCTGTTATCCCTTTCCTGAACTGGTTTAAACAAAATGGACCCCAACTTTAAGATGAGCTCTTCAAGGTCTGTTACTGGATTGTGACTTTCTGCAGGATTGGCACAGGCCGATCTAAATAGCTGCAGATCATAGTTTTCCAGAACTTCCTTTACCGAAGACTGTAGATGAGGGGACCACTTCACTCTACACCTTGTCCTAGAGAACACGTCGAGTTCTATTGGCCACCGTGTTTCTAGGTGAGGTGGTGTTGAGGGGCTAGAAATCTGCAGAAAAAAAGGGAAATGATCACCTTCTAAATAGGGAAGAATTTGAAAGTTCTTAACTTGTACTAATAGGGATGAGCAGACTAGCAGATATAATCTATGGTGCTACATCTGGAGCCTGCCACGTACGTATAGGCCCCTGGATAGTCAGCTTGTACCGAGCCATTGAGTATGTATAGATTTTGTTTTAAAGCAAAACTCATAAGGCAAGACCCTGCAAAATTCGAATGTTGATCCCTAGAAATTCTTGATAGGGGAAAACAGACTAATGCATCTTCGGGATCTTCAAGCAACACTGGAAACTTTTTTCCAAGAGAAGGATCATCAGGTCCTAAGCGTGCATTTAAGTCTCCTGCCAGCACTATTCTAGCCATGGGATGCTCCAATAACAAATAGGATATGTAACGCTCTAGTTTGACCCAGACCTCCTTCACTTCTTTCTTCTTCCTCCCCGGGGGCAAGTAAACATTTATAAAAAGAATAGACCCTCTCTCCCAACCAAGATGAACTGCCATCGCAAAAGGCTTGAGCGGCGCAACTTCTGTGCATTTAACATTTAATTGTGTTGAAATTAAAATACCTAACCCTCCCTTCAATCTACCTGGCCCTAAGCCAGGCAGAGCTGCTAATTCGAAGGCCTGATAACCATTCAGGATTAGGGGCACATCAGTCCAGGTCTCCTGTAAGGCAATAATGTCATACTTTCTCCTAAAAAAAGGAATACTCGAGCCCTCAGCAAGGCAACGGAACCACCCTGCAACATTCCATGATAAGATGTCTAAGGTGTTGTTTGTAGTTTTGGTATGTTTTCTCTCAACTAGTCATGCAGAGAAGGCTGTTTCTGGTGGGGGAAGGTTCACTACTGACTCAGTTCCATTGTTCTCGCCATCATATGTATTTTTGGGGTCTTCCACCTGTGCTGTGATCCCCTCTGAGATCGCCAAGGTAATATGTGGTCCAATGCAATCTGAAGTGTGATAAGTGGTGGAGATTAGAGACATATCTGTCGGCGGTTTCAATTCCTCTGCCCTCATGTGATGTTTTTTAAATAGAGGACAAGTGGGAGCTCTAGCTGTACCATTTTAGAGGCCTTGCATTTCTCCTGATTTTGAAACATCATAATCCATACTTCCCATCTCTAATAATTCCTGGGCCAGAGATTTGGCATTGAGTTGATTTTGGAGCTTTTGGCTGGGAAATATGTTATGGAGGACCCGTGAGTCCAGTTCGTAATCGTCCCCAATAACTAATTGCTGTGGTAAAGTTAGGTTCCATAGTTTTCACTTCTTGAATTTTTATTTCTGTCTTTTCCTACCATTCCCATCTTGTTTGCCCCTGCCTTCACCTTTCCAAGATGTTGGGCTATCTCTGGTTTCTTCAAACTCACATTCATTAGTGAGCAGGAGGTTGATTCCAAGGGGAGCATTGAACTAAAAGAAATTGATCTTTCTCCCTTGGAAGCATAGGAGGAGTCTAGATTTATTAGGTTCTCTCCATGATTAACGTTGTTTGTTTCTGGGATCTGAATAGGGGATGTATTTAGGTTTCTGGAGCATTTCCTTGAGTTTAAAGTTGAGATCCACTGGTTAGTTGTTAAGCATTGTCTAATCACCTTCTGTTCCTGGGGGGGGGGGTTACTGCCCCTTTCTTGTTGTAATTGCTACTTCCAGGTAGCATTTTATGAACAGTTGACACCTTCTCTCTTTTTCCTTGTGCCGCTGGCCCTTTAATTATACCTCTTGGATTAGTTCAGGGGGTTCTTAGCTTGCAGAGAGGAGGACAATTTGTGACTCCTCTAGTCCCGCCTTTCTCATGATGTGCTCCGCATACAAGTTAAATAGGCAAGGCGACAGTATACAGCCTTGCCGAACTCCTTTCTCAATTTTGAACCAATCAGTGATTTCATGTTCAGTTCTCACTGTTGCTTCTTTACCTGCATATAAGTTTCTCAAGAGACATATAAGATGCTCTGGTATTCCGATCTCTTTAAGAACTTGCCACAATTTGTTGTGCTCCACACAATCAAAGACTTTGCCCTTCTTTGGGATTGGAATATAAACTGACCTTCTCCAAGGCTCTGGCCATTGTTGAGTTTTCCAAATTTGCTGGCATACTGAGTGTAGCACTTTTACTGCATCGTCTTTTAAGATTTTGAATAGTTCAACTGGAATGCTGTCACCACCACTAGCTTTATAGTTGCTCAGACTTCCTAAGGCCCATTTGACTTCACATTCCAAGATGTCTGGCTCCAGATCAGTAACTACCCCATTGTGGTTATCAGGGATGTTAAATTCGCTTTTGCATAGTTCTGTATAATTTTGCCACCTTTTTAAAATCTCTTTTGCTTTTGTGAGGCCCCTACCATTTTGGTCCCTTATCATATCCATCTTTGCATGAAACATTCTCTTCATATCTCCAATTTTCTTGAAAAGATCTCTGGTCCTCCCCATTCTATTGTTTTCTTCTATTTGTTTGCACTGTTCATTTAAGAAGGCATTCTTATCTCTTCTAGCTTTTCTCTGGAATTCTGCATTCAATTGTGTGTATCTTTCCCTTTCTCCCTTGCCTTTCACTTCCCTTCTCTCCTTAGCTATTTGTAAAGCTTCCTCAGACAGCCATTTTGATTTCTTGCATTTCTTTTTCTTTGGGATGGTTTTAGTTGCTACCTCTTGTACAATGTTGCGAACCTCTGTCCATAGTTTTTCAGGCACTCTGTCTATCAGATCTAATTCCTTAAATCTATTTGTCACCTCTACTGTATATTCATCGGGGATATGTTTTAGTTCATACCTGAGTGGCCTAGTGCTTTTCCCTACTTTCTTCAATTTAGCCTAAATTTTTCAACAAGAAGATGATGATATGAACCACAATCAGCTCCTGGTCTTGTTTTTACTGACTGAATAGAACTTCTCCATCTTTTGCTGCAGATCACATTGTCAAGCTGATTTCTGTGTTGACGGTCTGGTGATGTTCATGTGTAGAGTCGTCTCTTGGGTTGTTGGAAAAGAGTGTTTGCTATGACCATTATATTCTCTTGACAAAATTCTACCAGCCTGTGCCCTGCTTCATTTTGTACTCCAAGGCCAAATTTGCCAAAAGATCCTGGTTATCTTTTGGCTTCCTACTTTAGCATTCCATTCCCCCATGATGATAAGCACATCATTTTTTGGCATTGCTTCTAGAAGGTGTTGTAGGGCTTCATAGAACTGGTCAACTTCATCCTCTTCAGCAGCAGTGGTTGGGGCATAGACCTGGATTACTGTGATGTTGAATGGTTTGCCTTGGATTCGAACTGAGACCATTCTGTCATTTTGGGGATTGTATCCCAAGACTGCTTTTCCTACTCTCTTATTGATTATGAAGGCTACTTCATTTCTTCTGCAAGATTCTTGTCCACAGTAGTATACCTGATGGTCATCTGAATTAAATTCACCCATTCCTGTCCATTTTAGTTCACTGATTCCTAAAATGCCGATGTTCAGTCTTGTCATCTCTTGTTTAACCACGTCCAGCTTGCCTTGATTCATGGATCTGATGTTCCAGGTTCCTATGGAATAAAAATCTTTACAGCATTGGACTGTCTTTTCGCCACCAGTTACTTCCACAACTGAGTGTCCTTTCAGCTTTGGCTCAGTCGTTTCATTCATTCTGGCGCTACTTGTACTAGCTGTCTGCTCATCCCCAGTAGCATATTGGACACCTTCCGATCTTAGGGGCTCATCTTCCGGCGTCATATCATTTTGCCTTTTGAACTTGTCGATTGGGTTTTCATGGTAAAGATACTGGAGTAGTTTGCCATTTCCTTCTCTAGTGGATCACCTTTTGTCAGAGCTCTCAGCTATGACCTGTCCATCTTGGGTGGCCCTGCACGGCATAACTCCTAGCTTCACTGAGCTACGCAAGCCCCTTTGCCATGGCAAGGCAGCGATCCTTGAAGGGAGAGAGCATTTGTTACTACCTCTCAAAATTTAGACTCCTAGAATTACTAATTTCCGTATCATAAATTCAGAAGACAGGTCTATCTTAGGTAACAGACTGACAGTTTACTGATCACTGGCACTGTATTAATTGTATGGGTAATTAAACAGTATAGTGAAGATCCCCTGCATTTAATAACATTGTGGCTGGTTTTTACATTTGAAGTTACTTTCAGCTGTTTTTATTCCACATCCATCTGCAGTTATTGTCCAGAACTGTGTCCATGAAATTGTTGGACACGGGATAATGCCTTCAGAAAGGTATTTTAAGGTTTTATTTAAAATGTTTTTAATCCCATGCAAAGCTGGGAGGACTTGACTATAAATAAGGAAGTGTTCCAGTTTTCAAATCCATTTGTTGTTATCAGTACTGGAGAGACATTATTATAGAACTATATAACAGTGACATAATTTGTGAGACTTCTATTGACAATGTGTAGTTCTAATTGTAATGCAGAACACATATTACTCTGTTAGGCACACCAGGTGCCTAATTTTTTTAGGCCATAGCAAGTTGCCAGCAAATCTGTCCATTGTATTTCTCTTCCAATGCTCACCCGAGTTGATTGCTAGAAAGCTAGAACAATCAATTGAACACATGTGCCTTCTACTATTTTCCTACAATTACTGTGTCAACAAAAAATCTCCATCAATAAACTAGCAGTCTGAATCTAATCATGTTAATTCAGCTGACAAATACAGTTAAGTAAATGCAACGTACTTTTTAATTAAGTGTTAAACTCAAGACAGATAATAGTTATGACAAATTTTCTCAGCCAGGGTTTCATGAAACCCTGGGGCTTCTTGACAGACCTGAAGAGGTTTCCCAAAAAGGTGGGAGTTAATTTTATGTTTTAAAATTTGTGAAATATGTATCGTGTGATGTGACCATATATGGCCAATGATGGGCCTGGAGGGGGTGGGAAGGGAGGAGGCCACTGGTGGGTGTGTACACAGCTAAGCTTCACAACCATATTCTGTATGATCCTGCCACTTTTGAGTTTCTTAAAGCCTGAAGAATGTTTCAGGGGTTTCTCAATGGTAAAAAAGTTAAGAAAGGCTAAGTTATGAGAACAGAAATTGTTTTCAATAAGGCATCACTTTCCCATAATCTATACAATTCTTCTGCTCCACATCCGGTCAAAAATATTTTGCATCAAAAACCCATACAATGTTTTATAAACAACTATTCCCTTTTAAAGCTGAAAAAACACAAGTCTCCTTCTTCAGCTTCTGGGGGAAAAAACCTATCATCTAGCTTCAGCTTTAGTTATATGTAGTAAATGCTCTAACACAGGAGATGATTTTTTTAACACGTGAATTTTTTAAACACGTTGTAATTACTTTCTGATTCATCAGTTCATATCAATGTCAGCATTTGCTAAACTAGAGTTTCTGCCCAAACTGGGCAGGTTAATATCTTGAATTTACACAAAAACTCTACATTAAAAAATAAAAACCCTTTTTCCTCATTAATCTGTTGTCAGCTGACATAGTCAATAGTGAGGTTAACAGGCCAGGTCCGTCTATGGGACCTCTATGGGAATTGAGAACGCCCCTGAAATCATCTGCATTGTGCTATAGTTCCTCAGTGGATGTGTAAAGTATTCCAAAAATGTAAAAGAAGGATACGTTGGGCTAGATGTCCAATGAACAAGGAAAATGATAATAGGTAGCTGCAAAAATACTCTTAAAGTTTGTTTAGCCTGGAAGATGGCCCCCTGGCTTAACTTGTCTAATCTGGCTACTTGGATCCATGCCATAATAATACTGACATCAAACTATTGCAATACACTGTTCATGGGTCTGCCCTCAAAGTCCATTTTGATACTGAACTTAGTACAAAATGCTGCAATTTATTATCAGGAGATGCATATTACAACCATTCTGCAGTCAATCCATTGCTGCCTATTAGTTACAGGTTCATTTAAAGGTGCTGGCTACCACTTCAAACTCTTCATCGGCTTGAGCCTCCACATCTGCAAGGCTGCCTGTCCTATGCTTCACTAAGACAGCTTTCCTCTTCTGAACAAGGCGTACTGCAGGTGCCATTCTGCAAATGAACAAGATCAACAACTGCTCATATTAATTAATTAATTATTGGAATTTTTGCACATTGCTCAAGGCAAGCTAAGAGCCTCTTGTGGCACAGAGTGGTAAGTGGCAGAAATGCTGTCTGAAGCTGTCTGCCCATGAGGTTGGGAGTTCAATCCCAGCAGCCGGCTCAAGGTTGACTCAACCTTCCATCCTTCTGAGGTCGGTAAAATGAATATGCAGCTTGCTGGGGGGTAAAACGGTAATGACTGGTGAAGGCACTGGCAAACCACCCCGTATTGAGTCTGCCATGAAAACACTGGAGGGCATCACCCCCAAGGGTCAGAAATGACTCGGTGCTTGCACAGGGGATACCTTTACCTTTTACAAGGCAAGCTGGCTCATGGCGGGTTACAGAATAAAAGAAAAAATCCCACAGTAAACCCCCACCTTAAAACAATTAAATGCAATAATAAAACATTTCCAGGCATAAAAGAACTGGCATGGCCTTGAGGAACGGCTTAATTGAGAAAGTCAGGAAGGCTTCTGTTGTGTCTGTGGACATTTGGAGACCAGGAGCTCAGGCACAGAGACTGAGATCCAAAATCTTTGTTTCAGCAGCTCATGGTTCACAGCCAATCAGTGAATGGACTTAAGGACCAATCACGGGCCTCCATTAAGGGCCAATTGTGCAACTGGGAGGAAGTTGTGAATGTGTATGTAAGTTCCCCAAGTTCTGCTTGCTATTGTTCAGTATTTCTGGTTCAAGGAAAGCTGTTGGTTGTTGCAGCTGAGGGTCGTGTCTTAGTGAACTCATGGATTTAATCACTTCTATGCTTCTGTCATTTCACTATGAAAAACAAAAATGTTTGGGAGGACATTTTTATAAAGATAATAGAGCTATATTATAATGGAAAGTTCAGGAGAGTGCTTTAATAAAGGGGAGAGAACAGTAGATGATACTGCTCCATAAAGCAAAAAAGCCTGTTGTAAAAAAGAGTGGAAAGGCCTTGGCAGGCCTTGTCCAGGCAGGGGAGAGTGCTGGTGGGGACTTCCCTCCTCCCTCTCCCC
The DNA here is from genome assembly GCF_049243985.1 of Paroedura picta. NCBI lineage: Eukaryota > Metazoa > Chordata > Lepidosauria > Squamata > Gekkonidae > Paroedura > Paroedura picta. Next base: position 53,236,474 of record NC_135371.1, on the reverse strand, counting down.
CACCCCAGGCAGGACCACCGAGGCCTGGAGAGGCTGCGATGGGCCTTCACAGGGTGGGGGTGGGGCTGCTGACAGGGACTCCCTCCCTCCCTCCCTCCCTCCCTGACCTGGGCAGACCTGCTGAGGCCTGGAGAGGCTGTGGTGGGCCTTTTTGGGCCAGGGGGGAGCACTGGTAGGGGTCGCAGCCTTCCCATTCACATTGTATTATTAACTTAAATAATACCATTGAATATATAATTTTTAATATTCAAGCTTTGCTTCAAATTTCTGTAACCCTAATCCTATTACAATGCTTATTAGATGTCAAATCATAGTGATTTATACCGAGTAATCTGCCTTGAGGGGGTTAACAAGCCTGTGATTTGCATATCTGGCATTTCTGTTTAAAAGGACCCCAAGTAGATGATGTGAGTTCTTTCAATATCCAGGATCTAGTTTCAGTTGTTACATTCTTAATATATGTACATTCTCTCCAGTAAGAACGTTAACCAGCCAAATGGGCTGATGCCATAGCCAAACGCAGAAATATTACATCATCTCTATCGCTCCTTTATAATAATTACAAAACAAGAGAAATGGAATATAGCCTCTTATCACACCTGCACCACAATATTAAGTGACCCAATCCAGCTTGAGAAAAAATGATTGCATAACAGTATACAATAAAGTACTGATTTTAGTGTCAGCTAATTTTGAATGTTGGGGATTAAGAAAGGGATCAGACTACTTAAATAGAGATCAAACAGAAAAGAAACAAATATACAGCCTTACCATGAGTCCCAATTTGGCACAATAATTCCAGTCAAAAAGGAAGATTGGAAGAAGAGATGAGCAAGTAAACTGTGTTGCTGTGTTCAAGATACAGAGCTAGGAAACAAAATATCAGAATAACAAATGAGTTACACTAAAATTTATATATGGTCACAATAACCCAGTGTTTGGATGAGCTAGTATCTCATTGGGTATGGCTATGGGGAAACCAGTTAGCAATGTGGCACAGCAGCCTGCAACTGGTAAAATGGAATGCAGACTCGAGAGTAAGGGACACAAAAAATCCATATGTTGCCTGAATAGAAGGGTACAGGGCAGTAGAATACGGTCCAGGAGCAGATTCAATGAGGAAGAATTCCTGTGATGTGAGCAGTGGAAGGGGTTTGGAAGGAGAACCCACTACAAAAGGGATGAGTTTAGGACGCCTTCTATATGTACCTAGATACCTAGTACCTCAAATGCAAAGAAGAAAACACATTACTAGGGCAGCTCAGTCAGCAAAGGTCAATAGAAAAGGTGGGAAGTGGACTGGGCTACTGTAAATGCATTCATAAATGATCTGAAGAAATAAGTTAATAGTTAAGTGGCAGGAATCCAACCTATGTGTTACATTGCAGTGCTTGGATTTACACTGGAGAATGCATAGATTTCAGCTAACAAGCTACAAAGGGCACTTACTAAAACATAAACAGTTCGATTTTAACCTCACAATGGCCTAATGCTCACAGATTGGCCATGTATGTACTGGCATGCAATTAACTGGTGGGTCATTTTATTGTCATGCTTTTCTCAGATCTCTAACTGGCCAGAAGTTTATAGGAATAAATCAATGATAATTAACCAAACAAGTTAACCAAACAAGTGTTTTGTGGCCTCAGAAGGAGGCCAATGTCAAGTCCAGATTACCAAGGAAGGGCAAACAGGTGCCACATCCATGGAAAGAGTTTAAGGACAGGTAACTGTCCAGTAAATAGATGCTTTTATCTTATCTCCTATTGGCCACATCAACTGCAGCCTTATCTGGGGTTTTCTTGCTATGGGCTGCCTGCAAAGACTGAATCCATGCCCAACCTTATGGGGAAGAATAAGGAGTGGCACTTTGAAAACAGTAACAAAGCCTACTTAGTTGCTGTTGTTCTGTACATTGTTTTTGTTACATTTATATACAATGTCATATGCTAAATAGCCCTACATACCCAGTGTTATTAGTTACTTATTCATTTTGGCAGTTAATTTGTCCTTAATTCTCCATAATGTGGACTATACAACACATCAATTTTTCAGAACGTCATAAACATATGGAACAGATATTGCAAAGGAAAGCTATATGTGGCAATATTTGATAATATATGGATGTACTACCAACTGCCAACAAAATTCATCATCACTATGGATTGAAAGTGCACTATTAGTGCCAGAAAAAAATGCATTCCCTGAGAAGCATACACTATTATATCTTGATAATGGATATTCTTTCAACTAACTAAAAACTTAAAATAATCTAATCCAGTAGTACTTTAAGTGACCAACAAGAATTTGGGAGCATTTTAAAAAGAATGTTGACTTTCAAAACTCATACACCCAAGCCTCTTTTTTGTCTCTGGGAGGCTAGTGGACTGCAATCTATTGCAGACCAACACGGCTACCTTCTGAAAGTAGACACCAAGATAGTATATCTTAGTTTCCCAAATACTATGATAACAAAGTGAGAAAGAAGGTGGTATTTTGTACATAAGACAGAGAATTAAAATATCTTGAGACTAGTGTCAGAAGATAAAATGGGCTCATGTTTTCCCTAATGCAAAATTTATCTCAAGGTTTTACATATTTCTAATACAAGCCCAAATGGGGATCACAAAACAATGAAGACAGTTTTGATTCTACAATAGATTTACCACCCTTAGAACAAATACCTATCTAGAACAGCAACAGGTAAGCAGCCATATACCAAGTTTTAAAAATCATGGTAAGTGGCATTTATTTTTAAAGAAGATATTCTTGACTGTAAAACAACAACGGCAACAAAAAAAAAAGAATGCCATTATTTTCATTATATAAATTCAGCTGGACATCAGCCATTTGGTTATTGCTCTTTGGCTGAAATCCAGTTCAAGGTTCTGCCAAAAAGTCTCACTAGCATTCTTATACATTTTAAATAAATAGCATCATAGAATCAGATTTTTAAAATGTGGAGCAGTTGATCTGATCAATGTCATTCATTAAATGCTTCCTACCATTAATGAAATGGTTCCTCAATTATAGGATGTGGACACTAATGCCTCCGAACTGCCATATACTGATATATGAACATGTACAGTAGTCCTACAGATTGTAACATTTTGGCAGAATGAAATAAAACCAGAAATACTATTTTCCCTTACTTACGGAAGGGGTAAAGGTAAAGGTAAAGGTATCCCCTGTGCAAGCACCGAGTCATGTCTGACCCTTGGGGTGACGCCCTCCAGCGTTTTCATGGCAGACTCAATACGGGGTGGTTTGCCAGTGCCTTCCCCAGTCATGACCGTTTACCCCCCAGCAAGCTGGGTACTCATTTTACCTACCTCGGGAGGATGGAAGGCTGAGTCAACCTTGAGCCGGCTGCTGGGATCGAACTCCCAGCCTCATGGGCAAAGCTTTCAGATGGCTGCCTTACCACTCTGCGCCACAAGAGGCTCTTACGGAAGGGGTACCAATATGTAATTAATTTAAAATCTCACCTTTCTTGCCATAATCAGTAACTCAATTTTACAAAGTCTGCCAAAACTGACAAGATATCAAAATTAAAATGCTCCTAAAGTTTTAAAACATCAGCAAGATTTGAGTAATTACTGTCACCTTAAATTGGGCTTTGTAGCAAATAAGTAACCAATGAAGCTGTTCAAGAATACAGCAATATGTTATAGAAGGCAAGCAACCTATACCACCTGATGCTTTTACATACTTTTAAGGGAAGCCCTGACAAGTATAATAAATGGCAATAATCTGGCTTTGAATTTACAAAGGCCTCTTCCAATGCATTCCCCAAAGGTCACTAAGGTCCAGTGACATCTACTTAGCGTCCCCAGCCCTTAAGAGATCAAATTGGCCTTTACCAGAGCCAGGGCTTCTAGCCTGGTGGAATGTTCTGCCAAAGAACCTGCCACTATTGATACAGTTAGTGAACTGGATGCTCTGTGGCCGTCGAGGGGGTTAGTGTTTGATGGCTTCAAAGTGGACAAGTTACTGGGGTCAGTGAGAGTGACCACGTGCCCCTTAGACCCCTATCCGTCCTGGTTGCTTAAATTGGGCGACCAACAGATAGGAGGCCCCTTGAGGGAGATTATCAACCTGTCCTTGACATCTGGAGAGTTCCCTGAGGAGCTTAAGGAAGCCATGGTCTGCTGTTTGCTGAAAAAAACATCCCTGGACACGCTAGACCCTGCCAGCTACTGCTCAGCCTCGCATCTTGTGTTTCTAGGGAAGGTAGTAGAGTGGGCTGCGGCAGACCAGCTCCTGGTATTCTTGGAGGAAACTTCAGCCTTGATCCATACCAATCTGGCTTCCATCCTGGCCTTGGGGTGGAGACCGCGCTGGTCACCTTGACGGATGATATCCAGCGCCAGCTGGATCGAGGCGGTTCTGGCATTCTCGTGTTGTTAGATCTGTTGGCCACATTTGATGGTCTGGGATGTCACCAATATGTGGATGACACCAAACTCTATCTCCTAATGGACGGCCAGCCAGACTTCCCCCCCCCAGATACATTTGCCAGTTGTTTGGAAGCAGTGGCTGGATGGCTCAGGCAGAGTTGCCTGAAACTCAACCCCTCCAAGATGGAGGTCTGTGGCTGTGAAGAAGAGGACAGAACTAGGAAGCATGCCTCCCATGCCTGGATGGTATGCAATTAACATCTGCACCAGTGGCCAGGAATTTGGGAGTGACCTTTGATGCCTCCCTTTATGGAGGCTCAAGTCACAAAAGTAGCCGGGACGGTTTTTCTCCATCTTCTCCATCTTCGCCAAGCCCAGCTACTAGCGCCCTACCTGTCCTCGGAACACCTGGCCACTGTGATCCATGCAACGCTCACTTCCAGACTGGACTTCTGTAACTCGCTTTATGCAGGCCTACCCTTAACTTTGATCTGGAAGTTACAGTTGGTACAAAATGTGGCTGCTAGGGTCCTCACTAGGACATCTTCAGCCGGTACTTCGTTATCTGCATTGGTTACCAATCTGTTTCCGGGTCAGGTTTAAGGTATTGGTATTAACCTTTAAGGTCACATGTGGCCTGGGATTGCTTGGGTGCTTATGCCCCCCGCACAGCTCTTCGCTCTATGGGTATGAATCTAATGGTTGCCCTGGGCCCCCAGGACATTTGCCTGGCCTCGACGATGGAGCTCTTCCGCCAGGAGTATGGTTGAGGCCAGGGCAGAGCCCCGGGTTCCATCTTGAACCTCCAAGATCCATCAGTTCAGCTCCCTCTCTCACGGAATTGACGGTACGACCTCTGACTGAACAAGGTAGGGTTGGAGGCTTTAGAATGCCATCATTGTTTGTATGTTGTAAAATGGGAATTATGGGGTTTTATTGTGATTTTAATGTTTGTTTTGAAGCGCTGTGAGACCTTTCGGGGATTGGCGGTATATCAGTCTATAAATAAATAAATAAGATCGGACTTATGGTTGAGGTCCAATGAGAGTTAACAATCAACCATGGATCAGTTGGCAAACTTATATCATGCTCTCTCCAATTCTGGACTAGAATTTTTTGGGCAACATTAGTATAGTCTGTATTGTGGATTTTAATATAAACTAGGTATTAAATTTAAAATGGTGTAATCTGTCCTGAGTAATTCAAGACAGGGCACAATATAAATTTAATAAATAGTTTCCAGGTACAAGTAAATATGAAAACACAGACACACTTCACTATTGGAATAATTTGTTCTTCTAAGATAGTACAAGATGTAATAACTGCCTACCCCCAGTATTTCTTGGGATCAGCACCTCTAAAATAACATTAAAAAGCCTTAAGGAGGCATTTTGTTCTGCATAGAGACCATTTAGTTGCTCTCATGAAGCGCACAAACTTGAAACAAGAGACAGCTTTGCAGCTGTCCCCCTTCAACTGTTGTCCAGAGATGGACTGATTTTGAGAATGAAAGCTTTCCCCATGCAATCATGGCACACAGCCACTGATAGACCTATCAGCCATAAATCATTTTAACCAGTCATCTTTTTTCAAGTAAAGGTATTCAACTCAGATGGCAGAGTATATAACTCCTGCTTGAGTACAGGATGAATTCAAAGCCAAGAATAACATGATGCAATCCTGGATAAGTAGATAACCTGAACTGTAAAATTTTTATCAAATTTATGTATTAAACAATTTTTATGTGACCTTTTCACACAATCAGGGCCCCCAAGGCAGTGCACAGAAAAAAATTGAACAATTAAAAATGCTAAAACTATAACATAGTTGAACAAAAATACACAAAAAACTTCTGATCTATACTTTTGTAGGCAGGCCAGTTCAAGGCAGAGTCTGCACTTACTTTGTTTATTCCATTGTCAAGCCTGTTGAATTCAGATCGCTTTGAACTGGGTCTTCCTCTCCCCCCCCCTCCCCATTGAAACAGGAAAGTCTTCTGCACGTGGTTAGGGAGGTTCAGAAAGGGGGAGGAGCCAAGCCTCTTTCTTTCTTTTCTTGAAGGGGGGGGGGAGAGGAGCCAGGCAGGGAGCCTCTTTCTTTTCTTGGAGGGGAGGGGGAGAAGATCGAAAAAGGCAGAGAAGGTAGAAAAAATCCAGGACCGACAGAAGTTGAGAGAAATTAGGGGCTTCTCCTTTAAGGCAAATTCATCACATGACCACCTGTGGCCAATCACAGGTCCTCTACCACAGAGGAGAGCCCAGATTCAAAACAATGCAATTTTATAATATATTCAGGATTAAAAGCACTCTAAGATATCGCACAATAAAGGTAGGGTCACTCCAGATCAATCCTTCTTGCTGCAGAAGGAAATTTTAAATCGCCCCAAATCCAAACGGAAATCGCATTCTGTGTAGAGGACAGGGACTGAATCGATCTGGGGTTGGAATAAAAGCTCCATGCAGTTTACACCCAGGTCTCCTCGGGAATAGTGAGGGCCATTCCGCACTCGTTCAAAATTGCACAATGGTTGCAAATTGAAATCGCTACTGATTTGCTGTTATACACAACGTCGTTGACAATCTGCAACACTCCTGAAACTGATCCGCAAAAAGCGCTTCGTTGTAGCGCTTTCAGGGAAATCCCAAAAAGTGGATTCACCCTCCGGAAAGCGCTACACTCTTGCAGCCAATCTGCAACACTAGCGGGAAAGTTCTGTGCGTTACCATTGTTGCGGCTTCTGCAAAGTTCCTCCCCCTGGCTCTCTCCTCTGATCTTTCAGCGAAGTGATCACCATTTTTTTTCTCAGAGCGAGCGGAGATCAACACACCGGCGAGCCTTCGTTTACCCAGCAAGGCTTCCCTGGCTGCAGTCCCTCCCCAGAGCTGTTTAAAGTCATCAAGCACCAAGCAGCACACAGCCCCGTTTGCAGGTTTATTTTCCCTTTATTTTTCACTCTATTTTCGGCCGCAAATCGCGCCCGTGCGGGGGGGGGGTATTTTTTTTCATTCGGGGGGAGCGTGGCAATGATGAAATGGCAGCTCAAACACCACCTGCTAGCTAGATGGGTCTTTCCATTGCAACGAATCAACGCAGATTTGTTGCAACGTGTTTTTTTTTTAACCTTCCTTAAAGGGAAAGGGGCTTTTAGGGAGCATGATAACGGCCGTCCATTGGCTGCTTGTTTGATTGACGGCCAGGGGCGGGACAAAGCTCGGCAATATCGCTTCCTGGCTAGAGATTTTTGCCGAGACCGGAAACCTGTGGGAAACAATAGAAACGCAACTGGATTCCACTACAAAGGCAGGTATGCATAACGACAAATTCCACTATTTAAAATGGAGTTTTTTCGTTCCGCAACCAATTTGCTACATAGATCCTGGTGTGGAATGGCCCTGAGATTTGGAGGGTGTCACAAGGAACTGTAACACAGGTTTGTATCTAGTGGATCAGCTAAAATAACACAGTAGCCTTCCCAAGCCTCAGCCTAAATAGGTAATCCTGATCACTTGAGTGGATGGCAAGTGTTGAGCTCCTGTGACCCTTGTTTGCAAAGCAAGATTGCCTACCACCAGGTGGGACCTGGAGATCTTCCAGAACTATGTTATCTCCAAATTATAGAAAACATTGCCCCTGGAGGAAACAGTTACTTTGAAGGTAGATTATATCGCATTATACTCCACTCAGGTTCCTCCCCTACCCAAACCCCTGCTCTCCCATACTTCACCCCCAAATCTCCAATAATTTTCCAACCCAGAGATGGCAACCCTATTGCAGCAATATAACACAACATTTCTTTCCCGTTTTTATTATATGGTCCTGCCCAGTGCACTGAAATATTTCCTATACCAATCTCATCTGTCAGATTAACTTCTCCCTTATTAGCATCAGTACTTTCACTTTCAGTTTTAGCAACTTAAATACCCTGACTTTTCAATTTATTAATTATGATGATGATGTTATCCATTCAGTCATGTCTGACCCTTTGTGATTCTATAGGAAAATTTTCACCATACATTTCTGTCAATGACTGCTTCTTTTAGTTGGTTCATGGCCATCCCCATATTGGCTTTGATCATGTTGAGCCAGCACATCCTTTGGCAACCACATTTCCTTTTGCTGCTGACCATACCAAGCATTAATAATTTTTCTAATGAGTTTGATCGCATGATGTGTCCAAAGTAAGCGAGCTTCAGCTGTAATATCTTCCCTTCTAATGACATAGTTGGTTTGCTCCTCTCTAAAACTATCTTGTTGGTAACTTTGGCTGTCCATGGTATGCGCAGCATTTGTCTCCAACACCATAAGGGGTGAAGGGTTCCCTGGCCCCAACATTTTGAGCTGCGTTTGTTTTCTGCAACTCCACTAGTGATATGGGAAAACCGTCCTAATTCAGGACAGGCAGAATATAGCCTAACTTCTCCTGTGTTGGGATTCTTGCTCATTGGTGTCATTTTTGTTAACAGACTGTACAATGTAGGTCATCTCTACAGTACTTTATGGCTTGGAATCTGAATGCCTGTGGGTTCAAACAAACAACTTAAATTAATTTATCTATTTAGAGTCTATTGTTTTTGCAACAGGAAGATTATACCACCAAAAGAGTCTTACGCTCTGCCACCTCCAACTGGCTGCGGATCCCTGGCCCCAGAGAAGCGCGTCGGACCACAACAAGGGCCAAAGCCTTCTCGGTCCTGGCCCCCACCTGGTGGAACGAGCTCCCTGAGGAGATCAGAGCCCTGCCCGAACTTTCACAGTTCTGCAGGGCCTGCAAGAGGGAGCACTTCCACCAGACATTTGCTTGAGGCCGACCGACTCAGAACACCTGCTGGTCCCCCCCAGACGCCTGCCCATGACTCTCCCAAAGTTACTGTTAATTGTTATTATATTATAATTGTGGTTTTGTAATCTTTTGATGTTTCTTAAAGTTGTTTTGATGTTATGTAATGTTCCATGTAAGTTATAATGTTCTGTGTAAACCGCCCAGAGCTGCAAAGAAATGGGCGGTGTAGAAATCTAAATAAATAAATAAATTAATTAAAGGGTATACCTCCCACCAAGAAGCTTGTCTCATTCTCAACAACAAAAGTGTTTGAGTTTGTTGGATACAGAGGTGGGAAGCTGGGGGGCAATTGTATGCCCCAACTCCTGCTGCACCAAGAGTCCCCAAGGGTGTTACATGTGTCCCTCTCTATTGACTCACTCCACAATCCAGGTCCAATAAGAAATAGTTTCAAGTCTGTGGAATGCTTAGGTGGAAGTTTGTGAGATGGTATCACTTCAGCCCCAAGAATCCCTCAAGGGTGGTCTCTCTATGAACCTGCTCCACCATCCCTGACCAAACAGAACGGCTTTCAAGTTCAGCAAGAGGGGCAAGAAGCCTCAGTTGTCCCCTAGGAGTGCTTTATATATACCCATGAATGTAAAATGTGACCACTTTGTGTTTGTAGACATAGGTCTCCTACAGGCATTTTGGACCGACTATTGTCTGCAGCCCCTTGTTGAGTGCACATCATCATCTGTGAGGCGGATAAAGTATGAAATCCTGCATAGATTATACAGAAATACCTCCTTTCACCATCCATCAAAATCTTATCTCACAGAGTATATGGGGCATTCCTTGTTTTCATGTATTTCTCTGCACAAAGCAAACAAGCACATGGTCCCCTGTCGAAGTGAATTCACACCTGTTTAGGTATTTGTTTCAGAGCCCACCTTTCCCCAATCTAAATAAATGCAGTTTTGCGCTTGGCATTACAATTCTGTGGAGAGGTCTTGCGTCACTGGCCTTTGGTTTTCTCCCGTCTTGCCTGTTGCCCCTTCGGAAGACGCCCGCCTAGTTATTGCCCCCGCCTCAGCAATGGCAAAAGCTCTCCCGCTCCCCTGCCGCCTTCTCCATGGTGTCCCTGCGCTTCCTCCGGCTTTCCGTGTCAATCTGTGCACGGGCTACCGCCCCTGCCCCCCTCCCTCAACTCGCAGATTCCAGAAAGGTGGAAACGGGCGGGCGCAGACCATGGCGGGCGCAGGAGATGCTTTTTGGTGTTTTTGCACGCTCGTTTTTTAGGAGGAGGCGCGCGGGCTGGGACGTTCATCTGGCACCGAAGCCGGAGGGAGGGGGCAGGAAGGCGGGAGAGCTGGTGGGACAGACTGAGGTGGGTGGAGGGGGCGGGCGTAATACGTTCCCTTCGGCAAAAGCCGAGCAGTTGCAAATTTCCCTCAGCCGCGTGGCTAGCCGGGAGCATCCCAGCCTTTCCAGACAGGCAGCAACACTGAGCAGGGAGGAAACAAGACGTCCCTGCCTATCACAAGCCCCCCCTGCGCTGCTGCGGCCGCCTCCGCTGCTGGGCGCCTGCCTCACCTCAGCCCCCCTGTCCCCAGCTCCCCGTGCAACAGGGAGAATAGTGGCAACCCAAAGAAGCCTATTCAGAGGCGGACTCCGAACTAGCATCGACCTCCTCCCTTTCTCAGCGGCAGAGGCCCTGGGTAAGTACTGGGCTAGTGGCAGAATCCAGGAGCCTTCCCACCTTGTCGGGTGACGCTGGGCAGATGCAGAAGGCTGCAGGGCAGTCCTAGCGGTGCATAACTGGTTCGCGGTGCTGGCATTCCTGGTCGGGGAGGGATTGTAAGATACAGTACAGTCAGTGCTCTTCTTCTCAATTTCCATTTGCTACTAGTAAATAATTACATAGCCAGCAGCAGACCCTGTGATCTTGCAAAGTTTGCACCTTCTGCGCTTGTAGCCCTTTCTGAAATGGAGGAATTGCAATAGGGTGTTGCTGTCAGAGTGGAAAGAGATTTCAGCATCCATATCTTCCTCACTGCTCCCTCTCCTTGCATTCTTCTTCAGGTTGGAAAGAGTCATGACAGCTGAAAAGACTATACCTATAATCAATGGCAAACCGGAGGATGCTCTGGATCCTGAAGCCTCAAGTACCAACTTGGTCCACAGCAATGACAAGAAAGTGCATGAAAGGGGCCACTGGAATAATAAGGTTGAATTTGTACTTTCTGTGGCTGGAGAAATTATTGGGTTGGGAAATGTGTGGCGGTTTCCATATCTCTGCTACAAGAATGGAGGAGGTAAGATGACATCTCGTATCTTGTATATATTCATAATTTAATATGCAAGATCATGTGGTGATTTGTTTGATATCAAAATGACTGTTCTCTTGAGAGGTTTTTGGACAGAAACACCTGTGGGCATGATCTACCAGCCACTCCAATAGTGACACATTATTTTGGACGAGATTCAAGAATGCATGGAATTAATTGTATAAGTTATTGATTCGTGTATTTCTGAATGTACTTTATGCTTTTAATAATTGAGATTGGTTCAGTATTCCAGGTGTGAGATTTCTGCTCCTGAAGCTTGTTACTGGTGAATATTGTAGTTTTTAAACAAATTCCAGATGAGTAACTATTTAGGCCAATACATTTATTATGGCCACAAGTTTTTAAAGGTAGCACCTTACTTCATCAGATACATAAAAGAGGCAGTGAAAGAAAATGTGTGGATGTTTATATACATCTAGCACCTTTACTGAGATTGTTATGCGTCTGATGAAGTATGGTCTTGACTATGCTAAGACGTTTTTCACAGCAAATGTGTTTTATATTTTTAAAGTTCCATGGAAGTCTTTACGATTAAACTTTGGCTTATTTTTCACTTCACTCATATTGGCATCTGCAATATTTGATGCAGAGATATGTGAAATGTTCAGTACCTTAATTCAAACCTAAATTTGTTGTTTAATTACAGATCAGGTAGATTTCATTGTCATTGCTATAGAATGCTGTAATCAGCAACTTTAAAGGGTCTTTAAAAGAAATTATTCTGTTAGCAGAGACAGCCATGATAACCACAGAACTGGTAATAGTTCTACACAGTAATGATTCCAATGATTTAATTTAAGAGTCCTGTGCAGGATTGTGACCCTTACACTCACTGAAAGGAAACCTCTATACAAATTGCTTGAAACACTGTCAGTTGAATGATACTGTCATGTTTTGCTTATTGGTTAAAGAAGTGAGTATTCTAAGAGCTACTTCAGGCATTCTAAATTATAGGACTTGTAGGATTTTCCTTGTTTGTCTTTGAAAACTGAGCCGTCATACCATAGCAAAAATTGCTTTTGAAACTCTGTTCTGTTTTAGTAGTGTTTTACAGCACTGAGTGGAAGTGTTGGTAGAAAGGACTGCTTCTGAGAAACACAAGGCAAAGCCTCTAAAGTATATCGCATTAATTGTATGATTCTTTGGATTTGGGCCAGAATTGCTACACTTCACAGACACAGTAAAGGGTACTCTTATGTTCTTAGGAAGTGAGATGAGAAAGACAGCTGGTTGTTGTAAGCAAAACCGGGGGCATATGGGTGCTAACTCAAAGCTACATGTAAACTATGTGTCTATAAAGTAACAAAACTTTAAAACACATAAATGGATGAAGTGTAAAATATGAAATGTCAGAATGTTCTGAGGTATTATAGCTAGCTGGTATAGGGGATGGGGGTTACTTGCGATGTTATTGCACATTACAAAATATTCAAACCATCTGGAACCTCAAAGATAGGTATGGTTGTTTTAACAAAATGAAGTTTGGTAGAATAAATATGCCCAGCAAAGTATAGCCACAGTGAAAAATGACAAGTTTCAGAAATTTGTATTTGTACTACTGTTCACTGTCAGCTTGTAATCCCATATTGGCAAGTGAGAACCTTTGAATATAGTTAAATTTACCTGTGAATAATTATTTTACAGTATCAATCTTCAAAATGAAATTATCATTGGAATAGCTCCACATATCCAAAAGAACTTTGTCTTTCTTGTAAAGCAGTCCTATGTCAACCCTCACCAAACATGTACAGTGGCTGTTGGGATCCGGCCTAAGGATTTGTAAAATATGTATTCTACACAGACCTGTAAAAATCTAAACTTTCAAACACTCCTCAAATGGATGAGAGTTGTAGCATGAGTAAAACGTTGCCATAATGTGTATATAAAGAAACTCAGAAAGAGCTATTCTTCACATGGGTTGCTCTGCCAAGAATGCTGGGCCAAAATCATCTTTCTTGTCTCTGTGTTAACAAACATCAAAATGAATCTGGCCTCTTTGGTGTGCTAGATCTCTAAGAAGCCGAGTGTGTAGGTGTGTTTGCTTTCTGTTATTGCCTTCTGTTGCTACACTGTGCAAGAAAGCAAGGTGAAAAGAACTGTCCTCTTACAGTGATGTTGTTTAGTGCTACTCCTACTACTCATTGTTTTTATTGAGAAGGTAAAGAAGTGAGGCTATACTATCTGAATGGCAAGTGACCAGCCAGTTTTCACCCAGTCACTGGAAAGTTAAGTTTGTCAGGACAAAACATAAAGAAGGACTAACATAATAAACGTATAAAGGTAAAGGTATCCCCTGTGCAAGCACCGAGTCATGTCTGACCCTTGGGGTGATGCCCTCCAGCATTTTCATGGCAGACTCAATACAGGGTGGTTTGCCATTCCCTTTTCCAGTCATTATAGTTTTACCCCCCAGCAGCAAGCTGGGTACTCATTTTACCGACCTCGGAAGGATGGAAGGCTGAGTCAACCTTGAGCCGGCTGCTGGGATTAAACTCCTAACCTTATGGACAGACAGCTTCAGACAGCATTTCTGCCACTTACCACTCTGCGCCACAAGAGGATCTTTTAATAAATGTATAGGAACACTTATTTATTTGGCTATGGGCCAAATATGTGTCTCTGCCAGTAGGATGCCAGTCCCCAGGTGGGACCTGGGGATCCCTTGGAATTACAGCTAATCTCCAGAGTGAAGAAGAAGAAGAAGAAGAAAAGTTGGTTCTTATATGCTGCTTTTCCCTACCCAAAGGAGGCTCAAAGCGGCTTACAGTCGCCTTCCCATTCCCACTAAAGTGATCAGTTCCTGAGAAAACGGCTGTTTGGATAATGGAATCCATAGCATTGTAGTCCACTGAGATGCCTCTCTCCCTCACATCCCACCCACTCCCAGCTCCACCCCCAAAGTTTCCAGGTATTTCCCAACCCAGAGTTGACATCCCTGTCTGCCAGTCACAGTTCTCTCAGCCTCACCTATATCACAGGGTGTCTGTTGTCAGGAGAAGATGAGTAGGCAATTATAAGCCACGTCAAGACACCTTCAGGTAGTTAAAAGCAGAGCAAAACAAAACAATACTACTTCTATGTACCGTTTTCAGTGATTAATGCAGTATGTTCCATTTAACTCATGATTTCATTGCAGCAACCTTAATTTCATCAAGGAAGTATTAGAGTAATGCTCATTTTGGCATTTTATAAATATGCACTTAATTAAAGGAAAAACACCTCTAGTATCTCCTATTGTTCCACTTAGTTAAGTGTGGAACCTCCAGGGGAAGAGTCTTTCCACAGGAAAAAGGCTTCATATGCAGCGGAGTGAAATAGTGGGATACAACCCTCAATTCTATCATCAATATCCATTTTTCCTTTGTTTCTTCCTTTCTTATAGTTTTTTCTTTGTTTCACTTCATGTTTTATAATATTACTAGAATTAAAGCCCATTGTAGCAGATACAACAGGCGCTAGCAGGGGGAGAGGGGAGAAATAACAAAGAGAGAGAGAGAGAGATAAAAAGGAAGAGAGTGATTAAGATAGAGAGAGCTTGGCATTGGGAAGAGTAAGGGTTGTCCAGTCTCTAAGGGAATAAGGTTGAATATGTGTGTTGGGGGGGGGGGGCTTATGGTGGCATGGTGACAAATGAGGGTGTGGAGAGATGGGTTTCAAGAACCTGTGGTTTGGAAAGTTAGTTGAGTGTGGGAGAGGACTGACCTTTGGTAATTGTGGCATAGTAGCTACAGATGAGCTTTCAAGAGCTCAGCAGGCCTCAGTTGTCTCTAAGCAGTTTAAAATCGCCTTCCCTTCCTCTCCCCATAACAGTCACCTTCTGAGGGAAGTGGGGCTGAGAGCTCTGAGAGAACTGGGAATGGCCCACAGTCACCCAGCAGGCCTCAGGTGTCTCTAAGCAATTTAAAATAGCCTTCCCTTCCTCTCCCCATAACAGACACCCTGTGAGGGAAGTGGGAATGGCCCACAGTCACCCAGCAGGCCTCAGGTGTCTCTAAGCAGTTTAAAGTCGCCTTCCCTTCCTCTCCCTATAACAGTCACCCTGTCAAGGAAGTGGGGCTGAGAGCTCTGAGAGAACTGGGCCCCCAGAGCCCCCAGTCACCTAGAAGGCCTCAAGTGTCTCTAAGCAGTTTAAAATCACCTTCCTTTCCTCTCCCCGTAACAGTCATCCAGTCAGGGAATTGGGGCTGAGAGCTCCAGTTTAAAATTGCTTTCCCTTCCTCTCCCCATCATAGGCACACTGTGAGGGAGGCCGCACCCTGATTGGCCCGTATTCCCTTGCAGACACGCTCCTCCCACAGGGCTATTTCACAAATATATGGAGGAACCATGGATACAATATACATATTATATAAATGTGTATGAATTTTTTATTCATCCATTCTTTTACCAATCATCCCTAGGTATAAAATTTTATGTTCAATTAAAAAGTGAACCTTTACTAGTACAATCATTTTTATGGTATATAGTATAGTACCTAGTAAAGACAAGTTTATTGCAAGGTTATTTAGTGAAACAATATTTATCCTCAGAGTTAAATAACAGCATAGTGGGTTCTATGACATAGAACAAAGTGTAAAAAAATATTTAACTGTTAGAGCTAAAGTGGTCCCATTTCAGCATTTAATTAGTAACCGCAGGGAAAAATTCTCCATGCTAAGTAATATTTTTGATTATTAGCAGAATTCTCTTAGAAGCTGACAAACGCACATTAAACATACTGTATTGATGCTGCCGAAAATTACTTCCACGTGGCAATGGATTCCTGCATGGGTTTTAATTTTTAGAATGCAGCTTGGCTGTTCGGGTCTAAGTCTTCATTGTTCTATTACACATGTGTAGTGAGGGTGTGGTGACTTGCAGCTTGATCGCTGAACTCAAGTACAATATATTTTGTGGGTCATGCACAGATCAGTTACTACAGGGTGTTAATGTTTAATGACATCCCTATACACGGCCACCTCCATCAGTATCATAGTAGTTATCTATTTTTATTTTATTTATTTTGGATCTTCTATACTATACCACTTCAAACTGAGTGCTTTTCAAATTAGTAATTAAGTGAAAGGATAGCATAGCATTCATGGGGTTAAGCTAGAATCTTGCTCTCTGAAGTTCTAATTTTTTTGCTTGCAAGGAGTTTTTACATGGGGGGCATTAAAAAGCTGAGTTTACCAACCGTAGTCTAAAATGGTACAGTCCATTCTGATTCCTATTCTGCTGCAGGTGTAGGCCAAGCCTGCAACAAGTTACCATTAAGGGGCAGACATTTTATTTCTGAAGATATTCCTTCACCATCAGTGATGTTCCTCATAAGTAAATGTGCTGTCTGCATAAGGTGATGAAGTGGTGTTGCATGCTGTAAGTCCTGTGTACTGAATGCATAAATGCTTGATTTCATTTATCTTTAATGAATCTCTGGTGGCTAATCTGTATACAATGTTTGCTTTTAGGTGCTTTTCTCATACCATATGTGGTTTTCTTTATTTGTTGTGGAATACCAGTCTTTTTCCTGGAAACTGCTTTGGGACAGTTTACCAGTGAGGGTGGAATTACATGCTGGAGAAAAGTTTGTCCATTGTTTGAAGGTATGCATTAACTTTCTTATTCATCTTTATTTTAACATCTCTGTAGCTGCCTTTTTAAAAAAATGTTGAAAAATAGCACATTTATAACAATTTTGCAAGCAGAATGACATTTTGTTGCCTCTGAAAGCTACTCTAGTTCTAAACTAAACAGGATTAAAACAGTGTTTTAATGGGAGATCACTAAGGAAGTCCAGGCTCACAATGCAGACAGTGGCAAACCACTTCTGAACATTTCTTGTCTTGAAAAACAACAAAACCAGTTACTTTGTTTCTACCCTACATTTCTCCCCAAAGCAGTGTGCATTGTTTTCCTTTCCCCCGTTTTATCATCACAATAACCCTGTGAGGTAGATTATGCTGAGAATGTCTGACTGGGCCAAGGTCACCCAACAACCTTTCATGGAAGAGCATGGATTTGAACCTGGAACTCCCAGATCTTAGTTCAACACTCTAATTACTATATTGCATTAGACATATCACATGTTACGAAATGCACATGTGGTGGCACACCTTTTTTATTTACTTAGCTAAGTCATTATACCATTGATATAGTAAATTTCATCCTTCTAATTCCACTAAAGCCAGTGGACTATAAATGATGCAACTCTGATTAAAAGCCTTAATGTTCCTAATTCAAATCCCCCTGAGTTATAAATGCAGGCCATATTCTCTCAGTCTCCTGTTCATCCCTTTCTATCTGTAATTAGGTGCAATGATATTGGCATACCTTTTATTTCAAGATTACTGAGATAATGTTACTGATGTAGACAGAGAAGCCAGGGAAGATAACTAACATTTATTATTATTTTTGTTATTTTTTTAGCATACATTTTACACTACTTCTCTTTCCCCATTCTTTAGTGTCTCTACCCAAGGGTTGCCAGCTCCAGCTTGGGAAATTCTTGGATATTGGGGAGTTATGCCTAGGGAGGATGCTTGGTGGGGATGTGGTACTTGAGAGCTTGCCCTTGAAAGTGGTCAGTTTCTGCAGGGGAACTGAGCTTTTTAGTAAAGAGGTCAATTGTACTTCCTGGAGAAATCCAGGTGCTTCCTGGGGGTTGCTAAAAGTATCCTAGCCTTCAACACCAAATCCTCAGTTTAATTCATTTTGTTGCTCTCTTCTCAACCCTTGACTTCTTTCCTCCTAAAGTGCAGTTTACCCAAATAATTCAGAGTCTCAGATAATCAGTCCCCCCCCCCCCCTTGAGCTCTGGATATGTGTGTCACAATTTTATCATCATGTATTTTCTTTGAGAAGGGCTAGAAATCTACTTGTCAAAGTATTCCTAAACTAAGTCACATCACTCCCACTGATTTCAATTGACTTAAAAGATGTACCTCTAATTAAAGTGCCTTTTAAAGAAAGACTTGAGAATGTTAGAATTTGGACAAACCACTAGCTTCTGACTCATATTCTTTGTTTGTGTGCTTCTAATTTTAATATCTAATTTTTTACCATCCCTTTGTTCTTTACAGGTATTGGATATGCTACCCAGGTTATTGAGGCACATTTGAATGTTTACTACATCATTATTTTAGCATGGGCTATCTTTTATCTGTTTAACTGCTTTACCACAGAACTTCCTTGGGCAACTTGTGGGCATGAATGGAATACAGGTATGGACCCTGTGGAGATACCTATTTGTGCTCAGGCAAAAGCAGTAGTTTAATTATTTAATGCTTATGAGATTAAACTGCATGATGGTGAAAGTTAAATGATTTGAATTCAAATGTGTGTTACTGCTTGCTTGCTTGAAATAATTAATATTGATTTAAAGTAATATTTCATGTATTCTTGCTATATTTATTAATAAGGTTGATTGCCCATTATGGAAGCAGTGAAGCCAGGTGAAATGAAGGCAACAGGGAATTTAGGATGCTAAGAACACATTATTATATGGGGAGAAAGACAAAAAAGAGTGGAAATTGATTTTACAGAGTGTTATTGTTGTGTAATGGCTTGAGTAATGAATTGGGACTGGATGTAACCATGTTCAAATTCCCATGAGAATCACAGAGTGACTTTGGACCAGTCAGGTCTATATTAAGGAATGGTGAAACCCTTAACTATTTCAGAGTTGAGCATGGCCAAACATTACCAGAAATGTGTATTATTCCAACACTGAAATTCACTTTTTTTGTTTTTGTATTTAGGGGCCCCTCATAATCTGATGTCCTAGAATGTAGTTTAGCTTGGGTGTAAATCCAGCTGTGGGACCAGCCAGCTTGGTGTAGTGGTTAAGAGTGGTGGCGTCTAATCTAAGGTGACCAGATTTTAACATTGGTAAAGCAGGACACCATTGACCGGGGGGGGGGTCTTAATTAAAATTTTGGTCTATATGGAGCAACAAAAATTTTCATAGAATGCAAAAATACTACTGTAATATATATATATATATATATATATATATATATATATATATATATATATATTTAATTTCAACATAAGTACAATATGCCAGGTGCCCCCAGATGTCCCTCCAAAAGTGGGACTATCTGGTCACCTTACTCTTATCTGATGAGCCAAGTTTTATTCCCTCGCTTCCACATGTAGCCAGGTAGGTGACCTTAGTCTAGTCACAGTTCTGTTAGAGCTTTTCTCACAGAACAGTTCTGCCAGAGCTCTCAGCCTCAGCTACCTCACAGGGTGTCTATTGCAGGGAGAGGAAAGGAAGGCCATTGTAAGCCACTTTGAGACTCCTTTGGTTAGTGAGTAGTGGGATATAAAAATCAACTCTTCATACCACTTAGGGTAGAGGTGGGGATAACTGTTTGTGCTACTCTGAGCAGCTCATTGGAAAAGGTGTGGGATAAAAATGGAATAGATTATATTATGATGGAAATAGATTAGGGCTGTGAGATGCTATAATTCTTTTTAGCTTGGTCCAGGATGCTGTAGGCTTTTAAAGGGATGTGGCTCTTTCAAAACTACATGTTTTAGTGGGAGGTGAATTACTTAGGATAAGAATGTCAGAGTCAGATTTGCCTTTATCTTCCGAAATTTCCCAACAAAGTTTTGAAGCATATTGGTTTGAAAAGTGATTATTCATCATGATCTGTAGCTGTTTATTAGTAGTTTGCTAATTTATGTTTAATGTCAATTTATTGATGCTGACATTGTTTGAAGAAGCTTAATACAACTTACATTCTTTCAGAAATCTCAGTAGAAAATCTAAACTAAAATGTAACATTACATAACAATTGTGATGTAATATTGGAATGTTGTTCTCACCACATGCTCATTCATGAAAACTTTATATTACTGTACAGGCAAAAGTAATGGCATGTGAAATCAGAAGGGCTGAGATCCAGATAGGCTTAGTGCTCTGGGTACACAAATTGCCTCTGTTGGTGCATGGCAGGAGTCGATGGGGGCCATGTTCCTTGCTCCTTGTACCTAACAGAATGCCATTTTCAAGGGTTCCTTGACATATGGAGATGTGTATAGGATTACAGTAGGAATGAAATTGTGAAAGAACCCTTGTGGAAGACAGCATGTAATAATTTAATATCCTATGGATTTTAGTGTGTAAAAATGTGTTAAAATAAATGATCTTTTTTTTAGTCTAATTGAGTCAGCACCTTGATCTGGAAAGAGATAGTCTTAAATGATATGTCTGTTGCCTTGATATTGTCTCTGTACCCCATAATTTAAATCCAAACTGTAATTGCTGTGATCTTAAGTTCATTGCCTAGAACTATAGATATTTGGGGGTAAGTTACAAATCTTGCATCAGGTCCATCAGAAATGATAGGGATTCAGTGCTGTTTTTGGCATCTGTGCAGGAAACTTCAGCCAGTGTTGAACACTGTCCAGCTAATATGTGTCAACTCAACAATGGACAACCACTTTGATCTGTTTCCACCATTTCTCTAATGCCAGAGATATGTGCCAAATGGTAGCTTTCTCCCTTGCCATATTAAAATCAGTGTTAAGCTTCTGCTAACAGAAAGTGATCCCAAGTCACCTGTAGTCACTGGAAAGTGAACCGCAGTCAGCTGATTGAAGCCATGCATGTTTAAACTCCCTAGCAATCAGAGCAACTCAAAGTTTATTTCTTCTGCCTCAGAAACTGGGTCGGTTCTTTCAATTTAAATAGTGCAAACAAACAAACAAAAGAACTTGGTGAGCATTCTTTTGAGAGGGACCATTGTGAATTAATTATCAAAGCATATGACAGAACCTTGCAGCCATATTCTAAGCAACTTCAAAATTTAAAATAAATGTCACAGCAATTTGGTTTTCGATTCTTTTGTAGAACATTGTGTGGAATTTCAAAAACTTAACATGAGTAACTGCAGTCATCAGTCTCTGCAAAATGCTACTTCTCCAGTCATGGAATTTTGGGAGTAAGTATACCTACACTTTTATTCTAAATTTACTGGAGTATTTTCTCTCTCTATACTAATGACTAAAATCATATGGATGTAAACTGGAAGCTGTTTTTGCATACAATTCATGAAGGTTGTGCAAAAATTAGGAATCAACCATTTCTAGTTACGTAATCAAGGACAATCAATAATCAAGGACAAGTTTGCAGTTAGGAACTGTTCTTATATTGTCTATGCGATTAAGCTAAATCAATCACAACTAATTAGTTTCAATAGAAATTGGTCATTATTAATTTTGGGAGTATTACGTTCAGCTGAGAAGCTCATTGGTGACATCATGATAAAACTTTATGTGTACATGTCATGAAATTATAAAAGTTGGAGGCCCTAATTCAGAATTTTACTTTTACCTATGCTTAAAGAATTAAGGTACTGCATTTAATTATGGATGGTGTTTTGAGTTTTGAAGGTGGAACTCACAGAAGCAAAATGTAAGATGCTGCTATTTAAGGAATCATGCCTAGAGATAGAATATTATTGTAGCTAAGCACTTAATGCTGCAGTCCTGTGCACAGTTTCCTTAGAGTCTTACCTGAATACACTTGGTAAACTTAGGTAGGATGTGTTGTAGGTTTGCTATGCACCTGGTATTAGCTGGAAATTAGCTGTGGAATGACAAACCACTTGTGTTGACATGGCTTAGAGCAACCTTTTGACCATAGAGGAGCCCCTGAAATAGTTTACCCACACCTTTAGCCCTGCTTTTTCTCCCTCCCCCACCTTTATTATGGTGGCTCTGCCTCATGTAAGCCAGAAAGAAGAGTAGGAACTGAGAAGACCCCTCCCCCCATACCATGTCAATTCAAAGCTCTCAGGGACCCCTCCCCCCATACCATGTCAATTCAAAGCTCTCAGGGACCCCCTTCAAAACTCCTACAGAGTCTCAGGGGTTTATAAACCCCTAGTTGGGAATCCCTGGCTTAGAGATTTATCTTTAATGACATTACTTAGCATTAATTTTGAAGACATTTATTTCATCTTTCACAATGAAAAATATAACTCCCAGTTATATTTTTGAAACACTAAAGTATATACATGTTCTAATCAACAAGAAGCAGGTAATCAACCTGACACTATGATAGTACCTTTTCAAGGAGATACCTCAAGATGGGTAGCCATATTAGTATGTCTGTAGCAGCAGAAAAGGTCAGTAGTGTAGTAATAGTAGGCTAAGCAGTGTTGATTTCTTTATAGCTACTACCTCTCTGCATATCACACCTAATTCTATTGCATATCACACCTGCTATTGTCATTTGCCTGCTGATGTCATTTGGCATCTGAAATCACTATACTTTCCAATATATAGGACAGATGGACACACATTTTAGCTGTTAGCCTTTAATATGTTACTAGATTCTTTTCTGTCTTTTCAAGGAAGCTTTTATGAGATCATAATTTTTTGGGGGTGGGGGGGTTAAATGTTATTTTTTTACCCAAGCTTTGTCTGTTGTTCAGTTGTTTTTAGTCTGATCTTTGGTTCAGGTTGTATTTAGATTTTATTTTAGGTTGACGTGTTGAAGGTTGTGTTTCCTTAGTTCTTGGCAGTTCAAATCTTTCTTTGGGTAGGCATAGCTGTATCTTTACTGCTAAGTACTGATGTGCATGAAAGTCTTTTGTGATCCTTTCTCTGTATTTTTCCATGATGAGGCCAAGGAAACCCAATATTTTTGTTCACATGTGTTTATAAATTTGACTGTCTCCTGCTGTGGGATATATATGGAATATTAACACTTTACTGAACTACAGGGAGATAAAGTTCACTACCTTCCTGTTTCTTTCTGCTGACAGTCCACAACCATCATTGATCCTATGATATAGGGTTGCTGGGTCCAACCCCCCCCCTCCGGCTACCAGCAGGGGATATGGAGGTAGGGTTTTGAGATTCAGGTTGGGAAAATACTAGAGCTTTGGGATGGAGCCTGGGGAGGACAGGAATCTCAGTGGGGTACAATGCCATGGAGTCCATTCTCCAAAGCATCCTTTTTCTCCAGTGGAACTGATCTTTGTGGTCTGGAGATGAGTTGTAATTCCAGGGGATCCCAAGATCTCACTTGGAAGCTGGCATCCCTATCATGGTATAATTCAAACTGTGCCTTTTGTACAATTATGGGGTGGTGACTTGTACTCTCTTGGCATGCATATTTCAGTTGTCTGTAATTTTCTTAGCAATTATCAACATTTGATCATATTATTCTGCAACTTTGCTTCCATAACTGTGCTTACAGAATCTTATAAATACTTCCAAATTCTGTTTGTACTGTACATCCTCGACAGAACGATGGCTGAGTAGAATCATAGAATCATAGGATAATAGAGTTTGAAGGCATCTCATGGGTCATCTAGTCCAACCCCTGCACTCTGCAGAACATTCACAACCCTATCGCTTATCCACTGTAACCTGCTTCCCCCAGAGCCATTAAAGAATCAGACTGTCTGTCAGATGGCTATCTAGCCTCTGTTTAAAAATTTCCAAATGGATGGAGAACCCACCACCTCCCAAGGAAGCCTGTTCCACTGAGAAACCTTCTTCCTGATGTTTAGATGGAATATCTTTTGAATTAATTTCATCCCATTGGTTCTGGTCCATCCCTCGAGGGCAAGAGAGAACAACTCTGCTCCATCCTCTATATCAGTGGTCCCCAACACCCGGGCCGTGGCCTGAAGGCCTCAGCACCGGGCCGCGGCTTCCTCTCCCCACCCCCTCCCACAGCGAGAAGCTTGCCAGGCAGTGAGCAAATCAGCCACGGAAGCGGCCAATTAGCTTGCGGTCTAGGAAGCTTCTTGCTGCAGGAGGGGGGTAAAGGGAAGTGCGGCTGGCAGCACTCTGCTGGTGCAAACGTACACGCGAGGACCTGCCGTGCATGCGTGTTTGCGCCCGGCGGGGTTGCAAACGCACATGTGCGGCAGTTTTGTGCATGCCTGCATGCACATGCATTTGTGCCCCAGGGAGCGCAAACGTGCATGCACAACAGGCCCGTGCATGCGCAAAACTGCTGCATGTGCGCGTTTGTGGCCATGCCGGGCGCAAATGCGCATGCGTGACTGTCTGCACATGCAATTTGCGCGGGGGCTGCCGTGCATGCACGGGGGGCTGGGTTGCCCTCTCCCCCCACCCATCGGCAGCGGTCCTCACCGCAAAAAAGTTGTGGACCGCTGCTCTATATAGCACCCTTTTAAATACTTGAGTGGCTGTCCTGTTCTTCTAGTCATGTCCCACTTTTCTGTCACCAAGTTTTGAATGTACAGAGCATTGCAACATTCAATCAGGCGGGAGATAATATTAGAATGTTGAGTGGAAGAGGCAAAATTGAGTGTAAATTGTAGATTCCAGTGGTTGTTCTGGAAGGAAACAGTTTGACTGCTAATGGGAATCAGTGGGCTAGAAGTCTGGCTCGGAAAAAGCAGATTACTTATTTGATTAATGTTACTTATTTATTTATTTATATTAGCTTTTATTAACTGCCACTCCCAGACCCTGCTGGCTCATGGCGGTTTACAATAAAATCCATAAAACTGTCAGGAATCAGGCTGAGCCCAGCCGGTGGAGTCCCAAGTGAAAGCGCATCAAGAATCCAACAGTCGGTTGCAAATTCCAAAGTAGAGCTTTATTAGGCAAAGTCCACAGTTAGCTGAGCATGCCAAGATCTTCCTAAGCAAAGATCTTGATAATAACAAAGTACAAGTGAAACGGGTGGGGTAGATATAGGGTGCACCAAATAGAGGAGGGGTGCTCAGGGGATTTGGCGGGAGAGTGGGTAGGAATGACAAAAGGGGTCCTGTTCTCAGGCTACCAGATGGCCAGGTGCCTTATCGGGGAGATGGCACATTGTTGAGATTTGGCTGTCTCCGCAAGGACACTTACAGTGAGATTGATACAGTTGTTGGGGCTCCTCGCCCGCTGGGAAAAGGAAGGGAGGAAACATCTCAGAGGACAGGTTTATTGCTTTATGGCCTTGGGCTGCCTCGGCCGGAGGAAGCCTGAGAAAGTGGGAATATGCAAGAGCAGTCGGGAACAGGATGGCATGAACCAGGGGGGTCATGACAAAAACAAATAAAATTCCAACAGTAATGATGACACAATCAAATCTATAACCTCCCCCCGCCCCCTCCATGCCCAGTGACAGCAACACACCACCACCCTTGGGGGAGGTAGTTCCTGCCCAGATGTCCAGCATGGGGCTTCTGCAAGGAGGGTCCTGATCTTCCTTGGCCCAGCCTCAACCAAATGCCTGGCAGAAGAGCTCCATCTTACAGGCCCTGTGGAACTGTGACAGCTCCATCAGGTCCCTCAGCTCTTCTGGGTGCTCATTTCACCAGGTCAGGGCCAGGACCAAAAAGGACCTGCTTTAGGCCAGGCATACCTCCTGGGAACTGGGACAAAAAGCAGATTCCAACACGCAGAGGGAAGAGCCCTGTGGGGAGCATAAGGAGATACGTGGTCCCTCAGATATGCAAGACCTAGGCTGCACATGGCAAAACCTTGAACCTGATCCTGAAGTTAATTGGTAGCCAAAGCAGCTGCTTCAGCACAGGCTGGTGATGGGTAGGTAAGCAGCACCCCATCCAGGAAGGGGAAATGCACTTCCTAGTCCTGTTCCCTTCCACTTAGCCACAGGACCTCCATCTTGGAGGAACTGAGTTTCAGGTTATTCTGCCTGAACCATCCAGACCCTGCTTCCAAACATCTGGCAAATGTTTCAGGGATGGGGAGTCTGGACAACCGTCCATCAGGAGATAGAGTTTAGGAAAAGTTACCTTGATCCAGAGTGAGTGTATAGGAAGTAGACAGAATATATCTGGACTTTCATGACTGAAGTTTCTGTCATTTGAAGAACTCCTAAAATTGGAGCTGTGATTAATTTGTCTGAAAAAAATGTTGGTAAGGAAGAAACTACAGTTAAGCTCTGATTTCACCTGTATTGATCCGCTCCCCCTTCAACAATAATTCCCCCCAAAAGAAGAGGATTGCTTCAATAGAAGTGTGAGGAAGTATTGTTCCTTTAACATTCAACTGTCAGACACTGATAGACATAATAAGTTTTATACCCTGCTAAGGAAGTAAATCTGTTTTTTTTTCTTTTGTAATCCCTTCTTTTGCTCTTCAGTCCCATTTGCAAATAATTCAGCATTCCTCACAATAACAGATTTCTGTCAATAATAACAGTTCATTATAGACAACTATAACTGATTGAAATTCTGTCTTTATTAACTGCAAGATTTTGCCATGAGAAGAGGGAATGGTGTTAAATTGCTGTTCCCCTCTTTTCTATTAGCAGAACTGTACTTATGCAAGAGGGTGGAAGGGCAAGTTTACTCTTTCTCCCTCTGTACTGCATCTTCTGACCTACACAGTTATTCCTCCATACAGGTACCCACAGCCCCAAGAACGTATTTTCCAGGGGTTAGATGAGGAAAGAAGAGGACTGTGGTACTTACCATAGATGCATCATTGAATGCAAGCCCATACTGTGAAAAACTGAAGCACTTCTGAGATTCAGCACTTGGAAAAGGAATAATTCAGTGAATCAGTCAGTCTCCCTTTTGAATGATTGATGAAAGATGCAAGCTCTCTTTTCAACAAATGTCGAGCAGGTTCTCTGTGATTTTTTCCCCATTACTCATGCTGTGCTCAGTAGACATCGGGTTTAAAGCAAAGGACTTACAGTATCATACATTTACAAAGCAATATGTAGAAATATATAAGCAGAGGCAATAAAGAACAGGAAATTAGGTATCAGAGGCTTTCCTGCTGAAAGTAAAAATGTTGAATTTTAATCGAACACTCAATAATAATATTTTTTTATTTATAAACCGGCTAAGATCCACTGCCTTTCAGAAACAAAAGAGTTAGATGTTCACCTGGATACAATGCTGAAAGTATTTCATTAAAGTATTTTTTATGGATCCGAAATGAACATCCATTGTCATTCTTGGATAAATGTCATAGATTTTTTGGTATGTGAGTACAAATCTAGAAGTCTAAATTTGGGTCCCTCTCTGGGAGATTATTAAGCTGTCCCAAGCTTCAGGGATCTTCCCAGAGAGATTAAAGGAGGCTGTGGGCAGGCCACTTTTGAAAAAATCAGGTCTGAACCTTTCCAACCCAGCCAGCTACCACCTGGTTTCACATTTGCTGTTTCTGGGTAAGATAGTTGAGTGAGCAGTTATGGAGCAACTTCAAAGTTTCTCGGATAAAACATTGGCTCTTGATCCATACCAGTCAGACTTCTGAACAGACCTTTGGGGTAAAGATGGCTTTGGTTACCCTCACGGACAATCTCTGGGGAAATTGGATCTAGGTGGATCAGCATTGCTGTTTTTGCTTGACCTGATAGCAACCTTTGACATGGTTGATCATGGGTTGCTAGCCAAATACCTAGCCAATGTGGAGATACAGTATGCTAATGACACCCAGCTATTCCTGTTGATGGATGGCTACCTGTCTGTTTCCTCAGATTCCTTGACCAGATGCTTGGAGGCTCTGGTGAATTGGCTCATGTTGGCTGAAGTTGAATCCAGCTAAGATGAAAGTCCTCTGGATGGGTCAGCATGTCACAGAGGAGGTGGTGCAATTCAGCACTTGACAGGAACAATTCAACACCTTTGGCCATTGTCAAGAGCCTGGCCTGATTCTGGATAGCCCCTGGAGGCCCAGATCACAGATCTTACATGCCAGGCGTTCTATTATCTTTGCCAGGCACAACTTGCACCCTACTTGTTGGCATCCAATCATGTCACTGTGATCCATGCAACTGTCACCTCCAGACTACTGTAACTCACTCTATGTAGAGCTACTCTTAAAGCTGCTCCAGAAACACCAACTAGTCCAGAATTCTGCTGCACAGGTCCTTCCTGGGACTTAGTGTCCAAGCTGCACTGGCTTCAGATTGGAGACAGGATCAGGTTCAAGGTTCTGATGCTAACCTTTAGCTCCAAATTATCTGGGACCCTTGAACCTTTAGGACTGTCTCTTCCATTATGTGCCCCCCTCCCCCCAAGAGTGCTAAGAACCAGTTACTGGAATTCTTCTCAAGGTCCCTGGCCCCAAAGAGGTGAAATTGGTCCCAACAAGGGCCAGGGACTTTTTGGCCCTGGCTTGATGGCATGCTCTGCCCAATGAGATCAGAACCTCAATCAGTTCAACCAAGCCTGCAAGAAAGAGCTGTTTTGCCAGGACTGTGGTTGAGGCATCAAGAAGATGATGGCCTCCCTTTTTGAAAGATTACCCACAGGCAAAATTCCAAGTTCTCCCTATGGCCCCTCAGTTCAGTAATCCATCTCAATATCTAAGACGTGGTAGCCATAGGTTTTACAATTGGATTGGTTGAACTTTAAAAATGAATTTTAGATTTACAAACCAAAGTAATGTTTAATTACTATGCATTTTATTTATTATTGCATTTTTATACCACCCCTCTCAGAAACTGGCTCACGGCGGTTCACAAAACAAGAAAAATACCGCAACATCAATTAAAAAAACAACTCCAACTATCTTGTAAACTGCCATGAGCCCTATGGGGAATGGTAGGGTAAAATATTCCATAAATAAATAATATACAATATGTGCTTGTGATTTTGAAAAGGGTTTTTTTTTCATTTTAGTTACTAAGTAGTTCATGAAGGGGATTGAACATATATAATGACAGTTAAATAATATTTTACTCATCTAATTAGAAAAAAATGGAATTAAACCTGCCCTGGCTTTGGGAATATGTTTGTATATGTGACGGCTAGTTATTTTGAGGAAGTTTTCCTTATTCCTGATGTAAAGCTATAGGGTGGGGGTACTACAAAAGTACCCAACACTCAAGTCTCTGTACTGAAGGTAGTATCTATATCTTCTATATTAGGATATAACAATGTTCTGCTCAGGCTCAATTATTTTTTAAAAAGTTTGTGTCAGTTTTCTTAATATCAGAATGGAATCTAATCATATTAGGAAATTTACCCTGTAGCCATTTCCACTGTTTCCAATAGGAAACACATTTCCAGGTGAAAACTCAGACTGAAATGATTTTCTCAGGTGTTGTAGCCCCCATCTGAGGAATCCTTATTGCCAGATTTCAAGGAGGTAGAGTGGTGATGACAAAAATGACCCATGGGGCAATAAAAGTTTTCATAGTTCTGGTCAGCTGGTTTGTGATCGAGCTTTTCATTCCCATAATGGAATTCTGAGTTGGGGAGAAGAGAGGTGTGTGTGTGTGTGTGTGTGTGTGGGGGGGGTGTCTTTCTAGGTTGAGTATATCAGCATTTTTCTTCAGTTTGGCTGACTTCTCTTGGAGCCCAGCTAAGACAAAGTATGGTACAAACAGCAGAGGATAGTAAAGTAAAGCAATTCGACAAGGATAGTCTCTCTCACCCACACACCTTCTGGGTGACCTTGGGCTTGCCACAGCACTGGTAAAGCTGTTCTGATCGAGCAGTGATATCAGGGCTCTCTCAGCCTCACCTCCCTCACAGGGTGTCTGTTGTGGGGAGAGGAAAGGAAAGGCTATTTTAAGCCACTTTAGACTCCTTCGCGTAGAGAAAAGCGGCATATAAGTCCCAACTCCGCCTCCTTCTAGAACCAGACATCATTTGTTTTAAATATGAGTGGATATTAAAACCATTTTCACTGCTTTGAAATACAATAAAAGCACCTGAGATCATTTGCATCCTAAATAAATGGCTCTCTCTCATATATAGAGACAAGATCTGATGATCTGCTATTTACTGATATTTATCTTATTGCCTAAGTCTCTCTCTCTCTCTCTTTGTGTGTGTATGTGTGTGTGTGCGTGCATGCGTGCATGTGCTCTTTACTCTCATGGAAATCTCCAAGACTGTCGATTAGGAGATCTGCCTATTATCATGCATTTGTGTGTTCCTTCCGGTCTCTGCAAACTGACCTGATTGCCAACAGGGTCTTTTTATTTGCTGCCTATTGTATTATGGAGACCTTCCTATTTTGCTGGCTCTCTTATATCCTTACTAATCTGTTCTGTCTAAGAGAACTAAATAGGTCATACAAATACAGGATGTATTCTTGACTAGAATAAAAAAAGCCAGTGAAATAGTGAAATGATTAGCTACGTGGAAACACTGAGCAGAACAGTTAGTGCCTACTTTCGGTCTCCTGCAACCAAGCTATACAGCTAGGTGCCACAAGAAGTCAGATCATCATCCTTAGTATATTTATAAATCATTAATAAATAACCATCTTCTTGTGTTGATTAATAAATAGCCAACTTCAGATCACTAATCTGCATTTCATTTCATGTTAATCCCTTACCACATATTGGGTTGTTTGTTCACCAGGTATAAAAATGAGATGGATGCACTAAGAATAAATTGTGTCTGGTGTTTTCAAAGCCTGCTGGTTTACCCATGGCCTATTCCTTAAAAGTAAAATTCTATGAAAAACACATGGTCAACCAGGTTTTTAAATTCTTCCATACTATATATTTGTGTAGCTACACAGAGATAAAAGGGATTTTGTGAAACCCTGGGATTTCCAAGTCTCCAGGTGGGTGTGTATACACTTATGCTTCCTCACTGTATTATGCACAATCATGCCACTTCTGGAGTTTCTTGAAGTGTGAATAATATTTTAGGGGGTTCTCAATGGTAAAAAAGTCGAGAAAGGTTGCTCTAGAGACTGAAACCCTTACAGTCAAATATGTGTCAATCCAAGCCTTCAAATTTCTGTTTGTGAAAGTTCTTTGTCAAACTTTTACAGAAGCAGAAGACCATATCTGGATTTTGTTTTACTTTTCTTTTGAAGTGTGCAAGCAGAAGGCATAAAAACCTCTTCCATAAAGTATAAGACAATTTCAGTAAGCAAAAAAAAAAGCATCTTTAAATACAATAAACAGTGATGCTAGTGCTGTGGAATATCCAGGTCAAGATAGACACTCACAATTGTCCCTTGTGTTCCATGAGCATGATGCTGAAAACAGATATCTAATAGGACTCAGATTTAACTTGTGATGTAGACATTATAGAGGGGAAGAAAACCTACAAAGTGAGGTGTTCCAGCTGAGGGAAGCCATTGATATAATTTCTGCTTACTGGCTTTGTTTGTCTTTAACTGTGATCTGGAAAATGAGCTTACTGCTCCTTAGGAGAGGTTTGGATAAATGGAGGTGACATGGTGGTGAAGTTATTTCCACCTCAATAGTCCTTTTTGTTAGTCGAGTAACAACCCAGACCTCAGCTAAAGGAGACCTAGTTGTTAGCCTGTCATTCACTAGAGGAGGTGGCGTATCGTTCGTGTTTTCAAGTAAAGCCCAGTGAGAAAAACATTTTTTGTGAAAGGAAAATAGGCAGTGCTCTATGGAATGAAAAGGTTAAAAAAACTCTTCAGAAAGTCCAAAAAAAAAGGAGAGAGTTTTTCCTTCTTCATTCAGGCTGCATATAACTGCAGGAGACACATTGTTACTAATCCCCAGAATCCTATAAAAAGTCATTAGCAACTTTGTGCCTGATCCTGGTGCATTGCGCCTTCATGCACATTCAATGCCTCTGTGTACTGGCTTTTTTGTGTTCAGTCTGAAGAACACTGAGGTGTGTCAGACTCGTGGTTTCTGTTCAGTTCACAGAAGGCCGTGTGAAAACATTCTTTCTTTTGGATGCACACAAGTTTTTTTTCCCCCCTGAGATTTTGTCTTAAAACCCTGAGCTTTGCCTGGTACCACTTGAGTGCAATAAATAGGACTGAAGTATTTTAGGCAGGATTTTGAATGAGAAATTAATCAGATTTCAGATTGTTTAAAACACTCAACCAGTTCATCCTCTGCGTACTCAAGAAATGACGGCTACTTTCCAGATTATTTGAAACTAAACCACGCTTTTGTTTGTGGAGGAAAGAATTGTAAAATATTCAATACAAACAATTTTGGACCCAGAATACATATACCAAAATATTCCCTTCCAATGGATTATTCATTGCTCATGCTGTGATATCAGGAGTGATAATAGGTGCCAAGAACATGAAATCTCTAAATTGCCTATAACACTGGTAAAAATATGAGTTAAAACTTGTGCTTTTGTCAAAACTAACATTTATATTATTTTATTGCTGCATTTCTAGCCCACCACTCTCTGGAGACTTGTGGCAAGTTACAGTATATAAATATATTGTTTAGTACTTTAGGGGAAAGCATATAACCAACAAGAAGAAAGGTAGACATGAGCACTAAGATTGTTTGCATTCTGATTCTGTGAAGATTCAAGGGGGTGGCAGGTTACAGTGGATGAGTGATTGGGTTGTGAGTGTCCTGCATAGTGAAGGGGTTTGGACTAGATGACCTAGGGGGGGTACCTTCCAACTCTATGATTCTATGAAATCGTTTTGTTTCCATTATCCTCTTTGTTGCTGTACTCTCAGTTTTCTAAGTATGTCTTATGGATCTTTCCCCCTCAAATAATTTCTGAACATGAAAGATTCTGTTATTTTTGAAAATGTAGTCATGCAAATAGCATGTACATGTTTTTTTTTAAATATATATATACATGCAGAAATGTGATGTAATATTACTGGCTGTGTCATCTTTTTAAACCCATTTTATAGCCTTGACTTGGTGCCTGAAAATTTGCAGTTTGAGAAAAGTACAGAAAAGTTTGATCCACAAGCAAGTGTTTGATCAAAGCACAAGTTGTAACTCATATTTTTACCAATATAATAGGAAAATATAGAGAGAGAGCCAGCATGGTGTGGTGGTTATGAGTGGCAGATGCTAATCTGGCTTGATTCTTTACTCCTCCACATGCATCCAGTTGGGGGACTTTGGGCTTGTAACCTAATATTACAAACATTGAAAGCCAGTATACAGATTCTGCATCTATGTAACTGTTAATTGTAACTGTGGTTTTCAGTCTTTGGGAATTTTTTCAGGTTCCATTGAGTGCAGTCTGGGAAGGGGCCCCTGGGTCACTAGTTTTGTTTATATTGACCCCGATCAAAGGCTTGGTGGAAGAGATCCATTTTGTCCCTATGGAATTACTTTAGCTCTAGCAGAGCCCTGATCTCTTCTGGGAGCTCATTTCATCAATTGGGGGCCATGACCAAAAAAGTCCTGGCTCTAGTCGAGGCCAAACGTGCTTCTCTGGGACTACGGACCACTAGTTTGTTAGTATTTTTGGAGTTGAAGAGTTCTCTGGGCAGTGGAGGCAGAGAAGTGGTTCCTCAGATACTCAGGGCCCAGACCACAACTGGTAACCAGTGCAGCTGTTTGATCATGGGCCAGATGTGTGCCTTCCAGAGTGTTCCCGTGAGGACCTTGGCTGCTGCGTTCTGTACCAGTGGTAGCTTCTGGGTCAGGGAGAAGGGTAGGCTCACACAGAGTGAGTTGCAAAAATCCAGCCTAGAGGTTACTATCACCTGGACCACTGTGGCTAGGTGTTCTGGGGCCAGGTAGGGGCTAGTAGCTTAGCTTGGTGGAGGTGGAAGAATACATGATCTGTTCCTCCATCAAAAGGGAGGTGTCGAAGATCATGCCTAGGTTCC